>NC_044006.1:72532703-73804703 GCF_900496995.4 Aquila chrysaetos chrysaetos | reverse complement strand
CAGCCAAGTCTGCTACCTGTGGTGCGGGAAGGTGAGACTGCAGTGAGTCCAGGGAAGGCAGCTGAAGGGACCCAAAATGGCTGATGTGGGGCTTGAGCCTCCGACCTCCACTGAGCTGTGGGCAGGTAGCCCATTAATTTCGATAGAGCGAGGTGCACCCAGGAGAAGGCTCTGTCTGTGGAGGATCAGCAGTAGCACAGCCCTCTTGCTACAGAAGTAACCCATCTTGGGATTCACCTCACCTCATTTTAGATGTACCTACAGCTTTCAGCTGAATAAAGCACCCCAAGTTCTCCAGCTGTAAGAAATTAGCCAGCATTAGAGCATATTCATTTATCCTGGTTCAGTCGTGTGTTTCAGGATGAGATTGTAGATCAAACCGAAGCAGAAGGGTTGCCCAGAGAAGTTGCAGATGCCCCATCATTTCGAGTGTTCAAGGCCAGGTTGGATGGGGCTTTGAGCAACCTGGTCTAGTGGAAGGTGTCCCTGCCCATGGCAGGGGGGTTGGACTAGATGATCTTTAAGGTCCCTTCCAACCCAAACCATTCTATGATTATATGAGTTTTGGTCTAGATGCCATTGGCTGCGCTGAATGTCCCTTCAAGGACTAGAAATGGATTCTGAGTGACCAGCTCAGATGAGACCCTCAAAAGCATTCAAGCAGGTCTAAAACTCTCCAGAGGAGGGTAGGACCAAGCCAACTTTTCCCCACAGATAAGTTTTGCCAGGCTGTCCCTAACTCCACCTCAATCTTACGTCCTGAACACAGGGATGCAGCGGAGATGAGAGGGAGATGGCAAAAATGGTAGCTGACATCGTTTCCAAACGGGACAAGCACACCATTTTGGAAGGACAAGAGCCCGCAGAGTTCTGGGAAGCCTTGGGAGGCAAAGCACCTTACGCCAGTGAAAAGAGGTAATAGTGACCTGCTTGTTCCTCTGGGCTTGGCCAGGCAACATTAAGCAAGGGATCAAAACTTTGCAGGAAGGTAAAAATAAGCACTCTGATACTGTGTCCTCACTAAAGGGAGAACGAGGTCAGAATATCACCAAAAGCTTGGTCGGAAACCACACCAAGATGTCTCTTTCCTAGGTTTTGGGTCAGGCCTTCTGTGAAGTAGGAGCTGCAGATCCAAACCCTGCAGACAAGGGTGTGCTACATCCTCCTTTTCCCACAGTAAATCCATCCCATATCTTGTCATAAGGGCTACTTGAATCCCATGCTCCATTTCCAGCTATTATTGGGTTTATGGGCAGCCCCAGAAGATTCATGAAACTAAATCTGCTTTTGAACAACCTGGATTTCTCCAGCCCTCTGGGCAGGTGATGGGTTCCTCTGCAACCAAATGATCTGATGTGGCTTTCACCTGACATCAGGC
Organism: Aquila chrysaetos chrysaetos; assembly: GCF_900496995.4. Taxonomy (NCBI): domain Eukaryota; kingdom Metazoa; phylum Chordata; class Aves; order Accipitriformes; family Accipitridae; genus Aquila; species Aquila chrysaetos. The sequence continues at coordinate 73,803,325 of NC_044006.1, read as the reverse complement.
TCATCTCCACAATGAAAGAAGGGTTCTGCTTTTGCCCTCTTTGGGTGGAGAAAAAGTTACCTTTAAAAATTGTTAAAATGGTCCAAGAATCCCGAGACCCGACTTTGCTGACTTTCAGGCCCTCAGATGAGCGTTGCCATGTTCCCACCTCTTCCATCAAGGTCATGACAAGTAGCGGCAGGGCCCTGCAGTAAACCACAAGGGAAAGGTTTCCATCTCTCTTGCTTTTTCTTTCCCTGCCATGCATGAGGAAGGTTTCAAGAGCAGATCACACACTACCAACCTCGCCTCTTTGAGTGCTCCAACCAGACGGGTCGATTCATCATGACAGAGGTGGTGGGCTTCTGCCAGGAAGACTTGGATGAAGATGATGTCATGCTGCTAGACACATGGGAAGAGGTCAGCACAGACTCCCCTTCTCCCCAGACGTGTTTTCAAACAGGTTATGGCTTAATTGGTTTGAATCCATCCTTCAAGGTGAAACCAAGGGTAATATCCCTTCTGCCCCATCTCCAAACCCTTCACGATGCTTGGGCGCATGTCCAGTCCTTCACAAAACACATGAATGAGGTAGTATTGCTAGCCCCGTTTCAGAAAGGAGGAAACCAAGACACCTGGTCCCTGCCTTGCTCCAAGTTGAGAAGAGCTGGACCTGCTCCAGTCTTTGCCAGCTCCTATAAGGATGTGGCACCCAGAAACCCTCCCCCTCATTTCCCAGCACCAATGGTGACAACTTGCTTTAGACTATCAGAAACTGTCTCCGGGGGCTTTGCTTTCTGAGGCCATTGGAGTTTTGGCCCATGCAAGGACTGAGTTTAGCTACCTTGAAACGTACAAGAACTGTTTCCTGAAATATTTGTGCTTTATGCCTGTGTCAAAAGCAAAATCTGTCTTGGCTGGGAGTAAATCTGGGATCAAAATCCCAGGGAACTATTGGGAAACAATATTTCCAGTCTTATCTCTGCTCCAGTTGGCAGGGGAGAACAAACAGCCATGTCTGCACAGGTCTTAACTACTCGCTGATCTTCAACACCTTCTGTCCTTGCAGATTTTCCTTTGGGTTGGCAAAGCCTCCAACACATACGAGAGGAATGAAGCAATTGCTTCGGCTAAGGAGTATCTGAAGACCCATCCGGCAGGGAGAGACTTGGCAACTCCGATAATACTGGTGAAGCAGGGCTATGAACCCCTCAACTTCACAGGATGGTTCAACGCTTGGGACCCCTACAAATGGAGCGTAAGTTGCTGGAAAAGCCCTGTGGTGTGCACGCGTGCTCAGCGGTGCTTAAAGGGTGTTATTGTCAGTGACCATATCCTCTGTGGTGCATGGAGCGAAACCTCGCTAGGACATTACCTGAGCTTCATGCCTTCCTGGTGCTACCTGAGCAGCTTCTACTCCTTCGCCAGCAAAAAAGTAGCTGGTTTTGGTGAAACTGAGGCTTTTGCAAATATAAGTAAATGTGCTTGAATTCACAATATTCACATTTTTATTTTAAAAAAGGTTAGGTTCCAAATCAGGTTTGTGATTTCAGCTAAAAATGGGTTGGGACTGCTAGTAGTAAAACCAAGTACAGAGTGAAAACAGAAGCACCCCACGTCATAAAGAAAATTGAAAAAAAAAAATGTTCATTTTTTCAAAATGCAGTCACAGAGAAAAATTTATGGCCCAGCTTGAAGGGCAAACTCTGGCGAAATGAAAGATGCGAGCAGACAGGTCTCGTGTTCAGGTTTGCAGGCTGCCCATCAGAGCCCAGGAGCTCCTGAGCAAGGTCACCCTTGGTCCCTACATAGAACCCTTCTCAAAAGCTGATTTACAAATACCAGTTCTTCGCTATATAGCAATGGAAACGTGCCTGAGGAGATGCCTGGGAAAGAAAGAAGTCCTTTTTCTCCTCTTTCAAACACATGGGCTTCAAATCATTTCAGGAGTATAACGCGGAGCAGAGATTTGCTGTTGTGGCCAGCGCATAAAGCCCCACGGCGCACTGTAAGGACCCAGTCTCCAACCTCGGTTGGGCACAGCGTGGTTGGACGGGGGAAGGAGAGGTGCACTTAACTCCACGCAGACCATGCACCAGCCGGTCCAGCCAGCCTGGGGACTTTGTGCTACAGCACAGAATATATTGGGAATAAAGAACAATCCTGGAGGGGCTTTGGTGATTAATAGAGCCAGAGTATCGGTTTATAGCAAACAGCCAGGTGGAAGCAACGCTGCCAGGCTGTGCACCTAAATTCCTGCCAGCTGATGGCACTGGTGTTCACGGCTTAAACAAACAAACAAAAAAAAAAAAACCAAGGCAGAGGATGATGGGCAGTTGGGAAAAGCTCAGCTCCCAGATGCTGTATTCCCAGAGCTTTCCCCGGTGGGCTGCCACTGATTGTCCCTTCTCGCTCCTGTTTTTTTCTATGAACATGGGCGTTCAGCCAGTTCGCAAGCAATCCGGTCTTCTAGTTGCCCAAAGGGCTGTGAGTGAAGTCCCATGCTGGAGCCTGCAGGTGGGACAGCCAGGGCAATGGCGTGAAGGTCCCCAGGGGACTTCACACTGCAGGAAAACTCATACAGAGATATTTTATTTCCTGTAACTGGGTTTGCGTCGTCTTTCTTTGCAACCAGTGTGGTGGTAGAGAGCCTGTCTTGACAGCCGGGTTTGGACAGATAAGACAGCAACTCCCAGAGCAATGACCTGTAAAACAATGTTGATGCTTAGAACAAAGGTCAAACCTTGGTTTTTTCTGAGCAACCGCTGAAAAACAAGGATACAGCTCATAAAATATGTGCCTCTCAAAATATCTCCTGTAGGCAGCTCCAGCAACTACAGACAAGCAATCCAAACTGTTGACATCCCAGAAACATCTGGTGTGTGTGTTCATTGCTCGGTTTTGGGTCTAAATTTGTTTGCTCTGCAGTCCATGTGTTTATGTTGTTTGTTCTTGTTGGGGAACTTTGCTCGATGATTCTGTTAAGAACTGACATCTCCTGGCTGCTTAGGAAAACACAGTCATGAGCTGTGCTAATATATCTAGTATATTCCATTTTTTTAGGAAATAAGAGGTAGCTGGTAATACATGGCACCAAATTACAAGAAGTCAGGGATTGAGGCTTTGAAAAATCGGTTGCTTTAGCTAAATGAATCAGGGAAGGGAAAAAAGGAATATTATTTTATCCCAATTTTTCATACATTGCAAGATTCATTTAAAATTTAAGAGATTTCAATCCTGTAGTAAATATGATTTCTCTTCATTTGCCTTCTGCTCTCTCAAGTCTTTAAATTTCCTGGTTTCACCCATTACTGTACAACTGCAAAGGCTAAAGTCCATTTGTTTCTTTGTTTTCAAGTGAAAGCTCAGATTCTGGCACAGTCTCCTGATTCCAGGAGCTGGGATGTGCAGGAGGCACCAGCTGCCACCTGCATGGGCACCACTCCGCTTTAAAATTCATATGATCTCCTGACCCCGATAGAGAACAGGAGCATGTGCTAATTAAAGGCAGCCCGTGCTTCTTACAACTCTCTTTATCTTTAGGATGGCAAGTCTTATGAGGAGATGAAGAACAGCTTAGGAGAGATGTCGGCTATATCCGAGATCAAAGTGGTGAGTTGCTTCTCGACCATATGGGTGGGAAACGCCTGGGTTTAAGCCCCACCACGTCCCCCAGCCTGTTCGCACGAAGGAGAGGACATAATGATCAGGGCAGGCATGGGGACCTCAGGCTGTCAGGATCAGAGCTGTGCTCCTCCGTGGAAAGCAGAGGGAGACGTGATTAATAACTCATAAATACACCCAGATCTCCTGGGGCTTTTCCAGTCCTGTGCAGAGGCATCTGTGAGCAGGAGACTGGCCAGCTGCTTTCTAAACTACACACGCAAATACAAGTGTGTGCAGCTATAAGAGTGTGCAGTTGTATGAGTAGTTTGCAGCGGTGGGGCCCCTGAGACCCCAGACAAGGAGCCCCCGGTCAGGGAGGGCACAGCCCAGTGGGAGATCCTACAAAGCACAGAGGAAACCAGATCCCAAGAGTCCCAAACGTGATTGTCACACGGAATCAGTTCTGCCCCGGACAGGGGCAGGAGGAAGGCTTGAAGGAAGTGGCAGGGGCTTTGAACCACGAGAGATGGCATATCAGGGAGGGTATGCAGGTAATTTAGAAGTTTTAGACATGGTATATATCTAATCTCACCTTCTGTCCTCCCACATGCACCTTCCCTTGCTGTTACCGTGAGAAGAATGAGACTACAGTGAGTATTTTCAGTTATTTCTAAGGGCCCTCATCAGTGCTGTGCTTTTCACAGTCCTAACATCACGATGTAACGTTGATGGAGGTGCTGGACTAATGTTTTAGTTCAGACTTTCCCTTTGCTGCTTTGGAGCAACAGACCAACAGACAGTCTGTGCCAGAAACAGTCCCCCAACCCCAACAGAGAGGAAGGTCCTGGGATAACCCCCAACTTGCTCTGCCAGAGCTTCTTGTCTTGACATGTTTTCCTACCTTTGGCAGGACCTTAATAACATCAGCCTGAACAAGAAAACCCTCAGCATGACCAACTTGGCAGGTTCAAGTATGGCAAGTGCTTCCCCTGAGTATAAATCGCACTTCAACCACAGTGACAGCAACAGCTACAGCAATAGCAGCACCTACAACAGCAGCCCTTGCGTGGTGCCCAACGGCGAAGGAATTTACTCCCGAGAGGTGCTGATGAACAAGACGGTGGATGAACTTCCAGAAGGCGTGGATCCTACTAAAAAAGAGGTGACAGCATTGCTGGTTTGATGCCTTTGTAGCTTAACCTGGAACTTAGTCATTGGCTAAGTGCACTAGTACTTTAGACTATTAAGTCCTGCTTCAGGTTCAAGGAGATACCAGCTGGACACATAGGTCTCATCAAAAAGCAGGAGCTTCACGTAAGAGGAAATTGTAGTAGTTTTACCCTACTTGATGTATTTCTTTTTTTTTTTTTAGGGGAGCGGGGGGAGAAAAATGAGTTTTAAATAGTTACTTTTCAAACTATTTTCTTCTGCTAGAGTTGTTTAATTCTGCCACCCAACCTCTGTCCTTGGAGGGACAGAGAATGAAAAGTACAGCTCCTGCGAGACAAAGTGACACAGCTGAGAATGAAGCCAGGAGTTGCATTTTGCATGGGCTGTGGGTGTTTGTTTTCATTTGAAACTCCTTCCAGAAGAGATCTCTTTTTTTTTTTTTTTTTTTGTCAGAAAGCTTGCATTTCAGCAAATCCCATCCAGGGACAGGGAGGAATGCCACATCTCAGATTTCCGATCAACCCAAGGATTTTGGCAACGTCTGTAGCTGAGTCCAAGCAAGCCGATGGGAGGGACAAAGGGGCCTGATTCCCTCTCCTCTCTACGACCCGTGTTTGACCAATGTCTTGTCCCAGCAGATCTCCTGGCAAAGGCCAACACCCACAGCCAGAGAGCTGATCCACAGCCGGGCCAGCAGCTCTGCCCCACGGCAGTGCCCACGTGCTGATGATTGTATTTCAGCTGGGATGTACATGAGCGCTTTCTTCTACCCAAAATGCCAGGGAAAACTAAACCTCCGTTTCCCACAGGGTCTTTCTCAGTATCACTGATGAGCCCATTATCTACAAAACCTTCTGTCTTTCTAGCAGTGAGAGTGACTATTTCCAGTGGAATATTTGGGGGGTGGAACCAAGCGAGGGGGAGATGCTTTCGCTGTGAATCACTACCTAAGAAACCACCCAAAACTTTGGCCAGCAGAACATCACCGATGCACCATGAATTGTCCTGGCCTCCATATGATTAGCAGGCACCAAACTCCAGCCAGAGCATGCTAACCCCTCAAAACCAGAGCATTCCTTTGGGCTGGTGGGCTTTTATTCCCCTGGTACTTTGGGAAGCGGGATGAGGAACAGTTGCTGGGACGTTCCATTTCCCACCATGAGGACAGGCAGTAGGACAGGAGCTATTGGCCTGGAATCGGGGGTCAGCACTGACACAGAGAAGAAGGGATGCAGCCGATGGGGGTGTCCCGGCCTCTGCAAAAGCCAAAGCTGACCTTTCCTTGCTCTCTCCTCCCGCTGCAGTACTATCTCTCTGATGCTGATTTCCACGATATCTTTGGGAAGTCCAAGGACGAGTTCTACCAGATGCCCAAATGGAAGCAGCAGAACGAGAAGAAGCAGTGTGGACTCTTCTGAGACCACAGGGGCCATCCAGCTTCCAGTGACTCTGGGACCAACCCTCGCTCTCTTAGGAGCTGCAGGGAAGAAGTACAGACATTTGCTCAATGAACCCAACCCAACACCTCAATCAGGCCAAGCTCCAGTGCAGTTATTCCAGCAGCCACTGTTCAGGGGACGGCTCCTTTCTCCCTGCAAACCCTGAACCTAAGGAGGCAGGAATGTTTCTTCTGCAGGAACGACTTTGCAGGATGTTTTTGCCTCTTTTTGACACTTTATTGCTGATAGCCATGAAGACAAGTGTGTGTCACACAACTGTACTGTAGCGTCTTCTTTCCTCTCCATTTTGCAAATTGCCCCATGCACAAGGTCATGATCTTCCTTAATTTGTAGAAGTTTAGAATTAGGCAAGACAAAGGCTGCTTGCAGCTGCTATGTAAATTCTGGGTGGGGAGAGGAGGGGGAAGCCCTAGAAGGACAGAGGGGGAGCCCTGAGTTCAGGAAAAAGGTAATGGAGTAGCCAGATGTGTGATGGGGTAGCCCATGACATGACACCAGCCAGTTCTGCCCCTTCTTACCTTGCAGAAAAACTACTCGCCAAAGAACAGCAAGAATCAGTTGTAGACTAACATGGCTAGCCCAGTGCAGGTAAAACAAATGAGAACCTGGCTTGGAAAAAACCCACTTATTTAGAACATATTTATTAGCCAATCTATTTCAAGAGGATGATGAGATTTAGGGCTAGACATAGCTGTTGATTTTGACTCTCTTTTTTTTCTCATTCAGATATAGCATCTCCAATCTCACCTAGCCTCCATGTGCACAACTGGCATGTGCAGGTGATCGTAAAAGTCCACCTGCCTGCAGACGAGAGGCTTGAAGAAGCCAGGAGGGATTTGGGTATGACCTGAGGCAGAGTGTGTCCCATGGAGGGTTTTGTCAGGGCTTCATCCCTGTGATGTCCTTTGGGCTGAGAGCGCCCAGTCCACACTGCAAGCTCAGTCTGATTGGGGAGGGGAGGGGGAAATGTGAGCGATCAGTGATTAAGGGATATAAATACTTTTCATTCTCTGTAAACAAAAGAAGGAAACATGTATGTTTAAAAACTCAGAGGTGTGGTTTTGCAGCTTTACTCCATTTCCAGCCTGATCGGTGATTCCAAATAAACAGCCAACCAGCAGCACTGAAAGTGTCCTTGATCAGCGTGTGGGGTAGAATGGTAGTAGGGAAAAGCTCTGCAGGGCCAGAGATCCTTCAAACACCTGGTCTTTAATGGGATTTGGGATTTTTTTTTTTAAAAGAAAAGAACAAACTGAGAAGGTGGGGTCCCCCTCTGTTCCCAAACACCACATAGCCAGGACCATTTGTCTCCCTATGCCCAGGTACCCTGCTCTTGAAGACCCCCCCCATTGCCCATGGTGGGTACATGGCTCTTCAGCAGTTGGCCTGAGTGCCCACCCTTGCTGCAGGGATGTGGGGATGGAGCTGAGAAGCTGCGGGTGGCTGTTGGTTGAGGAGCTAAGAGCTCTCACGCAACACCCGGGACCATGCGCTAGTGGTGAAGTGTCACTATCTGGCTGGGCTGGAGGCAGGGACCTCCAGGTGATGGGGTCTTCTGGACAGATCTTTATGTTTAAGAATTGGTGGTTACTCCAAATAAGCCACAACCCCATCATTACCTCCACGCTCCTGCCACCATTTTGTCCCACTTCTGCTTGAGGGGCCAGCCCAAAACCCATTTAAACCCCCCGTGCAAAATAAGGTACGAGTAAAGCAGAGACACAAATCGGCCGAATTACCTGCATGATTGCTCCTGTTGTGTTCACACTAGATACAAACAGTGCACGTTATCCCTGTTTCAGCCTCTACTGCCACTGCTGGAAGCAACAATATTTGCACCGCCCTGCTGCGGCATCCTCCTGCCAGCTCCTAAATTAATGAATTGCATGTGCTCCTCAAGAAAATGCAGCGATGGCACCTATCATCAGCCCTGACTGTGGGCCTGACGGGCATCATGCAATGAAATAGAGACCAGTGGAAATATAGTTGGATTAGGGAGATTAGGCCAGTTTGTTACAAATTGCTTTAATTCCTGCTGCTGTGATGCTCACCAACGCACGTGGAGCGCTCCTGCCAGGACTCAGAAACCGGCACAGGATTTTACAGATAATAAATCCTTCTGATATTTGAGCCTGTTAGAAACTGCTGCTGCTCTCCTCTTCTCATGGGGAGAGTTGGTTTTACTCTCTGCCTCTGATTTCTAAGCGAAAGATTCTCGCCCACATCCTCCCTTTCATGCCGCTTGCTGCTTTTGCTGTGGTGTCTGGTGGGCCATGTCCTGTTTCTGCTGCTCTTTTCACCAGAGCTCTTCCCTAGAGTGGGGCTCCAGCACTTCCTAATCTGCTCAGAGACGAGGTCCCTCGATAATGGCACGGACCATGTCCCTTCCTTTGGGGAGAGAGGAGACCTTGTAGCATTGTCCATCTCGCTCTGGTCCATCCCATCTCTATCTCAGCTACTTTCTCCCTGTCCCCCTCTTCGCTAGTGCTGGCCACAGCAGACAGGTGAGAGCTGGTTTAGCTCAATAATTCAACTGAAATCTAATCTTGCAACACCAAAAATGCAAATAATTTGTTCTTAGCCAACTCAGCGGGCTGATCCGACTCGCCCCACAAGAGCTGATGCTGGCACAAGCCAAGGGGCAGGAATGCCTCTGATCGTGCTCAAGCCGCATGGTGCAAGCTCCCTGTGTGGTACAGGGCAGCCTTGGGTATCCTTCGTTCATGATTTTATCCCATGTTTCCTTAAAACAAAATGCTCAGAGCATCCTGGGAGCAGGATGTCCCTGAGTTGGAGTCAAGGATGCTCCAGCCTTGGCCTTCAAATGTGTCTCCTGATACAACACGTCCCAGCCCAGAGGTGAGCTAAGAGAGAGCCACGTCACTGCAGGACACCCTGTTCTGACTTGGTGGCCTCTGCCGCTCTTGAACTCATTCAACCGCTGGTTGTTAATTCAGTATGAGCCTTTGAGTTGTGGATATAATTCACATTTAATCTGGCAATGGTTTACAGCATCACACAATATTATAGTCAAGAGGAAAAAATCAATGTGTTCAGCAATGATTACTGCAGCATAATAAACTCCAGGTAGGAGTAAATGAAACCCAGTTTTGCAGTGGGCCCAAGGATCACTAAATCCAGGCTATTTTGGAGTCAAAAACAGGTGGGGGAGTGAGTGGGCTGGAATTTGTTCAACAGGACATTAACCTCTTTGGTATCAGCCCATCCCCTCCACAACCAAGCATGAAAAGCTCCAGAAAGACTGACACCTTTAAGAAATTAAGCAGGTCTGTCTATCTCCAACTTCATGTGTGTTGCATTCAAGTAAGACAAAGAGGCATATAGTGACAAGTAATTGGACTTTTCCAGATTTTTTTACTTTTAATAGTCTAACAATAGTCTAACACATTGTTAGTAACACAGTTAGCACTTCAAATTATATATTATTTTATTTCAACAATATTCCCTTAACTCTGTAGTTGTACTCGAAGAAAAATCACTTGTTGCCATAAATACTGTGTTGCTGTTCAAAACACTCCTGTCTGTTTGTGCTAGGTTACCTCTACAGTGCAAGTGGGACCAGACTAACATTTACAACAGTTTCTACTGCCACTTCCTCTGTGTTAAAAATGACGTTTTTCTATAAAAACACAAACAAAGAAAGTTTTACTGCATTACAAAAAAGCCCTACTGTCAGTTGAGTGTATTTCCACTGTCCTCAGCAAAAGACATTCTCTGAGGTCCCTTTGAGTGGGTTTCACTTTGGGTCAGAGGGAAATCTGCCGTTCGGCAGCTTCTTTCTCCTTCACAGGATGAGAGGCAGGCTTTGAATGCAAAGCGACCTGGCTGAGAGCCAGGCACAGCGGCAGAGTAGTGTTCGTGTATTTTTTATTATAATACAAAAGGAAAGTCGAGTTATATAACATGAGCCTTTGTAGTGCAGCTTTCTTTTTTAATCTGTAACAGAAAAGAGCAGAATTGTGTCCCCATTTAAGACTTCATTTGGTGAAAGATGGCTAACATCTGAAGTTGCAAGAAGTCACCTGGCTTCTGGTCACTGATTTCAGTGGTGAGGTGGATTTTTTTCTTGCACAGATGTTGGGTGTTTTGTCCAGATGTCTGACCGAACCCAACCCAAGAGCTGTACTTTGCTAAAAAGGAGTCCCTATCCTCTTGCTAAAAGCAAAATTTAAAAATCACACTAAACGAAGTGAACTAAAAACACAGCTGGATTGGTCAAACAGGTACAAAAGGATTAATCTCAACAGCAGCATCAGGATTTCCAGCACGCAGAATGGAGAAGGTCAATGGCTATTTCACATCAGGGGTCCTGTGGAGCACCGTGTGCTGCTCCAGAGAAGGCACTGGGGATCTGCCGGGTCCCTGATGTTGACAGACTTCACACACTGAATTCCTTCTAGGTCTGTAACGAGGTTCACTGTGCCATGAAAGAGCTGAGCTGCTAATCACAGTCCTGGATATTGACGTACACAAAGAGGGTGGAGGAGGAGTACGGATCTCCATTCTTGGTTAGAAGATGGATGTGGCGATAACCTGGAAGCAGAGACACAGATGGAAAGTGGCCTTTAGTCCGACTGGAAAAATATTTGCTAACATTTGCCAAGACCCTGCAAAAACATCGCCCTGCCTCAGAGCATTTTGCTCCCAGTACCCCACAGAACAGGCAGGTCTGAGAGGCATGGCTTTGAGCATTGGTAACATATCGTGCCCAAGGCCACTGGTGACAAGGGGATCCCTTCTTCACAAACAGAATTAACAGCTGCCCAATAAACCGTTTATCATCTTGATCATTATCATACCCCAGAGAGAGGACCTGTTCTGACCTGAGGTACGATGGATCTGGACCTCTCATCTAGGATACTGGAGTTTCCCAGAGGGCTCAGTGGTTGTGAAGAAGAGGGAGCAGGGCCTTACCTTGCTTCAGACTAGTGAAGGGAAGGGTGTACTGCCCAATGAAGTCATTCTTGGTCGACATGTCAAAGTCTTCTACCACAAACCGGACCAGGGCAAGTGCAGGGATCTCTATGTCAAATGTAAACTCTTCATCCCATTTCGGGTTAAAGCCTGGGCAACATAGACAAGGATGGAGATCAGAGCTGCTCACAAACAAGGAAGGAAGTGAGAGATGCTCACAAGCAAAGATGGAGGTCAAAGATGTTGGCAGATAAGAATGGCAGTCAGAGATGCTTGCAAATGGATGTAGACTTTGCCTGACTGCCAACCTAATCTGACCCAGGCCAAAGGTCTTAGGAGGTGCTGAGACCATTTTTCCCAGCTCTGATACTGATTTGCTACCTGTTATTAATAAAATCCTTCAGCTTAGGCTGCTTAGTGCAGACCTCAGCACCATGGTCCCAGAAGGCAGCGAGGAGCAGGAGGGAGGTGAACTCAGCTCTGCTCCACAGGCTCTCACTGGCTGATACATGGATGTCTCTGGTTGCCATTGGACCAGCTGCAAATTTTTACAGCCCTAAACCAGGGGTGAGCAAAGAGGAGAGCTGTGCCTTTGTGTTGTGACAGCCTTCTGGGGCCTTAAGCCTCACTGAGTGCTTGAGGTACACCCATCTGTCACCATTCTGTGCCTCAGTTTCCCTATCTGTGAGAAAGGTTAATGAGGAGTGTCTGATTACATAAAGCATCATCAAGTCTGTGGACAAAATGTTTTATGTCTCCCTGCATAAGGGCAGTGTCTGAGACAGCCAGACTAGCCCTACTTCTGTTATGGGTAAGGATCTCATGGTCCAGACTCACAAAGCAAACAAAACCCAGATTGTCACATCAGATGAGAGTTGAAGAGCAAGCTCAGTGCTCTCTCTCCAGGTCACGGCGGGTGCTCTCCGCAGTATCAATAAACCACTCCCCAGAAACAAACAGGAGAAGACAACCTGTTTGGAACCCTGCTGCCATCGGCCCAGCCTGTGCAGAGCAGAAGCTCAAGGACAGCAAAACGTCAGCTCAAGCCTGCTGGTCATGGAGGGTCTGCGGACAATTTGGCAGGAGGCAGGGATATTTCAGCTGGCCCTGAAGGTGCTGAGATGGGCCTGTGGATAGTGCCATAGCAAACTACCTGTGCTGGGTCGGTGCGCTTTATTTGGACTTTCATAGGATTAAATCAACTGGGCTGTTCAGATAACACACATCTGCTCCTGACCCCCTTCATCCTTGGGGAAAAAAAAACGGTGTTGCTGATCCCATGGGAGCAGAAACCATGAAAGTTGAGGTCACCAGCTGAAAGTTGAAAGTCATCAGTCCTAGGACAGTAAGTTTCACTGTACTGACATCTTGTGGGGGGGGGGGTTCAACCCACCTCAGAGCCACAGTGAGATGCTCAGAGCTGCTGAGCCAGCAGGTTCCCACAGCCTCTCGAGCTCCACAGCTGCACCGCCGTGACCTGACCTGTGCCCACAGCCCCTGCTTCAGTCCCACCAACAGAGAATCATAGAATCATTTACGTTGGAAAAGACCCTTAAGATCATTGAGTCCAACCATAAAATGTCAAACCAGGTGAGCTGCTGAAGCATGGTCACCTATCTGAAACCTCAGCCCATGAAAGGCAACCCCTTCTCTGCAGCTGCCTCTTTCCAACATTGATGTTTTCATTGTTTGATTCACTTTCCATTGGGCAACACTCCCTCCAGCATCACTCCAGTATCACTCCAGCCAGCCAAGGGCTGGCCGTGGGGCCGGGTGCGCTGAGCAGCCCCAAGGAACAGGCCTGGCAGGTCTGGAATGTTCCCTACACAGCTTTCACTCCAGACATTATAAAAATTATTGTAGGTGATGGAAATGGCCGTGAGCTTTAGGAGCCCGGCCAGATGTACTCAAAGAGGAAAGAGGAAAAGGGAAACATTGTTAGCAGGGAGGAAAATATGCATTGGCTTTCTAGCGGTTGGCTCTTAGCCCACACAGAAAAGCAGAGTGTGTATGTGTGTACCTGTGTGTTTGTCAGCAGGAGGGTGAGGACTCATTTTTCAGATTCCTACTCCCTCATTATTCCCACAGGAGAGAGGGCTGAACTTGCCCTCTGCAAACTCAGAAGGCCACAATATTCAGACCCTCACTGCATGGAGGGAAATCACAGCCATGTTTGACCAATGGCCCACAGGAAGGTGAAATGTCTGTGAGATCTCTTGAGGTCAGTGCTGGGTAAGGCTTGAGCCTGGCTCTTTGGAGACAGGGGCTTATAGCTTTCACCCCTCATCTGTAACATTGCTGTGGTGCGCATTAATTTAGCACCAGTGCCGCTTTGGCCAAGAGGATGAGCAGATGCAGTGTCCCTGCCTTGTGAGGAAGCTCTGAGCTACAGGAAACAGTCTCCTTTTACAGAGACTATGTTACATATAAAAAGAGGCTGAGAGAGGTCCAGTTATCCAACCTGGAGAACGCTAAGGGGGTTATTATTGCCATCCTCCACTACCTCCTTAAAGAGAAGATAGAGCCAGGTTCTTCTTACAGGTGCACAGCAAAAGCTGGATGCATAATGGGCACAAACTGCAACAGGGGAATTTCTGGTTAAGAATGGGGATATTGTACTTTATCATAAGGTCAGTCAATGACTGGATCACTTAAGAGAGCCCAGAGAGTCTGGGGAATCTTCATCTTTTGAGATATTCAAAATCCATCTGGGCAATACCCTGAGCAACTTGAGTTAACTTTGAGTATGGTCCTGCTTTGGATAGGGGTTGAAACAGACACCTCCGAAATTGCTTGCAACCTCAGTCTTTTGTGAGTTTGTGACACGTTCAGGATAAAATCAGGCTCTGAATAAGCCTTCTTTGGGAAGATCTTGGCGGGGACGCATGCATCCCAGGTCAAGTCCAACTGCATGGAGGTAAAGAGCACTTCCAAAGCTCTAGCTCTGCAAATCTGGCAGCCAGCCTCAAAACAACTCATATGGCTGATGTCGTTTTGCAGGGAATTTCTGTCTCCAAACATCTTAGAGAGACAAAAAAGGAAAGAACCCCTGAAAGTAATTCTCCATAGGGACATCAATCTGAGGGGCTAGTTCATGCCACCAGCAGTCTATAACCAGGGTCTCTGCACTGAAGTAGGCCAACAGAACCTCATGTATCTGCTTAGCGTGGGCAGGCTTGGGTGCACCTGGGCAGGTCTGGCAAGGAACACTCTGCTACATGAAAAGAAAGGGTTACTGCCCCATGGGAGCACAGCATGGAAGAAAACCCCTTACCATTGTTTTCAATGACTTTGGTCTGCTTCTTGTTGTTATCCTGTTGGACGCCGTGGATCTCTACTGTTACCTTAGGATCAACGATGGAGTTTTTGCTTTTGTTCACCTTGGGCAGCTGCTGACCAGAGATGATCTGTGGAGGAAACAGAGGAAGAGGTCAGGACATCATTAGAAGAGGGGGCTCCCTGGCAAACTTCCCTCTCCTTCTCCAGGAGTGCAGGACCTGCTGTGACAAGCTGGTGCTGGTCTTTCAGAGCCAGTGCTGTGACATCCTTCAGAGGAAGTTGTCATGAGTCAAAGCACCTAATGAACATTGCTCCAGCCCAGCCAGCTGGCTAGGTAGGGGGCAGGCAACTTTTCTAACTGTCCCCACAGTGATCAGATGATACTTGGAAACAACAGTGGTGACTGTTGACTGCATGTCTGCCTGTATGTTTCTGTAACGACAGCGAATATTGTCATTAACCTCTCCTATTGCCAAACATTAAACATGTAAGTCCCTGGAGGATAAGACCCCATGCAGGACTAAAGCAGAGACCCCAGCAGTGGGAAATGAGTAGGGTTAGGACAACATTGCCCAGGTGGGACAGGAGAAGGAGAAGGGACAACCTACACACCCCCCCTGAAGGTGGATGCTACTGAGACATTTTCTGATTTCTATTCTTACTTTAAGCAGAAGCTTCTTCTTTGTCCCCCATGTTCCTTCTGTGATGGATTTTGGATTGAATTTGGTTTGCTCATCCCGGAGGAATTCCGGCTTTAAGACATACCCAGAAAACCCATTGTCCTGGAACCGACCCTGGTAGACATCCATTTCTGTGCCTGCTGTCTGGAAATTCAGGGCAACTGCAACATAAATAAATAAATCCAGTCACTTTCAGATAAATCAATGGGTATCTTTTTATACTAATTCTTTTCACATGAAATTGCACTTCACGGACATAAACATTGGCTTTTCCACGCTTCAAACAGCAGTGATAAACTCTGACCCTCCCAGCCTGCTACCCCTGAGGATTTCTTGCATTCAGAGATGTTAGAGACAGGAGGACCCATTACAGCCATCTCATTTGTCCTCCTGCCTTCCACAGCATGAAAAAGTGTCCTGCATTGAATTTATGTCACCTGGTTGAGCAACTGCATCTTTTAGATAAACCTATTCATTTCTACGCTGAAGGAGTTATCTCCTCCAGTGAAGCCAGCAAATCCTTCTCAGATTGTTTCTCTGGCTACTTAGCCTCATTATAAAACCTCCTTTCCAGCTCAGATATGCCTACTTTCATTTGCCATCCTGAGGGGCATTGATGCCTCTGTTGGTTAGACTAGAGAGCTCCTCACTGTCTGAACTCCTCATGTAGGAGTATAGAAGCTGTGATCAAATCATTTCTTTATTGTCTCCTGCCCAAAATAGGTCAAGCCTCACTAGTGTCCTAACACCAGGCAGATTTCCTGTATTCTTTCCAATTTGCCATCATTTCTTAAAAAGCATTAATGTCAAATCTGGAAGCAGTCTCTGTGAACAGTCTCACCAATACCACATAGGGAGTGCACATGGACCACAGCACCTCCTCAGTACTCCACTGATTTCTCAAGGGTGATGCTAACCTCTTCAGCAACTTCTAAGACACCTCCAGGACAGATGGCAATTTATCCTGGTCCTGGGTCCTACATACCCTGTAATACTGGAAGGCCAAAGGCATTTTAAGGCACTCCCCTCTTTTTCCACTTGCAAGGAAGACTTTAATAACTGCAGTATACCAGTTTTACTGGGAGCTGCAAGTACTCAGGGCTTCTGAAAAATCTTATTTTGGGTGCCCAAATACTGAATTTGGATCAGATAAGGCACACAGGTCTAGCCTTAAGAGTACCCCAAGGGACCTGATATTGCCTGCCAGAGACTCTCCTGAGGCCAGACTCAGTGCTGGGGAGACAGGCCAATGGGTTCTACCTGTGCCCCCCACCGGGGCTGCAGGACCCAGCGAGTTCATACGCTGCCAGGCACATCCAGCTCATGCAGGTCTACACGGCTGGGGGCCAGGAAGCCCTGCATCTGCAGCTTCTCCTGTCTGGCTGGGCCACATAGGCACAACTGGTACATCTCCAACATCCAGCATCACCAAGAGAGCCCACCATGTCATCACCAGCCTGCCCACTTACCACTACACCAGGTTTCCTGGATGAGAGCTATAACATAATTCACTTAACAGGCTCTGGGACCCTTGTTTTCATCAAATCTCTGAGACATCAATATACTATCAGGGGCCTCAACGCCCTGGGAGCAGGTATGATGGGCTGCTTTGACTACAGCTAACAGCTCAGGCCATGGCTTGGCCCTTATGGTTATGGCCTTGCTCTAGGGGTCAAGAGAGCTGAGTTTGATTTACATCTCTGTCAGAGATTTCAGCACACTTTTCAGTAAGTGACTGTAACTCCGGGCTCTCTCCTCCTTTGTTAAATGGCAATAACTCTGCTTCCAGTGAAATTGCAGGGATGCACACATTAATGTGCAGGAAAGGCTCTCCTAATGGTTTTGAGGTGGGCCAGAAAATGGTCTATGAAAACTCATTGAGCATTGGCTGAAGAGCTGATCTCTCCCAGTGACCACTGAGCCTCTCTGCCTGCAAATGGCTTGAGATCGCACATCTACCTCAACTGAAGACCCTCCATAGACAGCTCATGGGCGACCCAGCCAGGCTGACCCTCTCTGACCTCCCAGTTGCACCCACCGATCTGGCAGCCGACGTTCCACAAGTCGATGGGGTTGTAGTTGGAAGAATCTGTCCTCCAGCCTGCAGGGTAGATCCGGCTCAGGTGCCTGATGTTGTGATGAATAAAACTGGTTCCTACAGAAAAAAAAAGAAGAAAATGACCCTTTCAGTGATGGGAGCTACTTTTATCTCTTCTTGATGCTGCTGTATATACTGCTTCTCTGCCTAGTGAGTCTGGCTGAATGTGAACTACCTGTATAAAATGCCCTTCTTGGTAACAGCCTCTATGATATGAAGCTATTCCCACCGTTTCTCAGTGACATGCATGACCAAAAAGATCATAACCCACATCTTTCAGGATGCCTTTTCCTTGTGCTTAACCACCACTAGCTGTCCAGTGTCACCACTAGCTGGGACAGAGGATGGCCTTTTGCCAGGGCAGAACATACATACCAGACTCCTGGGCTAGTTTCAGAGCTTTGCTCTCTGTGAATGATGACATCTCGTAGAAAGCCCGAGGATGGCTGGGGTCCTCAAAGCCATTGAAATGGACACTCTTGCAGTAGACAACTGTGTCTGAGAGCTCCTTGGCCAGCTTCAAGGTGTCACTCTAAAAGCAGGAGAGCAAGAGGTTTGTGGGGAGTTTCTGCAGTCATACTCAAAAGTAATAATCATGTTTTGTCTAGGACCCCTGGGGCTTCTCTTCTCCACCATCCTCACACGAAAAGCATGCACACTATCAACACTCAGTGGCACCCCTTTGCAGAGAGAAGGTGGAAAAGGGGCAGGCTGCCCTTGCCATGTCCCTTGTCCTGGTTGGAGAGTGCTAATCCCTCCTCTCAGAGCATCACTGCCCTCTCACGCCCATCCTGGCCTGTCCAATGATATCACTGACTTCCCAAGTGTTACTACCAAGAATATTTAATTTTATCTGGGCCATCCCTCCTTCTGCATTTATTTGCATGTTATTATGTGAACGAGTATTTCAGCTTGGCTATCACAACTCACAAGTGATTAGGGCTACACACACAGTAGCAACTAACCCAATCAGCCTGTATTGGTGAGCTAAGAGAGGATTTTACACAACAGATGCTTTGCTGTCCCAGCACCCTTGTTACATGATGTTCTCCAAATGGATTCTCTCTTTGTTGGTGGGATACCCTTTCTGCTGCGCTTTGCATGATCACTTGTATTTCAGCATCAATAGCTGTCTCCAGCTGCTAAACTTTACAACAGAGCCTTAGCAATGAGTTTTCCTGTCCTGGTCCCAAGCATGCAAACCTGGAAATAAGGAAAAGGGAAGGATGTTTTGGCCTCCATGGGCTTTTTTCCCCTTGAACTAGGTGAAGTGAGAGCCACCAGCTCCCATCAGAGGCAAGAAAAGAAAATGACAGACTTCAAAATTATACACATCATTGACTACAGTTCAGAGAAAGAATTAAGACTCTCAAAAAGTGAGCAAATCAGCAAGGGGAAGCATAGATCAGACCAGATCCAGAGGCAATGTCAGCTTTGCCATCAGTGGGACTGAATGTATTTATATCACCTATGAACCTGGTCTGCAAGGGATATGGCCTTCACAATGACCTGCAGTCTGGAAAAATGAATGTCCTCACATGAGGGAGCAAAACACTGGTGTAAAGGCCAGCCTTTTCCTCCCAGAAACAGTCAACCCAATTTCTTTGGTAAGTGGCCACCCCTTCGCCATAGATCTCTAGCTCTTCCCTCCCTCCCTCCTCTGGCCAGTGAGGGTGCAGGTATGTCACAAAATGTGACTAGAAAAGCACCAGTCTCTGGTAATAAAGGAAGTCATGATGGTCCCATGACAAATAGATTTCTGGAAATCAGAGATAGATTGAACATGTGCCCTTCCACTGCTTCCATAAATGCTACATGGTCTGTCCCAGCTGCAGGGTCCTCCAGCCTCATTTTCGGAAAGAAGCCAACCTTCATGCTTGGCTGTCTCTGCAAGATCTCTGTGCTTGGGACAGAGATCATTAAGCTGAGAAAGCACTAGGATCCTTAGCTCCAGCAATTTCAACAATTCACCCTTACATATCCCCAGCTGAGTAGCTGAAACCACACTGAAAACTGTGTTAGCTGGGAACATATTAAAAGTGTGTTTCAATTGCTTTTCTTTTTTCTTGTTTTTTAGGCATGGTACAAAACCCACCTAGAAAGTGGTTTCCCAGCATGAGTCATGGGATAGGCTAACAGGACAGGATTTCCTGATGCAGGACTTCAGAGCCTTCTGCAATAGGCAAAGATCTTGTTTATAGCTTTTCTGCCTCTCCCAGTCTGCCCCTTTATGGGCCTCAGTTACTTCTTTTACTTACTTTCCCCTTCTGCTGTATCTCGGTCTTTACAGATTCATCTTCAATTTCAGCTGCTTCATCTTCATCAGAGACATCCTCAGCCTCCAGGTTGTTGTTCCCATTTGCTCCGGTGGGGTCCTCCCGCCTGCTCAGCTTCTTGCCTTTCACAAGGATCTTCCCTTTCAATTGCTGCACAAGGAAAAGTGGACAAAATAGCTGGTGATTAGAAAAGGTTCTGGCCCACCCTGAAGGAGCAAGGATATAACAGCTCCTCAGCTGTAACCAGCACCAGGGCCTTTTAGAGTTGCATCAGTCACTGGTTATTATCCACAGATACAGGTAAAAATAAGCCTTTTTCCACTGAGGCCTTGCCCTCCCTCTAGCCCGCCCCTGAGACCACAAGCCACGAGTCTGAAAACTGCAGATAGCTCACCGATTCCCCTCTGATACAGAGCTGACCAACCCCTCAACTAGACAACTTAAACTGTTGTGCTGTTAGAGGCAATAAAAATACACAATTTTTTTCAAAACTGAATGTGGCTCAGCAAACAAGTCCAAGCCTGGAGGTCGGGGCTCATGGGAGCTATTTGCGGCACTGCTTCTGCCTCTCTGTGTGGCCCCGTTACTTAATCTACCCCAGTCTCTGCAATGTATGGTTATAAACACATGCACAACTTGGGAAATGGCATGAGATCCATGCAGCGACCGAAGCAGTGCAGCCCTCTGCTCCTCTAGACATTTTAACGGGGAGAGAGGTCCATTAAGCTCTGGACAGGTGCCTCGTGCATAGCAGACACGGGATTTTAATATGTAAGGGATCTTGCAGGTGAAACCTTAGGGCGATGACAGCCTAAGGAAGAGTTCCCAGACACTTCCCAAAGATACCTCCTCTTCTGAAAAGAGCTTCTCCATGGTACAACACTAGTCATAACCAGAAGCATGTGCCAACGTAACACAGCTGACTGCTCAGCTAATCCAAGCAGCACGTTTCTTGTGCTGAATCAACTCTCTCCAGCCTCTTTCAAACTCCATGTAAAACCCTCCGGTGAAGGAACACACCAACAGCACATGGTTGCTCGCAGACCACCACACCACTGATGTCTCTCTTACGTATCTCTTGACCGTGGGAGGAAGGCTGAAGCCTGGAGAGGGCTGACTTTGAACACCAACAAGGCAGCAGCGATGCTGGCAGCAGGGAGCAGTACGGAGAAGGGTTACTGCCTGGGTGCAATCTCTAAGTGTGCAGGTTATGCCTTAAAATTAGGAGCACCCCTAAAGACTGCAGCTTCCAGTGAGGTCAGTGGGAGATTTGCTGCCACCTGGACGTGTTCAGTACTCCTTTGGAGGGTGTTAGTTACTCCAGAAAAATGCAATCTCAGAATTAGTCAATACAACCCCTCAATCCATGTAGCATGTTCCTCCTTTCTCAGTGACACCCTATATTTGCCCCTTCCACAACAGCAAAAGCAACAAACCCCACCATTCTCAAATGACAGGACTGTGGAAAACCAAGGATCTTTTATAAAGCAACACAGGCATTTTCAAAGAACACAATTCCCCCTTTGTGGGTGCAAGCAAATTGCATCACGTCTTTACAGAGACCAGCCCAACTCCTCACCACCCAGCTAAGCTGTGGATGAAGCTCGGTTTGAGCTGAAATTTGACACTGGCACCCGATGCAGCAGCCAGGAGCGTTTTTCTTCAGCTACCACAAATTATCTGTTTACATCGGGGCACTTTCCCTGTCACTCAAAAGCTACACAAAGGCAGCTGAAGGAATGTACCAGTTACTGGGAATAACAGGCCCAAAGGAGCAGTCAGAGCACAGCAGTATCCTCCTCCCCATCCTCAGACCGTCCCTCATCCTCCCAGCCCCTCAGCCTTCTTCCAGGCAGAGCTGTGACCTGCTTCTTCACACCCATAGCTGGGACATGAATCGGCTCATCTTCAGAGTCTCACTTCAGTCTGCTGCCCACATGTCTCTGCCCACCCTCCTGCCTCAACATCCAGCTCTTCACTGTTCTTCCACAACACTCACTGGCAGCAGGTGAAATCCAGTTCTGTGTGAGTTTTTAGACTCCGGTTGACACTTTGAATGGACAAGCCTGGAGGGATTGCACTGGGGACAGTGAGGAGGGGCTCAGAGAAGCCCCTCCTGTCCTTCGCAGGCTGCAGATAGCAACCTGCTATATAATATATTATCTGCCTCTGCTTTATAACGTCCCATAAGAAACGTTACCGCCTCATCTCACGGCTCAACAGTAGAGAACCAGGGACAAGGAATTTGGGGCAGGTTGCTTGATTCTTAATTACCAGTAGGGCTACCAACCCTTTTTAAGATTCTCCAGTTCAGGACAGCCTGTCCAGCAAGTGGGAGGTGTTATTTCTGGCACAAACCCATCCTACATGGCTGAATATCATCAGCAGTGAAGTCACAGCAACATGGCCTCCACCTTGTCTCTTCATCACACCCCATAGCAAGGCTGCCAGCAGTGGGTCCTCGGTGCTGCTGTTATCCTGTCTAGACTGTGGTTACTCCAGGAAACCTTGGATATGCTGCAGATGCTCCCCATGGGCACAGGGACACTGGTCAGCCCAGACTGTGTTGTACAAGACTCTCCATAGGGCAATTATGATGGTCCCCTTTGGCCTTGAAATCTACAAGGCTGGCTCCCTTCTGGAGTCCTGTTGCATTGGAGAGGTTTAGTATCTCCCTATGCAGGTAACTTCCATCGTGCCTACAAGGGAGAGCAGCCCATGTGCCACCCAACTCCACAGGAGATGCATTAGCTTATTGGTCCACAATGAGGGGTGAGAGTCACCCCAAAACAAGAGCATTTTCATCTCCATTTCCAGCAGAAAGTGCTATTCTATTGTAGCATTGCACTGAATCCACCCTGCAGAAGCTGCCAGTCCCAAACATTGTCTTCCTTCATTTAACATGGGTGCTAGGAAGCAAAGCCCTAAATTTGAGTGCTTATCTTTAACAAGGTTTTAAATAAGCTGATACACACAGACAAAAACACACAAATGCACTTGTTCCATCTCTCTTGGTTCCCCTTCATGTGATATTAAGTATTTCTAGCCTGAGGCAAAAGACACTCAGCTCATCAGTTCTGCTCTGTTGAGCAGATCCCTTGTCTTAGGAAGAAGCATTAGCTGAAATACTCAATAAATATTCTCCAAGTAGACCATAAAGCTATTCCAACTGCCTGTGGCAAGCCCAAGGCTGAATACAAGTTAAGAAAAGGCTACAAGGACACTGGACTACTGTGAACATATAGTGGAGTGGCTGCTGGAATACCTGCAACTCTTTCCCTTCCTCACGTGCCCTGTAAATGGCATTGCCTTAGTTCTCCACAAGTGGAGCTCCCCTGCTTTCCCACCTTTTCCACTGCATGCTGAACAAGCTCAGCTCTGCAAGTGAAATAGTTCTGACATGGCTTTTCTTCCTTTGGGAGTCTGCGAATTGGGACATGGCAACCATCTTAAATGAAAGCACTGTTGATTTTATCAGAAGGAGCAAAGCTGCAAAGAGCAGAGGATTTTAAAAGATCTGCATACACATGTTTATCTCACCTGAAACTTTTCTGCCCCTAATAGCAACCTGAAAGCTATGGCAAGGTCTGATTTCCAGTTTTCATCTCAGTGAGAGTGGAAGATTTGTAAAGCAATCCACCTTATCAAACTTTCTGTGCCTTCGACACCTCCTTTAGAGTCAACAGAGAGAACTAAACACTCCCAGGGTGTGATTCTTTTTGTCTATTTAGATAAACACTTAGAAGGATGTGGACCACACCTCCAACTCCCCTGACTGTATTAATTATTTCTCAAATGGACCCCTAAGTGAAGTGCTCGTGTACATGGATATAGAGGGTCTGAGCACTGCCACCTTACATCCTGCTTTCAGGTTGAAGATATCCATCTCCCCAGATTTCTGAGAAGCTGTGAGGAATAATGTGTTCACATTCATGAGGAGATGTGCAGACCAGCTGCACTAATTGATATCACATCTCCATCTGTATATGGCTTTCAGCCTAGTTGTAAACTGAAGTGTTGCAGGGTTTAGCAATGAGTGGCACCAGAGAACAAAGAGAGTCTCCAGAAAAGGGGAAGAAACCACATTATCAAAGGAGGTTTTGAAGGATTTGAGGGAAACTCAGCTCAAGAACTTCAGCCAAGAAGATGCACTGCAGACAAGACACAAGCTGGTCTAATGTTGGAGAAACATACAGATGTGCAGTTAGGCATAAGGCAGAAGGACCTGAAGCCACATTCACGCTAAGTATACGGTGCAAAAGTAATCCTCCTGGGCAGACAGTTCCTGGGGTCCACTGCTGACTTAAGAGACCTTTGACTGAGCCTGGTCTGGACTTAGCTGAGCCAAATCTAGAGGCGTTTGCTGCCTTGCTGTGAGCACACGGCAGAGCACGTCAGCCACCCTGCTGTTCAGATCAGTTGTGCTGAGCCCTGCATTGCCGCTGCTATACTCAAAGTGGTTCCTGAGCTGCATGGCTCAAAGTGATTGAATGGGGGCACTGGACACAGCAATGGGTGTGACTGATGGGACAGCCGGTGGGACAGCGTGGGATGGCAGAGGCCCCTGCCACTGCACTGGGCCTCCCAACTCGGGGTGCTCATGTTCCTGAGGGTCACCCACCAAGACAGGTCTGTTAAGCCCAAAGCCACTGTTGTTGTAAACAAGGAAGTCCAGGAACAAAGAGATGGAGGGGTTTCAGATATGCCTAATAGGCTGAATAGTTGCATGCAATGTTGGCAGCTGTTTTAGTCTCATTGCAGGGCTGGGGTTTTGCAGCATTTCTAGCTGGGATGCAGGGACAGGGGGAAGGAGCCCTGGCAGACCCCTGCGCAGATCAGAGATGGGGCAGAAAGGCCTGTAACAAGCAATCAGCAGCAGAGACTGGATCGGCTCTTCCCTACAACCCTGGCACTGCCTGAAGCTTTTATGTGGCTTTTGGCCTTTCATCCTACAGGCCTTTAATTTACTATTGGGACCCAAAGACAGCAGCTTGAGGGAGATATTTAGATGCTCTGTGTAGCCCAACACTGTTCCTGAATGGAGCCTAATAAATCAGATGCCTGCCCAGGGCTGAGGTATGAATCATTAGCATGAATTCAAACTGTGTCGATCTTCCTTTAATTACTGACATTCCCCTGCTAACACAATCTGCAGCAATGCTTTGCCTGTTTTTATTTACAGCCTTTCAGCCCTCTTCCCAGTGACAGATCCTACCCTTTTTCTAATATAAAAAATACTATGTTGTCCCAGGCTTCCCCATGTCAGCTTCACAAGGAATTGGATAATCCAAGAGGTTTCTGGTTTGGTTTCTTTTCTTTAATGTTTCAGCTTCAATGAATTTTCCACCAAAAAAATCAGCAGTTCAGCCCTTTGTACTCTCCTAGTTCACGTAGCAGGAAGGCAGAGGAAAAGTACCACAGAGAAAAGGATAGGTTTTGCTACATTGGCAATTTTTCTCCCTTTAAACTAAATGGATCAGTCCCTCCAGTGGAGCATATCAGCCCAAATCCATTCGCTAAGGTAGATCTGGGCTGTTTTGTTCCAGCTGGGGCCATGTGTCCATCTGGGCAGGATGTTAGCAGGAGGTTAGATGAGCACAGGAATGGGAAAACCATCTTTGGGAAGCTGGGGTCATTCCCTTACACACACATCACACATTTCCTTCCCTGGTGTTTCTCCTTTCTTTCTTCTTATCATTCCCCTGGTCACAAGGCAGTGTTTTGAAGAGCCATCAGCAGCTTTCCTGATCCTGCACTGGGGATAAATAGCAAGCCAGGAGGTGACACTGAAGACTTTGATTTTTCCAACTCAGTAACAGCCTGCAGAGACCTGCCTCCATGCTGGGTGTATCCTCACCCTGGGAGAGTCACTTCTTAAATGGAGGCACCTTATCTGTGCCAGTGCAAAGGTCCTGCTGAAGCAGCAGCATTAAAAATTATTATCCATCCTAATTTATTGCACTAGTGTCTAGGGACCAACCCAGATCAGCTTCCCTCTGTGCTAGGCATTGTATCAAGCGAGGCATGACACTCCCAAACAAAAGGGGAAAGTCAGAAAGGGAAAAGAGAAAAAGGGAGAGGGAGAACAAATATAGAAGATATTTTGGGTGGATCATTTTCCTCTCCTTTCTCCCCTGCTGACTGCCAGCTTTATCCCACCCACAAACTCCTTCCAGCTCTGGCTAGGCATGCTCATCCAATTTTTGGCAAATGATTTCTTTAGCAAAGAAATGCAGTTTAAAGGGAACTGCAGCTATCCACAGAGAACTCTGTTTCTGCAAAGTGCTTAAGAGAAAAGAAAGAAAAACACAAACACAAAGGGTGGAAACAGATGAATGTTCCATTTTGGCTTCTGTTTTAGAAACAATTATTTTTTTCATACCAAGATTCCATTTCCAATTTTTTCTAATTGTCAGCTAATGATTTTATAGTTGTGATCCACTGCTGAGGACTGTATATCTCCTTCCCCCTGCAGGGTCCAAGCTCAGCTCCTAGCTTCACGGCTGCCCTGAATCATGGGAATCAAAGGGGCATCTCTATGCAGCCACCTGCCTCCGTTTGTCCTCCATAGACATCTCCATCCCCACCACCCCAGGCCATTCTCAGTGGGAGGACACTTCGTGCTTGATACAGTTTTAGGCTACCTGTACTGGTTTTCCCCTTGAGTTTTGAGGGGCAAAAAATCACAGTTGTCCTTCCAGCCCTCATCACTTCCTAATCAGCAATCTAGATTCCACAGTAGAGCACCAAGGCATTAAAGGAGGAGGGGAGCGTATGTTACATCCCTCAGCACAGAGCAAAACATCTCACCTACCATGAAATCAGGCAGTGTCCAGTCTTGCTGGATTAAAAACACAGAGACACCTTGTAGTACCTCCTTGTGGTGCTAATCTTTCCTGCATGTGCAGCAACCTAACAGTGCTTCAGAGGATTAGCCTGAAGAAGTTCATATTCAGCTTTGGGGTGTGGGGAGCAGACACAAGACAGACCCTCAGCATTCAGCTCCTCTGGGACAAGCCAGAAAAGCAACCTCCTCACGGGGTGAAGGACATTCCCTGGCCTTGGTAAATGGACCAGGAATATCCTCAGTCCTGGAGGGAGGTCTCCTCTGAGACCTTAGACAAAACAAGGAGCAATGGGGCATTTTGTGCTTGATGTGCACAGGCTACTTCTAGATACTCCTATTTCTCATTCCACCTGTCGCGGTTTAACCCCAGCCAGCAACTAAGCACGACTCGCTCACTGCCTCCCCCCCACCCAGTGGGATGGGGGAGAAAATCGGGAAAAGAAGTAAAACTCACGGGTTGAGATAAGAACAGTTAAATAGAACAGAAAAGAAGAAACTAATAATGGTAATGATAACACTAATAAAATGACAACAGTAATAATAAAAGGATTGGAATGTACAGATGATGCACAGTGCAATTGCTCACCACCCCGCTGATCGACGCCCAGTTAGTCCCTGAGCGGCGATCACCCCGCCCCCAACTCCTCCCCAGTTTATATACTAGATGTGACGTCACATCGTATGGAATATCCCTTTGGCCAGTTTGGGTCAGCTGCCCTGGCTGTGTCCCCTCCCAACTTCTTGTGTCCCTCCAGCTTTCTTGCTGGCTGGGCATCAGAAGTTGAAAAATCCTTGACTTTAGACTAAACATTACTTAGCAACAACTGAAAACATCAGTGTTATCGACATTCTTCCCATACCTAACTCAAAAACATAGCACTGTACCAGCTACTAGGAAGACAATTAATTCTATCCCAGGTGAAACCAGGACACACCATTGCCCACAGACAATTTCTGTTCCTCAGTAAGTGCAGTTCCCACCAGTCCTCAAGACTATTGTCCACGACTTGGCACCCAGCAAAAAGATAGACCTCTCCCTTGTCCTACCCTCAGAAGGCAGAAAGTGCTAGAGTGGCCTTGCTTACCTCTGGGGAGGGGAACTGGGATTTGTTTCCATCAACTGGGGCAACCAAGAGCATGTCCTGCAGGATCGTCGTCATGTGCTGAGCCATGACCTTCTGCTGGTCGACGCTGCAGTGGTTCTCCAGGGAGATGATGACAGGGTATGGCGAGGTCTAGAAAAAGAGAGCAACATACATCGTCAGTGAATTCTGCAATTTGACCAGTCTATAGCAATTGATATAAACCTCAGTGCTGTTTTCTCTGGAAACGAGTGTGTCAACAATAGGGTCTAGTATTCTGCTAAAATGAGCATTTGTTAAAATAGGACAAATTTAACTGTGCAGTAGCTACTCAGATCTCTGCTGATGCCTTCCAGAAATGATGATCAAATGGACAGGGCACCAGGCTGGGTCAGGATGCCTCCCACAGACTTGCTGGGGCACTTTGTTGAGGCTCCCTGTGCCTCCATTCTCCACTTGCACTGTGGGTCAGAGCACTTTCCTACCTCACAGGAAGGACTGGGAAGGGAGGCTTTGAAATCACTGGGTTTACTCAAGTCCTTAGGTGGAATGAATCCTTCCTCCATTCATGCACAGGCCTGATCTGGTTCCCTGTGCCCCGACCCCGGTCATTTTGTGTGCTGAAGGCATTGGCATTGTCACTGCTTTATAGCCCCAAAGGAAACTTGCTACTAGCTCTCAAGTGCACTGAAGGAAAATAGCAGAAAGTCCAGTGAGCCTGGACAGACCCAAGGTTTTTTAAAGGCTGCTGGCCCAGGACTGCCATACAAGAATCCACACCTGTTCATTCCATTTAAAGCAGAATAGCAGTCCTTCACATCAGTCCCTCCAAAATACATGCACGTGAGTTCCTCTAAACTAGGAACAGACCCTGAGACATCAAAGCCACACAAACCATGGGCTTGTTTGTATTTCCCACCAGGTGTGCTCAAGATATTGGGCATTATTTTCATGTAGTGGGGTCCAGGATGCAGCTGTGCTGGTACAGATTCAAACTCATCCTCAGATAGTGCTCTGCCCATCCAGCAACTCCCAGGAATGGATCTCTGCAGAAAGCAGAACATGTACGCCCAGACAGAAGGACACATCTTGTACCCATGAGAAATGCTAAGGAGAAGTCTTCATTGTTTATGCTCTCTGCTGGGAGGGCACAGACCTACTATCAGTATTGGATTGTGCAATATGAGAAATCTCAGAGGGTCCCTCGTCCTTACTTTGAAAGCATAGTTCTTGATGGCCTTAATGACATCGCTGAAGAGGATCTTGGACGTGAGAGTGTAGCCATGATAAATGATGGGCTCTGAGTTAGGGCCATCCCAGCAATCCAGTTCCACACAGCGGCAGCCTTTGGTGAGGGCTCTGGAAACAAAGAAGGGACCTGGTTGGGTTCTAATCCTTCTGCTCCATCTCAAAATGAGGGTGGATCAGGCACAGGTATTTGCCTGGGAAGGCTGATGGGAAGTTTAGGGAGCAAGGGAGAAAAGAGGAGCTTGGAAAAATGGGAAAGCAGATGGAGAAAGGATGGGATCAGGAGAGCTCAGGGTCAGCAAAGAGAGCTCAAGGTTGAGCAAGGGAAACACAGTGGGATCTGAGAAAGGAGGCAGTGAAAGTCCAAGGTAAGAATTATCCAAAGA
Organism: Aquila chrysaetos chrysaetos; assembly: GCF_900496995.4. NCBI lineage: Eukaryota > Metazoa > Chordata > Aves > Accipitriformes > Accipitridae > Aquila > Aquila chrysaetos. The sequence goes on along the minus strand of NC_044006.1, from coordinate 73,774,279 downwards.
AAAAGACATAGTGAGTGCCAGATGAGAAAGGACACTCATGACTGTGCCCCAAGTCTTTTCCCAAAGATGGTGAAGAGAAGAGAAAATCAAGAGTGGCTGCATTGGAAGAAAGACAGTAAGAGAGTCAGCCTTAGAAGCCAGGTCACAAAGCCTGGATGATGTGACTTCTTCATCTAGATCTGATAAGACATGAGAGATGAATCCTCAGAGCTGTCAGGGAGACAGCTGTGGGAACTCCAGCATAGCTGGGGAGACCACTGAGGGCCAGTTTCCCAAACTGAGTCTACAGACTGAATTTCCACTTGAAACTCCTGCCTCTATATATCCATACTTTCATTTTAGTTTACTTTCAAATGTAGGTTCCCCTGTACAGACTTATCTGTCTAGGAGGTGATCTTGTCTCTCTTACAGTAACTCCCTATACATTTCAGATAACACAACTCCTTTAACTCATTGCAATAAGAATCATGGGATTATTTCTTTTTACTACCAAAACATTCTGCAAGAGGCATTCGAACAGCTACTGAAAAGCAATTTGTGCCAGATTTCACTCTCTACTCTTTTGAGATTGTGACTCTAGACAGCCACTGTTCACTGAGAATCAGATAAGTAATAAACAAAGACAGAATTGCAGTCATTGGCTTGCTTATAAGGAAACACTGTCTCACTTGAAAGAAGTACAGGTCATAGCAGAAGTAATGTAAGGTGGTTGTGCAAGTTAGTAAAGGCCACTGCAAACATCTGGCCATGAGACATCAGACACCAGTCGTTGTTAAAGGCAGAAGTAGGCAATACCTAATGTTCTGTCCAGGGACGCTGTGGGAGTATCTGAGCTGCTAAAGAGGGACCAGGCATAAGTGTCCTGATCACCCGCACTGCTTCATTAGCTCACGTCCCACCTCTTTTTTTGGACCGCTCCAACTAGGTCTCTCCAAAATAAACCCCAGCATGGTTCTAGGGATAGTCCATGCCAGGGGCTACTCCCAAAAGGCAGTACAGATCATAAACATCACAACAGTATGCATCATTTTGGCTCCTTCCAGTCCCCACACAGTCCTGCAGCTCTGTCCCAGAAATCTTTGCACCTTATAAGCTCCTTGCACTCTCTCATGCCATATTCTGGGGAATGCAACGTACCCCCTCAGCATCATGCTTTGAAAACACCATGCTAGAGGGCTGCAATCCAGCCTCTACATGATTGCAGATATTTTAAACTACTCCCAAATGTGGTAATTACACATCTTACAGTCAGGTGGACACCACATGGCGCCCAGCAGAAACCCAGGTCAAAGTGCTATGAAAAGTGGGGCATGGCCAACCTGGTTTAGAAACAGCTCACCCTGATGTGAACATGGGCCAGTCCACATTACCTGGTCTCGGGGTGGGAGATTGCTTCTTGGTCCTCTTGCATCTAGCGGTATAGATGCACCCTCTCTATTCTATAAGAAAGAGGTCAACTTCTCACACACATAAATACACACGCATACATTACCTGATATAGGCTTCTGTGCTGCTTGGACCTGTGAGCTGGTCTTCCATAAGATACGTATTGTGTGAGGATGACACCAAGTAGTGACTGAGAGGTTGAGTCATGTCCTGGTAAACTTTACGGTGGGAGGAGTTGAATATATTTCCATCATCGGACAGCAGGTACATCAGGAAACCATCTTTGGTCATGGCATTACCCCTCTTGGCTGCCAGATAAATAGACAGAAACCCCATACTGAAAATCTGACACCACCAGGTTGTGCCATCATCTTCACCATGATGCCTGCTGCTCTCCGGAGGATCTCAAAGGCAAAACATGCTCCCTAGGCATTCAGCTAATTAAGTAAAGATATTGATGCTGTTCAGACAATGACAGCTTCATCTGCCTGAAAATGCTTTTAAAACCCCTTCACAAGCATGGCTTTTTATGGCACTTACTGTCCTTGATAACACCTTAAAAGTGTCAAAGACAGCCCTTACCTCACCTGTCTCTAGAGATCTACAGTGTAAAAATCTCCATTTGAGCACTTCAAGCTTCCTTCATGCCAACACAGAGAACTTGTCAGATGTCTAAACATAGCCAGATAAATCCTGTCTAGATTATCCAATGAATACATGATTTGCAAAGAGTAAATGCAAAATTACCCAACTTTGGGGAGAAATGGAGATCTCTCTGTATTGAGGGACTGAGCTAGATCTCAGTCTAATCCCCAAGTCTGACATCTGCAAAGCACTGTTTCTCTCCTGAAGGTATACCAGGATAGTGTAAAAAAGCCCTATGATCCTGTGTCCATTTCTTGAACGTGTCCGTCAAGGTGCTCCAGACTGGAGATTCACTTAATTTCTGAGCAGAAAGAGTTCTGTGATTGCTCTGCTAAACAGCTGTCACCTTCTTGGCCCTCTACTCATACATAGATCTCATCACCCAATGGCTTTTCAGGTGCCCACATTCAAAAACATCTGCCTCCATTCCTGCTTCTGGAGAACAGAAATATTGCTACATTCTTAACCTTGCACAGCCATGTGAGGTCTTGGCATTTGAATAAGCCATCAGAACCTTTCCCTTAGGAATTTCCTCACCCTCTAGCCAACTCTATATAAAACCCTCTCCAACTGCTCAGCGTACTCAAGCCAAAATTGAAGGGAACTATTTCCCAGGCTCTCCTGTACCCTCCTCTCCTAGCGCTGTTAATGTTCCTCTAGAAGACTGGTGCTTTAGAAGCAGCTGCGAGAAGAAAATGACACACATGGCTCCAGAAGAAAGTAGCAGCAATGAAAGGAAGATTTTGAACCAAACCAGCCAGGGTTTCCAACCTACCTCTTTCATTTGGCTCATATCTCTGAATTAAGGCAGGGGCAGCAACAACAGCGTCTTCTTCTTGCTGTGTCTCATAGAGGAACCTCACCAGGTTCTGGCAGGACATGAACCCTTCTGCATCTGAGTATTTTTGGAAGATCTTGTCTATTTCCTTCCTCTCTGTCAGTATCTTGTAAAACTCCTCTATCTCATCATCCTCCAGAGCCTCTGTTTTGGACTTGTCACAGTGCTGTAAACGTAGAGGGGAGAAGGAGTGAAAACCTTCTTTCCTTCTGGCATATGCCAGCCGTAATCTGCACCAGGGCTACACAACGCAGAACACAAAATAATTGGAAATGGTTACTGGCCAGTGAATGAGAAGCACTTGGTCCATGACAATGGTTCTCATTGACAAGGCCAACAGTCATATAACAGTTACAATTATTATTATTTACTCATATTATCAGTGTGCCAAAAAGCACCAGGCATGGCCTTGAGCTTCACTGCACTGTGTACTGTGCGAACCATAAGTTAGAAGGACAGCTCAAGACAATCTAGGTACAAATCAAGGCTCAAGAGAAATGTAACTCTTGATCTCAAGTGGTGGAGGAATACAGGGAAACAATTAACTCAATGCATCTTAAACTGCTGATAAAGACCGTGGCCTAAAATCCAGTAAGTAAAGTGAAAAGGGCCTTACCCTTGACCTTAATGGGTCTGAGCCCAGGCCTCAAGAGACTGTCAAGGCTAGTAGTAGGGCTGCTTGCAAAGATGGCATCAAAACCAACTTTAAAAAAAATCCTGCTAAACATGTGCACGTTTAGGTATGAAAAAATCCCTCTTTCCATGGAAATTTTCCATTCTCATCCAAAACCCACCAAGTAACAATTTCAAATCAGATATCAGCTTCTCAAGGAGCTGTAATTCAAATTCTTCATGCCCCCATGTTCCTCTGTGGTTTGAACTTCTCTACTAGATAGCAGGTCTGACAGATCACCACAGTCAAGGACTTGTTTGACTGTGAAAGATTAGGAGTTTAAGATATGCAAGTTAGTGTCTCCATGAAGGACAACAGCTATTCCAACATCAAATATTTCCAGTTTATTTAAAATATTCCTGGGTTCAATTTTTTATCGGAAATTACAATTTTTCTGTGGCAAATCCTGATACTAATTTTGTGGTTTGTTCCTAGCAGAATTCTTCATGGAGAGGTGAACAACTCTTTTTCAGTCATCTCTGGGGTGTAAACCTCTGCATTAAATATGGGCTGAGCAAAACAAGCTGCAATGGAATGCAAGAGCCTATCTCAGAGGAATCACTTATGGCAGGGAGCATTATACCACTTCCAAGTGTTTTTCCCTGCAAATTTCAGCCATCAACCCACTTCTAGTTAATGCCTTGTTATTATGATGATTGCCTCTTTCTCAATATCTAAAGCAAGCAAATAGGCCCTTAACGGTGGTGTCCTAACCTCATACAGCCCACTCACTTCTTATATTTCAGGTAAGCCTGAAAAATGTCATTTTTGGCATGGACGTCAAAACCCCTGCAGGACATGGCTTGCCTTACTTAGCCTTTGGCCTAAAACCTTCTCTTCTTCAGGCCTGAACTTGGAACAGAAAGTGTGCTCCAGGCCACTCAGAGGAGGTTATGGTGCATTACATTTCACCCTTGCTATGGACAAGTTGCTATCAGTTACTATGGCTTAGCCTACAGACGGTAACTTGTCAAATCAGAGGAATTAAATTGCTTTCCATCTTCAATTTCTTATGACAGATAGAGCTATTGTCCTGGGATTTATGATCAAAATGCATGTCTCAGTTTAACCAGTCATCATACTAATCTCAACCTAACTCTGCTAATGATGTCAGTGATGGCCACGGTGGCTTTGGCAGTGCCCCAGGCAAGATGATAATGAGGGACTTTCATCCCCTGAAAATCCTCCCCTGGAGTCCTTCACTATCTGTTTATGGTGCACATAGAAAACCAAACAAAATTATCATGATACACAGCATTTCACAAACTGAACCGATAGCAAAAAGTTCAACTTGTCCTGACTTCAGAATCTGCTGGGTAGAAGCTATGGGCTCATGTCAGGGATGGGACAACCTGTGAAATGCTCAGTACTACAGACACCTTCAAATTAGGTTTGAGCAGTCCAGGAACTGTCTTTTCCTTGCTGCCTTCCTTTTCTATGATCCTGTGCTGTGGCTTTAGCAGATCTCACAAGCTAAGCTGAGCATGATGCTTAGCAATTTTAAAAGGAATATAAAGAGGGAAACCAACTGGTAGAGACCGCAGGGATGCCGTGAATGACAGATGTTCTTTTCTTCAAGACATAACAGGGAAAATGACATGATATTACTTCTAGAAAACTGGCATTATAAGTGATGTGCCTTGGGAGGTTTGTTCATTAGTGGCCATTGAAGATTGTGATGGAAATAGGACAATAGCATTGGCATCATAGTCATATTCCAGGACAGAGCAGATGCACAGTATAAAAGTGAGCTCCTTCTGCTTGGGCTACAAGAGCTCCAAATTAGAAAGAGAATCTCAACCCAAAATACTGTGTTTTACCTCACTTGTATGGATCATGAACCATGAGTCCTGAATGAACCTTGGCCTGCCAGAAAAAGTCAGAACCTTTCTGATGCACCAGAATGAATATTCAGGTTGAAATGAAGCAAGCAATTAGAGAAGATTTGCACAGTTTCTGGCTGCATTGCATATGTCTTACTCGGGTGTGTCTAAAACCTAGACGAGGACACAGAGTTATGTAATGAAAAGCAAGAATAATGTGAGAATATGCCTTGTAGCTCTGTCTTGAATCCTTGATGACCCTTCCTTCCTGTGATTAAATGAAGAAAAACTCACTAAGACAGAAAAGATCACCCTTTTAATATGCTGTAATGTCTCTCAGTCCATCTAAGTTTAGGCAATATGTAAACTGAAAATATAATTGCTTTAGGACCAAGACAGACTCCTCCTGGAGGCAATTCAGCCCACAAGAGATCTGAATTAACCTCTGAAAAGCCTCTCTTTCCAGTGGCTATACAGGAAACTTACAACAATTACATGCCTAATGAGGGTACTTCAACTAACTGCTTGCATTTAGATGGGTTGAATCAAGGTTTAGTAATTACTTGGAGTCCTTAAGCAAAAAGAGAATTGAACTTCATCAAGTTTCCACTCCTAGAGCTCCCTTGTAACTACTGCAATAGGAAAAGAGGCTCTTTGAATGAAGAGGAGACTGCGCCTCTTAAAAAAAAGGGTGTCTTTTCAGATTCTTGATGTTTGAAGATGTAGGGAGTGATTCATCTGACATATGTGAGATGTATCCTTTAGGATGAGGTGAATCGCACCCCTGCCTCCATTATTGGCTTGACCTACACAGACTGCAAAGGAAGTTTAAGTGTTGGTGACTGCTTCCAATGTAGATGTCTGCACTGGAGACATCTAACACAATCAGAGGAATCCTAGCCTTATTGTTATTTTTCCAGGGTCTTCCTGAGCAGGGAATAAAGCATGGGATATGCCAGCCAGAGCAGGCAGTACATCTGGAAGACTTTGCAAGCTGAAATTCTTTAAGATCTGCTGATGACCTTCCCCCAGTTCTTGCAGAGGTACCAGAGAGACAGAGAGACCTCCATAAAGCAAGGATTAGGAAACTCGTTCCTCCTTTGGGGGAAGGTCCTAGTGACATCTTGCCAACCTTCCCTGCTATCTGCTTACAGGAAGGAGCAGAAGAACTACTGCCTGGTGCCCAACACCACCCACATGTTTACCGCTGATCAGAAAAAGCATTTCTGAAACTGCACACCCATGAATTCAAATCCTCCTTCAGACAGGATGGAAGTTTGGAAATTATCCAGATGTTTTATCTCACCTCAGCAGGAAGGCTTCTTTAGAGAGAAAGAAAAAGCTTAACAACTGAGAAATTTTCATCCCTTTCTTATTTTCTGATAGGCTCAGCCAGCAAGCTGAATCTTGAGAATTTAGAAGTTTATGTCCCTGACCAGATTAAATATGCCTTGGGCCATTAAATCAACCAGACTGGTCCAGGCTTGGGTGCAATATTACGTATCTATCATGAATCTGGTTTTTTTTTTGCTAATTTGCACTTTCTTTTTGTTTACACCTGTCACTTGGCACCCTCCTACCCTGAGAAGGTGAGGATCTTGGTCCATAATTGTAACCAAACCAATTTCAGCCAGACTTAGGCATTGAGACATGTGGTTGAGGCACACAGAACTCCTGAAACATCTGGGACTCAACGTGCACTTGAACTTTGCTTTTCCCTTTTTCTCACATTATCCATGTTTGCATCTCATCTTCTCTGAATCCTGGCAAAATTTGGCATCAATGGTAAGGAAAGACCTTAACATACCTTCATTAAAAGCATTGTGCTGGCCTAACTCAGTTGTTAGTGGGAATCTGCTGACCACCAAAAACCGAGAGTCCTTCCTTGGTATGAGAAAAGATGCTAGGAGTTCACTTTAAGCTTAGGTCTCCAACCAAAGCTGAAAGCCGTGGGAAACCTTGACCTCAGCCAACAGCAAATACTTTATCTGCTTGCTTTCATTACCTGGAAAATCTTCTTGGCATGATAGTCATCAACTTCAATGTTCACTTCTTTCAGGAAGTTCTTGAGCTCTTTCAAGCTCATCTTGTTGTCTTTGTTTTTATCAGCTTTCCGCAGGCAGGTATGAATCCAGCTGCAGGATGATGTAAGGAAATCTTTCCAGGTCAGTGCCTAGCCTAAATACCACCCTTCTGCTGCCCATGGTGGAGGGGGAGGGGGGAGAATATCTTCTAAAGACTCTGAACCACCTCTCCAGCTGCTGTAAATCAGCATGCTACCACTGAACAGCTTACATCATCTCACCTTCTGCTCTGAAAGAGCAAAATGGTGCTTTGGCAGAAGCAAAATGTGCTGTAATACAAGTGACCGTGGCCCAGGAGAAGCTTTTCACCATCTGGCCAAGGCTGGATCAGCTCTCTTTACCCTGCAGGAGTTTCTGGCCACAGCCAGAAACAGTCTGATTTCTCTTTTATGACAGAAAGTGCATTCTGCTCCAGAATGTTAAAATGGGATAGAGGAAGGATGAAAAGAGCTCCCAAGTGGAGCTTGGTAAACCCATTGTTATAGATTTGATCAATATTCAGTATATCAAGGTGAACACTCAACAAAGATTCTCCAAAAGAAGCACTAATATTAATTTTTGGGCTCACCTTCAGCTTCTGTATTTTTTTAGGGATTTCTGCTTATATGTCTTAAGAACTTTGTTGTGAGCAGAATCAAACCAAACTTTGTGGGTCTTGGCTTCCCCTCATGAAATGCACAGGGTCTATTACTGTATCGTACTGTGATAATGGTTCATAAGAGCTTGGTTTATAATAACTTCAGTATATCTACAGATCTGGAGTAATTACTATAAAAAATGAGCTTTTTAATGTGATGCCAGATACTTTGAACTGGGTCTCTCATGTTCTTTCAGTCTCTTGGGAAAATAATGTTAGACAGTTGAGATACCTTGCAGTTTTAAACAACAAAACACATGCTTTTTGCATTGCTTTACTGTCAAATAAGAAAGGTCATCCAGAAAAATCTCCTATTTTTCAATAGAAAAATGATCAAAGTAACAATTTGATCTCCATGAATGTAACATTCCACATCTTGCATAGGAAGTTGCTTCAAACTCATTCTAAAAAAATCTTTAAGCAGAGTAAACCTCAGGATTAGCAAATACCAGCTGAGGCATATAGTACCATAACGTTTTAACTGGGCCTTTCAAAATAACCCCCAAAAAGGGCATTAACTGACAGCCTTAGGGACTGTAGATGTAACCCTGAAACAGAGTATTCACCACAGCTACCACTGCATTCAAATATTTCCAAACTATGGAGATATGTGTAAACTGTTTATAAGTATTGTTTGTCTCATGGATAGTTGAACTTTCTGTCTTTAAAAATCTTGGCAGGTGCTACGCAATGACCTCAAACCACATCCGTCTTAGCCTGGCAATATTAATACTCCCCTTCTTTAGACACGGAAACCAAAATAAAGAGAGGCTACATTTCCCCAGCTCCCAGGGACACAGCAGGGCCCTGAACCAGGGTCTGACTTGGACTGATTCTTCCCAGAAAACAAAGTTCAAGTCATGAAGCTCCCATGCACAGAGGATGCTCTGCTGAGAGCATAACACCATCCACTCCGAGGTGGAGAACACCCCCTCCACCAGCTGTGCTCCAAAGAGCATCTGCTCAGCATGTCAACATGGTGCCAATGGTGTGCCACCCATTTATACCCGTCCCCCGCACCTCAGCTCCCCTTCACAGCCTTCCCTAAAAATAACAGGCTGGAGTAACATGCAACTCTAGCGAGCCAAAAGGAAATCCAGTCTGTCATGGCCAGAGGTGAGCAGCACGGTTGGATAACACTAACTGTGTGTAGAAACTACTCTTTTTGCTCTAACCACTGCAAAAAAACACCTTTTTTTTAAAAGTCTGCAGCCATTTCCACTGATCATGAGCACCTAGAGGTCATGCACATATCCAAAGTCGACTCTGGAAGGCAATGTGTGGGCAGCAAATGCATCTGTAAAAGAGTATGCCCGGGTCCTGCCTGCGAATGGAGGATGCTTTCCTGTTATATCCTTTCCAGGGAGGCTGAGCAATGTAGGAGAGAAATCAGAGAGCCCACTAAGAGCACAGGCACACAGTGGGCACTCTCGCTGCAAGGACAAGCAGCAAAGAGAGCAAAAGGAGACTACAGACAACTGGAGCCTCAGCCTGTTGTTTCAGCAAACAGCAGCATTCAGTCCCCAAAACACCCAAACTCCCCATGCATCTGGATCCCCTCAGGTTTGAGAGAGCTTAGAGGAGCTGGATGAACTAAGCACTTCAGCTGAAATTCTTCTCATCTGATACAAACATCATTTTGCAGCCCTGGTTGTGGGTCTTCCTTTCACCTTAAGCACCTCTTTGGGCCTGGGTGGATTAGGCAAAAGCTGTTCCCATTCCTGTATACATCCAGAGAGAGCCTGCTTCCTGCCTCTTGTTTTTAAAGGATCTGCCAGCTCCAGCGCTACCAGCTTTCTATTAGAAACTAAAGAGGGATGACTGAAACTATCTGGCAGATATCCCATGAATGTGCTCAGAACAGAAATGCTGCAAAACTTCTGGTAAGAGCTTTCCCACCAGAAGAAAAGCTCATACATAAATCCCAGAATCGAAGCAGATGGTGCCACACTACTCAAATGAAAAGTCCCCTGTATTTTGTGGTCTAAAGTCTTCCCTGCACACATACCTGCAATATTTGCTAAATAACCTATGCCAGCTTGTTGCAGGGTTGAATCTGAGGCTTAATAAAACAGTACTGTATGTATAAGAACATCAGAAGTACTCATCAAGCATGTGGGGAGTTTTATCTTTGTGGGAATATAGGACTGGAAAGGACACATAAGACATTAAATAGAGTCCCTTGCTACCACAGGCAACTCTGTCATGTTATAAACTGAACAAACCCCATCTGAAACTAGCAAGGTTTTTGCTTTCAATACTTGTTTTCAAAATCTTGCACATTCCTTACTTGCTTTGCAAGGTTTTGGAGGCTGGAAAAGATACACTGCAAGGCAATTCTCCAGTCATGGGGGACAGGCAGGGGACCCAACACTTCTCATCTACTGACTCTTCCCCTTCTGTGCTCACAGATGTGGAGAACACTTGTGAGGTTTAAGGGAGATCTGAGTAAGCCCACGCTGCCAAGCAAACCCAGTGAAGACAGACTAAATTTAAAATCCCAGGCTTTAATTAAACTTCATCAAATTTCAAATGAGAAATCATGCTGTTCTGTAATTCCAGGTTACGTTAAATGGCCTGAGACAATCCCAGATTGGAAGCCAGCACTGCACGGTAATTACTCTTCCAGAAATACGGCTTGCCTACCCACCCTATTTAGCTTCGATTCTGCTTTCCAAAGACAGAGAGGCACTTTTCCATGCTGGAAATTTACAGCCTTCTTCCCTTGCAAATGTCATTGTTATTTTCCCCCCCTTAGCAATCTTGTCTCTTCTTATGGGGAAGTTTTTCAGCAATATATTCAATTTGACAGGCTCCAGGGACAACTTTCTGTAGCCCAGATTTTCCCCATACACTGTTGGGTGGGGGAAGCCTTCACATTTAAAAGGAAAACTGCCAGGGTGCAACATTTCCAACAGCACCGAAGTTTCAAGATTTCAACTTGCCTATAGACTGCTCCCTACCACCATGGACACACAACTGATAACACTGCTGAGGAATGACTTTACAGCCTAGAGCTTGAAAAACCATCCAAAAAGACACTCATAGTGCAGGAGATAAACACAGCATCCCATGCACATCAGAACTAACGGAGTCTGATTCCTTTAAACAAACAGCACTATGGTTGTGCAAGTGCTTATTAGACTTCAGAGAATCCACAGAACAGTAAAGCCAGATGAAAGCTCAGCATTTATGTGCCATCTCCTTCATCATCAGTACATTATTACCCAGCAGGGAACCCACGTGGAGTGAAGCCTTTACTGAGGGCAAGACTCCCTGGTGCTGGCTCAGGCTCAGACTCCAGCTTTGTGATTTTCCCCAGCTGAGGATTTTGCATCCTCTCCACAGATGCTTTGATGTTGAACAAGGCATGAAGCTCATGCAGCCTTCTCTCACTGAGAGCACTATCTGGTTTCCTCACTGATAGCTGGATGCCTATCTTTGTGAGGCTTAATGGAACTTCATATTTTATGACTGCTGTGGCTCTGTCAAATCAGGGTGAAATCAGCCAACGGGTTCATATGTCACAGTCAGGGCCTCAGACACACAGGGACTGCAGAAAATCCATCAAAACCTGCACTCACAGGTATCCTCTCTTTTTACCTGGATGTGAGACCTGTGGTCACAACACAACTTATTGAGCGAAATGCAGCCCTGGGGAAAATTCCGTGTAAATTCAGCAGAGCCAGGATTTCACCCAATAACTAACTCACTCCCCATTTCACAACTAATTCACCCTCCTTTCCTGCTCTGCTACTTTTCCTTTCCGACGTCTGCAGGGTCACTAGAGCAATTGCAAATTCTTTCAGGGCAAAACTTCCTCCCGTGCTGAGGCAAACAAGAAGTAATTTCACTAAAGTCAGTGGAGCTACCCCAGAGTAGATTTGGCAGTCAGAAGAGAAGAATCAGTTCCCTCGCCTTGTATTACTGAGAAACATGACAAACAGTACGGGCTTTTCATGCTTTGCCAAGAAGTGCCTGTCCTGGAGTTTACTGCAATGCAAGTGAAACGGACCCCTGAAGAATACAAAAAATAATGATTGTTTTATCTGGAGCTCCCTGAAAGAGGCAATTCTTTGCTTAAGGAGCTATGTGAAGCCTGAATCCACTCTTGCTTGTATCACTGTAAAACAGGGGGGAAAAAGCATTGGAAACCAGGGAGTTTGCCCGGGTGCATAATCAGTGTGAGAGAAAACTCAGTGCCCAGGGCCAATAGGAAAAAAGGGGGTTAGTCTACTATCTCCACCCACAAAGACAAGTGCTTCTTTGTCTGCGACTAATCACTTTATAAGGCAAAGGATACTGTTGGAGTTTCTGTTTCTGGTTCATGGAGTTGCTGTGGGCTATGATTTTCCCAAGGCCAGAGATCCAGTGGTTGGCATCATCCTCTGAACTTGCAATGAGGTCCAGGTTTTTCCGCTGGTCTTTGAAAATGATGGAAAAGCAGCGATACTCTGGGACATCCTTGGCGTATTTTTCCATACCTTCTGTTTTATGGCCTGACCTCACATCCCGAATATCTTCAATGGAGACTGTGGAAAGAAAGCAGAGCCTGCTGTCAGCAGGGGTTCAGTCAGTCTCATCTCTACTTGGCGAGGGATATTAAGAAATTACTCTTTCTCCTTTTCCTGCAACCTCTGGAGGATTCCCTTCCCTTTCCCCCCTTCCCCAACCTTTGGTACTAACGAAAGCTCAAATCAAAAGGAGCAGAAAGAGCGAGAAATTTTAAAAGGAAAAACTCTTTCCCCATGTTCTTTATTTAACAAAGAAGCAGAATATGCACTAGATGCCACACTGTGATATCATGTTTGAGATACAAATCACTGCTGAGAGTTTGGTTCCGGTCCTTGGAGCATCCCTGTCTTGATCTCTGCCCCCATCTGAGAGTGGGGAGAGTGGAGCTGTGCCTCCCTGTGAACATCACCTCACAGGAAAATGAGAGGTGACTTCAGTAAAAGGAGGACAGGGACCAAAATAGTTATTCTTTAGTTTGCAAAAAAGTGAAAAGGTAAAATTTAAAGTCCCATCTATTCTTCTCAGTCACAGTAGTGCAAATTAGGGAGGCAAAGACCAAAGCTTCAGAGCAGTTTGGTGTCACCCGTATGCTGTTCTCACCCCTGTCAAGGGTGGACTTGATCCTCTTTGCTGTAAGAAAGCAGAATACTGCTTTCAAGACCATCCTTGCCCATTTTCATCTCTGCCCCTCAGCTAGTGGAAATGAGCCCTGAAGTCACACCAAGTTTGCAAAATGCACACACAAGGCAATCCAGAAAGAACGATGCATTCAAGAGACTATGTTATTAAACAAATGTAAGTAACGGAGACACCCCTACATTGCCCTTGAGAGCATGCAGGTGCCCTCAAACTGCTGAAATCAGGCAAGCTCCCAGCAGCATGTACACCCTCTTTTTGTCTTTCATGGGCCACTTAATACATCTACAAAGGGCTGAGAGGAAAGGACAGAAATTGCTTAATCACGTTTGACTGCTGAGAAACAACACTCAAGTAGGGATGGCACCTACACACAATAAATGGCAAAAATGTTTGCAAAACAGTGTTGGAGTCCATAACCGAGAAAGTCTCATTGCATTTTCTTGGGTGGGAGACAGACCAGTTAACATTTTGCAAACATCTATCAATACCATCTTGGGGCACATATAGAAAAGGCAACACATCTGAGAGATACTCAGCCATCTTCTATAACAAGCATGCCAAAAAATAGATATAATCACAGGAATTTGAAAAAAAAAGTTAGCTTAACTTCTCCTCTACCTCAAACTGTAAATTACAGGTAAAAATGATTTCCTGTGTCACAGATGCATTAGATCAATTTTATTTGTGCTTTTCTTGAACAAGCTTTGTTGAAAAGCAGTCCATGAGTGTAAAATATCCCCATTCTTTAGCTGAATAGGAAAAACTTGCCTTTAAACACCCATTTTATCCACTCCTTCATTTAAATTGGTGTAATTTCACCATATGCCCAGTTCATTCAAATTCAACACTGCAGAAAAACACAACTCAGTATCGACTCTGCACGTTTTTCGCACAGCTGCCCTGGGATCAGCCAAAAATCATCAGGTGCTCATTAGAGTTTGAAAACTTTCCTTTTTTCCCAGAGCAGTCATGATAATATTCAGCTGCTAGGGGAAAAAACAAAAAACAAAAAACAAAACAAAACAAAACAAAAAAAACAAACCAAAACCACCCAGAACTTCAAAAATCAGTGGCTTTCCAAAACCAACACTTGACATTTGCTTTAAATTCTCACCACATGTTGGGGTGGTCAAACATCTTCCACAGCACTTTGCTGGTTTGGTTCCTATACAAGAGCATACCATGAGGACCTTCCTAGGCCTGGCAAAGCTCCTCCCTGACAATTATGAGCAATTATCTTTGTGTGGTCTTTTATTATCAGTTCATAAAGGCCAACGGTTGATCAGTCGGAGGGGAGGGGAGGAAAAGGTTGGGTTGGGATGGGCTGCTGTGGAATTATGTTATCTGGCCAATTTACCGTAGAGTGAAAGTTTATGGTTTTCCGTACTAAAAAGGCTGCAATTCCCTTGCAGCTCGGCTGCTAATGGAGAGCCTTGCTAGTGATTTTGCCCATTAACTAGGACATTGGGCAAACAATAGTGATTGTACCTCAAGTAGAACTACACGCTTAGTGTAAAGGATGCTATCATGTCTGGACAGATTCAGTTCAGTCAAAAAGTCTAAAGTTTAGTTAGGCTCCTTTTAGAGCCAATGGGAAGAAAAGAAGCTTTTGCAACACAAATGTTCTGTCCTATTTAGACGAAAACTTTAGAGTAAGATAAATCATACCCTTAATCCACAGCTACAGTGGACCCTTGATCAGAAAGGAAGTCCAGGCTGAGCATCTCGGATGCAGATGTGTGCCATGCAAATGGTCCATAAGTAGGTGATTCTCCTCCACTCCCAGTATCTTCTGCTTATGGCAATGCAAGTGGAAGGATCATCCTGTTGTTCCTCATCACCTGCCAGGTGCTCACTACTGCTTGGTTCGTAAGAGTTATTGCCCCTTCAGAATGGCTAGCTAGTCTGTTTGTGCAATCAATCCCTAAACTTTGGGTTGGCAACGACCTAGTGTTTCCAAGACTAGAAAATCTGATGTTAAATATTGGAAATTTAGAACGGATTCTTTGGAACCCATTACCTGGCAAAGTGAATCCACTGGAAAAGAGAACTGTGTGGGAGGAAAAAAAGATTGAAAACCTGTGTCTGGAAGGGCTGGCTTGATCTCTTTGGGGTATGCTGAGAAGAGGATGATAGAGGGCACAGAGCTCCTCAATGCAGAAAAGGTACAAAGAAGGCTGAAGAACAGGATTGGTGTCTACCGTAGCCACGCAAGAGACAAGGAGAGAAACTATCAACACAGGAACTGTTAAAGCAGGGTGAGGGAGGACACTTTTTAAAGCTTTCCATAGCTTGGTCGTGTGTACTGCTTTCATCTATCAATAAAAAAGCTGAAGCTAAAGGAGTCAGCCCAAGCCATCTGCAAATGTTATCTCTTTTCTGGAAAATCTTAACCCAGCATGAGTACATTATCAGCTGCTCCCAGTGAGCATACTGTATTAGCAGTCCCAAACTGTGTGCTCAGCTGAGCTATCTGCAAGGACAAAACAGAAATAACTGGGGGACAGAGACATTTCACAGCAGAGGAACACTTACAGCAAATACCCATCAATCACGTATCCCTGCAACCTCCCTGTTCCTTCCCCATCACGCCACCATGGGGAGGTAACCACAAGCAGAAGAGAATCTGGAAAGTTTGCATCTAGTTCTCCTGAGTGTTTATGTCTGCTGAAGAGGTGGTTTGTGTAAAGCCCAAAACATGAAGCACAACACAAGGAAGCTTGTGTCCTTCCTGGCCTCCAGACATCAAGTCAAACAGGTTACATCCTGGTCAGCCTTCCTGGCTGCTGTGGATGCCGCTTGGCCAGTGCCACAGCCGAAGGCTCCCCACTGACATGGACATACAGCAACATTCCCTGGAGCCAGTGAAATTACTCCTGTCTGAACTAGTCTCAGGGAGATGTTGAGAACTTTCTTTTTAATCCTCCCTTCAATTTTCATCACTGGATACTGCCCTTGTCCTCCTCCCCTGCTAATTCTCGGACCTTCTCCTGTTTCACCCATGGCATTAGCAGGCAGGTATGAGTCAGGTCTGCAGGATGCAGGAGGCCAGTTTTGACAGCCATGATGTTTTCAAGCAACCAACATGTATCTTTTGATTTGGATTTCTCTCTTCATGGCTTTCAAGGAGCTTGCTGTTACACTTGCAAGCTCATCTCCTCATGCAGAAGGAAAAGAAACACCACTCAAAGGAAAACAAAAGCTGTGATTCACACTGATGTGCCTGTAACCAGACTTAGAGAGTCTGCAAGTACCCAAGTCCAAAACAGTGACCCACAAAACCTTGCTGAGCAGGTGCAGAGCCTCACCTGTGCCCTCTGCCTGACCCAAAAGCTCCCCTGTGCCCCAGAAGTTAGTTCCTTCCTTCAAGTGACCCCTGCACAAAAGGCTTCCCACCTCTCTCCAGCAGGACCTGGGCTGGCCTGACCGCCCTCCATGAGGTACCCTCAAACACATCCCAGTGCAAGGATTTCAGCCCTACACACATGTGGAGCGGGGATGGATGTTTGTGTCAGAACCATTCCTGCAGGAAGCAGTAGGGAAAGGGACATAAATTCAATCTCCCCATCACCCTACAAGCTGTAACCCCAGAGCCTTCAGGCACGCATCTGAGTCGCATGCACTATGAGCCATTGGGCAGCCAAAAATACAAGTGTTTAAGGGCCAGAAGGACAAGCCTGACAATGTGCTTAATGATTAGAGCGCTTGTCTGAGAGATGAGCCCTGGCCACTGGCCTCTCCATCTCTTCTCGCATCACTGCTCCTCAGGTGAAATGTCCGGACCGTGCTGGGAGCATGGACAGTAAAACACTTTGGTAATCCTAAAGAATACAGGGAAAGGAAGAACGAAGGCAGAGAGCAATCATCCTTTGCCTTCCTCCTGTTTGACAGGCAGCCCTTTGAGAGGAGATATTTTGTCAAGAGTCTTACAGAAAAGAGAGAGAACAAGGAATTTAACCTGCATCTCCTGCAAACCACTGAGCATGTGAAGGACAAGGACCAAAAGGTGCTTCTTCTTCCTTGTGCCTTTGCTGATAAAGAGGGAGAGGAGGGTCAATGTACAGACACTTGGAGGCACTGCCAGAACAGCTGTCCTTGAGTTACTCATGAGGGGAGGGGGGCAGTTTTTTCACTCTGGGGGAAATACTCCTCAGATCCTTTCTTTTCCTTATCCTACCTCCCTGTCATTAACAAGTGATCTCTGCAATGTGGCATTCAGTCACGCTGAATTACTCCATCTCGCTCTAATTGTCTCAATAAGTCACTTCTGTTTACTGTCAGGAAATGCAGATGAGAAATGTACTCAGCTGTTAATGGCTTGCACCATATTTGCACACAATACTGCACATCTGCAGAGAGATCAGACCTTCACCAGCTGCAGCTCAGCCAGGCTGGCTTAGCATCTTGTCAAGAACAGATGAAAGCTGCTACCTGACCCCAGGACTGCCCTGCCAGCCAGGATGGCTGCAGCGAGACTACATGAATTTCACAACACACTGAGCACGTAGGGCAAACTGGCACTGCGTGCTGCTTCTCTCTTTGGTTTCACCCCAGAAAAAGCAGTTTAGTTGATTTCAGTTTCACCATAGGCGGCTGATGCTAATGGCCAAACGCAGCTGGGATCGGGACCTTTGTAATCAGCAGGAGCTGGAGCACTGTCAACTCCCTGGGCTGGGAACACCAAAGGTTATCCATCACCATCATCCCTGAGGGATGCTTTAACATAATGATTCAAGGGTGGGTTTAGCATGAGCCCCACTGTGCTGTGCCTTCTTAGCCCTGACCGCATTGCTCTTTCATCTCCCTGTGCGTGAATTACTGCAGGTCCCAGCTGCTGATTCCTCATCCGTTCTCTTCTCTCCCTCTGCACTGACTTGCTCAGCACGTTGTTTTAACTTGAGAACTGCTGCACAGCAGTCTGCCCGCATTGCTGGTGTGTATCACCAGCTGACAACCAGTGATATAATGCACGTGTAATTTTACAGGTTGTTTCGAAATACCTTTTAATATAAGGTCTTTACCCAATCTTTCTGTCTACCCATCAACGCTTGGAGCACTGATGTAAATAGAGTGATCTCTATTTACATTCCTTCCACACATCACAACCAGAGCCCTGCAAACTATTTCTGCAACTAGTTCCTACTTCTCCTGCCATTACAGTGCTGCTAAATTTGGATCTAAGGCTCTCAACACTTCTGTCTTTGCATTTAACATACGCTATGGAGAATAAGGTCAATATTTGTCAGCACACTGCTTGTGATGAAAACTGTCCCAGCAACGCATGCAGTGGCCTGATTCAAAATTAAATCGAAAAAACAGGCAGCTCTGCATTTGAAATGACTTGTTTTATGGGTTGAGTGATTTTGATAAAAACTAATGAGACCAACAGACAGACGGTTTTGTTTTCACAGCTGACGGCTGCCTTGCATAACACATTCACATCAGCAAATATTTTTCCAGGGACAAATACATGTCTGACCATGAAGCAATGATTCCTAAAGAAACTGCCTAACCAGCTCCAGAAGGAAGGTGTTGGTGCAGTCAAATGCCTGCTGTGTGTATACAGGCTGCTGAGAGTTTCTGTTGACTTTAGGCACTTGTCAGGAACAATTTAAAAGTTTTCACTTTTTGACTTCAGCAAGCACAGAGCAACATCACGTCCTTTCCGTTCTCCTGCAAGCAAGCTCAGGGCATTAATTCAATAGAGACAATCGTTCATTATTCCACAAAAATGGCATGGTATGTTCATTGCATGGCATTTTAAGGGTGTTCCTAAATTTCCCAGGAACTCAAAAATTAAGGAAAAAGCTTTCTGCTGAACACTGGTAGTAGGCTATACACATAAAGCTTTTGTACTATGTTTAAACCATGCAAAAATATCCTATAATTGGGTTAGAAGTCAGAGGAACTGGAACAAATTGTGTGCATTTTTAATAGTACGGATAATTAATCATTAGATCAAAATATCAATTACATTACTTTAAATAATAATACAATCATCACTTGCAACATTTAGTTATGCAACTGAATTTAGCTCACCTCTGTAAATTGCTCCCAAAACTAATTCTTTTAACCAAAATACAGAATACAAAACCAAAAATAGTAGTTTTTATGTAAAGCTTTTGGCCAGAAATTGAAATACTTCGGCCAAAACTCCCAAACTTCTTTCTTGACTACACAGTTCGTGACTCAATGACGCACCCACAGTGAGTCATCATCCTTGGTGCAGTGTGTGAAGCTCACTCATGGCTGTCACGGAAACGTCATCTCCCTGAGCCTCCAGCAGAGAAAGTGTGCAGGAGGTAGCAAAGCACCAGCTTCTCCAGGGCTCCACGGCAGCACCCCTAAATCTAAACAACTTATTCAGTCTTTTCCTTCTGGCTTCGAATATTCTCTTTCTCCACCAAATGCTCAAAAGCATGTTTCACTGGAAAGTTTTCAACCATCCCTACAAATCCCCAAGTTCAGAGAGTTTTTAGAGAGATTGAGTGTGGCTTAAGTGAGCTCACACTAGGGATTTCAGCTGGTTTAAGAAAAGACTTTCAAAAATTGATTTCGCCGAAAGCAGCACATACCTTTTTTCTCATTTTTTTCACGTAGATTAGACCTGATATTTGACCACAGCTAAACAAGACAGTGTTATGGACAGGCTGCTGCTCTTTGAACACAAGCCCCTCTGCCTCCTTTGGCTCCCCTTCCTCGCACCATAGTGATGCTCAGCTCAGGAGTGAACTGGCTCTGATTGAAGTGTCCACCTTGCACAGACCTTTTCTTTGCACCAAAACTGTTAATCCTGCCATTTGAACCCTGTTGTCTCAGCCCCAGGGAGAAAGCTGTCCCATGTGTAAAAGCCTCATGGGACAAAGAAGCATCCACCCTGACCATGGCTATAACAGAGAGAGAACAGATAGCAGCAGTGTTTTTAAGGGCCCAGTATGCAGCTCAGACACAGGATGCAGCAGGCTATGGTGAAAAATGGATTCTTAAAGGTGCTTTTGTGCAACCCTTCATGTCCAGCACTCCTATGTTTCTGTGGGAGCCGACAAGTGAGTACGCACAGGGCCTAACATATTTGTTGGAAAACTGACCAGTTAAGATGCTTCAAGGACTTTTGGAAAAAAACTGTTCCCTTGGGCCTAAATACTGAACACTGGATTATGGATAATAAGGAAAAAATGGATTAGGTGCTACCTGCATAGAAACCGTATTGGAATGGCAGCCTACCCCCCAAAAAGCCCTGTGGGTAATACAACTATCAAGACAGCATCCAATCTAAATTTCCAGTTGTTTAAAATAAAGACAACAAAGGAAGGTACTGCTTGTACCCCATGTATCTGATCCAGGCAAAATCTGTGCCTGTGACAACCCTGATATGTTGGGGTTTTTTAACTTCAAGCATCTGAGATTCTTCTGTCTAACCTTGGCAGTCCCCAGTTTTATCTACTAGACACCACCATACAAGGGTTTACAAATAGCTTTTCTGCATGATTATAAGAACAGTAACAGGAATAACAGGAAACTGTCCAAACAAAAACATAACCCTTACTGTACCCAGACTTTGCTCCTCTGAGGTTCCTCCATCTGCTTGCTCTCAGCAATGCTGCAGATAAGATTAGACCTGAGTTTCCATTCTGCTCATTCTTTTTCCTTCCTAAAAAAGGCAGCTTATCTGCAGTTTTAGAAAGGCTTTGTAATAGAGGGCAAAGTTACTGCCTGTTAACAAGGAAGGGTGACCCTCTGGGGAGACTCGCCTTGAAGTCCCTGATTTTGAGTATCAAATCATGACCCTGCACTCTTCCTCTGCTTTTTGATTGCCTACACACACCGAACCAAATGAGAAGGCAGCCGTAGTGATAGAGCCTGCCAGAGGACACAGCACTAACCAAGGGTAATCGTCTCTATACCTAAACACAAAGCAGCCCGCTGAAGTCAAAAGCTTAAGAAACAAACTCAAACCCAGTGATCACTCTGAAAACTTGGGGATGGAAGGTCTCAGAGGGCCAACAGAGGAGAAAGGCATGGGAAAACAGATGTCCTTGGCATTATGGCTAGGGACTGGGCGGGTGTCAGTCCAGTACTCACCTCTCTGGTTGACTTCCAGCTTCAGGTGCATCCACAGCACCTTTGGAAAGCAGCCCCAAGGTGGCCCTCCAACCATCCCAAAAGCTTGCACCACAACTGCCGGCACAGCTTCACATCCTCCCAGGAGTGTGTGGAGGACAGCCTGCCCTGGCATGCTTGGTAGGTCAGCCTGGCACCAGGCATGCTCCCGTAGCCAGCCGGGTGTACAGGTGCAAAGCCAGCCCAGCTGGAGCCCTGCCAGAGCTTGCTTTTTCAGAGCAGCAAGGACAAGCTCTGCCTTGACTGCCTTGTCTCTCTTCCTGCTATCCTGATGACAAAAAAAAAAGAATCTCCAGGGAAAGGTGTGCATGCATGGAGACCTTACGGAGCATACATGTGGGTGTGAGTCAGTAGGCAGTATTACTCCATCTTTACTTTGCGCTGAGGACACTCCCAGGGCACAGCAAGTTCTCCTTCCTGCCGCCGTCTCCAGCAGTGTGGCAACGTTGGTTTGCCCAGTTAGCAAAGCGTATCTTGAGTGCTGTAAATCCACACCCATGCAGACACACTCCCAGCCTGTGCCCAACACCCAGCTCAAAGGATTCAATCTTGCTGCAGGGCTCTTATTGCAGCTCAGTATATAAAAAAAGTTACAGTTCCAACAGCTCTCCACACCACTGCCCCAGCAATGGAGGCAATGGCTTCAACCAGTGCTTCTCCAAGCAGACATCAAGGTCCTGGAGCCACAGCACAAGGATGCCCGCCCATTTACTTCAGAGGACTAGGTGGGGTCTAGACTGTTGCTGGAGATGCTCTCAGCCCCCATAATTTGGAAACTGCTGGCTCAGAGCACAGGAGAGAAAGCTCTGAAAGTCTTTCTTCTCCACTCACATCCTTATTTGTTTTATAGCAAGACATTACCTGGGAAAGGACTTTGCTTTTATATGGGACAGAGCTCAACAGAGCAGGCATTCCTAGGGAGCAAACATCCACTAAGGTGTCTGCATTTGTTCTTGTTACCATGGGTTATTGCACTGGTACCTAAACAGCTGAGCTCAGGACCCTGCCATGCTGGGCATGCAAACACACAGTAAGGGACAGCGTCCAATCCAAGGCCTTTTATAGCTAGATAGAGCAGGAGAAAGGAAAGGATGCACAAAGAGATTAAATGAGGTGCCCAAGGTCATGTGAGAAGAGTGTGGCCATCAGGGTTATAAACCCAACACACTTTGCCCTGCTGCCTTACCCCTCCTACTGGAAATCTTATCACTGCTTGTGGGAGGGGGTTAATTTGGAAGACCCACCCTTCATTTAGTTAATTGTGATTGCTACGAAAAAAAATTGTGTAGCTGACGTGGGCAGCATATTCTACATTTCAACATGCCATAAAATATATTCCACGTTATTAATTTACCTCCTGGCTTTGATGATTAGTGACAGAGAAATATGTCAGAAAAATACCAAATGAGAAGAAAAAACAGATATAAACAGATACTACACACCCTGCCCGATCCTGTTTTGACTGAACGATTGGGCTCCTGGTCCCAATTATGGCCCCAAGCTGGGCAATGCTGGCACAGAATGGTTTTCCCTGTGTCCATATAATGGTGACTGTCGTATCTGGATGTTTTACAATGGGCCAGATTCTGAGTTTCCAAGATTAGGATGAGAACAGGCTTTCCTTCCCAGAGATATCTCCTGCCAGCCCTTGGGTCTTCACATCTCTGTGGTTCCCTTGTGAGGCTTAAATGCCAGCTTTCTCAGTGGCTGCAGGCAGAAAAGTGTCCTGGCAGAGCCCAGACCAACAGCCCAAGCGCACCATACCACACTGCAGATGCCCAAGCCATGTCTCACACTGAGCATTAGGGCTCGGGCACCTGAGTAACCTGAACTCTTGCTTTGGGGAGGAAACGAGCCAGGCAGGGCTGCCGAGACCAGCACGGCCCACCCCACAATGATTTTAAGCAGTAGCTCATGAGCTTGGGAAATGTGGCCATTCCTGACATGGTGGATTCCTCCCAGCTGTCTCTGGAGCTGACAGCATCACCCAGTTTGTGTGTTACAGGAGGTATGAAGGATCTGGTCTCATTGGTCCAAGCCCTACCTCCACAACCGCAAGCATAATGGTCCTGGTTCACCCCAAGCACCTCTGCCCACAGCACCCCATGCCTATGATGAAGCAAACTTTACTTACAGATCTGCGACTCCGGAGACCTCAGCACCTTCTTCGATTCCTGCCATATGGTTTTGCAGTCCTCCTGGAGCTTATAAAACCTCTCCTTTCTCCAAGAGCCTGACTTCACTTTTAGCAGCTGGCTGCCTTTCAGGAGGAACTTGAGATCCTTGTCATCTTTCAGGCCTGCAGAGAAACAGTAGTGGTAATGTTGTAAGAGTCAACTCAAGAAATGATGCTCACAGGATCTTCCCTTCCACAGGACACTGATCACAGACATAGATAGACCACTACAGTACAGCCAGGTCTGGGGAGGACAGCAGAGCAGAGAGACCCAGAAATCTGCCATGCCACACTTTGTGCTCACAAAAGAGGCTGGAGCCTTGTAGATTTCTTAGACTTGAGTCCAAAGACTTTTGTACTATAATTATCAGGTGGCTTACAAACATAAAATATCTTCTTCCCAGCAAATATAGTCTAATGTTAGGATGCAAAAACTACAACAAAACCAACAACATAACAGTAAAAGCAGAGGAAAGAAAGTTGTATGACTTGTAATTGGAGTACTGTGAGGAACTTTCAAGTGATTTCAAATATATTCTGTGACAAATTTCCTTTGTGGAAACAGGAATACACAAAGATATCTCTCTTCCTTCTCTGGCAAGCAGCCCCCTTCTATCCACATGGGAATTTTGAAGATCAGTGTCATGAAGCTTAGGACATACACAGATAAGTTTGGTGACAGGCAGCATCACATCAATAAGGTAGCAATAAGGTAACAACCATGCTCTCCTCATTGCCCAGCTAGTATCCGAGAGGACCTTTATCTTTCTTACCCTACTAGGCCACCACAATGCCAAGTAATGATAACCAGACCTTCTGATTCCAGGAACTTCAGATTTCACATCTTAGCCTAGATTCAGGAAGGCACTTAGACATCTCGAGAGCCAACAGGCATCTACCGAGACTTTGAAAACATAGATTTGGCATTCTACATGGTTTTGAATGTCTCAGCAGTATATGATTTCCACATACCTAAATACCTTGGAGAATCTGTCCCTCAAAACAACCATTAATTACAGATCTGGAGTGTGTGGGCTGGGGAGGGTGAGAGCATGAAACATGAGAAACACATCCTGGGCTTTCGGTAATAGGCACCTTGCATCTCTCTGACATTGCATGAAAGGCTGGTTCAAAGCTGGTGAAACAGCATGTAACTCTGTAGTACTGACCAAGCACATCCCAACTCAATGGGATTTTTGCTAGCCTTATCTTGACAATGCAGATAACCACTTGGCCGCTTGCAGCCACCTGACACTCCCATCATGGGAAATTTCCCAATGCTACATAAACATAACGTGGGGTCTCACAAAGCAGAAATCCAAGTTAAAAGTGATTTATGCAATAACGTTTATATTGCAGTGTGACATTACCCTGTGACATTGGGTTTGTTCTTTTCTGGAAGACACAGCTGCCTTGAATTGTTGTTTTTTAAACAGGGCAAGGCAATAAACTACCAAGAATCACTTCAGGCCTGTTTGAAAAACAAAACCTAGGATGAGATCCAAGTGGCCAAATCCCCAGATTCCTGACAATTCATACAGGAAACTGAAGTGCCAGATGCTGCAGAGCACCAAGGTAGGTCATGGTAGCTGCAGCAAAAAGCAGCACCATGAGTTTGTAACCAGGATACATTGGCCTAAAGAGAGCATTTTAGTTTGCCAAAGAAAGCCTGAGATATCCATCAGAGATAATATTAGGGGTGTCCAGTGTCCACTCAGTGAGCCACTCACATCACTTTACTGGTGCAGATGCCAAGGAGCATGCCCGGAGCCGAGCTTGGCTGAGGCATCCAGAGTTGAAAGCACCACAGTGGGAGCTGGAGATCCTGAAAAGATGGCTGTGGCCTCTCTCTTTCCTCTATATTCAATTAGCTATCTCATTAATTAAGTGTCTTCCCATGCTACAGCATCCCCTGGGCCTCTCGGCTCATGTCTGGTCTGGAGGTTCCCAAGAGGAGAATCTGAATGCTTCCTCCTCTGGAAACCTCAGAAAGAAACTCATGGAGGGAATTAAAAAAAACATCTCCTGCAAAGCACAGGGTGAAAGATTGATCCCAGCTATGGGATCTGGGACAACCTCCTGGGTTTGCTGAGGTTCAAGCATGCCCAGTGGTTGACAAGAGGCCAGACCATCCAGATGAAGGACAGACACCACAACAGCTTCACAGGTCCTTGGTCTCCTGAGTTGTGGTGTTAAGTCTTTCCCTCCAAGGCAAAGGTCTTCCAAGTGCAGAGAAGATACCACAGACTTAGGCCTCACTAACATCTCTGTGGCACCCTCAAGGTTCCTGGAGAGGAAACAAACTTCTTCCTTCTCTCTATTCACCCACATTTCTGTTCTGGCTCCCAGTCTCATTCCTTCTCTTTCTTCAGATCCCAACCATGCGAGGCATCGTTATGGGACTAGGAGGAGGACACGTCATCCTAGGGTGACATGAGGAGGAAAGCAGGAAAACCATCAGATCCTTTGAATGCCTATGTGCATAAGCGTGTAATGAGAAATCCCTGTTAACTGGGGCATGTTTCGTTACACAGGCACTGCATGCAGCATGTGTAACGTGTCATGCTACCTGGACATCTCAAAGATCTGCACCAATGTAATACAGGCAAATCTGGATGGGCACAAGCAGTGGTCAGGGGCAGATTCCTCTCCTCCAGGCTTGATCCACATAGGTCAGACACAAGCTGGAGCTCAGAGCCCTTCATCCTGCTCACTGGCACAGCCCAGTCAGTACATTAGCGTGGGTCAAAATTCCCCTTCCTCTTCAGAGGATCTGACTACAGGTTGGGAGCAGCCCTCCCACTCACCCTTGGCCACTGTGCCTGAGGACCAGGGCAGGTTAAATGACTTGGCAAAGGAGGCCACTGCACTTCACAAGAGCAGGAGGGAAAGATGAAGAGGGATGGTGCATGGTGAAAGCATGGCAAAGATCAAAGATGGCAGGGAGCGTGAGTCAGAGGGCAGTGAGACAAGCCAGGGAGGGGATGAGGACAAGGTTGCCTATAGGAGACAGCGGGTTTGGCCAGGAAAGGGCGAGAGGGCTAATCATGGGTGTCTAACAGCTCTGTCACTGCTTTGACGTGGGAAGCCTTTCAGATAGAGAGCAGTCACCCAGAGTTGATCTCTGCCGGTGGTGACCCCAAGTACTGACTGAAGCACCCAACGGTGGGCCCAGAGGAAGGAGGAGCATCCCCTTAGCTGGGTGGGCACAGCCTGTTTCAAGCCTGCTTTGTATCTGTCTAGCAGCAGTTCAAGCTCAGACAGCTAAACTGGCTAGGAAAGAGGGACAGTGTTTTGGGCCCTGCCTCCTATGCCCAGTCCAAGCACCGCCACAGACTCTTTAAATGACCTTGGGTAAGTCACTTAGCTTATCTATTCCTGTCTACAAAGCACCAGCATTTTGTTAGGCCAGAGATGGAGCAGAAGATGCTCTGATCTCCTGATACAGGAACGACAAACACACCCCTGATGTGCCAGCGGGACATTACTCTCAGCTGGTCATTTGAATTGCTTTCCAGAAAAAAAACCACCTTTTCCCAGCAGAAACTTCATTTTGGGTTTTATGCCTCAACCAGCTCCTGAGCATTTCTGCCAAACAACCCCATGGAGCTAAGGAGGTTTGCAGTCCAGAGCTCCATCTCACAGCAATGGAAACTTGTGTAAAAGAAACCAGAGTCATTATACACATACATCATTTAAAAATTAAAAAATACTGTGCAGCAGGACAAGGATATTGGTTTCCAACTATATAACAACACTAGGCATGAGAAGCACAATCACCACACTGAAATAGATGTCCAAATCCTGCCTGAAACATGTGGCAGGACTGTGTCTTTCTTAGCATCCTCTGTGAAATACCAAATACATACTTGGCACGCAAAATTGCAGAGTGTGTCTCAAGGGTCAGGCCCCACTCCTTGCAAAATATCAATCACTTTCTAAATGGGATATATTTAGTGTGCAGTAATGTTCAGAGTGAAAATCATGTTTGGCAAAGGTAGGAGTCCCTCAAGCACACACAGCACTGCAATAACCATGAAGTTAATATACTGCACTATGAAGGTTTAGACACTAAGACATCAAAAATCTTAACCTTCATATTATCCATCTCAGGTTTACAGCAAGCAGGAAACACAATAAGACAATAGCTGTCACGGTAGAAGCCAGGCTTTGAGTTCACTAAGGAGACAGAATGATGTCTACAGAAGACAGTGATAATCCGTATTTCTGCATTGCTCACTTGCAAATTTGCTGATCTGATATAAACACGTTAATTACAACTGCTACAATACAAGCCTCCTCCTGCCTGCTCTCCCCCTCCCACCTGGTTTAAGGCCAGACATAACTCAGGTTTTCTGGTTTAAAAGGGCAGAAGGCCTTTCTGATAAAATCCAAAGAACTTGGGTGGGTAAATGGCAATTTTCCATTTCCACCTGCCCTCTGTAGCCACAGATATCAAGGGACTCGCATCCACTTGGGCTGTCTTTCCAGACAGCAGGAACCAGCAATGAGTTCATGGCCGGACACAGAAACTCCCTGGGTTTCCTCTTTCTTTTCATCTGGTGAATGCAGACCTCTGCGTGGTTCCTTGGGCTCTTATAGCAACTGGCAATACACCACTGAGAAGTCCTAAAATCAGGCAGGAAAAGGGCACTGACTTCCCCAAACAACCTCAACCAGCGACAGTTCAGAAAGCCCAGCAAGAAATCTGGAAACCGACCCTTTGCCAAAGAGGTCCCACTTTCTTTGATGCCTCAAACGGAGCGGTTTACAAATCTGGCGGGTGGTTACAGGCAAAGGAAAGGAAAAGAAACCTCGGGAGTTTAAAAATAACCTTGGAGCTGCCTTTAGGGTGGAGCAGTGCCTCTGCGCAGGGAAAAGAGGCAGAAATCAAGCGGATGCCAGAGCGTGGAAGTGTCGGGGGTCTGACCAACTTGTCCCTTACCCAGCCTGATGCCGTTCAACGCGGCCACTCTACGACTCTGCTCCCGTAGGATGTTTTCCTGGGACACGCTGCGCTTGGGCTGCCTTCGGAAGCACTGCATCATCCAGCGTGGGGCTCGGGGAAAGGCGTCGGGAAGGACGGGGGGGCCACGCCACCCCTGCAGGGATCCCTGCTCATCCAGGAGCCTCCGGCGTGCTCCGTGTCGAACGGGGCTCCGAGGAGGGAGCGGAGGCAGCGGGGGAATGGAGGCAGAGGACGGCAGGGGAGGGCAGAGTCCGGCCGGGGGTGGGACGGTGGGAAGTCTCTCCTCCTGCTTTGCTCAGCAGCACACAAAATTAGACCGAGGCGCCTGCCGGCAGCTGCCTAGGTAGAAGGAACAAGTTTTCCTACAGTCATACGCCAGTGGGTTTTTATGCATCATCTCCAGGGGCTGGAGGAGTCCCAAACGTTGTTTGTGGCTCCTAATCAGTGCCTGGGGCTTGTCAGCTTAGCCTGCCCACAAACGCCTGGATCAGAGGGAGCCTGGCTCCACCCTTCCTCTTCTGTGCAAAGCGGCTCCGTGCTGCTCCCACTGACTTGCATTGAACGGGAAGCTAAAAACACCTTTTAGCCAGGGCAGACGTAGCCCAAAAGCTGCTCGGAAACTGTGTTTTAACGCTCTTCTTTTTCCACCTAGAGAAGAGCGTTTTCCCAAGACTCTGGAGAGCGTCTTCTCTGCCACTGATTTCCTGTGTGACTTGGGTGAGTCACTTACTCTGCGTTTCTGCGTAGCTCTGCGTTTATTTTTGTAGTTCAAATTTATCCTGCAGCCTGGTACAGGAATAAGCCCCCATCAGTGGCTTAATAGGTCACTGATTACACAGAATCAGAGAATAATTAAGGTTGGAATGGACCTCTGGGGCCCTTTAGTTCAACCACCCAATCAAAGTGGGGTCACCTTCAAAGGTAGATCAGGTTGCTCACAGCCTTGTCCAGGTGAGTTTTGGATATCTCTAAGGACGGAGACTCCACAGCCAATGTAGATCCCTGTGCAAGAGCTTAGATGTTCTTAGTGAGGAATTTGTTCGTTATGACCAGTATAAATTTCCTTTGCTGAAACTCATGACCATTGCCTATTGTCCTGGCAATGGCTGGCACTAAAATCCATCTATTCCCTAGCCATGACCCCTTCTGTGTTGAAACACGGCAGCTATACTTATTAAACTGTTCCATCCCAGGTGAGTTTATAGACCTTGTTACAGACTATTTTTTTTTTATTGCCTTTGTTAGCTGCTGCCCTGCCAGGCAAGCCAAGGGTGAAGATACTGCTGGGAGATGGAGTCAAGCTGGGGTGAATGTGCCTTACTGCAGAACCAGCACATGTGCGAGAAACCTGACAGCAAACCACATGTCACTATTTCTGCTGGAGACCTAATCAAAGGCTTTCCATCACCAGCGCCCCGTCATGTTCAACACAGGTTTTAGAAACTTATTCTCTATTTCTGGTGTCTGGCAATCCACCCATCTTCCCTTTCTTTCTCTGCATTTTGAAGGAAGCCCTACCAACACTCACAGGTAAGCACAGAGGATTGGTTTATTTGACCAGAACAAGGACAGGATCAGAGTCAGTAATCGCTGCCATATGCCGCATGTAAGAAACTCTCTGGGGACAAGGTAGAGCCATTGCATGGCCTTGAACAGTAGTACAACAAATAACGCCTTTTTTACACATAGCAACTACAAATCATAGACAGCAAAGGAGAATAAAGGCATGTTCTGGATGGGACATTGCTGAACATGTTAGCCAGGTAGTCAGTAGGTGTTTGAGGAAACACCTCCAGCCTTTTCTGAGCCCCCTGTACCTACAGGGGCTGGATGTTAGAGCCGTAATCTCTGTGGTGCTCCCCTGGGAGCTGGAAGCTTTGCTTTTGCCCTGGCTAGGAGGTGGGCACCATGACGTAATGGCTAGATGATATTTATTAGCTAGCAGTCTCTGAGCACTTCCCGTATTTCACATTGTACTGGAGAGGACTGATCTAATTACAGGAATGGGGAAGAGAGTGGTCTCCCCTACTTGCCTTAGCAAAACAATTTACTTCTTCTGCACCAGTTCTCCTGTCCAGCAGCAGCCAGAGTCCCATAGGGATTGATTTGGGAGCACTCAGAGCCCCTCTGCTTCATTTTCTCATTAATTCCTAATAGTCAGTGCCAGTGACAGCACCGCTCGGAGCTTTCCAGGCCCTCAGAGAACATTTTACTGTACTTATCCCTGAAGTTTGCACATACACAAAGCACAGGATCAGCATTCACTGAGTTTAGATACTTCTCCAGAATAGCAATGTGCGAGTTTTGCTGTTGTGAGGGCTTCAGAGATGCAAAGTAGTTAAAATCAGTTTGTTTTGAAAATGAAAATGAGATCATTGGGCCAGAAACGCCCTGCTTTGGGAAACAACAGTTCTGGATGTATTGTGTTCTTGAGGTCATTCAAAGACAATGTCACATCTCATAGACGAAGCCTGATGGATAAGTGTGACACTGTGGGTTACATGGCATTGGTTATTGATGTTACATGATGCTGCATCACACTCCAGTGCTAGAGGAAGTGATTCCTGCAAATGGCTTAGGGAAAAATTCTCCAACCCTTATTCATTGCAGGTAACACCTGACTCGGTCCGAAGCCTGCAAACACTCAAGCATGCAATATTACCCATGTGACCAATCCCACTTAAATAAATGGCCCTAGTCACATGAGTGAAGTTATTCATGTCCCCGTGCCCAGGATTGGGGCTGTGCTAATCATCCTATTGATTCCAGCTGGATTACTCACAGAGCAAATGGAAATCAATGTGAATGAGGATGTCAGAACATGGTCCCAAAGTTAGCAAAGTGCTTTAATGCACAGGAAACAGGCACTTGAGATAGAAAGGCTGTAGATTCTGGTAGGAAATGGGCTATGTGAGAAAACTATTAATGCACAGGCTGCTCTTCAGACAATTTTCCAAAATTAATTAATCTCCATCACATCCTTATACAAAGGAGCTAAGGAAGCACTATTACCACTTCACAGAGGAAGAAGCAGGTTGGTTTTGAGCTCTTTGGAGCTGGACCTGTTCTCCCATCACTACCACATTTGGGCAACACCAAAAGTGGTGCAACCCTAATACTGATTATAGTCTCTTTATGCCACACTGACACAAATGACATGACAGAAGTCAGCTGCTGATTTGCCCAGACTTGTGTTAATTTAGGACTGGAATGAAAATACCTGTGCTGGTGATGACCTCACTACTTCCCCACTGCATCACGCACCTGATGGAAATTACTCTATTATGACTAGTAATGCCTATAGCAGTTACATAACAAATAACAAATGTCATGTAAAGGGGAGGTTTCCCACTAAAAGAGGCCAAAGGTTGTGCCTTGCTCTGTATTTGTTACCAAGAAGAAAAAATTAGGTCTATTTTACATGATGCTGTTCTTTGAACACTGTAATTTCATCTTCCTTCCCAGGCTCCCTCACAGCGAAATTCAATAGAATTATTTTAACAAGAGTAATAGAACAATCAGAGTATTGCTGCTCATTAATGAACTGTAATGTCTGCCCCTACATATTCCTAGTCCTCAGCAAGTGTGAGACCATTCAATCTAGGTGAACTCAGAATCGATGAGAGTTTGGAAAAGCTGTATTCAGCTGGTCTGTAGTAACATGACAACCTGCCATCACATGTTAAGTTGATGGAGCACTCAGAAATTGAAGTTCCTCATGGTAAATAAAGTTTGAAGATTACTTTTGCACACCTAGTATGAGTATTTTCAGTGCAGTGGCTGCCTGGAAATGAGCACAAGCGGCTGCAGCACTGGGCAGTGGCTGCTGTTTGGAAAAGCAGAAAACCTGTCAAGTGATGAGGATTTAGTTGGTTTCTCCAGTGCTTTTGCAAATCACTGATGTTACCTGTGAAGTGCATCTGCAGAGGCCCCTTTTGTCATCTGCCATCACCCCATGGTTATATCCAACATGGCTTTTATATCAGCTCTTTAGCAGCCCTGGGATCAGTGTGGTCCCAGCAATGGTGAGTTGTCTTCCAGCTGAGACCCTGTGGGAAGGACAGGACAGCAAGCATCCTTCCATGTCTGCAGGGTCCCACCTGCCCTGCCTTTCCCTCTGGAGTCCGTTCTTCACTTCATTCATGCCCTTTCACGTCCCACCTGTAGAAACCTCATTCCTTCCTCCTTCCTTGCTACCTCCAGGACATCACTCACTGCTCTCAGCTTTATTCTCCCCAGTCACGCCTCACATCCTCTGAGGACCAGCCTTGCCGTTGGCACAGCACAGCTTGAGAACAGCCAGTTTCTCACCACCAACAAAAAATGCCAATGGCTCCTCTACACCAGTGCTCCCCTTCGTGCTCCCTCCGGGGGAGTGGGGACCAGGGAGTGGGTGCTGAGACCATAAGCATCGGTGCATCTCTGGCCAAAGAGGATGCTGCTTGTTGACGGTGGGTGCATCTCCGGTGCATGTGGTATGTACCAAGTTCCACCTTGTGGTGACACTGAGAATGGGCTTCTCCACAAAGCCCGTGGCAGCATCAGCAAACCTCATTCTCTTCCTTACATTGGCTTTTGCCCACTCTACTTCCCTTCCAGGGTGCTTGAGAGCCGGGGCAGGGTAACCTTAAAGTTTCATATCAGAGTTCTCCCCAAGTATCATCTTGTGGCTGTGCTTCAAATCACTGCCTAAAACCTTCCTCTGCTGGCATGCTGGCAAGAAGCTGTATGATGGGCAGGTTTCTGATGCACTGAGATCAGCACTGTCACCCTGCCCAATATTTCTCAGCCCCACTTTCTCTCTGTATCCTTTGGCTGTCTCGCCTTGTCTGCAAGGTTTCTGGGAGGACAATGGTCCCTTCTCCAGCTCTGCTCTGATCAATCCATGCAGCCCAGCCATCTTTCCTCAAATCAGGCTGGCTATATCTAGACTGCCTACTGGGAAGGATTGCAGGCCCATGCCATCACCCAGATCATGCTACGTGTTAGCTTGCTGTGGATCAAAACCATGCTGGGGAATGCGCTGGCAGTTAAACAGTGCAGAGCCCTGGCATTGGTTTGTATAGATGAAGCCAGGCTGCCTGCTTAGACATTTCACAGACAGTTCAAATTGTGACCTTTATTTGTGAAAATCTTCATAAATCTTTCTGCCAGTCTGGGTCACTCAAAGGGAGCTTGGATCTATGCACGGCACTGTCTGTGACCCATCAAAAGCTACTGCCCTGTGCTCTTGATGAAGTCCACGTGAAACACCTAACTAAAGCTCATTGCACTCAGGAACTCAAAACCAGACTGAAGGTTTGGTTCCGTCCTTCCACTAGTCCCTCCACCACGATGCACGTAGAGATTTGGCTGCCATGAGAGGCACTAAAACAAACACTGGCTTGCAGTAAATTACAGCTTTTCCAGTAGCTGGTGTGAAGAGTGAGAAGAAAGTAATTGAAAAGAAGGATATCAACTTGATGGATAGGACCAGCACCAACAGCCAGGAGCACTCATGCAGCTTAGTTGCCTAACTCCTAAGACACATTTCTGGGCACATGCTGATGAAGATGTTCTCTTCATAAAACCAAAGTCAATTCTAGGTGGGTCCCAGCTTCATTTTTTCAAGGCCACTTAAACAGCTTTTCTCGACATTTTTTTCAGGAGCTGAAATTTCTTCTACAGGTGAAATGCAGGTCACTCTCACCATTCTGTAGCAGGGCAAAATTTGTGCAATAATTAAATTGCACAACTGAATTATGCAAAACTAGGGGAAAAAATCCTTTTTTTCCCTTAAGTGATTTATCTGGAATTTCAGCACCCTGTAACTTTAGCCAAAAACAGCCAACGAGACTTGTTGTTTGGTATCTCAATACAGGGCTTTAAAAGGTACCCATGTGAGGGGCAGCCCAAGGTGTGACAATTTCCCCACACAGATTGTCTAAACTGGCTCATTTAAAGCGTGGAAGTATCTCAGTTTGGAAGAAACTGTGGCAAAATCTTCTCTACCTGCATAAAGAAAAAGAGAAACCTCTGTGTTTGACCAAAGTCTGCAGCCTTCCATTCTGGTGGGCTTGACCAAGTAAGGACTGAGACCCTCCACCTATGGTAAGGACCTAGGAGACCCATGGGCTGGGGGTTAGTCTTGCAGTATTTAGATATGTACAGTCCACGGAACAAGGAGCCAGAAGACAGGGTACAATTCACCTGTCTAGATCCCTATAAGCCTAAAATTTCTTGCAGATACCTACATTTAGTCAGCTGAATCCCACCCTGAATGATCAAGTCACCAAGTATTTGTCTGCAGCTTTCCTTCATAAATACCCGTTTATACATTTCGATCTCCCTGTAAAGGAAACTATACTTTGCTCCCAAATCATGACACCTTTGGCTCCAAGAGCTGCCTATCCAGTCAGCTGAGTTTCTGGATCTTGCACAAACCATCTCTTCCCCACACACCTCTCCCTCTTGCTTTTCCCTGTAGTTGGCTGTATCCTTTCATCTCTACTACTTACAGCAGTTTTCCAAGCGACTGCATTTCCTCCTTCCTCCTCTTTCATTTCCTCATTAAAATCTATTTTTCCCCAAGCATCTTCTTGCCCTGACTCATCTGCTTTTGGGCCTGATGTTTGGGCTTTGCACACCGGCAATAATCTCAAAACCAACTGCAGGCTTTAGTTTTACTAGAAGACATTGCTCAGATTGGAAATATAGCAGCTTTTGTGTCAAAATTAAAAAAAAAAAAAAAAAAGAGTTTTACTTGTCCTGTCTGAAAAAGGGACAAGTTGCCTGTTTAATGTACTGAGAAGTGTCAGTATTGCAAATTCTTCTGCACTGCTAGAAACAGTATGGCTCAAAAAACTCCCACATAATGCATCAGGCACAACCTGTATCAAATGGGGTGTGCTAGGAGAATTTGTTTGTAGGAAAGGAGACCAAAGTCACCAGCTGCTTCAGAGCACATCCCAGCTGATCTGAAGTAGCATTATCTCCACCCACGGAGGTTGAAGCCCAGAAGGACCTTCCTCGGTGCTCCCAGCTAAGAAGGGCAGGTGGAGATGATTCATTTAGAAATTTAAATCTAGAAGTTAATCATCAGGACTAGCTGACAGAAGAAATAAGGAAATGGCTTGTTTTGTAGGATTTTACTAACCCTTCCCTGCTGATTCTCATCCTGGGCTGCGGCAGAGGGCATTCCCATAACGGGGCTGTGGCATTCCATGCACAATGTACACAGTGTCTTGGATGAAAAAGTCAGTGTATAAGAATAAGGCATAGTACAAATTAGCTATTCTATAATCTGTGCGAGCACAAGGGCTCCCAGTTCAGAAACAAACCAACTTCATGAGGCAAGAGAAAGATTATTAATAGCCCACAGAGTCTAGCAGATTCATTGCATACAATATGTAGCTGACCCTTTATAAAATAAGCAATGAGAAACCCATCCAGCCAAATTAAACACATTCAAAATAAAAGGCACAGACTGCTAAATCACAGCAGCTACTCTGGCTCTGCGGACAAGGGAGCATGCTCAGTTTTCTTCCCAGGACTCAGATCTCCATCCAAATGCAGAGTAAACAAAACTATACAAAGTTTTCAGAAACTCTCATCTACAGTACTACCTGCTTCTGCTACCAGAATGTATCTCAGGTGTGTCCTACTGATTGTCAGATATTTTAATGAGACTGAATCATGTGCCTGTGATTAATTCTGACATGGTAAATACAGCTTGTTGTTGTATCTATGTTGGAAAAAAAAAGAGACAAATTGAAAGAAAGAAACTGAATTTCAACATACAGCCATACACAAAACGTATCTATAAACCATAGTATCTGAGAAATTTCTGACAAACTACATAGCACAAGTGTGATACGGCTAACAAACGAACATGTGAGCAACTTCTCTTGTCTAAGTAGTCTGGCATTCAGAGTCACTTTGGCACTTGTGTGTGATATGTGTCAAGGAACTTCAGTAAATATTTTTTTAAAAGCTTGGCTCATTCAACACTTGTGTAGATTAACAAACAGCCACTGAATTCTTCTTGGTTCGTAGCCCCAGAAGACTAAAAAATATTTACTGAAAAATTACCCACAGGACAGAATAGGAAATATTTTAATAGTTCCAGATGTATTTCTTAGCTTTCTTTCCCCAGTGGTTGTATAATGAATGAGATACCTACAAAAAGTATAACATTAACCTCTGTTTCACCTTCCTGTCAGATTTCTAGCATCTGGGAAAATCAGAGGGAAGATTTCTTGAGCCTGGGGGAATCTTTTCACATTTCTCCTGATAATACTAAACTGATTATATTTATTGTCAGTCACTTATTGCTCTATTAGTTTATTTTTGTTTATAGTTCGTCTATAGTAAGAAAGCACCTATCTCATGAAATAAAAATAAGCACTGTAGACTTTTCCCATTTCTGTGCAATCACAATATCCCATTTCAATCTGTAGCTATCACAGCCCTGAGTTGTTTCTGCTCATCAGAGTAAGTAAAACGCAATGAAGAGGTAACAAAGCAATATATTAAGGTCAGACAAGGGAATAAGGGATATTTCATTACCCTGTCTATCAGACAAGCCTCACAGTCTCAGTACCAATTGAATCTTCTTAAACCTCACTTGCTGGAAGTGCAGAGAGGATTTCTTTTTTAGAAACATTCCTTATTTTGTACTTAACATTTGTAGAGTCCTGTGGACAGACCCTGAGCTGAGGTGATTTATCCTTCTCTGCTGTCTTCACCAGAGCCCACAGAGTTTACTCGGTTGAGCATCCATCCCACTCTGTTTCACATAAAGGGGAGGAGATTTGAATCAACTTTTCTGGACTTGCAGACACTTATCCAGCCAAAACACCCTTCCTACCAACACAGCTAACCCTATCAACAGAGAAAAATCTGTCATCTCTCTCTGTAACACTGATTAAATGCTGCATTACTTCCAAATGAGAGAATGGGGAGGCAAAAGAGGAGGGAGAAGAGAGGAGAAAAATAAAGCTCTTGGACAAGATAAGAGAGCTGAAATGCAAGGACATTTGTACAGACTTACTGTTGCAAGCGAGGAAAGTGCCATTTGATTCCATTGCTGCAAAACAAGCCGATGTGCAGCAGCAGAAAGGGCTCCAGGAAACAGCTGTGCCCAGATGTTAGCACTGGCCTGGGGTGGAAGCCAGACCCGTGAGGCTCCCCCTGCTCCCTGCTCCAGTAATCCCCAACGTCAGCTCCCTTCGGAGAGGCCTGCTCCTTCCCCTTGGCTGGAAATGCGTCTTCGCTGTGACTCCTCATTTATTTCTCTCCCGCATCCGCACGCCACCGCCTGCCCAGCGCATCGACTGAGGCCAAGCGCCCGAGCCCCAGCGCCGCGCTGGCCCTGGCTCCTCCCAGCTGAAAATTGGCGTCTTCACCGCTGGCCCAGCCTCCTGCATTTTGCTACCGCTGCAGCTTGACAACGATGCCTCTTTTCCTGTTGCTGGCACGTTTTCACGTTCCGCTCCTTTCCGGGCAAGGCTTCCAGAAG
Source organism: Aquila chrysaetos chrysaetos (assembly GCF_900496995.4). Taxonomy (NCBI): domain Eukaryota; kingdom Metazoa; phylum Chordata; class Aves; order Accipitriformes; family Accipitridae; genus Aquila; species Aquila chrysaetos. Next base: position 73,736,274 of record NC_044006.1, on the reverse strand, counting down.
ACACCGAGTACCGCAAATCTGCCCTTCGTGGTCCCCAAATCAAGGAAAGGGCCTTAAACAGATGCCAATGATAAGAGTCTAGGTCTAAAGAGCTTTTAGACACTGGTGGGGGCATATTTCTTTCCGCAGGGAAAAAAAAAAAAAAAAAAAAAACAACAACAAACCAGGTCAGAAATTACCAATGTAGAAATAGAAGCTGTAACCACAAACTCTCGCAGAGGCATGAGCTTAAAGCAGAAGAAAAGTTACAAGCTTTGCATTTGAGACAGCGAGACAGCAGAAAAAAACTGCACTGTCCCAAGGCTTTTACTGAGTGGAACTGATTTCTTCCACTCTGTCCCCTACTCTTGAATTAGATATTTTTTTAAAGGTAGAAAGACAATGCCCACAAACAGGGAGGGGGAAAGAAAGGGAATCCAGCGCGGGAAAATAAAGTTTCCCTCTACTTGAATGCTTGGGGGAGGTTTTCAGTTCTTGTTTTGCTGTTGTTTATTTCCATTTCTGGTTATTTAGTTTATTTTGATGCAAACAATTGATGGAGTTGTTGGCAGATTCAAAGCCCTCGTTCCTCAGCAGCTGTAAACCCAGCAGCTCCACTGACAGAAGGGAAAAGTCCCTCTCTGATGGTGACTGATCTGGGAGACACATGGTGAAAAATACTTTAAGACTAGGACTGTTTGTCCCTCCCTGCCAGGAACTGGGCTGCTCCTTTGAGAGACCAGATGCTGCTCTCAGATAGTTTTACAGTCCACAAATACAAGGCTGCTGCCACCACCCAAGGAAAATTGCCCTAATATAGCAAAACTCCTGTGCTAGTACAAAACTAACAAAACCAAACAAGTGGAGAAAAAAAGAGCAGAGATTTCACCCCGTGACTCCTCAAAAGCCTCCTCTTCTACCTCACAGCCACCAGCATGGCATGGGGGGCTTATCTCCCACTAGACACCTCCCAAAGAAGCCAGGAAGGAGCATCCCTTTTGCAAACCCACAGACAAGGAAACATTGACTTGGACAGGGGCAAACTGTTTGGCTGCAAGGTTGGCTGCTGGCAGGCAGTACAGCAGCTGGAGGCACCTAAGAGATTCCTCGTACAGCCTTAAAAGCCTCAAGGCAGGGGGATTTCCAGAGGACACCACCAAAACCTGTCGCCCTTTTAGCTGATGGGGAAGAGTACTGGAGGGAGTGTACAAGAGGCTGGTGGATGAGTCAGCCAGACTGGAAACTCCAGTAAAGCTGAGGTGATGAGGACATTACAGTTTTCACAAGGGAGGAAAAGTAGAGAAGGACAGTTTGAAAGTGCTGACTGAAATGGTATTATAGTAACTCCTTCGCTCTTCTCTATGTCACACGCCATTGCGTCCTCACATTGCCTAACACAAGCCCCTCACTTAGAGACACACCAGCCAGTATCCCTATGCTCTCTGTGGCAAAGGGGGAAAAATGTAAGAGAGCTACTTTAGTCCCAGAAATGATGAGGACCATAGTCTGGATAGAACCCTGTCACAGCAGTGTAGGGCACAATGGCACCAAGACGTGACCATCGCTTCCGTGCGCTGCTGTGAGCACCACTGTGATTGCACTGCCTGCCTCAGGCTGGACAGAGCACCACCGAGCGAGCGAGACAGTTTCTCTGCCATCATCCCTTTAGATTTGAAAATGATCCCCTGCATTTACCCCTTCATGACAGCCCACTTGTATCTTCTTGTGCTTCCTTCTTGCCGTGCTGCCTTCTCCATGGTGGTAGCAGAAGTGGTAGCAGAAATGGTGTGTGTTAGGAGGTTTCCCAAAACCTTGCCCAACTTTTCACTTTTCCCCATTACACTTACTCTCTTTGCATCTGTACACATCCAGAAGATCACTATTTAGGCTGCTTTGAGCACTGTGGGACCTTTCTGCCACACTAAGCTAAGTCATCACTAAATCCTTGATGGGCTTGATATTGTATGTGTGCTCAGAGCAAGTCTGGTACTCGCAGGCAGCCTTGCATTTCTTGCATTCATCAGAAAGTACAGCAGTCACCATAAGAGACAGTGATATCCTGCAGCAAACACCCAGAAGCTGAGATCGCACAGCACAGATCTCATAAGAGCCTTGTTTCAGAAAGCAACCGTCCTTTTAGCTATATTTCTGCATGCACACCATATGTGCTTGAATTCCCCTTCCTTGGCATTGCTGAAACCAATATATGTCCAGAATAACAATGAAACCAAAGTGACATGAGGAGCTACGGGGCTCCTGTGAGCTGCAGAAATCCTACTAACAAACAGTATTCTAAGAATAATAGAGCAGTTTAAGAATGTCACATGAATCAAGGCTCTGAGCCCCATTTTGGAGCACTGCACTTATTGTATTCCATCCTGGTCTGGATTTTGACAGATCCAGAAGGTGCAAGGTGCGAAGGGGGATTGCTCTCTAACTAGTTAAACAGCATCACAGCTGAGTGGTAAGTTTAAAACTGGTGACAGAACTGCAAAAAGTCAGCGTTCATCTGGAAGCCCTAAAAGAGCAATTAATTTTATAACCAAATGTGTAGTTAATGTGTAGCTGCAGTCAACTGTTACTGTATCTTCGCTTATTTTTTAAAAGCTGTCTGAATTTCTGACTGCTTCTTCCCTGTGCTGAATACAGCTCCTAAGCTCTACCCACCATCATGCTCACAACCAGTTTTGTGGCTCTTGATCTTCGAGATCAAACCAGGATTCGAAGGGGAGAGTTCAGCATGATTAAAATTAAACAGCATTCCTTTGTGCATGTTGTCTCTACTCACAGCAGTAATACTGTTGCTATGGGTCAAAGAAGGCATACAATTTATTCTGAGCAGATCGGTCCCGACATCCATAACATGGCATTTCAATAGCTTTTCTAGGCACTGCAGGTTTGTCTTCTGTGCTTTAAAAATTAACTTCTACAGTGAGATAACAACAGGACTGCAAAATCTTTTCTTTTATTGGAAGGTAACTGAGTGAGGTGACTGCATACTCTCTCCCCATGCTGACTTAGCTCTATTTATTCCTTGATAAAATTGCCTCCTCCAGGATTTTACAGCAGGCGAGTTAACATGCACGGATTGTTTCGCAGGAGGAACACACCTTTTTTAGCAATGAAGACAAAACCTAACAGAAAAACCTGCTTTCCTGAATTCCACAAATACATTATAGATTACAAGGAGGGCTGGATTTATTCCCTCTGACTCCTGTGTGCACCACCCACAAGCAGTGACTTCACCGCTGAGCCCAGCTTGGTGTCTCCCAGCTTTCCGCAGGCTGCAGGTTATTACATTTAATGGCTCCCCCAGATTTAGGAAGCCGCTTTATTTCCCTGCTATTGTTGTCATGGATTTTAATCCCCAAACCGTCTTGCCCGGCTGAAGAGGAATGTGAGGAATTCCCTGTGGCGTCTCAGCCTGTTCAGCTCCTGTTCTCCACCTTTCCAGTGTTCCTTGGAGTCAGGATCCTGGCTGCCCACAGCTGTACCTGAACCTAAGCTCCTCCTCACTACCATCCCAAAAGGAAGGCAAGGTTGGGATGAGAAAGTAGAATACCAATAAAAATTAAAATGATAGGATAAGGGCATGTAAATCAAGGAGAGGAGCAGGCAGTTGTAGGACTTCTTGGCCTCAATGCACAGGGTTTGTTCTCCTTGTTTGCATGGGTAGGAGCTATAGGATGGGACCCATATGCAGAATAATGCATTAAAGGGAATATTTAGAAATGCCAGTACAGGAGGGAGAGGATAGGAAAGGACTCAAAGTCGACATCACAAAATTTTCTCAAGTGTGGAAAGCAACATAGACATGGCAATGACTCAAGAAATAAGCAACCTGTTATTTTTTGTTTCTTTCTCCTCAGTCTTTCTCCTCCCAGGAAAATTATCCCTTGAGGCTCTGGCACCCAGGAGGGAGGGAAAGCACAGCTCTTCCATCCTGCTCCCAGCTCTCCCCTCTCCTCGGCCACAGAAGAGGGCTCTCAGGGCTAGAGGAGGGAGCAGGACTCCCATTTCTCAGTTGCACTGGAGAGGGGTGGTGGGAGGATGCATTTCTTGAGCAGCAATCTCTGAACAGCAAGAGGCCAGAGGTGCTGTGAGACCATCCTTGGGGCTTCTCTTCAGACTATGTGCATATGGATTTGCTGCACAAACATGCCTGTGGCAGCAGGAGCTAAGCAGCTGCTGCTCCCAAGCTGCTCTCAGGGTGGGGAGATGAGGTTCCTGGGAGGTGGAGAAGGGAAGAGGGGACATATCGCAATACTTGCATCATCCTCCCAGACTATCACAAAAGGCCTTTTCTCAGTCCAGAGCTTCAGGCTTGTGTCAGTGACAACTCTGGTACCCCCAGATCCTGATTAAAGGAGGCACAAAGGCCTCACAAAGCCCATTTTGCTTCACAGCTGCTTTCATTTGGCTCAGCCACAGCCCAGACTTGGGCTCAAAGACCTCCCAGCAAAGACAGCAAGAAAGAGCCACACTCAGCTCTTTGCTGAGGCTAAGACAGGCCTTTTCATTGCACTCCTTGCACCAATTCACCTTCCAGCCAAAGACACTCAAACACCAAAGTGCACACCATCAGACAAAAGCAATTACATTTCAAATGAATAGAAAACCCCAAAGCCTGCTTTGGGCACCCTGCTTTTTTCTTGTCTATACCATCATTTTCTGAGCTCATCAAGAAGCAGAGTCAGGGCGTTTCTAGGCCTGGAGACAGGCTGTCGGGTTGGCACTGCCTTCCCAAAGCAAAGCTGCCACCTAAAGAGTACAAGGTCAGCACCATGATATTTTACTGAGGGACAAGTCCTTAAAGCCAGGACGCACCTTGATCAGCCCACTTGCTCTCTAGCCATATAAATGAGCTTGGAAGGAGTTAAATGTCAGCCAGGCTGGGTGAGGAGCCTGCCTCCCTCTGTAACACACCCTCCAACCCATCCATATGCAGAGGTACCAAGATGTTCAGCAGAACTGGAGTTGCGGAAAGTCAAGGAGATCGCCCTTTTCTCATACACATACACCCCTTTGCATTCTCCTCCTTTGTTTGTGCACACGCAGCCCAGCCCAGGCAGCAAAGAGCATCTGCAGAGTTCAAAGCCAAAAACGTTTGCAGGTTTCAATTCAACAGTGAACCGTAAATCACAGCAAACCCAAAGCAAAGCAGTTTACCTGTCTCCACTCCGAAAGCATGACTAAAGTGTTGATTTAATTGTACGTAGTGGAAGGAGTAGCTTTTCATCTCAGAGGAATGCTACACCGCCCAATCACCAAGTATTTCTTATGGAGAAGAAGCCTCCTGGCTCCCTCTGCCTTTCAGACTCACACACACCCTCCTCATCACAAAAATGTTCCCAACCGCCTCTCCCAAAGATAACAGCAAAGCGCTTTGTTTGCTTTGGAAAAAGGACTCAAGATTTCTGCTGCAGTGACACAGCAGGAGTAAGAAGCATTTGGGGGTTATATGGCCAGCAGGGAGCTTTGGTAACCACGTGTTATTTTTTTGTCAGCAGGAGAATTACTGAAACCAGCACAAAAGAAAATGTTGTATTAAATAGAGTTCACATCAATGCAGAAGCGGGACTGGAATTTTTCAGACACTTCTGTTATAGTCTGGCTGTTCACTGAAATGTTTTTTCATGTCTTTTCCCAGTCTGTTTACTGTTTTAGATGGGGTGTCTATCATCCTCAGATCATCGGGTCTCTCTACATCCAACTGTCATGTAAATAAGTCAATAATAGACTTCACCTGCAAGAAGCACGTTGCAATGTGGGGAAGAGCAGTCTTATGGCTTGGCAGGAGCTGGCAGAGCTCAGCACCTTTGGAAATCAGGTTCCCTTAGGAGATAAAGTGGAAAAAGCTCAGGAATGGGATTTATGACTCTCCAAGAATAGTGAGATTATTGGGTTCGTGGACAACTCACTGGACAAAGTAATTCCCTGTAGTTTATAAACTAGGCTGGAGTGGAATTAACACAACAGAGTATCATAAATTTCAGAGAACGGGTAGGGCAGCCAGATGCCTTGTTTATCACCACGGACAGCTGTGCCAAAATATCTTCAGACTGAATGATGTTGATGTATCCATCTGCATTTAAACCATTTATTGCAACAGTTACCCCCATTCAGGAGACTAATATATGGCCACAGGAAAAAGAAGCGACAGATGCTGGGATGTGTAAAGCTAAACCTGCTGCAGGAATAATCCCATACATGTCCCATTAAAATTAATGAGGTATTTCTGCTTGAGCAGAAGATAAATTTGACTTACTAAGCCAGTAATACGCCTACCTGACTCTGTATATCTTAAGTATTTGGAGGGGTTTTCCCTCCACTTATACTAAGTAATCAAGCACAGCTCTAACCACCACATAAAGCAATAAAACAATCAAAAGAGTCATCTATCAATGTATTGGTCACAATTAAAGACTTAAAGAGTTACCAGCTCACCAAGTCTCACCTTGATTTCAGACTGAAAAATTATATGAAAATAGACGAAAAAGTATGATTACGCATAAGATTTTGAGAATAAAAGACCTAGGTTTCTCTACTTATTCCAAAAAGTTCATTATAACTAGGAATTTCAGTATAAAGGAGACACTTAAAGAATTTGACCTCTGTCCAAAGGTCAGGTACTAGGTATGATTTAGACATCTCACTAATTTTGTCTTCAGACTAATTTTAATTTGTGTTGAAAGTTTTATTTCATATTTGTTTACCTAATTTCTGTACCTAAATCACTACAGGGTAGATTTATGAGTGTCTGAGAGTCATTTTTGTGCATTTCTATGCTTTAACAAATTTAGGTTTAAGTAAGCTCTCTAATGTTGAATTCCCCGACTTTAAATATTTTGATTCTGGGATAATTAAAATGTCTTTACCAGACAGCTGTACAGAAAAGTACATTTAGTCTTAAACACTTATTAGCAAGATTGGGGGGGGGACGACGGACTTCTTTTAAAGCTATGAAAAGCTCATCTATTAACAGTGAATGAGAAGCTCAAAGAAAATATCACATGTACAGTTCAGTGCATCAGTAGACAGCATGGATCAGCCACACAATGCTAGACAACTACATATGATTTATAACTGTGTGAATGATTTAATAAATCTGACCATTAATATGAAGTTAACGTTGCATGAATGAGAAATAATAACCTAACTGGGGAACCTAGTAACGTACTAGACTTACTGGTATGAAAATATTACTTGGCATGATTATCACTGTTAGCAAAGAGGAACAGTAGCAGACTGGTCCCAAGGTCCTGCCACTTTTATCCATTAATGGCTGTTTTTGATATATCCTAGATTACAATGGAACTGAGACACCGAGCTTCACAAACACTAACGTCCAGGTTAGCAAGCACATTTCTAACCTCAAAAGACCACAGTCATTAGGCCAAGTCATCTGCTGTCAGGAATGCTTGACATGCATCTCTTCTTTCTTGCACCGTTGCCTCTTTACAGCCAATAGCACTGGGGTATACAAGTTAAGTATGGAGGAGGGTTGATGATTAATGTCATAATGGTTCCTTTTAATATACTTCATCTGTCAGCTTAATTCTCTGTAACTGGGATAATCACAATAATTAGATGCAATTGTTCATATCATTACCTAATTGCAGTTTTTTTCAGTGTAGCAAATTCTTATGAATTTTAAATGTGCAGAAAATACGGAAAGTCTGAATTACACCTACATTTTAGAAAATCCTATTACGTATAAGATTTCCCCACAAGTTTAAACCGCACATGAGGATCTTGTGATACCAAAGCGTGCAACACAGGTAGTCAGTGATGTTACAAATAAGACATTTTTATTTCTGATCCTAAAGAGTTAAAACTACAATTCGCACAAGCTCAGTGACATCAGACTTCCCTCCACTCCCATCTGAACAATTCATGCAGAGTACAAAAATGTTCTTGGAACTGCTAACATCTCCAGAGCAGATATTTATGCAGAAAGTATGCAGGAATTCCTGTGTCTCCCAGAGTTCTAATGAATGGCCAGCATTTTTGGTGTTAATTTATAATCAGCCATGCTCTTTGAAAAGCCAGACATGAGATGAAGAGAAAGACATATACTGAAATCATTTAGGGCCAAAAAAAAAAAAAAAGATCAGAGAAGGTGACAATTTATTACTAGATTAATTTTTAGATTAATATATTTCCTAAATGAATAAAAGGATGAACTGGTAAAATCTCATCAAATGTATTCAAAAAGAGTATTCATAAACTCTAATTTAGCTTCTTTTAGTATGTAGTTTCATTTCATAAGATGAAAGTTAGGAGCACAGTTCAATAAACTGTCACTGAAGAGAGAGGAGCCTTTGAAAAGAATGAAGAGGACCAAATTAAGATGCTGAAATATCTCAAAATAGACAGAGTGAATACCCTTCATAGAGGTAGCGTTTTAAGTCTGAGATCACGTGCTTTATCTTTATTACAAAGGGAATAATAAAACTTTGCTTTAAGTGCAAAGTAGAACTCAAGTTTATATATAAAGGTGCAACTGCTACTTCCAAAATGATGCATTTATACTCCTGATAGAATCAAATGCAGCCACATTCCTCTGGCCTGTAGTGTTATTTGGATTTTTGAAAAGAAAACACCAAAGCGATATCAGGGTGCAGAAAGAACCATAAAAGTTGCCCATTGAGGAAGTATTTTATTGTTTTTTGGTGCCTCCTCATCAGTTCTGCAAGCCTGGTGCAGCCAAAGCAAAAAGGTTGAATGACTCATTTCCTTCCTGCTCCTGCTGTAGGGCACCTTAACCAGCAAAGCCTTTGCACAGACGTGCATCCCCTCCAATTGTAGGAGACCTGGTTTGTGCAACTGCGTGCAGACGTGCCTGTGGAAACAATACCTGGAAACTAAAACACAGAGCTACCCGATTGCTATTAATATATACTAGTGGGATCCCAGCTACAAGCTTGTGGGCTGTACAAGAACCAGAGAAGAAAACCCTGAAGCTGTGGTCTGGGCCTTGCCATTGAGTTTGATCCCTGAATCCTGAAAACGTCACCCTCATCACTCCCTCTAGCCACTTGCTTGATGGAGCAGAAGGTGAGAATCCCCATGGACATCTATTTTTCTACAGAAATTGCGCTCATAGCTGACACAGTCTGCTTATATCAGTGGCGGATCTCCTTTAGATGAAAGGTAAAAAGGGCTGCTCTGCCAAAACAGAAGACAACCCAAAAAACGAGCTTTGCCTGCTTATTGAACAGTTTCACTTAAAAGCATTGCAACGGTGTGGTGTCTCAGCACAAGAACACACCAGTAGGACATGATGGCACGTGTTCTCACTGGTTTATGCCTTATATTCAACCCCAATGAGGATGCAGACCTGATGCTTTTAATTCCACGGTGCCCGCTGCAGCCCAGGTTAAAATGAGCTTTTGAAGGGTTTTGCTCACTTTCTAATGTATCAGGGATAATTCTGGGCTGCACTTTGGAGATGTAGGGGTGTATATTTTTAAGGCCAAGAGCAATCAAAAAAATAATTCACCCTTTCTGCTCAATATGAAAAATACGGTGAAGCCCCCAAAATGCAAGCATTTCTTCTTGCATTAGGAAACTTGTTTTAAGGTCAAAATTAACACTGTAATGGATTCCATGCTAAACTGTAGCACTGAGGCCATACTTTGATTGTTAATCTGTCACTGATAGTGTCTGGGTGCTCCTGTGGGGGAAAAGTGCTGCTCCTTGAACTTAATGACTTGAAAAACAGTACTTGGCTGCCTTAACACAGAAATCTTCATGTCATTTCAAGTGCTGCAGGATGTCCCAGCTGGCCTTCTGCTTCTGCTCCAGAAGGCTGTCAGTACCCGATAGATCCTGCACCAATGTCTGCCAGTCCCTGGCAAAGGTGTTATGTATCCTTGGGCATCTTACACAACAGGCACCTAAATGTAGGCAACTGTAGGTAACACTGTCCTAAGAGCAAAACCTTCCCTTGGGAGACATTTGCTTGCTCAGAACTCTAAGGAAGCTCCTGTGTTAGAAACAAGCCCTGAAATGTTAAAAGATCACATAACTAGCCCCCAGAATAGCCTGCCTAGAGATATATTATAACACAGACACAGTAATAGAAGAGTTACTAGGTGCAGTTTACAGCAGGGCATAATGGGGAGAAAAGCAGTCATTCTGGGACCTCTCCACTAGGGCAATTCCCTGCCCTTGTCTCAGTGCCTTAGGTGAAGGCCAGTTAGATGGCAATAAATGAAGGTAAATGGAAAAAACACACCCCTTGCTTCATGATTTCCTGGGCACAGTAAAGGGTACTACTGAATGTACCCTGCTAGCCTGGGCAGAAAAGAAGATGCTGATTTTGTAGGCAGGTACCAGTTCATCTGGCTGGTGAACAAGGCTGCCTCCTTGCTTTCTTTGATCCACTGCAGGGCTCACATGGAAAAGCATACGCAAGCCTGCTGGTTTGGCTGAGCCGGTCTTATCTTTCCCTACCAGCAAAAATGGAATAATACACTGGGAAAGTGAGGTGATAACACAGCTGTACATTTTTCTGATGACAGACTGCATGCCCTCAGGACACCACCACCTCTCGCGCTCTCCCATCCCAGTGGGACAGATATTCTTTCTTTCATACTGAGTTCCCCTGACCATACTCCTACAGACACTATTTCCAGTGAGATTCCTCCCAGTCTGCAGGAGCTAGGGCACAGTTTGGAGCTAACTTGGGCAGCAAGAATCAAAAATGAGGCCAGGCTGTCCTTCGAAAATCCAAGCCACTTGCTTTGCCTTTCTGCCACCAGCGCTAGGTTGCAGCAGCTGTGAGCCCTCTGTTTCTCTGGAACATGGCAGTCAGAGACCCTCCCTCCAACAGCACAGCCTATGTCCTCTCCTTGCACTCCAACTCTTTGCAACAGATGACATTGTGTTGCCTGTGATCAATTTACTTATGTCCCATCCTACCCTTGCAAGGGCTTTGGAAGTAGCTCTAGCACTCCATATTCATGTTGACCCAGAATGAACAGTCTCCTTGAGATGATCTTTCGGGACTAAAGCATGTTCTTGTTCAGCTATAAAGCCCTAACTCAGCTGGCCTTCTGGGTCATTTGTCTTTGCCCAAGTTCCTGAGTATAAAGGGATAAAAATACATTTAAACCCACCCCATTCATCACCCTGAACCAATGTAGCCAGGAAACATACTGTTTGGAGTTTGGCCTAAATTAACAGCTTTCAGAGAGGTAGAAATAACTCAATGCTAAGGTAAAATTTAAAAAGCATTTCTCCTGAGGTTCATCTTAGAAACTTCCCTCTCACCTGGCCTGACATTCCTGTAAGCTTCAGCCCCAGCGCTCTCAAGTGGCTGCCTCTAGACCTCAGCGTGCTGACCAAGAAGGAACACTGGATTCAACGAGTTTACACTAAATGTAAGCTGCCTGAATCTGGGCCTGTCAGGAGCACCATCTACTTCAAACACATTTTTGCTCATGCTTTTATTAAAGCAGAACGAAGAGCTGGGGACAAATCCAGATCAAAAATCCTAAATGTCGGTGTGTTTGGATTCCTTTTTCTTCCAAATTAGGTGGCAGTTCCTCATTGCACTGCACCGTACAGGAAGTGTATGGGGGTCTTTTCCGTCTTCTACTCCAAAGATTCAGGCCTCGCCCCATCCTCTACCAGGCAAGGGCTTTGCTCAGCACATCTTCACATTACAGACATCTAGAGCACAGACAGGCATGGAGGAATGATTTGCATTTTCCCTTTAACTTATTCACCCAATGCACAAACCAGGAGAGCAGGGGAATAGCTGCAAACAAATTGTGTCTGAAAGTTTGCTGACAGGAGGCTGAGAAAAAACTTACCAGATAAAGGCAAAAACAAAAGGTGTTTAATTTCTTGTGCAAAAGATTTCAAGACAAGGAGGGAAAGCCTGGTAAAGTACTGAGGCACTGGGACAGCACAAGACAGGCCCAAGCCATGGTTTTCTGACAGCCATGGCTTGGCTGAATGAGCCCAGCCAGATCAGTCACAAGGGGGAAAAAGTAAGTAGTAGGGTGATCTCAGACAGGAGCGCCCAAGGGTATGGAGAAAAGTAGAAGGAACAGACTGAAAGTTTCTCCTCTTCCAAGGTTTCTTTGCATTTATAGGAATCTTGGCTGCTGTGTAAGGAGAAGAACTTCCAAAAGAAACTGAAACCCCAGAAGGGAATCAAGGGAAGAGAGAACTGTATTTCCTACTAAAAAGAGTCAATCAGTGGGTTATTCCCAGCAGCATAAATTAGCTATTGTGAAGTTCTGCCGTGCCATGCTAGATTGCTTCCAGGACAGAAGAGGCTCACACAAACTTCGTCCATGTATATATATCCGTGCAAACCTGGAATCTGCAGTGTAGGTATGGGGAACAGACATCTCCCCAGGGATGTCCCTGAAGGGTAGAACAACACTATTAAGCATCAATTAAATCTTTTTGTGACTGCAGAGTCTTTAAGATCTGGAGAGATGAAAGCTGTGGTCCACCACCATGCAGACGATGTGCCAAGAAATGGATTCATTTACCAAAAATAGCACTGAGAAGAGCCTTTATGACCACAGGAAAAAAAAATCCAGAGTGTGAAAATGCTAACCATATTCTTTAATTTGGTGAACAAAGACATATCCAGAAGCAGAAGCCAAATACTGGGTTGTGAATCTAACCAGAGGCTGCTTTCCTTGTTAGCTTTCATAGATTCCTTATAAATAATTGGTGGATCCCCAGCTCATCATGGAGCACAGAATGAAAACCACTAATTTTAACAAAGCATGTTCCTGGGTAAACTGGTTTAGGCTAAATGTAATAGGTTTTGACAAAAGGAGGTCAAACTCTGTAGTCCAATAACCCTCTCTGACCCAGGGACCTGTGAACATGTTGGTGAATGTAGAGTATGAGCCCCTTGTTCTGCTCTGCTTGAAAGTCCCAGTGTCACACCAGCACTGCACCCTCCAGCTGGATCTCTGCGTGGAGGCGTAGCCTGTTTCCAGCTTAATTAGAGAGCGATGTATCTGCCCAGACACTGTCGGAAAGGAATGACTGGCTCCTTTGTGTATGCATTTCCCACATGCTTCTCCTACATGTTGGGTGTGTCTGCTTTGTAGGATCCCATGCGGCTTGAGTGAAATTACAGTGTAAGTATTTCTGCAGAAGTACGGTAATACCCACTGACATGTTTTAGTGAGGGACAGATTTTTAGATACAGGAGAGATGTGTGAGAAACAAAGAAAAGCCTAAAGTCAGGAAGTGTAAACTGGAAGCAAGTGAAAGGGTTGACTCACATCAGGACACAGCTACAAAATAACACCACACAAGATGGTAAGAGAGAAAATAACCAAGAATATCCAGGTGGAACTGCCAGTCACAGGTTATTTCAAACTGTCTCCAAGAGAACTGGAGATGATCTAAGTAGAGCCAGCAAGGCAAGATCTGTAAGAAATGGGTAGTCCATAAACTAAATAGGACATTTGAAGAAAAAAACAACTTTGGCAGGACAAGGGAGCAGTGCAATGTCAGAAGCCAGCCTTCAGAAACTGAGCTGTTTGGCATTTTTCACCTGAAACTGAAAGGTTATTTCTCCATTTTCCATGTCTGCAAATTTTACTTGGGTTTTAAAGTCAGACTGTGGATGCAGGTTTTAGTTCATCTTCAAGATACACATGGTAACATGCAAAGGAGACCTGCATTCCTGTGATACCTGTTTGGCTGCACCTGCAATAATTACAGGATAATATATAGTTTTGCCAGTGTAGTGAATAAACACACTTCACCTAATACACTAGTAAAAGAATATGCTGGTTTGTGATGGAACTATTTTTACCTGCTCAGGCGTCTGACCAGAACAAAGATTTAATACAATGTATGTTTTTAAAGGCTTTCCTGAATACACGGAAACCTTAATAAGACCACTGGAGGGCAGCAACGTCAAAGTGAATCATTCATCAGCGTAGTTTTAGGAAAACTTTTGTGAAAACCCAAACCCAAACCCAAGACGACGACCTAGGCAAAGAAATAGAAATAATTAGAAATAATTTTCTGCTACCCAGATGCAAATATGCAAACCAGTGCAATTCCTCCGGTGCAAAAGATAGTACTGCAATATCATTTCACTTACTTTCCCACATCTAAAGAATACCACATGAAGCCTGCATGACTTGTCCTGTTTTCAGAAAATGCTAAAAAATCCAAACATATTTAGAGTCTTGATGCATTCTGAACTCTATGGATTTGTGTTTTTTTTAAAATCAATATATAAGCCAAGACTAATTTTTATATTTTTTATAAAAATATAGATATATTTGAATTATATTTGCATTTGAGATACGTATAGAGATATATATTTCCAAATGCATCCATATTGTTGCATTCATGTAATGGGGGTGGCACATTCAGCAGGATTTTTAACTTTGATTTTTGTTTTTAAGACTGTCCTAAATCAGTTTAGTGAGTCCTCCCTTTGTAAGGAAGCCCACTCACATTAGTGAAGATTTTGGTGTTGCCATGAAGATAAATGTACAAAATTTTCTGCGAACTGTTTTGATTTAGTGAAAGGATGCTATTATTAGTCCAATATTTACACATTTAAAGAATACATGTTGACAATAATTTAAGATTATAGTTAGTCAAACACAGCTGTCCATTGCTTTAACATATATAAAGAAATATACTAGCTGACTTACAGGCTCAGGTCATAACATCTATCTATACTTTTGATAAAATATGAACAAGGTAAATAAAACTGCTGTGGAGCTTGCTATTTTTGTAAAAAGCATAAGATACAGTTCCACTCTGCAATGTAGCTATGTACACATCGCCTCTTACTCAGTATTTGAGCTCCCTGATTGCATTCAAATCACATCTGGCCATTCCATATACAAATACATTCTGTTACTGTCAGTCTTAGAAAGCTGACAAACAGAAAGAAGGAGCTGGGCTTGCCTTATCCATAGTGTCATTTGGTACCTGGATGCCTGAACAAACCACTCCCATGACTGTAAGGTGATTTTATCAGGTTACAACAGGAAGGACCTTTTCTGAACGTGTTACTACCAGAAGAAAGCATGGGTTTGGACAACAGTTGATCTTTTAGGAGTCCTCATGGGATAACAAGGGATGTGTGGGGACCACCCAAGGACTGTGAACAAAATAAATATAGAAAAGCAATGTGATCCTGACAAGACACAGAGACTACTTTTAAGAGTGGAATAATCTGGACTTTAGCAGAATTTATGATTCCTCTAAGGTCTGTGACTTAGGCTACACCTACCTTAGCAAGTAGCTTGGTGCGCTAGGAGCAGAACTGCAGTGCAAAAAAGTCGGTGCTTAGGAGACAATGTCCACTCTGTAGGCATTTGGGGATGTTTTATTTCAGATTAGCTTTTGCTTGGTCCTGTACATTAAGAGTCCATTAGCTGACAGAGCACATGAGGTGAGCTCCTGGAAAGCTTAGCTTCAGATTAGTTTCCTCCAAGAGAAATGTCGTTGTGCTCCACACACAAGTATACAAAGTGGGGCCCCAGTCAGAATAAAATCTCACCTTATGTGATACAGAGGGGAAGTCTGGTAGAAGTCACAGATGGCAGTTAGAGAAAGTGTCTACATTTGGACAACTTATACCTGTAAATGTAGGCTAAAGTTTCTGGTTTGCTTTTTTTTTTGCCATTTCCTACATGCATGAGTCTCTTCTCAGCTTTTGGAAGTTAAGTTTCTTAGAATGGTTATAAAGAAGATGTTATATATGCAAATTGTTCTTAATTTTTATAGTATTTACATGGAAATGTCAATACGTATGTGAATTAAACAGCTTTACAATGGGAACAGTGGCATTTATTTTTTAAGTTTATATGAGTAAATGATGATGGCGTAAAAATGGAGATCTAATGAAAAAAATACCAGTGTCTCATGGGAAACAATTGTGTATAGCTCTGTACCACTGTTTAAGCCCTCCCTTCTGATCTTGCATTTGACTACTGGGCAGATGGATCTCACCTTC
This sequence comes from Aquila chrysaetos chrysaetos, assembly GCF_900496995.4. Classification (NCBI taxonomy): domain Eukaryota; kingdom Metazoa; phylum Chordata; class Aves; order Accipitriformes; family Accipitridae; genus Aquila; species Aquila chrysaetos. The sequence goes on along the minus strand of NC_044006.1, from coordinate 73,720,313 downwards.
ACTTCCAGATTTCATGGTGGGTTTCTGAACTGCAGTTGGAAAAAAAAATCCAGCTTCTAAACTGAGATGATCTGCTTGGCAAGTTACTGAAAGACAGTAGAGATGAAAGTACAGAAAGCTTTTTCCACATTCAGTTTTCATACACATCTATATACTATTTTAAACAAAAACATCTGCTTTACTGCCACTACTCTAAGGCTTTCTTAAAGGCTGGGAAAGAATTCTTTAAAAAAATGCTAGATTTTATTAACATTCCAGTTAGCAAACAGATGTTATAATCAATTGTAACAGCGCATGGCAAGAAAAGTTGGAATTATGATATGAAAATGTGTCAAAATGTGGATGCTGCAGCCTACTTTTAAAGGCAAGGACACACCTACATCCCTGCACAGAAACAAAGCTGTGAACCTTTTCTATTGGAAAACACGGGTATCTGGTCCTACCCTTGTCAGATGTCAGCGATTCCTCTGAGTTGCCTTAACCTTCGGAACATGATATTGCAGATTTGCTGAGCTTTCCCTTGGGCAACTCTCCCTTTATCACAGGGAAACTAAAAACACAGCAGTGCCTCCAAGTCTGATTTGGTGTCTTATTTCAGACGCAGACTTTGGTGAGCAGATGAACTAAAGCTTGTGACACCATGTAGTCACAAGCCTGTGTGCCACATGCCTACAAACACCAGTTTTTCAACGCCCCCCCAGGCCTTCTGCTTATCTGCTCATAGAGCAACACCTGTTGGTGTATTAAAATTATTTTTTGCGATGGTTATTTTCCGTGAAGTACCATAAGAGGGCAGTAACATCGCCCACATCCACTTCCAACCCCTGCGAACCGCCTTTACAGTAACCCTGATGGAGCCCAATGACCCCGATAGCGATGGAGGAGCCCCAGGGCCCACAGTCTGGTTCCTTCACTCTGAGCAAGATGCAAGGGGAGGGGGGGGGAGAAAAAGAAAAAAAGGAGGCAGGACAAGCAGAAAATGCTACGCCAGGATGGTTTCTAAGGAAAATATCACCCACTTCAGCAGGAGCAGGCGGCTGTTGTTAGCAACCGGCGTACACAGCCAGGGCCCTCCGGCAGGCAGAGGGGGAAGATGGATGGTTTCTGGGGCTGATGATGAATTACCCCATCTTGCAGCCCTCGCAGCCCAGCTGCAGCCGCAGGGACGAGCCCTGCCTCTACGTGCTGTGTGTCGCAGCTGGGGGAGAAGGCGAGGATTCGTCTTCTTCCCTCAGCTGCCAACCTCGAAGCCTGCACCGGAGCCTGACGGTGGCGGAGGGGCAAGCCAGGCCTCCCGGAAAGCCCAAATCCCCTCAAAAAGTTTCGAGTCAACATTTTATTTCGTTTCTTACTAATTCATACAGCGCCGCTGCTTTAGAAGAGCGCAAAAAGTACCTATTTTGACAGCGGCAGGGCAGAAACCGGGTACGAGCCCCACAGAGGCACGGGGTGGGTGCCGCCCTCAGCCCTTCAAGAGCGCCAGTACAATAACATGGCGGCGGGAAAGCGGCGAGGGGTTGTGTGAGGGGCGAGGAAGCCCGGGAAGGGGTGTCATGGGGCTGCCCCCCTCGTCCCCCTCCGGGGTAGCCCCGGACGGAGCTCAGCCCCGGCTGCCTCCACTCCGCCCCCGGGCCGGTTCCCCCGCCCGGCGGCCTGGCCCTTCCCGCCCACACGGTCGCTCAGCAACGGCGGCGCGGCCCGGAGGCCGAGGGGACGGCGGGAGGCCGAGGGAGCCGGGCCGGCCCGGGGAGAGCCCAGCGCCCGGCTTGCTGGTCATGGCTCGGCGGAGCCTCTGCCCCGGCACGCAGGTAACGCAGCGGGGCTGGGCGGCAGGGGCACACGCACCGCGCTGCACACACACGCCGCCATAAACAGCCTCACACAGATGCACACCCGTGCACACACGCACCCCACTCACACGGACACACGCCCTGCACAAAGGCTGGCACACCCAGGCATATCCCCTGTACAGGGCTTGTTACTCCCTCACACACGCAAAAGACCCCCACACACACACTCAAGGTAGCCCCATACAGACACACTCCTCCATAAACCATGACACACGCGCACCGGGTGTGCGCACACAGAACCCTGTCCGCCGCCATCACCTACACGCACAGACACACCGTCTGTGTGCACGCACGGCCTTGTACACACACACACACACACGTACATACGTGCCGCCACACCTCAGTGTTCACATGCGAACGCGCGGCGTGCCTTCGCAGGTACCTTTCCCAGCCCTTTTCCCCCACTTTTCCTCCTCCATTTTCTAATTCCAGCCATTTGCATGCATCCAGGGATCTCTTCCGATCCCATCTCAGGCTTTAAGCGCTAACATCCTCCTTTTCTTTCCTCAGGACATCTCCCACTTGCTGGCTAGCACCTTTGAGGACCTGTACACTAGAGATGTCTTCGGGGTGGACATGGAGACAAACTGGATCAAGTCCCGAGGAGGAGACAATGTTTATCATGAGAGTTTTACAGAGGAGCTACAGAAGGTACAAGGCGAAACCACGTCAGAGTTTGGAGCTCTGTTCAACTTTCATTGCTACTTCATAATTTCTAGATCTTCCGTAAAATAAAATAAAAAGGCAGGGGGGGGATCCTAGAACTGCCATTTTAATGGAAATTTGCTTGAGCATGGTTTCCCACAGAACCTTTCATACAAGTTAATATTCACCACGTGCTCCTTCATGATATTCTCAGCTCTGGACGGATTTTCAGACACAGAGTAAAACCAGTAGCCCTTTAAATGCCTATTCTACGGGCTGACAACTTCGCCCTGTAACTACCAGTCAGTGTACTAGACTTCCTATGTTGCAATAAAGTATTCTCATGTGCTGCATTTTAAAACCAGATGCTGCAAATATTATTTATATATCCTTACCGTAGTGGTGCACTATGACATATAATCCGTTAACGTTTGCAACATTGTTTGGGAATCTTGGATGAAATCAACAGCAGAAATGCAAAATACTTTTATTAATCATTGCTCTGATAGCTATTGTCAGTGTATAAAAGTAGAGGCTATTGCTGGATGATTTCAGCAACAGGTATTTTTTCCATTTTGTGTCATCATGCCCTCTCAAAGGTTATCAGAACTGAAAAATCTGAAGTTTTCTCCTTCTTTTGAGTCATTTATGAATATATTGGTGGACACAGTATGTTCTGAGTAATAAACATGAATACTTACTCCCTAAATGGACTGCTTGGATAAGATTCATTTCAACTGACAGTACATGTTTGTAACATGTATGTTACAGCTGAACTAGTGACTCAAGGCTCTCTCTCTCTTTTCAAGAAGAAAAAAGAAAAGAAATGGAAAGAAAAAAACAAACAGGCACTTTTAGGGCACAGTCCATCTGATCTATTTTAGGTATCAACTTTGGCATGGGGTGGAGTTGTATCCTGGATTCCAGTGACAGTGGAGGGATCACAAAATGAGCAGGAGAGGAAGAAGCCTCTCATTTTAGCTGAGATGCATCCTATCCTTTCTAATAAAAAAATAAATAAATAAAATTATTTAATTCTATTAAATGAGCCAAAAGGTTAGACCTTGTTATGTAAAAGTTCTACAGAAAGCTCAGTTAGGCTACAGATGCTCTTGACACCAATGCCTATCAGTTTCTCTTGGTGTTGGTGTTGTATGTCTCTGTGCCTCTGCTATATTCTCTCTTTAATTTACATTGATGCCTCTTTGAGGCAGGATTTTTCTTTTTGAGTTATGCTTGTAAAGCACTTACCACACTGGGCAGAGTGATCAAAAATATATCAGGAGGAGTGAAGTATCACTACTGGGATATTTTGGAGTTTTAGAAACCTTCTTAGTAACTAGAAGGGAACATTCCCTTAAAATTTATTCCAACACTTATAGGCAAAATACAGTGCAGTAGTTATGGTCCCACAGAAGGTAAAAGACAGGCATTTCTGTTGTTCTGGGAGGCTCTCCTCATCTTTCACACATTTTTCTTGGGTGGTGCTCCTTACCCAGCACAAGTTAAATGATAGGAATGATGGTGGTTTAGCAGGCCAGTTTATGCTTGCAAAGTAACGGTGTTTTACCAAGCTATCTCTATTTACCTCTCAAAAGCAAATAGAAAACATTTATCTGTAAGGAGATCTTAACAGCTCAAATTACACTCATTTCTCTACATTCACCCATGCCTGTGACAGCTTCTTGCTGAGTATAAGTGCCGACTGACAGAAGCTGACATAGTAGAAGAGAACATCATTCAGGCTCAGGATCGAGCAAAAGCTGAAGAAGAAAGGGCCCTAAATGTGCTGAAGGCAGATGCGGGGAAAGATTTCAACAAAATGGGATTGCCACCAGGTGAGGATTCTGGAAGTACTGTCTTTCCCCCGTACATGCTTATGGTACCTGGAGACCAATGCAACATTTGTCTAAATCACTGGTAGGACTGACACTAGGCTAGGTGAGCTTTTGCTTTGGCTTTACATCAACAGAGTAACTTTGAAGGATTTTGTGCAGAGATTCAAGTAGAGTAACATCTGTTTAACACTGTAAGAAACTAAACAACCAGATCATTTTCAAGGTATTAAATTTGTGATTAGTGACTTACCACCTAACTTTATTACAAGCATACATACCTTGATATATAGCAGCAACAAACAGAGATTAAATGTTTCTCTGATGGCTGCATAGCTGGGCTTGAACTGAATATAGAATTGTGGAAATGCACATCCAAGTCTTGGGATTAAAATACCAGACTGTTTCTCTATCCAAACATATTACCTGACAGTGATGAGTTATAAAGACAACACTACTTTGGATTGATCAAGATAGTGTATCTTAAGGGGCTAAGCTTTTTGTTTGTTTGTTTGTTTTGTTTTACCATTGCAGTGGCATCCTCTTTTAGATGGATTGTGGATAATGAACTTCTCAGAAAAAATCATTTAACCTGCCCTGATGACTACATCACTGATAAATTACCTGTTACTAGAGCACCAAAAGGTAACTTTTGAAGCAGAGAATAATTTAGACTTTTTAGAACACTCTATAAGAATTGAAGCATTGGAGGATGTAGCAGATCTGATTATATTTTTATAGTTTTCTGCCAAAGCAGAAGGGACTCTAGTATTACAAGCATAAAATTCCACTACAGGGACATTGTCAAAATAAAATTGATAAATTAAACATTATTGAGTTTAAATGTGCTTAAGTATGAAATTTAATGGTGGTCGCACATTTGTTTACAGTTCTTTCCATCTGACACAAAAACTGTATTAATTGTGACTGCTCTGCCTCTATTCAATTTCATTAGCACAAAGCTGCAACTACATCTTGTATACAGAGAATGGAAGTGGTTACATTAAAGTAAAAACTATTTTCAGGGAAATAAAATTGTATTCTTTATTTTGGGTTTAAAATTTTCCAGTTCTGGAAGTGTGTCAGTTTAATTTGCAAGTGAAGATCAGTAAGAAAAATCTTTTGGGCGATGTCAAGACTGCTTTACTTCTTTTACTCATGTGTGAGCCAAGGTGAAAGGTTTAGTATCACTAAAATGAAATTTTTCAGTCAAGTCAAAACAAACATTTCAGACTAATCAACTTAGTCACAAATTCCAAGATTTTGGATTTTTTTTCCATTGTAATTCCAAACAAAACAAAAAATCTAACATTTTAGAGTTTCCTCTGAGGTGACAATTTTGTTGTCTAACTATAGGAACATGGAACTAGATGGTACATCCTGTTTATGTCAATTTTCTGATTGATATAAGTCCATCATATACATTTTTTTGTAAACTGAACAGGACATTCTAAGTCCCACTCACTTGTAAGATTAACTTAGCTTTCTCAGAGTAATATAACCTTCTTTGTATATAGCTTGTTTAATTAATATTTTTAAAAGCTTTCTTATTAAAGCACTAAGCTTCATTTGTGCAAAATAAACTATAAATATAAATTAAATTCTAGAGGATTTAATGTGTATTTTTACCATCAACAGGACTAAAATAAATTCATACACCTATGCTTAAAATAAATGCTTATAATTAATGTTTTTCTCTCATAGAATTAAAATTTTCTTTGAATTGCAGGAAAATCAGAACCTGGCTACATCAAAGAGACATTTAGTTTTAAACAGCATGTTTCTTCAGGCTCGCGGGACCAGATGCCTGCAGAGGTTGCACACCTACAGACAATATCTGGTAGTCTGTCACATGTGTCTTTGTGCACATTAACTCTGCCTTCAACTCCAGACTCTAGCCACCAGACTAAAAAGACAAGTAAGGTACATTTTATAGATTTATTTATTTTAGTCTATCGGCACTGTAGGGCCTATTGCTGTTCCTGTAACAAAGGGTGAATATCAATGCATTGTTGGTTTGGCTTCAGTACTTATTTTATTTGATTTGTTAAGAAAAGAGAAATACAATATTTCTATATGAATTTTCAATGCTGTATAGCTTTAATTAGACATGTACAGATACCTTTTTCATCATCCTCAAAATTGCTGTGTTTAATTTTGCACCATGATCTCTTTGTTTTTCAAAGAAAACTAGTGCCTCACAGAAGCTAGCCTGGAAAGACAGTAAGTGCAAAGCAGAGGGAGAAAGTGAGTGTGCTTACCTTGCCAAACTTGAGAAAAAGCAGAATTACTTGAAGAACCCCCGCTTCTTCCCACCAAATGGTCTTCATGGAGGCAAATCTCTTGTCATTTCTCAAGAAAAGGTGGCACAAACTATAGCCAGAAGAAAAGCAGAAGATAATAAAGGGTATGCAGTATATATAGTTTCTCGATTCTGAGCTGGAGCACACAGAGAACTCCACTATAGAATTACTGTGGATTTACATGTAGATATTTTGAGCTAAATGTCTGTATAGTCTCTTAGGAAACAAAGTATGTCTGTGTGACATTTTGGTTTTGCTAAAGGAAACATTTTGCCATTTCTCATTTTATCAGTATTTAAAGAACTAGGCAGTAAGATAACGTCTCCCTTTTTTTATCTTTCAGTGACACCTCATTCGTTCCTGTGTTTCTTGCCAATCCACCTACTGTTTTATTTTCTGATTATGAAGTTGGTCAGGTTTATGAGGTGAGAACTTACTTATTTGTAGAGAGTTAATTCTACCACTGAGGAGCATTATGTCCTGCCATGATCTACATATTTCATCCAATCTTTTGGCTTTCTGCAGTTTAACAAAAGTCTGAGTTTCTTCTTTATATTGAATTAATGACCCTTTACCTTCCTTGAAGGTACTCTTTCACACATGCCACTGACACACTGACCAGTGAAAACTAGAAGGGACCCTTTTCAGTCTCTGCTTCATTTTGGTAGTATCTGATTCAGTCTTTATTGAATAAACTGAGATTTTTAGGTTGGTTGTGATGATAAATTAGTTACTACTAGCAGAGTACTAGGGAACTGCAAACATTATAATGAGTGATGATAAATACAATGGAGTATTTTATTTTCTTTTTGAATGAAGATGACTATAGAGCTGCAGAACATCACTTCAACATGTCATCACATAAGACTTATCCCCCCCTCTACTTCAGCATTTGCCATTGGGCCAGGTAAGGGTTCTTTTTACTGCCTTTAAGATGTTAACACCTGAGAGATCTAATTCATCTGCTTGAACAACCATTTTTCAGAGACGTTATGTTTGGTTCTGCTATCCGTAGTGCTCAGTTCGTTAGAAACTGAAGATTGACTTAAGTCTCTAGGACCTTTCGCATGCAACTCATAAGCAGATTCAAATGGTCTAATGATGAATTCAGGAAGACTAACTAACATTAAAGTGTTTGAAGTTAGATTGAAATGTATCTATGGAATACCTAGATTCAGTTTTATCCAAAATTCATCTAGGAACAGACATAGTTTCCACTGAAATCATTAGGGGGAGAGGGCAAGAAATAACATACTTCAGTTGCAGCATATTTAGAAATTTAGATGCCCCCATGTAAGCCTTGTTGTCTTGTGACAGAAGAAAACTGGGTAACATTTTTTAGGTTTCTCCTCACTCTGTTTTCTGTAGTTATGAGAAGTGTATTTCAGACAAAAAAATCTTCTTTGAGTTCAGTGGAAGATATGCACATACACAGATTACACTGGCAAGCCTTTTGTAGTCATTCCTTTTTATCAGCTTGACTTAGGCAATAAATGAGGAGAATTTACAGGCATCTTTCCAGAGGGAGATGCGATCATAAATACATATTCCAACTTTGGGAGGTTTTAATGTTTTTTTAATTCCCTGCATTTTTTTTTTTTTTCCAAGGAAAATTTCCAGGAAAGGGAGGAATGATTGCTCCTGGGATGACATGCCAGTATACGGTCCAATTTATTCCTGAATATCTAGGAGATTATGAAGATTGTATATTAGTGGAGACCCAAGTATCAGAACCTCTTCTGATCCCGATCCAGGCTAAAAGACCACCTCCAGTGTTAACATGTCAGTAATGTCCAATTCTTAAGTTTCTCTAAAGTTAAATGGACTTGCATTTTTTTTTTCATTTGTCTCCAATTTTATGTCACAGACCAAATGTGGACAAACTTGGCAGTGCAGTTTCTACACTTTGATAGCTACCTAATTTTCACTCATAATAGATTTATTAGTTATTAAAATGTAATCCTGTCAAATTTTTCCTCAATTATTTGTTCTTGCCACATCAAGCTCATTTTTTTTCACTGTATTAGAGGAGTGAACAGGAGCTACTTTTCTAGGTTTGTGTCTTGTCAATTCCTGAACTCCTAACTGTAATTACTAATCGTAAACATTAAGGAATTATGATTTAGTTATAAATATTTGATGCTGTTAATTAATATTCATGGAATGTTACATTAATTATATATGGCTATGACATGTCTGCAGGATTCACTTCTCAAATATCTAGCCTCAACTGTAACAACCAGGATTACTTTTGCAGAAACTTGCTTTGATTTTTTGTAAATTCACCTTTCCTGTTATACTGAGCTTTTTTAAAAATCATCTTACTTTTTGTTATCATTCAATAGAGTCTTTAAGTAGGAAGCACCATTAAAATGTAAAATGAATGTAGAAATGTGCAGCTCATACTGTTTAACTTTCAAATGGAAAGAATTTGAGGGTTTTTAGGATTGCAGCACCTAGCATATTCACATGCAGTAATGTTGTCTGTAAAGAGTTATTTAAGAAGTAGCTGGCTTTACCAGCTGTTACCCTCCACTGTCTGTGTAGTCTGATTTTCTGTATTACTCATTGCAGTGCCTCGCATTATAGACTGTGGTTCCTGCCTTGTTGGAGGAATAAAAGTAATGATGATTTTGTGCAGAAATGAGGGAATTAGCACTGGGAAGTTCTGTATAATGCCAAAGAAAGCCTGGCCACCTCCTAATTTCAGGGTGAGTGATTGGAAGGGAAATACTGGACATGGTATGGTGTAGGTGCCCTGACATGAAGGCCTTTTGAGCTAGTCATGGTATATTAGCACAGAAGTCATAAGGCCTTGCTGGGGACATCTGTATTGTGCCGTTCGCTCAGGGATTCACATTTATCCTCAGGACCAATCTCCCTGGATGTCCATACCTTCTGCTTGTGCTCTGGCTTGCCTCTGGAAGAAGTTGTCTTGCTTAGTGATGAGGTAAACTCAGGCATAGATCAGGGAAAGGACAACTGGCTTGAACTTTAACCTTAGACCTTAGCAAATAGAAATGCAATCAGTTCTAGCATTACTTGAGCTATTTTCCTCCCCCTTCCCACCAAAGATATCACTTACTGACCTTGCTGCACCTGTAGACCCTAGCAGTCCACTCCAGTACTGCTCTGTCTTTAGCTTTCCATCACAAACCACGGTCTAAGTAAAATGGATAAAGAATACAAGATGTGACTTGTAGACTGGCATTTTACGTGCTGGAGAAAAGGCTGATGGGATAGCTGATGTGTCAGGTTGTCCCTCCTGAAATGCTTTACAGTTCCAACCCAAAGTGCGTCATAAGCATGGAGAAACAAGACAGATCTCCTATGCTCAGGCATAGCTTTTCTTCTGTGAACACAAATATTAGGGCTCCTGACATTATCATTTGTCTTTGGAGACAGCACCTTCCCTCCTGATTTCACCAAGGTAATTATAAAGCGTGGAGCATTTCTTCTAATTAAGCCATATACATGTCACTTACTTTTGAGAAGTGTGAAAAAAAATTACAGAAAGGGGTAAAACAGTGATGTTGTATACTGCCTGTTTTAGGTAACCCTGTATTTTAAAAACAACGACCTGATCAATTTAATTTAATCTTTCTTTTTTCTTCTTTTTTTTTTTAACACCTTAGTCTATTGCCACTGTAGGTTTTGTGATACAAGATCCTTTTGGGATCCATCCTGCTGTTTTTGAGCTAGCTCCAGGGCAGAGCACAACAGTAGAGGTTAGTACCAACTGCTATAGAAAGTATTTGTACTTAACCAAATACATTAGCAAGCAAGATCATTGTAGAAGGTCTTGGCTGGACCTTGCAAATATGGGTTTGTGTGAGCAAAAATGCTCAAATCCTTTTGTGCACTTGTGCTGGAAGAACTGCAATTGTGAGTCTTACTGGAGAGTCTTTCATTGCAACTTCGAAGACTTGCTTAGCCACTCAGAGACCAGTCAGATTTTCCCCACGCAAAGAATCCTGTTAGAGAAAACAGGAATCTGAGAACACAGGAGTGCTTATTTCACTCCAGCTGGGGCATCAAGTCCAAGAAACTTTTCCTTTCTGAGCTTCCTTGGAAAAAAGAACATTTGGGGGAAAAAATTCTTTCATTGTAGAGCAACAGGTACAAATCCCTCACTTATGCTGTACTCTTTCCGGAAAAAGATCCTGCAGTAGGTGTGCATTAATGGTTGCCACCACTGCTTTGTCTGATGTGGACCACATTTTATTATAGCATCACTGTGGAGAAAGGAAGAGTGATGTAGAAAGTATGGCTAGCCTCCAGCTCTTTATTTTACCAGTGCCTGCTGGCTGTTAATAAGAGGAATGGGTCAGGCAGGTGTGGATAAAGGAGAAACGTTTCTCCTCCTTTCTGTCTCCCCAGGTGCATTGCTTCAGCAGGGCCAGGCACATGTGGGAGAGAAAAAGGAGACGGATTTAGCATGGGTTGGGTTTGCAGGTGGTAATGGATAACAGGTAGAAGAGCCATGGTGCACATTACACAGCCAAAGGTTTTGGCCCCTGAACCTTTTTTGTTGAGGTGGAACTCGGGGAGGGCACACAGCAGCTGCCCTGCTCACACTGTTGTAGCTTGACAGGCAGCCGTGGTGTTGCTCAGTAAGTGACTGAGGGCAGATACGATTCTGAGGGTGCAATTCATACAACTAACCCAGTAGACTGCCCACGTCTCCAGTGACTATAAAGGCAGCCTCTGGTGACCATCCAGATACACACATATAAGTTTAGTAACCCAGAAAACACCTGTTTCTTTCTGGTTTCTATTAAGGGAATATGACACTGTCTGTTTCTTGCAAATATAAGATTTAATTCCTGATCACTAGAACTGTGAACATTTATAAATTGAAGTTTATTGCTTCCTGGAGAGAAATCAGTTACAGACATTGCTATTTCACTTCTCTCTTTCAGGTAGTGTTTTTCCCTTCTGTTCCAGAAGTCTCACAGCAAACATACACCATTGTTTGTGACAATTGCCAAGTCAATGATGTTACAGTCACAGGTTTGTTTCTAAAACCTTTCAGAGATCACATTTCTAACTCTGTACATATTCAGATAATGTTGAGTGGTGCTTGATGGCTTGAAGTGATGGTAACATCTTATGTCACTGGATTAAGCAAATACTTTGTCCCCTGATGGTGTTAAATGCTAAGCATTTTTATTATTATTATTATTATTATTATTACTGCTCCATCCCAATGCATGAAATACATGGGATTCAGAAAACACTGAGCTCTTAACCCACTGTAGCCAAAAGTCCAAATGTAAAATGTCGCCAAGTAGCAGAAAAAAAAATTGTCATGTGCAATTGGTTTCTTAGACTTTTATATCAATAAGATAACATGACAAACTATAAAACATCAGCTTTAGCAGGGCAGAAATACATTTGGGTGTGAAGCAGATTTGGGGCAAGTCTTGGATTAGGGTATTCAGGAGAGATAGGCAGTCTTTGGATTAGCTAATGAAACCAGTTGAAATTCTTGTAAATGTTAGTGCTTGTCCTGTAATGTAATTGTGAGTGCTATAACATTAGGCTTGACTTGTAGTCTATTTAATCACTTTATTACAGGTATTTCCTTTGGAAATTTTTAATAGTGCATTTGCTGCTTATTTTTATTTCAATATACTGCTCAAAACATCTGGAAGCCACATTATCAACCATTGCAAACACCCTGCTCACTTCAGTGAAACAATGCTAACGTAAGTGAGCTGAGGTTGTGGGCCTGAAATCCAAATTTGTTAAATTCGTGAAGAGAAGATCTCTATTGATATATGTTGATACACGGAGAACATCAGGAAAATATTGTACAATTAACACATTGGAGTTCTGAAACTTGAGGAAACACCAGATATAATCAGTAATGGCCATTGCTGGCATTTGCTGTTAATGAGTAATGTGAACAATGTTAATAGCGAGATGGTAAACAGTAATACCTCTTATTTCTTCAAGGCGTTGGACAGCTGATAGCTCTGGAGCTTTTGTTTGTCACGGGTGGAGAAAGCAAACATGAACCCGGTGAAGTTACTGATGTAACAGCACAGCATCTCATACGATTTGACCCCCAAAACCCACATGCCACCGAGGAGAAGAAATTGGTTATAAGAAACTCTACGTATGTAGCTGCTATTAATAGAGTAATGCTCTGCAGTCTGAACATGCTGGTAGGGATCTCACTTGTGATACCATTCTCTCTCAAGCTGGAGTAACCTTCATGCACCTGATAAAATCTGTGCAGAAGCCTTGCTTCTTTTTGCTCCATTGTTTAGTAATTAAGGTTCAGGGATATGCTTGTAAGAACAGGAACTTTATACATAGACAACATGTTATGGCAACCAGTAGCCATACCATTTGGTTCATACACTGCCAAGGTCAATATATTTGCTTCAGTATAGCTAAATCTACAACTCCAAAAGATTCATAAATACGGATGGTTGCAGGAAATATTTAACAGGGTCAACCAGGTGAGATTTATCTAACTTTACACATCTACAGTGTATACCTGTGCAACTGAGCTAAGCACCCTATGCTCTTTTCCTTTCCTAGTGCAGGGAAATAGATACTTCTAAGGATGCAATTCTGACTGTAGACATCTCCCATAGGACAAGACATAACACATCCTGGATGCCACTGGATCTCCACTGATTAAAATGGGAGCCCAATGTAACTAACTCGTATTAAAACTTTCATATGATTTCTACTATTGAGTCCTAATAGATTTAAATATAAACTCTATTTGAAGTCAAGGAATATGTCCCTATGTACAATTACGTTGTACCGAAACTAGTGGCATCCTGATTTTGCTTAAAATTAGTTGGGCAATAATAGAAGTACACTAATGTGCATGACTGCAGTGGTTAGAGGCTGCAGACCATCAAAGCAGTGAGGAGGTCAGTGCTGGTTTTAGAAACATTAATGTAGATTGCTACTTGCTACAGTGAATTTCTGGAAGTTTGTTTTGTGGCCTGGAAACCACACATGCACAATGCCAGAACAGAATGCTGTTTGGGTGAAGAAAGTGTGATTCAGTGAATGGAATACTGTAAACTGATGAAGGATGTGACTATGCCAATTTCCATATTTTCTTTGTGCTATAATCGTGACAGCAGTCCCTGCACGTCTGGTGTCAGCATTTGTATGAAACAAAGCTGGACAGGCTGAGACTGAACTCCACAGAAGCAGGAAAGAGAAAACTTTCTGCTGCTATAGAAAGTGATACGTGTTCAGTTTTGTCATTGATGCTCACTTTCAAATTCCAGTGTCCTTCCTCCCCTTATTAAGGCAAAGGATTTGAGGTCAGCAAGGTTTTAAAACCCATGAAGACATTCCATGGAATAGGATTCTGCTGAAGCAAACTAGTTAAGCAACCTTTTCTGGATTACAAAGAGTATTGCAGAGCCATTGCTATAATCTTAGCTGGAGCCACTGTGTTTGTTGACATGTTAAAGACCACATCTTGCACTTGGATTAAATTCAGAATGTTATGTAGATCAGCAGCAGCAGTGATCCAATGAAAACATACTGATACCAGCAGGAATGGTCCTGTTGATCTCAGATTCTTGAAAGAATTGTAGAGTTTCCTAAAAGTTACATTACATGACAAGTTAAATAAGGCAAGAAAGTGTTAATATATCTTACATGTTTATATAATTTACTTCCATGTATTAGCATTTTCTTTGTACAATTTATATACTCTGACTCTGTGCTACCTCACCAGCTTTGTAGCTTGCAAAGACTGCTAAGTCTAACCCCTGTAATTTTTAAAGAGAGGAATTCCCTACATGGAAAAAGGAACTTAATATTTTCTTCCAGTATTTTACTCAAAAATATCTGATTTTTTTTAATCATAGCTTTTTTGTTGTTTATTGATCTCCTTGCAGCCATGTAGAACTTCCTTTCTACTGGCAGATAATAAAGCCTAATCTGAAACCATCAATACCAGAAGAAACTGCAGACTTTATGAAGCTCAAATACAATCGAGACACAGAGTCAGCCTTCTCCCTAAATCCTGAGCAGGGAGTTTTGCTTCCTGATGCAGATCATGAGTTTATTCTCACTTACACTCCACAGGAGGTATGGCTTGTGATTCCTTCCTATCTACAAACTCCAGCTGTGTATTTTTATGCAAGTCATAAAGTTCTTGCTGTGCAGCTTTCTAAATTAAATTTAATTAGCTGGTACTATGCTCTGATAAACAGTGTTCAATATGTAGAAAGTTACTAAAAGAAAACATGTTTTGACTGCAAAATACGAGACAGTTTCTGATCTTATGTCATTTTTGGTACCAACTGGACACAATTAATATTACACTGAAACTATGGACACATCCTCGTAGCTGCAGCTGTGCTGGCTGCTAAAGTTACCACCCTCACCACAGTACCAGCTCCTTCACAATCTCCTGACCCTTCCCCTTCTGCTGAGTGGGCTGTTTTGGGGATGTACCCCATACCTACTGCAATCTAAAGAAGTTTGGTTAGCAAACAGTTATTATTTAAACTGTTTCCAGCTGTAGCTTTTTTGGGCTGAAATGGGTCCTATGAACAGCTATGCGGTAAATTAAGGGGATAGTAGTAGCCTTTGGCAGAGAAATCATGGTATGCAGCTGTGGGTATGCAGAGGGGTGCAATGATGCTTGAATGCAGCTGTACCAGTGACTGTTGTCCTACTTTCTGCTCCCCTGTCTGTGTAAATAAGGAGCATGAGCTCACTGTATTTAAAGAAACTCAATCCAAAGTAAGCCCAGCAGTGGGAATATCCCATGCTGTGGTGATTGACAGACATAGGAATACCTCAAATAAGTATGGAAGAAAAACTAACTGGGTTTTTTAAAGACTCTAATCAGTTAATAGAAAAAGATATTGAATTAACAGGTACACTTAAATTAATATCTCTTTACAAAAAAATTAATCTTTTGCAAAGCCCTTCAGATTTAAGGCCTGCTTCTGTGTTTCCTCTTTTTTCCCTCATTAGAATATAGAAGACATCCTCTTTTCCCATGATGGAGAAGTAGTGTTTCTTACTCAAAATCAGATTGATGGTCAATTAAGCTAAATACCCTGGAGCTGTTAGGAGAAACTTTAGGTTAGTACAACAGTACTGAGCTTAATTTGGGGAGCTTTTGCAGATGCTTGTGTGTAGTATGCAATATGCTAGGGAAATAATAACAGGCATGTCAAAAATGAGTATTTTTCTTGGAACTGTACACCATGAGATCAGAATCTGGCTTAATATTTTGCAGTCAAATATGTTTTCTTTTAGTAAATCTAGAGTTTGAATATTGTTTATTGGAGCTTACTTAGTACTCAGATGATGATCATTTATCCTTTAAACGTAAACTACTTTTTCATCTTTTTTTTTAATCCTCAACATAACTGATTACTTGACATTAAAATCCTCTCCTCCTTCATCTGTGTAGCTGAAGAGTTATCACAGTGTGATTCAGATGGTACTGAGGGACATCCCAGAATCACCTTGGTAAGCTGAGAAACAGTAATTCCTGGTAAGATGTGTAGCCATGTTTTAGCAATGCTATTACATTGAGTTACTGGGGTTCTTCATCTTTCTGGTGATGATGGATTGACAATTATAAATGATTTTATCTGCACAACTAATTGTGGTACAAAGAGTGTCTCTGTGATCTTCCCTCATGTCTGAACATATGCCTTAGCCCTAGCTAGGGCTGCACCTCTCTTGGAAAAAGATAATACTGTCATTTTGTCTGTTCATTTTCCAGGCTTCCTGCTGAGATTTCCAGCAGGTTTTCCTGTTATTACTGTTTGTCACAGCAGTCTATGACTGACTTACTTGTTCATGAACAGATTGGGACAACTAGAGTACATTAAAGAACTACTGTAATTTTTCCAGTTTTTAATTGTCCCCAGCCTGAGCTAACTGCATACCTGCAGTCTACTTGAGAAACTGTTGATGATTTTCAGTTTTGGTCTGGCAATTAAAGGATGGAATCCAGTTTAAACACCAGTTTAAGATGCTTAATAATTCTGCCATATTTCCTCCCAAAGTTTGGTAAAAGAGGGGATGCTTCAAAACATCCCGGAATACAAAGCAGAGGATGTAATAGCACTGGAAATAGAAGTTAAAGGATCAACAGAACCATTTCATCTTCTTCTGGAACCATACGCCATTATCGTCCCTGGAGAAAACTTTATTGGTGTAAATGTCAGGAAAACATTTAAGGTTTGTTTGCTTTTGAATTCATTGTTATCATGTGCTTTGTGTCACTAGTTGTCATAGGTGTTATTAGAAGATATCAGACAATCCATGTTATTTTAGTTTTTCTTAAATATTTTTAAAGGAGGCTGTGACTCCAGGAGGGTCTGTACTGAAATCCTCTAGCAAGCCTCCTTAGCCCTACACTTCAGGCAGCAAGCTTCATTCTTTTTTCATCTTGCAAGTTTTATACCACAAAGTTTTACCCTTCTAAATGTTTTTCTGGGTCACTAACCTGTTGCTTATCACTTTGTCACTCCTGTAGTGTAAAAGTTTTCCAGTTGGGAGGAATAGCCAATGGATGATTAAATTACTTCATAACAGAGGCACTGTTCATGCAAAGGACTACAGCAAGCACAGAAGAGCAACAGAAGTAAAATATGCTGCGGCTTACTAGACCTTATTCTTTCCTGCAGGTTCTGAATGTTTCTGTTTGACCATTATGGGACAGACTGCTGCTGCGATTGTCCACTCATCATCCTCATCTCTATAGATCAGGATCATTTTAATCTTAGACTCACTTGGGAAAAACAGGCCTGTTTGTTAGCAAGAGCCAGGCAGGAATACATTTCCCAGTTAATGCTTCCCATTTTTTCTTAAAGATACTGCTAATCAGGTTTAGTTTTATGCTTTCTCTTCCTACAAGTTCTTTTTCAATTTAAGACAGCCATTTCATATTTTCCCGTAATCCAGTATAGCTACATGTGTGGTATAGGTAATTAAGTGACTTACTGATAATATAATGACATTCCTCGCAGTTTCCAATTGTTTTTTTAGTCTTAAAAAGACAAGAATTTGAACTGTGCTTAGAGATAACTGTGCTTCAGAGAACAAAGTTATTTGCTGTAATTAAGAAATAATGTCTGAATACATCTGAAGAGCAGGCCAAAGATTTCAAGAGCTTATATCATCTCCCTCACAAACAAGTCCTTTGCCAAAAAAAGGCTGCTTTCAAAAGAGAGATGTGAAGTTTAAATTTAGAAGGTCTGTTACATTTTTGAAAAATGGTGAAAAAGTTTAAAAGGCTTCAAATATTATAATGTTCTTTGAAAGAATGGTTAATGGATTTTCTTCAAGTTTCAGAAAACACCTTCACCTGTGTGAAGGTAGCCACTGTGTTAAATATAGTGCTTATATAATCTGAATATAGTGCTTTCAGCATAGATCTCCACATCTGAGCTACCTGGACTAAGCTTTCCTTATAGTCCTTGGAGACCTCGTTGGCAGCATCCAGGGGGTGATTAATCTCATCCTATAGGCTAAAAGAGGTTGGAGGAATTGCTCCCAGTGCTCTCTAGTTGGCTTTATTTTCAGTAAAGAGAATCCTAGGAGATGAGGTCAGATGTAGCTCGTGCATCTGTTTTGCAGACACCTGAAATCCAGTAAGGTGATTCCCACTTCTTCTTGTCCTTGTTTTACATCACAGAGGAGAAAGGAAAGGGAGGATGCAGCATTATCATGAAAATAAGAGTAGTTAGCGCATGGCACTGGGTTAGTACTGTTCAAGTCAGAGGTTAGATGAAGTTCTACGTCTTTCCACTCTTACCACGCTCAGTTTATTTCAAGATTCAGATGAAAATACAGTATGTTGTAGCTAGATTCAAGGTATATTAGTAGGTTGTAATGTTTAGTGGTGATCAGGATATGGTTAGAGTTTGCAAAGTATGTAAAGTAAGACTTGCAATACCTAGTTTGCAGTGCATCAGTACTCTCAGCAAATTGGCTTGTTGCTATGAAAGCTTAAAGTGGATTAATTGTCTCACTGATTTTAATTGTTTTAGATGTGGAATAACAGCAAATCATTGATCAAGTACACGTGGGAGAAAATCATGCCCTGTGACATCATGGAAGTTGAACCTCATACGGGCATCATAGGTAAAGTTTCTGTGACTTGCAAGCACCAATTAATGACAGAAATATTTAAATTTGTATCAGTGGAAGAGAAAAGTCACAGAGCACTATAATGCAAGCTGCAAAACAAGATGTGATCCCTAGCCAAGTGAAGCCAGGAGGAGACTTAGTTTGGTTCCGGGAGCTTCAATAACAGGCTTGCAGCAGGTGGTTTCTTTGCAAAAAGGTGAGACAGGACCCTGAATTTTTCTTTTCTAGATATGAATAATTGCTGTGAATTTGAACTGGCAATTACTGGAAGCAAACCTGGGTGCATCAGCCGTAACCTGCAATGTAAAATTGAACACTGTCTAGAGCCAGTTGTGCTGCATGTTGAGGCTGCTTTTAAGGTAAGGAACAGTTCAGTGTTGCGGGATGACTAGCTGTGGGGCCTGGCCATTGTCCATATAAAGCTTTTTGCCTCTTAAAGGCGTGGCAAATCTAAAGCAGTTACAAACAGGAATTATTTTTGCTGTCTAGTAACTATTGAGGCAATGTGATTACTCCCATGACAATAAGAATTTTTCTGCATTACACGCAATGCATTTGCTTTCTGCTATTCTCTGTGAAATTGAATGTTAATCTTAGATAATATATGCTTCTTAATTAGGCAGTTTTGGCAGAAGTGTCCATTCTGACATGTGTTTCCTGGTGTCCTAGGGTCCACTTCTTTGTATTGATGTTCCATCACTCTGGTTAGGTTTGACTAAGCAGGGTGAGAGTGTGTTAAGAACCTTTGAGATTAAAAATCTGTGTCAGCTGCCAGCACAATGGAGAATGCAAGAAAGCCAGGTTTGTCTAGCTGAAAGGAATGAAGAGGTAAGTCACTGCTATAGCTGGCTGTGTTCCCTCTTTAGCTATTTTTTCCTTATGCTTAGGAGTTGCAATATTCATTCCAGTATCAAAAGTTCTAATTTCTGTGACTTCTTATGGAACTGGTTCCACACAGTTCCATAAGTGCACAAGTTCTTTTGAGATTAAATGCTTCTTTGCAATTTTTCTCTGTTTCCATGTATTACAAATCCCCTGCCAGCCTGATGCAAAGACATATGGAGTATTTCCTGTACGACAGTGATTTCAGCTGCTGCTGATATAAATAAGCATAAGACATTATCAGAACTGAGGCTGCTGAACACTCCTCCCACACACGCACATCAGCATCTTGGACAAGAATCTCAGCACCTACTGAATTGGGCCTTTTGGCTTTAAACAATAGCTTTGAAACATGCAGGTGTGTCCCAAAGTAACTTCTTACCACAATGAATACTAAAACTATTGTTTAATATTATCTAGACTGTGATGTGTCAAATGCAGTCCGTTCCAGTCTTTCACTTCAGAGCTCATTCCACCATTTCATATGAAATAACTAAAGCAGCTCGGAGGCAATACTGGTGGCAAAGAATTGAGTGAAAGCTGCTATCTGCAGACCATCACATATTCCTAAAATTAATAAAAAATTAAAAAAAAAATAGAAGGCTAAATACTTAGTTTGATTATTTGTGGCACACAGTGGGCTTTGTAGCTAGATTTCTCCTTGGTGTTATGCATTAAAGGGAAGTGAGGAAATCTGGACTCTGGGGTAAGTGCTTTTTGTTGTAATGAAAGGCCAAATTCTTCCTCTAGGGCTCTTTACATAATTACCCATGCAAGGAATCGAGTTCACTTGTTTCATGGCAAAATTGGTCTAAATGCTGTTCAGCTGTTCTGTTTTTCTGGACAGACTGCCAGTTTTGCAAAGGAGAGAGGAGCTTGTTAAGTGGGAACTTTCTATTGACCATCAGGAGATGGAAGCCTGTGAGAAATTGTACTGTATCCCCATGATTTCTTAAGCTTCGTTTTCTTTTCTACGTATCATGTAGATATCTCACCAACTTTGGGTGAAAGTTGATGGCAAAAAGAAAAGATTTATGAGTGGTGGTTATGGCAGCCTTGCAAAACAGTTGTGTGTGTGTGTGTGTGTGTGTCTATCCCTTTTCCCCCAGAACAATTATAATCAGAAGTGCCTGATTAGGGATAGGGGTGTCCTGGAGGAGACCCTGTCCTCACAGTCCTCAAGCCCTTACTTCTCACTGTTATTCCTTTGTCCCCTGCCATTCCCAACAATTCCCTGAACCCCAGAGAGATTTTAAACTTTATCTCTTGAATTTGTCATCCCAGAGCCCATTCATATCCCAGTGAAGATCATAGATCAAGTGCTCCATTCCTCCTGCATAAGAGCTACCCCTTTCCTTTTCCGAACCTCTCCAGCCCCCACCCCACACTGGTGCTCTTTCTGTTTCCACTCCTCCAGCCCTCCTTCCTTGACCTTCTGTCCAAGAATCTCCCCAACTTGTGGCATCTTGTGTAGCTGCTGCTCAGCCCCTCCACTTGGGAGGAGACACTGCTACTGCTGCTGGCTGCTTCTCCTTCACGTTCCCCCTCACTCCATGCACAGGCATCCCTGTTATGCCCTTGGCTCTGACTACCCTTCTCTTAGGTCTGTGTTTTTATTAGCAGCCCCCATAGAAGCAAAGTCCTGCCTCCTTGTCTAGCCAGGTTTTCACAAAGCTAGCATTGTGCTTACCAAAATCAACCCAGCTGGGACTCCAGGAGCAGAAAGGACATGTCTGAGGGAAAACTAGACACATGCAAGTCCTAATTAGATTGTGTGGCTTCAGCATTTTACGCTTGCTTTGCAGATGTCAAAGAAATTTCTGTTTCCTCTCTCTTCTCTTAGGTATCTCCCTTTACCATTCAACCATCTGCTGGAGAAATACCTCCTTTGGGTATATGCAGTGTGTCAGTTCAGTTTACATCATTACTGTGCCAGCGTGTCCAGACAGTATTAGAACTAGAGGTAGAAAATGGAGAAGGAAGGTAAGGGGAAAAAGTGGTATTCTGCTTTTTTTTTTTCCTGAGATTCACATATGATTTTCACTTTAGGTAGTTTTATCTCCGAAAACAAAAATATGTAGCAGGAACTCAGAGAGGGGTTGTGTAACCTATCAATGAACTATCCAATCACTAATATTGTTAAATAAACATAATCATCATTCTTTCCAGCATGCTGTTGTATGTCTAGCACATTTCATTAACAATAACAATAGACCATCTGTGTGTTTATTTCCAGTCATCTTCCTGTTTTTGTTGAAGTTCAGACCCCCCAAGTGTGCCTGATATCTAGTCATCTAGTATTCACTGAAATTTATACTGGAGTTCCTGCCAAAGCAACCAGCAAACTTTTTAACCAGACACTGCTGCCAGCAAAATACTTATGGGGCAAGGTAAATGCGCTTCTAATGGATGAAGCATACAGCAGGGATGGAAATTGCAATTTCCATCAAAATACAAATAATAACTACTCTTAAAAGCTTTCCTGATGTATCTTTTGAGTAGTGATTGCTGTTTACTGGCTTATGAGCAGAACTACAACTTGAGACCAGCCTTTATGAAAATATTAACTACCAGTTGATGTCAATATGCTTTTACTGACTTTGGATCATCCCTGGGAGAATGGGTGGGCAGAGATGTGAGAGGAAATGGGATGTAAGCTACCAGAGTATTAAACAAAGTACCATGGCAGTTTAGGGTTTGCATTTAATTTAGCAGAGCAAAGAAACAATGGTGCTTTTAAATTGTGTCTAAATTTTGCTTAAATTTCACATTCTGGGTGGGATTCATCTTACAGATTAGGGCCCCTAAATTTAATGTCAGTATTTAAGCTATGGTCTGAACTCTATTTTCAGTCAATGGAAATCTGAGCAGGAAGGTAGTCACAAGAACATATATGTCTAGTGTCATTTTGGATGCTGTAGAGTGTTATTCCTGACCTCCAGGTGCCACTCAAGAAGTGTGGTCTCTTGTAAGTCCTGTCACAGTAGCCAGCCATGCATGTATGGCTTGGCTACCCTCTATGCCTGTGTTTAGGCAACTGAATCCTACCCCATCTATACAGTCAATGGAGTCCAGGGGATTATTCAGCTCCTCCTAAAATGGACACTTTGGTCCATAGAATGCTCTCTAACACATACTAACTGGATGTCTGTTGGCCACAATGGTAATGTGGATGCCCACTACACATACAATTAGGTGACTTAACCGGTAAGCTGAAACCTACTGTCAGTGCCTTGGTCATTCAGATCTACTCTGACATCCAGGATTCAGCTAAGTTGCCTACATAAAAGCATTCAGTGCCATCCAAGATGTCCTCAGGTGCCCAAGGGATCCTAACAGAGCATGTGGATGATATAGAACCTATAGGAAAACCTTTCGGAACAGCTGGAACCTAGGAGGAATATCCACAGCATTTTACATGGTATGTGATGCTCTTGTGTGAGCAACTGAGTTGAACCCCTGGATTCATGCCATGTGCAGTTAGTCACTTAGGGGAGGTGCCAACACCAGGATTGTCTCTGTAGACCTCTCTAGTCAGAGGAGAGAGATGGGGCACCTCTAGGATCCTGCTCCAATATCGGACACATTGACTTCACCCTGGAAAGGCTTGTGACTGTGAGAGGGACAACAGTGACTCTGCTCCCAGCCCAGATGCCTCAGTTGGGCACCTGAAGTTATTTGGAATGAATGTAGGCATGAGGATCTTAGGAACCATGGGGGAACTGTAATGCAAGCCTCAACAAACTGTATGTGTTGCTACCTGAAAGTGTCCTAAACCTGAGAATAACTCAGTCGTTATAGTCCTCTTTGATCTGAAGAGAAAATCTGAAAGAATCAGAGTTAGCTGAATGTCTGTCCTTTCTGTTTGGCAGCTCATTGGAAGTCAGGCAGCTTTCTGCTCCACCACTGTCTTCCCAGCCCGTGGCACCTTAGGCCCAAATGAGGAAAAAGAATTCTGCATAGAGCTGTCAGCTAACATCATGGTGAGTTTAAAAACTGATGCAATTTTTGTCAAAACAGCAACACTAGAATTCTCATCTCACCTCCATCTGGCAAAAGGAAGGATTTTTATATACAAAACATAATGCTCTTTTTTCTATACAATATCTCTGAAATTGCTTTTGCTTTAGAGGTACCATGGTTGAAGGCAAGAATTAAAGCAGTCCACGTAGCATGCAATTTTCTACCCTGCCTCTTTGTTTCTCAATTGTTCTTGTTTTCTTTCTTTCTTGAATGCCTATTCAATTACTCTTAATGCTTATCACTTCTCTTGGAGCATACAGATCGTCACTTTGAATTATCCTAAACTAAATGGAGCAGACTGGCATATATAGGATACTTTTGCTTTTCTGAATGCAACTGGGCTCATGACATTTTGATATTTGAAAACTTAAAAGGGGCTGATGGGACTCAGAGTCTGCAAAATAAGGTGTAGACTGCAGAGTTTACAAGCTTCAGGATTCAGCCATAGACTTTATGGGGGCATTCAAACAGCTGATTTAATGCAACTAAATAAAGGAGCTTCCTATAGGTATTGCGTATTAGTTCCCATTACAGTCACTGGAGACCTAAGTTTCATTTATTTGCTTAAGAATAGGTTTTCAGTACTATCAGAGATGCCCTAGCAGATCTCAGATACCCATGTATGTCTGGCATATGTGGCACAGGATCGCAGTAAACTTGAGCCTCCTTCATGGAAAGCTGGAAGCTCAATAGGACATGTTGGGCATCCGAAAGGGCACTTTTGCATATGGCTGGGGACCTGAATGCCATCCAAGCCACCTATAAGAAAGGCGAGCTAGATGCCTAAGTACAGTTAATGAATCAGTGGAGTTTTAGAGCTCATATTTGGAGTTCACCTTTATAGGTGAACTCAAGGGCTCACATTTAGGTAGTTAGTTTTAGAAGTCTGAATCTGGAGCTGAATCCCAGTATGTTATTTTATGCATGATGCACTGATTCATGTATTGATAAAGCAAAAAAGAATAGTAGTGTTGAATTACCCAGAGTACTGGTGTGACTGGGCCACATAATTCATCCTACAAATCCTGCTTTTAAACCCAGGCAGAAATAAAACCTTGGTTTTGGAAGATCATTTAAGCATGACTAGAAGTGATTAATGCTTGGAGCTTCAACACTTGCAGGAAGTGTGTCAAAAATCACTAATGGAGCAGGTTTAGGCTTATAGACTGATGTGGGTACAAAGCCAAGAAATAGCCACAAATATTTAGCTTGGTACTGCCTTCTAAGCAAATCTGATGCTGGCAGAAAATGCACTTAAAACAATTCAGTAAAACTTTTCACGATTCTATTGTAGTTCTGGTTTTAGTCCAGTGAAGTTTATCCACGTTTTCTAAATAAATTTCCTAATAAGGCTGCCTTTCCTCTGTGATATTTGCATCATTCACAAGGAAATTTGACTCTTTGCCTTTCAGGGTGAGCTGAAAGACCTTACCCTTTCCTGTAGCATAGAAGACATGACTGAACCCCTCTTTCTGAGCATTTCTGGAGAAGTGAAAGGACTGCATGTCACCTACTCAGTACCTTGTGACAGTGGAGTTGCTAGGTAAATCAAGGGTTTACCCCTGAACTCAACAAAAATTACTTCTTCCCAAAGCAAAAGTACAGTAGAGAGGGAAAAAAACATGTATCTCTGTGAACTTCATTCCTCTTCCTGCTGTAGGCAGCAAGGATAATAAAATGTGCTGGGACAATTCACTGAAGGTGCCTGTGTGAAGAAAAGGTACTGGGTTTACATCCTAGCCAAATTCAGCATCTTCATAAGCCCAAGAGAAGACTGGAGAAGAGCACTACTCCACTCCCACCATTGTTTAGCTGCAACAAACTAAATTCACAACTGTGAATTCATTAATTCATGAATAATAAATTGGTGTGAAGTTAACCGCACATCTGCACATTAGTGAAACTCATGTTCATGTGTTGTGTCTGTTCTCCCTTGTGCTACTGGCACTTGCAACCTGCCAGTTGCCTTGATGCTTTTGTGTATAGAGAGCATGAAAAATTACCTTTCTTCCTGGTAACGAAAGTGTGGGACCTCTGCAGTCCTTCACATGTCTGTGAGTAACAACTATTTTCTGGAATGCCCAAAATTTGCAAATTCAACTCTTAGGTGTGAATTTAGAATTACAGAATTATACCCAAGATCCTGTATTTTGGACCATTAAGTTTTGTTGTTGCACTGTGAAACATGACATTAAAGAAAGATGAATATACTTCTCTTTGACTTGGTATATCTGACTGATTTTTATTTTATTTTTCTGATATGTAGCATGATTACTGTCTTTTGGAATATGCTCATCTTTATATATTTTTATATAAATAAAAATGGCTTTAATTTGGTAGGTCACCATGTTATACATGATAAAAATTTTACCCAAAATAAATCCTTATATGGATAGAAGTGAAAAAATGAAAAGCAGTAAATGCTGATGACAAAAATCATAGGCTGCATGGTCCTTTTGCACTGGTTACCACAATAACATTGCATATTGCACATTATTAAATCTACTGAAATTATCTGTGGTGTAGCAAAACAAGACTGATGTTTTAACACTAATGTAATTTTTTCTGACAGTGACGAAAGACAAATGTTACAAGGCCCGTGTAATCTTCTTTTGGACTTTGGATCTGAAGTTGCATTCAAAGACATAGTAAAGCGCCAACTAATTCTTACCAATCACACTGGAATCAGTGCTCCATTCAAACTAGAAGCTGAGTATTTTACTGGCTATTCACTTACTCCAGAACAAGGAATCTGCCTGTAAGTCTTGCTTTTCTGCATAATGACTCAAATATTAATTTAGGTCTGGATTAAATCTGAAATCGGGACAGAGTGCTATTGCCTCTGTCACAAGATACACTTTCTGCAGTGCTGTGGTGGGGTTTTCTTAAGCTCTCTTACTCTGTGGTAATGAAACCTGCTGGTGAAGTTTCCTGCAGAAACAGCTAGCTTGCAATGCAAGGATGGAAGATTTAGCTGGTGTAAATGGCAAAACACTCTTGTTGCCAATGGGCTTAAGCTGGTTTATACCGCCCAAGGCTCTGTTGTGTTAGACTGTAGACAGAATCTTACAACTCTTAAGCTGATTCACTCTTAAGGATGTTACTTTCAAAAAATGCTTTGTAGGTAGTCCTTCTTTAGGTTATAATGGCTGCTGATTTTGGAGTAGGGTAGAGCTGTTACTTTAGCAGAGTCTTTCTCATTTCACAGAATTGTCTTTGTGGTTTTTTTAATTTTTTCAAGCTCCTCAAGCTACCTGGTGAAAAGAAGAGGGCCCGTCACAAAACATGCAGCCAGAAGAGCACGGTCAGGTATGAGAATAGTTGTTAATCCTCTCAGTGGAGAGAAGGCAAAAGCCAACTGACTACCATATTCAGCATTAAATGTGCCCGTTAGGCACCTCATTTCATTCTTGGAGTATCTGGCGAAGTCTACACAGTTAAATGATTTAGTTCCTCAGTTCTTTCTTGAGTTTGAAAGCCCACATTGCATAAGCATTAGGTCAATCTCTCCCTTCCCTCCCCTTCTTTTTTCTCTCTCCCCTCCCCCCTGTTTTCTCTCTCCCCCTCCCTTTCTTTCTCTCTCTCCTCTTCTTTTTCTTGAAAACTACAGTCTGAAACAAAGGTGGGTGATTCTGGTGATAGTTCACTCCCAGGATCACTCCCAGCACACAGTATGGATGACATGCATAACATTTGGCTATTTCCCTCCTATGAAGTCTTCAAATACCATTGCAGCAGGCTCTTTTCCCTCAAACCCTTTTATATACCCTCCCCACTGTGGAAAGCTACAGCACAGCCCATCTATCATTTCTGTTGCATTGTACTGAAAAATAATAATATTTGGAGCCACATGAGACCCAGGGAAGGGGGAAATAAAGTGTGGATGTGTCTTCTGTATCTAAAATAAAACTTGGACGTATTGGTACCTTGCCATAGTGTTTGGTATCTGTTAGAAAGACAGAGCTTTTCAGCTGTTGAATTAGTACTTAAGACTGCAAAAATGCTGTTCTGACAGATTCCATGCAAGCGTATTGATTTAGAAGGCTAGGTGGCTCAGAATGTGGAAAGGTGCTGCTCTTTGTAATTCATTCTTTGTGTTGAAGAGCACACAGAGGTAAACAGGCAGCTGCTAATAGAAAGATAACCAGTTAGCACAAATTCCAGCTTATTTTTCTCAAATTGAGGGTGTGTTTTCATGTAACCAATTAGTGCCTTGCATATCCCAAAGAGTCCTGGATCAGGTTGTTGGAAGGGAGTCCTTCTATGAAATAATCTCTGCAAGAACTAACTCTCAAAAAACAAATTAAGACCCACTGCAGAAGGGAACTTGGGTAAAGTGGTATAAACGTGGGTTGTGTAAATGATCCCAGGTTTTTCTGAAGCCAGTGAGGTTAGGCTGATTAACACCAGCTAAAAATGTGGTCCTATATATTCTTTGAAAGACTAACTTTGTTCCATTTCCTCAAAATTCATCAAACGCTTCTTTGCTGTGCTCCTTCAGAGTTTGCAGCAGCAGTGTTGTCTCATGGGAAGGGAGTAGCTTTCCATATACAACCTTCCACAGGAACACTGAAAGCCTTCCAGCAGCTAATCATAGAAATAACAGCTTACAACAACATGTGGGGAGAGTATCGGGATGATCTTTTCTGTAAGGTAGGTGGGGCTTTGGTTTTAAGTGAAGTATTGCTATAGCAGATTTTACACCAGTTATATTTCCCAGATTCCTTTTTGTTAAAAATACTTTTTCAGTTTATTAGGACTTCTGTAAAAATTCAGGGTAGATATTGCTATACTGCTGCCTCCAGCAACATGGAAGGAACAATCGTTTGCTCTTGCAGTGCGTGGTTTAGTTTTGTGGTAAAATGTTTATCCCTTGGGAGGTTTTCATGTGCCTTTAAAATGACTGGAGCAGTTTTGATTTATAAAATCTGTTTGGTAGCTGGCCAGTGCACTACTCTGCTCTACCAATACAATATAGTTTGCTGTATGGAAAAGCCACAGGAAAGCTGATGAATGTATGAGGTATTGCATTGTCCTGCTGAGAAGAGCTTTCGTTAGCATATGAATTAGATGCCGTCAAAATAAACCAGTCAAAAATATTTGAAAATCAAATCAGTTTTCAAAACATGCTTTTTGTAACGGAGAGAACTAAAGTTTTATCTTGATTCTAATAGCAAAAATTCATTTTTAATAGGTGGGAGACTTACAACCTAAATTAATTCCTATGCAAATGACTGTGAAAGGCTGTCCAATCTTCCTACAGATGACAGGACCACAAACAGAGCAACCCATAATAAGGTATAGCACAAAATACTGTCAGAGAAGTCAGGGAATTAAATACCTTTGGACTATAGCCAACACACACACCTGTTTCCATCTTTTTGTGATATGAAAAGGTCAGCAAAGTGACTGTCAAAGTACAATATCTGCTTCTATAACACCAATACATTTGTCTCTGCCAGCATAATTAGAAGAGAATCTGCATACAAGCCTTCTCGGGTTTACCAGCAATCACTGTTCTGGGTTTACAGTCATAGAAGTTCACCCAGTCCAGCCTCATCTGATTCTGTGGAGATGGAAACTGGTACACAGTGGCAGTTGTCATCATCAATCACAGTTCATTTCTCCCGGTCCCTTTACCTGAACCAGGAGAAATGCAGCCCCAAGGTAAATAGGGGCAGGGGAAGGTTTAAGCCCTCTCATACAGCAAGGTGCATCTGCACATCTGGGCGAGGGCTAAGGGCTGGTTTACAGGGACCACGGCACTACACACTCAGCCAGCTGCCATACAGTATGACTGCTTCTTTCTGACTTGAGAACAATTAGCATTGTGCATCATACTGCAGCCAAGAGCATTTGCAGTGTCAGCTCTGTAATGGGTCATAGAAAATGGATTTAGCTATCCACCATAAAAAAAAAAAAAAATTATGCACCTGGAAATCTGTGTCTGACACAGGTCAGTCCACTGCTGCGTAGCCATTTGCTGCTGCTGCCAGAGTGTTTCGCAAAAGCTGACTTCACATGTTTACCCTGAAACTTCTGAGACAACTAAGAAAACTGGAAAAAAGAGACTGATTAAATAAAGCAATATTGTACTTCACGGTATAGGCCACGCTTTACCTGATAGCCACTCTTAACAGATTGCCAGTGTAGCCAGATATGTTTCCACTGTTAAACAAATCTTTAATGATTTCAGATATTCACTTTTATTTTCTGCATGTACTGACAGCAAGGTTCCCCCCCCTCAGGTTTGGCACTCATGTCTCTGGAGGGCCTCCTGTCTTTCGGAGGATCCAGCTCAACAATCCTACTCCCTTTGGTAAGAATGACTTTTGTACAGCAAACATCGACACTTGCGTTGTGCTCCTTATGATAATAAGAATAGAAGAACCCATTAACATGTTAATTAACAGGCCTACTTGTTTCCTAGTCAAGATGGTTTTTGTAAAAATAATGGTAGTATGTAAGAGAGTGTCTAAGCTGTTTTCTAACTTAGCTAGTACAGAACAATAATACGTGTTGTCAGGTCTTTATATGCATAGTAGTATTTATCATTATGGCATTACTGCCATGAATATTAGTTTGCTTTCTGGAACAGTAAAGCGGGTAAGCTCCAGCCAGAGTGTAGTAGAATATATGTAATTGACTCAAATGTGTGGTTACTATGAAACTGCACATCCTATCCTAATGTGCCTGGGTTTATGCTCATTGAAATGATGGGAATTCAGGGTTTTCCATCCTGTTTTCTTAAATCTCTCACAGCACTAACCCTGGTCAATCAGATGTGCTACCTGCTTCTTAGTGGCATCATCTGACTCATCCGTGTTTAGTCTTTTGTATCTCAAGTGAGATTTTAAGCTCTTCACGGCAAAGGTAAATCACCTTTTTTTTTTTCTTTTTTTCCCAGAATGCCACCAAACACATTTGCTTAACAAACAAAATACTCATAATTTACTTTAATGTTATTAAAAGTATAATTTAGGACCTAGAGACTGGACAAGCTATAATAAGAGCATAGCACACAGTCTTACAACAAGCATGGAAAGCTTAAGATATGCTTTAATACAAATCCAGTTGCTAAACACAAATTTGTTACTTGGTATTCTGGTTCTCCAGTACCAACTAAGCTATGAGTCTTCTCAATGACCAGAAATAATTGTCCTTTCTCCTTTTCAATTCAGACATCCGCCTGGACTGGGAAATTTACAGCCAAGAGCAAGATGATAAAAAGCTGGTGGACCTGTTGATGTTCTTTGGAGACCCTTTTCCTCCTGAGGACATGGATGAAAATGAGACTGCATCAATTGGTAGCACCTCAGAGTCAGAGATCGTGTTAAAGTTGGATCAAACTGCCATTCCCTGCGGAAGCATTTATCCAGCTTCGCAAACCACAGATGAGGTCAGCTGTTAGTCTGTTTTTTATACTGCTGCTGAGATACATGATGGGTTTCTTGGCATGAAAGGCTGAAAACAATAACACACGATATAACTTGTAACTAAGAGCTAGATTGTTAAAAGAAATGTCAGCTCCTCTCACGGCAAATAGCTTTTCAGCTTCTCCTTTTCTTAAAATTGTTAGAGAAGCAGATGAGATACTTTTTAAAATACTGTCATTGAAAAACTAATGCCATTTTTACATGAAAGTGTTATGATATCTAAAACTCCTTAATTTAGGTCTGCTTTTCTCATGGGTCCTGTATGGTGTCAATGTGTGCCATAGTCAGGGAGCAGAACCTAACCTGCAAAGTTCAAATTGCAGCTAATGATATGGAGGTATTTATCCCAGTGCTAAAGTTAGATTGGTTCTATTACTCTGTTAGAATATGGTAACATCTATTACATGTGAAGTTTGATTATAGTATGGCAATTTACTGTCTTGAAGAGCTGGGAGTGACAGGGAGAAGGTATCATGCAGGATATGTATATTTTTCTGGCAAAAGTTTTACAGAAAAGGTATTAAAATCACATTTTCTCTGCTTCAGCACAGAAGGCATAGTTGTTTTGAATATACGTCTAACCTTTCTTGTGCAACAAGGGAACATTATTGCCCTGGAGTGCTGGTTTGTATAATGGGTCAGAGATGTCACAGTTGAGTACTTCTCTTGGTAGAACAGGACCCAAGCGTGCACATTTTCCAAGGAATTCAGGAGCAGTTTCAGGAGAGCAAACCTATGCGTGAAAAAATTAATGCACAGGACACATCCACATGTCCAGCTTTTGTGCCAGAAAAAAAGAAACTGGAGTTGGCCTTACTTACTGACCAGTGCAGCAGTTCCCTGTACACTTCACTTGCATTCCTCCTTTGCAGCGTAACAGTTTTAACCATTCCCCACCCTTGTGTCTCTGCAGTCTTCAGACTCCGACAACAAAGAGAAGGAAATCATCACTCAAGAACCTACAATACAGAAAATCGTCTCTGTACTTATACGACCTCATGAAGGGGTTCCTGCAGACAACCCCTACTCCATTACCCCAAGACAGATAGTAAGCTTTTACATTTTCTTTGTGCTTAGATTTAGCCTATTTTCTGCAGGACAGAGGAGACAGAGAAGCAGGAGGAGGTAGCTTTGGTTTGGGGTAGAGCCTACTAAGCAGTGAAACAGCAGGCTGGGAGGCTTTGGGATCTTGAAGATGACCATGAGAAGAGTTTGCAAAGTCAACAGAAAAAAGAAAGTGCCTTACCTACATTTCAGCAGTTAACTGGTGACTGGAATTAAGTGTTCAGTCGTACTAGGCTCTCTAGAGTGGCATCTCTGGTCTTCTCACTTGGATTGCCTTGGTGTGGCATTAGGTGGGAGGCATCCGGCCTCAAACTTTGGAAGCATGGTATTTAACCAGGGCGGATTTGCTAAGTAGACGTGGCAGAGCTGGAAAGCAGGCTGCTGGGAAAGGGGTGCTCTGTACACAACTCTTTTGGATAAACTGTTGTAACCCACAGTACTTCAAAAGTAACTGGTGCAAATAGGGGCCACAGTGTCACAATTCCTTAGGAATAAGAAAAAGCAAAGACAGCACTGGAAAGATCTAACTGTGAGTGACAGGGTTGCCCAAAACATCAGTGTATCAATTTTGATTCTTAAATATTAGCAAGTTTTTTTGCCAAAGGGTTTCAGTTACAAGTTAGAATGAGCTAAAGATTACATAAAAGAAATAATTACAGAAATGGCATCTCAAAGAAATGAAGCCTACAGTCAGCTCTGGGGTGATTGAGGCTGTGATAGTTCAGATAAACAAGTGCCTCACTGTGGAGGCAGCCTCTATCGGGTGTAGCCAGCAGCGAGCTTGGCCCATGTGGAATGGAGTTGATGCCTATGCAGTCATTTAAGTAGTCCTCTGCAGAAATGTTCTCCATGTTTCTGCTATTGCTCCGGGAAGGTCTGTTAGCTCAGGTGTTGTGCAGCACAGCTGGCCAGACCTGGCTTAAGTCCATGTCTGAACAGCTAAGATCTCTATGACCACAATGCACAGACCCTGCAGTGTTATAGGATGTGACAGTGCTTACTAGCTCTGCTCTGGCCCTGCTAGACCTTAGGCAGAGCTTTCTTATGCTCCTCACCACCCTGAGCAGGGGAACACAGTGCAGGAAGAGCCTAGCTAGTTTTGCTTCTACTGAATGTAGGTCCAGCAAGACCAAACATCTTGTCCTGTGACCACATGAGATGGGAGAGTTTGTGTCTGCACAGCACTAGCCTGAGAGCAGTACATGGCACATGGCCCCTGAGCTTACAAACTCGGCTAGATATGAATTGGCTCTGCAGGGAGGTGGCAAAGGTTTTTCTGCAGCAATAGCAGGATTTAATCATAACCCGCATATATTTCTGCAGCAATAGCAGGACTTAACTGTAATATGCATAATGCACCTAAAGAAAGCAGAATCTATTCAACCTGTAAATCTACTGTAGCTGGATTGTGCATTTGATTACATTCCCTGCTGTCATATAAAATAAAAAAATAGCCAAGAGTATAGTGAGCTGCAAAATACTCTTAATTCACGCTTGTAACTCTTCAAAAAATATTTCTTTCATCTATGAGTGCTGTCAGTTGTGGGAGAATCATCTGAGTTAGTTAGCTATGGAGTAAGTGAGCAGAACTGGGTATTTTTAAAAACAGGTATGTATATATGTTTATGTACTTACAGAGTTGGTCTGTCACTGTGCTTAAACTCTGTTGATGCTAAAAAGCAGCTACACTGGTATTTGCAGCTGAAATAATTGACAGTTTTGTTGTCACATGTTGTCATTTTAGGGCAAGTCTGAGCGTAGCCCATCCCCAGGAGATCTCATGCTGCTTGTGCAACTCAGTTTTAGCAGCTGAGGATGCTTGTGCAATCCCAGGCAGCTCCCTGCACTACTGAACTGTTCTCTCGACTGCAGGTGGTTCCAGGAGGTGGCAGCATCTCCGTTTGCATCTCCTTCACCCCACACGTCCTCCCAGAGAACGTGACTGAAGTGCAGCGTGAAGGGTTTGTGCTGGGTTTCATGAGCCTAGACGACAAGGTAAACTGACTCCCACAGCAAGGCTAAAGATGGCTAGAAAATAATCGTTTCCCTTCCTGTGATTTATGTACAATCTTCTGTGTACCTGGCCAGTCTGTATAAACAGTCCTGTTCCTGCTACCCTGTACATCCTTCCTTAACTAGGGTGGTTCATTTGTTGTATTTGCCTTTTAGCTTGGAAGCATTCTGGGGTGGGAATGTCACCATCTTCTTACATTGTCTGGTGCAGTAGACCCCAGACAAAAGCCCAGGGTTTGAAACGCTATCACAACATCAGGTTTTATTGATAACAATAGTTAACAATGGGACTGAGACTCAGGACTGCTGAGTTCTGTTCCTGGCTCTGCATCCACCTTCCTGTGTGAATTTGGACAGCATATCTCTCCTCTGGGAAACTTCCTCTTCAACAACTGCAAGTGCAGCTCACAGGCTAATGTGAGGCTTGAATAGTGTTTTATGAATTGCTCTGCAGTTCTCTGACATGAATCATTGCAAAGGTGCAAGGTATAATGAATGAATGATAATGGAATATTTAATAAAAACGTCCCTAATGCTCCTGATTCCTGGAGAAAGAAACATCTGCGCCTGTATTAATTAACCACAGCCATTCAGAGTTCAACTACTGCTTAGCTTTTTGCTGTTCCTTGCATGTTACCACCATGTCTTACAAACAGGCAATACATTGTCAAGCAGAATCCTATTTTGGCTAACAGCCTCTCGGGCTAAAAGTAGGGTTTCGGGTTTTAGTGCTATCATTTTACACATTGTTTCTGTTCTCATTTTGTTGTCAGCTTGCAAAGACAGTGCCTAACAAAGTGCATCGCAGACATGGCTATGAAGCTCCACCGTTACGAGTAGACATGCAAGCTTTTGTAAGGCATGCTCTGTAAGTACCATCTCACTGACAGCTAGTACGCTCGCAGAATGAATCAGCCTGGAGGGCAGGGCTCTGACCAGCTCCGATTCTTTACACTCAGGTTAAAAGTAGACACGGATCATGACAGAGGAATGGTGTTTTATTCAATGGCAAGTGATCTCGTACCAGAGCAGCCTCTGTTAGGAGTAAGTATTTCACACACCGATGTATTCAGCTGGTTTGTACTGCTGTGCTACTGCAAGAATTCAGAGCTGTGTGCACATGGTTTTTAAAATGCATCTTTATCCCCAGTAGCCTCATGTTGCAATTTTCTATATTGCGCATAACAAGATAGGTAAAACAAAAGGGCTACAAGTACTTATCAGCTAGGAATAAGCAAAGCTGAGCCATAAAATGGCTATTTTATATGTCTTTGTAGCGGAGTTTGTAAATAGAAAAATAAGTACTTATTTTCAGGACATAAAGGTCTGATAGCAGAATGAGTCACTTAGAGTGGCCTGGTCAGTTTCTGTGACCTGTGACATTCAAAGACTTTTTATTACATTATTTGTATTTTGGTTTTTTACTCAAGAAATTTTGAAAAACACAAGTAGAAAATACTGGGTTGCTTTGGGGTAAAGTCCTTCAGATCCCCAGTGGTGCTGAATGACCAGACAGACTAGCACAAACCTCTCAAGGGAGTTACAGCTAACCAGTTTTGAATCATTTCTCCACCAGGTTTTGACAGATTCGGTAATGACTCAGAGTTTGAAACTCATCAATTGCACTAAGGTTCCTCTGTACTTCAGGCTCCTTCTGTCTACGCCCTTCAGCCTGTCCAGCACAGATCCCAAAAAGAGCACCAAAACATCCCACAGCAAGAAGGAGGAAAAAGAACAGCATCCGCAACTTGTACTTTATCCACAGCAAAACATGCTGGTAGGCTCAAAAATAATAATCCTGTGCCAGAATAGATAGTTCAGTAATTGGTGTGTTAGCATGGCCCAGATGAACCACAAGAAAAATACAACCAGTGTAGAAGTCTCCCGATTTCAGGGGAAATAGTGGTATATTAGCAAATGCCAATTATTGCAGCTTTGCCTGCTCTATTGCGGGTACAAAGTATTTTTCTGCAGCGGTCCTGATGTGCTTTTCTCATCAACTCTGACCTGCTGCAAGCTCCTGTGGTTTTTGGAGCTCAGCTAAATCAATAGCCATATATATGCTGGACAAATTAAAAGATTTCCAAAGATTGCAGGCCCTCATTTCTTCAAATTACATGCCGGCAGTGCAAACAGAGAAAAATTGTTTTCGTTTTGGGTGTATACAATGACATTAAAGGAAATGAAGTCCTGGAGTCAAGAATTAGCTAGGGTGCAAAGAATGAGCAACAGTTGCATTTTTGAAGTGTGCTTCTCATTTTTCAGTGTTCATTTTGACACAGACACATACATCTTAATTCTGCGTGTGCAGGAAGAAAGAAGACTTATATGTCTAAGACAGCTTTGGGAGTATGGTGTTTGTAACCTCAGGAATTTAGAACCTTTGTCTTGCTAGAGGCTGTTTGTTCCCTGTGGTTTGGAGATTAGCTGTTCACCTTTACACTCCATCTCCGTGTACTGGATTCATAGGAAATAGCCGTGTTTTTTCTTTAATTATAATGCTTTGTTCCAGTGGGAATTTGGTTGCTGGCATGACACCTTTTGGTTCCAGTGGGAAAGTGTGTGCCTGGGCCTTTCAGCAATGTTTACTTTGGATTTCCTGCACAACAGTGTCTTCTTATGTGATGGTCATCTGAATTCCTCTTCCCACAGGTGAAAGTGTCATTCCACACAACTCTGGAGTTACTTACGTATCAACATTTGCCAGATGCCCAGCTGCTTCCTGGAGTCCAAGTGCTCCAGTTTGAGAATGGAGAGAGAAAGCTGAAGTTTAATCAAAATCTGGTCATTGAACATAGTAACCGCACTACCCAGGTAAGATCAGAATAAGATCTCTGGGCCCTGAGAAAGGGCTGTGTTCTATCAGCATCTCTGACTCAGAATCAATGTGCCTTAGGATTTACTGGGCTTTGAAATACACCCACCTCTAGAGTAAATTGTGTCATCCAGTTAAAGTGGATGGCCACAGGTTTGCCAAAGGAAACAGCTCTCTGTTGAGACTGCAGGTGACTTTCGGAGGGACAGAGCGGTTTGGGGTCAGCACCCTGGTGCTCGTACCCCAGCTCTCTGCACAGCATGACGGCTTGATGATATGGCTCAATCAAAGGGCAGCACACCCGATGTCAGTGTGACTCTCAATGTCCTTCTGAGACATGGGGTCACGACTGTCTCGGCGAATGTGCCAGCGGCTGAGTCACCAAGCACTGCCTCCTGCAGTACCCAAGTGCTTCTTCAACGTCTCCCGAGTCTGTCTAATTCATGTGGTGTGGTCACAGCCCACACACATTTAAAGACCGATCCCTTCCAGATGGAAAGCTATAAACTCCCCCAAGTTCTTCAGCAGTTCTAGTACACTGCAGGCATTTTTTTATTTCATACCAGGTATTTCTGAGGACTGATCTGCGTAAGATCCAAGCACCATATCTAAGATACAGTCAATTTAATAATAATCTTGGGCAATCTGCACAAATTGAATGACTCACAGTGGGCCATATACAGTCCTAAGGGACGACAAGATGCTGTAATGTCTGCATCTCTCAGAAAACCCTCATAACAAATCAGAATGTTCACTCTGTGTTGCTTCCTTAAGACCACAGTGTCTGGTTTGAAAACCTATCCCCAAACAGTACAACAAGCAACAACTTAATTCACTCAAAGCTGTAGAATGGGGAATTGACTCTGACAAAAGAACACAGAACAACTACTCTTGATTCAGTGCTTGGGGTTAAGAATGATCCAGCTGTAGCAGGTATTATTAAAGCTCTATAAAAGTAAGTGGGGTTTTGTTTTTTGTTTTTTTTTTTCTCCTTTCCCTTTTCTCTGTTTTGTAGCTGGTCCCAGTGACTGCATACCTCACTGTTCCAGTTCTGGAGCTCTCTTGTGACACGGTTGATTTCAAGACCTGCTTTGTTGCGCAGACCAAGACTGAACATGTCTTCTTGTGTAACAGGAGTGGCTGTAGAAGTTACTGGGCTGCTTTGCTGGGTATTCTGGTTTTGCAATTGGATTTCCTTGTTACATAGTTTCGCTCTTCAGTGTTTTTATTTAGTAAGACTGCATGCACTCACTCAATATATAGCCAATATATGATGATGTTGGCTGCAAGCCTATCAGGTCTGCTTCTGTTCTCACTTATGTGGGCTTTTTCTTTTTTTTTTTTTTTTTTTGACATCAGTGTATCTCTACTGATTTCAGCAGTTACTCCAGATTGAACCAAAAGATTGAATCACAACCCTCACAAGTACTGGACATGCTTTGCTCATTTATAACACTGTCCTAAGAGGCAACAAGAAGCAGTAGCTCCTCATGAGTTCAGTTTGAGCTTGTGCCTAACAATGTTAACAACAGGTGGGCTTCAAGAGAAAGAAGATCAGGGCCTTATTATTTTGACGTGGAGACCACTGATCACTCCCCTTGATTAG
This sequence comes from Aquila chrysaetos chrysaetos, assembly GCF_900496995.4. Lineage (NCBI taxonomy): Eukaryota > Metazoa > Chordata > Aves > Accipitriformes > Accipitridae > Aquila > Aquila chrysaetos. The sequence continues at coordinate 73,681,723 of NC_044006.1, read as the reverse complement.
AGGATGACAACAGAAACTGGCCACACGCACAGAAAGCATCTGATGATAGTGCAAGACATGATTTACTAGTTGGCGCGTTGAGTGCTACGTGCTATGCAAACTTGTACAAAGGGTCTTGTATTGCTTTGTTTGATATTTGCCCCTTTTACTGCAGATGAACAGGAAAGGCATAATGACCTGCAAGTCTTTTCTGTCTCCCCTACTAATGGCGTTTTGGAGGCACGTGAAGGGGACCCACCTACCAAAGAGATTCTGCAGATCAGCTTTACTGCAAGGTACGGTTAACAGGACTGAAATCTTGCTGTTATTCCCTGTCAAGCCCAGACTTCTATTGCGAGCAGTCACTGAAAGCAAAGAGCGGTTCTGCTCTGTTCTTGTGTTATCAGGCTGCTCATTTTGCTTCTAACACTTGCCAGTCCTGGGCTTCCAGCTGGTACTTTTTCCATGTAACAGTATTCCCTACACCGCTCCCGTATATGGGATTTCTTTTGGTTTTGGCACCAAGAATTTCAGACCTGAGATTTACCCACTCAAAAATCATGCTGTTTCAACAGTTGGCATGACACACAGACTACGTACCACTGGATAAAATTCCTTTTTTAGGGCAATGTCTTCAACAGAGGGCAAATCTCAGGCCTGTAACTCAGTGCAGAGGCTGATACAACAGTTGAGTCCTTTATGCATCCAGCCCTTTATTAGGACAGAGGGAGAAATGTATCTGGAGTAGTTCAGAATTCCAGTAAAGCATGTTTCACATGCAGGAAAGTGCAGTGTCTTTTGCAGTCAGTCTCGGGGTCCTCCATTATAGTTTGTGGCTTTTCTCCAGAAGAAACTTTTGCAAGTCCTTTACCTCCCTACGGGCATTCAGAGTAACTCCTGATGAAGCAAATAGAACAAAATGTTGTTCTAATACAGTAATACAATTTGTTTTACCCTTGCTTAGCCTGGTGCAATGTTTAGTGCTAGAGTCATGTTGATGTTTGACAAGAAAGAAAAAAAAATCCATGTATTTTCGTTGCCTCTAATCCAAGGGTTTTCTACACAACAAAGATAATGTGAGCTGCAGGCAAATGACAGCAAAGAACAGAAGAGAGCAGATGAAAATTACTTTCTTTGTCCTATAAACATCTAATATCGTTCTAATTATGTTTATGGACATCTTATCATTTTGTCAAGGCTAGGAATTAGTTGTGAATGGCTGAGGTAGCGACCTAAAGCCTTTAATTTCTTTGCTCTAATTAGGGAGCTGCAACTCCTGTAAGAAAATTCAGCTTCCCTTACAAATTATTTTCTTGGAAGTTGTTACACATGGTGGCAGACAGTTTAAGACAAGTCTATCCCAGTGATTTCAGAGAGCTCTGAACACTGCTGACAGAGAAGTTTCAAGAACCAAACTACAGGTGACACAAGTTACTGTCGTAACTTCGATCTCTCTGGAACAGGCTGTGAGATCTCCACCCCTGGAGCTACTGAAACCTCAGTGGGACGAAGCCTTGAGCAGCTGCTCTAAGCTGTCCCAGCTCTGAGCAGTGTGGTCGACCAGAGACCTCCCCAGGGTCCCGACTGCCTAAATTTTTCCGGAGCGCTTCTGAATATGCCTGAAGCACTTCTTTTTGTCTGAAAACAGATACGCTAATCAGCATGTCTGGAAGTACCAGAAAGCAAAGATGTTGCTGTATAGCAGCCAGCTCGTCTGTTCAGCTCCAGACAAAGAATTCCCAACACAGCAGAGCTCAGGACCAGCATGGCATTAGTCAATAATTATATGCAAGGTGTGAGGTGATCTTAATAATTCACCTCTCTAAATCAGTGGTCTTCCTACAGGGGAATTTTGTATGAGAAGGGAAAAATAAAAGTTTTCTGGCAGAGCAGGCTTTTGCCTCAGGCCTTTACAACAGCCGTCTCTCAGACGCAATGACGTCCTTCAGATGAACAGTCTCGGTAGTGCTGGGTAGCGTTAGCCTTAGGCAAATTATACTCTAAGACTTCTACCTAGTGCAAAACTACGCTTGCCATAAGCTTTTTGCTGTTGATTTACAACCTGGACTCCATTGACTGCCCCTCGTCCTAGGGGAGTTGACAGAAACTTTTCCTTTTCAAACTTTGTCTGTCACAGGGATGAGTTTTCACATCAAGGCAGCGCAGGCATTTGCTCCCAAACACTAGCCCCCCCCCAGCAGACATTCATTTTATTTATTTAACTAAAATAGAATTTCACAAGTAGGAAGATACTCAAGTTCTTCTTTCAAACATGAAGTTAATAATCCAATGTCTTTACTTCACGTACAGACTGGACCATTCTTTTCAAACATCCTATATGTAGCTGTGGGATGTAGCACTATGAAGTGAGATTGCCACCCGCAGACTTGACATAGTGCTTGTGACTAGGAGCAGTTTATGCCTTAGGGAACCATTCTCCCCTTTTTCCTCCACAAAGTAACTAATCTCATCCTTAAACACAGAATTGCATCTAGCTTTATGCAACTGAACTGTCTTTTTGCTCTGCATTTTAGGGGCGACATTGAATACGAAACTATCTTGACCATTACTGGAACACTGGGAGAGAAGCCTTGCAAGCTACAGCTCAGGGGACGAGGAACATACGATGGAAAGTACGAAGACCCGTAATTTAAGCAAGACAATGTCAGACAAATGTCAAGGTAATGGGGTTGGATGCAGATGTGCCATCAGTTGAGCCTGTATTTCCATTTATGTCAGTTTTTTTAACATGGATCAGAATTTTAGCAGAATAAAATTTTAAAGTTATGAGGAAAAAAGTTCATGGTACTTTAAAGAAAGCAGCCATAATCTCATTCTGTGGTATTGCTTTTATTGCTGTGATAAGCTTACCGTTACCCACAGAACCAGGCTCTGCAAAATAATCGGTTTTAAATTGCAAAGCAGCTATGGTAACAGGCCAAAACCCTCTGCATATCACAGTATGCCTCAAATGACAATTAAAGACTGTTTGTACCTTAAAAAATAGCTTTTGTTTTGCCTTGTTTATTTGTTTGACATTAAAATGGACACTGACACATAACAAAGGCAAGAATTAGTGAATAGGCCAGAAGCCCCCAGGCTGTTTTCTCAGCGCCTTACATGAAAAGGGGAAGAGCCAACTTTCCCTGGACTCCTTGGAAAATTACCAACCTGCATGTTTCATCATGCTTGGGTTTTGAGAGCATCCCCTTCAGCTACAGAGGGAGGAACCCTTCCTCCTTTTAATTCTTTCCCCCCACATGGTTCCCATTTACTCACACTTCTCTTGAAATGTTTTTAGTATTACTTTAGCTAAAGGTCACTGAAATTCCCACTTCTGAGCCTGTTAAGTTTTCCACTCCCGTCATATAAAAGGTTTTTGTTAAAGGCAGTGTGTGTGGGGAGGAGGGGGCTGCAATCCACACTGGAGGAGAACAAAAGATGTACAATAGCTGCCTTCTGCCTAGTTTAAAACAGGCTTGTACTAACAATGAGAACTCATTTTATACACAGGACCCTCACTGTGAAGAAAGGACCCTCGAAGATGGCTAATGCCCCTCTGCCCCCTCTGTATAATTTAATCGGTTTTGCTCTAAAATATAGCACGCGTGATTGCCGAGTGAGGCAGACTATAGAACAAGAATGAAAATATCTCTCTCTAGCTAATCATGACCTTCAAATAATAATCACCATAAAAAGAAAACAAATATATTGCAAAACCCCAATTGTATTATTAAGTGCAAAAACAAGAGCCAGGACAAAGAACTTCAGTCTGTGTTACAAAATTAAACTTTGCTAACATGTCAAAGACGATGAGTACATTTCTTTTTCAAACTGTTAGCTCTGAGTTTCAGTGATCTTTCTGCTCATGAGAGAGAGAACAGGTAAGGGAGACTTCACAAGATTAAATACACATTTGTATTAGCACTGAAGTACGGAGATGTCACTGATGTTCACGCAAGTGCTTGCAGTTAAGAGTAATGCTGAAATCTGTTTTATGTTAGGTAATTAAATATTATTGAGCATAAGCTTGTCCTCTAAGTTAAGAGTCACACAAGCTGATAATTAGAAATGTGTTGGAAAAGATGGAATGGCCGCTTTCAAACTCCTGGCTTCTAGCAGTTCAGCTGAACCTTTCTATTCAGGCACCTCCTGTGTCTATTACATTCTAGTTCTTCCACTTTCCCCTGCTGGAGCCTTGAGAGCAGCTTGGTTAAAATCAGGAAGCTACAGCACATCCTCCAGCACAGGGACAATTTAAGACATAGCCAACTTATGACTTGGATAGGACAGACAGAGTTGTAAAGGAAATGATGTTAAGTCTCTGCACTGCTTTCAAAACAAGCTGTTCTAGACTTCTTGCAAGATGGTGAAATCTTTTAAGAAAACCCTGGAAAAGCCTTTTCCTGTGCACTGATGTTTTTGAGCGACCCTTTTAGACAATCTGTCATACAAAAATACTGTACCAGGAACTACTGCTCTCTGGTAATATTCACAGAATAAAGGGATCGATTAAATTAGAAATATTCATTCATCATCACCACACAAGGGCCTGGAGTTGAACTTCAGCTGAACTAATTTCTCTTCTCATGTCAGAATGCTTTTTAACTCTGAAGCAAATGCCAGTTTCGCATTTTCCCACCTGCTTAGTAGATCTGTACGATTTATTCTACTTTGCCATTTGTGCCTCAAATTTGTAGATCTAGTCACGAATCCCTGAATCCACTTGATTTCACAGTGCAAATCATTTCCTATTACTAGAGAAGGCAGAGAATTAGCTGTCCTGTTGTTTCATCAGTACACTGGAGTTTAGTTCCCTGGGTACTCAAATACTGCTGCAGCGCCCATGCCAGTTCCAATGCACATTGATACAACACCATATGCTCTGAAACAGAAGAACACATGGTATTAAGATGACAGATGAGTTTTACATCATCTGGGGAAAAAAGAATACAATAAATTTGAGCTACCCACTGCTCTCCTGTGTCACCAAGAGATTCTAACTCTAGAGCAGGTCCCGGTGCCCTGGAGTTCTTGCAGGGTGTTGTTTGCAGAGCACGTGGACAGAGGTTTCTCTGCCTGCTTTCTGGACAGTGTGCCAGAAGCAAGCTCCTCAGACATATGAGCAGCGAGCTCAAGCTAGAACTCCTTTGATTCAGGTGGGTTGAGGAATAAACTCTTCCTCTCCTGCCTCCTACCACTGCCCTTCACAGGGCTTTGCTATGTAGAAGTTCAAGGTAAATTTGGATAGTCAGATGATGTGCAGTTGGATTTGTGGAAAAACAGAGTGCAAAACCTGATTTCAGAGCAAGTTCTTTCACTTCGGTTTGAGGTGGTTTATTGTTACTGCCCGATTTGCTTGGCATTTAACAGCTCGCCACCACTGTTACTCTCCCCTCTAGGCCAGGGCACAGCTCTTCCTAAGATGCAAGTGCAGTGACACTCTATGTGCCAGCCCCAAAGGGAGCAGTGGCAGAGCCAGCCAGCAGCACCTACCAGCTTTATTCCATACGTCAGGAAGAGCCCGAGCCCTGGGCAGAGAGCTGGGACCGGACTGTCACAAAGCTGGACGCAGCCCAGCCGTGCAGAGCCACCAGCTCCGACCACCGACTCGCTCCTCTAACGCTGCACGGTGGAGGTGTCTACCCCAGGGCCCTGCACCACCACGGACCAGGAGAGACTCCGCGTTCACGGGCAGCGAGACATGACACAGCCCTCCCTAAAGAGGGCCACCGGGAATTCGCGTGCAAAGCTACCAAAGGGATGGAAAAGCTTAACCCAAACTGATGGTTACCTCTGAGCCTAAGTTACTTACGTACACGTAAGGCATTAAGGCTAATACTGTTCCTCAGTGCTCACCTTTTCCCTCTGCGCTTCAATTCATTGAGCAAAGTGACAACTTGACGAGCACCAGTACAGCCCAGTGGGTGCCCCAGTGCTATTGCTCCTCCCAGGGGGTTGACCTTCTCCATGGGAATGCCCAGCTTTTCAACACAGTACACAGCCTAGAAAGACAGAGGGAATGGTTTCATGGAGATGCTCTCGCCCCCGTTTATTCTCAGCTCTCCTGCAACAGAGAGCTAAGAGGACTGCAAAGACGACTGGTGATCTCATCCACATACAAAGAGAGACAGCAAACCATCCTAGGCAGCTCTAGGGGCTTCAAAAGATTTGTGCTTAAAATGAATTTAGCTCAAACTACGTTTGTTATTACACAAACTCCACATCATTGTGTCAGCTGCTCTTAAAAGTATGAAACAGTTAGCACTCAAAGGCCTGACTCCAGCTAGACCCTCTTTCCCAGTGGAAAGGAGTGGAACTACATTACTAATCCAAAGCACACAGAAGTGAGCTAAGCCTATCAACTCCATCTCAAACTCAGCCCACTACTTCCTGACAGGCATGTCACAGATTTGTGGAAGACACAGTAGTGGAGTTTCTACCTTTCATTAAGGACCTCCAAATTAGTGAGTGCAACACATTCACACTGACACCACCCGATAAAAAATTACAGCCCTTGTGAAACAGATTTTGCAAGTTGGTATGAGGATATGATAGTAAAGATTACATTCTTATTCAGTGGACATATTTTTTTCTTGTTTTGTTTGGTTTTTTTAAATATTAAGCTGTATAAGCAATGCCCTGCTTTTTTTTTTTTTTTGAGGGAAAGGGAAAATAGCCTGCACATGTTATTAACATTTGGTTGAAGATGTAATATGTGGAACAAGTCTGAATCTTAATTTGCAGACCAAGCTGAAATATACTCAGCTACCAAGCAATGTAGCAACTCAGACAGGATGATCACTCACCTGGCTTGCAAAGGCTTCATTAATTTCATATATATCAATGTCATTCAGAGTCAAACCTATGGTTCAGAAAAGTCAGGATTTAAAAGGAGATATTTTCACCGTATGACTATATCAAAGAGAATAATTCACTGACAGCCTCTCTTTATGAATCCTAGTTCCACTCCACTAATGACAAAAAGAGGGGAACCTTGGCTCCATGCGGGCTATCTACACCTGTACACGTGTTTATGTACAAAAAAGTCTAAAGACTGCAAAAATGTCACATTCATGGTATTGTGTCACTGAGTTTGCCAAGTTTCCTTAAATTAAATGTGATTTCTTTGCAGAGGAATTAAAGATTGAAGGGTATTTTGAGACTGAAAGGTAAAACTATAGCTGAGCTTGCGACCATAGCAATGATATGCGGACACAACAATAATCATCAGCTATAAAAGCTATTTAACCTGATGAGTATGATAAGAACCCTGAGGAAAGCCTGACAACTGTTCAGATGCCAAAATTGTGTAGAAAAAAAACCCCAAAACAAACACAAAACCCACACCCCCACACACTGGTCACATTAAGGAATTAAAAACAGCACTACATGATCACTAAATCTCTTGCCACATGTTAACTGTTTGTTGAGACCATGCGGGGATTTAATCCTGAGCTTCTCAAAGACAAGTGAATGACAATTTATACATGAGTACAAGTGAACAGTATTACAATAATCCCAGTCAGAATCTGTTTTAAGGTTTTGAATTTAAGTTCACTGTTCCTATGGCTGATAGCTGCACATGCTAGAATAGTATAATCTTAAATTTCAGTCCACAGAGTCTGATTTGCCAAACACTGTATGAATGACAAGGGGTTCTTACCTGCCTTCTCCACAGCTACAGGGATTGCGTAGGCTGGTCCTATACCCATAACATCGGGTGGGACTCCAACCACAGCAAAGGACCTGAGCACTCCCAGGACTGGGAGTCCCAGTTGTGCTGCTTTTGAGCGTTTTGCCAGGAGAACAGCAGCTGCTCCATCACTGACTTGGCTGGCATTACCTGTTGGAACAGATCTATTAACACCTTTTTTGCCTAAGCACATTCTATTACAAGGCAGGTAAACCACAGGAACACCACAAATTTAACAACAGAGCTGACCTGCTGTAGTGCTACCATCCTCTTTGAAGGCAGGCTTCAGCTTTGCCAAACCTTCCAGGGTCGTGGAGGGCCTAATCCCTTCATCTTGGTGCACGGTGATTGTTTTTTGGTTGCCCTGATCATCTAGAACAGTGGTCTTCACTGGAACAATCTCAGTTTTAAACAGTCCCATCTGCTGAGCTTTTGCTGCTCTGTTAAAGAAGAGTATAAAAGGTTAAAATATTCTGGACGTGAATTGCAAGGGAACTAACACCAAGGAAACCAGTTAGTAAGAGTATGAACTACGGTGTGACTTTGTATACAGGCACATCATCACTGAGCAGTGGATGGGAAGACAGGCGAATACTTATTTCCATTCATGGGAAGACAAACTTCTTGCCTCTATGTCACAGGAGATAAATCGCTAACGTTATGGGCATTGTCCCCAAACCCAACTCACAGGATCACACGCTTCTGAGCAAGATCCCCGTTCTGTTCTCATCAACACCTTTGTGACTGACCACCAGCAGCCCACAGCATGAAGTTGTACTTGTCCAGTAGTACAGCCACACCACAATTGTAACAAAATAAATGAATCCTGATGTTCAAACATCAATTCTTATTTTTGAGTTTAAACAGGGCAAGTGGTCTAAGCCTCTACATAACACTAATGATTTCTGACAAGTGAGGGAATGGCTAAAGTTTCACTCATTCCTGGTTTTGTCTTGCTAAAGACAAGTTGAGCTTCAGACCACAGACTTCAGGTATAATCTTCTGGCATTTAAATGTAACCTTTCAACCCTAAATGATTGCAATTTATGTTGCATAGTTCAGTGTGACTTCACAGAAGGTTATCACTTAATTTAGCAGTAAAGGTGCAGCAAAGATAGGGTCTGGTCCCTGAGACAGTAGCATTAGTAGTAGGGAACAACCGACACGACCGGACTGATAAAGCAGACAGAATGCAATTAGCTAAATTATAATTAGCTCAGGACACACAGTTTTAATCTTTCATATCAACAAGGTATTTAAAAGCCTTCACAGTAAAGCTGATATAGAAGATTTCCCTTCCAGCAGCAGAGCACCCTTTACAGGGAATACAAATTGGAGACTGAAAGCTTGTTTCACCCCCTCATCACTTTATGCTTTTACTAATAAAATGAAAATATTTAATACTCCCAGGTAAGCGACAGTTAGAGCAAAGTGCTGAAGGACAGATCAGTAATTCTGCAGACATCCTGAGACCGAGGCCAGAAAATCACCCCTTTCCTCATGTGAGAGGTGAGGATCGCGTTCACATAGCCTTTTGCGTTATCAGTTCAATGTCAGTGAGAAAGGCTGGCATGCCAAGTTCCCTAAGAAGCAGAGCCAGAATTTAAAGGTTAACTGGCCTGTGCAGTGGCTTCCTGTATTAGATAAATAATTGGACCGGGGTGATGCTTAAACAGAGCCCTGAAAGTTAGTTTAACTCTTTGATTAGCAGCAACTTTAACATATCACCTGCCACTGGACTGCCAGTACAGCCCCATGGATTCCAGGGGTCAGTTGACTTTGGCAGTGATTTAACCTAAGAGGAAGGTTATTAGAGGTAGAATTGGACTCACTTGGAGCCAAACACCTGCAGTGAATACAAGCCACTCTTCTCATAAGCTCAGCAGTTCTCTAGAAACTGCTACATTTAAACATTCCCTCTTAGAAAAGGTTCCTTCTGCTGCCACTCCCGCGTTCAGTTTCAGATGATACTGAGCCAAAGCCACTATGAAAATACTGCACCATACATTCGTTTCACAAACCTCACGGAGGTTGTATCCTTTGGATGCTGAAAAATACAGGGGCACTCACTGCTCAAGGCTCGCAAAATTAGTCACACAATCCCCAGTACAGCTCTGGGGTTGGGTTTCATTATCACACAACCCGGGACATGCACTGATCTTCGCTCTGATCATCTCAAGCTTCTTTACTCACTATTAAGGTTTGGAAGGCAACACGAAGGCTGCACTTAACCACTCTTTGGAAGTAGCAATGCGTTTTCCATCTGTATTTATTCCTTAACTAAAAGGTTTTAAAAAATAAAAAAAAAAAGAAAGAAAAGAAAAAAAAAGGCATTTACTTTTGTTGGGAAGCCAAGGCAAAGGCATCTTGCTTCTTTCGGGAAACTCCAAACTTCTCTGCCACATTTTCTGAGGTTATTCTGGGGAAAACAAAATCACAGAATTAATCCAACAACACAGCTGACGGAGCTGCAGTTAGCTTCTACTAAGACAATACAAGGTACAAGCAGTGGCTTCAGTCTCAAAGCTAACTGCTGCCTTCTCAATCTAAAACTGCTTGGCAGAAGCAAATCCTGAATCAAATCTAGGACCAAAACAAGGTTCAAATCCATTCTCCTTGCTCATTAAGCTGTTGAGTTTAAGACATACGACAAGGAAATGTTTCATCAGAGTCGCTGATCTCCCCCCCACTTCACGCAATTAATCTTCTACCACAACCAAGGAGGATGCCGACACATACAGACCCAAGCTCACCACATTCAGATTGATTTGAAACAGTACTGTCACCGAAGAGACAGACCACCTAGAAAACCCTTGAACTTTGGGAGGAGGAAACACTTACCCCATAGGAATAAGGCAGTCTCGAGCTTTGCTGTTTTCCATCATACTGGAACTGATATCACCAGGGTTATTTGCACTTCTAAGGGACATCGTTTCCACGCTAAACACAAGACAAATTTGAATTTGCTACCAGAGCTTTCATACTACATTTCTGGTAATTGCTCGCTTAAGACTGATCAAAACTCAAGTATCTTGACAACATGCTTTCCTATCACCCGACAGAAATGCAGATAATAATTAAGAACTGGCTGAGGCAGTAGCTCTTCAATCATCAATATAAGAATTACCATGAAAAGAAAACAGATGGCTGATTAAATTGATCCTTGTTTCACTAAGAACAGGATACCAATGTCAACAGTTAATTTCTTGTGTTTCCACAGCTAGGAAGGAATTCCTAATGATTCTGACGCTTTTGTCCTCAAACATAACGAGAAACCTAAGGTCCTAGGACTGGAGTTTCCAGCGAGATTGTCAACAGCCATAAAAATGCCACTTACAGCTTAAGAACCGGTTGGCAGTATAATAAGAAAAGTATTAAGCAAACCACGATAAAGAGACTTCAGTGAGTTATGCCATTTGTATTTTGCAACATGAAGAATTTAAGACACGAATCCCAGAGGCTGCAGTCTTTGACCTACAAGTGAGTTAACCCATTGAAGATATCCAAATTTACTGCAGAAATACACAGCCATCACTTAAGACTAGTAAGCTTTTGTAAAGTTGGTCTAGACAATGAAACCTACGAGGGGAAGAGGGTTCAAATTCTACTCTGCACCACACAAATACACTCATGAAGAGTAAATAACAAACCATTCATGGAGAACACAAGACAAGCAGAAAGTAAGGTTTTCCACCAAGCAGCTTATCGTAAGTGCTATCAAGAATTTAAACTAACTCTAATATGGGACACTGCATTACCTGACTTCAGCTGCATCTACTCCCTGAAGGAAGGTGTAGAATCAGGTTTTAAGTAAGAGCAAACCACAGCTACTGCATTTTGTTTTGTCATCCAGTCTCTCTCCACCTACAGAGTGGGTGAGTCCACTCAGGGGAAGAGCATGACTTGGGATAAACTCAACTCACAAAAGCTATTTGTAACTTACTGATTTTATTGTCTTCATGGAGGACCCTGCACGGTAAAGGCCAAAAAACTTCTCACAATGAAACCCCGATGGCTTGCATACCCAAAGGTGCAAAGGCTGGATCCCAAACGCTTCAAGCCTTTTAGTACTTTTATGCATATCATTTTGGTGGACACTGCCAAAGCAACTTCTTGAAACGAGTGTGCTAAAGTGAACGAATGAAAAGCGTCATGTGTTCGAGCACAAGCTTTCCCCGTGAACACCAAGTGCTCTCCCTACATCAGAGGAACATGCCTGTCTTGCTGAGCTGTTTATTTCGCAGCAGTCTAAGAAGGGAAGGGCGTTCTCAACATCAGATCTTGCTCAACCAGGTACGTGCAGGTGGTGGGAAGTTGTAAATATAAACATTTTCCTAAGGACTACCAGATGACTGTGTACAGTAATAATTCAAGAAAGACTTAGAGTTACCAAGGTAAAGAAAAATAGAAACCCAGTATTTTAGCCTCAGGATTACTCAATACTTTTTTTAAATTCGTTCTTCTGAAGTGAATGTGTATATGGTTACTAGTATTTCTCCAAAGCCAACCTAACATTTACATAATCCTCTAAAAAATAAACACTTCTTATGACATTAGGACTGAAGCAAAGAACAGCACGTCTGTCCACTGCAGAAGAACATCTCCTGTAAGTCTGTAGAACAGTTATTAGCATGAGTAGAACATGAATTTCTTTATCTAAGACAGCTGGTAGTCTTCTAAGACACTAGTTAATTGGAGATTAGTTAAAAAGCTAATTATGGCAGGCTCTTTCAGACTGTCAGAGCTCTGCACACAAGTGGTACCCGACAGCAGGGCCAGAGGACCCTAATAAAACAGGCTTTTCACATGCTTTTAAGAGATACACAGCCTCTTATTGCAACCCCAGCAGACAGGTCACTAGGACCAAAACTTCCAGGAGAATTAAAGGATTATCAAGCATCCTCCCTCAGACCCTTTAAGATGACCCAATCTTCTGTGAAAGTACTCAGCAGCCTCTGGAAATACACAAATTGCATCTGGAGCCACCACTTAAACTCAGGTCCTAATTTTAGAGTTTATTCACCCATTTGTCAAATGAGGACAGCATCTATTTCCTTGGTGGGGGACAGATCTGGCTGGAAGGGGTTTCTAATTCCTCACACAAGAGCTACTGCAGAGGGACAGAGTGCTACCTTCAGGAAGCCTAAGCAAATACCATAAAAAGACTTTCTTACCCACAGGCCAAGCCAATGTCATATGATCCATTTCGGATACCACCTGTAACAGCAGTGCACAAACATTCTTACTATCAAGAGGAGCAAAAGCATTTCCATTCCAGCTGTGGTTTCATGAACACCTGAGGCACCCACTACAGCCAAACGGGGCATTCCCTCCGCCCTACCGCCTGCCAGAACGTGAGCCAGGTCAAGGAGCTGATGGGGCTGAAGACTAACCATGACCTGACATGCAACCAGAGAGGACTGGAGGGACAATTCTAGAAGCTGCCTGATATGGAAGCGATGGTAGAACTTATCCTCAGAAAACAAGTTACTTCTCTAGGGGTAAACTCGGCCGCTCAAGGATATAAAAGTATTCAATTAACAACAAACTGAAAATTCCTAACAGCAGAAGACATTATTGCTATTTTTACTGCTCAGAGAGATTGGATGACAGGAGACATGAGTACTCAGGGTAGGGCAGGCACCAACTCCAATCCAAGTGCCCATAACACTTACCAGCTATATTGATAATGGCCTGTAGCCCGGAGGAGCACTGCCGGTTCACACTCGAGCACGGCACTGTCTCTGGAATACCACTAGAAAATAAGACAGCATTGGCAAAAACTCAGTGACAAAAACCACCCAACAATCCAAACATCTAAAGAGAGCATTAAGCCACTTGATTAAATTTTAACCCTCACGTTCAAGACAGATCCCTTTATGCATTTGTTGACCTATTTGGTCCTGCACCAAAAGAAAGCAAAGTTCATAGATAAGTTCCACACTTGATCTGCGAGCGGCTCTGAGTGCTTCCCCACAGGTCTGTCTTTAGAAGGTCCTCTGTAAGCAGGGCCCTCTCATGTGCCTACTTCCCAAGCTCTGATTGGGGCCAGAAATACTGAAAAGCTCTGCATTATCCACAATTACTGGTGGGCTCTGTCTGCACGTCTCCAAAGTAGTAGTCATACACTGATTTACAGAAGCAAACATCAATTGGCAACAGACACTGACTGAAATGTTTGGAAGCTGGAATCCAGCTCACTATGAGCCATCGACCACCAACACTGGGAAGTGAACAGAAAGACCTGAGACAACTTGATGGTTTTGGGACCATGCAGAGCAGAGAGAAGTGCAGCCCTGCAGTACAGAGAAGCTGCAGGTGCAGCTGGGAGCCCACAAAACAAGATCTCCCATTCAGAGGCTCAACACAGGCAGCACAAACAGATTAAACAGCCTCACCTCTGCCCCCCTGTCCCTTTGCCATCAGGGTTCTCCCAACACTCAAAGTCTAATTTCTAGGCAAAAGGTGATTTGCTGTAACTTCCTAGGAGCGCATGAGCCTCATTACAACCTCTGACCCAGTGCTGCTTCATAGCCAAAGCCTGAGAAGAAGAGGAAGAACCTTGATCTGGTTGAGCGTTTACCTTAGAAACTGTGCAACTCTTGCAATCAAAGCGCCAGCTCCAGGCTGCAGCACGTTTCCTGAGTGCAAAGATACGATTCCAGTCAATCGGTTGCATGTCCCTCACTATTTGCTGCACACATCAAAGGGATGTTAACATCATCATGGCTTAGTACTGTCCGGCACCCAGATCAGAGCCCCACCACTCGACAGAACAGTCACGAAGGACGCACTGATTTCATAAACCTAACGCTACACGCTAACCCCTTCCAACCCCACAACACCTGCAAGTATGGGACACCAGGAGCAGCCTATCCCAGAGAGCTATCCAGACCAGGAGTTTCAAGTTTGGACAGAGGTTGTTCACTCACCCACACAGATGTCTCCCAGGACCTCAGGACGAAGACTGACATCTTGAAGGACAGCTGTCATAACAGCAGACAGCAGTTCATCGGGTGTAGTATCCTAAAAGCAGAGGGGATTAGCGCTACTCAATAAACACTGTTAACTGCCCTGTCACCAGTTCACCCTCAGGTTACCTCAGAGAGCAAGCGTACAATGCTTAAGCAGCTTTGCTCCACTTCTCAGCTCATGATGGTTGTTGTTTTCCTACAAAAGCAGAATTACTCTGCATGTTTTTTTACCCCAGGTATCTTTCAAGCACTGTAACACACACCCCGCTTTCTTACCTAGCTCGGTTTCATATGAGCACGCTTTGCAGGGCCTTCAAAACCAAACAACTACGGTGAGTTACGTGACACGACTTAGCAAGTAGAACCCCTCAGTTTACTTAGCGAGAGAAACACAGGTGACCCCTCAGCTGGTGGGAAGCACCGCCGGCGCGTCGAGACCTATTTTGAAGGACGACGAGCGACACGCATCCTTTGGGGCCATCCTGGCACCATGCTGTCGCCTCGGTCAGAGCCCCAGGACTCACCCCGTGCGGAAAAGGGCGGCAGGTCCGTGCCACCTGCCCTCGGTACCCCAGCGAGCCGAGCAGGCGAGGGAGATGCCGCTTCTCTAAGCGGTTGCTCTGCTTGACCGCAGCAGGTAAAAGCAGCGTGGTAGAGACCTACCCCAGGCTTTAAGGGGAGGCGGGAAACTCGTCGGTACATTGACTGAATTTTTGGGGGGATGCCAAGCGGTCCTGCCGCACCTGGGCTACATCCCCGCTCCCGGCATTAAAAACGTGAGAAAACGTTGTCTTTTAGACCGTTTCAGAGCCCCGCTCCCGGGCCGTGGCTGAGGGGCAGCGGGCAGGCGGGGGCCCAGCGCCCGTGTGTGGAGACGGGGGTCCCCAACTCCCTGTGAGGGGGCTCGGCGCCTGTGGTGGGGCTCAGGAGGCCCCAGCCCCCGAGGTGGGGAGGCGGGCAGGGAGGCCGCAGTACCGCCGGGACCCCCCCGGGAAGGGGGAACAGGCGGGCTGGACCCCCCCAGCCCCGGCCCGTACCTTGAAGCCGCCGCGCTTGGCGCGGCCGATGGCGGTCCTCCGCCCGTGCACCACCACCACATCGTCGGGGCCGGCGGCCCGCGACGAGACCCCGGCCCGGCTTCCGCACGGCGCGGCTCGAATCCCGGTGCTGGTCCCCGGGGGGGAACCGGCGAGGTGCCCCAGCACCAGCTGCACCCGCCGCGCCGCCCCGCCGGACGGCGCCGCCGCCATCTTGTCGTCTCCCCCACCGCCGCCGGGGGCGTGGGCGTGGACGCGGTGAGACTCACCCCCTCGTTTGCATAGTCCCACCCCCGCCCCGCGATGGCCCCGCCCCCAAGGCTTAACCCAGGCCTCGGCTCCCTGCATGGAGGGGGGCAATAATAAATTAAAATAAAGACGCGAAACAAACAAACAAACAAACAAAAACAGCAAAAGGAACAACCGATTAAAGATAAATAAAGGAACATTAAAATAATTGGATTTAAAATAAATAAAAAATTAAGTTGATAGAGAAAAATAAACAAAAAATTTAAACAAAAAATAATAAAGGAAAGGGGGGAAAGGGGGCAGAAAGGGGGGAAAGGAAAGGTAAAGAAAAAAGGAAAAAAGAAATAAGAAATAGCAATAAAGAAAAGAAGAAAAACAAAGGAAATATTTTAAAATAAAAATAAATTAATGAAAAAAATTAAAATTAAATAACTTTAAAAGGAATATAAAAACCCGTGCATTTGGAGCATTTGAACAAAGCGGGACGCCAGGACAAAGGGACACGCAGAGCCGCAGGGTCCGAGAACTGCACAGATTCATTATTTCGAGCAAACCCCACCAACCATCAGCTCCACCCCTGCCTTGTCACCCCCCCCCCCCCCCCCCCCCCAGCCCCACTGCCACCCGGGATGGTCACGGTCATGCCAGGCAGCCCCACTAGGAAAGGACTATACTGGTGTGCAGGGGACAGGCGATGTCCCCCTCCAGCCTCCCCCACCAGAGAAAATCATTTCTCGATGGATACGTAACGATGCGGCGCACAGGGAAAGCCACCGGGCCTCCTACAGGCAAAATAAAATAAAATTAAAAACAAAACAAAACAACCAAAAACCAACTTTACATGGCATAATATTACATTCTCTTTTCCTAGTTTCATTCTGTACATCAGAACACTGCGAGGGTTTTAAAAAATAAAAAGGCAAAGGCACCTGAGGAGTGAGTCGCGCACACACACGTGCACACACGTGTGCACACACACACACACGCACGCACACGCACACACGAGCCGCATCCATCCACGGAGGATTTGGGTGGTTTGAGGGCCCTGGGAGCGTTTCGGGGCAGCCCAGACCCGGAGTGGCCGGGAACCCCGTTTTGCTCTCAAGGCTTTGGAAAGAAGGAGAACACCCACCCATCACTGAAGGGCTGAGAAAATCGAAACCAAACAGATTCAATGAAATAGGAGAAAACAGCTTAAAAATGGGTTTGGGTTTTGGTTTTTTTTTTTAGCTTTGGTGAATACACACTTTGTTACCCTCTTCTGACAAAACCCTTCCCAGCCAATACCGATCTTTTTTTTTTCTTGTATTTTTTTCCATCCGTCCCATATTACTGAACAGATTGATGGATTTGGTCCTATTCACAGAATAAAATTCTTCATTCCCCCCTCGGAGAGACGACTTTAACCCCCCTCCCCGAGGAGGGCTGCCCATCACCGCTGTGGTCGACAGGCACAAACCCCTGGTACTGTCCCGCCGCAGCTCCCCGGCTTCACTGGAGCCCAGCCTGGGTAATAACTGGCCTCTGCAGCTTTGCAGGCAAATTTATAGGGAATCCTTTTAGCTATTTCTTCTAATTTGCCCTAACGCTACCAGTGTTGGTTTTTTTTTTTTTTTGAACTGAAATAACTCTAATTTTTGCTTCTCTTTTCAGAGGTGTGGACAAGGAAACGCTCCCACCGCCACACCCACGGTGCAAAGTCTTGATCTCTTTCACACGGAAGAATTCAAGGATGTGTGAAGTCACACGAACGACCAATTTCTCAATTTCCTCTTCAGTCCAAGCAACACTTTTCATTTTCAATTAAAAACAATATTAAAATAAACCTGTGTTTGACACACTGGCCTGAAGACAGCAACCTCCCAGGAACTGCTTATTTAACCCTTTGCTGCACTGGGTGGAAATAGCTAATGCAGCAGTGAAGGGGGAGGTGGGATGGGGCAATTAATTTGTCCAAAACAACCAAGATCTGGTTAATTAATAAGCTTCCAGGGACTCTGTGCGTGCGCCCTGCCCAGGTTTTCCAGCAGGGCAGAGCTGGTCAAAGATACTGTAGCCCAACTCTGCTTTCAACTGGCTCGTTTTGTCCTACAACTTCAAATATACTGTGGGAAGAAATCTGCTTCCAGCTGCCCTCGACGGAGGCAGCTCTGCTCTCCCAGTCTGAGGCTCCATGGTCCTGCAGCTGCTCCCTCGGGCACCACCATGGAGGTGATGTCCCCCTTCCCTGCACCCGGGGCTGGTCCCACGAGGCATGGAGGAGAAGGCACCCAGCCCTCGGCAGCCCAGATCCATTAGGCTCCCGCTTGGTTTTTACGGAGACCCACTGGGATCCTCCTGCAGCTCTGCTTCCAAGACGCGTCGCCGTTCCTCCAGCCCCAGCGTAGTGGCACGGGCACGGGTTAGTGGGGCTACGGCTCTACGGCGAGCCGCCCTCGCCAAGATCCCCTCCAGCTCCCACCTGAACCCTGACGGTTCCCAGCACGAACCGGCTGGTGCTCAGCCCTGCCCACCGCAGGCATCGACAGCATTTAAACATCCTTCTGCATGGCCCGTGGCAGAGGTCCCAGGCATCCGTCCGTGGGTGTACCCCACAGAGACCTCCTGCACCCCGAAAAGACCCCCTTCTTCCAAGACTCGCACACACACGCGTGCACACCCACACACACACGCACGCACAAAGGCAAAGTCAACACGGCTGCTGCATCATCGCACCCGACTCCGTGTTTTGTGCCGAGTCGAGCATCACTCCTTGATTGTAACCGCTTAAGGCACAGAACAGTATTAAATGCTGCCCCGCTGGAGACTCTGGCTGGTCCCGCGACCTCCAGGAGGGTTCAGTCCCCTTGTGAACGGGGACACCCAGGTCACCCCGACTCTGCGGTCTGAGGATCATCTCCTCTGGCTTGGCCGAAGCCCTTGTCTGTTCCCCTGCGAAAGGTGGTGATCGCCACTGAGCATCTTATTCCTCCACCGGTCCCGGGGATGCTGCCAGCGTCACTGTTGTGCTGGAAGAGGACAAATCCCATTTGCTGCACTTTCCCCAAGAGGTAAGTAACACGGCAAGGGGAGACAACCCCGGTGTCGCCGGCGGCAAGGAGGTTACTTGGTCCGAGGCCAGCACCCGCGCAGTCCGGGAAATCCCTTGCTCCGAATTCCCGGCGCCGACAGTCCCGAGCGCAGCTGGGAAATCCAACAATGTGGCGGGTGCCGAGCCAGCAACGAGCAAGACGGGGTCTGCGGCGGCCACTGCCAGGACAGCCCAGGGCAGAGGTCTGAACCGCAGAGCGCAAAAGGCCGCGGGTCTGGCGGCCGCCCCCCTCCCGCCGGCGTTTCCCCATCCCCGCTGCCAGGGGCTCAGAGCCCGCAGTTGACGAAGGGGTGTCTCAGCAGGTCCTCGGCCGTTGGCCTCCGCTTCTCCTCCACAAAGATCTGCTTGAGGAAGTTGCGACAGGAGTTTGAGACGCCGTCAGGGAGCTGGGGGTTGGTGGGCTGGGTGGC
This sequence comes from Aquila chrysaetos chrysaetos, assembly GCF_900496995.4. Classification (NCBI taxonomy): domain Eukaryota; kingdom Metazoa; phylum Chordata; class Aves; order Accipitriformes; family Accipitridae; genus Aquila; species Aquila chrysaetos. The sequence goes on along the minus strand of NC_044006.1, from coordinate 73,662,287 downwards.
GATTTTAAAAATAGCCGCCATGGCTTCAAACTCTGCCCACGGTGGCTTCTCCGTTAACATCTCCACCACGGTGCAGGCCACGCTCCTGCAACAACACCAAGCACACAGGGGTGAGACAGCGGGTAAGGGACTGGAGTGGCAGCTGTGCATTTGAAGTCTAACGGGCTCTAGGATTGCGCCTGCCTGAACAGACTGCGCAGGGAGCAAACCCACACCGGAGATGGGCGCACGTCTCTGGTACGTTTGGCCCCCTGAGGCTCACTCTTCACACGGGTTCTTGGCGCTGGGCTCTCCACTCCCACGAGCCGGAGTGAACTTGCAAGCCTCGCCCTAAAGCTGGTGGCTTTTCTGGCTACGCTAACTGGCAGATATTAAGTTTCATGAAAGCGTGTGAGAGACCTTATTGGTCCCTGAAGGGAAACTCAGGCACGAGTTTAGACACCACAGTTTCAGCAATAGCATGTAGTTCCCCAGGAAGCTGAGCCAGATTGAACCACATTTGCCTACATCCAATTTCATCTCTGACGTGCATCTGAGAAGGAGCATGTCGGATGAACAGCAAAGAGCCTGAGAGGTTTCCCTGTGCTTGCTGAGGAGTCCTCATCTCAGCAGGGACCCTCTCTGCCACCTCCATTCATAGTTGCTCCTAAAAAACTGAACCACATTTCCCTCCCATCAGCCAGAGCAGGTGGTGCAGGGTACATGGCTGCCTGCTAAGGACTCCCTAGGTTCCCCCCGCAAGCAGGTCTCTGTTGGAGGGACTAGTTTTTGTTGACCCTACTTGCTTGGGCACCCAACGGAAAGCATACTGCGAAGACAGTGCTTCCTCCTCATTGGGAGGATTAGTAGTGTTATCTCAACTCCTTCAGGCTCCAGCTGACATCCTCCACAAATCAAAACATTCACAAGCAGCCAACGATTTTGGTTGTCTTCATGCCTGAGCCATATGCAAACATCTAGCAGCAGATTTTGAAAGGCCGCACAAGATCCCCCTGAGTCGAGTTTACCTAACCTAAAATCAGGGCCACCAAAACTCAACAGCTCTTTTAGCAAACTTTGTTATCAACCTGCTTTCCAGTACTGAAAAGCAGCTATGGGGACGAGCTGCACATGACCCTCACACATGATAAGAGCTTCCAAAAGCAAGCTGTGATTCTGAGTGCTCTTGTTTTGGGCCCTTCAGCTACAACATGCTCCCTCTGGATATCTGCATAGTTGATCCTAACAGTTAGCTCCTACTTCCATCCTTTGCACTGCTCCGTCTTCCAACTACTAGCTGTTGCTCCCATTACAACTTCCCAATGGGATTGTTCAGTTTAAGCGGCTGTGGTGGGGTTTCTACTGTACTCCTTACCACACATCAGCTTTCCTTCCGTAGCCCTCTCCACTGATAACTTCTGGGCTCATCCAGTACGGTGTTCCCGTGACAGATTTAATCCCAGTCCCAGACATGCAGATGGTCTGGATGCGTTTGCTGGCCCCAAAATCTCCAAGTTTCACATTTCCAGCAGAATCTCTCAAAATATTGGCACCTGGGGTGAAAAGCAAAAACAAAAACCCCAAGAGATGAAGCAGTAACCTGAATCAAAGTGGCTACAGTGAGGAGAGCAGGAAGGGCACGGGCAAAGAGTCGGACATGAGGGAGCCCAAAGGGCCTTGTGGGGGCTGGACTCAGCATTATGTAAAACCCCTTTCTCCTAAGGCAGCTGCTCTCCCTAAGGGTTGACTCCCACCGGCATCTCCTCACTCAGCAGGTTTTCCAAAAGTGAGCAGTGAATGGGAGATGACAGATCATCCTCCCCACCCACACACAGCAGAACAGAGCCTCAGATCTCTCTGAATGCCAGGGTCTCTCAGTTCTTGGGTATGTTACACCAGGTTTTTAGGTGTGTAAGGCCAGTTAACAATAATCCCTTTCAAGAATAATTAATCTGGGCTTCCCAAGCAGAAAAACAGCACAAGATTTTGGTTTCAGCTGCTCGTTCAAGATTCTCATGGTTCAAGCTGGTGAAGGCCAGGGACAAAAATACTTTAAATACCAGATCCCAGCACTATGTTTTGCACAAGAATTTATATTGGGACGGGAGGAGGTTGGGTTGAACAAATGCAAGCAACCAAGAAGCTTCTCTGTTTTATCTATTCACCTTTAATGTCCCTGTGGACAATCATATTGCTGTGTAAGTAGAAGACTCCCTGCAGGATCTGCCTGGTGTACTTCCGTGTGACGTTCTCGGTCAGAGCACCGTAAGCTTTTAGCTGGTCCTTTATTGAGCCCTGTTGCAAAGAAACAACACGCACCAACCGTAAGGACCAGCAGAACCATCATGTCACAGTGACTTTTTAAACTTTCCTGACCACTCTACCTTCCAGCTCAAAAACCCCCACTCTGCTGTAGAAACAGCAAGATAAAAATCCACTAAGTGCTGAATGGAGCAAAGACTTGTCCTCAGTGTCCCAGATCCCCATGGAGAAAAAGGTATGGTCTCTGGTGCGTATCAGTGCTACCTTCTGCCAACATTACAGATCTTTTTCCCCCTCTAGTGGCTGGACGTCACCAATAGCTCATGGAGAAGGACTAAACTGATGAGGAGTTACAACTCAAGTGAGAGGATCAACTCGACTAGTTCTTCAGGGCCAAGCTGATGAGTCAGTCTTCACTGAAGCTTCCTCCCACAGCTTCTCACAGCAAGGAGCACCCACTGCCATGAGGCAGACAGACTCTTGAGGGACATGTTCAGCCCCACATGGGACTGCTTCAACAAGACGACCCAGGGTAGACAATTTGCAAGTACCTGAATTTCTGACCCAGGCATGCAGGCTCCTACTGGTTTGATTCTATTGATCAAAGAGGAAAGGAAGCAGGGGTGCAGACATCTATCATCTGCAAGAGGTTGACCCCCTTGGTTTTAGCTCTATTTTCTGTCCACTTGGAAATGGATGTCCCTCACTATGCCAAGAGCTGGGTTTTAGCACAGATGAACCAAAGGCAGATTTGGAGTTCAGAGAGGTCGCACCCAGCTTTACCTCCAGTATTCAGATTAGCTGGAAAGCAGGAGGGGAAACTCATCCTGTTTCTGCCTGTCCTGCAGCTCTGGGGTTGATCCAAGATTGCCATAGTCCTTCTGTTCTGGAAACAGCGGGCTGTTCTGCTCCAAGTCAGTCACTCAAACTGTGTCAGCTTTTCCACATCCACCCACCTCTGCTGTTGCTCTGCCCAGCTACTGCTTTGGCCTTCTTTTGAGGCTGGTGGTGATCCTATGGATGGGCCTCTCCATTTCCTTTCACACTGCTGCTGAAGTAGCCTGAGATGCTCTGAAATTACCCCCTCATAGAACTTGTATGCAGGGTATGTTTCCTCACCCACAACCAAACAACCTTTCTTAACCTGGCCTCCCTCACCCTGATGGGGGGACATCAAACAAGAAGGGAAAACAGGGTCTTCAAGGCCTGTGGTCAAATAAACCATTCTGTTTTCCAAGCATAAATTCAAAAAAATAGTTTATAGGCAGGGCAGCACAGAAAAGACAGAGTCAGCCCTTTAATGGGGGCAATCATAAGAATGCCAGGCTAATGGTGCACCCAAGCTTGACCCTATGAAAATTTTGCCAAGTTGGCTGTGTTAAATCAGAAGCTTGGCCAGACCCAGCATTGCAGAGCTGCTGTCCTGCAAGGTTTGCGAACTCATTCACTTCCACTGGCCTTGGAAACAAAAGCCCTGAGCTGCTTTTGTGAAATGAGCCGTTGTTGCAGCACGGAAATCAATCTGTATTTGGTCAGAGCTCTGGTTTATCATTAAAAAAAACAAATATTCAACTTCCAGCCCTGCTGGACACTGCCCCAGTATCAAATGTTAGTTTCCTGACTGCTAACAAACATCGGCACGCTGCAGAATAAGCGGCAAGGAGACTGCTGAAACTCCTGGAGTTTACTCCTCTGGGTCCATGCCTCCTGATAAGGCCTGAAAGTGAGATGCCTGCCTACAGGAGAGAGGGAGGACAGGGCTTGGAAGGGACTCAAATGCGTGGAAGTCCACCTGATTACTCATGTGCAAGATGCATTAGGAGAGCTTCTAGCACGCTTACTAATGACCAAAATTATTTGCGACCAGATGACTTAATAGTCCCTTCTGACCTTACAGATTCTGTATGAACAAGGGTTTATTCTCCCACACTCTGGGGAATGAATCCAACTGGACAGGCAGGATTTAGGAGAACAGATCCTCTGGCAATGTAAATAGAGTTATGGTAGTTTATACCAACCAATGACTTCGTCTAGATAGCTGATGTAATTCACATGCTCGCAAACAGAGAAAGAGATGTTCAGCTAATCTGCCTACATTCTCCAGCCCCTTCTTAGACTCTCTCAAAGCTTTCTGATCTTCTTTTTCCCCAGGGCTATCTCATCCTACATCAGCAAAGTCACAAACTGAAGCCACTCCTGCACGAGAGGATAATGCTACCAAGAAAAAGTTCTGTCTTGAACAAGAGAAGACTTACAAGCGAGTAACACTGTTTTTAATACACACGTGCTGAAAGCCATAAATAATTGGTGACAGCTGTGGGTGGACAGTTGTACTATTAGCTTTTCCTGCAGGGATTTGCAATAAATACTTAAGGATGGGCTCAGGCCACAGTGTTTGGAGCCAGATCTGGATCATGTCCCACATTCACCAAGTTCAGATTCCAGACTGTGAACACACCCTGCTCCAAGATTCAAACCTAAAACCTGCCTTCAAGGCTTTTGATTTTACCCTGTGCATGTTCAGGGGCTTCACCATGACATCTGACTCATAACCTAAGCTTTCCCAAACCTCAGGGATGCATCCACTGTTTTGGTTTGGCTCATAGAGCAGCTCAGCTGAACAGTTTAACTCCAGATCCAAATTTCACCAAACTCCAGGGCAGTCTAAATCTGTTCTCTGTCACTCAGGACAATCTTTAGCAGGAACCGCACTTACCCCTGGCATGTATTCAACAAAGATAGACAGTTTCTTCTCCTCAGGATCCCGCAAGCACCCGTAGTACTGCACTATCCTGTCATGACGGAGAGTCTTCAACAGCTGAATCTCACATTCTAAGGCATTCACCTCCTGCAACAGAACAGACATGCTTCGTGACAAAAGGGAACGGTTACTTTGGGAATATTATCCAAATATTGCTCGATGCTGAGCACTCTTTTCATAGCACCTGTGAATCTGCCCACTAGGACACCATCCACATAAGGCTGAGAAACGAGAAGCGCTGCCCTAAGAAAAAGGTAAGGAGAAAGACAGATAGAATATACACAAGGGCTTGGCTTTGAGACAGGTTTACTTATTATTACTTGTGCTCAAGAAGTTTTTCCGGAAAGATGTGAATGAAGACACCAGCAAAGCTAATGCAGTACCCAGAGTGGGAAGAAGGTGAAGGGAGCAAGGCCAAAACTAAGGAAGAGCAGACAGACCTGCAAGAGATGATACTTGAGACAGAGCAGGACAACATGACCAAGGAACTAGGAGATAGAGAAGTCACCAGAGCATGCTGACTGGTGCCACAAGCCATTCAGGACCACTCCGAAGAGGGAAAACAACACATACTGCCTCCGCACGCTGTCTTCCATCAGGGACACGGACCCCTCTGCCACCTCTACCCTCAGCCTCCAGCCCACAATTCCCCAACATGCTGCAGAACGCAGTCCTGCCCTCGTACTCACTTTACTTGTCTCTTGACTGTCAGGGTCGAAAGGCACCTGCTTCACTGACAGCTCCCGGCCAGTGTCAGCATCGTAGCAGAGATAAACTTCCCCAAAAGCTCCTCTTCCAAGCAGCTTCCCCAGCCTCCAGTTCACAGGCGCCTGCAGGGCTACACAAGAGAGGAGAGGGTTGAGAGAAGAGCACAGCAGGAAGACTTCAGCATCAGGGTCCATCTGAGCCTACAGAATGCTGATCAGGCTCATAATGAGCTCACCAGGGCAGGCAGTGAATGACCTCACCACGGGCACCATAACAAACCAGTTTTAACTGCACTAGTGCTACTGGTGTGTGTGTGGGAAGTCCCCCAGTCTGCATTAGTATAAAGCAGAAACAAGTCCCAGAAAAGTCACATTTCTTTAAGAGTCCTTCCTCCAAAAACTGCTTTCTTAGCCAATGTCGGACTTTCTCTCCTCTGCTATAGGAGTGGTTAGGATACAGCATGGCAGAGCAGTAACCCAGGCAGGGACCAGTAAAGAGTTTATTTCACTGGTCATTCCTAGGTTGTTACCCATTACCAAACAGGCCCAGAATGCACCAAATTCTATAGCATGGGCAGTCTTGCAATACCAGAGCAGCCTGCAACACCACCTTTGGGTGCTGGGATGATAGCAATGTAAGCCAAGGAACGGAGCCTCTGTACGCATTCACTCCCACATCCCAAGTCTCCTGGAAGCTTCTGCTGCATGAGCACACCGACAGTCCAACACACTCAGCAAGTGATGAACACCAGCTGACCCTACACACGATCTCAGCTCAAGGCCAAGGTAAGATACAGTGTGTTGTATTAAATCTTCCTCATTGAGACATAAGCAAGCGCAGTGAGCCTCACGTTGGGGGTGGAATCAAAGTGCATTCACACATGGTTAGCTTAGCTGACACCCAGTAACTCAGCAGGTCATGGTAACGCAATTTTCTGTCAAGACCTGGATGTACTGAGACCTCAGACACTAGTGGCTTTGATTCACTTACAGTTCCTAGCTTTTGTAGGGGAGGTGCTGAAGACCTGCAGACCTTTTTCACAATTGTTCCACCATTTGGGCCTGTACTCGTCATACTGCAAGGTGCTGAGCTTGCTGTCCCCATTAAAGCTCTTAGTTCGGCTAGAAGGGACAAGCTGAAACAGGTTCTCCTGTGGGAAGTAACTCCTGGGGAAAGTCCTCCGGCCTGCAGGAGAAAAGGGGAAGAGTTATAGCAAGAATGCACACACCAGCTTGGATCTACCTATCACCACCTTCTTACATTGCTTTCCAAATCCAGTGATGCACCTCTTCAAATTAAACGAAATAAGTTTAATGAAACTGAAGCAAAGCCCTGGGAACATTTTTAATTCAATTTAAGAGTTGTTAACAGCAGGCATTACATCTAATGCAGATGTTTCCAGTGGGTACACAACAGTTTAATTGCATTAGGGGTTTTGTTGGTTGTTAATCACAAATAAACTCTGACCAGGCAGGGATTTACTCTGCAAATTATCCCTGCCATCCCCTAAGTCCACAATACAAATGACCACACAAGCAGTGCCAGATTTCGTGATAACTGCTTTCACAAGGGTGGTGTCAGTGAGAGATGAAGTTCAGTCTGGAAGGCTCAATATGCTGTCTGCATGTCCTCAGCATTTTTTTTCCAAGGGAATTTGATTCTTATTCAGTTTTGCCTCCCACCACTTGCAGTCTCATACAATGAAAGAAAGAGGAGCAAGAAGGTGATGGAGTGGTCCCCAAAGCTCAGAGCTCACCAGCTTAAAACAGAGATGTGAACAGATACTGCTACCCTGAAATTGCTAGGGGATTTCCTACAGCTCTGTGAGAAACCTGCTGTAAAGGTCACAAACAAGCATCCTCAAAAGCAAGCAATTTAGGGGAACAGAAAGGTTGATATTGCCAGGGATGAGAAATGCCAGTCATCCATGTGGTGAAGTTAAAACAGGTGTAAGCAGAGGAGATGCTGAGCACTGACTTTCATACATGCTGTAGATGCTCAGCACTTCCCAACCCCAGACCCACAAGGTCTCACAGAGGATCCTCTTCAGAATACACAAGTGAAACACAAATTACTTGGTGGTTCTCCCTTTATTAGAAACCTCTCCTTCCCAAGTCTCTTCAGTCCTAGGCAGTGTCAAAAGCCATCGAGATCTTGGACTGAGCACCTCCCTCCCCTGCTACCCTCCATCATTTTCTTACCGTCACTGTAGTCCTTGCGACTTTGGGAGAGGTGGTACTGCCTCGGGAAGGTCCCACCTTTACCAAACCTCTCGCAGAACGGGATGTCGAAATCTGACAGGAGGGAAGAAGACACGTGTTTCTGAGATCAGCTCAGTATCAAACGCCCAGAGCATTTCTTATGGGAAAGCATTCTGGTCTTCATGCTGAATTACAGGCAAGAACAAAGTGACAAGCTGTTCATTTACATGAGTGTATATTTCCCAAGGCTCACTCCGAAATCTGTCCACAGTGACATACTCCTTAGTGGAAAATAAGGGCTAGACACACTGGTCTTGGGGCCCCTAAATCAAAGAGGTTTAACTGCTTACTTTATGGACCCTGGCCTACACTGTTCAAATACAAGGCAGGGGATTAACATAGACTACGCCTGGTTTCCAAGACAGAGCACTAAACATCTTATTTGCACATGGAAAATGCAAAAATTAGCGTGGAAACAGAACTGCCAGGCAGGGTTAGGCCCAGATCCATTTACTCCAAAACCTCTGCTCTGATATCAGCTATTTCCAGGGAAATGCAAAAATCCAGCACTTGGCTAACACCGGACAATCTCTCCCCTCTTTCGTTTCAGATGCAACTCCTGACCTCTGAAAGACAGAGACCAATTTATACCCCAGAGGTCCAAACTTTTATATTTACTTTGATTAAATGCTAGAAAGATAGAGTTAGAATATACAGAAGGGATTAAAGACCATCAGAGTTTAGATTAGACATGAGATTATGAGAGAGATGGATGGACATAGGAGATAAGGACATATTTTTTTAATAAAAAAAATGCTGCACAGAAAGCCATTGCTGGTAGCACTGAATAATTTGAGATTAAAATATCTGCCACTTCCCCCCCCCATCTTTCACCTCCTGTTTTTCCTCCATCCAACTCTAATGACACAGTCCATTCTGATTGTTTGTTTGTCTTAGCCTGGGGCCAGGAGCCGCTCCTTGGAGACCGTTCCTGGCCTCTGCTGCACTTCAGCATGATTTCCCCATTACAGCAGCGCGCAAGAGGAGTGCATAATGGCTGAAATACGGTCAGCAAGAAAAGCAACAAGGACAGGTCAAAAGGTTCTCCGCAAGCCACGTGTGAGCAACGATGCAGAGTAGTGTCTCAAAGCAAAATGCCTCCCCTACCTCTAGGGATGTATTAAAACCTTCAGTGACGTGGAGTGACTGCAGCTTCATGTCTACAGTTCAATCTAGAAATCCTGCCTCAGGCCAGAAATGAGTTATCATGCCACAGGCTGACTCCTATTTGCTCATTTTTAATAGTGAAAGTCATTACACTATTACAGAGTTTCCATGATTTAACCAGCTGGATGTTTATAAGTGATTAAGCAGTAACCGAAGATCCTTGCAAGTTACCAATACACTTTCTCTAACAGCATTTGCGGTATTGCAGATAATTATTAAAGCACGTGGAAGAGGTATAACTCCCTAGAGAGTTTGGGACTTGGCTTTTGCTATGTAGGAAGTCAGGATTCAGAAAGTGCAGCTCATGGGTACTAACAGAGACAAAAGATGATCCCACAAAGCTGTTTCCAGCTTGGCAGAACCTCGCAGTTGTCTCCAAATACAAAAGCAAGGCCCCCTCAGCAATTTCTTTCAACACACAACTCAACTCCGATCTTTCAAACAGCTTTACTTGCTTGCATCCATTTACTTCAGGGCTCTTGCTACCCAGTTTGGACTGTTGTTGCTGTAAATTGATTCCCAAACCAGGCCCAAAGGTTCTTCGGTGCTACCACTATTACTACAGAGCCAAGAAGGGTTAATGATGACAAGATCAGCCCTGCCTGTGTTTCATGCTCTGGGTCTTTTGATTTTAGGAAACATTCATGTTTCATCATTGCAGGGTCATTTTTGAAGTGTAAACTAAGAAATGGAGCTGTTTGTTTGATTGATTGTTTTTAATTACTTTTCATGCAGTACCATCCCTCTAATAGCCTTTATCCAGTCTCTTTACTACATGCTTTTCATACTTTTAAGCAACTACAAACCTCCAAGAGTGCTTACCCATGCAATCAAGACTGTCTTTGGGATGGGTCTTCCTTCCAGGAACAGGGGTTTGGGTAAAGGGAGGGCTGCAAAGAGATGAAAAAAAAAAAAGATACACTTTATTATATCAGAAAGGCTATGGAATGAATTAGGAAGTGATTACAAGCAGAAAGGACAGGCTACACCACAAGATGCACTGATCACTGATCAGCCCAGTAGACCAAACTGAGCTCCCATCCTCAACCTGCACAAGAATGAAGATTGTTTTTTTGCTGGATCACAGCTTGTTCCTGTGGCAAACAAAAGGGATGCTGCAAAAAACAGAGTCACGAGGCTGAAAAGAAGCAGCCAAAGACCATAGCACCTATGCACAAGATGGCACAAAAGGAGGGCTGCAGATGTCTCTTCCCTCAAGGTCAAGCGCTCAACCGTGCAACTCTGCTTTCTATGAACATTGCTTAGTTGCTGCAGATGTACACACTGGAGACCTTCATGCGGGTCTCCCCTTCTCTACAACATAATCCCCCACCTTCCTCACACAGGAAGGTCTGTACCACAACTGGGCACACGCACCTTCGCAGAAGACCAGGAGGGAGAATGCAAGACTGGTACTTCAAGGCTCAAGGTCTTTAAACTACATTGAGAGGATGATAAAGCACTGCAAGGGGATCTCAGCAATCCTAATTTCACCCCAGCCTCTGTAAAGGCCAACAGGGTGATCTGCACAGGTTGCTTTTCCACTCTCCCTTTTAACAAAATTGGCACAGTAGTAGAAATCTGCTTTGTAAAGTGCTCTGAAATCTACTCATGTCAAAGCTGATCACAGCAGGTTTGCTACAGCAAAGAGGAATTTGTTGTGTTATTTCTTAGCATCAGACTTGTCACGATGCCTGGTGACTAGCTGTGCCCTCTTGAGGCTAATGCCATCTCAAGCAATTGGCTGCAAGGGCTCAGCTACATCTTTGCAGGAATAGCCATACTTACTCCTCTTTCTGCCTTTGAAGAACACAGCCCTCCTTGTGCCTTTTCCAGCTCCTAAACCCCATGACTGACAACAGCTGCCTGCTTCTTTGTATGTGAAATCAATCCATACTACCCTCTCGCAACCATGCCAAACACTCTTCTCTCAGTTCACAATCAAGTGTTACAACCAGGCCATGCTCCTTCTGTTCTTCCTAGCAAAGTCTATGCAAAAGCAAAGCTGGGGCATAGAGGCTGGGAGCACAAGGAATCCAGCTTCGATACAGCAGCAACAATGAGCAAATACATCACAGGAAATTATTAAAAGCCACAAAAAGGAAACGGACATCGATGCTGAGACAGATCCAAAGCACACAGAGCTGCAAACCCAAAGCACGCTACACAATCAAATCAACACAACGCAGACCTGCTGGAACACAGCCTCGATGCTGTATGGCAAACACAACGGGGGGAAAAAAAAAAAAGAAAATCTTTGATGCAGATGGAAAAAAAGATATACTGCTTCCCAAAAGGACACTGTGTCTTATACACAGCCTACTGTGCACAGCAGCAGACATACAGTTGCTGTGCACGTGTGAGCTTGGACCAACCAGCCGCACCAACTATTGAATTGCAGCCTGTGTTAGTACAACGTGTCCTAGTTGCTTCCTGCTGAGAAGCTAAACTTAGTTGTTGCTCGTCTGGTGTCCTCAGCACCTTGACTGACACGCCTGTGGCTGCTGGCAGTGTACAGGGGCTGCCGAATTTACAAGTGGTCAACGCAGAGCAGACAGCATGCCTGGGGAGGAGGTGACACGTAGAGGCTAACGGAGTATTGACCTGGTGACTGCAGAAAGCCAGGGGGGTAGGAAAGGGATCTGATCGAAGCAGAAAACTGGGGCACACAAAGCCAGGCTGTCCGCAGATCCCCAGCTACTTTGTCCAGCTCAGATTACTGCAATTCAAGTCATACCATCGCACAGATGTCTGTGCTAGGATCTGGTTTTTAGCGTTCAGGAGAAATTTGTTTTTCTCAGGTGCATCCTCATCCCAACAGGAACCTCAGGGGATGCCACTAATCCCACTCCTCTCCCACTATGGAGCGGAGGCTGCATTTCAGCTTCTGAACTTGGTGACGTGCACGACTCACCTGTCCACAGATCTGTCCAGCGACTGGCAGCTCCCAGACAGTGACTCATCAGGGCTGATGAAAGCTTCAAGCATCTGACAGTGAAAGAAAAGGGAAAACAATGAAACCATAAACCGTAGCTCTTCAAGCTCCAGCACTAGCAGACCTCTGCAGGGTCAACAAGGCTCCACTGAAGACAGCTGATTTACACCAGCTGGTGCCAGCTCCAGTAGAGATGAGATCCAATCTAACAAAAGTTTTCTTCCCCATGGAAATCCATTTATGATGCCCTCTTTGGATTATTGTTCTTTCCAACTGCTATTTACTAGTAGGGAAGCCGAGGCAAAGATAATTAGCACCCTGATGTTGAAACCATGCTGAGAAGTCAATGAGATTCAAAGTGCTCAAGTATTTGTTTAAAAAAAAAAAAAAGTAATTAAAAAAAAAAAAATCAGGGCACAAATGATGTGCCCAAGGCCGAGCAGCTATTGTGCACCACAGCCAGGATCACAGCCCTGGACTCCTGACTTCCCCAAGGTGTCCTGGCACACAAGACCAGCCTTCCTCTCCGGTGATAAGTGAAGCATCATCAGGGCTTTTGGCTGGAGGAACTGGCTTGGCTCTCACTAGCTCAGTGAGTCAAAAGCTGAAGTTGTGTTGCTTCCTGGATGAGACATTGTACTGGACGGGGTTATTTATAGCTGGTTAGTAACAATAGAGGTTTTGTATTGGGTAGCAAACCTAGGGGCTATGTGCACTTCTATGCGGAGCAGTGCTTGCTCAGGGCCACGCTATGCTGCGGTCAGTACGATGTTTCCTCCTGGCTGCAGACCCATTGTGGACACTCGCTAACCCCTACTCTGAAGCCAGCCCCAAGCCTAGCTCGTTCCCAGGAAAGCTGAGCAACGAGGGTTAAACACCACGTGGAGTCACCCTTTGCTGGCTCCTGGACCCACATCGCTGCTCCTTCCTCCTGTACAGCAACAGCCTCCCTTTCCATGCGCTGTTCCTGCGTTCAACCTCCTCAACTGGTTGTCATAACAGCTCGCATTGTTTTGGCAGGACAGTCCCAATTGGACAGTACGATTTTTCTCTGCTTCCCAGTTTTTACCCCAAAGCCTTATCCTTCAAAATGCACTAGCCAAAGAGGAGCAAGACCCCTGCTAGACCCCACTCCCCACCTCTGTCAGCCATGCCAGGTCTCCCCCAGCAGTTAAAATAATGCTGAAACAGACTCATTTCTCAAAAGCATAAAATTGGGAATCTGAGCAGGCTCCATACTCAACCTCTGTTCATCTGCCAAGCTGGTGTCAAGGCAAAGACCGCAGTTACATCACAGGCTTGCACAGGGGCATCCCCCAAAAGGCAGCAAGCACCAGCTTCTAAGTGGTTTTTCCACCAGGCACAAGAATATTCTGAGGGCAAAGCCCATATGGGGAAAAGCATGGCTGCTCAATGAGAAGAGATAAAAAAAAACCAAAAACCCAAACCATCCCCAAATCTCCTTTTTCCTGCATTTAATTTGCCAGAGAAGGGCAGAAGGCCACCCACAGAGTGATGCTGGGGAAAAGCAAGGAGAGCATCTGGGAACCTTCAGCAGGAGCAGGCTCAGGGCTCAGCTAATGCTAACAGAGCTCCATTAACAGCCAGTGGAGTTGTGCTGATTTACACCCAGGAGGGTTCATGGGGACCCTCCCCCTGCACACAGACACACTTTGTCTTAATCCTACCAAACGTGTTTGGAAGGCATGTGAAAACAATAGAAAGCCAACTTTTGGCTGCAAGGAGCACAAAATACATCTGCACTCTGATGCTGCCAAGACTCACCCGGAGTGACTTCTTATTTTATTAATGGCTGTATAATAAACTGTTGAAAACACAACTTTGCCATGGAAACACTGGCACAGCCTGCACACAAAAGGGAAACCAGTGGGTGCTACTTGAGTGTAGGAAATGAACGTCTCCCCATGCAAGATCCTTGGGGGCCGTCACAGCAGCCTGCTGGAGTGAGCTTAGTGCCTTCCAGATGTCCCTCCATGTCCCTCCTGCATGGCCAACCCTCCTGCAAATTGTGGACCTAATCCTGCCCTTCCAGGAGCTTTGCAAGAATTAATTTTGTGCCCAGACAGCCCAGCTGACTTCTCAGGACCTATACTAAGCTCTTTGGAGCTATAGCTTGAACAGAGATGCAAATGGAGAAGGAGATGTAAGCTGCTCCCCCTCTGGTCCCTTGACACTGCAGAGTTTCCCCCATCGTGGGTACGAGATTGACTGGAGGAAGAGGTACTGCTCATCACAGTGCTGAAGAACTAGCTGCTCTTTTATTACTGAGGGATTGGAATATCCAAACTCCTTATTAAGAGAGGAAAAAAAAAAATATATGGGGGAGGGACAGAGAGACAAAACCGCAGAGAGAGGCTGTGGGCAGGGCCAAGAACTGTAACTGGAGCTCAGGCAGAAACAGCACACGGGAAGAAGCAAGAGCTGCTGACATCCCCAAGCTGTTGCAATCGCAGGCAATCGGTCGCTTGGCACACTCCCTCGTGGTCCCCAGGATCCGGGAAGGCTGCGGCCACGAGGGCCCGACAGCTGGCATGCATGCGTGTCCCAGATCTATGCTAATCCAGAGCTACCTGAGGGTGCCTGAGCATGTTGCTATCACTACTGCAGCTGGCTTTTAGGGTTCTTGGAAATCAGGCCTGCTGTTTCTTGAGCATGTCAAGCCCGGGGGCACCCATTCCTGGAAAAAGCTGGCCTGAGCCCCATGCACAGGGCCCGCTGGGAATTTAATGGTGGGAACGCCACTCACAGTGCAGCCTCCCTCGTGCCTAACACTGTCCTGGTTTAACCCACACGCCCTGGCCCACTTACATTCTGATCCATGGTCTCGGGGATGAACTCGCCCTCGCTGTTGATGCTGGTATAGGATCCTTGGCGAGCGATCTGCTGCTGCTCTTCAGGAACACTCCCTGGGGGCGGAGAACTCCGGCCAGTGTGCAGAGAGCCTAGGACAAGGGAAAGGAACAGGTCAAGGAGAGGAGTTGCCACATCCAAGTCCTTCCAGAGACAGTGTTCCAGTGATCACAGACCTCCTGGAAATGCTGCTGGGTTTGAACTTGTGTGGAAGGAAACGGAGGAGCTAGAGATGCGATACTGTTCATGGGCATCCTAAAAAGCTTTTACAACAGGGACAGTTTGTTACTGTGGGGCCACGCAACATCTAGCAGTCTTGGCCTTCAACCTACCCTGGATCCTAAGAGCTCTGCACTGTATCCAGGTGCTCTGTCGATGCCAGAAAGAAAAGGGCTCCAGAATTTTGTTGTGATACAATCAGTCAATCTCAAAGCAAAACACAAACTCCAAACCCACCTCCCTCTTTGACCTCCAGGCATTTCCTCCCTGGATCACATCACTGCCTTGGTCAGCAATCTGGGGAACAGCTCAGGTGAACTCAGTGCAACATCACTTTAACAATTCTTATATGGAAAACAATTTGAACTCACATATCCCTCTTCTCTCCCCCTTCCTATATGAAAGTAAAGAGGAAGAAAAACCAGCCCTCAAAGCCGACAACCATGGGGAGGGGAACAATCTACGGGATCAGCTTGTCCCATGTCCTGCCAAGGGAGAGTTGCCTCCCCCGTCTGTAGCCCCAGAGGCTCCACACTTGCAGCTGGCAGAGCCTCCACACCAGGCAGAGCCACCTGGAAACCCCTAAGTTTGCACCTCAGCACAGACAGCAAGGCTTTCACAGGCTCCCCCTCAGGGCTCGTTTGCAAAAGGGGGTTTTCTATTCTGGAAGAGAATTCCACAGCTTCCTTACGTGGACATCCCACTCCTCCCCCTTATTCACCCAAATCCACCCTAAATGATTCCTTGTGCCTTTTTAGGCTTTAGGGAGTGTTGCCCTCACTTGGCCCAGATGCACAGGCTTGGCTCTGCTTGTCCTTCTGCAGTCCCTCCCCTCCATCCCTGGGCTGTCATCACTTCATGGCAAGGAATTGCTGACGGAGGTCCGTGCTGTTCCATGCTGGAGCTTTAACCAGGCAGCATTGTGCAATGTGAGCCTTCACACAACAAAACAACTTCTTTTCAAGCAGAGTTCTAGAAAGCACTCATCCTTGAAAAGTTAGAAAGCACATGGAGATGCATTTCCTTACACTTTCTATCCATTTTTTACGGCACTCTTGCCAACTCTTTGGTTCATTACTACCATTTGGTAACAACATGCCCAGGCTAAGCACAATATTGCAAAACAAAGTACTGGGAAGGGGCCTATCCCATCATGAATAGTCAACACTGATCAATCAGCACAACGCTTCTGCCTCTTCTGCTGCTATTCCGCATCACAGTTACTGTGCCAGATTGATCTCTGGCATAAATCCATCAGCGTGATCAACACTGCAAATCCGAGTCCCCACCTTTCACTTAAGCTGATATGCATCAGGAGCTTCTAACGTTAACAGTGTCACACCAGCATTAAAGATCACTAAATCAGGCTTGCTGGATTTATAGCAAATACATAGATATCTCTGTCCCATGGTACATCTTCCTACAAACTCCTTGCTCAGATTGTAAAAATAAGAGTCATATGGCTTTGAGTTACTTTTTTTCTTCTTCCTATTTTCCCCTTCACAGATTTCCTGCAGGATAAGAACACAGTGAAAAAAGTCCAACTGAAGTAATGCCAAGATCAAGGGGAGAGAATCTCTCGAGTGCTGCTGCGCTCATAATGAACTGGCTTTCCACCAGCCCTAAAAACAAAACCAGTTGGGAAGTACGGCATCCTCTCTTTGAAGATAAATAAACAAACGTTTAACCATTTAACAGTTCGGGCACCCTGGATAAATCACTGCATTATCATCCCCTCGTTTGCTTAGCAGATGTCAATCCAGAATGCAGCATAAGGGCATTTGGGTGGCTCTTGCTCCAAAAAGCTGCTAGAGGATTTGGCATGGTGTAACCGCTGTATCTTAGCTCTGTTTAGCATTTCTGTTAGTGCTATGATGAGGTGTGGGTCTGCTCGTGCAGTGCTGGGATCTCTTGCTGCAACAACCCACTCACTGCCCAGAAAGTCTTTGACTTGGATTTTACAAAGAGCTGCATGTGCCCTGTTTGACTTTGAACCCAGGGAGTTAAATGAGATTTATCACAAGCGTAAAGACTTCGCATGATCTCACATCAAGCCTTTGCCTGTAACAACTACTCCCAGTCATCAGGTCAGTTTTGTTTGACCTTCCAGAGTCACACTTCCTGCCAAAAACTGTAAAAGGGGATAAGACACTAGCCATTTCCCAGCAGGCAAGGAAGTTAAACAAAATGCTTAGGCTTTTACACACCTGCAAACTGCTGGATTGAACCAGATCCCTTTCAGCCAGGCTGTTTGGGTAGAAGAACTGCTCAAAGTAATTTATGCAGCTTCACACCTCCAGGAGCACTGATTGCTGCTGCTTTGCAACCATGCATGCCCATCTGCCTGGGAGGAACACGAGGAGGTGTTGAGAGCAGAGCCCCAGAGCCCAGAGTTGATTCCCCCTGCTTCCAGCCCTATCCTGCCCCATTAACAAAACCTCAGGCAATCTCAGTGCTGCTGGTGGGGGGAATGGAAAATAGGGGTCAGGGAGAAAGAGCAACTGTGGTACTCAATGGCAGGCATAATTCATAGTGGGGGCAACACAAGGCATATTGGATATATTAGATAATGCTGCTTTACCAACCCAGAGGCAGAGGAAGAAATGGACAGAGAAGCGCAGATGTGCCTGTTTGACACATCACGGATGGTCTTCGCACTTGACCTAATACTCAAGAAACAGCAGCAGCACCAGGCAGAGAGAGGAGACCCTCAGGGGACTGTCCTCCTGGGGTCGACAGGATTACATCAGCTTCAGTCCTCAGACCCAGCGGGGATGGGGCAGGCTCTGAGGCACTTCTTTATAAGCCGAATGCTGGCCGGATCTCAGCAGGTCTATTCAGGATTCCTGAACTCAGAGAAACTCTGCAGATTGGCACCAGTTGAGCATCTGACCTCGGTTACCCTTTGAAGCAAGGTGCTTTGGGAAGGGATTCCTGCTCCATGTTACACACACTAATGTAAAGCTATATATTTGAGACTAGGGCACAGCATGTCCTGAGCAGGGTGAACCAGGCCAGCACGGAGACTTACAGTCACTGCTGGCATCTACTGGGGTCTTTCATGTTCCCTTCTGTTATTTTTATTTAAGAAGTGTCTTTCATGCAGTATGTGCAGAGTTTGTGGTGCTGCACGTACAGCCAGCTCCCCTGTGCCAGGGTTGGCCTCCCTCCACCTTCACATTCCCTGGCTTCACCCTTTCCCTGCCCTGGCAGGTCCTTCCCAAAACTTCACCCATCACCGATCAGCATCAAGCAGGGGTCCCGATGGAGGGGAGAAGCCCCTTAAAAGTCAGAGCCGGGGAGGGTTTGCTGGCAGCCGCCTACGCTCACAGCTGCAGCCACGGAGAGCCCAGCCCTGGGATGACGTCGCCACAGAGCTGAACGAGGGACATGACATCAAGATGTGCCGCTCCGCTGAGCCCTGGCAGAAACACAGGGCTCAGGATGCAGCAGCACAAGAAGAGGTAAACCTGCAGGAAATTTCTCACTCTGTGATTGTCGAGGGGAGGTGTGAGCAGATGGACCAAATCTCCCTTGATATCTTCTTTTTCAGTAGGACCCCTACAAGACTCCCTCCTCTCCATGCTGACCCTTTGAGGATGGATTCCTAGATCTTGCTTTAAGGCAAACTTCAGGTTACTTCTATACCAGTAAGTAGGACAGAGCCCATTTTCTAAGCCCTAAAGCAGCTGGCATGATGGACACAGCCAAATACTCCTCCTCTTCTCAAAATAGAGGGGGGGGTCTCATCCATCCCAACTCCTGCAACAGGTCTGTAGCCCATGCTACCCCAGTTTGTACCTGGGCACTGCTAGGACGGCAGTCAACAGTGCAGGGTTGGCCAGGGAACGGGCTATGATTAAGCAACCTCCTCAACGGCCAACCAGTGCTCGTGTCCTGTCCCTGTGAATTTAATGGCACAGATATCACCTCCAGGCCTTTGTTTCTCAGAGTCATCTGGCGAGGCTGTGCACCAGCAAAGTCTTTGCGCCATCTCTCTCTGGAGATCTGCATTCAAATCCTTCCAGTGTGCTAGCAGGGGTTAGATGCTGCTGCCCACGTGTCCAGGCACCCATGAAAACCTGGGCACCATCACTACGGTGGCAATTCTCCAAGGCGAAAGTCCTGCTGTTCCCATGGCTAGTCCGTATTTGACAGGCTGGACTCAACCAGCATTTGCTCCTGGTCTGGACAGGGCTGGCAGGCACATGATGCCATGGCTCAGCAACCTGGTTTGCCACCGTTGGGGTCTGGGCGGGGAAGCAAGCTTTTGGAAAATGTTTATGCTGAAACAGTGATTCTGGAATGGGGCTCTTGAATAATTTGTGGATAATGTTCTGAAACATGTATTTTCTCCAAGTAAATAAAAACAACCCTCAGTTATCTGAAAATCCAGAACCCAAATAGATTTTAGCCAAAGTTTCCTGGCACTCAGCTGAACATTTGCAGATGCTGGACGCTAAGAAACTGGAACATTTTCCACTACCCCCCCCCCCAAAAAAAAAGGGGGGGGGATTTCCACTGAAAAAGTTGGGGGGGGGGGGAGAAAATATTGACTTTGCACAAGGTTTTTCAGGGACATGGAGTCAAGACATTTTCTGTCCAGCAGTAGCAAAAATAGCCAAATCTTCCCCAGAACATCTACCCCCCTTCCAATGTGCTTGTGCCAACAACATGCAGTTTTATTATTTTTTGCTGCTGCTAACATGGCAGAGTCAGCAGAAAAACATGAGACATCCCAGAAACACTGAGAACATGACCCTGAACTACCTTTTTTTATAAAGTCACTTTAAATCTCCTTTTAAATGTGGTTTCAAGAGAAAAGCTGAACTGAGTTAAGATCGTCTTTTGACAGCAACCACTTTAATGACAGCAAAAGCAAACACTGTGAAATACCTTGCAACTGCAAGTGAAGAATAGTTTCTCCTACAGAAATCCCAGCCTCTTAGGCTGCCTTTTGACTATCCACCCAATTCAGTGAAATCCCTGGTTCATGGAACCACAACACAGGATCATCTCTGTCTATTGCCTGATGTTCAGTTTTATGCTCTGTTTGAAACACTGCTCTCCCTTTCAGCTCGCTGGAGTTTCTGCCCAGCTGCTAGATTACCCAGTTCTGACTCAGGAGGTCAAAAAAATGAATCTGCTGGATTGTGAACACCTCCTAAGCAGAGCTGCAGTAGCTTCAGACAGATACCAGATAACTCCACGTTACCGTGCATAGACTTTGTTGCAACCTCTTTTCAAACTCAGAGCAAGACTGAGGGTCTGCATGGAGAAGAAAAAAAAAAAAACAAAAAACCAAAAAAAGATGACTGTAGCATGCATTGGTTACTTTTGCTGCCTAACTATGTTAACAGCACCAAGGACACTGGTTTTGGTGCATTAGCAATCAACATGCAGACCATCCTGAAGATCCCAACGTTAGCACACTCTACATCCTACATCTGATGCTGCCCAGTCCTTCTCTTCTGTTACCTAGATTAAACCAGCACATTACACCTGTTCCTCCACTCTGCTACTCAGGCATTCTCTCAAAATCCATCTGTACCTCAGGCTGTCGCCCTTGCAGAGCTGATATCTCTTCCTTTGTCTGCCTTGTCTTATCTACAGGGTGCTCTTCAAGGTAGTGACACCTCACGGTCAGTGGTGCAGTCCTGGTCAGGAACTGTCTTGGTATTACAGCAGCTCCAAAACAGTAAGGAAAGGCCAAAGCATGGCATAAAAGTTAGTAGGAAAGTCTAACTTTGCAAGAACTGATCTCCCTAGCACAGCTACACATGGAATCAATTCTGCCCATCACGCTCAGTTCACACATCAGTGACAGCTCCCGGTGCCACAGCTCTTTGCTGGCTTACATTAACAGCTTAACAAGCGCCAAAAAAAGAGCAGCAGAGATGTTTTGCTCAAGCACAGTTTCTGCTGAGGCTCTGTGCCTTACCATGTATTTGTGTGTGCATTTCATTCAGGCTCATCTAGTGACTCTGCCAGACTCTGGGCAAACTCTCAAGAGCCATGTGAGCTAGGAAAAAAAACACAATAGAAAAAGACAACCCTAGTACATCCAAACACAAGGCCCAAAGAGAGCTCTTGTACATGTACCACCCACCCCTGGCTTCAGTAAGAGTTGGGCAGGGCTGCACAAGGGGCTATAATGGACCTATCCTAGAAGAACATTTCCTATATATCATTGTCCGAGATGCAACAAACCACAGGATATGTTATCAAGGCAGCACAGGCTATGAGACAGAGAAAGGGCAAATCCTTGGAGAAAAATACTCTTTTGTTGCACAGGGAAAAGAGTTTGGAACTGTTTGCTGCTATGTAAGTACAGAGGATCTTTGGAGGATGAAGTATATCTTCATGTATATTTGTATAGGAGGGCCCCACTTTATTCGAGGCCTCTGATGCTGTCATTTCTACAGTTGAGTAATTGTACGAAAACAATAGGGATCTGTGGAAATTACCCTGTGACCAGCACCCACAGACATGGCAGAGAACGTCCACTGTATGACAAAATCGTTAGTCCTGCCTATAGGTTGTAATACAAATAATTATACCCCTGCTATACAGTCCTATGGGTTGCTTTACCAGTTCTGCACAAGGCACTCTGCTCTCTACAAAATCCTACACAGTTCTTCACACAAAAGGTCCTACAGACAGTTTATCAAGAGTACTTGTCATTTCAAAAAGCTCAGAGTATTTTAGAAAGCAAGAAAAGCATAAATTCAAGCACAGAAAACCAAAGAAAAGACCACACAAGGCTACAAACAAACTCCAGTCCCTGCAGGGCTGCAAGAAGACACTAGGCATTTGCCAGCCTGGCTTCAGAGGCTGCAGGTATCTACTCCCAGCACCTCTGAAGGAAAGGGATGCTCCCCTTCATCTGACATGTGACCACTGCAAAACACTGTGCACATCCATTCTCCTGAGAAACCACAAAAGCAGCTACCACAGACTTCATTTCACCAGCAAGAACAGATTGGTGGCACGGAGACACATATTTGGTCCTCATGTGGTGAAGCTGGTCCCAGCTCAGGAGCTAAGGAACCCAAGCCCATTCAGCTACATTATTCTGCTAACTGGGAAAGGGGAAGAGACACCGAGAGAACAGCAGGTGGTTAAAGGAACAAGTATGTCAAGGTCTCAAAAAGCCTTGGCTTTTTGTAGATCCTCATTCTTCACTTTGATAAAGCTCAGTAGCATTGAATTCACTGGAGATTTTTATCAGTGCATTTCCCCCCTCAAATTACACGTCAGATCCCCTGTTCTTCTTAGCTTTCATGCCCAGCGTGTCTCTGCTCAGCACAACCTCATCCGACCTGTGCAGCTTGCAGAGTCTCTTCCTCGGGCTGAGGATAAGCAGCAACTGCACTGAGTTACTGGTGGGAGACATCAGGGTGGCCGCCCAGACTGTAGCAACTACAGGGTTGTGACAGAAAAGAGAAAGGGGATGGTGGGCAGCTTGTAATAGCACAAAACGCCCCACAAAGCATTGCATTTCACTGACCTGTTGAATACTTCCGCGTCCTCTCGGAGTCTTTGTACAGGGATCCCATGATATCACCCATGGATCTGGAGATCCTCATTTCGTGCTGTTTACTGTTGTTTGGCTGGAGTAGCTGGTAATCAGACAAAGGGAATGATCAGACTCAGTCAGAGCCCTTGTGGACATGCCATGTGAAACCCTGTATTTGGCTCCCCATTACCATATTACCCAAGAACTATTAAAAAAAAACCAAAACAACAACAAACAAAATTATGCACATAATCTAGAGTGATCCAAAAATCGTTCACAAACAATTCACATCTGTTACTGAAATACTCTAATAAGGTCCAGTTGATAATGGTAAATACAGATATTTGACATAAAAGACTGTTTCTGCACTGCATTATTTCCAGATAGATACAGATACTGATCCCTGGCCTGAACCTAAGTTTGCAATCCCAAAATCAGAGCCTCTCTTCCATGCTCCCTAGACTTCAGTGGCAGCCTAGGCACTGCAGAGGTTCCTCTGTGACAGAGCAGACAAACAGAGAGTGGAGGACCAGGCTCTGCTGGGGAAGACATATAAGGGGGAAAGCAAAGAAATGCATATCCAGCTGGTAACTTAAATGGTAGTGACTGAGTCTTACCAAAATAACACACTACAGTGCGCTGTGATTTTGTGACAATTTTATGTATGACCTTGGAACCGTATGTTCTGATGTGCAGGAGCATGGCTACATGCTTCAGGAAGGGATGGATCCACTCTCAAAGGTATGCATGAGTCTACCTGGCTTCCCTGCTCTTAGTAGCTGACTTGCAATACTGCTATGTTCCCACAGCTGCTAGGGCAGGTTGCCCCATTTCTGCCCAGGATTGAGGAAACCCCAACTGATGGCTCGGTTTCCCCTGGGACTCTGATCCCTGCACTTTCTGAGAGCCTCTCAAAAGGAGCAAAGTTCCAGGAGCTGTGAGCACCAACATGCTCATGAGCACAAGCGCTGTGAGTTTCAAGACTCTCAGTCTTGCTGGTACTTCTAGGAAATATAAGGAAGAAACAGAGTTGCAACATCTGCAAATCCCTTGCTTTACAGCCTATGCTTGGGGCAGCACGACATGTGCTTTGGCAAGACACTCTGTGCAGGCAAGGTCAAGCTAACAGGCTTAACTGCAAAACCACTGAGCTCGGGAAAAACAAATACATAAATATGGAAAAAAAGACAGTCCTGCATGAGACTGAAGGATTCTCCAGTTTGCTCTTCCTGGCCTTTAGTACTGCAGCACCACATGGAGGGAACAGTCCCCATGCTGCCACCCAGCATGGCAAGGGCCAGGGCATCACCTTGTATATGGAGGAGAGGCTACAGAGGAACGGTGACACCATCCCTAGGCAGAAAGCACAAGGGGTTCTCTTGGGGTTTAACCTTGTTTGAGGATCAGTATGGTATTTAACCCTTCACAGGATGCAGGAGCAGCTAGAGGGAACTGAGCTCAGTCTCTGTGCTGCCACCACAGGAAGATTTGTGAGCAGCTGAGCCAGAGCAGGGCTGACCGCCCTCATGACTAGCTTGCCCTCTGCTCTGCACCGTCAAGAGACTCGTTTCCACTCCCCAACACAATAACAAGGCATCTCGGTCCAGACACAAAAGAGCAGAGAAGGTGAAGGACTCACATTCGCTTTCTTTGGAGCGCTCACAAGGATCCGCAGGCTCTTCAGGGAAGGGCTCAGCTCCAACTGTTCCATCGCTTTGTCCAAATCTTCCTGGGATTTCAGCGCGATCAGGAGCTGGAAGGGATTGAACAAACACCGGAGCACGGCAGTGTCACACTTTTGGGTAAACAGAGGAAGCCAGATCCTTGCAGTGAGCTGCTTGGGAATCGGGGGATGAGGGAGGAACCCAAGAAGGCGGATGGAAAACAGAGCCCCCATGCCCTCCAGCTTGCCGAACTCTAACATTTTCTTCCAAGTTCTCATCTACCAAGGAACAGACACAAAAAATCACAACAAAAAAACATCTGCAAGGAGAGAGCTTAAAGGTCACATCACCAATTCAGCTAGTGGGAAGAGGAGAGGGCTGAGACAAAACCTTAGGCTTGCTGTCTGCTATTCTGGGGCTGCTCTGATCTTGGAGTTTGCAGGCAATGCAGCCCCAAAACAGCCCCACACATTCTTCCTGGGAAGGCAGTCATGCAATGGTGCTACAAGAAAGCAATGAGCTGCACCCAAGGATTTACTCTGGTAGATCCTCAGTGGCCTTCCCTACTGCTGCAACCTGTGTTCCTGCACACTGACACAGTCTCCCTAGTGTTTGGGCATCAGGTGAAATCAGGGAACATCTCACAAATAAGAGTCTCTTCCCTTTTGATGTGAAAGGTGTACATTGCTCTCCCTCCAAGAACCACTTCTTTGACCCCCAGCAGGGAAAATTATCCTCTGCTCTTTATAAGCTAAATAGAACAGAGCGCTACACAGTGCTGTGTCTATCAGGCAGCTAAAGGTCCTAATATTTTCCTGGTAAGTGGCAGACTATTGCCCTCGTATCTCCAGCTGGAATTTGACCCTCCTGACATTGCTGTGTGGTGTACCACGTCCTGCAGACAGCCTGCAAAGCTTCCAACGCCCAACACAGCTGCACTTCAGAGTGGCTCCGTGGCCTTCTGTTGCCCTAGGCTAAGATTAAAAACACAAGTTTTTGCCCCTCATTCAGGGCCATTCTGCCTAATCTCACAAAAACCAGGCCTTAGCCTCTGTAGGTTGCCTCGGGCATTGGCACTGACTCCAGCCAACACAGCACGTTATACTCATGCCTGTGCCAAAGTACACAGCAGTTCCACCTACCAAAGGGACCGAGCAGCCACAGCTCCCAGAAGGCTCTCACTGGTCTTACTGGGAGCTACAGCTGCCCAGAACTCCTGAAAGGCAGCTCAGCCCTCTGAGCGATCAGGGTTCATGCCACCAGCCACAGCAAACGCACCTCAGATCAACCGCCACAGAAGACTACACTCAAAAGCCGCCTGTGTCTACCTTTTTGATCCCAGGGTGTTGCCAAGGGTTTGGCTGTTGGCCCACAGGCAAATACACCTCAGGCTGTGTGCACTGAGGCTAGGACTTTGGGGATGACCAGGTCAATGGAAAACTGTGGGCCCTGGCCAACAGAGATGAGGTTTCACCTCAGGAAACTGCTACAGTCACCTCCTCCACCCAAGGATCACAGCCTGAGCCCGCCAAGCTCCATCTTAGATGTCCGCATGGCGGCCGTTTCTACAGTGTGAGCACCTCAAGGTTTGGATTGAATTTCTCTTCTCCTGTGTGATAGGAAGGTTATCTTTCTTCCCCATTTTGCAGACAGGGAACCGAGCCATATGCGGGCCACCTATTTCATATGATAAATATCAGGCTTAACATCACTGTCATAGAATCATAGAATCTTTTAGGTTGGAAAAGACTAATATCATCGAGTCCAGCCATTAACCTAGCACTGCCAAGTCCACCACTAAACCACGTCCTTAAGAGCCACATCTACACATTTTTTGAACATCTCCAGGGATGGTGACACAACCACTTCCCTGGGCAGCCTGTTCCAGTGCTTGACAACCCTTTTGGTGAAGAAGTTTTTCCTAATATCCAATCTAAACCTCCCCTGGCGCAACTTGAGGCCATTTCCTCTAGTTCCATCACTTGTTACTTGGGAGAAGAGACCGACCCCCACCTTGCTACAACCTCCTTTCAGGTAGTTGTAGAGAGCGATAAGGTCTCCCCTCAGCCTCCTCTTCTCCAGGCTAAACAACCCCAGTTCCCTCATAAGACATGTTCTCTAGAATCTTCGCTAGCTTTGTTGCTCTTCTTTGGACACGCTCCAGCATTTCGATGTCCTTCTTGCAGTAGGGGGCCCAAAACATCCCACCAAGAAAGCCAAGCTCCCGCAGCTGTGGATAGCAGGTGGTCCTGAGCTTATAACTAACTTAGGCACCCAGCTTCGAGATACTAAAATCCAGGTCTGCAAAGGGGCACTGCAATAGCTAAGTTTAATGCAACCTGCTATTCTGTAGAGTTCACAGTCCCAAACTAGATACCCAGGACCTCTATAGCTTGCATGGGAGAGTTAGATACCCAGAAATGGGATTAACAGGTGAGAAAAGGAAGCTGCCAGGTGTAATTGCTGGAAGCAGTGGTGATTGCTGAGGAAAGACAAGGCCAGTTCTCAAATGATATTTAAGCAATGAACTCCAGGTTGAGCTAGGAGTGCTTTGCTGGTGTAAGGTATGCAAACATGGTTGAGAAATTTCTACAAGACAGAAAAAGAGACTATAGAGCAAAGCATTTAGCACGTTCACCCAGGAAGAGGGATGATCAGGCTGTGCACCCTTTGTCTGAAAACTATTTAGTTATTTGTGTGTAGGAAAAAGATTCCAAGAGGAACTCTTGAGAAAGCCTTGCCCCAGGATATCCTACAGGCTGCAGGGACTTGAGAGTTCTCAACCAAACCAGATGGGGAAAAGTTCAGGAACATGTCCCTTACCTCCCAAGCAAGGGACCTAACCAGCTGGGGGGGTTACAGAGAACACCAACACCAGTCTTGGCTGGGCTGGGCCTCACAAGCAAGGCTGGAAACAGATTCCCAGTCTGGAACAGGGCTTGGACATGAATGAAAGGAAAGTACTCACAAGGTAGATATCAACTATTCAGGGCTCTCAGTAGGTTCATGGAGTAAATGGTTAGACCACAGTTCATGGTTAAACTTTGGGATCTGAATGAATCACCCATGTCCACAGCAGATATCAAAGATGGTATTGAATATGTCTCCCAAATGCTGTGCAGCTGTTCTCAGACAGTCTGTTTCCTTAAGCAGTAGAGCTGAAGAGATATTCTCTTGGTGCACTGTTTCACCCTCTTGAAGTTCACAAGGACTCCACACGTGCATCAAGCAGACAAGCCTTCTCTCCTACACTCACCCAAACAGAAATGAGAATGGTGGAGAGCTGCTCCCTCGTGGTTCACCACCAAGCAGAATTTGACTTTGAACTGTAAGTATAGTCCCACTGCTCACCCATCCCTTTACTGAGCTCCTCACCAGCATTCAGAGCAATCCCTCAGCTGCTGCTTTGAACAGAATGTTCTGCAGGTCACTCCATCTCACTCCAGTATCACAACATTAACATGTTTGCATGCCTGCTTCAGAGGAGCCAAAAACATCAGGCAGAAATTGCCCTCCTGTAAAAGGGACTGGAGCCAGTATTTAGCTTGGCTTTACCTATTACCCACATCTGGCAAGTAGGTTTTGCTCCATTTGGCTTCCAGACTGTGGCACATATGGATATCAGGAACAGATATCTACTAGGCACGAAACTAAATATACTCATGCAGAACCATGGAAGTAATGGCCAGGGTGCACTTCCAGTAAACAGGTTTATTCTGTCTACAGACGGAGCAGCCGTGACAAACAGCAAAGTTTACCTACACAAAAGTTTCACTAAATAGAGCTTATTAGACTTTCTTCTTGCTTTTAAATAGTATACTCCCCTGGAGCCTAATGTTTTAGTATGGGACTTGGTATTCAATCCAGTGCAGTCTAAGAAAGTGAGTGCAAAGGGTGCGTATTCACCGACTACAACAATATTGCTAGAACTCACTCTGTAAGACACTGCAGAAAGCCAAAGAATAGTAGGAAACAGGGTTGGGGAAAAATCCGAGAGGTCAATTAGTTCATCTTCCTGCCCAATGCAGGACCAACTGGCATCAACAATTCTCGACAAATGTTTATTAAATATGCTTTTATCTCCTCCCCCTGTAATGGTGCTTCTACCACTTCCCTAGGCTTTAACTCTCCCTAACCTTCTGAAATGATGCTGAGGGACAGCCTCAGAGGAGACAAGCAAGGGGAGGTTAGAAGGAAACTGGTGGCACACCGAGGTTCAGTGTTCTGCCTGAGGTCACATCACAAGTTGGTCACGCAGATGGAACGACAAGGTAACACTTAGACCTGGAGCAGCTGTTTAGCAGCGCATACAGATCAAATTCAGACAGAGCATTTGCCGCATAAGCCAGTCTTTCAAACCATAACACAGCCGACTGTCTGAAAAACACCACGCCATGCTGTCCATGGCCAGGCCAGATTTTGCTGTCCCACTCATCAGAAAGGTGAGCCCAGCCTAGTACATGCAGACATGCCCCATGCGGTACACCCACGGCCAGGCCCCGCTCTTATCTATACCAGCCCAAGCCCGCTGATTCCATGGTCCCACCAGGATGTGATTCATGCGTGCCCCTGCTCCACCCAGCTGGCATGCTCATCTTGCTGATCCTGGCTTCAGGACTCCTGCTTCACCGGGACAGGGACTGCCATTTAGTGAGCTTTTGTAGGGGCCTGTTGACCTCAGTGTAATTTTGGTCTACAAGGTGCTACTGCAGGAGAAACATCTGATGGCAACAAAGGATTACTGCACAGTTCCCTTTGAGCATGAAGAAAGGGTGAAACATTTAATTGTAACGAGTCTGGGGTCAGGCTACCTCTGAGATGTGCAGTCATGAAACGAAAACCTGACCCAGAGCGCACTAGGAGCCAGATGCTGGCGTGTCACCATGTGGACGTGTAGGCTATCTCCCCGAAGGTCACTTTTGTCTGTTTATAGTGTTTCCACAATAACAATCCTGAATTACTACTGCTCAGACCTCTGTGCAAAGATACGGGTTCTCACAAGGAGGAATTTTTATGTATAGAAAAACAAAATACTGAAAGTCATCCTCAACCATAAGAAGTCAGGAGTTCCCAAATGCCTGTTCATGGTCCTGCTATGTTCTGTGCACATGCCCAGGAAGACAGTCTCTAACATGGGATCAAATGCATTATTTAAGCTTCTGTTTGCTGCCGTTGGAAAAAATTCCTCTTCCAGTGGAAAGAAACCTGGAATGAAATGAGTCATTCCTGGAGAATTCAATGGCAGGCTTTTCCCAGGAGGGTTGTCAGAGAATGCCCAAGATTAGAAACCTGACTGCATTCAAAGCCAAAACCCAGTGGACACTTTGGTATCACAAGGTCCCTATTATAAAAGAATAGCAAGTTTTTTGTGGATCAAATCTCCATAGAAACAGAAGGGAGAAAAAAAGAAAAAAAAAAAGGAAAAAAAAAAAAAAGAGACAGCTCTCATCATGACCTCTGTCTCCATTCATACCTTAATGAAAGGCTCTTAGTCACTTGCAATTAATACTTTAACAAGCAAGCTGTCAGGACAGATCCAAAAGAATTTGTCTTTAAAAGTCCACCTATTTGTCATCTGACCCTCTCCTCCTTCCCAAAGCCAAAACCACCTTGAGAGTCCAGTGGCTCCAGATGCCTGCCCCACTCACGGCAAGATGCCTCACAAGAAAACACTCAGCATGCCAAAACAGATGCCAAGGATTGCCCCCTTCTAGGTTGTCGTGGTTTAACCCCAGCTGGCAACTAAGCACCACGAAGCTGCTCGTTCACTGCCCCCCCACTCAGTGGGATGGGGGAGAGAATTAATTCTATCTCAGCTGAAACCAGGACATAGGTAAAGGCCCTTATCAGTACCCTCCTTTCAGACACAGTGCTGGGCTCAAAGAAAAAGTTGGAAAAACACAGTGGCCTATGTTATGAAGAAGGCTGGAGAAGAAAGGTCTTCAAGCCTTGAAACGCAAGGATCACAGAGGGAGGGTTTTTTGGCTGATTGTATGTGGCCACAGAACTTGCTAGAGGAACCTTCAGTGATGCACATTTCACTGCAGACCTAACCACAAGAACATGCACATGGTTCTGGGGTTTGGGGGTGAAACAAAGTCGGTGCTAGATAAAAGTACGCTGTGTTAGCAGCACTGTCCCTCATGCTCTGGACTTCATGCTCCTGCAACTGCCCCCAAGATGGGAAGGCTTCATATCCAAACCAAACATGCAGTAGCCTACAGACACTTCATGTGGCTCTCAGGAAAGCCATTTGGTCTTGGCTGTTCTCCTCTCTGCCTTGTGTGTGCTCTCACCAGCCAGACACAGTCTGAAAGTTGGCCCTATCGCCTCAAGGGTGTTAATGGGAAAACATCTACTGCTGCTGACTGCGCGGCTGAACTGACAATGTCTCCATCATCTCAGTTACTTGATTCCTCCCCCTGTTTGAGTTAGGGGGATTTGTTCTTCTGGGGGATAGACAATGTTCCTGTGTCACCATTTAATAGGCCTTAATTGAAATAGTTTTGAGAAGGGAAAAGCCTGGCTTAGAGTCTGAGAATCCAACTGAGCTATGTCCAGACCACAGCTCTTGCACATTCGCTAGCTGGGAGGCACAAATTAAGATTTTTTTTACATCCATGTACACCACTAAATTAGGGCCTTAAGAACAAACCACTGCTCAATCCTGAAGTGGGCACCAGGCACCCTAAAACCCCCCCTTAGCAGAAAGGAGAAGAGTACCTCATTGTTCACACAGACTAAGTCCATCGTCTGTCCAAAAGCATCCGTGACCTTCTGCACCACTTCTTTGAATTTGACTGGTCTTGGAAACTGGATAATCCTGTATACACAAACAAATACAACAATAGTCTCAATTTAGTAGAAGCATACTGGAATTTGGGGTTAGACTGACAATTCAGAAGAAAGGACCCGTATTCCTCCATGACAAAGCATAAAGCTTGTTCCTTGCTTTTACACTCATAGAAATGCTGCTCGTCTGCTATGCCCAAGAGGGGACTTGACCTACCCTGCAAGAACATCTACCAAAAATCCTAGTGCAGCCCCTCTGCTCCTCCCCCTGCTGTGAAGTACGGGTGGAAAAGAAGAAAGTCCAGCAGCCCTTCACTGGAGAAGACACAGGATGAGGCACTGGTCAGTGATTTATCATCTCCACTTTCAGCAAGTGGCTCTGAGTAGAGCAGAGGGATCTAAGAGAGAATGATGCGTTTTGGCATCCTGTGACTCTCTTGCACCATCACATGCAGCAGCTCTACAGGTACATATCAGCAGGTACAGTCCAGCCCTACGATAACATGACTTAAACTTTCTTTGGCTTTAACATGCAACTTGGACCATCAGCCTGTGAGTTTCCAGCCCTGTGTCCTGCCCTGCCACAGTCACTGAGCACCAAGCTCAGTGACACCTTCCACGAAAATGTCAAGCAGGGAAGGGCGGGCAAGCTTTAACTCCCAGCTCTATTTTTATGGGACCCATGCCCACAATCTGGTTATCTTAAGTAAGTGTCATAGGCTGCTAATCAAAGGATGCATTTCTGTAGAGTTGCAGCTCAGCTGTGGTTCAGCAGGGCTCAAGAATTAAAAAGAGAAAAGGATCCAAGCATGCACCCTATATCCCTGGTAAGAAGCACTTAATGACTTCCAGCTTCGAACCACTTTGCCTGTGTGCAAATCCCAGGAGGTACTTGTGGCAAATGGGATGACAAGGCAAGGCTCTTGCATATAAAACTGTAGTTGATTTTAGGGGAACAAAACCTGCTGTGAGCTCATCTGCAGCTGGTTGAAGTCAGTAGAACAATGTTGGGTAAAAAAGGTAATTTGCCCCTGTACAAGTGGGGGAGTGGGTTGGGTACATACCTTTTTTCTCCTTCATATTCAAACTTGATCCTGACATTTCGCTGCTGAAAGAAAAAGCAGAAAATGGTTAGGTCCTAAACTGCATCCCAGATTGACTCACAGATCCAAAGCTGATGGGAGCTCTCAGGGATACTCCCCTAACTCCAGTGGGCATCTGGTCTATTTAGGGCCAAGCTACCTGCTGGACTCGTGGACTTTGAGGAAACTCCACATTGCTGATAAATGTGCTTGTTTACAGAAGACCTTATTTTTTGACAAGAGGACACTGATTCATCTGTATAACTGTTAGTTTTAATAAAATGCATTAATAAAAGTGGAAAATTGCAAATGCTCTGAATTCAGTTGGGAACAAGGCACTATTATCAAAGAGGCAAACATGTTAAGTGTCTGATGTCTGTCCGTCTTCAGCATTCCCCATGGATTTACCCCAGTACTTTTCTGTTGGAAACCCAAAAGCAAAGCTCAGAGGATGTTTAATAGAGAACACAGGAATATTTGGGGCAAAGAAATAAGAAGTAAAAGCAAGCATCCTATAATGGAAGTGGAGAGACAGTCTTGGATTTTAAAAGCCAACAGTGCTGGTGTGGTGGTGGGGCTGGCTGTTATTTTGTTAGGACCTACAAAATGCAAAGTATATCAGGCATCACTACACTATACACAGTAAATGCCCACCCTGAACTCACTTGTTGCTCACCTCAAGAGAAATCATTAAATTTCCCCAAAGAAGAGCCAACAGTGTCACAGGCAGACTGGGCATACAACTGTGCAGGGACTAGTAAAAGCCACTTCTCCCATCCTCTATTTGTGCATATTTAGCAGCAATTGAGACCACAAGGAGCCTTTTCATTCATTCAGCTTCTCAGACCGAGCCTGAGCCAAGCACCCCTCTAGCACCCCTTGGCTCACGCCAGGACTTTCCAATGGTCTCCAAGGCAGATCAAAACCCTCTTTACTTCTCAGACCAGGTTTAGTCACCCCAGTTAACCAGGGCTCTGCCCCCGCTAGTGCACACAAGCCTCCTCAAACAGTAGTTTTCTTCCCATGGAGAAAAAAGTGCTTGCCACCTCCCTCCGAGGTGTAACACGAGGGAGGACTCAGTCCTGTGCTGCCTGCATCTCACAGGGATAATCCCCGAATGGGTGGGTGACAGCCCTTCCTGAGCAAGGGCCTTATCTCTCACCCTGGATTGCCAATGCGTGAAGGCACACTTTCCATCCTCTCAGAGGGAAAGCAGAGCCACAGTGAAACAGCTTTGTCTCTGATGAGGAAAATGAGCTGGACGGGTGTCCTCAGGTTTATTTTTAAACTGACAACTCCTTGAGTTCTGCAAACACCCACCGAACTTCAGGAAGTCAAGGCTGGAGGCAATACGGTTGAAAAGCTTGAAAAAAAAAAACAAAACAAAAAACCCAGCAGATTCAGGGTAAGCATGTTGGATCATCCAAAACGCATCCTTTTCAGTTCTACTTGTGGCATTTTCTGTGTTTCCAGAAAGGCTGGGAAGAACCAGTGCCAGGACAGTCACCAAATGGGGCACTCCAGCAGTGTTACAGGCCTGTGCTAAGCAGGCACTTACATCACCTCAGTGTCTACAGCCAGTTCTCCAGACCCACAACTTTTGGACAAACTCCAGGTTCACTTGTAGAACAGGCCCAACTCGTAAAAAAACCAAACTAACTCTAAAACAGTCCAAAATTCAAAAGGAGAAGAGATGCCCATAACCAACCCAGTGTTGAAGGTTGAAATCATTCTAGAGAGACAGGCAAATACAGGTGGGATTGCCACCTTGGATTATCTCTGTTGGAAAAGGAAAAAAAAAACATATGGGCTCTTTTATGCCAATTTTTATTTGCATGTGCCTCTCTGAACAGGGCCTGGCTGATTCACCCCTCCTGGATGCTGGCAGTAAATCAGCTGATGTGGGTTCACTGCATGTAGCTCCACAAAGCCCTTCTCTAAAGTAAGGGAAAAAGTCAGGGAAAAGAACTTTCGAGGTTTCTCCTTACAAAGGAGCAGGACGTGTAAGGGGAAAAGCTCACGCAGCTCCAGCCTCGCTGCAGGAAACCTTTCAAAACACAGGTTTCACTTTCAGTGCAGACCCAAATGCTGCACTGAGCTGGGACATAGCACACAATGCCTGTTTATGCTGAGCAACACAAATTTCGCAGACAAATAAGTTTTGAAAAACAGCTTGTGGCTGGAAAAATGTCAAAACACTCATATAAAGCTCCAGAGAGAGAGAAGAAAAGGAAAAAAAATGAGCCACGACCCTCCTGCATCCTTTTCTTCTACATCAACAACAGGGTTGATGTGCTGTGGCCGGAAGCCAACAGAAGTAAGCCAGCTGCCCCACACTGCTCCGTTCTGCTTCTGAGTAGAGCAATAAACACACCGGCTGCAATAGGGAAATGAAAACCGACTTCATTTGTTAATTAGATTTTTTTTTTTTTCTGATATAAAACACATTAACCTCTCACCTTCCTCAAAGAAACCAAGACCTTAAGCTTACAAGCATTTGGAAGAGGGATGAATATATATTTATCTATAGTCTGAGAAGTTGCTTACAGTTTTATTTTTCAGTCTTCCCTTGGCTTGTTCATGTTTTGACCCACAGTAAAGCTGAATTCATCACTGCTATCAGCAATAAATACTTTTTTCCTTTAAAAAAAAAAAAAAAAAAGAAGTGGGCAGTGCCCAAAGCACTAGGAAGCCCCAGGGGGATGCAAAGCACTTCCTAAATGCTGGAGCAGGCTATGATTTTTTACACCCATGGAAATCTGGTTTGGAGCAACCGGTTTGAGATTACACAGGGAGTCTGGGGCACTGCCAAGCGCTGGAGCAAAATCTCATGCAAGTCTGCACCCAGCGTCTCAAATGCACGATTGAGGGGAAGGCAGGATCAGCATCTTCTCTGTAAGGACCTCAACACAATGTAAAAGTGCTTGAGGGCAGGCTGTGGAAGCTGCCAGGTCCTACTCACTTCTGCAATTTTGTGAGGAATGAAGACAACAGCGGCGACTCCTTGCACAATCCAAGTCATGCTATTTACCCTCCCTGCCATCAGATGTCAACTGAGGTTAATGGTAGCCTTGTTCTCCCTCCAATCAAGAGGTCATTAGTTGCTGTAGGAGAACAAGCTGAGACATCCAAGAAGGGCATGTGTTAAATATGGTGGAGGAGACGGGTAAGGCCATGCCACAAGGCACCAGCCTTCAACACTGAGCTCTACCAGAGGATTTCATTGACAGTTTCATGGAATGCTATGAAAGCTGAGGCAGGTAACAGGAGCAAGCAGGGGAAACTGAGGTGTGAGGTGCTTTTCCTAAGGGTATGAAGGAAAAGCCCAGCCTGGGGGCAACAGTTTTAAACTGCAAGAGGCTAGATTTACATTGACTATAAGGAAAAAAAAAAATTTATGAGGTTGGTAAGACACTGGAACAGGTTGCCCAGAGAAGCTGTGGATGGCCCATCACTGGACATGTTCAAGGCCAGGTTGGATGGAGTGTTGAGCAACCTGGTCTAGTGGAAGATTTCCCTGCCCATGGCAGGGGGGTTGGAACTAGATGATCTTTAAAGGTCCTTCCAACCCAAACCATTCTGTGATTCATTCTATGAAGCAGAGTGGCAGAGCCAAGCATAAAATTTAAATGTTTGATCTCCCGGGTTGTATGTACTGAGCAACTTTCCCTCTTCATGTGCATTTCCGTACGACATGGGGCACAGAGCAGCCCACGTCTCGGCTGGCGCCTGTAGGCCCTGCTGCGACACAAACAAAATAAGCGACAACCCTGACAGGAAATACCACAGTAATTCCCTTCGTTTCTGGAATAATTTCTCCTCCGAGATACTTGTACCGGCATTTCCTCCAGCCCCACTAACAAATAGTATTTTACTCTTTCTTGCCATCCGCCTCGGAAAGGAAAAAGCAAAGCCACCGTCGTGGCCACAAACCCATCACCATCTTTCCAGGCTTTCCTTGAGGTATTTTTAGCTCCTTCCTCAAAACTTCTAATTTCACGAAAAAGACCACAACTGCCGAGCTTCAGAGGAAGCGCTGATGGGAACTGAGGCGGGGGGAAGGGGGCAACCGCTTCTGCCTGCTCGGCTGGGGACCACGCACCCCGGCAGGCTCGGCCAAGCTCGGCCCCCAGAGCTGGAGCAAGCAGCCCCGCGCGCTGGTTTAGATTAAGCAAAATGTTGGAAAAAAATGGAAAAAGTGTTTCCAAACGAGGTGAATCATGATCTTATACAGAGATCCCTGAAGAGCTGACTGCTGTTTGTAATAAAAAGCACACACGGAGAGCAAGAAAACATGCGGTTAGGCCTAAAATGGAAGCAGCTTCGGAGGAACAGAAGGTGCTGAACACCCAGAGGGTCGATCAGATCAGGGTACGGGTCCACGCTGAGCGATGCCATGCCTGCGGAGAAGGGTGTCCGACGCCACAGGGATGTCCTCGCTGCATCGCCTCAATGCCACCGACTGCAGGCAGGGACCCAGCAGAGGAGACGTCCCTGCACCTCCACGTCTGCCCGTGCGCTAGCAGGGCACTGAGAGCCGAAGCACCTAAAGCTGCCACCCTGTAAAATCCCAGTTCAAGGACTACCCCCATCACATCCTCTCCTCCTCCCAAATTCAGCCGCCGTCAGAAACAGCGTTCTGGTCGGACTCCACCTCTGTGGCTAGCTTTTAAAGCTGCTTTTGTCAAACCTAACCAGAGGACAGCTTTGCCCATGCTGAGACACCACAGAGACAGGGCCTTTGGATCACTCCTTCCATCCAAATCCATGGTTGCCTCACAAACCACCTGGGACAAAGCCTCCAACTCCAGCATTAACCCTTCTGAGGTCAAGAAAGGCAGGAAAAATCATCACAAGGGGCCCCCCCATCCCTTCAGCGCTGCACCAGGAGGGGCTCATTTCAGCTTTGCTCTTACCCACCCACGAGACCTTGGACGCTTACTTTGCCTCAGTTTCCCCCCTGGGTAAAATAAGGGCAATGAAGGAGACCCATTTCTGCATGCTGGAGGGTAAGCAGAGGGATTATATTCACTTCTCTTATTTTCTACTTGTTGGATTAGGAAACAATGAGAAAACCCCGCTGAGCTGTGCAGCGTTCAAGCATTAGTGCTCTAGTTACTCCTTTGTACAAAGCCACAAAGCGGTGGGATTTCTCCTCAACTTCTGGCTTCGGCCAAGAGAAATCAGCACCACAGGGCCAGGCTGAGGGGACTTCTGCACCTCCCCGATGTGCACGTTGTTTGCATTAATCCTGTGCTCGCCCCTGCTTTTAGCAACGGGACGTTCGTTACAAGCCAGACAGTTGGACCACGTCCCTAAACCGCAATAGGAGATGACTAATCCGCATCATTAGGAATTATCTGCACAGAACCCCCACGCACTTCGGGTTATTCAGCAACCAGACAGAAAGGGGTTTGTCTGGGATTGCCCCCTTCTCCTCTCGGTGGGTGGAAGCTACAAGATATCCTGGTCCCCCTGGATCCTTACAGCTCTTTTCCTCCGAAAAAGCAAGCCCAGCACGTGAGCAGCTCAGAGGCAAGTGGAAAGATGATGTCTAGAGGGTCATTGCTCCCTGTTACAGATATTTTTGGTTTATACAGCAGCAGAAATCACAGGCTTCAAAATGTTTATCCAAAACCACCTACCTGGCAGGGAATAGCTTTTTTTCCAGCTGGATCTCTCCTTGGTATTACTCTCTTAGCACCCAAGTCAGCTCCACACACAGACAAGGGAAAGCCTCTTCCCCAAATCCTTGTGACTCCACTGCCTTTGCCATCTCCAGCCAAGCCTTTCCCAACCGGTGCTGCTCCCCTCTTGGTCCCTTGCTTCTGCTCCCCAGGTGGGGCAATCCCTGCAGATCTCCTCATAAAGACTCCCATCTTCAAGGTGATATTTATGGACCCTCATCATATTCCCCAACGGTAAAACAGATGTGATAAAGCCAAACTCCTTTTAGGCTGCTTGAAGACCTACAAACAGAGAGCCCTAGAACATGAGCTGTATTTTATTCTAGTTATGAGCAAGCCTTGTCCTGCATCGAACTTGCCAAAGAAAAGAGAATCCGGAGGTAATTTACTAGAAGAACAACTTTTAGGTCAGTCTGACATTTGTTGTGCATGGGAAAACGTTCCTTGCAAGTATTGGACTTCATTGCCATGGGGGAACTTGCAATCAAAATTAATGTGCCAGAGGAATTGCTAGCTGTCATCAGCTGTGATAGAGGCCCACACCAATGCCTTGTCATTAGACCGAAATGCAGCACTGACAACCAACTTCATGCTGCGAGTTGCCAAGTGCTATTTATGTAAATAAATGGATTTGCACATAAATAGACAGATGCGAAATAAATGTTAATATAATTGCTCCTTTCTCCTCCACGCTTTTGTTTGCGATTTCTAATTCTTTGTGGTTTCCCTTCTTATCCCTTCCACTCATCTTTTTCCTTAGTGATCACAGTGCAGATCTTTATTCTGCTGTCTCCTCCTTCCCCTCTTCAGAGTCACTGCTATAAACAAATTCCTTTGTCTGTTCAGTCCAGGAGACTGCCTGAAAGGACTCCTTCCAGCCATGCCAGAGGATGCACGAGGAATAATGGAGTGATAAAAGGAATAATGGAGGAATAATAGTGCAGAGGATGCACTAGGAATAACGTCAGGATGATCCCTCTGCTCCCAAAGAATGGCTCCCTTTTAGATTGTGACTCACATGCAGAAGGAAAAGGGTGTCCATCTCTATCCCTCTACCCTGTTTTCTCACAAGGCAGAAAGGCAGCATCACGTAGTGGCTGACGCACCTGACCAGGACACTCAGGAGATTCAAGCTCAGCCATCACATCTGCTGCCAGCTGCCTGGACAATCTAAGGGAGGAAACTCATCTGCACCGTGCATCAGATACTGCTATTCTCATTTCCAGCTTGTTCTGCCATGAGGCGTTAGACATCCAGAAACTCAGCCTTATTCCTCAACTCATTTGTAAGGAAAGAAAACTAAAAAAAGAAAGATTTTTACACAATTTGCCAAAGGATGTTAATTTCATAAGATGATCTGAAGCAAAACTGTCGATATTTTGGGAAAAAATATTGTGTAGCACATACCGCCACAGACTACTTTCTTGTGTGGCCCAGGCCTACCAGGAACACTATCTGGCAGGCTCCAAATTTCAACTTCTGTCAAGAGAGAACAAAGGAACCCCTCCAGGAGACAGGGGTGAGATAACACTTTGGTTGTGTTCCTCTGTGGACCAAAAAACTGCTGCAAGCCACAAAGGGACAGATTAGTTAGTCAACACATTCTTATTTAAAGTGTTTTTCAGTGGAAATTTGGAACATTGACTGAAGGATTCCCATGCCTCAAAAAAGCATTTTTCCACAGAAAAAGAGATTTTTTTTTTTATTTTTTTTTTTTTTAATCCGACAACTGAACGTCCAGACCCAAATTTTTCAATGTGAGCATGTTGCTGCAGGGCCTCATAAGAGACACCTACAATAAGATTCCTGAGAGGAAAATTTAGCATCTAAATGTCCCATGCCTCACTCCCCCTCTCCAAGATGGAAGACTGCGCAGTGCATCCTTCACTCCAACCAGCCAACGTGATCACAGAAAAAAATAAAAAAGAAAGGAAAAAAAAAAAAAGGGGAACACCAAGTACCAAAGGAACAACAAATCACAGGCATGACAACAGCATTTCCAAAACAATCTTCCCCCCCCCCCCCCCCATCAATTTCTGTGCTAAAAAACAAGGAAAAAAAGTAAAAGTGACCCAAACAAGTCAATTAAAAGTTTCTGAGCTGCAAACGTGAACCAAGTCCCCACTAATTCCACCTACTTTGGCCACTCCCCACCTCGCAGACTAGACTCCCATCCTCCCGCAAGCCAGACTTGTTCCAGCTAGTCCAATTTAGTGAAGCAACAATTCAACATACTCCAACGCCCTTCATCTCCTGGGGCCTGTTGGTCTGAATCCTCAACCCCGGATGTGCGAGGAGAGCAGGATGCTGACTATTTGCATCTCCTCCATCAGAAAGCTCTAAGTAACAACGAGCACGCAGCTACGGCTGGTCTGCTTATGGATAAAAAGAAAATTCATAAAGAAGGCAACGTTTTTCCAAGCATCAATGCTGTAACTGGGAAGGAAAGTTTGATTCCTAATATAATAAAATTAAACGCAAGTGGCAGCCA
Organism: Aquila chrysaetos chrysaetos; assembly: GCF_900496995.4. NCBI lineage: Eukaryota > Metazoa > Chordata > Aves > Accipitriformes > Accipitridae > Aquila > Aquila chrysaetos. The sequence goes on along the minus strand of NC_044006.1, from coordinate 73,621,889 downwards.
ACAATTCTAACGCTGATATCAGAGCACAATGTAACTCTATTGGTGACTTATAAATGAAGATACAGAGTGGATGGGCGGTGGATACGAATTTGATTGCAAGACGTCAACTTTATGAAAGTTTTGTAGATAACAATTCAGCCAACGAAAACTATTATTTTCCTTATTTTTGACTAATTATCTGGTTAACTGTGTATCATCTGCTGCATTTACAGCGACAGTTTTCAAAAATGACAGCAGGGATTTTCCCCCATTGTGAGAAAACAAGTATGTTATTTAAGAGAAGTCTAAAAAGCTTTGCTATCCTGAAAGCAACCCAAGATGGCTTGGTATGGTCCCCACCCATCAACTTGCAGAAAATGCTACTCTCAGAGCCATCCAAAGCTGCGCTGGATTGTCTGCTTTGCCTGCAGCTGCGGAGAGCCAGCTCTGAATTTCTCCGGTCAGTTTTGTAAACATCTTGGACTTATTTCAGCATGAGCTGAACACAAATCCAGTGATTCAACTTGGACAGCTGCTACCGCCAGGACACACTTTTAAAACAGACATGCTACGTGCGCAGGTGTTTTCGTCTGCATGTGTCTAGGAAGTCTAGAGGGATTCGGGAAAGGATCTTTCCCCTCTGCATCCAGAGTTCTTTGTTAGTAGCACAAGTGCCATTACAATATGCGTGACGACAGTAAATGACAATTTGTTTTCTTCCTTGCTAGGCATTCAGCAACTGCACAGTTGATTGCAAGCTTATTCTAATCCATAGCACTAGAATTCCAAGTGGATTTGCTCGTATGCTTCTCCAGCAGCTTCCCAGTCCTCTTAATTATTTTTCCCCTTCTTTTTTTCTTCCTTTTCTGACAACTGAATTCTTTCTTCACAGCTTTTGTGTTCACGTAATATTTGTTCCATACACAAACAAGCTATTAAATCCACTTTAGCTATTATATCAATGTCAGCGAATAATTTCTGACATTGCTCAAGGGACAACATTTTTGCTCACCAAATCAACTCTGAATGTGCAACAGCGCCAAAATGTTTGGTTTTAGGAGCATAAACACCAGTAATTAATATTCAAACACTTTATATAAGAATGACATTATTCCTCCCAAAAGAACCTGAGTGTCTACAGCTCAAATTTAGCAGTCTGTCTTTCAAATATCTGAAGTAAAATGTGCACATGATAAATACTGTATTTCATCAACGCTGTCAACAGAAAACATTTGACTAATCCAAATCTTAAAGCTGCATAGCCTGTAACAAGTTCTACTACTTTCAGTGCTAAGCAAGAGAAAGAAGTGCTTTGGGGTGGGATTTGAGATTTAACACCAGTTTCAGGCTCTATTGCTATATGCTACATTTGGAGTATCACTGTTCTCTGCTCCTCCATTGTTCCTCTGTGATAGAGGGAATGCCTGTAGCTTCTTTACAGCTCTTCAGAAAGGGGTCCTAAATTTTATGCCTCGGTAAAATTATGTTATTTCTGACATGTTGAGCTCCTGCAGCACTTGCTAACTTCAGTTCTAACATTTAAACTCTGTTCTCCCAGCATAGTAAGCACCATGCCCACCTCTTTGGTCTACTGGAGTTTAGGGTGGACTCAAGCAATGCCTTACCTGTTTGCTGGAGTGGACGCTGTTTTTATTCCTGTTGTTGTCCAGCAGCCCCCCACATTTGCCCAACGCTGCCAAATCCTTCATAATAGAGTTCAGAGCTTCTTCTTCATCTGCAAAAGAAGGAGAGACAACTGAAGTGTGGAAGGCAACCTCACCCCTGGAACTGCAGAGTAAAAATACAGCATTGCAAATACAATCTTTCAACCCAAATGGGTCAAAAGACACAGTGTCTAGCCTTCCTATTAAGAGAGGCATTCAAAAACTACACCACAGTCCCTCCCAGCCCATCGTGTCTTGGAAATACAGCTTTCTTCATCACAGGTGAGACAGATCCTCAGAAAAGCCAGTAGCTGACTGTGGGTGACCACTTCTCCAGCTCACAGCCCATGTCTGCTGCCCATGGGGTCCTTTGGAGAGAGACCCATAGGCCAGATGCACTGTCCAGGGGGCTGGATCCAGTTTCGAGGTATAAGGTGGTACTCTACAGGACAGAAACCCTTCAGGACCCAGAAAGCTCACACAGCAGGTGATGGAGTACAACACAGTTGTTCATCTCCTCATTTCCACCCTCTTCATTTAAAGATGCTCAAGAACCACAACTGATTTTCAAAACTAGAGCCAGTGAGAAACCACAGGAGAGGGCAAAAAACTCATTAGAAGAGCTAACAAACTCAACTATGCTGGCTAGAAGAGAGAGACACACTGAGAGTCCACGTGGTATTTCCAATTTCTGCAGTAACTAGAAAACTTCGAAGGACCCATTCAATCTGAAACCAATCTCCTCCTTTTCAACAATTTTACATCTATGGTTGTGGTCTCTTAAAGCAGCTATAAACTATTACATTGCAAAATACCAACCACAAGCACTAAAAACCCTATCAAGACGTAGGGCACGGCACACTCATTAGAAGGGTGTGAGACCCCGCTGCATGCTCCATGCTCATGATGATACAATCAAGACAGGCAGGTATCAGGCACATGCAGCTATTACTGTAAAAATACAAATACAGCTACCACATTTTGTGTAAAACTGAGTGTCTCCAGGGATAGAGCCACCCCTACGCCAAGCCAGCCTGGAGATTTAACTCCAAGTCCGCAAAGACATGAAAGATAACAAAAACTACATTAAATCATCCAGGATTGGACCCAAATACTGAGGTTCTTTCCCCAGGGAGGTATATGTCCTGGATCCTCATACTCAAGATACAACATCATCTCATCTTTTCCCACTCCTCCTGCTGGGTTGTATCAGGACTGAAGCTGTGAAAAAAAACAAAAGATGTGAGAAAAAAAATTCTCATCCATGCTGTGCACCCAGAGCCATCTCATTAAAGAAATAAGGGGAAAAATGGGGGAAAATGTTTAAAATCCAGTGTCACTTTTATTTTAGAGCTCAGAAATGAGCTCTAATGCCTACATCAGGCCTTAGGAAAATACCTACATTTTCCTGTAGGCAATGCGTGTGCATATAAATATTTAAAATATAATATAAATATATATCTACATATCAATATTAAATATATAATTAATAAAATAATAAAATTCATATCAAAGTACATTCAAGTGCAATTTGTCTTCTCTTCCACATTCCCCTACCCATGAAAAACACAGGTATGTTTTTCCAGAGGGGTGGCAGGGAGCATAACCTGAAATGGTGCAAGAAAACACTCAAGAAAAAGGTAACTTTCAGTTCTAATTCGGGGGAAAAAAAAAAAACAAAAACCAAACACAAAACCAAAACAACAAACCAAACACAAATAAATGCCAACAAGAATGTTCCCACAGTTTGGGGTCTGGGTTGGGTTTTTTGTTTGGGTTTTTTTTTTTGTTGTTAAAAGGGACCTCTGGGGACAAGCATAGTTTTCCAGACAGATTTTGTAGTAGGAAAAAAAACAGCACAAAAAAGAAGAAAAAAACACTTTTTTGTGGAGGGGAAGGGAAAGGAGGGGAGGGTCAAGTTAAAAAAAAAAAAACAAACACAAAAACAAAAAACACACACACCGCCCTCCAGGAATTTTCCACCAAAGCTATAATCTCTAAAATATCCCTCACCCCTTTCTTTTTTTCCAACCCGAGAGACAACAAAAGTTTCCTGAACTCACTGACACAAAACACAGTCCATAATGACACGGGGAAACAGGGCTTCAACAGGCAGTGGCAGAGCTGGCCTTTTGCTAGCAAAACCACCACATTCACCACCGCTCTCCCACCTCCAAACCACCCTGGACATGCCTGGCAGCATCTGCTAAGAGATGCATCTCTGGTTACCACACTGGTGCCCTGCAAGGATATTCCAGAACTTTTAAGATTCAGCACTGCCTGTCCCAAGGAGGGACAGCAGGGTTTGCTGGAGGTCAGTAGTAATAATAATAAAAAAATAATATACCAACAAACAGTGACAGAGTAACTTCAAAGTTTTCTGGAGTGACTGTAAGCTGCTCCCTCCATTCCTCCCAAGAGAAAGACCTGGCAGCCCCCCAAAAACTGGCCCAAGCGCCCCACAGACCACATCCCAGAGAGCTCCCACCACCTCCCATGGGTGCCCGTGAGGATTAACCATGCAGCTGAGAGCAATAGCATGAACCATGCTTTTGCCAGGATGTCTGCTGAGCACATGGCATCACTGAATACATTAAAAAAAAAGACAGATCTTTGAGCTGAAGTGGATCCTATCACTATTACCACTAGAGACGAGTGAGTATTCAGCGTCACTGCTTCAGTGTTATTCCTATGGGGTACGTTACTTTGTCACTCATATGCACAGTAGTCACAAGAGATTGCAATGTAATATCACTAGAAGGAAGGTGGAAGTGAGCAACCCTGCAAAATGCAGAGAGACTGTGATTGGAAATCACCTCTGCAGGGTGTACAGAAAACCTGGATGTCCTTGCTGCCTATCCTACCACATGGGGCTTATGCAGGTCACCAAGTCAGGGTACTCAAACCAACTTGTGGCAAGCTGTGTACTGATTGACAAAGCAAGGAAGGCCAATTTCCCATGGACTTCCGTCATCTCCTTAAACACCGAGGGGTTTCCAATGTCCAGGAAAGATTGGGTTTATATTACATTGCCCTCAAAGCAGTAACAGAGTCTTCCTCCTCCACCTACCCATCAATTTTGTCAAAACTTTTTGCAATGTGGTCCTCTGAGTTCATCAAATACAGGTTTAAAAATTCCTGGTACTGCAACCCCCACCTGCATGATTATGAAAGTCACATTTCCTCAGAAAGTCAGGCTACACATCTCTGCCAGAAGCGTCCTTTTGCATCTCTCCCAAGACAGCAAAACGAGAAGCATGCACTCACTTTCAGTAACTGCTTAAATTTAGCCCATTTTCAGAAATATCCAACCATCAACTTAATCAGCCTAGAATCAGTCTTGTAAAACTGGGCTGCAGCTGTCCTGAATCAGGTACTAGAAGGAAAAAAAAAAAGGGAGGAAAGAGAAGATATTTCTTGTATTTAGGCTGTTAACTCAGCATCTTTGTTCTTCCATCTACTAAAAAGCTGATGCCAAACAGCATTCTGAAGAGCATTTGATAATTTTTATTATGAAACATGAGTGTTACTTGTCAAAAAACCAAAATACACATCCATGCCATCACTGCTACAAAATAAGGTAAGAAAACTTCTTCCTATATGAGCAGGAAAGGTTGTTTTCTGCTGCTAGAGCATGAAAGAACATGACTTAAGCACAAGCAGAAATATGTAATTTCCTTGAAGTAATGTATTTCTATGTGCTTAAGTAGCTTTTAAACTACTTTTAACAGTGCATTTTTAGTCCAAGGGAACTGCCATTTCAGAGGGACTATGACCAAAGTCTCAACTGTTCAACACAAAGCGAAAAAAAAAACCCCACACCATGCTCTGAAGCAACTTCAGAGCAGAAGCACAATTTGCATCATCGGTTGCAAAACCAACACTTCCCAGTCCTCTCCATGACAGCTTTGCACAGGGACTGATGCTTTCCAGACTAAGCCTCTTGCCCATCCTAATTACTGCTCTTGGGGTCTCCAAGCTGACTCCCAAGAAGGGTGGAGAACTTTGTTCCATGGAAACAAGCAGCCAGCTCAGCCAGTTCAGTCAAAATTCAAACAAGCACTGAAGCTTACTGGATAATTAAATCCAAATGCCACTCTCAAGCTTCTCCAGCAAAAGAGGAGTCACAGGCTGCTTGCTCTCTGTTTGCCTTGGTTTGAGAGAGCAGAGGGTGCAGGAAGGACGGCTCTTCCAGGGAGAAAATGCTGGGGAATCAACAGGAATCCCATGCCCAAGGGACATGCAAGATCGGTTTCTCCTGATCTAGCACTGGCAGGACCCAAGTATGCTTCAGCCTTCTGAGAAGGCAGCATTGAGACTACACAGCAAACATCTTCCCAGGCTTTGCCGCAGCTCCAGAACAAAACAGCTGCAAGTTGCACAACACCAATGAAGTATCCACAAGAGTTCAGATGGACTCTGAGGCTTATGGAAACCACTGACTTTGCACAACGTGAGCAGGTTCTTGCTCCTGAACAAACTTCTGGCCCAGCTTCACTCTTGGACCGTTTTGTACAAATTCACTTAAGGCATTGTAGGTTGACAGGATGAATTGTACAACGAAGCCTGCTCTCTCCCCAGCACAGCATGTAACGAGGAATATTTCTATGATGGAAGAGCAGGACAAAGAAAAGCTGATTACACAGACAACAAAAATGAAATGTAAAAAATCAATTGGGTTTAGCACTTTCCCTTTGACCCCAGTGTCTCTTCTTCCATCCTCAGCTCTTACTTTATTTTCAGCTATTTCCCTTAGTAGGAAACTCATTTCTTTCTTCCCTACTTCCCACCAACACCCCAATTTTGTGCTTTTTAAATCAGCTTCCTGTGACAAAGCTCATGCGATCACACTGCCAGCTCATCCAACCAAGGACCACTTCCAACCAAATATAATAGCAGTCTCAAAGATATTAATTTCCCAAAGGTAAATATCCACAGTCACATAGAGGAGAGGAACACACAGAAGTAAGCCAAGAGCATTCCCAGGTAGCAATGACCAGTGGAGCTACAGTGGACACGGGAAGGTTGGTTTTATACTTTTACTAAAGTACACTGATCCGTTTTGGCAGGATCTTATATCTAAACCAGTATGCCTCCTTCTCCCATCAAGTTTTCAGTTCTGTAAGATGTTAAGACTCACAGATCTCAGGCGCTACCAACGTGAATCTAGGACATTCAGCACTTAGCAAAATCAACTATGAAGTGAAATTAAAAAGCCACAAGATGACACATCTCTCTGCCCTTCATATACATGTTTCCGGTGCTGCTACATTGCTTCGGTTCCAGCATGCGTGCGGGAGAGAGGAACCTGGAGTTTCAGTCTTACTACGGCAGGCTCACTGCTGAATGAGGGGGAGGCAGGGAGGAAGCAAGGGAGAAATAGCAAGCCTGAAGGTCAACACGGACCACCCAAAACAATTCAACAGTCAGGAGAGAAACCAAATGAAGAAGGGACAAAGGAATAATTTAGCTCTGTTCAGATGGTCTAGACAGTGCTGTTATTGTTGGCTTCACTAATAGGTCATTACTAAGAGGCAGCTTACGGTAGTTCCATGAAGCTGCTTCCATCAACACAAAAAAAAGCACCAGCTGGATGAAGCACACAGAAAAGCCTACAGAAGTAAAACAGAGTCTTGTAAAACATGGCAAGTTCTGATTTCGGCCTCTCTGCACACACCAGGCAGAGCTAGGGCTGGGAAAAGTCAGGGAAAAATCCTGGGCGTTGCAGAAGGGAAGAATATTGTCCTCTGAGTCATCACTGAGCAAGGCTGGAGCATATAGCTAAGGGGCCGCACGTTGTCACATACACTTCCGCTTGGATCCAACGTAAAACCACAGATGTGACCACTTGTGGTCACTAAAGATCCCACTGTGCTTTTCGCAACCGTGATGTTGATAGCCCAGTTCAGCCATCGTGCCTGTGTAAATTCCAGCGGCACCCCTCATCGCTAGCATCCACCTCTCTGGAAGGTAATGCAACTGCTGGGGATATCCCCAGGCAGAGGAAGAGTTCTGTGAAGGCTGAGAGGGGATGAAGAGAGGATGGGAAGCCTCACAGAAACATTGTCACCTTCAGTAAAAGCCCTTTCAAAAGGCAAGACTTTGAACATATAGTAACAAAAATATTGAAATGTAATAAAACTTAGTGGAAAGAAATACAGAACTACATGACTATGACACTGACAATCTTAACTCTGGCCTGCAAAGGACATCAGCCTTTCATTTTCTCTGTTTTTTGAAAATACACAATTTTTGGATTAACTAGTATATGACATTTATCATTTACCAAAGAGAACCTCAACTGAAAGCCAAGACACCACCTCAGCATCACTCAGTACCTGCAAAGGGCAGTCCCTGTCCTGATGGACTTTCAGCTAAACTGTCAGATGGAAAGAGAGATGAGCTGTCTTTTTTGTCTCATTTGATGGACAGGAATCTGAGAGAGACAAAAGTCTTGCTCAAGACTACACAAGTCTGCAGCCAGAGCTAAATACATTAAATGGAGCTTAAATTCAGAAAGGACTTAACTTGAGCTAGCCTTCCTGGCTGTATACAAAGGCCACAGAAATTCATTTAGCAGCCTCTACCTCACAATCTTGACCTGGAATCACGCAAAACAGCCTCTTTCAGAAAGCTGATCAGAAAGTCTGTTTGAAGAGCTCATGCACTTATTCCAATAACCTCTCTGTAACGAATATCTCTCAATTCCAGTTTGAGTATAGCTCGCTTAATATTCTACTCATTAGATCTTGATATCCCAGTATCTTAAAGACCCCCCTCTATTAACAGAAATCCCCCCCCATCTTCTGCAGGTATTCACAGACTGCAATCTCATCCCCCTTTAACTCTTCTTCATTTAACTAAACGGAAACAAAAAACTTCTTACATTAGAGTAATCCTTAATTCATTCCTACAGCTCTTTCCAGTTGTCTGTCTTTTTTTTTTTCTTTATGAAGAGCAGAGCAAACATCAGAGTAGCATGTAATGTTCAATGGCCGCAACACCTTTTCATTTCTATTTGCCATGTGAGCATGGGGTAACAGCAAACTTGGCCCACATGTTACAGTGAAAGTTCATATCTGCTGGACCAACAGCAACCTGGACTGCCCACTGCATTCATCAGAAGGTCAATGTCATACCAGTCCTGGGTTTGCTTTTGTGGTCCAGGGAACTAGACAACACTAACCTAGGTGAAAGCAGGTGTCAAAGAACTTGCTTGTGAAGGCAAATGCTGCCTTTTCTCCAAAAGACAGACAGAAAAAAAGCTTGGCGATGAAGAGAAAACCAGGGCTTCTGGGTTTCTTCAGTACCTGCAAACACCATCAACAGACATGTACAGCCACCAGGATTCAGGCCATGCACCAAATACCAGGGGCAGAGGTACCAAGACAGCATAGACTTGATGATCTTAAGGGTCTATTCCAATCTAAATGATTCTACCATTCTAAATGGCATAAGGGATCAATTTGTAAGTAAACACCATCACAGTGACTGTCCCAATCAATACTAGGAAGGAGACCAGTGAGCTAGAAGCTCAAGAGCTTGACTTGGACCGTAACAAAAGCCTCTAAGCAAGTAAAGGGACCCAGACACTCTCGTAGGCAGGTACAAATACTGTTTTCCAACTCATCCCCCTTAGAAGGGCTGTCTGCGAACTACCTGTGGCAAAACAGATTGCTGTATGCATCCATCTAGTGAGAGATGCAGATGAACCTCCATGTAAATTAAACCTACATGCACAAATCATTTTGCCACTGTCTGGATCAGTGTGATAAAGAGAAAAATTATCCAATTACCCTCCCCCAGTCCAGATTACTGTGCACTGGAGCAGACACACCAGTGGAGCACGTTCCCTTTGCAAGTCAGCAAAGGCTCGCTGGCAGCTGGATCCTGCTGTCGTTCACCCTCCTGCATCCCCACCCAAGGGATGGCAAGGTCACTCCTGTGTACAACTCAAGGGCAGGGCACAGCTCAGCAGGTCAAACAGAGCAATTATACACGAGGAAGTGAGGAAAGACCCATCTGATATGCAGGATTTCTTGGCAGGACTTTGCTCACTGACGTCTTAAGCTTGGGATACACAGATTCACATAGGTAACTAATGCTGTGGGGTGCTGGGGTTTCCTGAAAGCATGTTTCTCCTTATCAAGGAATTATGATGCTAAAGGGTGCACCATCTAATAGGTATAGAAGATCATTAATACTTTACCTGACAAATCAATGGTAAACGCTTGCTCTCCATAAATGACATTGGTTTGGGTTTTGAATTTTTCTTTTATAGCACAACCAGTAACTGCTTTGTGAAAAGAAACAAAACCAAATCCATCAGAAGCATTTGACATCTACAGATGTCCATCACATCAAATGCCCAATAAAACATCTGTGGTTTAGGGTACAGTTATACTATCTCGCAGGCCCTTTTCTCAAAGGTAAAGCTCATTTTGAGAGTTCCTGCCTCCTATTCTACCTCTACCCCATGCTATCACTCAGGTGACCCATACAACCATTGGTAAAATTGCGCAGTCAACAGGTCAGAGAACCTGTTTAGATCAAAAACAACCCTTCCCTTTACATCCCCTTGCAAAAGGGGATAGAAATTAGTGCTCAGGAATGGGCTTGGGGGAGAAGGCAAGAATCTGTTTAAAAAAGCTAAACCAGTTATTTTTTAAATTATAATTAGTAAAACTGTATATCACACATGTAACTAATTCTAATCACCACAATGACAGGACCCAACCAGTCCCCAAAATACTCATGTACACAAATAAGCAAACACCTCCAATATAATATTAAGTGATTGGGCTCTTAACATGTCTATAGAAGCATTAAGAAAACAGCAAAAGAGAATAAACTGGCAAATAAATGAATGTGTTATGTCATAACGTATTTGAGATCCAGGGTGTGAGATAATGAAGAACTTCAACTGCCCTCTGAATTTCCCCAGGGAAAACCAAAAGCTAACACAACGCTACTGGGACTGCACCTTGGTTTAGGTAAGGTGAGAGCAATGCCTTAAAACACTGAGTGATCTTGCAAATACCAAACCCAACAGTTCTCAAGAGCATTGACTGGCAAGTTTTATCACTTATGTAAAAGTTTCAGTGGCTAAGCCACAAATCATACAGGAAATTTCTCTTGATGAACGCGAAGAGCTGTGGCACAATACTGACGTACCCTCATCCCAGAGATTTACCAGGGACCTTTGCAATGGAAAAGGATCCAAAAGGTGTTCGGTTTAGCTCAGCAGGGAGGGAAAGCGGGGTTACATCTGCAGCTCACTACAACCCTCCACTCCCAAAATAGCCATCTCTCTGACAGCACCACGTGCAGTAAAATTCCACGGGATCAGAGCCGCCGGCGGAGCTCTCCCATGCTCTGCATGCCCTCCTCCACGGCCCCAACCCTGTGCACACTCGTCACCACGTGTCCCCCGTACATCCCCGCACACACGGAGGGTAGCAAAGCCTGGCTAAAAAGCCATTTTCTCCCCAGATACAGCCCGTGCAATATCCTGACAGACGGATTCAGTTAGGGTAAAGCAGCTCAGGGACGAGGGCACATAAACTCCCCGGCGTTATATGATGAGGGGAGCTGCTCGGAGGCTGCGCTGTGGTGTGTATCGGAGCTGGACAGCTTGGAGATGGACAAAAATCTTTGCCCTTGTGGTGTTTATCCTGTGGCTTTCAGATAAAGGCTTAGGCACAAAACCTGGCCCTCCTCCCTCCTTCTCACAGCCCCCCTCTTCCAGCAGCGCAGTGTTGCTGGGCCCTGTACCAACCTGTGGGGTCCAGCCATGGCACCCCACACCCTTCAACCCTCCTCGGCTGATGGGGCAAACATCTGGGTTAAAACTGGGTGGCATGTGGTGTGTGTGTGGGGGAAGATTTGCTGAAGAGGGCAGAGTTGGGGAAAACAGGTGCTGCCCCTCATATCCAGCCAGCGACTTGGATCCTGGAGCACGAGCCGTGATGGTTCAATAATAAAAAACACACCGGTTTTCAGTGATATGAAGGATTTCAGTGCTTCTCCAGCAACTGCTGACTGACCCCGCTCCCCGTCACCACAGGGCAGTGGGGCTCAGCCCAGGCCCAGCCACCAGGCCCGGGCCACCATGGCACCCAGGGCTGCAGCAGGGTACACAGGCCCAGCCGTGTCCCCAGGCCATGCAGGACAGGACAGGACCCCGGCGTGCCAGTCATACCCACCATTTCTCCAAGAAGTCACCCCTCAAATACTTCTCCAGCCCCTCGCAGGTGTCGTTTTGCTGCCCGAAAGAGCAGCAGCACGGCGCCTAGCCCTGCATGGGTCCCCAGCACCGAGCACACCACGCAGGGCTGCGACCCACACGAGGAGTTCTGACGAGCTCTGCGCTCCTGAGACTGTTTTTGTATTTAGTCAACTAAGCAAGACCAGCGCCCACGCCTCGCCCTGTGACCCTCCATAGCTAACTGGAGCTTGCCGTCCGTGCTGCCTCGCAGGCCCCCAGTCAGATCCCCTACCCCCTGGGCTGCTCCCTACCAGGGGAGCAGACGAGGCCGCCCCGTTGTGGGAGAGGAATTCGGCCATACCCGCACACGCAGTGCCGAAGCATGGGCCGCGACGTGGTTTTTTGGCTAACGGAGGGGTAACTGGGTAAGCCGCTTGGCCTCTAAGTGCCTCTAAACTTGGCTGTGAAGCGGGCAGGTGTGTTTGCAAACCCATCTGAGGCGTGCAGGGAACGACGAGAGCGCACCTCGGTCCCCTGCTACCGAAGCTCGTAAAGAGATCTAAGGCACAGCAAAGATTAAATAAGCAAGTCTCTGTCAGCCAAAGAGCAAGCATTTACCCTACGGAGCACCAAAGAGAAACTTAACCCAGCCTTGACCATTCCAGCTGCCAAAGACTTCCCAGCCCCAAACAGGCTCCCGCACTGGGTGGCTCCCAGTTGCAGCCCTGGGGAAGATGAGAGGCAGAGACAGGAATACGGCAGTGAGAATCAGGGCTTTCCTAAAAAAGCAGAGTGCTGCAAGATAAGCCATGCTAAATCTCTGCCTCTTAGAATCACAGAATCATTTAGGTTGGAAAAGACCCTTAAGATCATTGAGTCCAACCACAAACCTAACTCTGCTCTTGGACAAACCTATTGTTTCTCATTTGCTTTTGCAGATTAAAGTTAGTCTAGGAGAGCTGCAAGCAGGGGCTAGACCCTTAAAAAGCAAAATTAACCACATTTAAGAAAATTTTGTATGCCCGTAGCTCCGCTGAGCATTAAAAAAAAAAAAAAAAAAAATAGAGGGGCTCTTTGGTGTTATGGGACGATGCTTCTTCTCCCACAGCATCTGCCTGCAAAACTCCTCACCACTTCAAAGGCACCAGGTACTGATTTCTCTCTCTCATCTCACAACAAACTTTCACAGCTTCTTTGATAACTCTGCCCTTTGCTCCACAGACACTAGCTACCTTTTCCTGTAATGGATTAACATAATTAAATTAAGCTTGGGGCAATTTTTCCAGCCTGTTTTCCTGCTGAGCTTAAAATTTTCTCCTTCTGAAGAAGGGCTTATTCGCCCTGGTAGCCTGTTTTTTTCCACCTCTATCAGTTTGGTCTAATAAAAGATATTACCCTCTCCCCACAACCCACACCTCTCTCTTGAGCACACTTGAAAGGAGAAAAATGTTTATCCAGCAAGAAACGTAGCTGGCAAGTTATTTCCCCTGACTGCCTCCAATACCTTTGAAGGTTATTTGCAGGCTCATAAAGACCTCTTTCACCCTCCCAGCCCAGCTACTTCCAGTGCTCAAAGCCACAGCCCAGAGCCCATGAACTCCTAACCTGTTGCTGCAGCAATGACTGCAACGTCCCAAATACAGTGATGCAGGTCCAGTCCCGCATTCCCCAGGTCCCCAAAGACAGAAGGAGACACAGACACCTCTTAACCGGACACCCCTCGAAAATAACAAAACCTGAGCTAGAAAGCCTGATGTGCCTTATTATAAGATAAACTGCTGCAATTCATTCTGATTTTTTTTTTTTTTAATGGCTCTCAGCATACAAAGAGCAAGTGAAGAGCAAAACCATTGCCTTAGATTGAGGAATGAGGAAAACGAGGCATGGGAGAGCTGAGACATCAATGCCTGCAGGCATGGGGATAGGGAGAGTTGGTCTGTTCTCCCCCCACCAACTGGGGCAGTTCTCTCCATCTCAAAAGCCCCCCAAAAAACCTGAATTGGGTTAAATGGCCAGACCATGGCTGTGCAAACAGGCCCCCTCCACCTTCAGCAAGCTGCTCTGCCTTCTGCCAGCCTAGCCTGCAGTCTTCTTCTCCAAACACACCCACTCTGTCAAGGCAATACTGTAAAAAAGCATCATTCTCCCATCTCCCGCACTTCAGATTACCTTTCTGCTGAAGCAAAAGTCACACTCACTCCAGAAAAGTACTAAAGACCTAAACCTTTGAGTTACACGTACATATGCTGAACAGAATAGATAAGCATTCCTGGAGTTTTTATCATCAGAAACACATATGCATGCACACAGCATTTCATAACCAGAATTAGAATACTTAAGTCATTTTTAAACAAAAGGAACAAAATTAGTGCTTTTTATATCAACTTCTGCAGTTTTTTAGTATTACTTTTACTGTGATGCAGTGTTTAAACACAGCAATTTTTAACTGCTATTGACCATGGTCCTTCCACTGTGTTGTATTGGAGATGTGGACATCTTTAGAAGTGTCATATGCACTTGCTGGTCCACAGCTACATTTTGATCAAATTATAAAGAGCTCTTGGACCCTTGTGGAGAGGTGGCAGATGGAAATGGACTGCAAGCTGGAGGAATTGCTCTGTGCCAGGAGTAAGAGGTGGGATATCCTGCTTTAGGACACACATGTTCTCCACTCCAATTTCTCTCTCATTATCAAGGCTGAGAAAACCAATGTAAGAGGCATATGTCACTTGGACTCTTTGAGGCCTGAGAATAATGGCAACCCAACAACCATGTTAAAAATGAGTTCATTATTATTCCAACCAGCAGGAATTACAGTACCAAACTGACAGCAGATAACCACTTTAGGCTCCAGCACTGCTTTGGATGACCAGTGTCCAGCAAGGTGTGTTGGGGACTAGCCTTCCTGAAGATGTCTCTCTCAGACCAATGCTCAGTCATCTTACCCCACTTCACCTCCATACCCAAGACCTGACCCACTCAGGAAACATGTGGTCAGCTTCTGAAGCAGTGACTAAACACCTACAGCACGGCTACATCTCTCCCTCTGGAAATCACAAAGTCCTTCCAACGCCATTTCCACCTACAAACCATCCCACTGTTCTCGCCACCTTCCTTTTCCATGCAAAGAAAGAGTCAAATGTTTCAGTACAAATACAATTGTTACAGATCTGAAGTAAAGTGTCCCAAGGACAACACTAAATGGGAGCCCAAGAGATTTATTGAAGACCAAAGCATGAAGCAAAACCAGAACAATTCTGTCCCAAGATCCTACGCTGTACCCAGTTGTTCTTCCCTCCAAAATTAAGCCCTCTAATCTATCCTGCAGAGACACACCCAGGTCTTTTACAAACAGCACTACGAGAATAAATGTTAAGCGACATGGTCATGGCCATGTCTACACATCATAAGAAGACCCAGTGCCAAGGACCTCTGCTTAGGCTGGCCCCAAGCTGGCACATGTAGAGATACCGTCTTGGACCTGCAACAGCAGAGCAACCTACCCGCGGTGCTGGGATGCCACAGTTGCAGAGGGCTAGTCCAAGCACCACTGCACCGCATGACACGACCAAACTGCTATGTCAGAGGTGCAGCCCACGGAGACATCAGAAGTCCCCACTTCCCACCTTGTGGTCTCCATACAAGGTCATGCAGCTTCCCTAGAACGTGTCCAGGAGTGAACAGTCCTATGCTGAACTCTGAGACACTGAGCAGACTATAAATAGGAACCTAGGAAGAAAGGTAGACCTGGAATGGACCTTCATAGATCACTTCATCCAACACACCTCCTCTGTGGTCTACCAGAAGGGAATCAATGACATGACTGCAAATTCCCTGCTCTTCCCTTGAAAATGCTCCCTCACCCCAATGCGTAGAAGAAACAAACACACATATAAAAGGAAGGGGGGAAATGAAACTAATAAACCCTCAAAATTTAGCCTAATTTTCTGTGCGTCAGCAAAGCTGTTGCAATGATTCAACTAACAAACACCACTCAGTAACACTAATCAAGATACACATTACTTCATCCGTCTTGCCCCAACAGTCAAGTCAGAGACCAAACTCAGGACCACACCATGATCCTTTCTGAATGCAGCCTGGCAGATCTCACCGGTCCCTACACAGGCATTGATGCTACGTTAGTGATGAGCTATAGCAACGACCCAAGCAATGACATTTGGAGAAGGGGACGCGACCAGCACCTTCCATCCACATACAAGCGTAAGCAGAACTGCAAATCGGTGCAAGACTCCTACCGATTCAGCTCACGTTCCCAAAAAACACAGTGCCTTGCAAAAGGGTGCTCTCTTCACTACAGTATTCCTACATTTACTGCTTCTCCAGTGCATCCATATTATGTTTACAGCTGACAGTTTGAAGGCACCTTGAGCAGTTTGTATCAACCACACTCTCTGTAAAAGAAGTCATCAAACTGACTATCTGCTGAGAACTGGACTGGAGCCAGCAACTCATTCCCTACTGGTGCTCAGAGCAAGTCTGAACTTTCCTTCTTAAAACAAACAAAAAAATTACATCGACAAAGGAGTGGTTTTCACCTTCAAAGTGAAAATGTCTCTAAAAAATTTGGGTTTTTTTTCACCAGGGGTTTTAAACCAAAATTTGTCATTCTTTACATTGAAGCAGGAGGTCTGGACTTTCTCTTCCCTTCCTTTTTTTTTTTTTTTTTTTTTTTTTAACTTGGCCTTAAAATAGTCCTCTCCCCACAAAATCTCTCTTCTAGGTAACAGAGAAAGCACAAAAAAATCAGAGAGGTAAAGCCAGGATGTGGTAAGCACTGCTTTTCTCCTTTCTCCATGGGGGAGGACAAACAGTTAAGGTGTGGCAGTGGCTTAACATTATTCATTTTTTAAATTCAAACCACTATCAAATTCTGAATCACTTTTATACCAGGTTTGCAAGGACAATCCCTAAATTTACTGGTATTTTGCCCCACCTCCCTTCTCTCCTTCCCCCCCCCCCCCCCAGCACCATTTCAACCAGCCCTGAAAAGTTTTGGGTGAACTTGTGTAAATTCTGCAAATGTGAAAGTGCAGGGCTCAGCTTCAACCAAGACTCCTCCAAGATCTCTTCTTTCTTGGGTCACCTGGTCAGGAAGCCATTCAGGAGATTAATTTAGGCTTCTCTGTAACCTGCCTCTTCTGGTGAAGGAAACAGGACAATCCAAGCTCAATTAGCTCCACGTGTTAATCAAGCACTGACACCCACGTCGGGTAGAACCTGGCTGTGTTCTTCAACCTGCTGAGCTTTCTCTTTTCAGCAAAATTAAAGAAAAGGAGCACAAAACTCTACAGCTGCAAACTGCTGCTGCCTGGCAGAATGGCTTGTAGACCAATTTGGAATTGGTTTTGTGGTCAATGCTCATTCTGCAAAGAGCTTTCTCATACTTTGCCATGCTCATAAATGCATGGAATGCTGGCTGAATCCCAAAGCCCGCAGCACTGCTGTCAGTAAGGCATGCATCTCCTGCGAAGTCCTTTACTGGGGATGGGAAGACACCAAGCAATCCCTCCAGCTGTGTCACACCTGTGTGACAGTTTACAAGCACAGTGAAGAGCATGAACATTTTCCTGCAAGTAAGGTACGATTTTGCAAGAGTAATGTGATAAGTTTGATGGCCAGTGGCATGAGAAGCTGAAGGGGGGCTGGGGCTCTCGCACTTATCACATGTTCATGTGAGACAGTACTACCAACCTGATTATTCACATGCTAAAACTGAGAGAGTCCAGCACTTCCAAGTGGTCCTGACTTCTGACATAATGAATTTTGATTTCTGACATAACGAATTTTCTTTAGCAGTAGAAATAAGATCAAGATCTTTATGTACCTCCAGAACTATAAACAATTTCCACTTTAAAAAAAATTCTCCCTCAGCATCACAGAGCATCTGATACACAACTGTTCCAGGGGAAGAGGGAGAAAGTGCAAGTAATCTAGGTCACCAATTAGAAAAGCAATATACTCGGGCTCTGCTTGAAACAGAAGCTTCCTGGGGAGAAGAGATACAGGGAATGAAGATGCTCTGCCCAGAAATACAAGGCAGACTTGGGAAGAGGCTCCACCTAGAACATCTGGGCACACCAGATCACACTGACGATAAGAAGAGAATTTGTCCAATTTTGGCACCACTGACCAGCAAAAAAAAATTAGAAAGCAACGTAATATTCAGCCAGACCATCTTGGCAATGTCTCCCACTCCGTTGTCATGCTTGGTAGCCCCAACCAAAATTAGCAGGCTGCAGAAAACTAATTGCTTCAGGGGAATCCAGTTCTTACCCATCTTTCCATCTACATCAGGCCTCCATTCCACCGGTCCCAGACACTTGTACCTTATCCTCCACTCTCAAGCATCCACCCTGTAATAACAAACATACACAGAGGTTACAGATTAATTTTGACATGTCAATGGGGACAGCAACTAACAGGACCACTCTTCACAAAGTGTTTCCCCACCACCACCTGGGCTGGAGGAAAGAGGAGAACCATTTAGTTAGGAATTGAGACCAGCAGTCTGCCCTCCTCTATGCACCCCAAAGGTAACACACCACAAACCTGGTACGTTTATGGTTTTAAAATCTTGGAGTAAACAACTTATACTTGTGCCATAGGTCTCCTTTTGTTAAGAGCAGACCATCTTTAATACATTATACTTAAAATGTATTTTTACATTATATAATGCAACCTTAAAGCAATACCACCTTTAACACATTACGTTTTGCAGCATCCCTGTGGGATAACACTCACTTTGGGACCAAATTGACAGCAGGACGTGGAAAGTCAGTCCCAGAAGCAGCCTGCATCAAAGCAGAAACCTAAATTTAGGCCTTCCAAATCCCAGCCAAGGTTCCTCAAGGCTGGACCAGCTTTCCTCTGACCGCATGGGAAAAAAGCCAAGTCTAGGCAGCTCTCGGAAGCAATGTATGCCCCATACATCCCTCAAGGCAGGCATGTCCCTAACAGCCCTTCCAGAGTCTCTGTGTGTTGCCAAGTGCCACTCATGGCTATCTGCTAATCTGCCCAAAACCGATGCAGAAGTGGGTTCAGTTACCTGGCATGCTGCATTTAGCCAAAGCTCTGTGCCCAGCAAGGGGTTGTGGTTTTGTTGGGTTTTTTTCCTCACCAAGAAACTTAGTGTAAAACCGAGCCTGCTGGAGTCAGTCTTGCTCACTAGCGAAAAACCTCATTTTAGACTGAACAAAGGCAGAACCCACCTAAAGATGGGCACCTTTTAAAGAGCAGTGTGATAGACGCAATCAGCAAAGACCAGTCCACTTTAGCTGGCTGATAAGCACACAGATTTCTTGGTTGTAAACCTGTGTGATAGCATGAGTAAATGGAGAGACATCTCAAGTACTTCATCAGACTCACAGGGAGAGAGTAAGACATTCCCATCCTGCAGTCCCTGCAGGCAACATTGCCCCAGAGTCAACGAGAGCTGTGCAAGCCAGGACACAGACACGAATTCTGGAGTGTTATGTACCATGCATTGGGCAGAAGCAGTAGAAAAAGGCACTTTGAAAATCTCCCAGCTCAGTCAAATCAATTTAAACACAATAACAAATCTGAAGTGAACCAGGAATGATCACAAGCGCGGATTAAAACGATTTTCAGCAGCTCTGGCGCCTTGGTGCTGGCAAGCAGGAGGATATTTATCCAACCTATTTTGAGAGAGACGAGCAGGAAGGGAAAGCGATAAGAAAGCAGCAGAGGCGGAGACGTACATGTGCCCCAAATTGCGTTGTTCCTTTTGCTGCTGCAACTTCCTCTCAGGACAGCACCATTGAGCCTAAGAGCCCACAGCCGCCACGGACTCTGCTCTGTCCATTTTCAAGACAAAGGAGAAGGCAAGGAAGTAACTAACAGGCTTGGGAAAGTTAAAAATCCTGTCTTGAAAAGGAACCGGTCAGTCTACGCAACCCCGAATCAAGAGAGAGCAGAAAACCACCGAGAAAGCAGTGTAAAAATTCCATCTGATTATAACAAGAGCAGGAAACTGCCCAAATCTTCACTGCTTTTGCTTTCAAAATTGATGCGACACTTCCAGCAATTAAGCTGCGTGCAGAGTTTGCACCGGAGGCCACAGGCAGATAGCCTGGATTAACCCTAAATTCCTGGGATAGCCCAGGTTAACTCGCCTATCAGTGTAATAGACTTTTCTAATGGCTTTCTGGAGACCTTCCAGACCTTTGCAATCCATCTCTAGTTACAAAAGCATGCACCTACAGGAACCGTGCAAATGAACCCTGGAAAAAAACAGGTGACCTTTCCATCAACAGAGCCCTACCCTGCGCTCTTCTCCATCAACTCTGCCATAGCAAGCCCCTGAGACCCCAACGACCAGCTCATGAGCAAACTAGCCCCCGCACACAGTGCAGAAAATCTCCACGGATACACGAGAGAAAAAAGGTTTTCTATTTTAGCAGATCTCTTCAATCCTGAGGACAGCCAGCCTTCAAATCGGACTGCAAACACTGGCAATTTCCGTGGCTTCCCAAAAATACATACCAGCAGCTTCCTGTTACAGAAGGACAAATTCCTGTTTCTAAGTAGAAATTTTGTCCTTTTATTACCTCCCTTAAAAAACAGGGGGGATAAAGGGAAAAAAATAAGAGGAAAAAAATGGAAAAATCCTTTTTCTACTCCAATGCACTTCAAAGGAGAATCCCCACTTCACCTCCCACTAAGCTCCCCGATCAGAGCCTTCAAGTGTTGGCAGTTTACAACACAAACCAGTGAGCGTCCGAAGCAGGGCTCCCACTTCACACTCCACCGCTCCCACAGCTAGCAGAAGCAGCCTCTGCTGTAAATCTACTTTAAATCTCCACTCTCAGCCCTCAAACTACTGCCCTGGTAACCTCGCCATGCACAAACACCTCCTACCAAGCAATGAAAGTAAGAGCTCAGCAAAGCATCGGCTCCCAGGGATGTTGGGGCAATGCAGTACTCGGATTCCAGGTGTGTGTCGTGCACAAAAGAGACTTCGGCTGCTCCTGTCTGCTCAGGAAACTGCTGGAAATTACTTAACCTGCAGGAAAGCCCAGTATAGATGCTCTCATCTAGCATAAAAGCAGTTTTGATTTGATGGAGCTGAACTCAATTCTGCAACCAAAGTGGCTCAACTTCATTACTGCTACGTGAGTGCAGAGTATGAGTATCCATGCAAGAGCTGTATGTAAGGTTATTAATCCACTTTAAAAATTAATCCCAGTTCTTCCCTTTTCTCCCCATACTCCAGCTGGGAAGGGATTAAGCAAGACTGAGTTCCAAGGGAGACAACAGCAACGTACTGTCCAGCTAGACATGACTCCAGTCTCTGTGCATCTAAGCTGTGGAAAGCAAAGTAGGGGAGGAGAGGATGGGGAAGAGCAATTTTTCGCTGGGTGGAAGGGAA
This sequence comes from Aquila chrysaetos chrysaetos, assembly GCF_900496995.4. Lineage (NCBI taxonomy): Eukaryota > Metazoa > Chordata > Aves > Accipitriformes > Accipitridae > Aquila > Aquila chrysaetos. The sequence continues at coordinate 73,600,630 of NC_044006.1, read as the reverse complement.
GACAAAAAAATGAGTGGAAGAGACTTACTAGGAGGAAGAATGTAGGGTGGGTGTTAGGAAAGCGGGAAGAATACAGTCCAGCATTGAGAGCTGGAGTCACCAGCAGTCTATCATTGATTTGAAATGGGATTTACGGTATCATCTACCCCCAAAAGGGCTGTTCTTACCCCACTGAGGCTCAGCATCCAACATATAACATGGCCTCCAAGTTGGCATACCTTGCCACTACTGTAGCACAAGCAAGTGGCATCTCCCTCTGCGGTTTATCATCCGCAGGCTTCGAGGGAAAGCAGCACCTACTTATTCCTGCCTGAGCACCACTTAACACTTTGGTTTGAAGGTGTAGGGACACACCACCATAAAAAAAAATAATAAGCCACAGTTGCCCCTGAAATGTGGCTCAGCTGGAAAGCTACTCAAACAAGCATTGCTAAAATTGGGACTTTCCTTGTTTTTTCAAGCAGCAGGGAACAACATGTTGGGCTCAGAGAGTTTAACAAGCAAGAGTCAAGCGGAAAAAATCTCTCCTTTTTAAGAGTTGACCACATTAACTTTCAGCAAGTTTCCGGGAGTCCTGCCAGGGCGCTGGAGTTTTGTATACTACGGAACTGTTAAAAATATTATTGTAAATGTTATTTTCAAAAAGCTTCAGAGGCCAGGGCTGGGGTAGTGTTAAAAACAACACCAAAGCAAATGAGATTGTTTTAATGGTGAGAATACAAACGTATGCATGCTGATAGCTCAGTCAAACAGCCTGCAGGCTTGGCAAAGATGGATTCAAATGCAAAGAGAAAGTGGTTGAAATATTACAGGTTTCCTCAGATCATCTCAACCTCATCCTTATAGTTTTGTCTAGACACTCAGAACATTCGACCCTGTGCACATAGAACTGCCCTGGAAATAGGATCCATATTGCGGGGCTACGCAAAAGAATAGCTAAATTTTGGTGACACTTCAGACACGTAAGATCCTACTCTCATGGCATTTTCCACTCAGGTTATCCAAAGGATGCACCACACAGGGGTAGTCAAAAAGTAGCCATTTAAGACCACGCATCTACATAGATATGGCACTTAGGGTCATGGTTTAGTGGTGGTCATGGCAGGGTTAGGGTAACGGTTGGACTCGATGATCTTAAAGGTCTTTCCCAACCTAAATGATTCTATGATTCTATGTTTATTAGCAAGCAACTGGGATGGACTTTTTGCAAACACACATGTAACCAGGCCAGGTTTGCAGACATATCTCTCCCAAGTGGGCTCAAGAGACAAACTTCATCAGCCAAGGTGAGGAGGAAAAAAACCTTTCCTGAGCATGCACTGATCAGGCTGCTAAGCAAGAAGTGACATCCATGCATCAACACAGCTCACGTAAGGAGCAAGCCAGTGCTCTGGGAACTACAGCGCATGAAACCCAACAAGCAATTCAATATGAATATTCATCAGTTGAGGTTTCTTCTCCCCATTTTTGGGCACGACACCCCAAAACTGCTTGAGAATCTTTTTCACAACATATGTTGCTTGGAGAAGAGATCTGTGCTTAAGAGCCATCGTGCACGATGCAGGCTACCTTTAGTCAGTGATGCAGCCAATGCAGCTGTATTCAACAGCCGATTCTAAAGAAAAATCTCCTGAGCCATCCTGTTGATTCCAGCACAACATGTACTTAGAATAAGAGCTTTAAAACCTGCAAGACTCCTGCTGTTAACTTCCATGACAGCTCTTTAAAACAGCCATCGAGATCTTAAAACCTCTCCCCTCTCAACACTTCCTCTTCACGCAAATGACTTCATAAGTGAAATGTTGCAGACAGCATGCTCCAGTAAGTGTTCTTGCTTTACAGTAATAATCCTTTTACCAAATTCAGTGAAATAATCAGAAATTTACACTGGCATATAAAATAGCTTTGATTTTGCATACAGATCTCAAACTTCTGGAAACCCATTAAAAAAGGAAACAAATCAAAAGGATTAGAAAGGACTCTTCTATCAGCAAAAATCAGACAACACAGCCCTATCAGGTCAGAGTTAATGTATTTTTATATATATAAAATATATATATATATTATATTTTTATATATATATAACATAAAAATAATATCTATATCTTTATATATATATGTATGTTATACATACATACATATATATATATATATATATAACAGACAAGTCAAGCAAAGCAAATTTCCAGAGAACACACGTGATCCCCACCTGATTGGTTTTTTACTTGCATCAAGGTCTGCACAGTGCAGAACTGTGTCTCTACTGAACTCACACTTGTTACAGAGGAACTGCCTCCGTCAGCAACTGGTGGAGTCAAACCAACTTGCAGACACCCTGATTACATCCCAAAGCCCAGCTCAGTCCCACCATACACTGTGCCTAAATGCAAATTTTTAAATCAGGCACTGAAGTGACAAAGTCTAAAGGATCCTCATCTCCTGCAACCCAGTATGTTCATCTCCCCAGAAGCCAGCCGAGTCAGGATTATTTAAACACACAACCCTGCCTGCTGAGGATGAAGGTCTGCAGCTAGAGAAGAGCACTGTTCTGCATCATTTCCCCTTTGAGAGGGCAAAATCCTGTCCTTGGATAGTTATATGTGCACTTACAAAGCAGAGAGAAACCCCGATGCAAGTAACACTAACAGAAAAGCATTTGTCTCAGAGCAAAATCTTTCCTGCGAAAAGCAATTGGGAGAAAAGCATCTGCGCAGCACCGACCTGCTATCCAGCATCAGAAATGAATAGTCTCTGTGAACGAAGCTTTACGCCAACGAGCTGCAAAGCCAATGTTGCGCAATGGAGAACGTGGCCTGTGAGCTGGCATCTGGACCAGGGACGAGGACACCCAGTTATCTGTGAGGATAATGACAGGCAGGAACCAACCCTGCCTCTGTAGCTTTGACCTCCAAGAGTATCAAACGCATTACAAACTTTATGACTGGTCCAACATGCTCTAATGGGGAGGTTAACGCTAAGTGACCAAGCTTTGGACCGGGAAAGAGGGAGGTCCATCTCATCCCCTAGGTGGGCAGCAAGACCTCGTGGCAGGATCAAGGCTTTGAAGCCACTGTGCCATCTTCCACGCTCATCCCACCTTCTAGCTGACCTGCTTTCTCTCACTTGCAATATCCTGCTGATAGCATACAGGATAACGCCTGTATCTCCTGTGAGTCGTCCTACCAGCCTTTGTATACCACCATTTACCCTCAACCGGCTGCGATCGATAGTCCCTCTCGCAGCCATCCCACTGCACAGCTTCCTCTTTAACAAGCTGCAGCCTCACCCCTGCAGCCTGTCTAGATTTGATTGATCACAACACGACTTTCCAATCGACTGCGAAGCCAAGGGCTGAGGACTAATTGACCATTTTCTTCTTTCTCAGCAGCTACCTGGTTATTTTGCTCCTTCTGCGTGGGCAATAAATGTGAGCTCCACAGCACATGGGGAGACCAGGACCTGAGGATTGGCCCCCAAGAGCCACCGCAGAATTTGCAAGGTCCTTTTCTTGCTCTTGCCACTTCTGCCACGCAATTCTGTATTGAGATTAAAACAAGGTGAGGATGCAGATCTCAGCAAGTGCTTGGTGGCAAGCGAAGATTAAAAGACATGCTGTGGTTTTGGGCAGAAGGACCATGTTTCTGCACAGCCCCAGGACACTGCTGTCTCCACGAGCTGCTGGCTTGTGCATGCCATCGGTGGGGTGGTGATGGGGTTATGAAACAGAAACACGTGGGTCAGTTTCCACAGAGGTTTTGTTCTCCTTGTCCTCTTGACTTGTAGTTTCACATGAACTCAAGTACGCTTGCCTTCACGTGTGACTGAACACAATAAAAAATTAGCCATTAGCAGCGCAGGAACCAGACTGGGCAGCACGCGGCCATACGCTCACACAACCTTACAGGTCCGTAGAGCATATGTATTGCCTGAAGCTCAAAGTCCTCAGGGCCTCCCAGGTCTGCCCTACCTCCTGCCTCTCCTGCCAGCCCTTCGCCATCCAATTTGCACATAGCTGTGGCTCTGCAGAGCCCATGCGCAGGCTGTTGCTTGCTCCGGCACACACAAGGCAGCTTCTTCTGGAGAAGGAGAAGCAACCTCGAGTTGCCCAAACTGTGCCACCCACAGCCATCGTGTAACGGTGACCTGCTCCCCAAGTGCTGCACCGACTCTCCTTCACTCCCCAAGCCCAGTGGAGGGAAGCAAAGATGAGGAAACTGAGGAAAAGGCAGATCTTGCCTCTAAATCCAGCTTAGGGCATTGCAGAGTGCAAGGCTGAGAGCAGGACAGCTCACCAAGGCCAAGAGCAGTCTGCAAGGGAGGCAGTGATGAGTAATTTCCTCTCCTACAGCATCCAGCCTGGTGCGGTGCAATGGAAAGTCACAGGCAGCAGAAGGCTGTGGGCCTTTTCGGCCATCTCGGAGGAAGTCCGACCTGAAGACTTTCAGAAGAGAGAAGCCCATCACCCTCGAGAGACTGTGGACCAACAGTCCAACCCCGAACCGTCATGGCAGCCGCACAACACCTCTGAACTGGAAGACCAGTTGCTCAGCTGCTCCAAAATCAGGTCACTTATTAGGCACAGTGGGGAAACAGTCAACTACTTTTAGAAGAAAGCTCTGGAGAAATACAGTTCAACTCAATATTGATTCCCACGGCCCCATTACAGACAGAATTAATTTCCAGGATGGAAAGAAACATATGCCTGCATATCAAAACAAAATACAGAAGCCTTTCCAGTTCTTCAGCTGCATTTCAATGGAAACCAGAAGGCTGTCACACGATGGAAAGATTTCAATTTTCTAATTAATCCTCCCTGCTGAGCGTTTAATGCCGCTAATTGATGAGGAGAGGCGGTGTCCAGACAGTATTTGCAATTGCTTTTTACATCTTTAGACCAAGTTTTCTCTAAATTAAATAATACTAAGGCAGATTTGCTCCCTGCATGCACTGTGCCCTGCTCCAGCTCCCTCCTTAGAAGATGTCTGGTTGAAGGAAGGGAGGCAAAGCCCATCTCAGAGCTCGTTTACAAGTGTTGGAAGTTTTCCTGGAAAACGTCATCTGCGATCCTGTCACTTCCACAGAACATGCCAAGAGAAAGACCATCGGTGCCAGGGACACAGTCTGTACCATGAAACACCCAGCCCCTACCCTCCACAGATCTAGGGGATAGCTTCTCCTGATTCAACAGAGCAATTGCTTAGCCAAGAGATGTCCCGTAACACCGCCAGAAAACCACACAAAAGGCACCGTAGTGTCAGGAAACAGATCATCGGGCCCCACAGCACAGCCCCAGGGGCCCAACACGGTGCCACCACCAGCAAAAACATCTATCTCACTGGTGGCAGAGCAGGCTTGGTTGCTCACCTGCACCACAGAACGGTCCTGGTCTCTAATCCTAAATATTGACTTCAAACTGCTTTTGACCAGGAGACACCTTTGGACCCAGCAGAGTGATCCTAAATGCAAAAGCCAACACAGTCTACATGAGAAGGCAGCTCAGCACATGCTTGGATGTGAAATTTCTGCTCCCATCCCCTATCTGTGTTGAGCACATGCTCTAGTTCTTCTCTGAATTAGTTAATTCAGAAAATTAGTTAATCTGTCCCTTTATACTCAGTGCTCAGTGATTTCAATCTGGGAGATGCTAAGTGCTCTGAGCTGCAAATGAAATTGGGGAGTGCGAAATAAAAAAAAAATACATGTGCATGAGGCCGTGCTATGGTTACTGAGGAGTAACAAACGAAGCAGTGTTGATGGTCCCCAAGCTCTGGCCTGAAACTCCAGCACTGATCTGTTTGTCATAGCAATAGCATTTCCACCTGCACCTTTCTGACATCTCCTCTGGGAGTCTTCACACACCACTGTCATAGATCATGGCCAACGGAGCCCAGGCCAGCTGTGCAGATGTCTAGCTGGCTGACCTCTCCTTACCAAAAGGCTTCTAATTTTTTTCCCCCTATTATTATTATTCAAACCACCTACTCCATCATAAATGTAAATTAAATTAGCTTATTCCTAAAACATTAAATAAAGACGAGCTGACGCCTGCACAAACTGAGTCCTAGCAAGTCAATGGGAAGGCTCCAAGCATTCAAAGCATGTCAAGTCTAGAGCTTTTGGCCCTTTTACTAAAAAATCCTATTGCTGCAAGCAGCTTGTGCACGTGCAAGTCAAGTCACGCGCGTGCAGAGTCCCTCACCTGCACAGGCTGGCTGCTACTCTTCCATAGTACCCTGAGTAAACTACTCCTGTCTGCCCAACAGCCTATTAATAAATATACACCAGGGAGAAAAACTGCACGCCAGCAGGGAGGTGGACAAGATGATCTAATAGGACCTTTTCCATCTCTTAACTTTTATGCTTAGTCACAGGATAAATATCTCCCACGTTGTAAAGAAACATGCTGGCTTTGCTTGCCTGCTTATGTTGGGAGAGAGTTGCCCTCTGAAGACATTTCGTTTTCTGGCTGTTATTTCACTCACGCTAACAGGACTTACCCAAGGAGAGTTAAGCAAAGGAGGACTCGCATTTGCCTGGCTTTCGGCTTTAGTGAGCTCCGAGGCACCCAAGCAAGTCCCCTAATTCCTGTCCCAGCAGCCACAAGCAGCGCAGGAACCTTGTTTCTGTATTATCAGAGTACTTGTGCTTCTCTGAGCACTCAAGCCTGATCTTGTCCAGCATGGAGAGGCACTCAATTTACTTTTACAGAAAGCAGGTTGGCAAGAGAACAGACAGCAAGCATCCCCTCCATCAACCAGCTAGGTCAAGCCTCCTGTGACAGACTGTCAGAAAAGAGCTGGGAAAAAAAAAAAAAAAACCAAACCCAAAAACTCAAACAAACCCCAACCACCCCAGAAAGGGAAATGCAGGGAACCAAAGGGTTTGGGCAGAAGAGAATCCAGTGCATCTTAGATAGTATGGCTTACATTGCAGTTTGCATTGGCAATGACTCATGCTACTAGCAGCAGCAAGGCCCTCTTCGTTTTAAAATGCAAAAGAAGTACAGCATGCAGAGAAAGGTCCAGCAGCTGCATTACTCCATCATCTCCAAAGTGTGTTCAAGCAAAGCATGCACCAATGTGCAAGGTTTCTACAAGTGACCATCCTCACACATAATCCAAAAAGCAACTGAGAGCCTCAGGATCACAGATTTGCAAATTTCACCACAAAAGAAAAAAAACCCTTTTCCTGCATAAATTCTAAAAAAACCCTACACACCATAAAAAATCCAAAAGCCACACAATCTGGATCTCTTGCAACCAGACGGACAGCAAGGGATGGGGAAGCAACGCTGGAAAGGGAGTCAGGAGTAGATGGTTTTGCTGTGTTTTCTAGTTCAGCTGCTGGACCACGGGATGACCCTGAGCATTGCCAATTCTCATAGGATTCAGTGTTATTCATAAGTACCCGCTTTCTGGAGTCACATGATTACATCAGAATCCACACTTCCTCTTTTTTGGTTAAAAAGAACTACTTGTAGATGTCAAAAGTTGAAGAAAGCAGTATAAGTCATGAAGTTTGAAATGCTCAAACAAAAAGAAACAGAAAAAATTATAAAGAAAGAATCATTATTTTAAACTTAATTATTTATTTTTTGGAGGAAAGAGTGTGATCCAGGATTCTTTTCCCCCAATACTATACACTGGAAACCTTACACTGGGCAGGGAATGACTTAATCTGGGAGCGGGGAGGGTCCAACATCCCCATCTGTAAATTACAGATCAGAAAATACAGCTTTCATAACACCTGCCTAGAAACTAGGTAGCCCCTTGAGGTACCCTGATGCTGGCCTCCCTAGTCAAAAGAGCATTACGCATTGGGGGACGATATGAAGGGATAGCAGTTTAAAAAAATAAAATAAAATAATAATACAGCAGAATAGCTTTCCAAATTTTGCTTCCACTTATTTTATCCAGCATCAAGCACGGTAAAGCTTTGGAAGTCAGCTATGCCAGCTCATCTGCTGGCATCCTCTGCTCACCAAAACTACCGGATTTACAGCCACTGGTGGGTCTTGCCCAGCAGAAATACCTTATGGTAATAACTAGTCTGTAAATAAGGATTTGACCTTCTGAGAAAGCCTTTGTTGGCTCTTACAGAGCTCATGCCATGCTGCTGCTGAGCCCTGGGGCTGTGCTTCAGCTCACTGTGCTAGCCACCACAGCACGTGGGCTGCAGCTAGCCACCACTTCAGAGTAATAAACTTTGGCCCCGCATTCAAATATCCACAAGCACCACAAAGAAGAGAAGACTGCAGGTCACATTTATTTCCTTTTTTTGCATGGAAGAAAAGATCTAAGATCTAGAAGCCTTACATCTGGGGTGTGCTATGCTATGCATTGAATACATTATATCTGTGGAAAAAGGGGGTAAACGCTACACTGCTGATTAAACCAGTGGTCTTTACCCACTCTGCCCAAAGCTAACTAAGATGCAGAGAAATTCAGAGGAGGAGGAGGAGAACAGGAAGGACCTGAGAAATCGCGGAGCAGACAGCGGTTTCTGGTGCAGGGTGCTTGCACGGGCAGCAACCCCAGAGCCAAGGCTGGGGGGTTAGTGTCTGCCACCCCATGGTTGACTTGAGCTCAACCGTGCCATTCCTCGAGCGAGAAGGATTTGCTTTTCACCAGCTGCGCAGCCAGAGACCATAGCAAGTCAGCTGTTCCTGCCTCGCAGGACACGCACAGGGGCAGAAAAAGGAAGCCTTGCTGTTCGCTGGCAAACATTTCTGGGTTTCTGCATTATCTCATCTTTGAGATTACGAGGAAGTGAGCAGAAACCTGTTCAGTCACATTGTTCCCGCTCACCCCTGGCCAACGGCCGGGCCATTACGCTTCTGCGTTCTTGCTGTTCCCAGGACAGATCTGCTGCCCCTCTGCAGCCCTCGGGCAGCTCCAGCCCGTTCCCGCAGCACGCCGGGACACGCTTCTGCCTGCCCCAGCGGCAGAATTCAACCACAGCCAAGCACTGGCAGAGAACATGCACAGCACGAGAGGTCGGTCCACATCTATTAAATTCCTGAACTCAGCTAACACTGCTGCATACAGTGTTTAACAAGCCTAACCTTCGCCCCTTCCACCACCTGCAAAGCACGGGCACATTAAATCCACCGCTCCACATATCTCCCTATTCAAACAATTACCTTCTGCCTACCAAGGATTACCCCTCCCTTCTCTCTGCCTGCTCTCAGGTGCCTGCAAAGCGGAGCTAGACCACAAAAGATACTGCAGAGGCTGCCGCAACCTGGCTGCAGAGGTGGCAAAACGCTTGGGGACCTCCTGCTATGTGAAGTTATCACAAAGCTATCGCCGCTCTGATTCTCCTCCAGTTAATGCTAATCTTGCTGCACTTGGTCCTCAGGGCTGTGAGTAGTGCTCCTGTCAGCCTGCGCAGACAAAACTGGAAAGCGAATCAAGGGTCTACAAATAAATAAATAAATATTAAAAAAAGAAAAAAAAGAAAGAAAGATTGACCAAACACTAAAATACCTCTTGCTAATACTCTGTCTTGCTGCATCACTATAGAATCAGTCCTCTATTTGAGCAAACATTATCAACAAAAAAAATTGATGGAATTATGGTTTTGTTTGCAGAATTTTCTCTGCACCTCCTTCTCCTTCCCCAGAAGAATTTGCTTTAAAAGAAGAATATCACCCATAGTGTTTCTGTGCTTGCTTATTTAAGAGGAAAAATACGGCATATGGCTCTGCAATGTTATTAGTACCTTTCCCCTTTTTACAGCAAAACACAACTAAGTGAGACATGCTACGAAAACTAAACAGAGACGTGGAAGCTACAGACCTTTTTTTTTTTCCCTCCCTTTTTCAAATGAAGTATTTTATTAGGCAAGCTCAAAAAAACAGATCACACATACAAAGAAACGAGTTTGGAAATCCCCCTCCCTCCACCCCCACTGCTATTTGCTAAGGAAACCAGATACCCCAACGCAGCCAAAAAATGATCTCAGCCATTCTTAAGAGAGCCTACAGTGCATTTTCATGAGTCATGGAAAGCAACAACTCGTTGCTTTGGTAATGCTAGGTAAGCAACTGGTCATCCATCCACAACCAGACTTTCAGCAGTAAGTCAAAGAGCAGACCTTTTCTTGACAGACTACGTCAGGGACAGCCCCAAAATAGAGTTTACCTTGCAGGAGGTTTTATAAGACACGCCACAAAGCATGTGCTATAAAAGCACTTGGCAAAGCCTTCAGCAGCCAGGATCCCCCATGGTCCCGATCCCTGCGTAGCAGAGGTGTTTCTCAGCACCCCATGCTCTCAGAGCAGGCAGAGATGCCCGCTATGGGCAGCGAATGGAGGGGGAAGCAACAGAGGCAGGGATTAGCGAGAAGGCGGCAAGTTCCTTACCCACACTCTTCCCACGAGCCGGAGCAGATAGGAAACCTGCTGCCTGCCAGCCCAAAAGCCAACGCTGGGGCAAGCAAGCTTGTAATAAGAATTGCAGGATGCTTCATCCACCAGATCCCTGCCAAGCAGGGGTCTGTGGTGACTGCACAGCACATACATACAGGAGTCGATGCACATATGCACACAGGTGCATGAAAGACATACTTAAGCTGAGGTTTTGGAAATCCAGCCCAAGACAGGTCAGGGAGGTGGGAGGTTCCCCTTCCAGCAAGGGGAGACCCTTTCCAACACATCCCACGTTTTTCCAGAAACACCTCCCACCTTCATCACCTCTTGACGACTCCCACAGCAAACACACAGCCACCACTGCCTGAGAAGCTCCCACAGAAGTGAGACGCCAACCTGCACCTCTCCGGCAGCGCACACTACAAAAGGCAAATCGACTTCCCGTGTAATGATGAACCGGGTAATAGAAGTCTTGCTCCATCTCGTCCAAGTCCCCAACAGCTTTGGGACTCTGTGGTGGCCCAGGATGAAAGCACAGCGTGCCACACCAGCTCCCTGGAAGAGCCTGACAGGCTTCCTGAAAGGGAAGTTCTCCTGCACAGGATTTCCTGGACATAGACCAAGACTTGAACTAGCTCGTCCCCAGCTTTCCCTCTAGAGATGAAGACAGTTGAAATCTTCAGCGCCTTTTGTGCTGGGTCCAAAAGCCAATTGTGTGGTCCCACCTCCTATAACACAAACTGCAAACAGAAAACACATCCTCACCCCTTACAGCCCCATCCTGAAGCCAACAGGGGATGCACCAGCTGTTCGTCACACCAGTAATGCTGTAGGTGAAGTTGCTGAAATATTGCGATGACTAAACATTTTCTCTTTTTCTTGAGCCATCAGCCAGGTAACACAGTGACACGCATCATGCACATGTCTTGGGGAGAGCATCGTGGAGAGCCCCAGCAAGCATCCCCACCCCAAACAAAAATAGGCAAGAGCGGGCATGGTTCCTCAAATCCTTCACGCTCAAGAGATCATTTCAGCCAAGCAAGGTGAAGCCATGCGAGTCTTCAGACAGATACCATCATCAGGATATGTAGAAAACAACACAGCTGTCCTTTTGTCGGAGCCACCCATGACTCAAGTCAGCATCCAGGAGCACTTTATATTCCCCTGGGCAGCACTGCCAAAAGTGACCATAGCACAAGAGCGGGAGCAAGCAGGCATCAGCCCAGGCCACCAGTGAAGCAGATCCCCCCAGCCAGCAAAGCCAGAGAAAGCCAAGGATGGGGAGCAGGAGAGAGCGCCGGGCAGTATGGTCCCACATCCAGGCAGCCCTGATGGTCCCGTCCCAGCTTCAACACCCAGAAAGCTGCAACAGGAGACATCAGCAGGGCTTCCCCTGGCTGCCACCATCAGAGGAGCAGCTCCTGGGAGTTAACAGGAGCCAAGTGCAGAGTTTTCCAGTAAAAACTCAAGAAAGAAGCATGACAGGACTTGCCCCATCATGATTCATCCAAGGCACTGCAATCGTCCCCCTGTGGCTACCGTTCAGATGGAATATACAGCAAGAGCACTAAAACGGCACCTTTCCCTACTTTTTTCCCCTCTGGCAAAACACAGCACAGCTCAGGAGCAGCTCTAATGCACCCTGCTGCTGCGTTTATCCCAGGCAGCAACAATGTCCAGAGCCGGACCTTGAACCTTTCAGTAAAACCAATGATGCAATATGCTAACCACAGCTCAATACAGTCTCTGTTTATCTCTTTTACTTGCCACCAGCACCATCCAAAGAGAAATAACTGAAATATCTTGCGTATTTCTCTAATGATTCTTGCTGCTCTGTTAGCACCGGCACCGAGGGACCAAGACCAAGGAGCAGCAAACGCATTCCACCAGTTTGTTAACTGGGTGCTCAGGTTTCCTGAAAGCCACTCTCCAAGTGGGAAGCCAGCAGGACTGCAGCAGAGGGACCGCTGCTGTATTTTTGTGCTGAAGGGCAAACAGAAGGCATCGAGGCTGCACCAGCAAGGAAAGCTTTCCAGGAGCTTGGCCCAGCCTGGTATCTTTACTGAAGGATGCTTCACCAGTTCAGCAAAACCAGCCCTGCTCCACAGCTCCACACTACATCAATGCATTGACCAGCCTCAAGAGAGGCAAGGTCCAGTCTCTGATCTCTGATTTCCAAGTACTGGTCATTCGTTGCTTACACACTCCCAGACCACTTTGCCCCACTGTCCCAGTCCGCACACCTCCTTCCAGCCATCCTCTTCCACAGCAACTACTGTTACTCCTGCTGTAGATACCAAGCGGAGTTATCAACCCATCAGCATCGCCCAGACATAGATAACACTATCAGCTGCCCTTTGTGGTGGCACTGCACTGACCCAGCAGGCAAAAAAGGGACAGTCCCCAACCCAGGGCACTCCCTGAGTAGTGGCAGAGAGGAGGAGGTGAGAGGCTGAAAGGAAGAGGGTATTTAAAACAGGGTTTCTGTGCACACACACGCCTTTCCTTCAGCTCACCTTCACCACCAACTATAACAGACCTCACCCTACACTTTCTCCCCAAGCCATTTTCCACAACTAAGCCTTCTTATCACAGCACTCAGGAGCTGGCAAAAGCCAGACGTGCCCATCACCCTGTGTCCACCACTCTTCTGCAGGGTCCTCATGCCTTGGGACAGGGAATCACTGCTGCCACCTTGCAGAGCAAAAGGTGCAAACAGCCCACTACGAAGAGATTAAATATCTGCTAGATTCTTTTAGGCTCTTATCATGGAGGGCGCTGCACTATTTCCAGTTTATGAGTAGACTATCATGATCTGACCTCTGCTCAACCACAAAAAACCCAAAGAGGTTGTAGCACAAAAGCACCAAGCAATCCAAGTAATCCACCATCCTCATTACAATGGACTTCCATGTAAGTATATAGAATAGAATAGTTCAGTTGGAAGGGATCTACAACGATCATCTAGTCCGACTGCCTGACCAATTTGGGACTGAAGGACAAGGACAACCTCAACAAGGACAGACCTCAACAGATTCCCCAAAGAAGTAGCATCTTCCTCCAAAACTCTGCATGGAGACAGCAGCAGCAGAACTTGTAGCACAATACAAGGTTCACTTTTGCACATGATGTTTGTTTAGGCTAACGCGTGTTATGTGCAAAATTTTCAAAATTTGGGGATTTGTGGGCACACGGAAGCTGCTGTGCCAGAAACTTTCACATGGACGTGACAAACGTAATTGCTCCAGGACAGTCCTAGTAGTGCAGGAGCACTCAAAGTATTGCAGAGGCCACAAACACCCTTCAGCAGTGTTGGATTTAAGATATTCCCATCTCCTTCACGAAGACTTCTTATCTCACAAATTATTTTCCCAAAGCAATTGTACAGAGTCTTTTTTTCCTCTGAATCATCTAGCTATCAATCAGATTACTTTCTTATTTAGCACATAAGCTCCTGGCCATAGTAGGTTTGCAGAGCGCCTCTAATCCACCCACCCAGGGCTATTTTTTCAAGCAACGTGGTGTTTAATCACTACCTGAACACTCAACCCATCCTCCCACCCCCTTCAAGGAGCTGGCCCGCACACATGCTGTTTATGCAGCAGCCCATGCAGTAGCTTGGCCAGTTCCTTCCAGAACCTGGCCCGTGCTGCCAGGCACGGCACGCAGCACACATTGCCGACCGGACTTTGTCCCACGCCGCTTCTACGGTGCTGAGCCAAACCCCGGCTCAGCTCCACCCCGGGTTTCATTGCTGTTGTGGCTTGTCCTCCCCGGGCTGCTCCAGATTATCTTGCAGAGTGGAAAGCATAAAAGTAGGGGAGCTTTCACGGAAGTGACAATTAGTTCTGCATTAAATGGCGGCCAACCTGCGTTTTAACTCAGGAGAGCAGGACAGGCTCCAGCCTACTACAAATTCTCATTAAATTCAGAGTCCCTTGGTCTCCACTAACATTTATATTAGGATCTTCCAGGCTAGGAAAAGGTGTTTGGGGAATGCATTTGGAAGCTGAATTCCCCTCTTTTAGGGGAGTACAGGTATACCTTTCACTCTTGACTTCTACAAGCCTCCAAAAGCCCAGCTCAAACCCTCTGGGTAGCCTTCGCAGATGTCGCAAGGGCTCTGGGAACACAAGGTGGCACCTGAGACCAAACACAGCGATGACAATAGCATGTCCCCACCCTGGGCCACAGAGATGGGGGAGCAGAGGGAAGAGCTGCGAGCAGCCACGGGGCTCGACTGTGAACGCACACCCTCAGCTCGCTGAACCCTTCCACCACGACTGCTGCGGCACCGGGTGAGCCGGCTTTGGGCCAAACTCCTCCACGGGTCCCCACCGCGGGCCATGCTGATGCTACCTCGTCCACCATCCGAGACTCAGCTTGGCCCCAAGCCCTGCGGCTCCCGGGAAAGCTCCTGGAGCAACAGCCCCAGTGCTAAAACAAAGCAGGGAGCTGCGTACCCCCAGCCTGCAGCCCCAAAACTCTCTGCTAGCCCCACTACAGTGTTCTTCTCTTGCTCTCCCTTCCCACGTAGTCAGTCTTCTGCAGGGAATAGATTCCCAGTGGCTTTGAAGAGCAACTACTTTTAAAGAGATCTTTGCTTTTTCTTTCTTTCATCATTACGGATGAGCTAGGACGGTCTGATTTGGTTGAACACCGGTGCCATTTTAGTGACTAATGGGAAGATTACTTGGCCAGACCAGATCAGAACTGCTGGACAGACAGAAAACAAACAAAAATGCCACATATCCATGCTCACGCGTGCTTACTCGCACCTTCACAGACAGAAAAACACTCGTCCATCTGATGCTCACCACAGCGTTCACATCAGATGAAGGCTCACACCACACGGGGTACGGGACAAGCCCGTAGAGACAGCATGTTTCAGGCACAACCGAGATGATATTCGTCATCTTTGCATCTCATATCACACTCAGCAAAGGCATAGACAGTCCTGACCCAGCATACACAGCCACATGCGGGGATGGGGAACTGCTCCTTGGAGGGACCCGCTGAAAATGCCTGGTCACCCATTTCCCCTTGTGGAACTTAAATAAGAAAATAAAGTCTGGGGATTGAGAGCGAACCCGCCAGGTTCAGGATCAGTATGCCATTTATAGCTTTTCTGAAAATTGTCTGAGGAAATAAAAAAAAAAAAAAAAAGTTGAATTCCATATTCCTCTTCTTATAGCTCCATAATGCATTTTCCATCTCCCTGGTGCACAGCTGACATTCTGCACATTTCTACGCACATTGCACTTGGTCTGTACTACGTGCAGAGAAGGGAGTGGAAGAGACTGAGCCCAGCAGCCTCCTGCTGCTGTCGGGCATCAGCGAGCCCCAGCCCGGTCGCCCGCAGCTCTCCTTTGCAGGAGCTGGGCTGCAAAGGGCTCAGCCACCTCCTGAGAAAGGCTGGCAGGTGGGATGCGTGTCCCTCTCCTGTGCTGGATCTCAGGATCTAAAAGAGTCCAGACATTTGTAGAGACAGAAAACGTGTTTCTTTAGACCAGATGAACTGTAATTGAGTATCTCTGGGTTTTTTTTTTTTTTTCCCCCCTTTTCTTTCAGATGATCTCCTCAATTAGAAGAGCCAAGGTAAGCTCAGAGCAATCACTCCCTCCTAACTCTCAGCGCTGAGGTTTGCAGCTTCTGCGTGTAGACAGGCTCGTACGCTCCAAAGCCAGTCTGCATTCACCAAGCATCTAATAAAAGATATCCCTTCCAACAGCAAACCCTGACTCACTTCCCTCTAGCCTCAACCAGCAGGTCTCCGACAGCAGGGCCAGATCAACCGGAACAGAATCATAGAATTTGAGTTGGAAGGGACATTAAAGATCATCTAGTTCCACCCCCCCCCACCATGAGCAGGGACACCTTCCACTAGAGCAGGTTGCTCAAAGCCCCATCCAACCTGGCCTTGAACACTGCCAGGGATGGGCCATCCACAGCTTCTCTGGGCAACCTGTGCCAGTGCCTCACCACCCTCACAGTGAAGAATTTCTTCCTTACATCTAGTCTAAATCTACCCTCTTTCAGTTTAAAGCCATTACCCCTTGTCCTATCACTACATGCCCTTCTAAAAAGTCCCTCTCTGGCTTTCCTATAGGCCCCCTTTAGGTACTGGCAGGCTGCTCTAAGGTCTCCCCGGAGCCTCCTCCAGGCTGAACAACCCCAACTCTCTCAGCCTGTCTTCACAGGAGAGGTGCTCCAGCCCTCTGATCATCTTCGTGGCCCTCCTCTGGGCTCCTCTAGGAGAAGATCCTGCCAGCTTTTACACTGGTTCCCATGTCCACCTGGGGAGAGCAGGGCTGGAAGCGCATCACCTTCCACACCGCAGCAGCAAACTCCATCCCACTGCTCTGCCGGGGAGCCAGACACACCGTGTGATCCTCGCCAGCATCTTCCCGATGGGAGAATTCAGAAAACACATCAAGTCCCAGCTGCCTGCTAACACCATGAAGCATCACCAAGCAATAGCAACATTTCAGAAAGGATGGAGAGAGGACTGTGCTCCTCCAGCTGCTGTAATCGCTGGCTCTTCGTGACGCAGTCTCTCCGTCCTGGATGAAAATCCAGACTACATCTCTCTGCATGAGCACACTTCCCTCATCTGCTATAACAGCCTCCAGAAAAAGAAACACATCACCCATCAGCACACGTTGACAGGGTAGAGCTGTGGGTTTCTGATGGAGATTTAAGAACCACGGAAAAAATTGCAGTACCAAAACCCATTTAGAGAAGGAAGGTATAAAAGAGCCTTTAAATCCACATGCCACCAGGCTGGCAGCCCATCCAGCCTTGTGTCCTGCCTCCAACAGAAGAGCTTTTACAAGCTGCGAAACCTTCCTAGGGCAAAGGCTGTGCCCAGCCATGGAGGTATGCTCCAAATCTGCAGGAGCCCTGGGAAACCTTGAACCCCCGTTTATAACTAATGTCAAATTAGGGGTTCTGGAAACTGGACCATCCAACGCAGGTATCACAAGACACAGGTAGTCACAGGAAAGCCCCCAAATGCAGCTGATCTCTGGCATGCCCGAGGAACAGCTTCCAAGAGCTGCACTCCAGGCACGAATCCTGCACAGAGCTACATCAAGCTGCACGTGCCGGACTGGAAATAAATTCACAAGGCGCCACAGAAGGAAATTCCCCCAAACCGCTCACACTCACCGAAGAGGCGAAAGAGCTTGACCCTGGAAATCCCTGGGATCGCTTTAACTCGCACAAATCTCAAGACTCCAAAGCCCAAGCGAGCCCCGTGCTTTCAGTCCCCACATCGGCAATGCGTGCAGACCCTGCACCGAACCAGGGGCGGGTCTACTTCCAAAAACCACCGGATTACACGACAGGAATTGAAGAGGAGGATAAAAGCAGCAGCAGAGGGGGGAAACCGCTCTCCAAGCTGTGTCACGGCCAGCGAGAGACGCGCTTGGCCACAGTGCACGACCTGGCGAGCCTGCGGGCGCACACCCACTTGTGTTGGCACACGGCTCCCCACCTCCGCTCCACTCCCCGCCGGGCCGCCGAGGGCTGAGGTTTGGTGCCGGCGGAACAAATCCTCCCGGAGCATCAGCCTGATTCGTGGCACAGCTCCCCACGACAGCCGCTCGCTCCGTCCAGGTGGAAATCCAGCTTCCCAGCTCCGCCAGCCAGCACGGTCACGTACGCCACACGGGTAACCGGCTTCCCTCGCCCACGGGGGTCCGTGCTAGCCGCAGAGCCTTTATCCTCCCCACTGCTCATCCCATCCTCCCCACTCGGGACAGACTCTGTGCAGGGAGGACTTTGCTCAAGGGCCGGCGGGGCATTCCCACAGCTCCCTGGCAGGGACACGACGCTTTCCACCGAAGCGGGACCCAAGTGACTGCAGCCAGCAACACGCTCGCTGGCTCAACAGTTTAAGGCATCCCGGTAACGGGACCGTCCGTTTCAGGGTCTAATCCTGGCGCTCGCTGTCAGGCAGCTGCACCACGGAGAGGCTTCCAGGCTGACTCACGGCACCAGGCAACAACCTGGGAGAAATAGTTAGCCGAGCGCGCTAACGCAAGGCGAGGGCTGTGCCGGGGGAAGGTAAATCCCCGAAGGGGAGGCAGGTCCTCCCCGTGCTCTGCACCCACGCACACGGCCCCCCCCCCCGGCTTCCCAAACGCAGCCGAGCTCTTGTCCCGGAGGGACAAGCTCCCGGTTGCAAGACTAGAAGGGGAGGAAGAAAAAGCCCCCGAAGCCAGACCCGGCTGCAAAAACTCTCGGTCACCACTGCGAAAAAGCCAATTAAAAAAAAAAAAAAAATTAAAAGAGCGAACCAAACCCGCAGCCCGGAGCGGGAGTAGGGATTTACCGCCCGCGGCGCGCCCCGTTCGCGGGATTGGGGGCGGTCGGATAGACTTACCGGTCCGGCGGCGCGGCTAACCGCGGAAGGCCATGCCGGGTGACTCGGAGGACCGCGGTCCCAACGCTTGGCTCGGCTAGGCACCGTTCGGTACGGTACGGCTCGGCTCGGCTCGGTTCGGTTCGGTACGGTACGGCGGCGGCAGCAGCGGGACGCGGGGCGGCGCGGGGCGGTGCACAAAAGCGGGAGGAAGCGCTGACGCGCGGCGCCGCCGCGGCCAATGGGATGACAGCGGAGGGGAGGAGGGGGGGGGGTTCGCGGTGGGCTGGTCCCGCCGCCACCGAGCGAGCCGCCGGTCCTGAGCGGGGGGGGGGGGCCGCGCCGCGCCGCTAGGGGGCGCCGCCGCCAACCCCACCCCCCCCCTCCGCGGCGCGGTGGGTTGGTTGGAGCGCGGCCCGTCCCGCGGGGCAGGGGGACTCGCACACACACACACACGACGGACTGGCATGGCCGGCCGGTGGTTGGGGTGAGATTCCCGTCCACGCAGCCCCGTTCGGTACCGGTGGGGTTCCGCCGGTCCCGTAGCTCGGATCAGCACCGGTTAGACCCCCTGGGATCTCCCGCGTTTGCTTTCGAGGAGGACCGATCCGACCAGCTGCGCTCCAGCTGGGGGTTTCTGAGACCTTCTGAAACGGGGGGGGGGGGGGGGGGGGGTGGGACCGATCTGTCGCGCTTAGGGTTAACTTGAAAAAACAGGAGATGATGAAAAACAGTGTTGAAACTTGCTGACTCCGGGAGATGGGGCTTCATGAGTTGAAGCCTTGGAGAAGCTGGTGAAACCTTGGGGCAACGCAGCTTTCCGCAGCGCCCGGCTCTCTCCACGCGGCCGGGACGCAAAGGTGGGGAGAAGGGATTGCTCTCTGATAACTCGGTTTGGGTTTGCCTCCTTTGGGGGGAATTGAAGCAAAAGCGAGCCAAAGTTAAGACCAAAGGGTAGGGTAGGCTCTCGACTGTTCCCGAGCTTTGCTCTCCAGAAGAGCTCGGGGCTCCATGGGCAGCTCTCTGTGGGAGGTAGAGCAGCCTCTGGGCTGCTCCGATTTACACCCACCTGTCCCAAGCCTCCTTTGTGTGTCCAAGTCCCTTTGGGCTTGACTCTCTGTACGGGGAGAGAAAGACGGCATAAAGGGAAAATTCACCCCTGAGCAAAGGGCCAACAAGAGCCTTGTGCCTGAAAGACGGGTGGATGTGGGGCTTGAGTTTTGTACCAGATATCACTCAGACTGGTGGGAAAGAGAAAATTCATGCAGACAGTGGAAAAAGTAAGTAAGAATATTTCTCTGATTATTTCCCTGTTTCCCCATTTAGTAAATGCGTTGTGGAGAGTAAGAGGAACAAAGTCAGTTCAAGATATTGGGGGGGGGGAATAGAGAAAAAAATGGGTGGAATCCTAAACCCAGACCTATTCCCCTCAAGTTTTTAAGGACTTGCTGCTGCAAGAAAGTTTGAGCCATTGCCTATAAAGGCAATAGAAACCCCAACCAGGGACCTCTCCTGAGAGATTCAGATCTCACATCCTCGTATACAATCGCGTGACCTATTAATAAAATCCATAGAAACCAATTCTGTATATACCAAATAACAGCAGATGGCTCCAGCCCAAACCGCTCTGGGTTCCCTCACTCCATAAATGATTTTACTAGGGCCAGTCGTGTTCTTGATGTAATTGAATAGGTTTCACTCTTTTCTCTCTCCCTCCCCCTCCCCAGAATATTTGTGCAGCTTACGGAGAGACATCCAGGGGGACTGAGCTGTTGCTGGAAGGAACCTCTGACTCCAGCTTGCCTCATCCGTTTGGGAAGCGGCGTAAGTCTATCCTAAGCCACCTGGCTTTGGGAAGGAGGTTGCCTTTCTCTGCACCTTCCCTCTAACTCTTAACAGCTTTTAATAAAATTCTGGTAACTTGGCACATTTGAAATGTTTTGGCTGCTGCCCATCGGGGATGTGTGTAATGAATTCTTGTGCTGCAGATGCCTTTCTGAAATAAATCACATGTGTTTACCTTGGGAACCAGGCACAGGACCCCAGGACTTCAGGTTCAAGTATTACAAGGCACTAAGCGACAAGCAGCTCCTTTAAAACCTCCTGGGTTTAATGGGAATCAGTTAGGCAAGCACCAATTACTGCTGAAAACTCCTTCCAAGCTGCTTCTCTGTTCTGAAGGTGTTCGATGCCACAGGAATCCCGCAACGGGGTTTTCAATTCTAGGGTGTTCCTGAACAATACAAGGATCGTCATGTGTGTAAAGGCTGTTTCCATTGATGTCAACAGCTCTCTGCTGATGGGCGTGCTAAGGATCTGCCCCCAGATTCTGCCTCCTCGAGTTGCTCTTCAAAACATTTACAAAGCCGGGCAGAAGAACGGACAGAGGTGTGTGGCTCTGCACGTAGTTTCAGATGTTCTCCTATAAGTGCGCGCTGACAGCCTTTGCCACGTTTCTGGAGAGGAGTGAAAACCTGGTAGAAAGTGCACAGTGGAGAGCACTGCTAAAACCAGTGTGTTGCAGACAGTGGTTGCGGTGGCTCCATACGGGGAAATAAAGTAGACGTGGGCTGTTCTCTGTCCCTGAGGACAACAGGCATGGCATACCTTGTACCCATACAGCCAAACTCTCCCTTCTTTTCCAAAACAGTGTCCAAACTGCCATTAGGAAGCATTCTATGGTGCATGCTGTCCCATGCCATGCTGGTGTATGTGCTAGTTGGCGAGATGAAAACCATGCCACACATAAAACGTATAGATGTGTGCTCTGATTCTTCTTAGTTGACTGGTATACATGTTGGGGTGGATATGAAAGACTATATTATCCTGATAATATCTTCACTGAAAAGTTTGATGGCACAGGTGGGTAATAGTGAGCTATAAGAACAACTGATGGTTCATCCACAGACCAAGAACTTTGCAAATCACAGCCCCAGGCTGTTCTATTTATGCTTCTTCTTTAATGGTGGAAGTATTAGTATTTGCTGTGGGGAGAAAAGGGGAAGATACTTGGCTTTTACCTAACTGCTACTATTTTGGGCTATGTTAGGGCTCCTGCAGGAAGTGAACACAGGTCCCAGAGCACTGACCCAATTCTTCTGTGACTAAGTATGCTCCGTCTAACCTGAAATTCTCCCATGCCTTCTGTTTGATATAATATCCTTTCTTGCTTCCTGTCCTAAACAGCAGCATAAAGCTGTTGTGTGCTGTGAGACGGCTTTCTCTCCATCGAGATGGCTGCGTATCGGCAGTGGGTGAAATCATTCCTATACTTAGTATTCCTGTACAGGAATGATACCATCTCAGTGTAAAGGAAAGAAACCAATTACTCAGAAAATGTGTGCTGCTTCACAGCTGAAGGCTGGAGCTGGTAATGGACTTGGGTGGGATTTCAGCACGTAGACACAAGCCTGCGATGCTGAAACCTCTGCATGGCAGCGCCTGGGCTTGGCAGACCTGTGTTAGCTGCAGCTCCTCCTTACCCAAGATTAATCACAGGTCTGCTGTTTACTGTGGAAAAGCAGGTGGAAGAAGAGGGCTAGAGATGTCCTATGTCCCTCCTGCAGAGAAGCCACGTTTATTTTGCTGAAATATTCCCACATTTCCCATGTGTTCTGACTGCTGCAAAGCTGAGCAATTTGGGGACTACCTGACAGATAAATCTGGTCAGGACCCACAGACCACATGTGTCAGCATTCCTGAGGGTTTTATGCTGTTCCCAGAACATGCCTGAATGTATGCAGAGGTTTGCTGAGGACAGACATTTGGGGACGGCACTTCATCTCTACCTCTGCTTCCATTTTACAAGAACCACATTGTGGAGCGGTTGAGAGGGGTGAGAGTCAGCTTCAGATCCCTACTGCTGAGGGGCCGCACACTTCCCAGCTACCTTTCTCTTCCTCTCCTGTTACATGAAATGCTCCCTGGCTGATATGACCATATGCTTTGCGGGGCAGATGCCAAGATCTGCTGTATGAAAGCCCTCACAACCAGGCAAGACCAACAAGGATTTGAAGCCTTTCCTCTGCCGTGGCAGGAAACTGTTTGTCACAAACAGCACATAACTCCTCCTGCCCACACAACAAGTTAACCTTATGGGTTAGAGCTTGGGTTTATACCCCCTCAGACTGGGGAGGAAATCCTGGGCTCCTTCCCAGGCTCGGTATGCAGGGTATTACTAGCATCCACTCCGGCATAAAAGGTAGGTGGCAGCAGCAGCAACCGTATTTTAAAAGAGAAGGGTGAGTCCTGCACTTGAAGATAAAATGCAAGGGCCCTGTCCTGGAGGAGAGGGTTCAGAGCATGAAGACCCAAGAGCAGAGGAGCACTCTCCATGCGCTGTCACCCATCGACCACTCGGGAATATTGCAATCTCGGGGGGTTAGAAAGTTGCTCTGTGAAGGGGTCAGAGCAAAGAGGTGCCCCCCAGCCCTCTCTGAGGCAGCGTTTGTGTCCATCCACCTAGCCGTATGCTGACCATGGAGATTTTTCAGATCTTAAGAAACAAACGCTGAAGGCTAAGTGTGACACACAGAGGAAGGTAGCAGCATGCAGCAGCCAGCAGCATTGATCAACCAAAAGAACAGGTTTTAACTCATATTTCTTCCAAGCTGGGTGTGACTAAAATGAGATTGAGTTCTGTAGAGGATTTTTTTTCCTGGTAGTCATCATATGCACTTTCATAACTGAATGTAAGTTTCCACGCTGTCTTTGTTCCATGACTCACCTTCTCTGCCCAAACAGAGGGAAAAACATCTCCAAAAAGGACAAAGTGAAAGTGAAGAGAAGCTGATTTCTGGGTAGGTTGTAAAGCAAACGTCGTAGGAAAGCATTTCTCTGTGATGCTTTTTCATGTGTACATGGAGCTTGGAACCTGTGTCATCCAAACAGTATTTGCAAGGTGACTCTGTATATCACACTGGTGACAGGTGTGGAGCTGAAAGCCCTGGAGAGTTATACTACCTGTCTGCAAACAGACCCAGTTTAGACTTTCTCAGGAAAGGTCAGAACTATCCCAGCATATTTATGGGCTCATCTGGCACCTGAATATTACGGAAAATAGCACAAGAAATACTGTCTTTGTGGCATTCACAGCTGAAACTGCAAGAAAGCCAAAAACAGCAGGGAACATCCTGCGTTTCCATCCCACCGTCCCAGAAAGTTTAGAGAAAATCTTGATACTCTTCCTGAAAAGAACCAAGATTCTCCACCTTGCAATTGGCTCCTCTGGAGCAGAGTCTAAGGGATAAGAGAAGGACTGAAAGAGCATGGTCCAGACATGGGTTTAGGTATGTGTATCCAGCCTGCCCTGTTCTTTGACACCGCTGAATTCAATAGGAATTTGCTCCTTGAGAATATGACCCTATTTCTCTAATCCCTCTCCTGATTTGAAAAGTAACCAACCTGCAGGTGTGTAGTCAAAGCCACCCATTATAATCACTGGATTACAGCTGCCTTTTCAATTGGTATTTTGCACTCCTTACTGTATTATTGATGAAGAAGCTCCTACCAGAACCCTTCAGGCATATTTGTACTCCTACAGCTGAAAGGCAATCATGTGTGAGCAGCCATCGAGCCCAAGTTTCTTTGTATTTCCTCCCATCAACCCACGTGGAGCTGGATTTTAGGTGACAGAAATCAAGGGAAGTAGAGACTGATTTACCACAACTAGGATTTCTCCCATTGGCCATAAACTTATCTGCAGACATCAAGTGGAAACCTACAGTTTTTCCTTTACATCTGTCACAAGGGGGAAGAAATCACCGAAACAATCAAAACCTGACTGTTTACACATGTTTTGTTTTATAAATGGACTTGTATAGAAAGTTGCAGCACTGTTGCACAGACAGCTCACATAGATCTCTTATCACAAAAGCCATATGTCCTCATTTCCTCATCTGCGGTAAAATGCAAGCAGCGGCACTTCGATAATTAGGAAGCTGGAGGTAAACCACTCAG
This sequence comes from Aquila chrysaetos chrysaetos, assembly GCF_900496995.4. Taxonomy (NCBI): domain Eukaryota; kingdom Metazoa; phylum Chordata; class Aves; order Accipitriformes; family Accipitridae; genus Aquila; species Aquila chrysaetos. The sequence goes on along the minus strand of NC_044006.1, from coordinate 73,575,932 downwards.
CATCCAGCAGTAGGAAAGTGTATACGGGTGAAGGTTACAAAACACAAAACAGAGCAGTTTGGTTTCAAGCGGTGTCACTTGTCCATACAACTTTCCATTGCGTGACTGTGACTGTCGTTTGTGTGTTAACAAGCCAGTTCCTCCACAGAGGGGATACTGGAGAAACTGGAAGGGTCTGAGAGGTGCCTGATCTTCCCCATTTAGTTGCTCTGAGCTGGCAGCCTGGTTGCTCACCTTTGCTGGGCATTTATCCTTCCCTTGAAAAGGACTCAAAATCCAACCTCAAAATGCAGTGAACTGACCTGCTCCCATTTAAGTCCCTTTGATGCGATCTCCAGACACGTAGACAGGGAGAAGAGCATCCATGGATGGTCCTGTGAAAATCCTTCTCATCAGTTGGATGACACAATGGGGGATCCCCCGTTCCCTGCATGGAGATAATACGGTTTCACCTGGGAAGAAGGAGCAGAAGGATCTCACAGAATCACTCAGACATTTTTTTGGCTTCTCCCTTACCAAAAACTCAGACAACTGTCATCTGTGGCCATTGTTCAGCACTGGTAAGCCAAGCCAGTGTCACTCGCTAACTTCTAACTTCGCCCACATGGTTCCATAAAGCTACTCTGAGATGGATAAAAATTAACTGAGTGTGTACAATTAGCACAGCTGCCATTATGGCATGTCTGAGTACTTCCAATCTTTTCTTTTTTCCAAAAGGGAGACATTTCCTAAATTTCAGATCAGCCAGCAACGGTGAAATGCCCTTTTGCCCAGCTTGGTGTGCTTTGTGTAAGGGGTATTTATTTAATCCATCTGAAACTACATGAGAAAGGAGAGAAATATCCCGGTGGCGAGATAAGATGATTATCTTCCTGGCAAACAATAGGAACACGGTCAAAATTAAAAATAATTTGATTGCAAATAGGAAGCCTAGTAAAGCAGCAGGACCAGAGGAAACATGACTAATTTTTTTTAGCTTGTCTGAACTCACACAGCAGAGGTTTGCAAGAGCTATAACTTTGAAATATAGATCTGTAGAAAACCCATGGGGGGAGGATGGCAACAATCCAACTGCAATAGTACAATAGGGGCAAGTTAATGCAGCTGGTAGATCCAACCTGAATGGCTAAATAGCAACAGACAAAAGCTATTTTAGGTATAATTTGGCGGGGACTACAGTAAATATGATTTGGGGAGGAGTAGAGAAAGTGAAGGCTTTTTTCTTGACTCTTTTTTGGTTTCCACTCATTTGCCATTCTCCTTGGCAACACGTGGCCAGACCATGATGCCAGTGTCAACTGCAGGATCAGTACCAAGCTCTCTACACTGAGCCTGCGGGCCAATGCTTCATTCACATCCTTGGTCAATATTGGTTCTTCCCATCGCCAGCAAAGAACTTTACTTTCTGCAGAGGAAGGAGGAGGTGGCTGCAGAACCACAATGACTTTGGGGTTTGTCACCGAGAGAAAATTCTAATAGATGTGAAACCTGTACAGGGGCCCTTATAAAGGCATTTCTTTCTGATGATTACCCAGCAAAAATGTTTACATGATTCCCAGAAATACTGCATACTAAACTACTGCTCCCTTAAAACAAAACTCAACATTAACCAACCTCTATCCAGTGGGGATGTGAAGAAGAAAATGCTGTATAGGACAGCTGTTCCTCAGTGGCCATGGCAGGACTCTAACCTCTGTCCCAGACAGTGCTTGTATCTGCTGTAGACATGCTATTGAGCTGGGTAGGTACTGAGACTCACCCAGGCTGCAGTTCTTGTCCTGGATCACAGCCTGCATGTCAGAAATGGCCTAGTGACTATTGATTTAACCCAGCGGACAGTAACATTTGGATCTGTGTTTTTAAATGTCTAAGGTGATTTGACTGTATCCTTCTATAAATATTATTGTCTAGAATATTCTGTGCTTTAATTAGCATCGTTACAGATGGGTCTCTAATATGAAAGCAGTCAACACTCAAAATGCCCTGTGCGATAGTGAAGTGATGTTACGTCCATTTTAAAGAAGAAGAAATTCTGCTGCAGATAGAGGGTTGAAATGATCCATTCCAAGAACATAGGGAGAAGCATGTATCAGAACACAACAAAGACATGATGTTCCCAGGTCTAGTTGTGACCACAAAACCACAGTTTCTTTTTTTTTTTTTTTTTTTTTGCTTTAAAAGCCTTTTGAACTGAGATTTTTAGTCAACTGAGGGCTGAAGCAAATCCTTCGTTAGCTCCATTGAAGCCTTGTTGAATTACATCAGCCAAGGATGTGAGTACACTTAACTGATATTAAGCTACTTCAGTTGCAGTTATGCATGTCTGATCCTTTACCTGGGTAGATATTTTTTCTGGTAGTTTGAGGGCATAACATAAGTCAGATGAGAGTGTGTTACAAACCTGTATGACAGCCATAAGCAGTAGCTGACACTAGGTGCTAAGCAATATTTAAGCCACTTGGCAAACTTCAGACAGGTCCAGTAATTGTAGGTGGATGAGAGCTTGCAGAGGGTCATTAGGTTCCTGATGGAGGAAATAATGCTGAAAGGCAGAGGAGGAAATGACAGATTTAATGAATAGTGGTCACAAGCTGAACTACAAATAGCAATTGGTCTGTATGTTTTCCTACAAGAGCAATCATGGCAGAACCAAGGCTAGATGGTCCGTGCACAGTACTTGATGGCAAGACCCCTCCAAACCAGAAGGCATGACAAATGACACCAGGGAAAGGTCTCTGACCAGTAGGAAGAGTGGCTGTATTTATGGAGGCAGTGAACTGAACTCTTTGAGCAGGGCTATGTCCTACTTCCACCACAAAAGAGAGTGCCAAGTCTTCTGCAGTCAAAACATCAAAGCATTGTCTCTGGAATGGGAGGTCTTGGCATGAAAGGCAGGTTGCCACTGTTACTAATGGTTCAAAAAGCTGAAAGATAGATCTAGGTGGAGTATCAGATATGCATGAAAAGAAAGAGGTGTTTCATGCTGGTGGACAGGATTTAGTATGCTACTCAAATCTAAGAAAATGAGATTGTACTTGTCATAGTCAAAGAGACATTACAGCATATGCTTGGACACAGCAGGACTGGTAACAGAATCACTACAGTCTGTCTCTGAGCAGTGCTGCACTACATGTTGATCATGAAGGTTTTATGCTTTTATGAAAACAGCTAATGATGACACGATTCAAGATTCTGTAAAGGGCTCAGAGGGAGGCTCAGTAAAACATCAAATAATGATGTCAAACTTTTCATGCATGACAAGCGAAATGCAAAAGCGTCATTCTCACAGAGACTTAAAATAAGCAACAGTTGGGATTTGCTTCCAAAATGAAAGAGGAAATTATTCAGGCCAATTTGTTACTTTAGACACGTGTGAAACACCCATCTGAATGAAGATGGTGGTATGCATCATGAAGTTGGGCACAGATGCTTATGAACATGGTCATCGATGGATGACATCTCAAAGACTGTAATCAGTGATGCAATGACACAGCAGTGCTGGAGGCAAACTGTCCAGCAGACAAAAGCTTTGTTGACCTGGGGGAAGGTCATCAAATGTAAGCCTTTAACATAATCAAAACTTCTCAAAAGAATACACAGCCTATGTGTGATAGTCACCTTCTACCTTATTGTTTGCAGTGCCGCTCTGTGCATGGGTGGACCTGCTGCCGCTGTATCTGCTGTCTTAAACACTGTTCCTGTTCAACAGGAGGCTATCACTATTGAGGAAGACTTCTGCCTTCTCTTCCCCCAGTGCTTCATTGCAGCCTGTTTCTGTCTAGGAAAAAAAAGTGTTTATATGTTGTTGAACTTCCATCACAGCAAGCTAGCTGTAGAAAGGGAGAGGAGAGAGGAGAGAGGAGAGAGGAGAGAGGAGAGAGAAGAAGAGAAGAGAAGAGAAGAGAAGAGAAGAGAAGAGAAGAGAAGAGAAGAGAAGAGAAGAGAAGAGAAAAGAGAAGAGAAGAGAGGAAAGGAGAGGAGAGGAGGAGGAGGAAGCTTGGCCCACCTCCAGTTGCTCTGTCAAAAAAATGGCTTTCTAACAGATTTGTTCTGCATAAGCCATAAAACGAGAGCTTACTGCAGGGATGATGAGGTACAATTCTCTGGCTCTGTTATCCAAGATGGGTACAACAGAGTTTTCTGACTGTAACACTCAATTCCAGGAATAAACAAGAGATGATAAATGGCTTTAATGAGTGAAAAAGGACACCCAAAGCAGCAAGGGGAAAAGTACCGCTAAATGATTATTGACTTGGGAGTTGAGGTCTGTCCAACACCTGGTATCCCATGAGGTTGTCTCTGAGAAACAAAGGGATCACATGCCGCTGTTCACATTGCAAGAAGCAATTGCTAGATACTGTCTAGCCTGGTACCTGGGTTTCCCCTCGGTCTGGATAGTCCATGGCTATCCGATTCTTTTATTACAGGTCCCCTGTGGAACTTCATCAAAGTTCACAGACATCCCCCTGTGTCCCATGAATTACCTAACAACTTCAGGGCTCCAGGAAGGAAGCCGTTTCTTGGAGGATACTTAAAAGAACAAAAATGACAGTGGAAAGCTTGTTCCCCTCCATACTGGCATAGAGACTGCTGGTATTGCCGCACCTGTTGGCAATGCTTCTCTGCGTCCCAAAGGGAGAACGGAAAGCTGGAACACCATCTTGAGTAAAGAGACAGGTGTCAGTGGAAAAAATACAAAACTTTTGTTCTCATTGACTGTTCATCTGAATGGAAAATCCAGGCAAGGAGACAGGAGAGCCTGCAGTTCACAATGCCAAGTCTCCTGGTTTCTCATTTTAGAACAAAGTACTCCTCACCACCACTTTTCCTAAACGCCCCCACTACACGTATTTTCAGAGGATGATTTCATAAGGTCTCACAAAAGCAGCGACTGAGCAGACGTATGTGCGGAATGTAAGGAGAAATAACTGTGTAAGTAAAAAACTATCATCCTTTACTATCAGGGTAGACTACAGAGTGGATGCAATCAGCACTATTTTAGAAAGCACTGCCTTAAGCGTGCAACAGGATTTGTACTCTCCTGCAAGAGTGCAAAGGAAATAAAACTGACCTCCAACCACATGACAGAAAGGGTACAGTATTGGGTGTAAGGAGGTCAGAGTTCTGGGCCTGAGCAAACTGTTCATCCTTTACGGACATCTGTTTTTCCTGCCTGCTCTTGCTGCCTAGATCATCACATTTAACAGCCGTGTTAGTGCAGAGTCTGTCATGGTGCCCTTGCCACTACCGCAACGTTGGACAACTTGCATCCTTTACATCTATACAAATAGAAAACTGGCAGAGAGTCACTTGCTCTTAAGCCCACTTTTGTTTCCTCATTGGCACATCAAGAGTTTCAAATCTTCTCTCTTCTCTGCATTTATGTTGCAGAGGTTTCTGTTTGGTGGAAACCAGCCTTCCTTGCCAATGGGAAATAAACCCTTTTCAGGCAGTAGGGCATCTCTCTTTTGCATGCCCATTAAATAAGACCTCTTGAAGTTGCAGTGCAAGTGGGTGGCTGTCTAGCAGCTATGAGTAAGTTACAAGAGGATGTCATTATTGCCAGACTTGGCCAAGCTTAATGTCAACCAAGACATTGGGGGGGGGGGGACCTGACTGCAAGCAAAAGTGAAGCCAACTGCTTGTCCTTGTCCAAATGAAGGCAAAGGCAAACAGGGAAGATTTATAAACTGGATTTGTAAAATCCCTTTATTTCTAATACGATAAAAAGAGGTGTTGGCTTCTATGGCATATGAATTGTAAGCCGACAACAGTGTTTTCCTTGGGCACGAGCCCAAGTCTTGGCTTTACTTTCCTTTTACCAAACACGAGCCCTCTGGAATGAGTCACTGGTTCTTATAGCGGCCTGCAGTCTGCTGAGCCGGGAAAAGGAGCCCTCGTTGCACAGAAAAGGAACGAGGAGATGATGTGTCATGTGGGTCACACAGGGAATCGGCATCACTTCCCACAGCCAGCCAATGCAGATTGCATGCAGAGGACCTGCAGGCCTGGAGGAGATGGAAATAGAGCCAGGAATCCCCAGGACCCGCTGGGGTTTGGGTACCACATTTAATCTCTGGTGAGCATCTAGGAGTCCGCGTGGCTCCACCAAAAGCTCCGCTTCAGCAATTCAGGTACTTAAATGAGCTGCAGCAATTCATTTCTGTAAACCTGGATCCTCAATCATCACCAACTCCTTGCTGCAACATGTTAAACCCTTCCCCATCCTCTCCCACCCCAGGAGAACCAGTGGAGTTACACAAGGGGAGCATGTGGCTGGAGACCTCTGAGCCAAGCAGGGTTTTTTTTTGCATTTCCTCTGATTATGAGAGCTGTCGAACCAAAAAAAAAGGATCCCGAGGGACAATTCAGTGAGTAAGGGATGTGTGATCACTGGCATCCAACGTCGACTTACGGAAACTATAGGATGAGACAAGCCTTTTCAGTTCGGCTGCTGCTGTCAGTGCTGGGAGTCAAAGACATCAATTATTGCTAATCTACGGTTTACCTTTTGTTTGTCAGCAGGTGAGGGAGCTATCCACAAAGCTGGTTCACATGCCAGCGGGCAAGGGTGCGGTCATATCGCAGCCTTGGCACTTACAAATACTAATCATTATTAATTGCCAGAGCTGGGCGAGTGGTTTCACCATGGCTGTGCCCCAGCACAACGAACGGGGCCACGCTGCTGCGTGAAGTGGTTGCCAGCTGCTGTTATGTGGAAGATAAAGAGATTGTGGAGGTTAAAAAAACCACCACAAATTCAGCAGTAAGCGTGACCGGCCGGGGCAGGGTTCCGGTGAGAGGCTGCCGCCGAAAGGCGCGGGGACGCCAGCCCAAGGGAAACGGGCCTCCTGCCCCGCCGCCTCCCTCCGTGCCCACGCAGCCCCGACCGACGCCGCTGAGGGCTCGTCCCGGTCCCGCCGCCACGCCGGGACGTGGGACGGGGCCCGCCCGTCCCACGGGCCCGCAGGGAGACAGCGGGGGCGGCCGCAGGGAGCCGGAGGCGGGACGGCTCCTCCCTGGCGGGGCGGGCTGAGGGGAGAAGCGGGGCGGTGAGGAGGGAAGAGGCTGAGGGGAGAAGCGGGGCGGTGAGGCGGGAACGGGCTGAGGGGAGAAGCGGGGCGGTGAGGCGGGAACGGGCTGAGGGGAGAAGAGGGGCGGTGAGGCGGGAACGGGCTGAGGGGAGAAGGGGGCGGGAGGCGGGGGAGGGAACGGGATGGGGGGGAGAAGCGGGGCGGTGAGGCGGGAACGGGCTGAGGGGAGAAGCGGGGCGGTGAGGCGGGAACGGGCTGAGGGGAGAAGCGGGGCGGTGAGGCGGGAACGGGCTGAGGGGAGAAGCGGGGCGGTGAGGCGGGAACGGGCTGAGGGAGAAGCGGGGCGGCGAGGAGGGAACGGGCTGAGGGGAGAAGCGGGGCGGCGAGGAGGGAAGGGGCTGAGGGGAGAAGCGGGGCGGTGAGGAGGGAAGGGGCTGAGGGGAGAAGCGGGGCGGTGAGGAGGGAGAGGGAGAAGGGGCGGTGAGGAGGGAAGGCGCTGAGGGAGAAGCGGGGCGGTGAGGAGGGAAGGGGCTGAGGGGAGAAGCGGGGCGGTGAGGAGGGAAGGCGCTGAGGGAGAAGCGGGGCGGCGAGGAGGGAACGGGGCGGGCTGAGGCGGCCGGGCCGGGCTGAGAGGCGCCGAGCTGAGGGAGGAGTGCCGGGCCGGGCTGAGGGAGGACAGAGCTGAGCCGGGTGAGGCGGGACCGGCCCCGTCGAGGCACCATGTCGGGGGCGGCGAGGACGGCCATCTGCCTGCTGCGCTGCGACCTGCGCGCCCATGATAACCAGGTAGGGCTCGGCCAGCGGCCCCCCGGGTATGTCTTTAGAAATAACCCTGCTCCTGGGTAGGCTGGGGAGAGGTGCACACTGCATCCTGCTCCCGAGAGCTGCCATGGCCCTCTCTGTGTTTCTAGGTGCTCCACTGGGCTCAGAGTAACGCAGATTTCGTTATTCCCCTCTATTGCTTCGACCCACGGCACTACGTGGGCACCCCCTGCTACGGCTTCCCGAAGACAGGGCCCCATCGGCTCAGGTTTTTGCTGGAAAGTGTGAAGGATCTAAGAGAAACACTCAAGAAAAAAGGAAGGTAGTTGAGAAACCACTGTGCAAATAACATGTCCACTTTTATTTTCCTACTTGTTATCGACACATATCTGTGCTATGAGTCAAATCATGTCAGATACTCTGGGCTCTGATGATGGCTCGCTTCAGAGAGCTACAGCCCTTCTGTTAGGTACAATAAGGTCCCATACATAACCCTGTTCAGATGACCTGCTGTGGCATTTGCAAGGGAGCAAAGAGCCATGCAGGCTGCGTGCCATTCGGGGTTTTGCTTTCTCGAACTCAGATACCACAGATGGGTGTCAGCCTTGAGCGCTTTGCCCAGAGTCCTGATGACTGGTGACATGAACGGCAGTCTTCTGAGATTTAGGCAATGACACTAGCTACTGTGGCATGTGTCCTTGTTCCTAGCGAGTTTGCCCTAGGAGTTGGCTTGAGACAGACCATCATGGATCCTGGCATATGAGACTGGAGAGTTAAGTTTGCTCATGCCCTGTCCTGCTAAACCCAATCTCTTTGGTAGGCTACACTGTGGGAAGGGAGTCTGCAGGGATTCCTCCTTCACTATGCCTTTAGAAACCATAACTGGGGTAGGCCAGGGCCTGAAGGTCTACATGCTGAAGAATCCTATTACCAGATAACATCTGACTTTGCTTAGCAGAAGGTGTGTCAGCCAGCCTGTCTTCTCTGAGAGCAGCAAAACAGTGGTAGTAGAAGCAAGAGGAATGGCTCTGGGTTTGCAGTGCAGTGTGGACCACGCAGATGGTGAATGTTACAGGAGACTGAAAGAACTGATCACTGGGTATTTGCACCCACACCCCACAGTGAAAAGATTCAGAGCTGCTTGAATGCTGCTGTGCTGTTGTCAGTGGCTGATAAGAGACTGGTCTTCTGCAGTGATAGACGTGTGGTTGTGGAAAAGCCAAGCTAAGACCTAGGCTCCATTTCCACAACCATGAAGTACCTTCATGGTAGTGGTGGACAGAAATCTCCTCCATGTCCAATCTGTGGTGTTCCCTGTGGGCAGCTTGGTCTCTGCTTTTCTGTGGGAAGTAAGGGGAACTCCTCTCTCAGCAGCACCCATTGCTTCTGCCTTCATCAGACCCAGCCCACCTTTGAAGAAATTTTTCAGTTATGCTTTAAATTGTTCTGGGAAAAACACTGTATCACCCCTTCAAGAAATTCTCCAGCACAGGCGTCTGTTACATGACACAGTAGGGTGTGTGTGTACATGCATGCGCACGTGCATGTGTGTGAGAGACAGGAAAAGGGATAGAGTCACGTATGAGGCTCCTCACAGAACTCTGCACCCACCTCTGATGAGCTTTCTCACTACAGCTTCTCTTTTGGTCTGGTGCCCTGGGTACACAGCTGGGCAGTTGGTTAGGTTGCAAGGTGGGAGGGAAGTTCTGTTGACTCTGTTACAAACACAGAATGTTCTGAGGAAAGAATTTCTTTGAATACTCCCACATGAAGGTGGAGAGGGGTCTGCCCACAGGCCACCACTACCTGTGAAGGGGATTGAAAGAGGAACAAGTTCTTGCATCTCAGCCTTAGTGTGTGAGGATGAACAGATCTGACAGTTTTACTTTTAGGTAGCAGCCTGGCTTTCTGCCCAGTCATCCTTTCTAAGTCATCCAAGGTGGTAGAAATGTGTTTGACACAAACTCAGCCCCAGAGGCTTACAAACTGTGTTCAGTGGGTCCTAAAAAATGTAGGCTAGTCAAATCACGTCTGTCTGCCTCCATATGCTCTCTGTGCTCTGTAGAGAACTAGTACATGGGTGACTGGGCCAGGACTTGGGCCTCCTGTACACATAAATAACAATAACATCAAGCCTAATTCAGGTCAATATTTTGTGTTTGCAGTACCCTGGTTGTGAGGAAGGGGAAGCCAGAAGATGTGGTTTGTGATCTGATTACGCAGTTGGGCTCTGTCAGTGCTGTGGTTTTCCATGAAGAGGTAAGGGAAATATTTGAGTGACATTGTTAAAAGATAAAATTAGGTTGTGGAGGTTTCTTCCACAACCAAATAGTCATGCAGATCCTGTGTGTTCAGAGCCTTTCTTGTCCATGGTATAGTTAACCCTGGGGAAACTGGCTAGCTCCTGGGATGGGGATGGTGTAGGTGTGTGGGTGGGAGTCCTTGCTGGATGACAGCAGCTATTTGTGATTGATCACTTGAAAGTGCTGTGTCTTGAGGAAGAGGAGTTTCTAGCAACTGGCATTTTTAGGTCAGCTGAGTCCATTTCTCCTTCTGTTTGCATCAAGCTGCCTCTTCCTGGCACCTTTCTTGCACAGGGAGCTAGCTGTCAGGGGGCATATTGTATCGAGTGTAGAAAAAGCCCACAGTGAGTTGACAGCACCCATATTTAGGCAGTTGCCCACCAGTGTGTTGAAGAATGAAAGATGAGTCCAGTCTTAGACTGCTCATGGACTTGGTGTGTCACTAACCTGTTTTCACTGAGCTAACTAAGTGGTTTGATCCAGAGCCTGCTGAATTCAATGGAGGGCTCTGGATCCAAACCACTGGGTCTGGGGGCTTTGTGTACACACACATACATATGTATGTGCATAGATGCACTCGGTATTAGCCAAGTCTGGACCTCAGAGCTGTCTAATGCAGGATCACTCTGTGACCTGCACTTCAGGTGTTCCTGCTGTCAGGCCTAAGACCCTTGTAACGACAGCCTACACATCTCATAGTGTCTTGTTCCATGCAGCACTAAAAGCAACCACAGAGGATCAGACAAAAGGCTTCTTCTAACTCCAGAACCTTTTTCCTGACAGCGACCAGTAACAGATTGGTTATTGACCCAGAGGAGACCACAGGAGCGGGACAAATCTGTAAAGATACTTCCCCTGAGTACTTTCCCAGCTTCCAAGAATCTGTGGCTCAAGGACTTCTTGAAACAGGAATGCTATCCTGATACTCAATAACCCTCAGTGGATTTCTTTTACATATATTTGTCCAGTCACCCTTCCAGTCCATGCAAACTTAAAAGATCTGCAACATCCTACATCAAGGGGTTCCTTATTCTGGCATTGGCACTACTAATTGAGAGTGAAAACATTTGTTGGGTTTGGCAGAGGGAAATACTCAGAGATTGTCTGTGTGCACCTCTCTCTAAAGAGATGAAGCTAATTGAGATGAGAGAGGAAGGCAAGACCAGGGACCAGGGTCAGCGTGCATGTGGGAGCTGAGGCTGTGCAGGCATGGCCTCACTGCCTTTTGTTCTCCCTAGGCCACGCAGGAGGAGCTGGATGTGGAGACGGAGCTGTGCCAGGTGTGTAGTCAGCACGGGGTGAAGATTCACACATTCTGGGCATCTACGCTGTATCATCGGGATGACCTTCCCTTCAGGCCTATTGCCAGGTGGGCTGCTCCATGGTGTCACTCACTCCTCCACTGTCTCATTTGTTTCTCACACCAGTAAACTGCTCAGGAGGGGTCTTAGTCATCTGATCCCACAGGGAAGGGACCTATTAGTCCATCTGCATTTATGGAACAGTGCTGTCATGCTCATACACATCAAGGGGAAGGGGCACATTCATCCCTTTCTACTAGTAGGATTTACACTTCAGTATGCATAAATCTGAGGGGTTTGTTTGACCATTGACTTGAGGGACTGATTTCTCTTTGCCCTTCCACCAGCACAGTTTGGATACTCAGTCTGCAGTGCCTGGAGTCCTTGTGACATTGGGCTGGATTGCTCCATTACCCCATCTGTCTAAATGCAGCTGCCTATGACAGTAGCCCTTTGCGTGTGGGCTCTTCATAGCTCCCTCAATAGTCACTTTAGGTGTAGTGGATGGAGTTGAGTGATTCACGGTATCCTATAGAAAATGTATAAAATGGGGCCAAAGAGTCAGGCCATAAAAATGCCTGTTTCTCTCCATTGACTGAAAAGGCAGCAGGAGGTTGCAAGTTTTTACATTGAGGTCAGCCTTGTGGGTAATCAGAAGTTAGGTGAGATAAATCTGAACCTCTTGGGTTGCCCCATCAGGGTACACCTTAAATTGAAAAGGCACCATTTGCATCAGAAACAGAAAGAAATTGGGTGAAGGACTGAACTCCCCGTTTACTTCTAGCCCCAGGGACATCTATTGTGCCAGGCAGTGTACAAACATGCATCACAAATACGCACTCTGCCTCTGGAGAGTGCAGCCTGGAAAGCTAACCCTCCATCTGTGGAAGGTGCTATGTGGTGCTGTGTGGAGGGGCCAGGGTAGCCATCCTGCGGAGATCCGACTGCGCTGTAATCTGCACAGGTTGCCTGATGTCTACACCCATTTCCGAAAAGCGGTGGAATCTGAGGCGAAGGTCCGGCCAACCCTGCGGATGGCAGATCAGCTAAAGCCTCTGGCTCCAGGGGTGGAAGAAGGGTGTATTCCTACAATGGAGGATTTGGGACAGAAGGGTAAGAAAACTTAATTTGGCCATTGCTCCCATGAAATCCTACTTAGAGATGTTTCTTACTGACAATCAAAACATGGACCCCTCCCAAAGGCGGTGGTTGCCCTTCAAACTGTAACTAAGCCTCCCTTCACTCATACAGCAAATGAAGGTACATTCCCTGCATGGGGGAGCTGCCCTGCAGCTGGGTAGAAAACATGCTCTTAGTCAGTATTTTTTAAAATGTCTGATGTGGCCCTTGTTTTAAAGGAAGACCAGGGCACAAATCTTTTATGTCCCCAAAGCAGACAGTTCTACTCCTGAACATCCCTAGATTTTAAGCTCCCTACCTTTGAGATGCTTTCCAAGGGAGTAACAAGGTGATGGTGTTTTCTGTGGCAGATCCTGTGACTGATCCACGAACAGCCTTCCCCTGCAGTGGAGGAGAGAGACAGGCTTTAATGAGACTGCAGTATTATTTTTGGGACACGGTAACTCTTATATTTCCTCGTCTACATCCTCCCACTTGTACATATGGCTGTGCAAGTGGGTGAGGCTGCAATTTCACTTCCTAATAATATTTCCTTAGCTCCTGTATAACACTTTACAAAGGAGGGAATTAGCATTATTTCAGTTTTTCAGAGAGACAAACTAAATAAAAAAGAAGTCATCCAGGAACTGGGAATGTAAGCCAAATACTTACGAACTAGTTTAGTGGCCATCCCTCTTAAGTCTTTTTTTCCATCAACATTCAGGAATCAGGACAATTTTTTAGTTCCTTTACCTTGATTTGCCCTTTCTACTCTCCTGTCCCACATCATCAGCAATGTAGGTCCTCCATTTTGGAGCAGTGAAAAGTGGCCTGAAGGGCTGCAGTTGCAGGTGGGGTGAGGAACAACTGACCCAAGCTGCTGCCTGCAGTTAAAAATAGTAGGAGGTTCCTAGTAGTGCGGTTTAAAAACTTGCAGCCAGTAAGTACTGCTACTTTTTGCTCCCTCGCTTTGGTGGAGTGAAGCTGCTGCTGACTGCATTTTGTGTGTGCATCCTGACCGTTTTTGAACTTTTTCCTGGTCTAGTTTGAGGAACTGCCTTAAATTTGCCTTGTGTGAATTTAGACGAAGACACATGTGCTGATTTCCAACAGCATCAGACCCTATGCAGCTTTGTGGATAAAGGGGGTAGCATCTCTCCAGCTGAGATGGATTAAGAAGTGTGCTGTGCCCAGTGCACTCACTGGGACAGCCCCCCCAGGGATTGCTACAGAAGTTCCTGCATTCTCTTGCTGTTGGGGGAGCATTGTCATGGTTTAACCGCACTAGGCAGCTCAGCTCCACGCAGCCGCTCCCTCAGTCCCCGCCAGTGAGATGGGGGAGAGAATCAGAGGGGTAAAAGTGAGATAACTCATGGGTTGAGAGAAAGACAGTTTAATAGGTAAAGCAAAAGCTGCATGCACAAGCAAAGCAAAAGCTGCGTGCACAAGCAAAGCAAAATAAGGAGTTCATTCACTACTTCCCATCAGCAGGCAGGTGTTCAGCCATCTCCAGGGCTCCATCACACCTAAGTTACTTGGGAAGACAAACGCACTCACTCCGAACATTCCCCCCTGGCTTCCTCCATCTTTCCCACCTTTAACTGCTGAGCATGACATCATATGGTGTGGGATATCGCTTTGGTCAGTTGGGTTCAGCTGTCCCGGCTGTGTCCCCTCCCAACTCCTTGTGCCCCCCCCAGCCTGCTCGCTGGTGGGGTGGGGTGAGAAGCAGAAAAGGCCTTGACTCTGTGTAAGCACTGCTCAGCAATAACAAAAACATCCCTGTGTTATCAACACTGTTTTCATCGCAAATTCAAAACATAGCACCACACAAGCTACTATGAAGAAAATTAACTCTATCCCCACCAAAACCAGTGCAAGCATGCGTAGCTTCTACTCTTGATCAAACAGTAATACAATCAATGCTGGAAAACCTGTTCCTTCTTTTTTGTTACGCAAATACTGTCTTCCTTGGTGAGCTAGAACAGCCCTTTAGCAGTTGTAACCTGTGCAGTGAAGGGAATCAAGGAGAGATCAGGCTTCCCTATGTCCTCTGCATTGTCAGTGGAGTGCTCAGAAAATGGAAGGTCTGCACCCTGCTGTAAATGTGGGTGGCCCAGAAATAACAGTGATCAGGATTCCTGCAGCTAGTGTTGGGTGCTGTCAGACACTGTGGTTTTCAAACCCAAACAAGCAGCCACATGGACAAGAGAACTGGCTGCCGGTGCTACTGGAGCTTTTAAGTGGATTATTGACCCGGAGTCAGGCGGGTATGGGCAGAGAGCAGCACAGCCAGGTTCATAGTGCTTGTAGAAAGGAATGTGCTACAGGCTGAAGCGGGGAGCATAGCTTGTGACACGCATCCCAGAGCTATAATGAAAACTGCTGGCCTGATTAATTCCTGTGCACTGGAGGCAGTAATTTGGCAGCTCTGTAGTCCTTGCAGGCAGCCATGAGAGGGAGCCCAGCCCTGCCAGATTGCCCTGGCTCCAGTATGAAAGAAAACATATTTAGCAGGTTGCACGTAAAGTATTAAAACCTTTTGTTCTTTTGCTCACACAGAACCTGGTTGCATCTTACAAGGAGACTCGGAATGGACTGGTGGGAATGGATTACTCAACTAAATTTGCACCATGGTAAAGAATTTTGTTGTGAGGCTGGAAGCTCCTTCTCTGCTCCCATCCCGAACTGATGTTAGGTGTCTGCTGAGTGCTCACTGGGCATGGGTAGGGGCCTAGGTGTGATTCCCTTGCCCTTTTCTTGGGGTAGAGCAGCCTCAGAGAGCTGCTCTTTATTGCGCTTCCAGGCAGCGGTTCCCTGGGAACATTCCTGCAATTAGGAATTGCTGAAGTGTAGCAGTACTGTGCCAAGAGCCCAGTGTGCTGGGAGCAGCGATGTGAACAGGGCACTGGACAGACACACAACTTGTCTTTGGCTTTGTGCTGTTTTGTTTAGCTGGGGTGGTTGAGAGCAGCCAAGGAAGAAGGGTAGCTTCAGCGTGTTGATAGGGCTGTAAGCAGAACTTGATCCAGTCCTGGTTTGCTGAATACTGTGGAACAAGTTGCCTCACCTCACGGCCATTCCATTTTTCTGTGGGGTGAAGAGACACTTCTGATTATTCCTATTGCAAAAGGATTTCTTGTTTGGGTAAATATGATGACTTCTAATCAGGGGTTTTAGTCTCTGGTGCTGGAAGGGGGACAGTTAATTCCAGACTGAAACTGCAGCAGCAGAACCTAGTTCAGCCTAATGCTGAGAACATCTGGAGTGTTTTCCCGTCATAATTGCAATGTGAAACAATTTGCTGAGGCTGTTACAGGTCAGGATTTCTTACTTTCAACTGGCTTTGTTCTGTAATGGTTGCAGTGTATGGCTCCACCTGGTGGCACTTTGGGATCCCAGGACCACTGGCACTGCAGTTATTTATTTGTGGCGTCCACTCTGGTTTTTCCAAGCTGGCCGTTAGCCCAGAGCAGACAGTCCTGATCTGCCTGCCCCAAAGTGTTCCTCTGTCAGATAATGAAAATCAGGCCGGGTCAGATTGCAGCCAGGCATTCACATCTCATACTGGCCATTTCTATGTGTTAGAGCTAGTCAACAATTAAGGAAAAACTCTTCAGGCCCTTTCTTCCTGTTTTCCAGAATTCAAATGTTTCCACAAGCCCTAGTGGGAAATTGCAGTAAAATACATTTCTAGGAAAATCAAGGTGAAAGTTGTTCTTTATCACCCTTTGTGATGGGGTTGGCATCTACAAGCTCTTTCCTGTCTCGCACAGCACTGATTTGGAACAAATGGAAGGAGCCCAGTGGGTTGGAATGCCAGAGCTGGGTTTGATTCCCTAGTTTTCCTACTCTGCCTGAGATTTTCAGCAAGTCACTTGCCTTCTGTGGTTGCTCAAATGAGACACTAAGGTACTGCAGGGAAAGGAGCCCTGGGCATATGATAAACAGGTTTATAGTAAAAGGAGGGCTGTTGAAGAGCTAGGACAGTTGATGCAGAGGTTGACATTTGAGATCCATTTCTGGATTTGTCATTGGTGTGCTAAGTCACCAGCTGATCAAAGTCTTCTAGGTGAAACTTGTCAAACTTCTGTAAAATGATTTATCTCATTAGGTTGGAGACTCCTGTAACAGTGATACACTTGGAAGGGGGGAGGATTTTGATTCTCAGATTGCAGAGTTGCAAAAAAGTCACACAACTTGACTTTAGGAAGCCATTTGGGAAGTCAGTGGCAGAACTGCAAACTGAGCAAAGTTTTCAGACAGCAACTCGAAACACAAAACTGCCCCTCCACTCCCTTCCCTCAGACATCAAGCTGTCAGTCCCACATTGCATTCAGGACATCATTCTTCTGCTTTCAGGCTGGCGCTGGGCTGCATTTCACCTCGATACATCTATGAGCAGATCCAGAAGTATGAAAAAGAGAGAACGGCAAATCAGAGCACATACTGGTATGTCCCTACACGATCACCGTGGCTTGTTTTCTCTGAAAAAGGAAACTGGCATCTCATGCACAGGAGAGAGTGATTTGTTAGTTTTCTCCTTAATGAATATTTGTTTTTCCTGTGCCTTCTGTCTGGTTCCTCTGGGTTGCATTGCAGTTCTGTTTCAGTGTGGATTTATTAGTCTGCCTTTGACATCCAGAGGCTTTAGGCTCTTTATAAGTAAAAATTATTAATGCTGGTTGTCATTATTATTGCTGGCAAATTGTGGTTCATGATTTTTAAAACTGATCTCTGTAAATCAGCACCATCCCTCTCTGTATTGTTATTATGTGCTAGATGATAAGGAAGAATGATTTACAAATAAAAGCCAAAGGGTTTCTCATGCCAAGGATATGAGCAGGGTTTCACCCAAAAGTCTCAGTGACTGTCCAACTTCTAAAAATCGAATGGTGTCAGGACCACCTCTGGCCACAGTCCAGCAAATGGCCCCCTGCTTGCTCGGCTGCCTGGCCATGACCACACCACCATAGCAATGGGGAAGAGGGGACTAGGAAGTGGGCTTAATGCATCCTGCCTTGTCACTCATGCTCTTCTTCACCTCACCGCTGACTGCTCACCTGCCTGCTGGTTGTGCTGAAGGAGTCTGGGGGACAGTTGAGTCAGCGTATCAATCCCTGGGCTGGCCTTGAACTTCTCATGCACTCTGATCTGCCCAGACACTGTGAATTAGAGCCTGGTAGGAAGCTCTTATGGAGAAGCAGGTTCATGTTAGAGCCTGGCCTAACACTAGACCTGGATGGGAAGAAACCCAAACCAGAAAGTCTGTGCAAAATGTAGAACTGTTTTTTGTATTGGTTTGTTACATTTGCAACATGTCAAACAGCACAGTGGTTGGTGAAGAACAGGCAGAACATTGCCAACAACTCTGGCCAAAATACTCAATTTCATTAAAATTCAAATGATGGATAAAATATCGACCTTTTGCCTGTTGAATATATGCTGCTTTTTTTTTTAATTCAAAGACAATTAAGAAAGGAAAGATTTCAAGAAATGAACATACTCATGTTTTTCCATCTAATAGTCAGCCAGCCTGCCTGCAGCTGGGATGCCATGGTGATCTGAGCATTTTAAAGCAATAAATAACTATAAAAAAGAAGCTGTCAAGCTCCTAGGCACAGTAGTCAACTGTACAGTGAAGTATAGGTTGTGGTGGCTGCACATGAGGGACCGATTGAACCTCAGTGTCATGACACTAGTTTTTAGCATTTGGACAGTGTCCTGTTTTGTAATCAGATTTTCCAGAAAGATCTTGTAAGCAAAAACATCAGCCGAGCAGAGTATTTCTAATATGCCAGATCGCTGAAGCAGGTCTCAGAGGCTGAGGTGCCAACATTTTATAAGAAGCTGTTTTTATATAAAAGTTTTTATATAAAACTATTTTCTGCAGGCCTAGCACCTGATCTCATGAGCTAGACCAATGTAAACCTAGTTTTGAAAGGTGCCTTCAAGTCCCTTATAAAGGTTATTGCTTAAATCAACGCAAAACTCTTAGGAATGTGCTGATATGCTTGCTCATGCGGAAGCATGAAGCTGAATCGGGTCCTCACCCTGCTCTTTGGAGAATTACATCCCAGTAGGGATGGATGAGGAACAGGTTTCCTGAAATTCTGCTCCTGCACTTGAGTTAAGGAAAGCTTCCCATGTGATTCATGCAAAGTTTGCCTTCACTGTAGTCATCCAGGTGCAAGCTAGATAAGTAGGCTTGAGGCAAGAACTGGTATCATGGGAAGGTATGTGAAGTTGCGCACTGTGAATAAACCTCACGGTGTTAATGATGGGTGCTATGGAAGCAAAATCCTGAATCAGTAATTTTGTCTGACCCACAGTGCAGTACAGACATGGCTTTGTGTTTTAGGGTCCTGTTTGAACTGCTGTGGCGGGATTACTTTCGATTTGTGGCCCTGAAGTATGGCAGAAGAATTTTCTCATTAAGAGGTGCGTATGGATCACCATATTTGGAGAGGAAAGGTACAGTCTTACAAAAGGGAAAGTAAAGAGAAGAGGCTGTCGGCATTGGGTTGTACAAATGTTCTTCTCATAGCACTTGTGTCACCACCCTGGGATGTTGCTGGGGACTTCCCGTTGGCACAGAAGTGCCTCAACACTACGATGCTAGACATTGTAGACACTGAGACTTTTGCCCCAAATCTGATTAGATACGGGGAGTATTGTTAATGTGTCAGTGGGAAACAACAGCACAATAAGAGTAAAGATGCTGTTTCCGGAGACATTCCACCTTTGGAGAGAATCCAGGCTTCAGGCTTGCCCAAGTTCACCAGATAATCTGGGACAGAGCAGGAACTGACCCAGTAACATGAATCCCAAGAAACCAGATATTCTTTCTGCCTTGCACTACATACAAATCAGAATGAGATTCAGCTCCAGACCCAGTGACTTACGTGCAGGTGTCTACACATGAAATGGGGGTCTGGACTCTCAGTGCAACAACAAATATCTAGTCCATATAGTCAGGAAACCCTACAGCTGATGCCTGTGCTGGGTGAGCTGTTCTCCATGTGATGTAGCTGCCCACACCTCAGCATCCAGCACTGTTTCAGATGCCCTAGGGCAGTCTGTCTGGCATCCAGCCCGTGTCACATCTGCCAGGCCTATGTGGCTGTTTCGAATGCCCTACAGCATCTCAGGTGGCACTGGATGCCAGTGGTGGGCCTAACCTTGTATGTCTGGAGCTGACAGCTGAGTCCTCCCTGCTGCCTCCATTCCACCGTACAGAGGACTGTAATTGCCACTAGACACCTGCAAACATAGTCATCTCCCTCATCTGCTCCTACCCCACTGCAGGAGCAGTGTTACCGGGGACTTCTGCTTGGTAATTCTGGGTTTAGTATCTGCTACAGAAACAGATTTCACATAAACATAGTCCTGGAGTAAAAGTGAACAAGAAAATACTAGCTTGGGCCAAAGCACATCTCCGACCACTTGTGAGGTCTGAGTAATTTTTAATTAAAAAACAAAAGAGCAAACACCAACAAAACAAATAATCAAAATCCATTAGGGTTAAGCATCCTCTGTGTGCATGAGACACCCCTTGGCAACACTTGAAAGGAGGAATGGATCATCTCTAAACCTTTGCAGAAGGAACATGGCTTGTTTGTAATACCACTGAGAGGGTGTGGTGGGTTGACCCTGGCTGGATGCCAGGTGCCCACCGAAGCCACTCTTGTCTCTCCCCCTCCTCAGCTGGACAGGGGAGAGAAAATATAACAAAGAGCTTGTGGGTCGAGATGAGGACAGGGAGAGATCACTCACCAATTACCGTGACAGGCAAAACAGACTCAGCTTGGGGAAAATTAACTCAATTTATTACAAATCAACCAGAGTAGGGTAATGAGAAATAAAACCAAATCTCAGAACACCTTCCTTCCACCCCTCCCTTCTTCCCGGGCACAACTTCACTCCCGGATTCTCTACCAACCCTCCCCAGCGGCACAGGGGGACGGGGAATGGGGTTTACGGTCAGTTCATCACACGTTATTTTCTGCTGCTTCATCCTCCTCAGGGGCAGGACTCATCATACTCTTCCCCTGCTCCAGCGTGGGGTCCCTCCCACGGGAGACAGTCCTCCATGAACTTCTCCAACGTGGGTCCTTCCCATGGGCTGCAGTTCTTCATGAACTGCTCCAGCGTGAGACCTTTCCACGGCGTGCAGTCCTTTAGGAGCACACTGCTCCAGCGTGGGTCCTCCGTGGGGTCACAAGTCCTGCCAGAAAACCTGCTCCGTGGGCTCCTCTCTCCACAGATCCGCAGGTCCTGCCAGGAGCCTGTTCCAGCTTCCCATGGGCTTCCCATGGGGTCACAGCCTCCTTCAGGAGGAACCCACAGGAACCCACCTGCTCCGGCGTGGGGTCCTCCCCAGGCTGCAAGTGGAGATCTGCTCCACCGTGGACCTCTGACTGCAGGGGGACAGCCTGCCTCACCATGGTCTTCACCACAGGCCGCAGGGGAATCTCTGCTCCGGTGCCTGGAGCATCTCCTCCCCCTCCTTCTTCACTGACCTTGGTGTCTGCGGGGTTGTTTCTCTTACATGTTCTCACTCCTCTCTCCGGCTGCCGTTTCCGTCCATCCCAACTTTTTTTTCTTCTTAAAAATGTTATCACAGAGGCGTTACCAGTATCGCTGATGGGCTCGGCCTTGGCTGGCGGCGGGTCCGTCTCAGAGCCGGCTGGTATTGGCTCTCTCGGACACAGGGGAAGCTTCCAGCAGCTTCTTACAGAAGCCACCCCTGTAACCGCCCCCCCCCCCACTACCAAAACCTTGCCACACAAAGCCAATACAGAGGGCTAGCTTCATCCAAACATCTTGTGTCAACCAAGGTGCCTCTCGCTGTCATTGTTTTATTAATAACTGCCTGTGTCAGCATTTGTCTTCATTAACAATTCATTTTTTTCCTCAATAGGGCTTCAAAATAAAGAGGTCCCCTGGAAAAAGGACCTTCAGCTCTTTGACTGTTGGAAAGGTCAGTAGAAACCACAGGTTTGGCTAAGTGTACTTTTGGTTTCCACGTGTCTGCATGGTAACATGTGGCCTAATGCTAACTCAGATTTACATAGGGGAACTGTCAGCATGATCAGGGCCTGTCATTTAAGCTGTTACCACCAAACAAGAACCCAACCCCTTGGTCCAGTGTGAGTGCAGGATACTTGGCTTCCCTTGAGACTGAGCGCCGTACAGGAGCAGGCCCACAGCGTATCATGAATGGCCAGGCTGTGTCCGGCTGGTACACACTTTGTGAGATGTGCTGCAGTTACATTTTACTGCCCAGGTGGAAGTGTTTATGACCTGTTGGTCCCTTCTGTTTAGTCACACAGAGGCTGACCAGCCCTTCTTATCAATGCTAGATTGCCATGCCTGCTATGTTTTGTTCTTCTGATTGGTTTTGGTTAGAAGGTTAAAACAGCATTAGAATAAATCACATCTTTTGTTATGCCACAGCCTTTTAATATCCTTGCTTTTCTTTAGCTTTTATAACTTTATTGTCACATGAATAGCAAGCACAATATCTCAAAACTTGGAGGGACTAACAGATTACACTATCAGAATCAATGACATACACACCTGTATATCTTTCTTCACGTTAATGCCATCTGTATCAATTTGCACACAGGTACAATAAATCTTTTCCTTAACAATCAACAAGGCTCTTTACTTTTCAGGTACTAACCCTTGGGGACTTGTCCAATACATCCCTTTCTGCTGTTAGTCACCTGTCAAGAATCTTTCTGTTCTTGGCCCATCTCACTGTTGTCTGTATATTTATTTTGCTCTGCAAAATTCCCTGCAATCCACCTGATGGTTTTTCCAGTCTGAGATTTTTCTGTACCTTGTTTTTTTCCTTGCCAAAAATTCTCCTCATTTTAATTTTCAGTATTATTTCCCATTTAATTTCTAGTGGATCTTGGTGGCTGCATGCCAGCTAAACCTCACAGAAATCTCTCCCTGCCACTGTACACTGTCAATGTCTTACCTGCTTGGATGGCTGTGAATGCATGACCACAGGTTGGTTTATGAGTGCCCAAAAATGTCATCATGTCCCAGCTCCGTCTTTTGTCTCTGCAGAAGGCAAAACGGGGGTTCCTTTTGTTGATGCCAACATGCGAGAGCTGGCTGCAACGGGCTTCATGTCTAACAGAGGGCGGCAGAATGTCGCCAGCTTTCTCACCAAGGACCTGGGTCTGGACTGGAGGATGGGGGCAGAATGGTTCAAGTACCTGCTGGTAAGACTGAACCCTTTGTGTATCTGGAGTTCTTTGTGCTCCCTGCCCTGAGTGAAAGGCAGGAGGACAGCTCTGCCTAATAAGGAAGGATACAGAAGATGATCAGTAATTTTCAGGCTGATATAAGTGCATATATATACTGCTTGCATGGTATGTACTTCCCGAAGCTCACGTAAGAAAAGGGAGTTTTGCCACAGTGAAGATGCCATCAACCAAGATGTAGCTAGGAAATTTGCAATGAAAGTTTTGATCCTCCATGTATGGTTTTAGCCAGAGATTTGTTACACTTGAGAAAACTCAAAACATAAATTATGTTAACAATGCTCTGATTTGCTCACCCCAGAGGCTGGGGAGGAGGACAGCCCAGAAATAGAACATAAAAAGAAATGTGTTCTGGCCACTGAAGCCAGCATTGGCACAGCATCTTTGCATTGATTGCTGTGGACAGGGAAGTCATCTAGTCAAGAACAGGCGAGTATGGACAATAGCTGGATCAGCTTCCAGAGAGCTCCACCCTGGCTGGAGGCATCCTTCTTCATTCTGGTAAGTCACAGGCCTCCCTGGCAGCTGGAGCACCCATTCGTTTCTCATATGCCAATCAGCAGCCGTGCAAGCTCAGTTAAATAGCTGGGTTGCTTCTCCATCCTCAGTCCCCATAGCTTCTTCCAGGAAGGTCTGAACAGGCTGGCAGTCCCCAGTTCAGCCCTGTGCATCTTTGCTCGGTTGCCATTATCTCTGGCAATACTGATGGAGAGACTGTCAGTAGCACCATGCTGAGCGGTGAAAACTGAGGCTGAGGAGGTGAACGTGCATTTGTTCTTCACCAGACTGAATGGTACAGACTGAAAAAGACCAAATACTAATACCAGCCTCACATTAAAGATCTTATCTGTGGGTAGATAAGAGGCTACTGCTAATCAGGAAACTTTCTGGTCACTAGGATGGCTGGAGGTACAGAGAAAGCCCAGTCACCTCACCATTATCTGTAATTAAAAAAGCCTTTTTTGTGAATGTAATGTTTTTTTTTGATCTTCCTTGGAGCTGGGCTCTGACATGGCTTTGGCTGCAGAGATCTACAGGAAGATCTGGTGCTCTTCCCATTGCTGCATCTCACACCAGGGCTGTGAGCAGTGGCGGGCCTGCACAGTAACACAGTGCAGGACTTCTGCAGGATCCTCCAGAAAGTGCTGTTGGTAGCTCCATGCAGCGATGCTTTTCCAGATAAAAGCGAGAGCCCCCAGCAAATGGCACCAGAGAACTTGTATCGGAAAAGCGGTGGCCTTATCCTTCATATCCTAGCTGGAATTAGGATGAAAAATCTTACACTGAGTGCATTTCTTTTGCAGTTTCAGTGGGTTGTAAAAGATAGCTAATACCCTGTGTGCCCTAAGCTTCGTAGCAGTGACTTGCCAAGGAGGGGCTGCCTTTCAGTATGGATGATCTAACTTCTGTAGCCTGAGTATGTCACACAGTGGCCCTCCAGAAGAATGGTACAGCACACGCAAATGCACACACACATCTGTGCCTGCCTGTCCTGCAGAGTGAGCCTCTAGGACCATTTTGAATGTTTTGTAGTATCTGGCTTTGGATGGCATCTATCAGCTATGGCTTTCAGAGCAGTTACAAAGGTGATTTCATTTCACAGAGAGGGCAGCTTGCTTCATGTACAGGCAAGCCTTGTACTCAAAGTCACCCGTGGATTAAGAGTTGGGAGTCAGGAATCCAGGCTTTGCTCTGATGGGGGGGCAGCCTTGCCTACCTCAGATAGGAGCTTGGTTCACTTTGCAGTCAGACACAGAGGGCCACGGAAGATTCCAGGTCCTATTCCCCAAGTGAGGAAGACCTGGAAGGTCTCACACTAGAAAGATGCTCCCTGGGTTACTTACCTTTATTCACATGGGCATGAATGTTACCAGCCTTGCTGGAAGCAGGATTTAGCACTCTGCACTAGCCCTGTCATCTCGGGAAGCCCCAGATGCTGACTGCCACTGTAGGTTGGTGTGGCACAGGCTGATCCTGGTGTCCTGTCCCTTCCTTTCAGCTTATGTCACACTAATACATTGCTAGACAGCTCTGTTACTTTAACCTGGTGGCATCCCCAGAGTAACATGCAGGAGACATCAGTTTGATGGGGGAGATATGGCTATAGAATGGTAGAGGACAGTACAGAACTGAAACTGGTCTCGCTTGCCTCTAAAAAGGGAAAGCAATGCGTATTTCATCTCTGATACTTCCGGCAAAGGCCCACTGAGTGTTTGCACGTGTCTGTGAAGAAGAGGGTGTTTGTCATCCACACCAGATGGGCAGGGAGACTAAGGGAAGCTCTCCGCAACTCGCTGAAGCTAGGGGAAAGGCCAGAGACTTCTGGTGTCCTGAACAGAGAATATCTCAGCTATGATTTAATTCACAGGGTCAGGCCCCAAGGACAGGGAGAGAAAGAAACAGAAGAGAATGCCAGGAAGGGGCAAGGCTGAGGGGGAAATGAGCCTGCCTCCTCCAGTCCCCCTTGGATTTGCCCTCACCTCCCACACATGCTTTCCTGCATGTTAATCGCACAATCAGGCCTCCGATGGCATCTTTCTTCCCCTCCTTATCTCACTCACTGGAGGAAGTGCTGCTGGGAAGGGGAAGCCTGGTGCACACTGAGCATAGTTCGCTATTGATCACCCTGACCCCAGCTCTGGGCTGGCTTTGCAGAGAAGGGGGGAGGGAACTTGGCAGAGCCCATTCCCCTGTGCCTTCTGCCATCTGGGTGCATTGAGCTCCTCGCTTTAAGGAGTGGCTGAGATTTTGGAAACATCACTGTGTAGAGTGGTTGTTGCTGTGGCTCCAGTAAAGGGAGAAGAGAACAGCACTCAACCTGCTCAGTGACGTGTCTTTGCAAACTCTGCCGCAGCTGCCAGCACTACGCTTTCGCAATGCGGACAGCCCTCCTAGGAATGCTCAGAGATCCCACGCCCTTTTTGCTATCACTGCCACTCCCCTCCTGAGCCATGTTTGAATTGTCCTACAACTGGAAAGCTTCTGATATTGGATTTGAGCCACCCTGCCCAGCTGAAGAGCATTTGGACTGGACCATGTTCTGCTCTGTTTTGTGCCCATTTCAGGAGCCTTGCTCCATTTTACATAAGCATCCTTGAGAGCTTTGTATTTGTTCAGATGTAGAATAACTTGACGACGTGCAGCCTACTAAGTACGTCATGAGAGCTCTAGTGTTTCCCCTAGTAAAGCACCTCTCTCTGCCAAGTCCCTGTGAGTTGAGGCTTATTCCCTGATGAAGGTTGAGTATAGGAGGGAAAAAACTGCAGTGTTTGTATTGATTGCATCTTCATACATGCTGTGTGGTCACTCCATACAGTCTGAGTTAGACTTTTCTCCAGTCTGCCTAATAGGATCTGCAGAGATGATTTTGTTAGTCTGTGTTCTCTGGGTAACTGGTCAGGAAGAATTTTCTCTCCTATTTGAAATGTACTGGGCTACTGTTTCTTGGAATATGAGCACTCAAAAGCTAGGGCTAGTTGTCATGAAGTCTGCCAGGTGATGGCAGAAGGAGTTTTTTTTTTTTAAAAAGAGGAAACTGAGAAAGAGAGGGAATTTGGTTGGACTTTTACCTGTCTTATTGACCTACAGACCACAAAGTGAAGTAGCCCGGGAAGCTGATCCCAGCTGTACAAAACAGCCATGCAGCATGGTCCTCTTCTGAGCCAGACGGCTGTACCTACATGGGAGAGCTCTTACTACCCCAGTGTGGCCAGACTGATTCCCATGCAAGGAATTGTCCCCTTGAGATAAAGGGTGGATGGGGAGAGGAGATTCATTAAGGGGCGGCCCAGCTCTCCTCATTGTTTTCTTCCTCTGTTCTAAAGGTGGATTATGACGTTTGTAGCAATTATGGCAACTGGTTATACAGCGCTGGCATTGGCAATGACCCACGGGAGAACAGGAAGTTTAACATGATTAAACAAGGCCTGGATTACGACAGCAATGTAAGTCTTGTTTGGCTGCCCTACAATGAATAGTGCAGCAAAGCCTATGTGATAGTTTCAGGGAACAGAGGACATCAATCTGCTGTGTGGATACTGCTGCAAAAATAGTTCTGTGATCTCCTTGCCAACAGTTAGGCAGATTCCTCACTGTTGTACAGGAAGATCTTACGTTTACAATCTGCTGCTGTCCCCAAAGAGGCTGGTGCTCTGTACGCCCTCCCTGCCCTGCCGTTGGTCTGTGTGTTTAGTGTTTCATCACCATTTCTTCCGGGTAACAGCCACATCCCACCCATATCTGACACAGCCATTTCCCTGAGCACAGAGCAGCTTCTTGGAGAACTCAGAAGTGACAAGAGAGATGCTGCTGCTCACATGGCACCTTGGGAGGTCCCGGAGAGTAGATTAAACCTGTGACTCCTCTGGCTATCCTCTGTAAGTGGTGGGAGCAGATAAATCACCTTTTCCATCCGCTTAACCAGTGTTCACATACCAGATTACTTGCTTCCACCCTGTTCCTTATCTTCATGGCAAGCTACGCTGTTGCCTTCCGGCACTGTAGCTGGCAGGACTTTGCAAGGAATCAGAAACTAGTCCTAGCAGGGGACACAGCAGTAAAGTTAATGGGAGAGATTGAGGGGCAAGGGGGGTTCATCTTGCCAAGCACAAGAGTGTGCAGCTGAGCTAGTCATGCTAGTTTCCTTCAGTCACTGGAAAGAAAAAAGGACTTCTTGTGAGTGACACTATGTCCTAAACAGGGCAGGTGAACTGTACCGAAAAAGCACCTCTCTCTCCCTCCTCTGCCTGCAGAGTGAGCCTGGGAGAAGAGCTCCAGCACCCAGGTCTCTGCGTTTGGGCACTAATTCTGGGTAGAGGGTTTAGCAGGAGGGGCTAAGACTGGATAGAGGTAACTGATGCTGTAGTACACCAGCTTCTTTACCTGGAAATCAGGCTTCTTTCTTTCATGTTAAGAAAGACCCTTGCTGGGAAGCACTTACAGATTGTTGCTGAATAGATCTGTCTCCTGTTGGTTCTGTTTGCAGGGGGATTATGTCCGGCTGTGGGTCCCAGAACTACAGGGCATAAAGGGAGCAGATATCCACACCCCCTGGGCACTGAACAGTGCTGCTCTCTCCCAGGCAGGAGTATCTCTAGGTGAGACCTACCCACAGCCAGTTGTGACAGCCCCAGAGTGGAGCCGACACATCAACCAGAAGCCCGTGAGTACTGGGAAGGTTCAGATGGTGTGGGAGGGCCTCAGGACTGGCTGTGAATTCTGCTCTTCTTTCTCAGGTACAAAGGGAAAAAATTGCTTTAATGCAAAGTCACGTTACGTCACAGCAGAGGGGGATCCAGCCCTGCACAGGGACTGTGCAGCCAGGCTTATTTAGCTGTGTCTGGCCTAGGGAACTAAATAGGTCTGAGGCACAAGCCCAAGTACCCACCTCCTGTCATCCAGACAGTTACATTGTTAGTGTATTCCCCAGCACTGTTTTTCCAGGTCCAGCAAGCACCTTCCAGAACCTTGTCCAAGCACAATTTGAGGGTACCACGTGCTAAGGACTGTCACAAAATACAGTCTTGACAAAGCCACCCTACATCATACGGACACAAACTGTGCCAGGCCAGTTGGCTTTAGGGCTGAAGAATGAACCCATGCATGTTTCATAGGTAGCTCTTCTTACTCGGGTTTTTTCCTCCTGGATATACATAGTGCCAGATGTGAGTGGAAGGATGGGGTACCTCTGAAGGCCTCCGCTGGCCTAACCACCCCCCGATGCAGATGGACAGAAGGGAGCCCCGGTTGATGCTCAGTTTCCTCTCTGTTCATGAGGTGGAACTCCTACCATGCTTGAGTGCATCCAAACTGGAGTCAGCAAGACCCGTGAATATGGGGACTGGCCCTTGCACTTTGCTTTTTGGGTGTATCTGCCCTTTAGAATGGGAACAGATTAAGATGTGGATCCTGCGACATGTCAAGACTTGCATCTGCTGACTGGGCTGCTGTTCTTGGAGGAGATGTGTATGGAAGGGAAGTGCTCTGTAGGTCTGGGTGGGGTCAGTGACGCTGGAGCTGGAAGGGAAGAAGGAAATGGATGTAACCAACAGTTGTGTATTTCAAGGGGTTTTCAGCATTTCGTCTTCCCCCATGCATCCTCCCTGCCTCCTCCTGAGTAAGGATACTTTATGGAGGCTCAAATTTAGTTGTCATACTATGTTTAATGAAGAATGAAGCATGTCTCCATTTTGGGTTTTAATCCCAGGGTGTAGTACCAAATATCTCTGGCCAGATTCCTTTGCATGAGTGAAAAGTTTTGCAGAAGCAAAGCCTTCCACTTCTGGCCATGCTGTTGAAGAGCCTGGATTATTACCCTTCTGCTTAAGAGGGCATCTGAGATCAGAGACAGGACTCTGTGAAGGAGCCCCTCGGTGAGACACTGGTTTGAGGCAGTGATGAAACTTGAACCCAAAAGCTCCTCCATCAGGCAGGAGTTCCACTTTGAACAACTTTCCAGCTCACCTGGGTCTCTGTGGACCTGCACTGCCACACTGTGCTTGTGAAATTAAAATACTGCTGGGAGGGACTGTTGGCCCAGTGTTACTGAGGCCTGGAGAAGAACCTCCCCTCCTAGCCCCTCAAAACTGAGTATCAGAATACCTTTGAAAATACAAGCCCACACCTTACTAGAAACCCTAGCTTCCTAAGTCCAAGCCTAGAGCCGTGCCTGTCAGGCCTCTCCGCCTTTTTAGTGAACTTGGGGGTAGAAGTGCCACGTGCACATTTTTCTGCATGTCAAGGCTGCTTTGGGATCAGATTCACTCTGCAGCATCAGCAAATACCTCACTGTTCATCCTTCATTTGCAGCAGGGAAGAAGTCCCCATCCCAGGGGCAGGAGAGGACCTGCACACACACCAATGCAGCACAAGGACAGAGGGATAGATTTTTACTTTTCTCACAAGAAAGATGTGTGATGAAGGCTGTTCAGGTGCGTGCTGGAGAAGCGCTCAGTGGGAGCTTTCACTGCCGAAGATGCCAGGATAACAGTTGATCTCCTTGAGCCAAGCCAATGATAGAAGTCTGGCCACAACAAAGAAAGTGGGGATCTGCCTCTTCATTCTTTCCAGGGTCATGAGCTGGACGTGTGTATTTGGAGGTTGTGTATTAGCACTAATTATGGTGATCGGGTCTGGTATTTTCCCTTTGGTGCTTAGGCTGGTGCTGTGAGCTCCTAGGCAGTTCACCTGTCACTTTCCAGGAGTGGTTTCCCGTCAGTGCTGAGGGTCTGACCCCCACAGACAGTGTATCACTCTCAACTCTGTAAAGTCCTGTGGTTGAAAGGGGCTGTCTAACTAATATTAATTAAGCAAAATGGCATGGCCTTTCTGTTTGGAGGAGGTGTGGCTGCTTTTCCAGTGCCTCTTGCTTTGCACTGGTGCTTACAGCTGTTAGAGCTAAATTTCCGCCTCTTTACAAACTGGAGCAGATGGTTTATGTGGCAGGTGTTCAGTCAGAACTCTTTCTAGTGAACTTTCTTATCCTCATATTTCATGTTTTAAGGCTTTAAAACTACCGATCATTGTGCAATAAAAAGTTTTGCTACTGGAATATTTTATCTTCCTCATTTCCACAGAGATCCACAGGCAGAGTGAGGCTTCGGAGGACGTTCTTTTACTGTGTCTCCTACAGTACTCTGGAGAAACAGTTAAGTTCCTCGTGAAAACTGCCCCGGAGTCCTTGCAGCACCCAGGCTGGTTTTGGTACCAGCCTGGAAGCTGGAAACCGTTCAGTTCATAGCTGAGAACTGTATTTTGTCCTTGGCACCAAAAAAGCAGTCTAAAATGGTTCCCTGGCCATTTTAAGCATTTTGTGTTTATGCAGAATGTTGTACTTGCTGGAAGAGTTTGGGAATTTGGGGACAGCCATGTTTGTGCTGTCGTGGAGCACTGTCACCCGATGGACAGCCCGGGTTTGAACTCCTCAGTCCCAAAAGCAGCCCTTTCTCAGCAGACAGGACGTGGCTCTGGATTTATTACCACTAGGGATCCATTTGGGCCTCTTTCGTAAAGAAGACTACCATAATTCTGTTAAATCTCTTTGAATGCTTACTTGGGTACGTCGGTTCAGGGCCGGACTGAGAAAAGAACTGACGAGGAACACAAAAGCAGGTTCTTCTACAAAAGGAGACGAATCAAGCGTTCGGGACAGCACTGTTCCCTCTGTGGCAGAAGCGTCTCCCCGGACCCACACCGCGGGTCCGGCGTCTGCCCCACGTCTCCCCTACGGACGGAGCGGAGCCCGAGGACCGGGCGGTAAGCCAGCGCAGCTCGCCCCTTTCAGAGGCAGCCCGGCCTCAAGCGCAGGCAGCGGGAAAAGCCCGGCCCCCCCCGCGCCGCCGTGCACCCCGAAAGCTGCCCCGCACCCCGCGGCGGGGAGGGCGGGCAGAGCCCGCCGGGGGAGGGCGGGAGGCGGCGGCGAGGCGGGGCGAGGCGGGAAGCGAGAGGGCGCCGGGCTCGGCCGCGGGGGGGGGGGAAGTTGCGAGAGCGGCCATGGCCACGGCGCCGGCGGGCCCCGATGCGGGCCGCGTCCCGTCGCCGCCCGACCTCCACGCCGTGCCCATGGTGGCGCTTAACTACGGCGTGCGGCGCCGCCTCGGCCTCTACCTCAACCCGCGGGCGGCGGCGGCCGCCGACTGGACGGCGCTGGCGGAGGAGCTGGGCTGCGAGTACCTGGAGATCCGGCGGCTGGAGGCGCGGCCCGACCCCACCGCCGCCCTGCTGGAGGACTGGCAGTGCCGCTGCCCCGGAGGCGCCACCGTCGGCCGCCTCCTCGACCTCCTGCGCCGCCTGGGCCGCCACGACGTCCTCCTCGACCTGGCCGACAGCGTGGGTGAGGCGCGGCGGCATCCCCACCCGCCCCTTCCCTTCCTTTCTTTCCCTTCCCTCAGGGCGGGGGGCCCGCCCGGCTCCCACCCGCGCCCCCGGCCCTGGAGGCGGCGAGCCCTTCCCGCCCTTGGCGTGAGGGAAGGCGAGGGCGCTGAGGGGACGGGGAGGCCGGAGCGGTCTCCCTCGGCCCTCAGGCGGCGAGGGCCTGCCGCGGCGCGGGGTGTCGGCAGGCCGCGCTCGTTAGGGGAAGCGGGGCCGAGCCTGCCCCTTCCCGTCCTGCGTGGGGCTGCTGTGGGCCGGGCCGGAGGGGCCCCGTCTTTCGCCAGGGCTGGGGGGTTCTCCCGCGGACGCTGCCTTGCGGCTCTTGCCGCCCTCTGCGACAGCAGGGCCCTGCCAGGCTCGGTGCTTCCTTGATGCCTGGGCGGGAGGGGATGCCCTTTGTGTCGGTCTTCGCTGCTGTGTCCAGGGGAGGTGATGTTAGGGAGGAATCCCACGCGAGGAGGAAAGCCCTTGCCAGACTGTGGGGTGACCTCCTCGGTGGTGGTGGTGTAGGAGCCTCACGTAGCTTCCCGGACAGAAGGGAGAAGCTGTATTTCTGTATTTCTGCCACTGTATTTCTGCTAACCGTAAACCCTGCAAAGCAATCTGGAGCCCCGTCTTATCCCACACCTTCAACAGTAAAGTTTCTGCTTGTCAAACCATGCTTTGGGCCAGGTCAGCCAGGAGACAGCTTGCACAGACACGGGACGGTGTGAAAATTATGATGCGTAGGTCTAGTGTGATAGGAAGATATTTGCAGGGAGAGATGATGGATGTGTGGAACTGGGTAGTGGAAGGGAAAAATAATTAACGGGATAATGGAAGGGAAAAAAATTGCCTTGCACACTGAAAAAAGTTGAGATAGGTCAGTGAGAAGTGTGGAGGTCCTGGTGCTGTTTTGATAACTTGTTCTTTGTAGACTCTTCGTATTTTTCACAATCACAGAAATTCAGAGGGAAGCTAGCTGACATTGGAAGGGGAAGTTCATTGCCAAAGGATCTGCAAAGCCAGAGACTCCGCTGAAGGCCTGTGCTGTATAATATAGCTTACCGGGTTAGTGATGAAGAAATAATGAATCTCATTGCCTGTTACTCATGGAGATAAGTGAAGACGTAGAAATTCATCTATGTAGAGAGCCTGACCAAGGAGCGATGGAGGACTTTCCCATACTCCTGCAGTTCTTCGTACTCAAGAATGCACTCTGAAGACTCAGTATTGGGAAAGACAAAAAAAAATCAGTGTGCTTCGTGATCCACTGATCAGAGGTTCATAACAAATAGCAGAAGCTTCCAGCTGTGCAAGAGAGCTGGGGCTTCTTGAAAACACTGGGCATCACCTAGGCTGCTTCTGGCCCTGAATTCAGGAGCTGGCCCGCTGGAAGGGAATGTGGTGGACGGTCTTTGTCAGAGCCTGGATAGACAACAGCAGAACGAGTGGGAGGAACCTGAGCTTCAGGAAAGTCACAAGTTTAGCCCGGTGGTAGGTCATGCTGATAAGAGGAGACGGATAAATTCTTGGAAGAAAGACCCACTGAGGGCTATTCAACACAAAAATATTGCCTCTGGCTCAGGAAGTTCCTTAACTGCAAATTCTCCAAAAGATAGATTATAAAAATAGATTGTAGATTATACTTAAAAAATAGATTATTTTAGGAAAATATCACTGTATGCTTATTTTATTCTTATGTTCTTCCCCAGGCATCTGGTTTTGACCACTGCTGAAGACAGGATGCTAAGAGTAGATGGACCCTCAGCCTGACCCAGCATGGCCATTCCTATCTTTTATTATTTTTGGCTGAGGATTGCAGCTAGACCCTGTGACCTGTTGCTAGCACTCCGAGCTCTTGCAGAAGTCAGAGGTGTTTACGCTTGTAAGAGGAAAGGAAATGGACAGTTGCATGCACTCTTAAGCATGGTATTTCCTGGTGCCAAGGGCATCTTTGTGTACGCCGTTAGGACTCCTGCACTGGGATTCAGCTCAGAACCTGAAAACGTCAGTATTGAGGTTTCTGCGGTCTGTGCTTTCATCATACGAGGTGCAGATCTGGGGCACGATTCGGCAGCCCACACAAAGGCATCTCAAGTCATCTGAGAGGCGTCAGGGTATCTCACACGGCCTCTACCTCCTGATGGACACGGGTCATTCGTAGGTCCAGTGTCATACCTGCCAGCCCATAACAGGTGTCTCGGACACTCTGGGGTCTCTCGAATGACACCTGATGCCCTTGTGTGGGCAAATGAGCCAAGCTCCTTCGGGACACAGCATCCCCGTTAAACACAACTCGTTGGTGCTGTGCAGCTCCAGAGGATATGTTTGGTTTGTGATTTCTCCTGCAGAACCAGTTCCCTGTCATCTCATCATGTGCTCCATTCCTGGCTATGCTTAGGATGCTAGAAATTGGTGTCTCCTGTGGCCTTGAGTAGTTCCACTTTTGGCTGCTCTGTACAGTGGGGCTGTATTTAGCAGCTCCCCTGTTGCACTGTCTGGAGTACAGATGCTTGCAGGATGCAGCTTTTCCATCCCAGCAGATCTGCCCTAAGTGTGATCTTTCTCAGCAGCCTACCTCGTTGTACAGTCATCTTTAGGGTTGTGAAGCTCTTTGCTTTGGTACGTTTGTGCTAACTCTTTCCCGCTGAAACTCGGTGATTTTTGTTTCCGCCTGACCCATTATAAAAGTGCTGCTTTCCTGCTTGACAGTTACTTTGTTTTCTTTCTCTTCTCATCGTGCTAATCATTTTGCACTTTAGGTTTCATGTTTTTATTCTTTCTTTCCAATACCTCAGGCTTTTGTTTGACCATTGGAGGAATGTAAAGCCTGCACTGTGTTTGTTAGGTGCTGGGTGAAGTGGGACAACTTAGCTTGGAGGAGTTTCTTGCTACTTCATTGCGTTGGTTTGCATCCTTTTTCTTTACAGGCCTGCAAAGTCATCTTTGACCCTCGTTCGCTCTCATGAACCTGTACAGTCCAGCACTGTTTCCATCTGGGGACTAATCCATGCCAAATTTGTGAATGTCTTTCATTCTTTCAGGTTCACTGGACCGATTGGCAGTTTCAGTGCGATAGGGCCCCCCAGTTTGCGCTTGTCATAAAACCATGAGGCTCCGGTGTTTTGTTTTGAAAGCTTTGCCCAGCTCTCAGGTTTATCCTGTAGGGATAAATGGGATCTGGGATTACAGCATGATGCCATCAAAACTCTGCACTAGGCTTGACTAGATGAATCAGGAGAACCCTGTATGTTAATGAGAATGTGTGTCAGCCTTGAGTGGTGTGGTGGTGAGCTCTGGGCATCAATCTAGAAAAACGCAGGTCAGGGCAGCATAGATGCCACTTTTTCAGGAGGGAGAGGCAAGGAGACAAGACATGGAGGAAATACACTTAAAATGAACATTTCTGTATTGAGCGGTAGTATTAGTATGCCTTTAAATAATTGCCTGTTCTTGCCTGTTTAGCAATATTCTGGATCATGAAGCTGGCTACGTAGGGGACCACAGCACATGCAAGGTGGTGCCTGCATGCTAGTCCTTCCTGAGGAACTTCTGAACTTCTGTTGGCCAATTCAGAGTGGCTTTAGTCATGATTTCAAAGGCACTGACTTACCTGACATGAAATGGGCACGCCTCATGGCAACAGGCAGCTGGCAGAGAGGTGGGACCCGAGTCTGTGCTGCAGTGAGGAAGGACCTGAAATCTGAACTTTCTGGCTGGTCAAGAATGTGGCTGATTCTTCTCTCCGCTGCAGGACTAGGGAGGAACGGGGAGGAGAGAGGTAGATGGGGAACGCCTCAGCTTCATGAAAAGCTTTAATCAGATCTGACACTTTGTTAGATTGGGGATAATCCAGTCACCAGATGCAAAACTATGAGGTGGAAGCCGAGGATGGGGCTTCAGGGGCTTCCTGCAGACCCGCTAGTTACCGACTAGGGCTGTGTCACAGCAGTGCTTACTGGGCTCCCACCCGCATCCTGCACTTCAGGAGATCCTTTGCTACAGCTGTTGTACCAGCGATCTCTGTAGCTGTGCTAGCCTAACCCTCTGAGTGATCGCTGCTTTCCTGATTGATACTTGATGGGGTTTTTTTTAAATCTTAAGTAAAGGAGAACGCTCTAGGGGGTTTCATCTTTTTGTTAATTCCCCATTTCAAATCTCCTTTTACTTTCAAGTTCTTCTGTAACTGCATATTGCAGAGTGGCAGAGGCTGCAGCGTTTTTTGTCACTTCTACAAAGACTTTACATTTAGATTTATCATTCATTTTTAAATAAAATCTGTTCATAATAGATCTGTGTCCGTCACTGCCCTGTTTGGGAGGTTCACAGCAGTGAATGTGACAGGCCTGCTTGCCCTTCAGTTATCCCGGAGGGGAGGCACACCCCTACTCTACCTGAGATAAAGAGGATCTCCACTAGCTGTTGCACAATATAAAGCCTGTTTCAGGGGCTCACTAGAATTTTATGTGGTGCTCCTGTATGTGGTGACTGTATGTACTCATTGTAACCCACAGTTCTGTCTGACAAAGGCTGGTGTGTGTCTACATTTATTAGTAGAAGACAATATGGAGACTTCTAATTGAGAATCCCCCCTCAATTATTTGATGGTTTTAAATACTCCAAAGTGCATAACAATGAGAGCAGACAGTAGAGTTGGGACCTGTTACACACATGATGCATGCTGTTTAAAGGGTACTGGGATATACTAGAACTAAGGGTAATAGGAGGAGATTGGTTTAAAATGAATAAAAGAAGGTACTTCTTTAAACAGCAAGAGTGAGCTTCAGGAATTAATTGCTAGAGGAGGTGGTTGAGACAGCATCGAGAGGTTCAGGAAGGGGTGAGAGAAATTCTAGGTACCAAAAAAACCAGACGGGTTTTCCATCTGATATCGTTGATCTATGAAATAGCTATTCCTGTTTTAAAGAACTCTGGCAGTGTAAAACCACCATCACAGGAGGCTCTTGCATTGGTTGTGTGTTTTTGCAGAGGAAGACTGTAAGAAATACTTACAAAGGAAGCAGGAGCAGGCCGACCAGCCACTTCAAGTGCCAGCAGTGGACAGCAGCGTGCCAAAGACATCAGAACTGATGGGCATCACCACCAGGGATGATCCGTACGGTAAGTGCCTGTGATTACATTGCTGCCTGATACCTTATGTTGGAATTGCCTTCAACTGCAGCAGATCCCCATGAGAAGTAAAGAAAACCTGTTTGCTTTCATTACTCCCTGTGACTTTTCGTAGCCTAGGCCGGAATGCTTTAGCACTTTCATTTTTCCTGCTCCCTAGGGCAGAGAGGAAAAGCAACCCTGGGGAACGCCGTACCCAGAAACAGGCTGGCGCAGAGCCCACTGGACGCGCGTGGGAGGAGACTTCCCAGAAATGTGTCCCTTAGCACAGCCTGGCACAGAGCAACAGCTGCTGAAAGCACAGTGGGTTGGAGTAAAGGGGGAAGGATGTCAAAGCCGATTGCCTCGGCTACGCTGCCCTGCCTTCAGCAGATTTAACCATCTTGAATAAAAAGGAAGCAGGGTTTGAAGTACGGCTGGGTGTGAAGTGGGGGGAGAGAGGAAACACAGTTCTCTGTGTGTGTGCTTGCTGGGCTGCACGTGCAGCTCTGTGTGTGCAGCCATGTGCGTGTCCAACTGCGTGCTGGGCTCTGTGTGCAGTCTTCTGTGTTTCTAGCTGCGTGCCGGGCTGCGCACACAGCTGTATGTGTGCATGCTGGGCTGTGTGCGCAGCTGTGGGCTGAGGAAGCGGACATCCTACAAGGTTCTGTGACAGATGGAGCAGCAGCCAAGGCTGAATGGAGGTCTGTCAGCTCACCTCTTTGTATGCTCCCCTGGCTAGTCCAACTTTGGGTGGCCACCTTTGCTGTACGTGGGGGCATCATTAACCCTCCCCAAATGTCCACAGACCAATACGCTGGTGTTTTTACGTGGCAGCTTTGCCTGATGTGACCCCCAAGTTAGTGCGTGCCCCTAAAGCAGTACCCTCAGTTTGATTGACCTGGCAGACAGTTACCCTTCTGCTTGACTGGATGCTTCTTGAGCTGGATCTGCCTGCCGGGTTCCTACTGTTCCCAGCAGCTTTTAGAGCCTGACCTATTTTTTCACCGCGGTAGGCTTTAACTGGCATAAAAACTTGAAAATATATGTAGTGACATTGATACGGGAAAAAAAATAACACAGTGGGAAACTATCCAGCAGTATTAAGGCACTTAATTACGAGGGACATTGCCCTTAAAATAGAGTACTTTAATATTTGGGTAAGTGCTAAATAAACAAGAGCTGCTAGCCATTAACATCTTTGGAAAACAGGGCCATTTACTTAGGATATGACTTCAGGTACCCAAGTTTGATATCTTAGCCATAAAAATTGCCCTTTCCTAATTTCAAGGCCTACCTCATAGCTCGGTAGACAGTGGATGCCAGGACATTGCTAGATGAAGGGCCTGTAGGAAGGTTTTGGTTGGGAGTTTGTATCTCTGTGACCTAAACTAGAGAACTAGTTGCCAGAGCCACGGGGATATTTTAGATGCATAGGTCCCAGTGAAATCCCGGAGCACTGGGGCTCTGAGCTGTGTCCTCTGGGGTACTCTGCTCCCTCTGGCTCTTCCCAGACTCTGTCTCGCCCCCTTCCCTGGGGCTGGATGTTATTGCCTCTGCAGATTTTGCATGTCTGCATCTCGGCTACACTTCCCTAACCACTGCCAGCAAATGTGGGTTTATGCGAATAGCCTGGCCTGTGAACCAAAGCGGTCAAGGCACAGACGTGTGTTACCTCCTGCCAGCCCTATGATGGACAGGAGTCTGGGCTGAAGGGTAACTAGGCCGGTAAAATGTTAAATTACCTTTGCAAGTTCGGCCAGAGCTTGTCTGTCAAAGCTCCGAGTCAAACTCTGTGGGAGTTAGTGAAAGTTCACTACAGGAGTTAACTTCATTTATAGTAGAAGATGACAACTAAATTTTTAATGGTTTCAGGGAATGGAACAGAGATGTTTGATGCCTTCATCTGCTACTGTCAGAAAGACCTTCAGTTTGTCCAGGAGATGATCAGGGAGCTGGAACAAACAGAGTTCAAACTGAAGCTCTGTGTATTTGATCGGGATGTCTTGCCAGGAACGTGTGTGTGGTCCATCAGCGGAGAACTTATAGAAAGGAGGTAAGTGAACCATGGCTGTTTGGGACAGCTGAGTGTAATGGAACATTCCGTTCATTTTACCATGATATCTGCAGTGTGGTGCCAGTGAAGCAGTAAAAATCCACAAGGATGTCTTTATGGGGTTTGTTTTACACTCTTTGCTCAAGAAGGAAGACTCAAGCATTCCCAAACATGTTGCTTCATTGTGTTCACAAGGCAGATGCCACTGTAGTGAAGCTGCTTACGTTTGATCGCTTTTCTTTGGCTGGAATATTGTGCAGTCACATCCTTGGAGGTGATCTGGAAATGAATACAGCTCCAGGCTGAGTTAGCTCCACCCCACAGTGTGGAGTTTGAGGGGACAGCACTGGTGTTGGCTCTGGCGTTGACTTCAAGGATCCTTCAGGCCTATGTGGGACTCGGGCATGGTGGGAGCTGTGGGAGACAAAAGCAACTCCCCAGACAGGGAGTGAAAAATCCCAGGGCAGGTGTTTGGGTTTTAAACATCAGCCTTTCAGAGGGAGGTAGCTTGGCCTTAACAGAGACCCTCATAGGGCCTCACTGTCCTGGCTGTGGTACAGCGTAGCCTTCCATAAAGAGCCTAACATGTAGTTTACAACCAGGCACCTCAAATGAATGTAAGCAATAAATTGGACAATAAAGCTCAAATTTATGAAACCAGGTGAATTCACAGTAATATGCGTACAATAAAGCTCTGTCCAGTTAGTCCTAATATTAAAAAGTACCAGTTATGCTCAGTCAATAAAGGCAGCATGTAAGCAGATAATTAAGATGGCATTGTTTGTAATATATAGACAGAGGATCAAATAAAGATTGCACAGACAATCTGGATTTCGCTATTTCCTAATTTTTTGGTATATGAGTGTGTATCTGTAATCAGGTTTTTGTGTGCAACGTAGCTACCTGTCTGTCAGTAGTCCTTGCTCTCTAGTTAATTCCTGCTGGAACAAAACTGGCAGGTTCATTTCTCCACTGGAGCAATTCAGAGGAATACAGACTTCTACCAGTGAGAAGGAGAAGCATCTCTGGTGACGTTTTATTTCTTTCTTCCCTGACTGCTTCATCTTCAGGTGTCGGAGGATGGTGGTCGTCATTTCAGATGATTACCTGGAAAGCGATGAATGTGATTTTCAGACCAAATTTGCTCTTAGTCTTTCTCCAGGTAAGATCTCACAAATATCCCATCTAAAATTGCATATCAACATTCCAATTTTTATTTCAGTAACATCTCCAGCTGAGATCAGTGCTGTGCTATTGGGCACTGCACAAATGCAGAATGAAGGGTAGTCTCAGATGTGTTTAAACAGATTAGGTAAATACTGGTGAGGAAGGTGAAAATAACTGATAGTTACAGAACTGGTAACTTGGTCTCAGACCTGGGTTCTCAACACTGACCTATGTTTCACGTGTGTTAAAGTCCACCCAGGCACAGGGCTTGCCCTGGGTGTAATGCCCTTCACTAGGCAAACAGAGATTTATCGCTGTTAGAAGCAGCCATTAAAACTAACGGTGGCTTTATAATTTTGTTGTGCAGGCAGGGACCTGAACTTGGTTCCTTGCCCTGCCGTTGACCTTCTGCATGACCGAGAGCGAGAAGCTTAGCTGTCTATGCTTCAGTGCTCCAGCTGTCAAGTGGGCTAACTGCCTGCTTCAGAGACATTGTAGCTGCATGTCAGGCTTGTGAAGTGCTTCAAGATCCATACGGGAAATATGCCATAAAGAGAAAAGTATTATAATAAATTCAGGGTGTGAGTAGAGGCTGGGAATAGGGTAGCAGGTAATGAACATGCAGCTTTTTGCAGAGATCCTTGAGTATTGTGGATAGGTAAACAAAATATGGAGTGAATGTTCACCTTGGATTGGAAAAAATCTGTTACATATTTTGTTCTGAATTGAAAAGCCATCAATTTACTTCTGTCAAGTCTGTTCAGACTGCTTTTCTCTAACTACTAGTTATCCTGCACTTGTGTATGTTGCTGGGGAGTAAGGGCAGCACAGCCTAATAGTATGGAGGATGTGCAATATCAATAGGAGTGTCTGCATGTAAAGTCTCTTTTCTAGATGAGGTATCCGACTTGGTATTATAAATGACTTGCCAGAGGTTAAACTGGAAGCCAGTGGCAGAGCTAGGAATTACCTCCATCTTCCGTGACACAATAATTTCATATGATGGCTGTTAATCCACTGAACACCCCTAGCATGTTGTATCAGCCCCTAATCATCAACACTTGCAGCAAAGTCCTTTTAGTTCTTCACCAGTTATTTGTTGGCATCATACCTTTCATTAGAACAACAGGAAAAGAAATGTCCATCTGTATGTAATAACCTGAGCTCTACCATTGAAAACATGCATGTAAGTACAGGCTTCCAGAAATCACACAGGTACTTGTTTGCGTGGGGTAACTAACGCACAGAAAGTTTGGTGGCAAGTTCTGGGAGCTCCACGGATTGCTTAAGCATCTGCTGCAGTTACAAAATCTTGGGTTATTTACCTCATCCAGGTCTCAGCGTCATCACTTGCACTGGGCAGCACAGTTTAGCTGGTAGCAGGTGTCCCTGTGGAGAATTATAAGAGGAGAGGTTCCTCTTTAGAAGAGCTGCTCCTTCAAGCAGTAGCAATCATAGGGAGAGTCGTCTCATGTTGTGCATGCCTCAGTCACATTAGCAGAGTGATTCCTTGCAGCCCCTTGTTGGGTAACATCTGCAGCCTATCAGTACATCAGGGTTGGAAGAAAAAGAAATGGAGATAACCCAGTAAAGCTGACCATCTAGAAGCAACTTAGTCTCTGAATTTTGTCTTCACACACACCTGGAAGTAGTTAGGACTATATAATCCTGTTTGCGTTCCACAAGAAACTGTGCTCTGTTGTTTTATATCTGCAGTTCGTTAGGCCTTTATCACTCCCAGTTGGGATCAGCACAGGCTGCCCTACGCATGCTAGGTGGGGCCCTGCTATGTATTTAAGAGAAATGTTCTTAGCAGAGGGCTTGGGATTCAGAAACTTGCTCTCCAGGGTAAGAGCTAGTTGCATTATAATGAGATGACACAAAATCAGGAGTAAACCTGCATCTTGTGATGTGTGTGCTGCTGTGGGGAGAAAATGGATACAGGATCTGACTGTGGCTCTGTGTAATCCTCTGCCTGTGTGACTTGTCTTTCAGGTGCCCGTCTCAAACGGCTGATTCCAGTCAAGTGCAAAACCATGAAGAATGAGTTTCCAAGTATCTTACGGTTCATTACAATTTGTGATTACACCAATCCTTGCACCAAAAAATGGTTCTGGACGAGACTGGCAAAATCCCTCATGCTGCCGTGATGCAAAGTCATGAGAGCTAGGTGCTCTTTTGTCATCTGTCCTGGCTGTGCCTTCGGACCATGTTGTCGTTCACGCAGGGTCTTTTACCACTTCAGAACCTGGATCCTTGCAGTCCATGTTTGGAGCCTGCGACTGGGAGCAAAGAATTTTCTCTAGCACTTTTTTATAACTCAGAAGGAGAAATAAAGAAACTGTGTGGGTTTTCCTGTTCAAGTCAGTGAGCAACAGCTTCTAGCATTTTGTGTAGTAAGCATTCTCACTGAAAATATGGCAAATAGACATTTGAAGGTGGAGTGTCTAATACAAGAACGCTCAATTGTAAGCATTTAATAAGACCTTAGAGCCTCAAACTGCAGGCGTTCTTAATCTTAAATATTTCCTATTATTTTAAAAGCTGTTCAGTGGCTATAGTAATATCTAGGGTTGGTGTTTCTTTAAAACCCCAGTGAAATCCCGTGGCTGCCTGGTGATCTGCAGGAACTGAGGTTTCAGACTGTGTTTCCTGCTTTGTGAACAGCCAGTGCCATGAGAATGACGGATTTTGGCAGCCCTGACCGGGGGGCCCAGCCTGCCCTGCCAGGGACGATGTCCCCTGCCCTGCGCTGCAGCCCCGCTGTTGGGCAGCACGGGGGAACGCATGTGGGCTCTCCCTGGCCCATGCTTGTTCTGAGGGTAGACAGTCTCCTTCAGTCCTTCTTTTGAGAAAAGCAAAAGCATATTTTAATTGTTAAAGCACTGCTAAGAAATGAATGGTTCTCCTGTTATTCGTAGCAATATCTACAAAATTAGAGCAATTAACCATGTAATTATGACTAATGCAGAATTGCTGAGCTTGGTTTATTCTCTGGGGATGTTTTCCTCCTTGAGTTATATCACAATATTCCTGTCCCGTGTTCATTTACAGGGCAGATCCCTTGTCACTAGCGTTTTCTGAGGCAGTCCCTCAGGTTTGCTTTAAGTGGTTATTTTTTGCTCGTTGAAAGCAGGAGGTGTAAGGAAAGACACACTCTTGTACCATGTTTGTCATGTCTGTCTCTGTTCAGGTCATATTTGATTAAGCAACGTTACACCAGCATTTTACATTCCCAGATTTTATTAAATGTTTGCAATAGAGCTTTCCTTTTATAGAAATTCAGTCTTACAATATATATTTTTAGTGAAAGTCCTTACTACAGGAAGTGCAGGCTGCTGTTGCTCATTGACTTGACCAGGAACAGGGCTGTGCACCTAAGTGGGTCCAGATCTTAAATTGTTTCACCTTTAAGAGCCTTCCAACATACCAGCTTTTGGGATGCCTCAAAGGTACAGCGATAAATGCTGAGTAGCGTATTAAATGGTCACTTGAGCTGTTTAAAATATAAAGGCTAATGTTACATTAATAGGAAAGAGCATATTTTAGTTAACCGCCACAATAATTACTGTATTTCTCTGACTAAGGCTAGGAGCAACGTTGCTATTGCTCTGCTTGTTAGATTTAGCCTTGAATCCTGCAGAGTGACTAGTGGATCTCATCAGTTCTCAGTGCTCAGGGGTGGGGGGCAAGAGTTCTGCCCAAAGTAGTGTTTTAAAGTGACCTGCTGGTGTATTAAACAGATTTACAGTAAATATTTACTTTCTAAATTGGGAAGAGAGGGATCTTGCTTATGTATCTGCAGTTGCTTGGACTCTGCCACTTTGTTCATGACTTCAGCCACTGACTCATGTTGATTTCACTGCTTAATGTTTTACTAGTTTACATTTCTAAGGTTGCATCTGGATGTGATTTTTTTTTTTTTTTTTTTTTTTTTTTTTTATATTTAGGATTTGTTTTAAAGCATTACCAGGGCTGAGGTGCAGAGAGAAATGGGTGCTCCTGCCTTTCCCTCA
This sequence comes from Aquila chrysaetos chrysaetos, assembly GCF_900496995.4. Taxonomy (NCBI): domain Eukaryota; kingdom Metazoa; phylum Chordata; class Aves; order Accipitriformes; family Accipitridae; genus Aquila; species Aquila chrysaetos. The sequence goes on along the minus strand of NC_044006.1, from coordinate 73,531,932 downwards.
CCCACCCTGTCAATGAACGGTCCCTTACCAGGGGGGGCTGCAAAGCCCTGTCCTGTCCAGTGTGAAGCTTGTTCACCCACATCACGTTAGCGTCGGGGGCCGTTTTTGGATAGGCCCACGAGCTGGGTGTTTTTCAGTCCCTCCTACAAATATAACTGCTGCCATCATGCCAAGGTGACGTTTACACCTCTCTCTCTCGCTAGAACAAGTGAGAAGTCCGTGGGCATGGGAGGAGAAAAGTTAAGGGGTTTTCTAAATAGTTTGTCTTCATGTCCTGTTGCCCTCAGGCCTCTCCTGCAGAAGCGGAGACAGCTGCTTGCCTCGGGGTTTCTGCATAATCGTTAAATGTTAATTATAGAAGAGTTTCTGGAGGCTGCTTGATCCCCAGGCGCTCCTGGGGCTCGGTGAATTCTCATACTCTGGAGCGTCTATAAACATTAATTATGGGTCATTACTCGCAGGACCAAACCAGATTCCTCGTTTGGAGAGCTGAAAGGACTCTGGTAACTAATTAGGGGGTAGCACGGGCACCAGAGGCTGCGCTGCAGACGCTAGAGGGAGGCAATGGCCCACGCTGGCACCTGCGAGGGATCCTGCCTGCGGGTGGGATGGACCAGCTGCACCGTGACCCGCAGAAGAGAGGAGTGGGTTTTCTTCCTCTGCCCCTTGCAACCTCTTCTAAGGAGGCTATACCAAAAATAGCGAGAATTTTGGCGGATTGAACCTCGAGCAGTGTCTTCTGCGCAACTCCTGACGGGTGGTTTGGGACTGGGGATGTTGCAAATGAGGAAAAAATAATAGCAGCAAAAATAATTATGTTTGTAATAGATGATCTGGTGATCGCCGAACAGGGAAAGTGCTGCTTCTGGAAGGGAAAACAAAAACAAGAGCTGAATTTCTAAATCTTCTGACGTGCAGTAGATAAATGCAATATTCCAGTTAATTGTGAAAGATGTCAGTGCTTTGGCGGGATCTCGTTATCACCCTGCTCTCTGTGCCCTGGCCTTTCTGTCTGCCTGGCTCGGATGCCAGGCAAGTATTACTGTTGTCAGACTGTTGCTTCATTGCAACCAGTTACCATTTGTCTTGTAGGCTAAAATAATTATTTTCGGGTAAAGTGGGGTAACAGCCCTAAAATGGAAAATATGTGCTTTAAATATGTATCTTCTTCTATGCAAAAAGCAGAGTTTATGCACTTCTGACATTTTCATATCTGTCTTGTCACAGTGACTTGATGAAGTGTGACATCTATGAATGATATAAAATCTAGTTATGATAAACACATTTCAGTGGCAGTTGTGGTTCTCCCCTCTTTCACGCCCAGTGGAAGGTCAAAATTATGAACACCTTTAAAAAAGGGACTTAGAAAATTGTGATGTTAAATTTTTTTTCCATTTTGTTTCTTTCCCTCACTGAAGTTGTCCTAGTTGAATCTGTTAGTACCAAATCATTTATTTTTATATATATACATATATATTTATATTACTTTCTATCCTGATATGAATCTGTGGAAAAGCATACGTGTTGTATAGCCATTCTGAAAATAGTCAATGATTCAGTGTGTTTTTTCCTCCTCAAAAAAAACCCCCTTTTGCTACTTGTGAAAACATTTTAAAATAAAGAATTAAAACCCAGCAGGCTGAATCTCCTTCTTGGGCCTCAGAGAATAAATACCAGGTCTCAAAATGAAGTGTTAGTGAGAAATGATACAGACTAGTTGGGTTTGGGTGGGTTTTTTTTTTCATGTTTTGCCTAAACAGCTTCCTCAGTGGAGGTTTTTGGCCGTGCCTGTAGGAGGGAGAGGTAAGAGTTGTGTCACACCAGGAGGAAAATTAAGAAGAAATTGTACTTCAGACACGCGTGGTTCCTCTCCAGGTCTCGTTTTCGGCTTTGCGGTCTGTGTCTGTCGCCATCCTGGACCTGCTTCAGCCCTGGTACCCAGCAGGCTGGAGGGGATGGAGCCAGGGCTTCCGCTGCCTGTCCCCGGGAAGCAGGGATGCTGGGCGGTTAGCTCCTACTCCACATCCTTCCTAGAGGCCCCAGTAAGGTATATATTGCAGCGCAGCAATCTGGAGGATTTTGCCAGCTTTATTTCCTTTGGCTCGGAGGCAGTCCAAGCCAGGGAAATAACTTATGAACCCAGCAGCTGTCGGGCCAAGGACCTGCCACAGGAAAAGACGGAGGATCACTGAATCATGGAAGTGTTGGTTGGAAGGAATTTCTGGAGGTCAAGGATGAGCTGCGCTTCACAACAGGAGGGGCTGTATGCTAAGCCGCTTGGAGGACAATATTCCCTATAAAGCGTATGAAGTAATGTCTTTGCTATGGCTACTACGAGCGAACATATGGACAGTGATATGGAAACCATCCCTGCATTTCCAGATAGAAATTGCTGGCAAGAGCAGCCTGCCAGGAGAGTCCCACTCCCAGAAGCGCTGGCATCCCATCACTTTCAGTGCATCTTTGCGCCTCTCGTCTCTTTGCGTGTTTTTGAGCAGTTAATGATTTTTGCCTGTATTTGCCAGTAGCTCAGGGTCAGGGCGTCCAGCTGCGGTAGCTCTTTTCTAGCCGTCATTCCTCTTGTGCCAGAAGAAATATTCCCAGTCCTCTATTTCATTTCGATGCAGGAACATCGGCACCATTCCCTCCTTTACTGGAAGATGGCGTTTACCTGGTGAAATTCAGTAACCGCTGCAGAATGTTCTAAGCTTCAGAGATGGAGGGTGAGAGATGAAGTACTGCCCCTTGACGGATCAAATTCCGTTCTTTATTACGCTGACATGAAAAGAGTTGCTTTATCATGATTGAGGCACTGCTTGGTCCAGAGGGCACATTTACAGGAAGAAAATTAGCATAGGGAAGAAAATGTAATTATGCATAAAAATAGCTGGGAAAATTGTTTGAGCATCCTGGAAATGTATTTTAATAAGGCAATAAAAAGAAACAAAACCCACAAGGTTCACATTACTGGAAAGCATGCTAATAGAGCTTATTAAAAAACACCTCTGTCAGACCTATTGGGGTTTTACTAGACAACCAGACATGCGCTGTGTACAAATATTTCTCTGAAGGTAATTTTCTCTAGGTGCTATGTTATAACCATTTTTGGTTCAGCCGATACCCACTAGGATTTTGAGATGACTTTGAACCCAACCCAACTTCTTGATAAGCACTGTCAAGCCCAGCCTGGAAAACTTGTTTATTTTGTAGCAAAATCTGCAGTCTGGAGAATGAATATTGTTGTATCCACTCTGGAGCTGTGCTGCTCTGGAAAGATTTAATTAATTGAAGGTGTATTTAAGTCTTAAGCTGTTCCAAAGTCCGATTTACAAACAATGCATTTTCTGTTCTGTAGCAAAGCCCGGCTTAGCAACGTGCCTTTCCCTCCTCCCGTTTCCACTGATCAAGCCGCTCGTGCAGTGGCAGAGGTTGGGGCTGCCCGTGCCCACCGGACAGCGGTTTATTCTGTCTCAGCTGGATAAGGTGTTTCCACAAAGTGGGCTGTGGATGGTGAACTGCTGTCCTGCCCTGCGTGGGATGCATCCCTGCAGAGCATGAACGTTTTGTCAGCTGTACCTGGAGTTTCTCCTGGCTGGCAGCTGGCAGAGGGGCTTCAATTCCAATTTCCCCAGTTCCTAGGCTTGCTTAAGTTGGATTTTGGTGGGGCTGGACTGGAGGGAGGGAACGAACACAGTCTGCACTGGCCGTGAAACGCTTAACTACATCTCTTTACAGGAGGTTGCTTGGAACTTTTTTCCTCTTGCTGTTTCACACCCGCCTTCCCGCTGCCCTGCGGAGCAGGGACAGCCGAGCGCGGTGCCTGGGGCTGAGCCCGGGGACAGCACGACTGCTCCGCGCTGCGCTTTCAAGCCTCCCCTTCCCAGCAAACGCAGAGCCCCCCAGGGTGAGGAGGCAGGTGGCAGATGGCTGGAAGCACAGAGGCACTGGGAGGAACGTGCCAGGGTTTCCTCAACAGCCAAGTATCCAGACTTTCCCCAGACTGGACAGATTTTGTACGGCTCTCAGCCCTACCGTGCATTCATGCGGGGAAAGAGCAGAGTAGCGTGCCAGGCTGGGTGCCAGCCCGCGGGGGAAAGGATCAGTGGGTCCTGCTGGTTTGTGAGGTGGACGGCGGCTCATTTCACCTGCACCGAGGGAGCAGGAGGGCTCTGCAGAGGCGAGACGGTGGGAGGAGGAGGAGAACCCTTGCTCCAAGCCCAGTGAGAACGCGCAGGCTCAACGCTATGAATCTTGTCTGTTTTGTTAATGAAATCAAAGTCACGAGGCGATGCAACGGGTCTTTATCCACTGTTTAGGATGCTGAAGTTAGGAAAAGGATGGACTCACAGGAAGTATGTTCAGGCAAATGTGGGGGTTATGATGAAGTGAACTTTCACAAAGTTTTCGCAGCATTTTTCTGGCTCTAATCTTCAGCTATGTTTGCCTTCTGTTTGTGTCAGCAGAACTAAATGTAAGAGCCGCAAGTCCTAAGGTGCTTAACTGCTTGTGTGCCAGTTTACAATCTGTTGCCTCAGAAACCAAAAATACCATTCGGGAGGGAAAACCTGGGTAAGCGAACCTGAAGGTCCACGTGCCGTTCCCTGTTGTGCCTGAGCCACGGTGGACCCTGCGGACTGCTTTACAGCAACGTCTTCAACTGTGTTCAGCAGTCTGGGTGACTGATTTGAAACTACTGAATCATGGAAGATTTAGTGTTTGATTTTTGGCAGCACTTGGCAGACATTCCCAACTGAAATATATGTGGAAATGAAATTTAAAGTGCTTTGAGCTGAGGACTAAAATGGACATTGACCTTAAAATGTCAGTGTCTCAGCATCTCTAAAGCCTCACATGGGTATGCAAAGAACATAATTTTTCAATATCAGTAACAGGCTTTTGAGATCTTTAGAAAGAAAGGCAAAGAAAAGAAGCGTCACATTTTTCACTCTAAAGCTATTTAGTCTAAAAATGAATATTCCCTATTTTTCCTAACAGTTATTCTTTAGCCTCCTTGGTGACTTAACCTCTCCGAGCACTGCGTCTGGCATCTGCTTAGCTACATTGTTTTATCGAGCATCGGGAATGGAAGCTTTTAAGATTTTCTATCTGAGCTCTCAGAAATCTTGCCTCATCAGCATGCTGCTCTTGGCAGACGGGTTTTTCTTCAGCTCCAAGACATGCATATTGATCAGTCATTTTCTTTTGTTACCTAGCATCCTGTCATCGATTTTAATTGTTTGGTATTGAAGAGGAAGCATTCAGTACACGTAGAATTACCAACTATGAAATTTTGCTTTCCGCACCTTTCGCCAGACGGTGCCCGCAGCTAAGCCCTTAGGAGCTGTGGATATCTCTCTTTCAGCTAGCAATCTGCACAAATTATGCAGCAGTCAATTTTTCTCTATTAAATCAATTTCTGATTCTCTGTGACAGCTTTCCCTGCCACATGATTTCACACTTCAGCGGTTTGTTTCTGAGGTGACATGCGGGTTGTTTTTTTTTTTTTCAAAGGGGGGGTGGTGGTAATCCATTTAATTTGCAGACACCTTACTCACGTCTTCCCAGTTCCCCTTTCCTACTGCTGTCCTTAAGAGATTTGTACACCTTCAAGTGACTCCTGGTGAGTCTCCTTCTCTTGTGGCTTCTCTCTGGCTCCTCATCAGCCCACAGGGCTGCTCCTGGGCTGTTCCCTGAAGCTTCCTCTCCTGCTGCTGAGGTGGGACAGCTTCTGCAAGACAAAACTGGGGCTTGGTCCTCTGTTGAATAGAGAGATGAATCCTCCCATCCCCATGGTGCAAAATATCAAAGCTGGGAGCTGGTGCGATTCATTAACTCTTCTTCTTCCTGCAAAATATCTTCTTAGATTGTTCCTATCTTTTGAAACATTCCTGCGCTCTCAGAGGGCTTTCATTACAAATATATTTCCTGAAGGCTCTGTTTGTAAGGACCTCGGTTCCCTCCTACTGTCTCTCTGATTCTAGGTTTTCCTTTACTTTAGATACACAAAAAGGATCCTATTTTTAGCAGCCAGCAGTCAATGACACAGGAATCCATGAGTAGGGAGGAAAGGATGTGAACTATGCAAATAGATTTTTTTTCAAATGAGATCTTTTTACATTCCTATTGCCATAGTAATAAGCTATGAGTCAGTGTTACACTGAACTATTAGAGTATTATTGTAAACTCATGTCATTAGAATCTGCTAATGTGAACCACAAACCTTGCCTGCCCTCAGCTTACCGGGGTTCGAGAAGATATTGGCCGTTTAGAAGGATAAGGGCAATATTCCCTCACAAATCTTATTCCCAGATGGCAAGAAGGGAACAAAATCTTATCCAATCCTATCTTTCTATTCCTAAGGTTTCTCTTCTCACTGCCTTTTAAGAGAATTCATCTTGCTTCATTGTAATGTCACAAAAGATGTCTTATTTTATTTCTTCAAAGTTTGCCAGCTGTAAATTGGGTCCAAGCACTCCCAGCTGACAGAGTATCCATGCTGTATCACCTGAGAGCAGCAATGTCTCCCCCAAAAGCTGCTTTCTGTGTTCAGTCCTGCCATGGCCAGCCCTCAGAAGGAGATTTAAGTACCCAGGGACACTTGGGATTCCTCTGCCGGAACAGCAAGTGGCAAGGAGGGGATCTTCTCTGGTATTGCTAAGCTGGGTTGTGTCAGTTGTGTTCAGACTGAGTATTTTTCTAAAAAAGTTTTGTTGAATAATAAAATGTCCGAAATGGTCTTAAATACACACACAAAGCTTTGCATAATAGAACCAACAGTCCTTGGCCACCCTTCATCAACTGCAAAAGAGGAGTCAGGCCAGGTGTACCTGCTTGTCCATCAGGGTCTGGATGCTTGCATCAGGCTTATTCTGCACTTTCAACAATAAAGGAAAAAGCTCTGAAACACATTCTCAACCCCCCTGTCCTGCTCAGCTGCTTAGAAAATGTTTTATGATGGAGATTTACCCTCCACAGAAAAGGCCAGTGGGAAAACCCTTCTGTCCTTAGGAGCTGCAACATTCCCAGGGCGAAAAGAGGTGCAGGCATGTGAAGTGTCTTTCATGAGCTTCTGTAAAGACAAAGCAGTATGAAGAAAGCATTATTGTAAACCAGAGCAGAGCAAAAGCTGATTATTAAACTGTGGTTCAGGTATGTGGTAATCAAGATCTTACTATTTCTTAATCCTAGCATTGATTTTATATTAGATTTGAAGGAGGCAGTAAAGCTATAATTTCTTACAGAGAGGGTTAACTGGCTTTCAATTTGTATACTAAAAAGTCATGAACTTAGAAGAGTAAGAAGAACTTGTCTTGGTCATAAGCCCTTCGCTTGTTTCCTGGAGCTTAAAATCTGGGGGATATTTTTGGTGGAGGAAGTAAGAGAACAGCACAGTGCTTCTGTTGAGAGGCAGTGGTGATGGGATAAGAAGTGTGTTTGCAGAGTGAAAGCCAGTTTCAGTAAACATACTGTGAGAACCAGAATTCACCTGTTAAAACCGGGCCTTCAGCTACTTGACTTCAAAGTGACCTCAAAGATGAATTTAGAATGACTTAGCACACCGGCACTCAATGACGGGGTGGAGGTACGTGGTAGTACACAGGATCGCTTAGGAAAACCTGCTGCTGTGGTTTAGACTGGCATTCGAGTTGTGGTTTGAAAACAACTATTATTAAAAACTTGCCCCAGTTGGAGGTTTTTAAATCACTGCTCCTTCCTCCACTGCATGGTTCTTGCCTTATTTCTCAAAACCCAAAGCAAAGCTGCCAGGAGAAATCCCCGGAGATAAAGTACAGTGTACCTTGTTAAATAATCAGCTGCTGTTTCACAGAGTAAGGTCCCTTCAATAAACCTGGAAGTGTTTCCATGAAGAAAGAATAGCGGGCAAATTTTGTAGTGAAAGAAGGTCAGGCATTCTGCTTGCCGACGCGCACTCGCCCTATTCTGAATGCAATAAGACAGGCATTGTTGGGCTCCCCCCTCGCTTTAGCAAACCATGCCCGTACCAAGCAGTTCAATAAGCACATTAACTGCTATTGTTTGCAAGAATCATGGTAGCTAATGCACAGGCACTTACAAACAGCGGTTTATGATGCCTTAAAAAGCCTTTAACTAGAAACGCAGCAACAAATGCCATGGCCCCCAACACTACCGAACTGTGAGAGCAAATGCCTCTGCATGGCTGTTCTGAAAGAGCAACTTCGGCTTTAACTGTAACAAGAAGAAAATTATGTGTCTGAGAGTCTACATGAATAGAAAGATGAAATCTGCAGTGCCTCGATACGCAAACTAGAGTTTAGACTAGTTTTCTACAACCCAAGTGTAAATGAGGTTAGTTTATGTTCATGCTTGTGATGATGATAAAATACATCAGCCATCAAGGATCCTTTACAGGTACTAAAGCTAGTAACATATGTGCGCTGAGTATTAGAATCACCAATCTATGCATTAAACATCAGTTTTACGATAGCCAGTATTAGATGAATGGAAAAAAAAAAAGGCAAAGAGCTGGATAGTGCCAGTAAGTTTCATTGAAACAGTAATTGGCCCACAAAGGCAGGAAACCATGCGCCTTACAAGAACGAGAGCATTTTGTGCGAATGCATGCGTTGTGTGCCTGTTGTGCAAAGGCTCCCAGCCAGCTGCCGGGGAACACCAGCCCCGGGGACATCAGTGAAATGCAGGTGTCAGAAAAAAAGCCTTTACTCTGCAGCAGAATCAATGGGAGGAGGGCACTGCCTGCTCTAATCACCGTGGTGTTTTACTCAAAGTCAAAAAATACGGGACACCCAGCTCTGAGACTTTTTCTCAGACTGCAGCCTTCCGGCCTGAAAGACGTCTGGAGTTTTTCCACTTCTCAGTCTCTCCTAAAGCCTGGTCCAGAGCAGAGGTGGATACACCAGGAAACAGCTTTTCCACTTCAGATTTCTACTAAAATTTCTTGTTATTACAACAAACCACTTGATTCAGCAGCACCACTTCACAGGCTTTTTTATAAATAGAGGCATTGCCTCTGCCCTGAAGAGCTTACAACCTACATGAGACAGACAAAGCAAATCAGGAAAAGTAGGATGAGCAGAATATTAACAATGAAACAGGAGAAGGTGCTGCTTGGAGATCTGAAGGGGGCTAAGGATCAAGATCGTCATGGAAGCCAGCTCCATTTTTTCATCCCTCATTGGACTCGGGTTGAAACAACCAGTTGAATGAATGAATGCAACAGCAACGCCTGACTTCTGAGGGATTCAGAATGCTGAGTTCATTTAAAAAACAACACAAAATTTGTGGGACCCGGATTCTGTGTGAACGAGAGATTTTGGTTTAAAAATGCGGAGATGCATTTTTCACTGCAGAGCTGGAAAACTAAAATACGGCATTCCTCTGTGTATGCTCATGTGGCCACTGGTGGTCTTGTCAGTGCACATTTTAAATTTTAATTTCGATCAAAGTCTGTGGTAATTCTTAAAGAACAAGGCTCATTGTGGACCTAATCCTGCCCCATTGATCTAAATCAATAGAGTTTTAGCATTGCCTTCAGGGGGAGGATTTTTGGCCCAAAGTTAAGAGAATTCAAAATACGGTTCTGACTTTAAAAACACTGTGGTAAAATTAAGCATATATAAGTCTCTTTTTCTTGTTGATGCCTGGCTCAGATCCATTTCTAACATGCTGTTAGCTATCAGAAATATGACACTGGCTACCCGGGTGCATGCTCTGGGGTAAAACCTGTTTTTAATTGCTATATAAACTCCTTTTATGACATAGTTAAAAGATCACAGAGACAGTTCCGAGCAGTAATTAAAGCATATTTAGCAAATATTAAAAATCGCTCATCAGAGGAGTGTTTAACACAGACAAGTAAGAAAAACAAACAGCTTTTCAGTTGGAAGTTCTGCCTTATGACAGAGAGCATCGCTGTTGAGTGGCCGCACAGCAGCGAGATGGGACTGTGGGCCTCTTGCTTCTGTAGGACAAAAAAAGAGTAGAAGGAAGGAGTCAGTGTCCTGTGTTAGGTAGCGCAAGAGAAAATACTGGAGTCAGACCATGCATTTGGCAGGGTACCGTGGCCCTCTACAAAGCCTGGTTCATCAGAGGCATCTCAGGAATTTGTCCTAATAAGCTAAAAATATGTATAACTGATGTTCTTTGACTCACAGTAGTGCCTGACATCAAGCTACAAGAACAATGACTGGCAAAGAAGAATAAAACCTGATACAGAAATTCCCAGTCAATTCTGATGGTTACTATCGTGCCTGGCGATAGAGAGACGTGCCATTTTATCTATTTTATGTTCAAAAAAAAATAGATCCCCAAACTGCAAACACTTTAAGCCTAAATATATAGGCAGCAGCCTCCGTGGGTTCATGGCACCAGTTAGCCACATATTCCTCTCTCTTTTAATCAGGAATTTTTTTTCCCCACTGACCACCAGATGTACTCCTGAATGCATCCAGATCAACAAAGCTCCAGCTACGGACTTGTGGGCCACGAGCCATAGGATAAGGGTGTTGGACATATCCACGAATGTTGACATTGCAGCCTGGAGCAAGCCGAAGCATCCGGCAGCTGGGAAACTGGAGAACTGCTCATCCTCAGAGATGGCAAAGAGAAACCCAGACCTCCTGATCCCTCCATACCTATCGTAACCCCGGGACCTATTTTTAAACGTGGAATGTGGATCCCCGAAGCGCCTGGGCCGGGCTCCACACCTGCTCACTGCAGGGCTGCAGCTGGTGGGGAAATGGGAGACTGGAGGCGGTGGCTCGGCCCTCTTTGCCTCGGGATTAACACGTCCCTCCCGGACCAAATCCGGGCAAGGCCACGCCATCGCTTTCCACCCTCCCGTCCGGTGGGTTCCCATGTCTCCAGCTCACCAGCGAGACACCACAGGGCTGCTGGCAGGCTGCGCCCGGGGCCACCTCCCACCCGCCGGGCTCCGAGTCCCCCTCAAGGCAGGCCCAGGCCCCGCCGCCCGTTCCCGCCGCTCCCCGGCCTTCGCTCCCAGCCCCGACCAGAGGCCCCTCAGCCGGAGGGACCCCTCAGCAGGACAAGACGCGATTGACAGCTTCCCCTCCAATAGGAGCTGCGGATCGGGCAGTTGGCAGCCAATCGCAGCCCGCGGTGGGTCTTAAGCCGGCAGCCCCTCCCGCCTCTTGGTTGAGGGAGGGGACGATGTGGGCAGCCGCCATCTTGTGTGTGGCATCCCCGCCCTTCCCTTTCTCCTCCTTACGGACTCCCTCCTCCGCCGTCCGCTTTCGGCAGCCCGCCGTACCGGCCCGTCCCCCGAGGCCGGTGGCGGCAACCGACTAAGCCGTGGTGTGGCGGAGGCGGAGCGGGCGCCACGCTCAAGATGGCGGCGGGCGCCCCCCCTCTTGCGGTGGGCGGGGCGGGGCGGGGCGTGGCGTGCGAGCGGCGGCGTGCGCGGGTGACGTCAGGGCGCTCTGGGCATGGGCAGGTGGAGGGAGCAGGCAAAGTTTGGCCGGCGGTAGCGGCGGGCGGCGGCGGAGGCGGCCGGGTCGCGGGTGCCGCTGCCGGCGGGGGCTCGGCTGGGGGTCGGGGCAGCCGGGCCGCTCGGGGCAGCGCAGCGCCTCTCCGTTCCCTCGCTTCCCTGCGTGGCGCTCCCCCTCGCGGCGCGGAGGGCGGGCGGGCGCGGCGCGGTGCGGCGCGGCCATGGCCGAGGACCCCAGCGCGCTGCCCTGGTCCATCAACAAGGATGACTACGAGCTGCAGGAGGTCATCGGTGAGCGGCGGCGGGGTGGGACGGGGACCCTCGGCCCCTTCCCCCGGCGTCTGTGCGCACCGCGGGGGGGGGTGTCCCCTCGCTGGGGGGGGGGGGGGGGGGTGTGTATGTGTGTGTGTCTCGGCTGAGGGAAGGGGGGGTTCTGTCACCCCTCGGCTGAGGGAAAGGGGGGGGTTGTCCTGTCACCCCTCGGCTGAGGGAAAGGGGGGGGGTGTCCTGTCACCCCTCGGCTGAGGGAAAGGGGGGGGGTGTCCTGTCACCCCTCGGCTGAGGGAAAGGGGGGGGGTGTCCTGTCACCCCTCGGCTGAGGGAAAGGGGGGGGGTGTCCTGTCACCCCTCGGCTGAGGGAAAGGGGGGGGGGTGTCCTGTCACCCCTCGGCTGAGGGAAAGGGGGGGGGTGTCCTGTCACCCCTCGGCTGAGGGAAGGGGGGGTGCCCCTGTCACCCCTCGGCTGGGGGGGCGTCCTGTCACAACCCCCGCCGTCAGGGAGCGGGAGTGTGTGCCCCCACCCCGTAGCGATGTATGTGTGGGGAGGGTGTAAAGGGGGTCTTCCCCTCCACCCCGAGGGGTGTGTGGGTCTGGGAGACCCCTTCACTTGAGGGGGGGGGTCTGCCCCCTCTCGCAACGGAGATGGGGTTGGGGTCTGCCCCGCCCTACCCCCCCCTCACCTCCAAGGGGGTGTCTGTGGGTCCGGGTCCCCCCGCCGTGGGGTGTCCGTGTTCAAGGAGGGGCTGGGTGGGGGCCGGCCTGGGGCTCCACTTCTGCAGCCTCTCTGTGGGGTGCGGGGGGGGGGGCTGCTCCCCCTCCTCACGCGTGTGCGGGACCCACAGAGGGGGGGCGTGGGTCTGCCTCACCCGCAGCAGAGACATGGGGTAATCGTGGGGGGGGGGCTCATCTCCAGTCTCCGCTTCCCTCTTCTGCACGGGGGTGTGCATGTCCTCATGGCGGGGTGAGCAGGCACGGAGCGGGACAGGGTCCGTCCACGCTGTGGGGGCTCTTCTGTCCACCCGTCACCGTGCGAATCTGGATGTGCTGGGCGTGAGGCGGTCTGCAGGAGCAAACTCCACAGCGTAGGTGGGATCTGTCCTTCTAGGGCACCCCCATTCATTCTGGGGGGAATGACTCTCTTAGCAGTTTTGGAACCCCACGTTGCTTTGGTCCGTGCAGGGGACGGGGGGTTTTTTAGCGCCGCTGAACAAGCCTTTTATCCTGGGTTTTTGCTGCTGCTGTGAATTTTCATTCATTGTCCTCACAGCTCGAGGCCCCAGCCCTTGCTCTTTCCATTAAATGATTCCCCCCCTCCGCCACTCTCTCTTGACTTTAAACTGCACAGTTACCAAAGACCTCCCGCTGTGCTGATTTATTGGCTGTCTCAACCATTTTGTTGGGGTGTGTGTTTTAGGGATATATTGCTCTAGGGCGAGTATGTGACACATCTGAGGTGGTGCCACAGGTGACTCTAAGGTCAGTGCCTGCTGTCTCGCTCTCCGGAGGCATGAAATAAAGCATGAGGCGGCAGGGCAGGCTCCTGGCCAAAGGCTTTTAGGAAGGAGGTTAATTTTTAGAGTAATCTTTGTGGAGTGCTTTTATTTGAAGTTTATAAATGACATAGCGCTATCATTCCCAGGCCTTCCATCTCTGCCTCATGGGGAGACTTGTTTTCTGTTAAGGAGGGTGGGAGAGTTTGTGAAAATGCTGTTTTAAGAGATTAAATTCTTGGCATTGTTTAAAAGTAGGAAGGAACTAAAGCTGTGGAGGGGGGGGAAATCCTTCTGGAAATCCGTGTTGCTCTGTGGGATCAGGCTTTGTCCTCTCCCTTTGCTCAGTGGAAGCAGCCGTGCTTTAGGCAGGAGACAAACTCCCTGTAAAGATGGGGAAGGTGTAATCGTACAGATCAACCCTTTAAACCTCCTTTGCAAAATGCGCCCTGGGGAGGATGATGTTCAGCCTCTTTGAGGAGCAGGAGATAAAGGTGCAGGGAGGAAGGGGGAGAACATGCCACCCATTTCCCGGGGGAAGGAAACTGGATCCATGTGTGTAAGAAATGCTTTTTTCCTTTGGGAGCCTGCAAAGGGGTGCTCTGGTAGCACAAAGCAAGGATTTGAGCTTGAGCATCCAACGACAGGAGCAAACAGGACAATCTGCCTCTTTGTAGCTGGGGAACAGGGTGGGATGGGAACAAAAGGGAATGTAAATGCACTTCTGCTCTTAGGAGAACTTGCTGCTGGAGACGCACATCCTACAGCCTCAAAGTATTATGAGCAGCACAGAGATGTGTCATTGTTTCACGCTAACTGACAGAGCTTGGAGAGAAATCAGGAAATAAGTATTTAATTTCTTCCGTATAGTTTCCCTGTCCCTCTGTAAACCGTGTTTCTGGACGTTGCCTGCTCACTGAATGATTGTGTTGGCATTCTGGTGTGTGATGGAGTGTACACTGAAATGTGTATATTGCAAACATATGGTTTCTCTTTTTAACTTTCCCATCCCCCGCCCTCCCCTTACTCATTTCAAACATTGGTGTGTCTGCTAGCGTCCTGGATGGAGATGTGACTCAAGTTTCCTAGCACGTATATGATTTGTGGGACAAAATGTCACTGTGTTAACTGAGCTGGACTGCAATACCTCCTGCTTCATGTCTCCTGTAAACCTCAAGGGTTGTTTTTTTTTTTTTTTTTTTTTTTTGAGCTCTCTTTACTTCTGTAGAGCTGTAAAAGTCTTTCAGCAGGGAACAAAGAGACGTCCTGATGTGGAAAGAGTTGAACCTTGCACCGGTGCTTTTAAAGGATTTAACTTGTTTCCTGATGAAAAACATTGCTCTTTACATTTAGAGTCCAACATTCAGTAGATTACCAGCTCAGCTATTTTTCCACATCAGAATAAAGGAAATCGATGTGTAGTCCAATTCATTAATTTGTGCTGGTTTTGCCTGGAAGTAGCCATATGTGGCTTTCATTTGACGTGGATGGCTCCATACCGTTCTGGTGCAGGAATTGGAAGAGCAAGTTTTCTACCTGCAAAGGGAACTCCTGTAAAACTGCCCTCCTGATTCTGGCTAATACTAAAAAAAGGATTACTCAGCACTGGGAATGACTCATGCCATTATAAAGGTATGGATTAATGCCTGCATTTATTATGCTTGGTTAGTGTTAGTAACTGCTGAGTAGCCTCCTTAGGTGAGATAACTTCTGTTCCACTGAGTCAAGGAACCTTGCTCAGGATCAGAACCTGACTTTCATTTCAAAAAAGGATAAAATGGAGGTGGGGTAGAAGAAGCAATTTATAAAGCATTTCTGTGAAATGTACCCCCAGAGTAGCGATTGTCTTTGCAGGTGAATACTGCCTCTGGAAACATCTAAATTTTCATCTAAAAAGAGAGGTGTAGTCTGTGCTGGTGGTTGTGAAGGTGGTCTTCGAAGCGTGGATTGCATATAAATCATGGCAGTCGTCTTTTTGAAGCCTGAAAAAAAAATTCGACCTCATACTGCTTGTGCTGATCAGATACTTGCACATGCAGGTTCCCTTGGATCTCACAATTCCTGTTGGAAATGCTGGTAGCGGTAGTGAAGATGATTGGAACTGGGTCATTCTCATTTTGCTACTTTTTTGGAAAGATGAGAGCCGTGCTGGCTGTGGCTGTTTGATTTAGGAGCATCCTCTTTGCTGTGAACAGTCTGTGCCAGAAACAGAAGATAAATTAGTGGTGGGAGTGCTCCCTTGCTCTGTTCCTGTGCCCTTTCTCCCCTGACAGATTCCTTCGTAGCGATGAAGACGGTGCAGGCTGTGTGAACAGATGTGGTGGGAGTTTCTTCTCCCCTCAGAAATCAAGCTTAAATTGAAAATTGAAGTCACCATTTACTGAATGATTAGGGTTTTTAATGACTGCGGTTTGTGTAGCTTTTGAGTTGGGCTTTGCCTATGAACACGCTGATCTTTTGCAGTTGAATATTTAGATTCCTAGCCACGTTCTTCCCAAGCTCAGCATGTGAGTGTATGCATGCCTGTGTGGCAGAAACTTTCTTTTGCAGGCATAGGAGAACCTCTTAGAATTAAGATATCTGCTTCCCCAAACTTTATCAAAACATTTGTGGTCACTCGTGTTTGGTAGTAATCGCATATACTGAAAAAGCATGGCCATTGGAAAAGAGCAGCCTGTAAGTACTCACCAGGTGCGATTGAAATCTTTGGATGTAAAAACCAGGCTGGAATGGGAGGCTCTTGTCCAATGATTACTTTTTAGGTTTCTTTTTTGAAGCGTGGTGTTGATTTTTACCTCTGAGTCTTATGTGCTAGCTGCAGCCAGTTTCATACGCCTAACTATTTAAAACCCATTCAAGAAAAATGTTACACTCTATAAAATATAACTGCTTGAGAACTAAATTGAGCGTTTAGACTTCAGTCTTCGTGCCATATGTTTTGTTTTAGCGTTTCCTCGCGGATTCCCACTCCTCTCCCCCAGCCTAGCTAAACAAAATTGATTCCTACAGCGTATTCCCAGTATTCAGGCTGGTTAATTCATTTGAAGAGTTGCTTTTTGTGCTCATTTGTAGACTTTTTCCACTTGAAGTTGGTAGAAAAGCCTTTTCGTTGTTTTATATTATGTTAAAGCTTATATAAAATTAACTTTGGGCAAATGTAGATCTGTTAAAAAAAAAAAAAAAAAAAGTCAGCAGTCATTCATAGTACTTGGTCTGCTTGAGCACTGAAGTGAGTAATGCTCAGTACCGCAGCTTCTCAGCTGCTTGAACATACACAAATATATCTTGTGTATTCCTTAGTGAGACTGAATAGCGAGGTTACTCCTGCATCCAGGCTAGCTTTCCTTTGAATACTTGGCACATCTCATTTCTGCAAGACCTTTGATACCATTGCTCTACTAGGATAGGGCTAAATTAAGTCGATCTTCACCTCTTGGGAAGTGAAAGCAAAAAGGTGTTTAGTTGTGTGTGTGTCTTTGTTTAGTGTTTCTGTTGTTTGCTCTCTGGTAGGAAGGAGGATGAAATGCACAAGGAAGCAGACTTAGGACACACAAAGCCAAGTGGTGGTGAAAGAGGCTGGCTGGGAAGAATACATTGTTGTTATCGAAGTGGTGTGGCTGCTTTTCCTGCTGATTTGGGGGGAGGGCAGAGAGGGTTCCCACTGCTTTCAGCTATTCTGGGGTATTAAAAAAAAAACAACCATAGGGGGTGTCTCATGTGGAAGTAGTTCACACTTTCCCATGTTTGGTTTCTATGTGACAGTTGCTTCCAGTACTGCTAGGTTCCCGGACTGATTAATGTTTAACACTTTCATTTCTCAAGAATACTATTTAAATAGTTTCAATTTAATGCAAGTATCTTGGCTAGTGCTGGGAAACTTGGATGTGCTGTGCTCCTGAGCACACCTGAGGGGTGCATATGCTGGCTGACAAATGCACGTCTGGGAGGCTTCTTCCTTCTGCAACTGATGAAATCTTGGAGAGAATCAGCTCTTCCCCAGAACATTTGTCTATTTAAACTTGGCAGCATCTATTTTATTTCTGAGTGTTAGCAGCTTGCCCACCAAGTCCATGTCTGGAGATGTAATCTTTTACTAAAAGTTGGAACTATTTAAAATGATGGGCAATAACGCTGGTTCTTATTGCTAATTGTGTTAGCGAATTGCGAAAAATGGCTTTTTGGTCAAACTTTCTTGGAAGATTTCCCCTAAAATGCATGATATCCATCGTAAATCTCTGTAGCAGTAAATTTAGCTGTGGACATGCTGATGGAGTGCTTGTAAACTCGGTGTTATTAAACTTTCTTAATAGGGAGAGACAGACTTGAGAGCTTTGTGGGTGTGGAAGAATAGCTGTTGGAGTAGTGGAATTTGGCATTGTAAAATCTTTGAAATATCAGGATCCTGGGACTTTATAGATGAGTTTAGCCTATTACCCTGCACTCCCTTTAGAATCAAACAACAGAGATGCAGATATGAAGAACTTGGCTCTCAAAGTTGCTCCAGTTTCCTGTGACTTCACCTAAGGGAGTTAGCCTTGACATTTATAAAAAAAACATTAAACTCTGTCTATCTTTCTGGCAGTCGTATGGGAAACTTGGAGGCAGGGTTAGGTCCCTGCCTGACAGGCAGTCCAGGCTCTTTACCAGAAGGTCATCTCTCCTGGTGTATGAGAGGAGAGATGTGGTACCTCTGATGTGCAAAATAATGCATATGTTAATGAAGGGAGCCATCTAAGAACAAAATCAAACTTGTATGACTTGAGTCAGACAAGATCACTGTAACAAATGGTGTAAATACAGCTAAATGACAACAGGGATACAGGTACCTGACTAGGTCCATGATACAGCTTCAGTATTTCTCATGTTCCTCTTGTGCATGAATACAAACGAAGAGACTGACCTTAAGTGTGGGATTCTGTCAACCTTAAGTTTGGTCCCTTAGGTTATCTGGGTGCGTAGTTTGCTTTGAAAGACTGCTCATGCGTGGGGGTTCTCGTATTAATCATCACAGCCGGCATATTCCTTGTTTTTAACCATATTATGTGGTCCCATCACATAGTACAAGCAGGTAGGGATTTGTGGTGATCTAAGTGCAAAAAGGAAAAATCCAGTATTTCTTTTCACCCCTACTCAATAGCTACAACATCCAGCAATTTCTTTTTTTTTTTTCAAGTCCTTTCTTTCACCATTCCTCAAGGTTCTTAAAGATTGTTGTTTCCTGATGTGTGTCACTGCACATAGAATTTTTGCTTAACACAGATTTTTCTTGCACTTAAGAGAAATTCCACCCTGGAAAAAAAAAAATTTGGTTATGTAGCAACCTCCACCAAACTAGAGTTGTAACATGCCTTGCAAGGATTTCTTAGACCTCTTTGGTTCTGCGCGCTGAGAATTCTGCAGGGGACAGCTGTCTTCAAGTCTTAAAGGCTTCATAGATGCCATCCGTGAAAGAAGTACAGAGTAAATTCAGAGCACTGATTCACTTTCTCACCAAATCGCCAAATTAGCCGAATCTTCCTTCTACCTCCCATCCATGAAAGTTTTATACAGCTTGTACTGCATGCTTGTGAAAGAACACTTTCAAACTCTTATAACTCAGTTGAATTAAAATGCATTTTTGAGGGAATATGGAAAAGCTCTTCTGAATGAAGTTTTAATTTCTAGCCAAATTTCAATTTTCTGCTCCACCCGTTTTGTCTTGAGAGCTACTGAGTTGGGGTGGGGGAGAGAAAAATTTCTTGTTTTGTTTCATTTCACTGTTTCATGCTAAACTGACTTTATAGCATTCTCCCAAATGGATATTTCCTTCAGACAGGAAACGAGCCTAAGTAAATTCATCCTGGAGAGAAAAGGTATGAGCAGCTGTTAAAGAAGAATAGTGCGAGTTGAAATACTTCAGTGATCGTCTCTTACTGTAGTAAATTCTCCTTGGGTTTTGCCAAAATTTTACCGCTTTATAATCATGAATGGTAATTTAAGCATAAACTTTACTCTCTTTACTGCTAGCACCTTGCTATTAATAAAGCTGTGTGGGAGGATGCTCTGTTTCTTTTTCATCCATCCACAGAATTGTTAATTAACTTAAAACTGCAGAGTGAAATTTTGACCTTGAGTACCCCACCTCGCTTCTGGTGAGATTTGACTGAGCATGTGGCTTGTCCTGTGGTATCCTCTGCTAGCTTATTGGGTGGAAGAATTTAGGTTGCCTTTCGTCTTAGAGCAGAGTTAATTGACAAATTTTGCAGTTCTTTAGAGGGGAGAGTGTTGTCAAGTAGGAAAATGTTCTAAAAAACTAGTTGTGAACATGGAACTGTATTGACGTGCTTGTGGTCAGGGTGTGTCATTATTGTATATTGTGGCAATTCAACATATGTTTTGTAAAACTGAAGTTTTCCTAAACATTGGATGAAAGCTCCATAATTACTGTTGGACAGGTTGTGCATTTTCATTTTTGATTAAGTTAGGCTCTTGCTCATTTTTGGTCTTCAGGAGATTGTAAGTCCATTTTCTTGGGTTCCAGGGTTTGTTCCAGCTCTTCTGAAAAGGAAGCTTTGAAAACAGTGCAGAGTGTAGTGGAAAATGATGGCATTTGGAAAGTGAGAGAGCAAGCTAATGGCTGTGGGATGGAAGCATTTACAGAATATTTTTTCTTAAGAAAATTAGGTGGCCGTGCTCAGAACTGATACCTGTTAAGGTAAGTGGGGCAGCTGAAATAGCAGTCAGGCATTTCAGGCCATCTCTAGCTTCAGGCAGGCAACACAATATTAGGTTATCTTGATGGCTTAAAAACTCATAAATTAAAAACAGTGCTTCTTGTCATGGGGTAAACACCTTTCCTGCAAAATCCCCAGGGATAGATTTAGTTATGTCAATTTTCAGAACAAAAATGGAAGCTACTGTCACTTAACTTGCTGAGATGCGGAGCCAGAAAGGACTCCCGGGGTCGTGGAGTCCAGTTCCCTGCTATAGCTGATGCCAAATTGTATAATCCCTACACCAAATTAATGAATGCTTGTGTTTGAAATGGTGCATGGGGGAATTACAGGCACACATTCTGTTAAACACTCAAACCTCTGTGTGACCCTGTCATCGCTGTATGAAACAGCTGCTTAATGGATTCCCTACGACAGTAGGAAGTAACAATGCCTTCTCTTTTATAGCATGTGTCTATAGCTCGGTGTTTTTCTTACGCGGCTTGCTTTACATTCAGGCTGTATCTGCAAGGACGCTTCCCAGCAAAGGCATGGGAGAGCTGCAGCTTGGCATTTGTGCTGTCTCCTAACCTTAAACATGTTGACTACAAACATCTCTGATTTGTGATTCCTTAAGACCTGCAAGTGGAAATTGAGTCCTTTGGAAACTTGATGTGTTATATGTCCTTGCTGGTAAGAACTTCACCTCCTAGGCCTCTTTGTGAACCTCTTTCTGTCTCTTACCTTGTGAGCTAGGGCACCAAGCAAGTTGAAAGCTGAGGCTGTTAAGTTCCATCCCTTCACTAAAGTAAAAATTGTCATTGAGGATGCCAAGTGCTGTCTAATAAATAACTTGGTATTAACAGCTAAGAAATACCTTGGTATTGACTTCCAGCAGACTGTACTTCACTGGAAAAAGTGTCTTGAGCATGAACTCTTTTCCTGTTGAACAACTCACCAATGCAAATCTCTATTTGAACAGCTGAGTGGCTGATGGACTAGCAGCCTGAGCATAGTTATTTGTCTAGTTCCTAAGGCTCAGGATGGTTCTCATTACTCATCTGGTTAAAGAATGTAATTTTTAACCAGTGGGCTAATCTTGTGTGCTGAACACACTAATAGATGCAGAAAAGACTTATTAGATCAAGCTATTCCCTGAAAAGAAAGGATAATAGCCTTGAAGAGAGGACATATCAGATACTTAAAAGCTTATTTACCTAAAATAACCTCTGTACTATCAAACATCTGCACTGTATGCAGACAGATTGTTCTGTTTAGTGGAATCCTGGCCAAATAAAATATCCTCTACAGTTGACAATTACATTTGAGACAGAGTTCAGAGATAAAGGTTGGGAGGGAAGAAAGGAGAATGCTGGCTTGGCTACTGTACCAGGGCTGTGTTTTGAACCTTGGTAATACCTGATGACAGCCAACATGATATTTACATTGCTGCATATACCATAAAGAAAACTGACAGTGATTAAAAGGGAAGGATAAACCTTCTCCAGTAATATTGCTGTGTTTGGAAATGAGATGTTTGAGGCCTGCTTTCCATCGTGTAGAATTAACACTGCATAGCTGCAGTGCCCTTTAAATTAGCCAGAGATGTTGGCACGAAATCAAATAAATATAATTGGTTTCAAACTGAAAATCTAATTTAGGCATGCTAATAGCATCTTAAGTAAATGTGGCAGGTCACGCAGGACTTGTGTAACTGGCCCTTGGAGCGTACTGTAGTTACTGCCGTGGGGAAAATGGTCTCAAAGGTGTTCCCCAAATCACCAGGGCACCTTGTGCAACTGGAGGGTGTTTGTATTTTCTGGTGAGGTTCTGATCACTTCCATGCAGACTGCCAGTGTGTCAGTAGTGCGTCTGTCCTTTTCTTGAGGTGGGCTTCAGGTTAAATCATACCTGCTTAAAGGTATGATGGGGGTGTATGCTAGTTTGAACTAATTTGGGATATCCTAGGGGCTGCAGGAGGCTAGGTGTACAGTCAGCAGCAGCACCGTCGAGCACCCTCTCTTCCATGCTTTGGTGTTTGCAGTGGAAAGGTTGGGGAGAATATCGGATGGGCTGGTACTTGTCCCTGTTAATCCTTCTCTTCACTAATACCATCTGTGACCAGTGGCTTTTTCTCGTCTTTTTTTTTTTTCTTGCATCTCTTGTTCTAGCATAGAGTCTGATGGCTGGGCAGCTGCAGCTCTTTGCTGTATTCAGCGCTGCTTGGTGGTAGGGAGGCAGCTGAAAGCCTGGCTCAGCTGCACGCACCATAAGCCGGTGGCTGTAGGTGAAGCAGTTCATTGGCGAAATGAAACAGCAAAGTGACCTGGTGACAATTTTGTCAGATATCTTGCTGATGTGCTTTGCATGGCCAACCCTATTCCTCACCCTCCGTTCCAGTCCTGGCCTGTGTTATATTGACAGGCTGACCGTTTTCTCTCGAAACCTGTCACTTTGGTGCTTAGTCTGTAAGGATTCCCAACCTGAATGTTTGCTGAACATGGGAAAACAGATGATGTTTTTCTGTGTTCAGAGCCTAAGAGATATCGAAAGAGTTTTGAGAGAACAATGCAGCATGGGGTGGGGTGAAAATTTCCATAAGGCTCCCCTTCCTTTCCTCAGAAATCTTGGCATTGAGTCGTGCAGTTTACAGTAGCTAGATCTCTCTACAGCTTAGAAATAAGAGTAATTTATTTATAATGTAGAGTTTGATGGGGCCATGGGGAGATGTACCCAGCCATGGCTATTGCCTATCAGTTGCTGATGGCTCTGAAAATGATATTGGACTTCTTACAAGTGAGAGGATATGGGTTTGTATTCCTCTTTTTGAGTTTGAGAACTGAATTAAAGACCTGGGCAATAAGTCTGCAGCATCGAGTGTTTCAGTATTGATGGACCACTGGAGGGGAAGCATGTCTAAACAAGTACTGGCAGCACTGTGTGATCTTTACTGGCTTACCATCGCTTTCTGCTGTACCCGAAGCATTAGGAGTCCTGAGAAAGACATTGTGTTACATGGACAGAAACCTCTGGCCTCTGAACATGCTGCATGGTTTTCAGTGATATTGTCAACAGCGAGAGCTCTCATCAAGATGGTGAATAATTCACTGTCAGCAAGTTTTATGTGCAGTTCAAATATTTTGGCTGTATTTCTAATTCAATAGTTGAGTTTCAGAAATCTGCTTCTTATTTTCTGAAATTCTTTGAACATGCTGGATTAATGCTGGAATATTAGTTGTGTGTTGGACACTGCAGGTACTAACACGAAATGATTGAGCAAAGATTCTAAGGCTTTGGGGAAAACAGGTAATTGAGTCTTAACAACATAAATCCCTTGTGCGTGCGTACCATTTGAAATAAATGGCCTCACAACTTGCACAGAATCGCAAACTACTTGAGCTGTGGCTATACTGGAATAACTGTATCAGGAATGAGTGGTGGAAAGGTGTCTGGGAGTGAGCGTGGCTGTGTTGGTGCAGCTCTTGGAGCTTCCTGGGGGTAGGTGCATGTCTGTACTCCCCATGTTACTGGGGCGTGGGGAGCTCTGCTCACTCTTGTGATTTTGTAGCTTTTTTGTCATCTTGGCCATGGATTGTTCTGCTGCTGCTTTAGTTTCCCACAGGTTTTCCAACCAGGCACAGAACAAAACTGACTGAATTCTCCCTTACTGGGTTCGCTGTTGCTTGCAGTCTTTCTAACAGCAGCATTAGGAGTCGGCTTGCTGTTTGGGTTCGCTCTGAGGAGTGCTAGAAGCACCAGAGTGGTCTTCTGCTGACTCAGGGCTTTAACTTCACTTGTAACATTGTTAATATTTGCAATGCTCTTCCTGCAGTACTGGGCTGAGTAGATGACACTTTCCTGTGAAAGCTTTCCCCTCACTATGGGTTAGCAGATTTTTTTCATCCCCTCTGTGGCAGTACTAGGAATATGTCTGAGTCCCATTACAAATTCCCTTTGGTTTTATTGCTGGTGTTTGTAATTGTCAGTGTGGATTGCATCTTCCATTTTGTAGAAGGAATTTGACAAGTAGTGGGGAGATGGCTTGAAGAACTATGACTGTATTCAAGGACCATCAACATTGCATAACTTTATTCTTCCTGAATCCTGGGGCTTGCACCAGAAGACTTTTGACATCCAGTGGACTCTTCTTACCAAGTCCTGCTTGGGGAAACGGGTATTCCCATCCTGTACTGAGCTGGCTACAAATTTAAGAGTAGGCTTTTTTGCTAGCTTGTTTTTAGAAGAGGCTCATTCTTTGCGAGAGGGCTCCCTTCTCACCAGAAACCTCAAATGAGGTGGAGAAAATAGAGGCATAACTTTGCCTTCATAGCAAATGGACCAAACAATGCAAGATCAGTCTGAGTTTGCAATCTGGTGTTTAATGTCTGGTTTAATTAGATCTGTATCTGCCCTGTGGTCTGTAAGAGCGCTTAAGAAATTCTATTCCTAGTCTTGTAGCTTCTTGTTTTATTGCTGTATTGTCCTTGGAACAAGTAACCACAGAGCAGGGCTCCCGCAGCTCTTTGGCATGAGGCTGTCAAAGAGTTGAAGCATCCAGAGATGGAGGTTACTGTCCCTGTGCCTGCAGTGGCAGGCGCGAATACTGAATCTGTGTTTTAAAGCATTAAAGGTCTCCTGGGCTTTGGGTGTCCTGTTTGTGTGATCTGGAGTGAGGACCGTGAATGTCGCATCCTTGACCAAGAGACCTTAGCGTGTGTGTGTGATTCCACGACTGCATCTTCTGCTCGTTGTTATAGATGTGTAATCCCATAAAAAGATGTGGAGTGAAGCAAACGTGTCTACTTCTCTTGCTGCTTCTGCAGCTAATCACAACAGGGTGATTTCTTTGGTTGGTGTAGCCAGCAGGGTGTAAGACAAACCCTTTGAGAGATCATGCCAGAGCCCACAGGACATGGTTCTGAATTTATATCTTTTTTTACCTGAAACTGGATACCTGGAGCCCGAGAGCCATTGCTTGGTCCAGAGCAGCCTTGCAGGGAAGTGTTTTGTGTGCATTGTTCATAAGAGGAAAACCCGGGGGCACAATTATAAACAGAGCCTGCGTCACGAGTGGCTTTCTGGCACTGCGCTCCAGATAGTGGAGGATGGATTCCAGATCTTGCTTAAAAATAGAGAGCTTGTGTGTGTGCTGGAGAATGGTGAAAGGAGAGGGCAGGGTTGTGCAGAGGCGTTCAGCTGAGCATGGCCCAATGCTAAAGGAGACTTGAGAATATGACTTATGGGGGCAGGCTGGGAGAGCTGGGTTTCTTCAGCCTTAGAAGAGTGAGCTAAAGGGGGGATGTTGTTGCTGTCCTCAGCTATCTAGTGGGAAGTTACAGAAGAGATGAAGCTGGACTCTACAGAGGTGCATGGTGAAAGGCCATAGTTGTGAGTGATGTTGGGAAATCTGATTAGATAGTGCGGTGGAAAAAAGCTTTACCATGTGGGTGGTCAAACACAGGACCAGCCAAAAAGATTGTAGAAATATCTATTGTTAAAAGATATTCAAAATTAGACTGAATTTTATGCTGAGGAACCTGATGTAACTTAGGATTTGGCCCTGCTTTCAGCAGGAGAGTGGACTAGAGGCCTCCAGAGGTTCCTTCTGACCTAAATTGCTTGTAACATTCACTTGACCCTGGAAGAGAGTATTTTCTCTAACAGGGGGCATTTGATACCACATTAAGATAAAGGCCGATGCTCCAAGACTGTTGTGGAAGATGTCCTCTGTTGATTGAAACAGCATTGTGAGCAACTGAGTTACCTTGAGGGGAAATTTTCACATCTCCCAGGGTACCTGAAACTCAGTTTCCAGTAGTGGGATGGATTTAAAGCTTGGGCAATACTGTTTTGTGAGCACTGTTTCTATGTCACTACCTTAAATTGCCATTGCACGTGGTGGGGGAATACTGTTCTAGAGCCAGGATTTGATGTTTGTCTTGTGACCATTTGGCATGACTGTTCCCATTGCTTAAGCAGTTATCTCTGCCAAAAGGACCTCTGGCTTCAATTGCATTTGCCTGGGAGGAGGCATCAGTGCAATTCATCCCAGTCTTACTGGGATGTCCTTATGTGGCTGCAAAGATTCAGTTATCTTTGGAAACAAAGTGTGTATGAATGTGCTGTGTCTTCAGGTCAGTCCCGTGTTTCCGCTCCTCCAAGTAGCCTTGAAATCATTGGTTTCCATTAACTTTAACAGAGATCTCAGAGGTTTTTGTTTGTTTGTTTCTTTGTTTTTTTTAAAGCAAGCTTCATATAAGTTATGTGACAGCAAGTGACTGCAGAAGAGGTGGCATCCAGTCTCCCTTGAAGGCTGGCGGTGGGCTGCTGTGGGGAGTTCATCTGAATTTAAGGAGAAGTTCAGGCTGGAGCTCTGGGTGCTGAACGTACAGGGAGCATGGATCCAGGGGACCAGAGGAGTTAATGTGGAAAATCAGGCTTCAGTAACTGAGTGCTTGGGGAGTTTTTGGTTTGGGTTGTTTTCATCCTTTCAGAGGTTGGTTTTATTTCAGAAAGAACCATTTAATCATAGAAACATGAAAGAAGCAAGGGTTAGAAAGGGTATGTTTTCCTCCTTAGGCAGTGTTTCCTAAAGCAGGTCGTGACCCTCTTATGCAGGAATTTTGCAGCTGCTATCCTAAGGGTTGGAACTCTATCTGAGAGCCTACAGAGGGAAAGCAGGGGGTATTAGACAGATCCTAATACCCACTTGGGGGTCTCTTTCCTCCTCCCCAGCCCTCAACAAAATGATCTCCTGCTTTTCAGGAATAAAGCAGCAAGCATTTGGCTGTGCCCAGTTTTCATTGTTTTGCTAAGCTGTTATGCTGGAAGAGATTAACTAGGGAGTGAATTTTCTCCGAAAGCTGATCTTGAGGGAGGTGGAGGGAAGAGCCGCGGCACTGACCTTGATCAAAGTGTCTTGAGGTGGGGAGCAAGCATGAACTGAGCACAGGAACATTAACCAGGTGCTGCCCACAGTGTTGCAGCTGAGCAGTGTGTGGGACTGCAGTTGGCTCTGATCGCAGCAGATCTGTGTCTGCTGGGAGAGTTGGTTTAAGTTGTGCTACCATAGCACAAGCTACCCTTGTGTTTTTCTGCTCATCGAATGTGCTTCATAGCAGCTAGGGAAATCACTTCTCTCCCCACCTTTCCCCATGTATTTTTTACCCGCTCCTAAACTTTAAAGAAGTTCCTTGCTAGGCTTTTTCTTTTTCTCTCCATTGCTGTCATCACCTCTATCTATGCTTGTTTTCACTTAGCAATGCGTTAAGCATCCTTGCTGCAGCTTCTATCCTTTTCCTTCTCTTGCCACCTTGGAATTCCATAAACCAATTGTATGGCTGCAAAGCCTGAAGTGGCCATGTTGCTATGTTTTCTGTACTCTTCAAAGAAGCATGGAAACCCGTCTTTGTTTGGTCCCAGAAGCACGGCACGCTGCTGCTGCTGCTACCAAAGAGCAGCTTGCTTGTGGCACATCGTCCTGCAGCTTGGCTTAATCCTTGCTTGATACGCTTTTGAGATTTCATTGTTTCTCTATAATTAAGTGCTACAGAGGAGCTGAAAGAAATGACGAATTAGTGGGAGAGGGGGGAGTGGGGAGAGCAGGTGGTGATCGAACTGAAGGGAGCTGCCAGAAAAGTAGGAGCAGCAGGGAATTAAACGGGAGGAGTCTCGAGTTCGGATGATTCCCTGCCATGCGCCCAGAGGATTTAGCTTGGGATTTCATTACTGTTCAAATAATGCCATACACTGATAACAGATCAGGTCCCTGTAGGCTGGGGCATTGTCCAAACACTTAGTAAGAAGCAGTTTTTGCCCTGAAGTCCTAGCAAGCATCGATCGGGCAGGCTTGAGAACTGGGAAGGAGCTGTAGCATGCATCATCCTGCTTTTAATTAGTCTGCATCTATTGTTTCTGGCAGTAACATCTTAAAACAAAAAAACCCCATAAAGCCATTCTTTGTGTAGTCGCTTCTATAAAACTCCGGACTTCACTGTCATCTTGTGAAAGATTTGGTCTACAGTAGTGGTATTGTATCATGTCTGGACTGTAAGAACCATCTCTGACAGTCATGCTTACACCAACTGGGTTTAACTGGCACAGAAATCCTGGTGTGTCATGTTGTGGGGGAAACAGATACACGCTGAAACTACTGAGTGTCTGAGATATCCAGTCTTTGGGCACAGATGCTCTTATGTTGCTAAAGATCATGCAGGTAGCTTTGGAGATGAAAATATGCACCACAAAACTAACTGAAGAGTGAAAAGGACAAAACAGTCCTCTGAGGTGCACAGGCATATATTCTTACAGCATCTGGCTTGTTTTTTCAGGCTCCTTCCATTACTGTGCACCAAGACATCTGAAGAAGGAAATCATAAGAGTGGTGCTTTGAACGTGTCAGCAGCAACATTTCTTCCAGGTTCTAACTCTTTCCAAAGGAATGATACAGGCACAAGTGTTTGTTGTTTTTTTTTTTTTTGTTGTTTGGTTTTTTTTTTTGTTCTGACTTCCAAAAGTCTGTTGCTGTAGGGGGAGACCAGCAGTGCTAGGAAATGCAAACTCACTTCTGCCTTTCGTCACCACTTCTGTATGCTTTGCTGCCTTTATCTTGAGTCACTTTGTGTGTTTTCACTTTTTTTTTCCCCCCAAAGAAGCAGCAGAAAAATTGAGAGAAGCAGGTACTGGGTGGAGAGGAGCAGGTCAGCGCAATCCAGGATTCCCAGTGTGTGGGAATATCTCTGTGCTGGGGCTGCTGCTTTTGTGTTGGAGTCCTGCACCTGCTACCTGCTGGGCAAAGTGATAACAGGGAGTGTATGTGGAGGCTTGTTTTTGGGATGTTTGTCCTGTGCTTAATGTTGTGTATTTCAGCCCTGCTTCTGGCAGTCTAGCTGAACTTGGCTGTCAAAACCTCCTCCCCTTGCTTTTTCTGAGTTCTTTTTGTTAAATGCCTGCCTAGACTATTCCATCATCTCATCCTTTGAGTGCCATAAGCACAGTCTTGAGCAAACTTTGTTTTCAAAGTCCCTTGTAAATATTCTTGCCCCTATTGCTATCCTTTTCTTCCACCCAGGTTTCTCCTGGTGGCTTTGTTTTGCCCTGTGCTATGAATAGTCTCTGAAAATTAATATGCGTGCAAGAAATAAATGGCCTCACTCTTGACATTCTTAAAAACCCATTTACTTCATGAAATAGTACAGCTTTCGCAACCTTGCTGTTTTGTGCTCTGCACGTAGCTGACTTCTGCCATTAAAATGTAAACTCTTTAAGTGCAGGGAATCAACTGGCAAGCCGATGCTATTGTCCAGGGTACACTTTCAATACCATATAAAGTGAAGTGAAATTCCTGTAGCTCCACTGTAGCAGGTACTGGTTGAAGGTTAGAGGAGCAGAGTCCGACAGTTCAGGGCTTTGTAATTTACTTCAGTGTGACTCTGGATGGAGGTTTTTCCTGTATCTTTCGGGGCTGGATTTCAAGCTCTTTCCCCGACCTGGCACTTTATTCGAGTCTGACTGTTACTTGGTGCAACTTGCTGCAAGAAGGCTACTGATGGTGGTTGTAGGGAGCTTCAGTAGCCTTTGTTTGAAGATGAAATTGAAAGCTTTTGCCTCCAGTTTATCTGAATGTACTAGAAAAAAATAGTTTGCAAAAATGTGCTTGACCTCTATTGCAGAATCTGGAAGTAGTTTTTATAGTGTTAAGAATAGGAGAATCTGGTAAAATAGGAGTGTTACTCCAAAATGCAGAATAGCTGTTCTTGTCTCCCTCATCAGCCCAAACGGGCTCAAGAGTTATGCCCGAGATAATGAACAAAATAGCCGTGGTTTATTTTTAATAGCGTCTTTTTAGGTATTGGTAATAGGAAGTTCTTGAGCTATTTTCCACCTATCTTGCCCCCTTTTTTATTAATTTGAATTTATTCCTTTCTAGTGAAGTGTGTAAATGTGGGGAACCAAGATGAAGGTAGAAGGTGAAGCAACAAGGTGTCCTACTGATGAAATGTGAATGTTGCAACTATTTCTGGAGGCCAACAAATACAGGCTTAACATCAACTAGATTTTAAGTCTCACTGTTGCAAACCCCTGTTGATATCAAAGGATATGATATTTCTGAGCACTTTAAATCCAGAACTCTTATCCCTACTTCTAGCAGTTTGAAGAACTGTACATTAAAATGTGATATTTTTGCCCTGTTGGAATTTAACGTTCTCTGGCTGTGGTTTTCAACCCAGACACTGAGGCAGTGTGCTACTATGTGAGAACTGGAGCTGAACAGGCTTGAATGAAGCCTACGTCGTGTCTTTGCATAAAATGAGGAGAGACGAGAACAGCAATTAGTACATAAAAATATTTGAAAAATCTCATTAGTGTTGGTAGCAAAGAGTGTGGCTTGTTTCGACACTTTGGGTGAACACATCAGGTTAAAAGTCTGTGTGACCTCAGTGGCCTTTCTTTTAAAAGCACATGAGAAGAATCACTCCTCTGTTATAAGTAAGCTGGAATCTGGAGGTTTTTTTTGTCTGCAGAGCTGTAATGATCCCTGCAAGGGATCATAAAGATCCACTTGTTTTTGTTTGGTTAGCCCAGCACTTCAGTGTTGCAGCTGAGCTGACCTGCTGAGTTGCACAGACCTGGAGTGGAGAGTGCGTCTGGGGTTGCCCTCACTGGGTTTTCACCTGGCTCTGCTGTCTTTACTAACTGGCACTTGTAATTTTGTTGTCTGCCCTCCCTTCCTTTCTGTTGAAGTCCTGTAAGATGATGCTAACTGTCTGTCTTTTTCACCCACAGGGAGTGGAGCAACTGCAGTGGTGCAGGCAGCCTTCTGCACTCCAAAGAAGGAGAAGGTGGCAATTAAACGGATCAATCTTGAGAAGTGTCAGACAAGCATGGATGAACTCCTGGTATGCAATCAAAATTGTCTGGGGAGTTGTATTTCAGTTAGCATAATCTCTGTGTTTGCTAAGTGCCTTAAACAACCTTTCTTTCAAGGCCAGTTGGATGGGGCTTTGAGCAACCTGGTCTAGTGGAAGGTGTCCCTGCCCATGGCAGGGGGGTTGGGACTAGATGATCTTTAAGGTCCCTTCCAACCCAAACCATTCTATGTTTCTGTGATTTCTTGAGGTGGGGTGAGTGTGAGGAGACTTGACTGATTTCACTAGAGGCACTTCAGTTGTCCTGGTTGTGGGACACAGTACTTAAAATGTTAAGAAGATCAACTGTTGGAGAACTTCAGACTATTTGTTTAGAGCTAAGCACTTTGTATAATCCCTTTGTTTTGAACAGAGTTAAAATGGGTAGAGCTGAGCTTCACACTTGCACAAGAGCTCTGCAGTTTGAGGGGGATCCAGAGCTACATGCTTCCAGAATCTTTGAAATTCAAGGGAATGGTTTCTTTACCTTTCCTGCAGTTATTTACATTTTTTTTTTTCCCCTTTCACCTGTAAAGAGAAAAACTGAATGAATTAGCTCTTGTTACTAATCTCTTTCTGGCAGGGGTTGAGGAAAGGCAGGGAGATGAGGCCATGTACCACCTTTCCTTTTAAAGCAACTCTCTAGGATTTTTTTTTTTTTTTTAATCCTACCTGTCTGTCTTTCCGTTTGCATCTTGACAGCTTCTGTAATGTTACCTCAGGCACTTGTTTTGGTGATTGCAATTAAAAAGTAGAACAGAGACAGAATTCAGGAGTCCTGGCTAGCTCTACGCTTGTACGATCCTCAGCAAGTCACTTGAAGCACTGTTCCAGTTTCCATCTAGTGACTAATGCTATTTTTTCATTATAGGTATCTGCAAATCTGCTCTTGTAAAGAGGAAAGGCTCTATCCAAGCTGTCACATTTTAGTGTGCCTGTGAAGGGTTGTGTGTAGGACTCTTACGATGACCTGCGTTCAAATCCTCTTATGGCTCATGCTAGTGTAGGAGTTTGAGATCTCTTCCCTCTTCACAGTTGGTCTTTTTGTCCTGATACCAACCCTTGGTATTCTTTTCAAGTCTTTTATGTGGTTTGTCCGTACTGCTCTGCCTCAGTTGTATTCCGAACTGTATTGTTGTGACGTAGTAATTGAGATTGTTAGTCTTTGAGTAACTGCCAATTTCAGCTAAAAGGGTTAGGTTCAGAAAGATATGCTGCGGAGACTTGGCATGTAATTTTAGATAAGTACTTCTAATTGCGTATTTTAAATCTCTGGCTGACCCCTTCCTGACAATGATTTTTCTTGTTATGGGTAGGACTGCAATGAATTGCTGTTGTCAGCTCTCTTAAGCTTCCAGTTTTGTGACCAGATCTAGTGTGGGTCCTTCTGCAGGCTTGTGTACAGAACTAGATATTCTTGAACTTAAAATCATGGAGAGGTGGAGGAGGGAAGAGGATCGTTCTGAGCTGTAGTAGCTTCCTGGGGCAGTGGTTGCCAAGGTAGATGTGTTGGGTGAAAAAGTGTTTTTCCTGGGTTTGTTCTGAATTTGTCAGTTTATTGGATGTTGTTTCCCAGTGAGAGAGCCGAAAGGATGGAAACTGCAGATTTCCCTGCTCTCTGCTCTTACCTTCCCTACTTTATATCTTGTCTCCATATTTGCTTCTTCCCCAAAGTAAATATTTACAAGGCTGAAAAGCTTGAGGTCTCCCTTCATGGCAGTTTCCCCAATCAGTTTAATTACCTTTTTTGAGCAACTACTTGTTATTGGAGGATCAGGGTTTTTTTCTTCCAAAAAACATAAATGTAAGTCCCTGCAGATACGGTGGTTTTAAGAAGCAAGTGCAAAGAGAAATACGATGAGTTCATGCTGGGGTATGTTATACCCCCTCCTTGCTTTCTCCTCTTCCCCAATGCAGTTAAAAGCATGAACTTGGGCTTTTGTTAGATCCATTATCCTTCTATGGCGCTGAAGGTGTCTGAGCACAATAGTCAGCTTATGGTAAACTTTGATGTACTGCCTGGGGTCAAGACAATGCTCTTGTGTTACAGCGCTGCCCAGTCATCAGGCAGTGGGATAGAAAAGGGAAAATTGTGCTTAAATTCTTTTTTAATTTTTTTTTTATACAGTGCTTCAGACCCATAGACTTCTCTGTTGAAGCAAACTTGTTTATTCCCAGAATCTGCCTACTAAAGAGGGTAAAACAGTGTGATGTTGCTTGGGAGAGCGTAGGGAGATCGGCAAACAGTTCTGCCATCAATAAGGATGACTTGTTTCTTCTATGACTCTTTCAGTGTCCATGCCACTTAATGGCTGGCGCTTGTATTTCTTGGGATGAAGAAGAAGAGGAAGGTTAGTTTGGAGTGGGGTTTGGAAATGTGCAGTAAGTGACTCTTCCGCTAGCTGAATGATTGAGTGGCCTTGAGCTTCCTTTGAGCTTCTATAGGAGCAGGTGCTGTCATGACCCAGACTGGACAGACCAGGGAGTTGTGTTTAATTAGAAATTCCCTCGGGCTAAATTAAGGTGAAACGACACCAAATGATCAGTTACAAGATTTTATTCATGACAAAAGCAAACTGAACTGGGGAGGCGTGGTAGTAGGTGGCAGGGTTTCTCACAACAGGAATTGGCATAGGACTACTTCTGTAAACCGTGTGACCATATACATCAATTCAGGGAATAAGGAGATCCCTCCCGTTGAGTCACGAGGTTCAGAGCAGACCCCCTTGCTTTCCAGACTCCTCCTCAGAGAATGGCCCAGGGGTAGCTGGATCCACTCTTAGTCCAGACTTGGTCAACGGTTTATGCCTTGAAACGGATGAGGTGTAGGGATTGTGGAAAAGGAAAGAGAGAAGAAGAAAGAGAGAGAAAAAGGAAGAGAGAAAGATTTCACCGTCCTGGGTCCAGGGTTGGTTCGGTCAGCTGAGGTGTCCAGACAGCTGAGGGGTCCAGTCCCAGTGGGCTTGCGCGCCCGGGGCTTCAGTTTGTGTCCTTTTATCATCTTTGCCCCTCCTTTGGGTGGGCACCTGAACTTGTCAGGTTAATGAGCGGTTTGTGAGCCTTTGGGCTTGGGGGTTGTTTGTGGAGTAACTTCTCCTTGTGGAGTAACTTCTCCTTCCCTGCAGACAGGGCCATTGTTTGATCTTTGTATCAGAACAGCTTATCAGACCAGGGAGCTGCGCACCCTCCAGCACGCCCTCCCCCTCCTGTTGCTGATGTCTGAGCTGATGGGCTTTTCACCTTGGTTCCTTGCTGTGCAGGGTTTGTCTTTAAGCAGAACTTGCCCCACCACAATGTTTGAGACATTAACTCTTTCAGTCTCTCACAGGTGCCCAGAGGCTAGGGAATCTGGGACCACCTCCTAGCTCGTGGAGGTGCCATGCTTAGGGTGATTAAGTGCTATATTGATCTTGATCCTTGTATCTCAACATACACTTGAGCCGTGTGGGTGGTCAGGGATAACATGCATGCTTTGCAAACACTGCATGACATTCTAGGTTAATGCAATGGATTAATTTATTGCTGCTACAGGGTACAGAAACATAGGAAGGACCGATTTTGTTGCTTTGTGAGCAAACCAAGTCCAAGGGCATTCAGCTCTTCAGCAGAAGTGCTAATTGCTGTAAAGAACATAGGCAGGAGTAATGCAGTGCAGAGGCGTGGCTCTTTCTAGCCCAGCTGCTAAATTAGGTGATGTTAGTCAGAAATTTATTTCAGTGCTTGATTTTTATATTTTTCCTTGAACATTTTTTGAATGCTCCCAGATCTTTCCTAGACTGCATGTGGGGAAGCTGGAAGGGAAGTACAACATAGCTTATAATGATTCTTACTCACTGGTGTGACTGGGAGTGGAGTGTAAGGAGAGGTGGTCAAATACAGTGTTGTGTACAATTGGTCTTGGACTGTTTGATTTGTTACTGAAGTTGCACTTCTTACTTGTATTGCAACCCACAGTAGTTAACAAACTTATGCAGCGTTTGGTGTGTGTTTGAAAACAGTCTGCTCATGCAGTGTGTTTCACAGCTGGACACTGTTCACTGCTGTGTTTTGCTCTTACCTCTCTTTTTCTTTGTGGGATGCTGATTGTGTTGCTGCTGTTGCTGATCCTTGAAACAGTGGTGTAACATCTGTGTCAAAATAACCATGCCTCAAGCTTTTTTTCAAGTGTTTTCTTGTTTTAAGGAGCTATTGGTCTAAAAGGCTTTGAATCTCCCTTCTGTCCAGCAAACTCTGCTTCATTTTCATGCAATTAAAGCTGAGTTAGCTTTCTTTCATCAGATGTTTTTTTTTTTTCCTCCATGCTTTGAGTAGCAGATGATGTGGGTTGTCAGCTTAGTGGTTAGGAGGAATGTTGAATGGCAGAGATGGGAACATAAGCTATGGGGTATTTCACATTGGGCTTTCCCAGCTGGGGGGGAACTGCTGCCTGTTAGTTCCTAGGGTGATTCAACAGGAGATGGGTTCAGGAAGGAGCATGGGAGGTGTGGTGTTGCTGCTCCTAGGAAGATACTCCGAAGTCTTCCTAGTCCAGAGACTGATAGGACTGGACCTGACAGGTCTACACATGAGGAGTGAAGTGAAGGTACTACTCTTCCACTGCTATGGTCAGAGAGCAGTTAAGGAAGCCGAGGGAACAAGTTTAACTGCAATAAAAAACCCCGTTGTTTTGAATTTCATGGAATTAACCTGGGGAGCTTGCTGCCAATAATATGGAGATCAAACATTGCATGAGATTAAATAAATCAACCTATAGCTGAGAAGGTTAAATTAGATAGGATTTAAAAAAAGGATTATGAACTTCCCTGGTTTAAAGCATAAGCCAACTGTTAACTGCCCTAGCTTACTCAGAAGTCTTCCCTCTGGGCAGATAATTGTGTAACTGCTTGTTATAGGGTTTTACACCTTCTTTTGAAGACTTGGACAGGATATTGAACTGGCTTTGATCTGTCAGAGTAGTTCCTACAAGTGGATTAAGCAGACTATAAGGTTGTTGGGAACAAAGCAGCAGGCTGCTGTAGAAGTAGTACAGACGTTTCATCCATGCCTGTCATTTTATGGGAACTGCCATTATAAATCCATTTCCAGTCCTGAGGACCTTCACACTTGCTCCAGGGGAAAAAGTCTGTAAGTGTCAACGCCAGAGAGTCCAATGTATAATGTGTGGCTTCTGCATGGTTATTTGATATGCTATGTAAAGTGTTTTCTTGCATGATGGGATTGCAGCTTTACAGAAGACTTAAACCTAAGCTGTGTATGGCTTGGTTGTACTGTTTCTCAAAGCAGCAACAACAGAAATCTTAATTACTGTGCTGGTTGAAGGTGGGGATTTTTTTGGAGGGTAAAGTTCAGTATGAACATTAAGGTAAAGGTGGGTGAAATCCTGAACATAGAATGTCTTTCTACACTTGGAGTGGATGAGTTATGAGATGGTGCATGTAAATAATTTTACAGAGTTTGCAACTGACTGTGTGTACTAATCACAAATTTGAAGCATTGTCAAACTGTAAACACTGGGTATTGATCTGAACAACTATAAGGGCCAGTGATATGTTAGTTGGCTAAGCGGGTAAAGCTGGCTTTGCTTGTATCTGAGATGAGTCAGTCACTTGCCCGGTCACTTTGTGGCTGAAACCAATAAAAAATGGGCACCTATGCATTGCTACACCGTAGCAGTTTTAAACATCTGCTTCCTTCAGTACCTTGTCACTAATACTGCGGACTTTGAAAGAGGGGATGACCACTGAATGATGCTGAAGAATAGCCATTGAAATGGGCAACTGCTGAGTGACTTGCCACGAGGGTGGTTTGTTCCCATCACCGAAGATTAATTTATGGATGAAAACTTTATATCCCTTTCAGAATTGTGTCTTTTCCACTGTTGCTCTGGGTGGGCTAATCTAACGCCTTTTTAATTCTGGCAGTCTTATCTCCTGTAGCCGCATTTTGAGGTAAGGAGTTGAACTGGATAATCTAGACATGGAATTTGGATCAGAATGTCTGATTTTGAGCTCTGTGCTTTTCCCCATCTCCTTCAAAAAATGCCTCTCAAGTTGATTGTAGTAGGGGAACATGGGTGCTTTTTCTGCTGATGTTTAGAAAGGCTGATGAATTAATATTCTCAGTTTTACAACCTTTTAGTTAAACCATTAGAATTTCACTTGCAGCAAAATCTGAAGTTATGGCTGCCTGTAGGAACAGAGCTCTAAATCCTACTTTAAAAGGATGAAGAAGAGTTCTAATGCCTTATACCTCGAGATTTCAGCTACAAGTTAAGTTCTTTGCCAGCCATAGTTGGAGCATTGGTGTATTCAAGGGGGAGATCACATCTGACCTGCTTTTATTTTCCCCCAGGCATGCTTTCCCTCCCCAGTTCTCTTACAGTCATGATTGTCTTCAAATAGGGTAGCCAAGTTGACAGCTTTCTGGATTCCTCTGAACTTGCAGGTAGCCACATAAAAGCAGACTGCTGCTGTGTTGTTGACGTGAACTCAAGAGATACATGTAGGAAGTAAAACTAAATAAAGCATTATTTTCATCCTTGTATTTGAGAGCAAGTGTCTTTGAAACATGCCTCAGGGGCAGATAAACATGAAGAGTAAAAGGTGATAACGTGAACAGAAAATACCAGTAAGAAAGTTCAGCTGGTCGCTTAAACACAGCCTTGCCTGCTTTGTATCTCTGCTCCTATTAACTCAACTTCAGTTGTATGTCAGCGGGCAAATAAATGCACTTCCAAAATAGCAGATCTCCAGAAGTATGTCTGACTTACAGGAGACTAATAGGTTTCTTATGATTCTAAATTATACTTCACAGCAGTTTTATTAGTGTTTCAGAAGCCTTGAAATGCTTCTTTTATTGCCTGCAGAAGTACTGAAAGCATTCATCAGAACCCTTAATGGAAGACATGGAGGCCTTTATAGCTAATCCCAGTCTATTTGCTTTTGGTATTTGACAGTGCAGATATTTTTAATATCTAGCCCAGGGTGAGCATGTAACCATCTCCAAACCATTGCCTGTGTCTAGACATGTTTTTATCAGTAATTCATTCTCCATAGCTGAGCAGAAGGCAGTGTAATTTATGGATCCTGAAATGGGGAATTGGCAGTAAGGCTCATAACTGAGGCCATCTAGTGTGAGGGGTGTTGGTGTGTAAGCAACTGGATGGAAGAGCTGTCTACCATCTACTGGATCTGTGGATAGTTTGAGGGCTCTTTATCAAGTAACCCATGGCTGTTGGCAGAGCAGGAATAAAGCAACATTTCCAGCTTAAAACCTGTATATAGCAGCCCAAATAAATTCTGATGATTAGCCTGACATTATTACAGAGGTGTAGAAATCGTTGAGATTTTTATTAGGAGTCTTCCAGT
This sequence comes from Aquila chrysaetos chrysaetos, assembly GCF_900496995.4. NCBI lineage: Eukaryota > Metazoa > Chordata > Aves > Accipitriformes > Accipitridae > Aquila > Aquila chrysaetos. The sequence goes on along the minus strand of NC_044006.1, from coordinate 73,493,751 downwards.
GTGGTCTTGATGCTAGTCAAAATGAGGGGAGCAGAGTTGTAACTTGGTTATTTCTTCTTTGTGTAATTTCGGGATAGCAGTCTTGTTAGGGAGGAGGTAGGGAGAGGAAATCTTTGCCTGCTATGACTTTGTCATGTTTGAAGAGCAGCCAACTCTCTGAAAAACTTTGGAAATAGTATTAAAGCTGTGCTTACTACACACGGAAGGGCTGTTGCTGCATTTTATCCCTTCCTGCTCCCTTTTTCTGTAAGTATGCTTTGAGCAGAGCTCCCTGGTGATCCTTGACTGGGATTCCTGCCTTAACTATAGCTCTTCAGACCTTGCATTTGTACTGCCGTAGCGCAGACTGTTGTATGTATGACAGAATTGGCTTGGTTTCAATTATGCGAGGAAGCATTTTAACCACAAAGCCCACTGTGATTTGCCACGATCAGTTGAAACAATTGTATGTGTTTAGCTTCCAGGATGTTGGTACCCATTATGGGGGTGAAGAGGTATGAAGCTTTGATGTAGCCTGGTGGGAGATTAGCCTAGAAAACTATTGAAAATGGGGTGGGGGTCTGTGGGTGAGAGGGGAAAGTCTGCCTGACTGCTGCTCTTTCTTACTGGTAATAATGTAAAAACACTGGAATTGTGATGCAATTAATTATTCAGAGCTGTGCTACACTGTGTGAGAAATGGTTTAATCTGCCTGTGTTACACATCCACTAGCTGATGGAGGTGTTTAATTGCATAGATCGAGTTTGTGATTATTTATTTTCCCTCTTTGTGCACCAAAGCATATGATGGACTTGAGCTTTTTTTTTTTTAAACTGTGCTTCGCAGCTGGGGGAGCAGACTATGGTAATGAACGGGAGAGGAAGTTCTTGGAAAACAATAAAATACTAACTAAGCATCACAGAATGCCTGCAAAATGCTGTAGTACAGAGCTGCTCGAATGGCAAAGATCTGATCCAGGTCTAGGCTCTTAACTAAACTTGGTCCAGACTTTGTCTCACTGACTCCTGAATTCTGGTGGGATACACTAATATGTATAAAATATGCAATGTTTGTGTATATTTCTTGTACTACTCTCTTGATCTCCCAGGGAGCTGGTTCAAAATATTGTGAGTGGTCTATCTAAGAAAAGATAAAAACAGCTCTTCTAGATCATTTCTGAGTGGTGGGTTTGGGGCAGGTCTGGCTGATGGGATGATTAACCCGTCGGTGTCCTGCTTGCTTTTTTCCACTCTGGTGTCACTTGTGCATGTGTGGTTTGGTTTTTTTTTTTTAATTGTCGGAGAGAAAAGTTAGGCACCTGGATTTGCTTGCATGTTTAAAAGGAAAAAAAAAAAATCTTTAAAATTAATTTAAACCTTTAGGCTGAATGCTAATTTCAGGCTCAGGGACAAAGATTGTGTCAGGCTTATGGATCCCTTAACTAGGGACTCAGTCCAGTGCTCTGAGCAAGTCCAAAATGATCCTAGGGTAAGCGCATGAGTTCAAAACTCTGAGCCTAATGAGTTTTGAAAGGTTGTGTGAATCAAAAGTGTTGCACAAACCAACACTGAGTCTGACCTGTGTATCCATGGCCCCACTTCTCATCCATCCCCTGTTAGGAGTTTGAAGCAGGGAAGTAAAAAGAACATTTTTGTTGCCAGCTTTGTCTGTCGAGGTTTCTTCACAATGCAAGAAAACCCCTAACTAGAAGGCATTAGAAAACTCCAAAGGTGCTGATTTATTTCCTTTTAGAAAAATAGCTTGATACAAGTGAGTGCTTGCAAGGAAGGGAGCTGGAGCTGTCAGCACGCAAAGGATATTGTTTCAGGCTGTATTTATTTTCACGGAGTGGTTTTTAGTCAGCGAGTATGCTACACTGAGGTGAATAGCCTACTCCCTACTCTTCAAATATCCGTTCCTGTTTAGAAGGGCTCTTCTTTAATCTGCTTATTGGAGTTTCCTGGAAAGTTGGTGCTTCTGGGGAAAGCAGAAGGAGGAATTAATTGTGTTTGATTCCTCAAATGTACCTGCTCCCTGAAAAACAATACTGAAGTGGATAATTCAACATTAGCATGTTTCTTTGTAGCTGTGATCCCCCTTGGCAAGGGTTTAGCTGGGAAAGCAATGTGCCTTTACACTATACTTAGTCACAAGCAGAGCTTTGCATATGAGCAGGAGAAGTATATGCTGCATCTGTGGGGTGTCCTAGACATGGGTGAATCCTTCTCAGAGCTTTCTGTCATACTTTGGTACCAGGGAGGTCTTGTGCTTAGAGGGAGGAAAGGATCAGGGTGTGAAGGGCCCTTGCTCTCCTCCTTCCCTGTGTGTTTGGGATTATGGCGCTCGGCTGAGTCTGTGTCATGGGAAGGGGGCTAACAGTGAAAAGTGGCATCCACGTGTTCAGTGAAGGAATGCCTTAGTTGAGAGCAGAAGTTCAGGATATCAGGGGATGAGTGTCTGGCATGGGTGATGCTGGAGGGTACAACTTGACAGGTTGGGGGGCTTGGCTGAAGCTACCAGCTTGGCTGAAGCACAAAGACCCAGCTGGGTGTAGTGCAGGGTGCCAGGCTTGGCTTAATACATGGCTTTTGTCTACGGACAGTCAAGGAACTGCGAGGCTTTCTGTCCAAACTGGTGATTTGTGCTTGCATAATGAAAAATCAGTCAATGCTTTCTGTGGTGTTGTTCTGCTCATAACTTGGAAAACCTCAACCCTTAACCCATAACCAAATCTAAGAATAAGCACAGTCAAAACTCAAACAATTTAACATCTGAGCATATTTCATATTGTATGCCATCTGTAGTAGCTAACAACTTTCTAATCTTGAACTGATTTCTCTTTTCCAGTATGACAAAAGATATAGCTGTCCTTTGTGCCTTCAACCTGATTGAGCTAAGCCATCTGCTTTCCTGCTGGGAAGAAACATTAGGAACAAGAGGCCTTTTTTTTTCCCAGAGGCAAATATTTCCCTTTCTCATCCAAATGATAGACTTCAACAGATTAAGCATCTGTTGTGTAATATCTCGCTGAAAGGAGTCATCATGAACTTCTTGGGTAACAAACTGGTGTGAATTTTCGGGAATATTCTGCTGTAGCTCCATGCAGGTGTTTTGGTTACGACCACTTTGTTGCCCTTGCCAAGGGGTTTTTGGTCAGCTTTTTCTTTCTTCTAGACAGATGGGAAGAGTACCCTAAAATACCTTTGGGCCCTAGTACAATGCAGGCTGAGTGTTAAGAGTATTTCTGGATTTTCTACTTATAGGTTCTAGGTATAATTTTTCTTTGTACCTTCTTTGAACGCTGTGTCTTGAGGAAGATAACTTCTGTGCCCAAGGAACAGTAATAACTGGGTCCAACTGCTAATACTTTATTTGTCTCTGCAGAAAGAAATTCAAGCCATGAGTCAGTGCCATCACCCCAACATTGTATCTTACTACACATCGTTCGTGGTGAAAGATGAGCTTTGGCTGGTGATGAAGTTACTTAGTGGAGGTGAGTGATCGAATTTCTTTACCCTAAAAGACAATGTAAAATGCTGTCTTCCTGTAATACCCTTTCCCTTGTTTACCTCCTAAGCTTCCCACTTGTGAATTAAGGCATTTCATAGAATTGTTGGAAAAGACCTTTAAGATCATCAAGTCCAACTGTTAACCTAGTACTGCCAGGTCCACCACTAAACCACGTCCCTAAGCGCCACATCTACCCGTCTTCTAAATACCTCCAGGGATGATGACTCTACCACTTCCCTGGGCAGCCTGTTCCAATGCTTGACAATCTTTTCCGTGAAGAAATTTTTCCTTATATTCAATCCAAACCTCCCCTGGCGCAACTTGAGGCCATCTTCTCTTGTCCTATCGCTTGTTAATTGGGAGAAGAGACCGACCCCCACCTCACTACAACCCCCTTTCAGGTAGTTGTAGAGAGCGATAAAGTCTCCCCTCAGCCTCCTTTTCTCCAGGCTAAACAACCCCAGTTCCCTCAGCCACTCTTCATAAGGCTTGTGCTCTGGACTCTTCCCCAGCTTTGTTGCCCTTCTCTGGACATGCTCCAGCACCTCAATGTCTTTCCTGTAGCGAGGGGCCCAAAACTGAACACACTACTCGAGGTGCAGCCTCACCAGTGCCGAGTACAGGTGGACAACCACTTCCCTAGTCCTTCTGGCCACACTGTTTCTGATACAAGCCAGGAAGCTGTTGGCCTTCTTGGCCACCTGGGCACACCGCTGGTCGCGTTCAGCTCCCTGTCGACCAATACCCCCAGGTTCTTTTCTTCCAGGCAGCTTTCCAGCCACTCTTCCCCAAGCCTGTAGCGCTGCATGGGGTTGTTGTGACCTAAGTGCAGGACTTGGCACTGAGCCTTGTTGAACCTCATACAATTAGCCTCGACACATCGATCCAGCCTGTCCAGATCCCTCTGTAGAGCCTGCCTACCCTCGAGCAGATCAAGACTTCTGCCCAGCTTTGTGTCATTGGGAGACTTACTGAGGGTGTGCTCAATCCCCTTGTCCAGATCATTGATAAAGATACTGAGCCCTGGGGAGCACCACTTGTGACTGGCTGTCAGCTGGATTTAACTCCATTCACTGCAGCTCTTTGGGCCTGGCCATCCAGCCAGTTTTTTACCCAGTGAAGAGTACACCCATCCAAGCCTTGAGCAGCCAGTTTCTCCAGGAGAATGCTGCAGGAAATGGTGACAAAAGCTTTACTAAAGTCTAGGTAGACAACATCCACAGCCTTTCCCTCATCCATTAAGTGGGTCATCTTGTCATAGAAGGAGATCAGGTTAGTCAAGCAGGACCTGCCTTTCATAAACCCATGCTGACTGGGCCTGATCACTTGGTTGTCCTGTATGTCCCATGTGATGGTCTCAAGATGGTCCGCTCCATAACCTTCCCTGGCACCAAGGTCAGACTGACAGGCCTGTAGTTCCCTGGATCCTCCTTCTAGCTCTTCTTGCAGGTGCGTGTCACATCTGCTAACTTCCAGTCAACTGGGACCTGCCCAGTTAGCCAGGACTGCTGATAAATCATGGAAAGAGGGTGGCTAGGTGAGCACTTCTGCCAGCTCCCTTAGTACCCTTGGATGGATCCCACGACTTGTGTGTGTCAAAGTGGTGTAGCAGGTTGTAACCATTTCCCCTTGGATTATGGGGGCTTCTTTCTGCTCCCTGTCTTCCAGCTCAGGAGGCTGGGTAAATATTAATAAAATAAATGTTTCAAATAAATATTTGAATAACAATATTTAACTTCAACCCATTCAGCTCAGAAATAGCTTCTCATGTTATGTACATTAGTAGTATCACCTAACTACATGTTGGTGCTAGCTTTTTTTCCCCTCCTATTTTGTATATTTGATAGTATTTCGTAGAGTTATTTTGTATTTTTTTGCTGAATGACTCACTTGAATATTTGAAAACTGGAGTGTATGACTTCAGACATTGACTAGAGAAACTTCAGTGCAGGTGTAGTAGTTGAAACCATCCTAAGCTTCTAGAAAATAAATCTCACTATCATCTTCTCAAATGATGGATCTGAAACAGTGCTTCTCAGGTCATGTTAGCAAAAGTTTCTTCATCTTGCTCTGTAAGCCTAGGATAAGCTTTTGAACTAGAGAAGTGTGCAACTAACTCCACTGAGCCCAACCATTTCCACTAGCTTTATCGTGAGAATTGCAACTCCTCTTGCAAGGCTGGTTCCTTGACCTTTTTCTCACTTCCAGGTTGGAGGCCTGCATGGTGCTGATGGCTTGTTGGTAACCAGCCATTCTATTGATTTTAACTTATTTACATGTTGGCTGCCCTTATGAGGAACTTTAAATCACCTGTATTTTGGGCAGAGCTACTCCTATAATGTCAGTATATGGCCTTAAAAAGGGAGGAGAACATCAGTGTGGGTGCAGCTTGATTTGTATAGTGTCAATCCTTAGAGCTTGGATTACTTTGCACACTTGTTCTAGTTGACAAAATAACTGCGAATACTTGGGGCAATTCCAAATTACTGCCTAGTTAACACAGAGCTAGGGAAACTTCCCCTTTCTGGATTTATTCTCTGACACTGGAGAAACACTTTTTTTTGAGAGAGAGAAAGAGAGTTTGAAAACTTATCAGTAATGCTTTATTTGATGTCATAATATTTTCCAGGATCCCTGCTTGAGTTACAGTCGAGACAAGAAATGGAATCAAGTTCTGGATGATAACACAGAAGACAGGCCTAAGATTTAGCAACAGTCCTTAGGAAGACTTGATTTTCCTGGCACCCTAGTGAAAATGAATTGAAAGCTGAAAAAAACCAAACCCTGTTTTCTTGCTTTTTAAAAAAAAACCTTCTTGGATTCTCTGTTCTTGGCTTAATACTGAGGACTGTAAAATGCCAGAAGAAGATGTGGAAAAATCTGGCTAAACCTGTTGGCTTTTTCCACAAGAGCTTGACAATGACCATAAAACATGTGTCTTTGAAATTCTTTAGAGAATTTTAGCAGTTCTCTTGGGGACAATGAAATTTCATGCCAGCTTAAGTCTGTCTTAAAGGTTTTTTAATGTCTCATGTGCTCATGTGTCATTAAGCAATAGCCTCTCTATTCTTGGAGGGATATATAACAGGTCATTAAAGATACAATGGCTGTTTGTGTGTAGAAAAGAATCCCTTGCCAGCTTAGTGCAAGTAGTTTTGCTGTGTGTATAAAAAGTGTATCTATGGGAAGGTTTCCACAACATAAGGAAATAGCATTTCAGGGGTGCAGGAGAGGCAGCAGCAATGTTCTTCGCCTTTTTCAGGGGAGTACACAACCTCTTTGAAGAAAATGCACAGCTGCCTTAGCTAGTGTTTTCACAGTGGTTTTCTGTCAGAACCAAGTCAGGATTAGGCTCATCCTTGAAACTCCAAATGTTGTTTCTGTTTGTCCTCATTTTTGTGTCGTTTTTTTGTATGTACACTGGGAAAAAATCAAACTATGGACCATCTTTTCATATCAATGTACCATAAATGTAAAGACCACACTGGAATATTTCTGGAAAAATAATCATTGCTTCAGAACCAGCCTCTTGGTTATGTGAATGATGACCTGCTTTTCATTTAATATTCACTCTGAATGGGCTTCTATGTTATACAGACTGATAATTGACCCTTGTGCAGCTCTGGCATTAAGTAGGGTACTTTCAGTAAAGTAGCGCTATGAAATCTCACTGCTGCTTACTCTGTTGTATATGCTGAAGCCTAGGGTCATACAATAAAAGAGGCACTAGTAGCAGTGTAAACCCACCCGCCCCCCCTAACATTTCTGTGAGCCAGTGTTAAATTTTCTCACTTAAAGTGAATCATTTGGGGTCTGGGGGAATTGCTAAAATAGACGGAAGGACTTTGAGAATGACCTGTCACTACTTTTTATGCAGGAGGATACCTTGAGAGGTATTTTTGAGCTGTTTTCACTTTATACTTTTTTCATGGCTATACTTCAGAAATCTCATTTTAGATTTCATAGGCAAATTCTACACGACAATCTTGAAGATGGGCGAAGAAACTTGTGTATTGGAGCTTTCTGACTGAAGAGCTTTTTCATTCATTTTTAATGAGGCTATTTCCAGTTGTTTTTAGGCTGAGTGATTTATGTAACAAGAGACACTTTTAAAACTGCTTCTCATTTCTTTCAGCTTACTTATCAGTAATAAAGTGGCTAGTTTTGTGGTCATCTGTCATCCAGTGGGAAAAATAATGATCTGAGTTTCTCAACAGGAAAAACCTTTGAGCTGTTTTTATAAACCGGAAAGGAAAAAAAATTAACAGGCTGCAGCCTAGCTCTTCTATTCCATCTAACTATTCAGAGAGCATGGACTGAGACTTGTACATCCCAGTAAGCACATATGAACTTTTTTGATGTCCATTCTGCATGTTGATTGTGGCTTTTGTACTTGAGAATTTCTTCTGGGTAAAAGTTCAGGATCTTTCTGCTTCTCTTCCATCAGTGTCAGTCTATGCTGGCATGTGTTTTCAGGCTGAAACTAGTTTTAATTTCAGCCTACTTACACTGACCTTATTACTTTGATAAACAGCCCACAAGACAGACTGGTCTGTAATGCAAGCGTTTTTGTTGTTGTTGTTGTTGTAAGTGCAATTTAATCTATTTTCTGGTTGCAGTCGTTTTGTTGAAATCTTAACATAGTCATATATGCAAGTATTTTAGAAATGTCTCTAAGGGAAAATACTCTAAATCTATGAAGCGTTATTGTCTGATAACAGTGCCTTGCTCCTCTGAGCAGCCAGCCGGTATGCTCAAAGGTAGCTTACTTGCCTGACCAGCATTGTTGCTGAAACTGAACTATTTGTCTCTGCTTTGCAAGTACTGTCGTGGTGGAAGATACTGTTTTCCATCTTTGAAAGCCGTCAGCAGCAAGGAGGTAGCGTACTGTTGGGGAGTAACACATGAAATGCTAATCTGCATCAGAGCCAAGTCAGACAGGCTGGTTGAAGTCACTGCCGAAAGCAGTTTGAACTGGCAGATTTGACACTGAAGCAGATGTAGAGCGTAGTTGTTGCTGATGGCAGAAATGTGGCTGTGATGATGTCCAGCTGGTAGTGACAAGAGGTGCTGGTGTGTCCAGTTACTCTGGCACCCTCATTCAGATCTGGTGATGTGTGCCTGAGTCAGGTTTGTGAAGTATCTGCTGTTTCTGTTCCCTTTGGTAGAAATTTCAGACCCTTTCCTCCAATGACGAAACCGCTTTGTAGGGATCTAAGCTTAGCAATGTCAACTTGGCACCCCAGCCTTTTGGTCCAGTGTTACTCCAAACTAAACTCCCAATGGCTATTTCTAGATGACTGCTGACCTGCTCTGTGTCCCGCTGGCATTTCCTTGTCGTGAATTTTACTCATGCCTTTTTAAAGCCATCTGAAGCCCAGTCCCGCTTTCCAACTCCTGCGGCTTTTTAGTAGGAAGAGGAGCAGCTGTCCTTTTGTTCTTGTGCTTTTTCTGATTGTGACCTGTGTGCCCCTCTAAATTCTCACTGCTTTTAACAAGAGCTCTCATTTCACAGGTGACCCAAGGCCGTGGCTAACTCTAGAAAACAGTTGCTTGTATGAAACAGCTGTCTGTGGTGGCTTGCTACACCACACAACAATTTTTACTGACCTAGCCTACAGCAGTTGAGACCTCCAAAATATTTTTAAACTCTGTAAATCTTTTAAATATTGAAACATTTCCAGATAGGGCTCTTGCATCTTCTGCCTTCTTGAAGACTCCTAATTAAATCTAAGGAGATTACTGTATTGAAATAGTTAAACCTTTTATTTTCCCAAATTTTTTCAGGTTATGTAATCAAGCTCTTACTTCAACCTTTGATCTTGATTATCTGATGAAGTGCTTGGCCAGCAGTTCAGTCAGACCAAAAGGGAGGTATGGCAAGTCTTAGGTCTCCACCAGGGAGATAGGACATCTTGTTCTACTTCCGCCATGTTAATCTGTGATCTGGCCACTCCTAATTCAGCAATGAGTTATGATCAAAGCGTAAGCCACAGGTTCATAGAAATCCTCGTGTTTATGTTGAAGTATTTTTTAGGAGAACACTATGCTATTTGAGTACATCTGGAGTGGTTTTAATTTTATTTGTAGAGACACAATTTCTAACAGTTAAAGATGGGCTAAGTCAGAAGCAGGAGATGGTAGGGACTGTACATGATTGCAGAATGCGGAGTGTGTAGATACATTGCAACTCCCAGCTGTAATAGGAAGAGCATGAAAAAAATAGTTTATCTTCAGATTTTCTCCTATAAATGTCTCAGTCTCAACTTTAATAAGCTGTTTTGCCCCCTTTATTGTATCATCTTTCTTCCTGCCTTAATCTTGTCATATTTCTTATGCATCCATGCAAGTGCTCTCGAGGGAAGGAGGCAAGAAACGGAAGTTTCCTTAACTCTCCCTCTGTACTGAGGTGGTTTATCCAGGGTTAAGAAACTTTAAAAGCAGAAACCCCAGCAATCTGCTTAGATGTCTTTTCCTCTGTTTTGTGTAACTTGTTCTTTCCTTTACTTCGGTGCTCTTTTGCTGTATCTGTATTCCTCAGCCCTAGAAGTACTGAATCCAAGCAGCTGTTCCTTCTTTTGCGTTTTCTTCCTCTGTTTGTCAGAGGCTGACAAGATGCAGATTTAATTCTTGGCTCTGATGGCAAATCAGGCTCACTGAAACTGCTGGCTTCTGCTGAAATCTCTTAAAAGAAGCAGCAATGAATCTTGCCAACTCCCAGTTCTCAAAGATGCAGCATGTTCAGCATCAGTGTCCATCAGGTTTGGGGCAGATCTTGATTCTCACAAAATTGTGTGGTGATCCCCAGTACTGTTTTCCAGCCTATTTATGCCAGGCCTCTAAATGGCAAATCAATGTGGGTACTGTTACCTGCTTTTTTTTGTTGGAAATTTAGTTACGAGTATTAAATTTTCTTGTTCTGCTTGCCAGAGAAATTTAAAGGAGTTTTCTTTGCATTTAACTTATCCTGTATCTTTGTCCTGTCACTTAGGTTATAGTATAACATGCAAGATGTGGTTCCCACAGCAACTAGCTCTGCTGTACATTTCTTTTGCCTCTGGGGGCATGTAAAATTCCAGCCATAATAGCCCTGCATTTATCTGTAATCTTGTTCTAAACAAGCTTTCCTTTTTGCTCAGGTTTTCGTACCCTTCTCCATGTCAGCCCCATGCTCTGAAGCATTAAGCAGCATGGCTGATGACTGTCACGTGGATACTTTCTTCCTCTCCTGAGGAGGAACATCAGAAGCAGGCTTCCTAAATGCCATTATGCATGCTTGTTGATGTAGGTGAGGTCAAAGAAACGAGCTCTGGATTTGGAACAGGAAGCATCGATGTTTGCAGTGGCTTGCTGTTGAAACTGAATCAGTGGAACAATTAGGACTTCTTGCCCCGAGGGTGTGATTACACAAAAATTTTCTCCAGCAGCAAAGCTGGTTTAAGAAGTTGCTGGCTGCTTGGTCTCCACCCTGCCTGGAAAACTGGATTACCAATTACTGCAGTGATCTCATTTACAGTATGGCTTCGTAAGCAGATGCATTGGCACAGCAGGGAGGTGGTGAACCATGGAACTCTTTTAAATCTCGATTGCTGTTGAAGAAAACACTGGAGTAGCTCATAGTACAGGGTGTTGAAGGAGACAGTTTTACTGGGGACGTGTGTGGAGTGCAAGACAGGACTATATTTACTAGGTTTCAAGACAGTCCATTGCAAATGGTCTGCCTGATGTCAATATACAAACCCTGAATATCCCGTTCTTACAAATTCAGGATATTGGCCTGCCCGGAGGTTTCTTGTGTCTTCATTGCTCAGATACTGCCGTCGTGGGTGGAAATCAAATACTTGCTTCTGGGAAGTTGGAACTGGCTTCTGTGGATTGAGTCAGGCCTAATCGGATATTCTCTAACCATGTCAAAATGGGAAAGGGGAACTGTGGGGCTTCCTGCTCTTCACTGCTGGGGTGCAGTGGAGGGAGCAATGGGATGTCTGTTCCGTTTGTGCAGCCAGACAGACATCAGTCTGTTGGCTGCGGAACTGGTGTGAGCAGTAAGGACTCGAGAAAAAGTCGCTTGCTGCATGTTTGTCTGTGACCCGCAGTAGTTCCAGGTTGGGTTTTATAAGGTGAGGGTAAGTCTATGTACAGCTAGATCCCGGTGACTTTCGCTGTCATGAGGAGCTATTACATTAGCAGCTTTCAGAGCAGTCCAGGAAGCTGGTGAGTTTGAGCAGAAAACCACTTAACTTCCAATTGCTGTACAGTTCGAACTGAGAGATTGTGCTTTACTAAGTAGATGTAATATGGTTTGTGATTTGTGTCAGAATATACTGAGACACTTTAATTAATGATGAATGATAAATAATGTTAAATGCTTTATCAGATTGCATAATATCTTGTAGGCTTCCTGTTGGTATGCTGTACAGTGTATATTTGATGGGCAGGAATTTGTTTATAGCCACATTTTTTCCGCATCAATCTCTAAATGTCCTCTCTTTTCTTTTGTCTTCTGTTTGGCTTTGAGATCAGTTGCTCATGACCAGACTTCTTTAAACATCCTTATTAATGACAGCATTATTTATATTTACATTTAGGCTCCAGTTATGGCTCTTCTCTCTGTCTTGTCTTTTCCTGATATGCTTCCCTTTCTGGGCTTAGAAGAGCTTTCCAGTCAGCCTCAGCAAAACTTAATTTCTTTTTCTCTCTCACTTGGGCAGACCCTCCTGTTCTGTGTATCTGTAGCTTCTACTCATGCATTTCTAATGAGAAAAATCAGGAGGGAACTGTTGTAATCAAACCTAGTGCCATATATAATACACACCAGAGTACTTCACAGCGTTACCTAAAATGAAAGTTTTATTCTAGGGAGGAGTCAAATGTTTTTTAAAAAAAATTTTTTTAAAGACATTGTAATGGATTTTTTTTTTTCCTCTTGAAAATCTTGTAACTGTTCTCTAATATGGAGTTGGGTGCCTTATTTTCAGTGTGAACCTCATCTTCTGGCCACTAGATTATGGAAGACTTTTTGTCTTACACAATGAGATTGAACAGTTTGCGCATGGAGCACAAATCCGTATCATATCGAAACTGCATTTAAGCAGAGATCTAACTATGTTCAGATGTACTCTCACTTCCCCAGTTATTCTTAAACTGGTTTGGTAGCTGGCTCAGAAACTGACTGTATCTGGAATCATCATGTTTTGAAACAGTATGATCAGTCTGTAAAGCACATGCTCTTGTGTAGATGGGATCTTGGTTCCAGTTCAGCTGAATTCGTTTCCAGTTAATTTCTAGCAGTTAATGTATTGCTGGGTCAGGAACAGGCCACTTTGTGCAGAACAGTCGTTTTTCCCCTTAGGCAAAGGATAGGGCTCTGATCTGCTAATCTATTATTTGAGTGTAACACAGTTGTTGTAAGTGAGAAAATTTTTCTACATCCTAAGGCAGTAGAGGTCTTACCCTAGTGTGTCACATGCTTAACTGAGAACCTTGGGAACAACTCTGCATTGAATTTATCAGGCTGATGCTGAAATCCAATCTCTATCTTCTAGCAGAAAGTGTTTTCCTCAATAGCTAAATTCCCATGACTTCTGCTTTCAAAGTAGCTTTGTGCTTAGCTGTGGGTTTCTGTTTGGGGATCTGGGTATTGGATCTGGGGATCTGACATGGGTTGTTCCATGTCAGGCTTTCTGAGCCAGAATGCCAGAAGACTTTGAATGCAGCACGAAGCAGTGTGTGGAAATGCAGCTTGGCTTCATTCTTTGTTTTCCGTGGTGCTGTGCTTTATGAAGTTGCAATTGAGTTGGGAGTCTGTACCAACTCCCAAACTTACTGATTTGTGAGGTGGAAAAAATCACGACTTTATTGTGTTGCGGTGCCAGTAACAAAACTCCCCCCCTGCCCCCGCAAACTAAGTGGGGATGATCCATCTTCAACAGGAAGGTGGCTCTTGGGTTGCTTTTCTGCTGTTTCCCGAACTAAGCATTTTGCTGATAGCCTTTTTGCTGTTCTCCTTTCTGTAGAAGACTGGCAAATTCCTCCACTTCTTTGAACATCTCAATATGAAAGTGGTTTTTAAAAAATGTGCTTAAAAAGTGCTAGGCTAGACTGGCAGCAGATATAGTATGGGTGTGAATCAGCCTTTTCACGACGAAGGCTGGCTATGTGCTTGACCTCTTGTCTGTCTAACCCCCACCCCCTTTTCTGGGTTAAATACAACCTCTAACATGGCTAAATACAGGATTTTTTGACTGAATGAATTTGAGCACCATATGATCTGCCTCCTCATGTTCCCTGAGCCCTTTGCAGGAGAAGGGAAATGTTTGTGAACAAAGTCTGCTAACAGAGTTGTGGGTGGAAAGAGGACAAAACGAGTACGTGGAGAACCACATATTTTCACTGGACTTCTAAAACAAGTGACAGTTTGTTCTTCAGATAAAGGCACATTTGAGAGGAAAAACCTGAACAGTGAAAGTAGAGTGGTTTTCTGGTGGTTTTTTCTTAGGTGTCACAAAAATTCTTGTCCAAAATAAGAAGCATCGAGGCTTGTAAGCACGTACTTTTCAAATATGAATGCGTGACAGGCTGAATCCCAGGTGAGTCCTCATGACACAAAACAGAGGATCCTTTTCTCAGACTCTAGAACCTAAAGGCGAGATTTCAGTGAAGAGGACCATACTCTGGTGTCTGGGGTTTTACAGTTTCATTCGGTAGAGATAATCTTGGTCCCATGCAGGAAGTCCAGCGTATGTCAAAACAACCTGAGTGACGACTGGGTGAAACCTTTGGCTAAGTAGTTAAGATGCGTGTCAAAACTCACTGAAGATGAGTGTGTTTCTATGCTTGAATAGGGTAAAGGAAGGCTGAACACTGCTAAGAGTATTCTTGCATAAAATGTTGGGGGGGATGTTATGCAACTTCATTTCTATATTTCTTAATTTTCCTTGTTTTTTTCTGTTTTGTTACTGTCTGTGTGTTAAGATTGTGTCTTCTGCAAATACCTTTAACCAGGCAAAGGTTTTTTGGGAAGAGGAAGGTAAGAGGAAGCTGGAGGTGCCATTCAGGGCAGCCAGGGAGCTGGTCTAATCACTTGCTGCTGACAAAAGGGGTTTCCTCCCCCATTCACAAATGTGTTCTCCCTCCTTCTTACCCTCCTTTTCCTCTTCATTGGCTCTGAAACACATCTGTTCGGAGGTTACGCTCACTACCAACCAAGCATAGCCTGCCTCTCCCTGCCCCTGTTTATTTTTTTGGTGGATTTAGTGGGTGGCTTGGTGTACAGCGTGAGGACTGGTGCTGGTGGGCCAGACAAGATGGAAAGTGTGCGGCTCGGCAGAGTGGGGAATAGTGGCTCTCCTGACTGCAGCAAGCTGTTAGATGAACTCAGCACATACCGTTTCCCACAAACCAAGGGACACCGTGCACCCATGTAATTGTTTCCTGTGCAGTTTGAATTGTGCAAAACAAGCCTTTCCACATAGTATTCGTATTCAAACCTTGCAAGCCTTTTTGCTTTCACGTGAGAATCCAAAAATAAAATACTTTGCTAAGCAAAAACCTATCCATGCAATTGTTTTGGCCTAGAAATTCAAATAGGATAGTTAATAAAATAAATTTTAAAGGGGGAAGGGTTTTTTGTCTACCTGAAGCTGAAGGATGAAAAGAAGAAAAAACCTAACCCAAAAACCTCCACTGTATTTTTCTGTTTGCTTCAAAAATTTACAAGGTGGAACTTGTAATTTCCCCATTGACCAAATTCATGAGAGTAAGTTTCTCAGCTTTTGCTGTTCTTCACATACAAAAAAAATGTTTTCTCTTACAGTTTTTTTTGATTGCGAGTTAGGAAGAATGAACTTTTCCAAACTTTTCTAAAACTTTTAACTCAGCTTTTCTAAACTAGCTGAGTTAGTACTGAATTATTCTTTTCCTGGAAGCTTACTGTTCAAAGACAATCAAAGCTGGAATTTGTTTTGCAGTCATGCCTGCTTTTCTCATTTCTTAAGAACTTCCCAGTAGTGCTGACATTGCTTTGTGCCCATAGCTGTAAAAATCCTACTAGCTGACTATCCAGTCATTAAACCATAGAAACCCAAGTTCGAAGGGGCTAAATAGCACAGGCCTGGAAACAGGCTTAGACATCCCATACTGGAGCAATAAAAATACAGTTCTGAGAAGACTGTCTTCAGTCCAGATGCAAATATCAAGAATATAGTACCCAATATATCATGAAAACAGGACCTTGCATGGGAGGCGTGTTACTAGTCGTTGATTCTGTTTATTCCTGCGCGCAATTCAAAGGTGGTTTGCTCTATAAAGCGTGGTTGGTCATGCAAGATGATGTAATTCACACCATGGTTGGGAGAGAGACTAAGCGTGATGTTTCTAAGGAAGGATCTAAGCTGTTCCAGTTCTGTACACAGTGAAGAAGAGACTTGCTGTCAGAATTCAGCCTCATTTATTCTCTATTTAATTATTTCCACTTTTTTTCTGTTAGGGCTCTGTCATCCCTTAACATATTAGATTTTTCCTGCTATTCCTCTGCACAGAGTTTGTAAGAGCTAAAAGAGAGAGTCTAATTTTATCAAGCTTGTTGCCTTCGGCTTGTGAGTCCTGGCAGTGCCCTGCTTTTTCCATTTCCCCCTCCTGCTTCTCCAGTACTCAGTACTAAAACAGCTGTAGCATCAGTATCTACTTAAAAACCTTCCAAGAGTCCTGTGTATGTATACTTTACATTTTGGCTTGTTTAAATAACTTCTTGGTTACTTGTGATCACAGGGATTTTACAGCCCACCTTGAAGATCTGCACCCCTGTTAAGACTCATGTGTGAGGCATGCATCGTTGCCTCTGCTTTCCTGCAGCAAGGACTTCAGCTGCTGACTTTGATCGTGACCATCGTTGCTTCCTCTCCCAGTGAATTCCTTGGACTTGTGTATTAAGTGATTATAAAGTACACTTAGCTGTGAATCAGTTCTTCTAGTTTAAACTAGCGTGTTTAACTCTTTTTTTCTCTAGGCTCTGTTTTGGATATTATAAAGCACATTGTGGCCAAAGGAGAACACAAGACTGGTGTCCTGGATGAAGCCTGTATAGCCACAATCCTTAAGGAGGTGCTGGAGGGGCTGGACTACCTGCATAAAAACGGACAAATCCACAGGTATTTTCCATTTTTCTCATCTTTGTCCTGAAATGTGTGTCACTGAAACAGAGTAGCTGAGCACATGCAGTCTCATCCCACAACCAGCTCTGAGGGTATGGAAGGAGGAAAGTAAAGGTGGGAGCTTAATCAAAACTCAGAATTTAAATGTGTATATAGTTGCCGCTGCTTTAGGAAATACTATGACTAGGCCAAGTTTGGGTAAACTTTGGGGTATTGAAAGTTCTGATATAGAGAACCTCTTCCCAAATGTCAACATCCAGCTGTGAAGTATAGCTGTTGGAGCTGGAAAACTTCAGCTGGTTTTGTTTCTTGCAGAGCTATAAATGACCAAGAGCACTGCATAGGAGGTGTTGAGCAATTTAATAAGGAGCTGTTCAAGCTGTTCTTGCTTTTTTTTTTTTTTTTTTTTTTTTTTTTTTTTTTAAGTCTAGTTGCAAGATCAACATCATGAAATTTGAATTTGGGTAGTTTAATTAAAAAAAAAAAAGATGGAAACAAAATTAGTGGAAAAACCTCTGTAGGCAAAACCCAGTTAACTAATGGCCTGTGATTTGATGGATCACTGAAATGTGTGGGTTTCTGCTGCTATGTCGTTTGGGAGATATTTTTAAATTATGTTTTCCTCTCCCCTGTTGTCAAGGTGTGGTGTAGTTCAGAAAGAGAGGATACTAAGTCAGTATGTTCTGCTGTTAAAAAGAATGAGATTTGCAATCCTAAATATGTGCTGAAAATAGAGTATACTACTTGCGGGTAATATACATCATCCCAGCCACAGACTGCTGCTGGGAACAACAGCCTCTTCTTTCTTGGGAATTTTGTGAGCTTGGCTGTCTTCTGGTACAATGCCATTAAAAGCATTGCTGCTGCTGTGCTGGAGTAAGTTTCTGTCCTCTTATGACAGCTGCAGAAGAAGAGGTAACTCTTTTTGCCAAAATGTTATTTTAATTAGAAAATCCAAGAAATATTTATTTCATATTTTTAGTCAAACTGACTGGCTTTCATAGGTTATTTTGGGTTAAAAAGAAAAAAATAGTTGGAAACAGTTCTGGTGGAATTCTTTTCCCTGAAAGAAGTCTCAGATTTCGGTTTCCAGTCTCCATTAAAATTCCGATTTAACAAGAATGGTTGTCTTCATTGAAGACAGTTTTGATTTCATAGCTAGTTGCTTAACTTTGTTTTTTAGAGATAAGACTTCAGGCAGCTCTGGGAATTTAGAGTAAAGTAATAGACCAACTTAACTTGCTGAGGATGTGGTAATTTTTCACCCTTGCCATAAGTAATTGACAAAACCATGTTCATCTGTGACTTGCAGTTGATTTGCTTGGCTGATTTGGTTCATCTTCTGGTCTAATGAAATCAAAATATGTATGTTAAAGCAGCAGTAACCTGTTAACATTTCAGTTTTTCTGAAGATGTCACAGTGATTTCTGTATTGAAAGAGAGGTGGTTCTCCATTTGACTTGCTGTAGTGAAAAAGCAAAACTGGTAATTGTGGTAAAGATTATAGAGGATATATTCATGTGTGGGGTGTGGCTTTTTTACTGCACTCAGCAAAAATATGATGTTCACAGAAAGTTCAAACTGTTTGGTCTGAAGAAAATGTGATTCATATTGAATCATTTGGAAGCGGACTGAACCAAACCTGCTGTGACCGTTCTTGTCCTGCTTGTTGAAGCATTTTGCCCATATTTAGGGAACTTCAGCAAAGAAATCAAAGCTGTGTCATTGCTGCAGCTTAACGTTGCGGTTGTGTGTCAGCTACTTTGCATTTGTTGCATCCCTAAATTTTGGGGCTGCTCTGACAGTTGTGTAATGATTTATCAGAACAATGCGTTTGGATTACCTCATTGTGTTGGGGCATGGTGGTCTGGGAAATTTGGAGAAGTGGTAATATTCACGATACAGAAAGTTGTGTAGTTTCCTACCTGTGATGCAAAGGATGGGTTTTTAACTGTTGGCAGAAAGGAAGCTTACATGCCTTTGAGGGATGAAACATGTTTCCCTAATGGAGTTAATCGTGCTGTCTTGCATATTTTATCCAGATGTGTGTACACTGAGAAATACACAGTTTAAAGTTGTAGTGCAGATGGGACCTTTCCTCATACATAGGAATATCTGTATGGTTTTCCCATTTTGCTTAATGCTAGGGGTCATATTATTGGTCATGCCTAATGGGAAAGGCAGGTGGAAATCTTGCAGTTGTGCCAGAGATGCTCTGAGAGGAAGTGTTTAAAATAACTAAACTTTGATCCCCTGGGTCATGTTAAAGTATCTGGCTCTAAAGGAAACCGCATCAGGTGATGGCTGAACTGCTGAATATAATGTCTGCAATGTGGGGCAGCTGCATTTGGGGTGAACTTCAGGCCAAAGCAAGATCAGCTGTAAAGGGTCAAAATTGAAGGGCTTGGGTTAGACCTGGAACAGCCAACCCAAAGCAAGCAGCCATCCAGCAGAGCAAAGTGTTCAGCTGGTTACACAAAATATCCCAACTCCATTTGTATTACACCTAGGAGAAAACAATGAAGTTGGAGACACGGTATGGGTGAATGAATGTAATTAGCACATCTGAAGTTGGACAACCAGGCTGATGGCAAAGCCTGAAGGATGAATATCTGGACCCAGATGTAATTTTGTGGGTGCTGTTGACCTGAAGCAGAGACAGCTTGCTACTGCTGTAAATCATCAGTGAGTTCAGAGAATATATGTCTGACAGTGGAGCTGCTTGATTCTTTTAAATTATGCATCATCTTAAATGGGTAAATTAAGTTAGCACGTGGAAGACTGGCTTAATGAAATTCTGCTGCTGCTGAATCTTACTCTGCGTAAGCCTGCCTTGAACTTAATGCCACTTCCAATTAAGGTTTGGGGAGCTGGCTTCGTGTGGAAGTGTAAATCCCTGCTTTGGACAGGAGAGTAGCTTGACGGTATTCTCTAGAGGAGATTAGAAAGCCAAATATCTAGTGGAGGCTTAAATTATAATTTTTTTTGTTTACTTTCCTAATTAACAACCACAGCAAGGCGGAGACTTGAATAGATGCCATTGTTCAGCCACAAATGCTTAGGTCTTCCACAATGTCCAAAGCGATATTTTATTTTGCATTTGTCTTGCAAGGGCTGTTGGGGACAGAGTCTGAGGCCTTATGGAAAAGACGAAGGAGAAGGCAGAATCAGTTTTATTTTCATGAAACACTCTATACCAAGGTAATGATTACAAATGATTTCTGTCTTCCTCCAAAATCACCACTGCCTCCTGTATCTCAGAGTTGGCAGCTCTCTGCCTTCATTGCCATGTGCCTGTCCCTGGCTGTCTCTCCTGTGGCAGCTGCCACTGTCCCCATTGCGGTTTTCTGTGTAGCATGGTGATCCCAATGACAATTTGAAATCCTAGTGATCCGGCTCATGTTAAGTGAGTTAAATACCTGGGCACCAGCCAGTGTGCTGAGGACAGAGGGCCAGACTCAGAAACCTTCGGATGAAGCTGTCCTGCAGGAATCTGCTCGGACCCATTTTTTTTATGGAAGTCGAGCAAGACTGACGTGCTGCAAGGGGTTGCTCCTGGGCTAATCTTGTCTGGGTGACACACAGGGTATGTTGCACCTCTTTCCCATTTGGACTCTGATTTCTCTGTGTATTTGGGGATTAGCAGGAGTTTGATGAATGACTTGAAAATAAAACTAAAGCAAAACCAACCCAAGGGGTTTTATTGCTTAAAAAGACTTGTTGGAGGGAAGTTCAAGGCTTTTTCAGGTGGTGCTCTTTATGGTAGTCTGACAAATGAATCATGCTGATTAACTGTTACAAGGTCTTTCTGTCTTTCTCCCTATTTTTATCTCTGAGCTTATCTTCTGTTCATGATTAGCTGTTGTGTAACTGAATATTTCAGTTAGTCCAGGTGAAATGATATGCTGCTCAAATATAATCAGATTCTCCTATTGCAGGATAATAAATGTGATACTCGTATGCTTTTTTGTAAAAACAAAAAAGCTTAGGAAGTGGTTTAGGGTTGCATGCACTTGAAATATTGGCATGGCAGTGATCCAGCTGTTAATTTGTTTGCTGCTCTACTTAGGGGGTCGGAGGTGCAATAACATGTTTGATATGCTGAGTTAGATCAGCTTGTGCCCCCATACAGAATGTTTCGGGGGTTTTTTGGTGTCTTTTCAAAATCAGTTTTCTGAGTGTGGGGCAGCAGGGTGCTGTGGCAGCTGTTTGAATGTTGCTTTGAAGACACCCTGGAAACAATATTCTTGCTGTGTTTTTATGCTACATATATTAGCTTATTTTTTTGGACCTTAGGATGGTTTTGACACAGGATCAAAGTTTGTCTGCCTCTTCTACCTATATTAAGAGAAAATAATTTCTGAAAAATGGATACCTCTATGTGAGCACATACACATCACCAACACTTGGGGGGGGTTGCAGGAGTGCTCCTCCAGTAGCAAGTTTCGGATTTAAGATGAAGGAGCTGATGGATATATTTTGGCAGAACTCAGCTGTCCTACAGGATTCAAGCTTAATTTTCATGTAGCTGATTAATGTATTGATAGCTGTGCTGGCAGCTATTGTGGTTAAACTGGATTCCAGTATGCCTCTGATTATTTTGATGACTGAAATACTGTACTTATTTGTTTCTGTAGCAATACTGCAGGAGAACTTCACAGCCCTTCTCTCCACAGGGCTATAATCTTGTTTTGGGGAGTGCATTTTGGAACTGAACTTTAGTAGGGGAGGATTGAGGAATGGATAATGGGATGTGGACCCTTTCATCTCTAATTGCCAGTTTGATTTTAAGACAGGAGACTAGTAATTTGAAAGCTAGCTATTGCTCAGCTGTGGGAAGTGGAATTTTATACTCGAAGTGTACTGTGGTCTCTTCTCTCTCATAGTACAGCATGGGCACAAGTAACCTTTAGAGGTAGTTAATATAAATTTTAAAGCTTTCACTTGTAAACAGTAGCCAGAACAATAGAAATGTTACTCTTGGTGTCTTGGTGGGAAGGAAGAAAAGATGCTGCTCTAGATGGTACTGGGCAATTTGTTCCCCCAAATAAACACCTTGCTGCGCAGCACCAAGGGCACAAGGACCAATGAATCTCCACTCTGTACACAGCAGTCAGACTGGGGCATATTGTGGTGGCTTAGCGAACCAGCATGTTCTCCTGGTGGCTGTTTCTTCCACTGCATCATCCAGAAACTCATTGTTTAACAAAAAAAAAAGTTTCCCTGTGGTTACAGAGAGAAAATATGAACCAGATGTAAATCCCAAATCTGCAGACAGCCAGAAACAATAGCTCCTGTGGAGACAGTTTTCCTCGAAGTGGATAAAGACAGTGTCTGCTCTAAAGCCTAAAAACCTGGCAATTAAAACTCTGATGGTAAATATCACTGCTGATGAAAGCACAGGAGTGCTGGGGGCCCTGCAGTGTCTCCAGGCTAATGTCAGTACTCCAATTCTCAGGGGCTCCGTGTGTTACGAGGGTCCATGTAGTGGCTTGCAGAGTGATGCCTGAAGCTGAGCGCTTGCTGTATGACTGTCGCATTCAGGTGTCTGTCCCCATGTCATTGTCCTCGGACCCAGGTGCTGTCTCTGGACTTTGTCACTGGATGTCCTGCAGTTACTCAAAGTAACTTCAATTTAGTCCAAGGGAAAAACAACTTTTTGGTATAACTACTATGTACCACATTAAAAAGGAGATAAGTTTTTAGGTTTTTCTCCCCACTTTGTTATGTGGAGATGAGAAGCAGGAAAAATATCATGAAGAGCAGGAGATAGAGGTCGGGGTGATCTCTGAAAGGTTCAAGAGCAATGACAGGTTTCGGTCAGTGATCCATGACTGAGTTGCGCACTCAAGTAATACGGTTTCTAGCAATTGCCAAGTTGTCAGGAGTATTTGGATTTGATGTGTTTCCAGGGGAATAATCTTCATTCACTGCAGTATTAATTGTATCAGGTGAAAATATAACAGACTGTCTTAGCTTTCGACTTTGAAGAGACCAAGTGCCATTTGGACGTACAAACAACTGCTCTGTTTGTGACATCCTTCTCATGTTGATGCTTTTATCTGGTGTCGATTACTGGGACTACTAGATCACCCAGTATAGGCTCCTGCAGCATCTTTCCAGCAGTAGAGTGAGTAATTGTTTAAATCACTGGTGTTCATCCTTTCTACTGTGATGCATCAAGTGAATAACCCACTCCAAAAAGATGGCTTTGAATATTGTCCCCTGTTGTAATGCAGCAGATTTTCTGGCCTTTGTAGATCCTAAAAGCTGCATATGTGGAGATGCCTTAAGCATTTATTCAGACCACTGCAGTCTTTTCATTCATGTCTTATGCTAAAGCATGAGAAAAAGGTCACTTGCTAAATTCGTGTGGTAACATATTAAGCACTCTTGAAAACTTTGTGAGGCTGCATCAGAAATTATTTTTGCATGTTTACTAAATCAAATTATATCCTGTCTTGCAGGGTTCTTATAAAACTTTGAAAAGTAAAACTTAATACTTCCAAAAACAAAAGCGAGACAAACCCCACACACATTTATGACAACAAATAGGGAACTGCCACAGAGAAATCTATCATATCATGGCAGCCTGGAAAGCATCACCAAGTTAGGCTGTGAGTGCCAGGAGGACTGTTTCCATTGTACAGATACCCAATTTTATAACTGCTTTCTCCATTTTATAGGAATAGCTGGATGAAATAAGGATATCTTCTTTCCTCTTCCTGTGCTGGCCATGCTTAAAACTGTCGTCTTCTAGATTTTGGAGAGGGAAGTTGAGCTGGCAAGTCTCTCACAAGTCCTGGTTGTCTTGAATTTCTCCTTCTGTGTCATGTTGCAAATGTTTCTGAGCAAGAGCTGTGGGTGGCTTTGTAGATATGGACGGCTCTTGGCTGTGTAGTGGAATGCCTTGGACCTTGTGTGTGTATAGATATACATACCGCTTCTCCAGAACAGGGGTGCTTATTGCCTCTTGGAAATTAACACCTTTTTGAGCCGCCCTATATCAGAGTTTTGGGGCCTTATTTGATCCAAATTGATTGTGTTTACTGGAATGAACTTTCATCTCTCCATCATGGCAGGGTCAAGGCAGGGAGATGAGTGAATCACTGGCTTTCCTGTTTCATCTGCTCCCTGATCCATCTTGTACTCAAACTGGGGTGATCTGCATGTGGTAGTTTTGGGGAAATTCCTATTTCTGAGCACACTAGGAACATGTTTTAGCATGCAGGAGATACTGCAGCATGGTGGCATGCATCACTAGTATTGCCACATGAAGCGTGCCCACCTCTTTGAATGTTAAATAATTTGACAATGAAACATTGAAATAAGGCCATGTTATAACTTGACTATTTTCCTCTGTTACCAATGACTAAGTCAGGGCTTCCCAAAAATATCTGGGCCTCCAGGGGTGACTTCAGAGCTTGCTGTGTGTGTTGCTTTTCATGCAGTAGCTGTTAAAGGAGCTTTGTGCCTCGTCCCCACTGCAGTCCTTAGGAAGTAGGATCAGGAAAAGGAAGGGCTGAATAGGTGAATTTGTGGAAGAAATCCTAGTACATTTTTAGCTGCTGTTCAATGGTATGAAAACTTGATTTTAAAGCCTGCTGGGTAGGGCCCTTTCCTGAATGGGGATTCAAGAGAAAATAAATGAAGTTCTGACTGAATAGGGGAAACTTTAAAAAGTGGTGTATGAGATTAGAGATGTAGCTTCTCTCTTGCATTGACTGTTGAAGGGCTGAAGCTTGTCAGAAGCCCTAGCTGCTTGGCAAATCCACCTTGCCATAAGCTGATATTACAACAATGATGTGCATTGGGGTGAATATGTGAAGCAACAGCCTCTTTTGTAGGAGGAAGAAGTGAGGCCATGAGGGTTGGTATGATTAGGTAGTCTCCGTGTTGGGAGATAGGGCTAGGTCTAGTGTTTGTAGTACTTTATTATCTGGCTGAAGGAGCTGATCTGTCTGAAAACTGTTTTTTAAGGTTGTGGTTTTAGCTGGAGCAACTTCCCCCATACTGGTGTGTAGTTGAGGTTACCTGAGCACTGGGCTGGAGGCATGGTGTTGGATGGGAGGTAAAGTCCAAGGCAGACAGGATCTGTCATTGAGCCATGCCTCCCTTTAACCATCGTTAGGCTTGTAAACATGTGGGAAGAGAAAGAATTAATGAGAGCACAAAACCATCAAAGACGAAGTTGGCACAGGAACAAAAAGTGTAAGCTGGACATAATTTGCTGAGATAAAGGAAAGTTGTAGGCGCTGTGATAACAGCGACTGTGTGACAGACAGGAATGCAGTAAGTGATGTGACACACTGCTTGCTGTCTGTCTTCATGTCAGAGACTCGCACCAAGTTAGCCTAAGGTCTGCAACTCTTTCTTCACTGCCTCAGCATCTTACCAGCCCCTGGAGCTATTCAGATAACTAAGATGACAGAGTGAATTTTGGGAGGATGTCCTGCAGCTTTCTTTGGTGTGCCCTCCCTTGTCTGAGCTGACATAGCGACTTAACCTAAAATGAATCAAATTTCTGAGTCATGGTTTTTTGGGCCCCAAACCCTCTACTTAAAGCAGCAGTCTACTTCTGCAGCGTTGGAGGGCAAATGATCAGGAGGAATTGTACCTATCAAGTGCATCGTGGATCCTCTGAAACGTGTTTTATGTTTTAGCTAAAATAAAGTACAATGGGAGATTCATTTCTCATGTAGCCCTTACTGGGGTTTCTGTTTGCCTATGCCAGGAGACCGGATGCAGTTATCTCTCCCAAGAGGTCTCTTCACTGTGCTGAGCGTGATCTGCCTGGAAGTTAAGGGTAGGGCATGGAGAAAACAAGTACTAGATGTACTTGTATAGCTTGTCTTGTTGGAAGCTGACAATCCTTTCCAGTAGGCTTTGCCTACACACCCCTCTGTTTGCAAAGCCAGTCTGTCAGTCGCTTCTGCCTTTCAAAGCCTTGCTTCACGCTGCTTAAAAGAACCAAAAAGAACTTTTTAAAATTCCTGATAACACTGGATTATTTGTCTAACCTTCTCCAGACATTAAAATGACAGTTAAAAAGCCTTAAATATTCCTACCTACCTGTCCCCCATGAAGTTGGGGCTTTAAAAATGCATCTACTGTTTGAGACTCGGAGTAAATCATGAGTTGCCTTGTGCTGCTGGCATTTAGCTCCTGCGTTGAGGCCCTCATCTTTCACCATGGCCCAGCAGCTGGCAGAGCAGCTCAGAGGAGGGTAGAAGCAGTCGCTGTGCTTCCCTGATCCTGAGCAGTAAAGCGTGTCGTTGGGATGGTCCCCCACTGTAATTTATAGCAGCCTGGCTGCTGCTGCTGGTGCTGGCTGCCAGGGGCTGCAAGGGCCTGCTGAGAGGGCTGTGGATGAGCAGGGATGAAGCAAGCTGTGGACTTGGCTCTCTCTTCCCCCTGCTTATGCCTGCCTCAGCAGGGAGGCTGGAGAGAGGGGTATGGAAGCTGCTTTGCCAGCTCTCTGCCATTGGAAGACCTTCAAGCTTTGGGAGATGTTCCCAGGTCCAGCTCTGCAGAGTTAAGTACAGCACTGTAACAAACAGTAATTGCGTCTCACCCAGGAGTTTGGGACTTAAGGCTCAACCCTGTGGCATGAAAATGTTAGTACACACAGCTTTACTGAGCAGGTACAGGGAGCATGCTAATGTACAGCACTTCTAATACAGTCGTCTTGAATACCTTCTCCTATGCTGTACTGAACGTGCTGACATTTGAGGGTGTAAAAATACTACTCTGCTTGCACTCTCCAAGCTTAGTTTCTGTTTTGCAGCTCTCTCAAATCTTAAAGCTCTTGAATATAGCCAGCTTTTTGTATCTTGGCTTATAAGGCAAAGGGAAGAGGTGACATAGGTAACAGCATATCACTGAAGGGAGAGTAATGTTTGATAGTGGAGAGAATAGTGCTCATTTGGTGTATAATGTCACAAATTGCTTCATATTTAACTGTAGGTAGAGATATTGTCCAGGAAGTACTTTGCAAATTACTGGGAACAATGTCAACTCCAGCAATTGGTTGCATTTAGTATAAATATTTTGAGTTATTCATTACCATTAACAGAAAATAGTAATTCTTGTATCTTGCACCTTCTCTTTTTTTTAAATGGAACTTGGCAGGACCAACCACTCTTTCTTCATGCCAGATTACGCACTATAGAGTTCAGTCCATGAAAATTTATTGTTATAGCTGATGTAAATTGCATCTAATGGGCAGATGACTCATGGCTGTGCTGACAGCCAGCATTGCATCCTAAAGGCACATATGAGCAGGTTAGAAGCAAAGGCACAATAAACAGGGTTTATCTTCCATTTCCGCCTTCATGTGACAGTTTTCTTCTCAGTGCTAGGCTACAGAAGTCCTGGGATGCCACTCTTTGCTCAGGTCACTTGTATCACGGTTGCAGTGCCCTTAACAAATTGTCCTAGCTATTGCTCCCAATGTAGACTTTTGAACACAAGCCAAGTGAATCCTTTTTGATTTCCAAACAATATTAAGAGGCTTGTTAAAAAGCAGTAACTTAACATGCTTCATTGGTTCTTGCAAACTGTCCTAGTTTCAGCTGGGATAGAGTTAACTGTCTTCCTAGTAGCTGGTACGGTGCTATGTTTTGAGTTCAGTATGAGAAGAATGTTGATAACACTGATGTTTTCAGTTGCTGCTAGTAGTGTTTAGACTAATGTCAAGGATTTTTCAGCTTCTCATGCCCAGCCAGCGAGAAAGCTGGAGGGGCACAAGAAGTTGGCACAGGACACAGCCAGGGCACCTGACCCAAACTGGCCAACAGGGTATTCCATACCATATGACGTCCCATCTAGTATAGGAACTGGGAAGTGGGGGCGGGGAATCGCCGCTCGGGGACTAGCTGGGTGCCGGTCGGCGGGTGGTGAGCAATTGCACTGCGCATCATTTGTACATTCCAATCCTTTCATTATTGCTGTTGTCATTTTATTAGTGTTATCATTATCATTATCCGTTTCTTCTTTTCTGTTCTATTAAACTGTTCTTATCTCAACCCGTGGGTTTTGCTTCTTTTTCCCGATTTTCTCCCCCATCCCACTGGGTGGGGGGGGAGTGAGTGAGCGGCTGCGTGGTGCTTAGTTGCTGGCTGGGGTTAAACCACGACACAAACACTAGTTCTTTTAAGTCTGTAATATGAAGTTTTATTGCGTATGCCAGGATTGCAAAGTTGCAGCTGATTATTGATAACGCTGCTTTCCATTACAGACTAGCAAGTCTTTCTTTTTCCCTTAGTGTTGTCACTGCAACGACAGCCATTATATGGTAGTGCCAAGGATTGAGGGCTATGGGTGAGGTAAATCTGATAAATTTAGCAGGATTTTAAGGACTCCTGTAGGCTTTTTGTAGTGGGAACAAGCCATTAAGATACAGTTCCTGTAGTTCCCCACCTGCCCCGTTGAAAAATTAATTGTGGGAAGGTGTGGGAACACTGCACTCAAAACTGGGGAGCATCATCTTATTGCCTTCCTGTCCTCCCAGGTCTCCTGTAGCTGGATGCTTGATTGTAATTTTGTTAGATCGTGATCAGTTTTGGTTATATAGCTTCTAATGCCTATGGCCCAGCCCTAACCTCGAGGCATTAATGTGATGTAACTGGTACGTTAGTGTTTGATCGTTAGTGTTTGATCGCACTGGGAAGCTAAACCAGTTTGAAATGCAGATGAGGAGGGATTTCTGCCATGCTGCGAAACCTTTCAAGGCTGATGTGGAGAATCCAGCTTTGTACTGGAGCCAGTCCAAACCCCTCTTCCCACTCTGGTTGTGAAGTATGAGGTAAATAAAAACATAATTGTTTTTTTGTGGAAGGGCTTTTGGAGGCTTTAGAAGGGAGGAAGATGACAGCTACGGCGCGGCAATGTCCAGAACTACGATAGCATTTGTTAAGCTACTGGCAAGAGAGAGTTTACTCCAGCATTCTGTAACTTCATTTTAAATGTGATATAATTGCTGTTTACGCTACAGCCTAAAGCTGCTTCCTGTTTCCAGTGTAGTAGTAATGCCAGAGGCACACCATTTATTGCGAGTGTATCAGCCCAGGATATGGTCTTTACCACATTAATAGGAAGTACCTTCAAATTGTTAGACTTGGCAATAACTATATCCTGGAGTAACAAACTTTTTGCCATTCAGCTTGGGAGTTTATAAGCATCTCCTGATGAGAATAAACAGGAAAGCACTGTTCTTCTCTCCCTCACCTCATTGCTTTAAATGCAATTAATTAATCCTAAAGATGGTTTTAAAGGAGGACCTAATTTGAAGATACTACTGCTGACACCAGCATGTGCTAAAGGAAGGGATCTGTGTTCACCCAGTGTTATTGCTGCTTGATGTTCACCTGGAGCTGTTGTCGTGGGTGATGTGATGCCAATACACTGGGGTGAGGAATGGGAAAGCTGGAAGTTGCCTCTCTGGTACAGTAACTCCTAAACAGAGCCAGTGTCCCCAAACAGCTTGCTGCCTATCCATTTTGCTGCTCTGGGGTGGAGTATACCAGGCTGGGGTGAGTAATGGCCTTTTCAGAGGGTTGGTCACTGGGAGGAAATGTCACATCAAGTGGTGATTTAATTCTGCAGTTTGACTTGGATATTTGGCAGTGGCTGTTGTTGGCCTCCTGGATTTCTTATTGTAGCAACGACTTGTTTTAATTTTTTGAACCAACTTGAAGCACCATATTTACTGACTTTTGTTTCCAATGAGAAAATACGTAAATTTTAATTAATCCAAGCTGAAGTTAAAAAGAAAACAAGCCTCTGCATTGGAGGGGGTTAAGGGACTGGAGTCCTTTGGCTCTTTTTTTCTATGGGATTCAATCTGAGTGCTTGTTTTACTGCTTTCTGCACTCCAAGTTTGTCCAGCTTGCTCTGTTACGGTAGGATTCTCTGGTGGTATTGAATGCGTGCTGCTTTCTGGCCGCTGTTGCTGCGTCAGTGAAACCTGCCTGAGTTTTTTTGGACTCTGAAATGCATGATGATTGAGACTTCATCCTTAGTTTTGCTTAAAAACTTCCCTGGCACTTCCTTCACTGCTGAAGGGGGCTCGGTGAGCTGCACACGCCGTCGTGCCGGCAGGGGAAGTTTGGAAAGGCTGTATAATACTGCATGGCCCAGCTTACTGGGGCAACGCGCCAGCATCCTGGGCTTCCTTGGAATACAGATGGAAGAGGAAATTACTGTTACTTGCATCCGTCTTCAGTAAGAGGAACAATAACTTCAACAGGCAACCTTGGTGCATGCTATTCCTTTCCCCATAACCTGGAACTGGCAGGCAGCTTTGAAAGGGCCTCGTGCGTCCTGGCTGTCGCAGGAGAACCGACTGTCTGGATAAACATTTCCAGTAGGATTGGAGAGTTTCCTGAACACCCTCTGTTCCCTCTGAATTAGTGCTAGCGTGAGGGGGGATTCCGGGAGATGGCTGTGCCTGTGCCAAGCACATTTCACACCATGTGAGCCAGCTCCTTACCTAGGAAGCAGCAGACCTGGGCGCTGTGCTCTCATGGCTCCACGTGGTCATGGGGTTGGATCCTAAAGGCATCTTCTACCTAAATATTGGCAAGGAGCTTTTCCACTCCCTCATTGTTACGGACTGTGAACGCTTTGTGGGAGTGCAGGGGTTAGCCAGGTTTGTATCCCTCGTGGCGATTAACTCTCTACAACTCCAGTTGTGTTGGATTTGGCCAATGGATGCTAAGCGGGGGTAGCGTAGCTATGTGCTTAATGTTGTATTTAATCCCTTCAGGGTCCCTCTGTCTACTTAAGAGTCTCCATCCACTGCAGTGCTGATGCTTTCATGTCTGCAACAGCTGTAGCTGTTAATTGCAGGATGCAAACAGAATAATGCTTCTTGGAGGGGAAGCCAACTTGCCCCTAAACCGATGTTCACGTATTTGGCCAATGTAAAATGAGCAGGACTGGAGCTGACTGGCAGCGATTGTTTTATGTTTGTCTACTTATTCCGGCATCACGGTCAGAGCTCCGTAGTGCTTTGAATCCTATTCTGCTATTAAGTCAGCTTCTCAAGGCTATCTCGCCATACAACTTTGGTGTTTCCATATAGATCTATCCAAGTGTTCTCAATCATTAAGGCAAATTAGTATTTTCCTGTACTTGTTCTTACACTTCTGCTTTAAACAGGGATTAGGCTCCAAGGTGGTCACTGCTAGCAAGAGGTGTACACTTGGCAGGACTTTAAATACTTTTTTGAAGGCTAAAGGCTGCTGTCAGCCAGGGTTTGCTGTTAAAGTAATCTTTAGTGGGACTGTCTTATCGACAGTCTTTGTTCACTTTTGTTCTGCTATATGCTGGGGGAAAGCCTTGCCATGCCAATGTCCTAGACTGGGTATTGGGAAGAATCTAACAAATGCTAATGCTGGAGAGCATGTGTTTAAAATTATCCTGGCCTGGAACTGGCAGTGGCCCAGGCTCTTCTTCAGAAGAGCAAAGCCAGGAAGGAGGAGATTTCCAGGGGTTGACCAGGGCTCTTTGGCCAGGCCATCACGCCAGTTCTGTTCTCATGATGCACGAGGGAGGAGAGAAAAAATAGCTTTTGACCTTTTTTTTTTTTTTGGTGTGTGTGTGAAAGGATTTGGAATATTTGCAGAAGGCAGTGGAGGGAGAGTCTGCTTGTTTTGGTGGTGGTTTTTTTTCTTCTTTTTTTCTTTTCTCTTCCATGCAGGTAGTTGCCATTAAGCTGAGGTGCATTTTGAATTGCTATCTATTCACTGGCATCCATTCCCCAGGCAGCTGCTTTTCTTGCAGCCTTTCTTGAGGCAGCACCTGCATGTGCTCTGGGTCTGCATGGTTTCCTAGCCAGTGCAAGCTTAGCAGCCATGCTGATGAAAGTGGGTGACAACTACAAAGGTGCTTCTCTTGGCTTTGCATGGGTAGCAGCCTGTTGAAATAAGCTGTAAAACTTCAAAGCATATTTGGAGTGAAAGTAGCGTTCCCCTTGAGGATGGAGAAGTGTTGCTGTTAACCTAACAAACCAGGGCTTTTTTTGGGGGTAGAAAGGGGATAGTACAATAACTTTCATGCTGGATGTTCTTGTGTGTTTGTGGACTTTGGTTGAAAAAAAAATCAGGGAGACTTTTTTTACTAAAGTTGAGACTTCACAGAACAGTTGAGTGGCCCTATTTTCCCATTCTCACCATCTCTGTTGTACCAGCTCTGCTCACCTGACCCTTGGTAATGTGGTTCAGTTCACTAAGCCACAAGCAAACGACGTTTTTCTTCTGTCTGGATTTTCACCAGTGTATGGGGCTAAACTGACTTCCTGAGGAAGTATGTGAACTTCTCCAGGGCTGGAGAGTAGCAAGACATGGGGCTGGGGAAGAATAGGATGCATTCAGTGGTAGTGAGACTAGATCAACTCACCGTCTCTTCAAGTCTCCCCCCCGCACCACCCCCCCACCCCCAAAAGTATGAGTACATAGTATGAGACCAGTGCTAGGTTCTGTTTTCACATTTTTAGCTAATTTAAGAACCTGGGACAAACCACTTTCCTTGTATTTTTGAGGGTACCTTCTGTTAAGTTTTTAATTATTTTTTTTCTGTGTATAGTACTTAAAATGCTACCAGCTATAAATCATACAAATAACACTTAGTGTCTGTGTACTCAAGTTACAATTGCTGTTAAGTCCCTACTGTTTCCGCATGATTGGAAGCAGGAGGTGCTAATGCCAGAAATGAAATACAAGAAATGATAACCTTATAATGTATTTTTGTTAGTTGAAGGAAAGATTTAATGACTTCCACTTATTGTTGCTTTATCTTTCTGCAGGGATGTGAAAGCAGGAAATATTCTTCTTGGAGAAGATGGCTCAGTGCAAATTGCAGGTAACTTTCCTGGTAGCTTTGAATAAACTTTAGGTGTAACTGTGTATCCAAGGAGACAGTTTAATGATCAAGAACAAGCCTACATGAAAATGTTAGCTTCAAGAAGCCCCACAGTTCTTAAAACAAACAAACAAACTAAAACCAACACCACCAAAAAACCCAACAATAAACAAACCACAAACCAAAACAAAAAAAAACCCCAACCCAGAGTTTATTACATCTTGTTATCTTAAATTACTGTTCTTTGGAATTATGGCAGTCAGCATGAATAAATCCTTTGACTGTTAAATCCTCAGAATCAATAGAATAGATAAAATTCTTGGCATAAGCTAGTCAGTTTTTTAAAACAGCAAGTTCATAGGCTTGGAAGTGGACTGCACAGACGTCACTGATTTATCATCGATGTGTAAGGTGGTTTTCAAAAGGATTGTGGTGATCAGTGAATAGATTCATCAGAAGGAAACTAGTATGTCTGATGGTAAAAGTCACTTGCAACTTTGCCTTAACCAAAGATCCGCTGGTCAAACTGCTCGTGTGGATGCTCCCTAGTCCGCTTCAGTTGAATGAGCGGCAGAGTGCATGTTTAACTGACTGCCCTAACCCAGCCCAAACTGGGATGAACTAAAAGTCTTGGAAGCAGTTGTGCAAGCTGAGGGAAAGGGTAGGGAAAACTGTTAAAGGCAGTTGCTTTAGCTAATACAGATGTGCCTGGAGAAAATGTCTGTTGTAGTCACTGCTGTCACGAGCTGCTTCAACACAGGTATGTTAGAAACAGTCCTTCGTGTGGATGGATCATATGTCTGTGGAAAAGGGTGTTGTGTGGTTTGTTGGTTCCCACCCCGCCGATACTACTCTTCTAGTCTTTTATTTCATACATGTTCCTACAGACTTCGCTATTCTTTCCAGAAATCAATAATTATTATTATTATTGTAGACTATTAAGTAAGACAAGATCTTTGGAGAGTACATTTAGAACCTGGGGCTTGTTTTTCCTCTTCTTTCCAGTGTCCCCTTTTTCCTATCCTCAGTGCAATTCCTTTCCGACTGTCCTTTCTCTCAGGACTGTGCTCTTCCCACGAATCTTGTGGTGCCTTCCCAGTCCTTGTGCCACCTCTAGCTGGAGGGCAGAGCTCACGTCTGGTCCTGCCATCTTTAAAAAAACATCCTTGTACATGTTTAACTTTTTCAGTCCCATATTGGAAAGAGCCATATCTGTTTGTGATAAGGTCTCTTTTTTTTAGCGCCCTGTCCTGATGGTGGAGGCACAGCAGTGGGACAAGCCAGTGTGCTGGGGGTTAAGGGACAAAGCCCTGTGGCAATGACTGTCATGTCAGGCAGAAGTGGGTGTTGCATTGTATAGTGCTGAGAGATACAGACTCTTTTGGTATATCTATGCCTGGATTTGCATCTTGGAATGGAAGGTGTAGATTTTCCACCAGGAGGCAGAATGCGTTGCAATGCATGGTTTTTTATAGGTAGCTCTTCTCCCTCTGCAGAAGGCAATAAACCCTTTTGCAGGACATAACACCTAAAATACAGGACTTCTGTCTAAAACCTGAAGTTGCTTTGGTTTTGCTTTTAAGTCTCCCAGTGCTCTTAATGACTGCTGTTATATTTCTCATGAGGTGTAAATAATTCATCCCATGCAGCAGCTGATGGAAGGTAGGGAGTGGCTTCTAAAATGCTCAAAGGAGCAAAATTTATACAGTAAAATCCTACAGTTTTTTCCATAGTGGGGCCAAGATGTAACACTTCTGATTTATCATTGTATGGAGCTTTAGACTGTGTTCCAGGAGAGGCTGCAAATAGCCATTGCATTAGAGCAGTGCAGTGTTATTTCAAGTGTTTCTGCCAGGCTAGCAGAAGTCTACTTGTGTTTCTTCTCCACAAGGGTGCCAGGTCTTGGCTTTTTTTTATTAAGGCTCACTGGTAATAGGTACCTGTTCGCATATTTTTTTTTTTTTTTTTTCTGCTGAGTAATTTTTAGTTGATAAGTAGTTTTAAAGTTGACTAGTCTTACTTGTACGAATTTCAGAGGATTTGTTTTGTCTGTGATTTGTACACGTTCCTCTGGACTGAAATGTCTACTAGTGGTTTATATGTGCAATATCTAAATGATGAAATCCACCTCTCTGCATATCCTGTGAAAGCAACATTGCGAGATGTGCAAAGTTCCCTCTTTACAAATTTTTTCTTTGAACGTGCGAAACGTCTAACGCTGTAACCTTTCATGAGACACAGCAGAGCGACTCAACTCAACCAAGGTCAGCAAGTTCACCACTGTGGCAGGAAGCACTTTTCATTTCTGCAAAGGCAGCCGATGACTTGAAAGAAACAAAAATAAATGACTGAATATTAGAGAAGAGCCTGACCTGGTCATAACATGAGATTCTGTTTCTGTGGGAATTTCTGACACTTCAGCTTCCTTTCCTCCTGACCCAGGATGAAATAGCAGAATTTCTTGTGAATTTTTTGAGGAGGAAAAAATGCTGGAAGCAGACCAATCCCAATAAAGTGAGTTTTGTTTCAGCGAGATCAAAGCACTTGGCTTTGACAATAATATTAATGCATATTTTGGATAATTCTGTTGATCATTAAGTGCTTCAGTTATCAGCTGGATGACATCACTGCATTCCCATGAAACAAATGTGTTTAAGTTTCGCTGCAAAGTGATGCCATGAGGAAAAAAAAAAAGATCGATCAGCTGTGGAATGAAGCCTGAGGGTGAATGGGGCACCTCCCTTGAAGGTGCTGGTTTGGTGTACATAAAAAAATGCAAATAATGTAGCAGGAAAGAATGAGTTCAATTCTTTTATAACAACTCCTTTCTCTTTTGCCATCCCTCTATCAAAACTGCCTGTGAACAGTTTTTTAAAAAGGCCTTATTCAATATTTGGCCTTTGCAACCTTGTGTTCCTGCATGTTTCCTACTACTTGACACAATTCATGTTTCTTGTCTCAGAAGAAATGTAAATCTTAAATGTAAATGTGAGGAATGTAAATCTCAAACTGGAAATCCTTTGAGAGAAAAAAAAAAAGCTGCTTTCAAGGTTTATCAAAAAATGCTCGACCTTGTAGTGGAGGAAACCCCACTGCCAGGCTATACCTTCACAACATGTCAATGAATTTAATCACGTGGGAAACTTTCAGTGTATAGAATTCATGGTAGTAATTTTGCTGCAGGATTATAAGTTCTAAGCAGTGAAAACTAAAGCCTCTTCTGTTAATTTGGGCTGTACAATTCTGTTAAGGCTGAACAGAAAAAGCAACTTGATGAATGTGTGTCCGACGTTTCTCAGGTTCTGTTTGTAACTCTGAATTGGTGGCTGTGCATCGGACGTGAAAGCCGCTGTGGGAGCACTGCGAGCTGAGGTGGGCACAGGTAAAGCGATGGAGGAGAAATCTGTGAGCTCAGGGGCATTTGCTGGAAGTAGGAATTCTAAAAATTCCTCTAAAGGCCTGTACAAACTCTCAGCTTCAAACTCTTCCCCAAGTCCTGGGCCTTGGTATTTTTACTCACAGCTCTGTCTATTTTTAACTATGTAGCTCCTTTTGCTTTCAAAATGTGCATCCACTGAACCAAGACATAAAATTGCCTTTAACAGATCTAGCTGACCAGGGAGACCTAAACTGAGGCTATTTGCTTCTATCTTAACATCTTTTAATTTATTTATTTATTTTTTTCCCCCAGGGGCACTGGCTTGGGTTTGTGGCTTGGCACCAAGTTTTTGGAGCCTGTTACAATTCAGAGAGTATTGCTTTCTCAGTTTGAAGTGTTTTCCTGCACATTGAATTAATCTATCTTCTGGAGAGAGCAGGACTCTTTCCCAGATACCATTGTTCTGGGCCGTGCTGACGGTGGTTGCAATGTAAATTGAGATAGCAGTGTTCTTTTGTGTTCCAGCCTCTACATGGCAATTATTGTAAAGTTGTTTTTTTTTTTTTTTTTTTTTTAATCAGAGCATAAAACCTCTTTGCCCTAGCATTTATTGGCTCCCTGGAGTCTGAGAGCTGCATGCATAAAAACATTCTTTGTCAATATAAACTGCATCGGCACCAATATTGCTGCATAAACCAGGAGACTTCTCACAGTAAGCGAGGCTTAATATTCTTCAGTTTATTTAACTGTGCAGGCCCTATAAATTATTGTGAAATGAAGTGAGAGTCTTGATAGGCTGGGAAGGGGTGGGAGAGGTTGAGGGGAAACTCTCCCCAGGGTGCACGAGACTTGCTCAGTATGAACCATTCTCCAACCATGGCATAATATTAGCATCCTACTGAGACTGGGTGCACGCTAAATCTTTTTTTCCCTGATTTTATCCACTGGGATATTAAATAATGCTGTCACCCACCCCTCCATGATTGAATCTGAAGAAGCAAGGGTCTACAGGCACACATCCTTCCATGTGTGGGATATTTCTGTTGTAGGGACTATAACACGATATCTTCAGGTTTTAAAACCAGTTGGGATTATTAACATGTACTCCAAGAGGCGCTCAGTGTGCCTGCCGTGTCCCAGGCAGGCCGTGTTGCCAAGCGGTTGAAGTAGATTAAGATTTCACGAAGTCGTTCAGGACTTGCTAATTGATACTGGGCAAATTGCCTAACCCCTCTCGTTTTATCTATTTATAAAATGGGGATAGTTAAGGCCAGGCAAAACTTGTGTAACTGAATTTGTGTAACTTTCCACAAATCCATGCCAGCTTGTCACCGGTTCGCTGTGTTCCTGACTGCTCTTAATTCATTGTACTAAAATAGCGCTCTACATAAACATTGAGCTATGATGCAGGCAGTGTCATTCCCCCACTTTCCCTTAGGAAACTAACTTTGAGAGATTAAATTGACTTAACAAAGGACAAGACACAAATCTAACTCAGGGAGAGGAGTGCCGATTGCAGGGCTGACTTGAGCACTTGGTGTTGTATCACGGACACCTCTGAGCCTCTTCTCTCTTTCAAAAAAGGGGCTAAAGTATTTTTCTCTGTGGTTGGTGGAGAGTTTTGGTGCCTCCAATGCAGCAGCATGATGTGAAGTAACTTTTTGTGTGTCACTTGTAATATTTGTGTTTCCTGAAGAGATGTTGCGCTATTTGGTTGTTGAAACCACTTGTGAACTTCTCCAAGGGCGGTGGCTTCACCTGGCCTGGACTGTGTCATCCTTAAGTTACTTTGTGCAGTATTAGTGTATCTTTATTAAAATACTGTTGGGGCTCGGTTTCAGATTTGATCTTTACGTTTACTCGGCAAAGGGATTTTATACACCTTCTATGTGCCTTGACATTATTGCAAAAAGGCTGAACTTGTGATACAATAAAGCTGCCGTTCTGCATGTGAATTGATTAGAAATATATGTGACTGTAGAGAACTACCTTTCCAAATGAGAATTTGGGAGAACAAGTGTGTATTTATAGATCCAGTACCACTGTATAACCAAATAATCTTTAAAAGGAAAGAAGCTTTTGATTCTCGTACTTTACTAATCTTCCTTTTCTCTGGTGTCTTACCACCCACTGCATTCTCAGCACAAAATTGCTATTTACTACTGCTTTCCTCCTCTTCCTGCCAGCCTTTATTCATCTTCAGTGCTCTAAAAGCTGTAAGGTTTGCAGAAAAACACTAAGGACAACTGCGGATATTTTCTGATGGTGAACAACTGAACAAGAAGGAAGGTGACCAGTGAAAAAACCACTTAGTGCTGTCTTCTGAAGTACTTTTATTTTTGCTTGAGGAGAGATAATATTTTGGCTACACGAGTTTAAAAACAACTCTGAGTGGTTTGAAGTCAAGATTGGTTTATTCTGTTGTTCTGTCCCACTGAAGTTGGGAACTGCGTTAGGGTCTGATCCAAACCCACCAAACTCTGTAGGAGCCTTTCCGATGTCAGTAGGCTTTGGTCCTGGGTCCTAGTTAGTGCACAGTCTTCTTTCACTTGTTCCTACCTTGTAGGTAGCTACCTAAGGTAGCAGGTACTTAGGCTTTTTAGGATTAAGGTAATGTTACACTATGAGACGGCCAAGGAGAGATGATTTTTAATGGCTGACTTCCTGGATTTGGATAAAACAATCTAACTTATGATACTGTAGAAATGTATCTTCTGACATACATAGCAGCAATGGTGCCTGTTGTGATGTGGTCCTGCCAAAGCGTTCTTGCACTGGTGAGTTGTTTAGACTGGGTCTTTGTTTCTGCAACGCAGAATAGTAAGAGGAAATTTTCCTTTCAGCTTTTGCATTTCCTGAGTGGCTAGAATAGTTTTCAAGTTTGACAACTTGCATACCTTAATAGCAGGAATTGTTGCCTAATACCATGCTTTTTCAAACACTAGCCTGCAACTTCATTGCCACTAGAGTGTTTTGTAGGGTATGTGGTTTGCAACACATGATCTTTCTACTGAAAAAGACAAGTTGGCCGTATTTTCTGCAGAGCCTGCATCAGCAGAATTGTCATTTCCATTCTGGATTGGTTTTGCTGTGATACAAGAGTCTGGAGATATATTTTTTTTTTTTTTTTTTTTTAAAGTCGTCTTTGTTTTATATCACTGAAACAGGTCCAGCAGATGAATCTTTTGTACATTGCTTCAGAAAAGTTACTAAAAAAATGATCCTACAACTTGTATCAAGACATCTTGCAGACTATTATTTGCTAGCAGACTGCTGGAAGTCTTCAATTTTTGGGCTCCTTTAGAATGTGACAGTCGTTGGATTCCCAGCAGTGGTGGTTACTGGTATTGCAAGCTAGGTCCAAACAGTTCCAATTCCTCCCTGTTTCTGGTGATTCAGTCCTTTCCAGTTATCACCAGAGTGAGCCAATATAAAGTAAAAGCTGCTAAAGAAGAGTATGAATGTAAGCACTTCTGAGCTATCGTGCCTCTTGAATTTTGTTACTTTTCCTATTTTCTAGATTTAAATTAATTTGCAATAACCTAGTGCCATTTTAGCCTTTTTGAGGGTAGTTAACAGTGGCAGAGAGAATGAGACACAGGTTGTACCAACTGCTCAGAAGTAAGAATTGAACGCTAACTTGTGGTTAGGATTTTATTTTATTGCTTTACAGATATTTCTTGAGAGCATGCACATTCTTATCTTAATAGCTGGGACTTGGATAAAGTTAGTAAGATGACATTTGAGAAGATGGTTTCAAAGTCATTCCTTGCAGCAGAGTAGCACAGACTGGTTGTGCCTATTTTAGCCCACTGTAAATGAGGGAAATTGGGAAAACATTGAATAAATCAACCATGTAACTGAATACAATTTAATTCTGTTTAAGCTTTCTGCTGACCTCAGATAGCAGATGTAGGGGCACAATTTCCAACTGGAATTTATAAACCCACGTTTGATGTGAAATGTGGTGAATGCTGTGTGCGCTGTGTAAAGGACTTGTGTTTTTACTGCTGGAATGCTTTTGCTTTGAATGGCATTTCCTTTACCCTCAAAATGACTGCATGGAAACTTGAGGTAAGATAATATACACAAGTTCAAATACAGCACATCACAACAATATGCTGATGGCACTTGGACAAGTTTCTATTAGTATTATCTTATTTAAAAGAACTTCTAATTGCTTTTGTCTCTAGAACAATAGATCTTGCGAGACTTCCTGTAATGAGCGGTAAAATGCAAGTAATTTTACTCTGAACTTTTTAGGAAGCTCATGTGGTTTTCTGAGAAAAGCAAGAATGGTGGATACACACATGGAAGATCTCAAAGCAAAATCACTGTTGCAAAAAGTGGGTTTTCAGAAAAATACAGATTGCAGTGCTGATGGGGATAGCGATCCATCTAAACGTGCTAAAACTTCAAGGCTAGCAGGAAGACAAGATGCCTCCGGGAACAGGGAAGAGAACAGGACAGCGCATCAGGGAGAAGCTGAGCCATAATGATAGGCATTTGCTAGTGCTTGTTTTAGCCCTGTGATTTCTATGCAACTTTCTTTAATGTCAACTTTCACTAATCCATGTCTTGTATTTTAGTGAGCGTTAAGTTCCTGTACTTGGAAGCCTCTAACCTAAGTGAGCTGGAAGCTTTCAGCATCTTATTCTTCTGAGTGATAATTTCAGTGGTGTTTCTCAAATATGGAAAGACTGGTGAGAAGGGGCTCATTGCACTGCTGGCATGATACAGAAGGAAGCTTGGGACTGTCCTCACTTGGATGCCATTGCCTGAAAATTGTAAAGAGGGATCTTTTGTTGCAGTTGATTCCTCAGTTAGGATAACACCCTTAAGCCATGGAGTAACTCTATGGCTCCTCTCAATAAGACTTTGCATTTGCAGTTAACTGTGTCAGCTGAGTTTCAAAAGTTTTCAAACCTATTGTGGTCAATAATGTTCTGGTTTTATGTGAAATAGCCCTTGAATTTCAGAGACTTATCCTCCAAGCCTGTCACCAATCTCAAAAATGGCATTCAAGATTTTGATTGCTTGTACTGTGTTTAAAAAAAGGCAGGTGTGTGTGTGGATAAAATTGAGTTATGGAGAATGACCCATTGCAGGTCTATAATTCTGCAATACATAAGCAGTGTAGTTTGGAGCAAACTAGGAAGAAATACTTCTACAGTTTTGTGTTTACAGTTTCCCTGTCACCTGATCTATTTCTTTTTCTTTCTCCAAGGAGTCTGTCATCCTCTCTTGAATGACTTGGTTGCCGAATCTTTTTTAATGCTCTTCTCTGAACAAATATACTGTACGCCATTGCTATCCCTGCACACTACTGCTGCTGTTCACAGATCCTGTTTTCCATGTCATTCTTATTTGCATAAAACATCAGTGTTATCTTTGAAAGCATAGTTTTCATGTAAAAGAATGATTTACTTTAAGACAATTACCAGCAAGTGCATGGGGCATCCTTGAGCGTCCTTCAGCTTGTGAAAGATGATTCAAGTGGGGATAATGCTGTGCAGGGTGTGAATACCTCTCTGCAAGGCTCCCTCTGGGATGGTTGGGCTGGTTAGCGGCATGTGCTGCTCGATTCAGTAACGCTGCTGTATCACTGGGAGCCAGTCCAAGTTCCTGTTAAAGCACTGAGCATCTCAGCGATGGAATATTACCAAGCAAAGCATATTCTGATAATAAACCATTCAGAATTAGGGGCTGATACCTCCCGTCTGCAGGATGCAGTTAGGATAGTTAAATGTTATAAAGTCTAGTAACATTTTATGTACCAGACTTCATTGCTGCAGATATTAACAGGATGCTAATAGAAGTTCAGTTCTTACTTGTTGTGCATGTATACAAATGTAAATAAAGGACTGGCTGTTAGAGGCAGGTTTGTACAGTAGCAGGTCTGCTGGGGGGGAGTGCAGGCATGCTGTAATGTGACCAGTGGGCCGTAATGGAAAGTGGAATTTTCCTCTCTGCCGGCCAGCACTGAAAGCTCTGCTGTCCCCAGTAATTGAATGGTGGACTACACACTGTTCGTGTACCAGCACTCCTAGCTAGCTGTTTTATCATTCTTCATTTATTAGGAAACTCCTCATGCGTAACCTTATGGTCTAGTACTTAATAGATGGCTGGGAATATGAGGGGAAAGAGGGGACAACCCTTCAGTTTGCTCGGGATGTGTTCTTAATACAATCTGGTTTTGTTTTCTTTTCAGACTTTGGTGTTAGCGCGTTTCTGGCCACTGGTGGCGACATTACCAGAAATAAAGTCAGGAAAACTTTTGTGGGCACACCTTGCTGGATGGCACCAGAAGTTATGGAACAGGTGAATTGTTTTTCCTAGTGTCCTCTTAGCTGATCTGCACCTGGAATTCCTTGTTGTCAGCAAGGGCTATATTTACTTGAAGCTAAGATGATAATTTGGCATCCTGTCAGGCTTTCTTAAAACTTCAGGATTTTCTTCGA
This sequence comes from Aquila chrysaetos chrysaetos, assembly GCF_900496995.4. Lineage (NCBI taxonomy): Eukaryota > Metazoa > Chordata > Aves > Accipitriformes > Accipitridae > Aquila > Aquila chrysaetos. The sequence goes on along the minus strand of NC_044006.1, from coordinate 73,451,407 downwards.
TTTGCCTATTGCAGCCAGGCTTGTATTGGGGAATATTAAGTGTTCAGTAGATTTTTGCCCTGTTGCTTCTCTTCAGGCTCCTACCTAAGGTGAGGATGAGACAGCTCAGCTGTTGCATAAAGATGATTAACCTGCCCCTCCCTCTTGCATAAATGTGAGGTAGAATATAAATAGTTTCACACATGGTGAATATGCACATATATGGGTTGGTAATGTGCTCTTCTGCATTTGTAAATAGAAGAATTTGGGGTAGCTAATTGCAAGATGTCAGAGTGGGGAGTTATTACAGTAAAATAACATGCAGTTGACTTTATTTGGATGTTCAGTTTCTCTTGGCTTGTGAGAATCTGGATTGTAAATGCTGAGGAATGCTTGTTTCTTCCCCCTTCCTACTCTGCTCTTTTGGCTAGTTAAAAGATGTCATACTTCTTCCCGTTGGGTGGAGATATATCACTTTTTGTCCTCCACTACTTCTAGACTAAACTACAGAAGCTTTGTCTGCATGACTTCTGATGAAGGCCACCTGGAAACTTTGTTTAATGTAAAATATCTTTGCACATTTCTGAGCAAGATCCACAAACAAAATTATGCTACAGTCCTGACAGGGCATTTGCAGTAGCTGTCTATTGCATTGATGTTCATTGCCATAAGCATTCTGAAAATTATCCCTCATCCCCTTAAAAACAGTTTGACAGAGGGCTGGAGTCAGGGTTTGATTTTTGACAGGTGTGCCAAGCAGAAATAAAACTGACTATAAATGTTTTTCTGTTTTTCCTTTTTTCCTTCCAAAAAATCTTTTTAACAAGAATATTTTGGGAAAACATTGTTTTTACTCAAGTAAACCCGCCTTGTTACTTTTCTCCTTGCTGTTCACAATAAAATATTTTGAAGCTTAGGAGGAGCTTGAGTAGGACTCCAACAAATATATATATCTTTAAAATGAAATGCAGCTAAAACGGTGGTAGAACATTAATGCATTTTTTCCTATATCTAAAACTTCTTCAGGGATTGAGATAATTTTGGAGTAGCTTAAATATACTATTGCTGAACGGCTTTTTCAATGTTTGGCCTTTTCAGTGGCTCCCCGTGGTGGCACTGAGGGGCTGGTGCGTTAAAGCACTCCTGCAACCTCCTCAGAGTACAAGTCGTAACACCATAGAGTACAAGACACACTCCCCAAGTCAGGAGCTGTCTTTGCAAACCTGCTTCTGAACTGCTTCACTGTCATGTACTTCTGGATTTTTTTTTTTGTTATGTTGATTTAAAAATGAATAAAAAAATAGAGTGTTCAGTGTTTCCAAAACCAGATCAGAGTTGTCCCTTGCTTTTCTGTCCTTTGTGTCCTGTCCTGGTAAACAGGGCACAGCAGGCTGGCCAGGACCTAATGGTGCTGCTCCAGGTTCATTGCAGTTAGGGTGGCTGCAGTCTGCAGGACAACAGGGAAAAAAAGATCTTAAGGAGGGTGCTAAAAAGGGGAAATGAAGGTTTTGGTGACAAAGCGGAGGTTCTTGATGCAACAGATGTGTTTCCGAAGGAGGTAGATTTTCTAGGGAGTCCAGTACTTCCATGAGGGCTGTGCACATCTAACTTGTTGCAAATATTAGATGGTGAGGAGGTATTTTGGATGCTGATGTGAAATCCTTCAATGTCCGTTTATATCATCTTGCTGTCTTCCAGCAGGTGTCACTCTGAGCCACTATATCCAACCCGGGAAAAAGGACGAAGGGGTTGCTGTAGGTTAGCCTTTGCTATGTAGATATTATCGACCCAATTCCATTTGCTTTACTTCAGCATCATTAAGTTCCTTTAACATGTTAATACATGATAGCCTGGCATTGTCTTTTAATGTACATTCGTTCACTTGACAGATTTATGGTAAAAAAAAAAAGCTGAGGAGAAAAATAAATGTTGTTGATATAAACTAACTGCAGGGTGGTGACTAATGTGGATTGGACAGATGTCAAGATGAACTGCTGTAGACAGTTTTGAACTTCATAGCTTTCATTTGCAAGTAGGATTATATGATATAATTGAAAAAAAAAACCCAAACCACTGAACAGTTAAAATCCTGGTGGGGAATGGGGAGTTGCACAGTATATATAGATGTGCTGCAAGACTAACTGAAAGATAAAGCTAAGTAATGTCCCAAAGTTATTCTCAAAACCTAAAAATAGTATGAGGGGAAAAAAACGCCACCCCTACAGTGTATTTCTTCCTCTACTATGTTCTTTTAAATTATACTAGATATCTGTGCTTCTTCAGTTAAATGACTTGAAATCTGTTCATAATCATTGCATCCATAAACTGAGGCACTTCAAGAAACCTTTCAGACCTTTAAGGCTCATGAAAATGATGTCTACAGAGTTGAAGAAATTAGTGCAAGATAAAAACTCCTGTTGCTGTAATAAGTTTCAGTTCAACTATAGTATTATATGAAAAACAGTGCAAGAGGGTTTTTTGTTTGTCAAAATTAAAGATCATCTTAAAGGTAGTTTGGTAAAGATTTTTGCTTTATCACAATGAGCGTCTTTCTAAAGCTTGTTAGGTTAGCTGAACACAATATCCCTATTAGCCTTGCTCTGATTCAGTATTCATTTTTCCAGAGTCTAGCGAGAAGAAATACAAACCATTCTAAGCAGCCAAAATGCTTTGATTTTTGTAGCTGCTCTTGAAGTTAGTACATAATGTCTCTCTCCTGCAGTGGAGAGAACAAGTGCCAAAATATTACCTAATGATAATGAGGAAGTAACCGCTTTGGCATATGAAATATTTTTTCCTGTGCATGAGGGGAAGTAAATGCTATAAATTTTCCTGAACAAGTCTGTGTTTAATGTCAAGTACAGAAGCTACTATTAATTAGTGGAGGGAAATACTAGTCGGTAGACAGGAGTGAGGGGATTTTTACTGAGCTGGTGTGTACTGAAGTTTCAGGATTGAGCATGTTTGCAGTCAGATTGATTAAGCGGTTGACTAAAAGTGTAGTGAGGCATATGTCCCAAGGGGATAACAGTCCATCTATTAACTATGAGAGTTTCATTATACTGTTTAATGACTCTCTGTGTCTTTGTGTAGAAGTCGGAGTCTGGGTTAACCCAGTGCCCCTTTATGTTCTACACATGGAGAGGTTTATGGCAGAGCCGTCCTAGTTGCACAGTCTACAATCATAATTTTCATCAGACTATGACTTCAAAAACACCTTCTTGAAGGTATAAGGAGCTGGGCGGAGAGGAGGGAGAAAATGTTCTTTCCATCTCTTTAACGCTATAGTGCTGCTCTTTCCAATTTCGAGGGGCAAGGAAGGAAAGGGCAAAAGGATGTGTAATAGGCTAAAGAAAGGGATTGTAGTGTAGCATGTGCCTCTTGCTATCCTAACATCCTCTAATATTTTTCAGGTCAGAGGATACGATTTCAAGGCAGACATCTGGAGCTTTGGGATCACTGCTATTGAACTGGCTACAGGGGCAGCTCCTTACCATAAATACCCGCCCATGAAGGTGAGCAGGTCTCCAGATACTTGTGCAAGATAAAGGATCAGTGTGTTCTCTGGGTGTTTCCAAGAATTTGGCCAGCATGCTTAGTTGAAGAGTTTGTCCGCTCAAATTGCACTTGTGGATCACAATGTTCTTGGATTTATCTGTAGTCACCTTTTAAAAATATGCAACTTAATCAGCATTGTCTGAAACTGTGCAGTTCTTATTTAGGTCCTGAGTCTTGCCAGAGTCGCCGTTCTTGAGGAAGGTGCTGTGTGTTTTAATCGTGGAGCCTCTGAAGGCAGCAGATGTTTTTAAGGCTATAAGTAATGATTCAGAGCATGCTATCTGGCATCCAGTGACACTGGGATGGTGAGCCATTCCTTCTCCTGCACTGATAATCCTTCTTGATACCTCCCAGAAATCACGTTACCAGTTATCCAAAAGAATGTCTGTCTTTGTTTAGTGCCAACAGTCCTGTCAATTACTGAACCAGTGGAAAGTACCGCATCAGTATGAAATGGTGTGGTATTGGCAACATAAATATTTTATTGAAGTTGAGGTGGAGGAAATGTTCTTGTTTAAACACTGACTGACAAAACTTCAAAAAATCTTGTTTAAGTATCTTGAACTTCAGATCGCCTTATAGTTTGGCTAACTTTTCCTATTTCCTGACTTTTGAACCAGGAGCTACTTCCAGCATGCTGCTCTTTCAGGGAGGCTACATCTTAAAGTTAACTGGGTTGACCCCGTCAGTTAAGGTCTGAAGCATCCTGCCCTTCTGCTGAGCTTTGAGATCTTCTTCCTTAGCCCCTTTGTGAGATCTGATGGGGTCCTGTCTCAGTCACAAAACTTTGAGCCTCTTTGGCCCACCCTCTTGAAGGCCGCTTTGCCTCTACTCCTGGGATGCATGCTCACTCAGATCAAACAGGAGGGGGTGGAGAGCCCTTTCAGTAATCCCATAGCTTATGGTTAGACTAGTTACCTGGGATATGAGGCCTATGGGTGCCAAGTCCCTCAATTTTAGGCATACCATGGGTCAAGCTTTCCTTTTCTGAGTCTTTTAACTGCTGGAGTGCTATGCAAGTTGGGTGTCACCTCTTTAGGACCTGGGTCCATCCCCTCCTACCCTGCAATTACAGTAGCATTTGGGAATCCAGTAGCTCCTAACTCATTAGAATAGGCTCATCCATGTGTTGCTTTAAATGCCAGGACTTTGCACTAGTTTAACTCCTGTGGAACAGAATTAATTTTAAGATTTGTGTCATCTCTGTGCAGGGACTGTTGAATAACTGAGTGGTTTAGAAATGCTGTTAAAGTTCATACTGTATCAGTGGTTGTGGCAGAGCAGCGAGGAGTTCAGGGAAATGTGTTGCTGGTTTAGCTGTTGCTGTTTTCATTGATACTTCCTTCTGTGCTGTGACTATTGGTAGCATTTTGCAGTAGCTTCTGCAAGCTGTACTTCTGTTTATTGTGTTTTGAATATATGGATTGTAGCTTTGAATACAAAGATCACCTATTTAGTATCGTGTGTTGTCATATGGTAGATATAATTCTGAGTCTCCAATTCTATTAGGTATGGGTTCCAGTCGTGCAGCCTGCAAGAGGACTTCTGTGTCTTATTTATTGAATGTAACTGTATTTCATTGCAAATTAGTTTTGTTACGCAGCAAAATGACCCATGCATTAAGTGAACCTCCAAGGAGAGGGGGAAAAAAAGCAGGGAATTCTGTCATGGACTGTATAATTTCAGCTAGATTGATGGGCTCTTGCTGCCCTAAGCGATATAGCTGTGGAAAGCTATTTAAATGTGCTATGTGCTGCTTCCTTTTCTAAAAATAGATAGTCATCTGTATGTAGGTGACAAGTGAAAATGGAAATGAGTAATTTTCTTCCTTTCCTTCAGAATATCTGAGTGATGTGAAAGAAATAATCAGTTTGGCTTGATGGGTGTTTGTGTGAGAAATGTCTTTACCTGCTGTTGCATTGGTACATGGAAGTGAACCCTCATATTTTTTGTTTTATGTTGCCCTTCTGCTTGTACGTTAGTTTCATTTTTAGCTAAGAAATACCTGCAGGGTGATCTAAACAGAGCCTTTGAATCAAATGCCTTGCACAACTCCTTGTCTCAAATGAGGAAGGCTGGTAGAAGTTCTGCTATGCTTACACCTTTAATCACACCAGACAGGCCTGAAAGTGCATTCCAACCTTGTGTTTGGCTCGTGGACTGCACTGTGGGCCAGGACATGTGATGGAAAACGGTAGCTTAAATTGTTGGGTATAAATTAGCCTGGCTTCCCAAGGAAAGCTGGTGGAGGTAGCGCTCTCTAGATCCTGTTGTACGAGTCTTGAACCTCTCTGCTGACAGCCAGAATTTGCAGAAGTGTAAAGGTTTTGAAAATAATTGTTTCTATAAAGTTAGTGAATGTGGGAAGCAGAGGGAAGAGGAGGGACCTTGTAACTGCCCTGAGGAAAAGGTAGGTGAGTTTTTGCTGTCCGGTGAATGCGAGGAGACAGTCTAAATTGTAAGAAACTTCACTCTGAGTTCAAGCTACCCTCAGAGAGCTGTTGTAATGAAACAGTCCGTGTTGACTCAGATGCTTGAGGAAAATGCTTGTCTAAAATACAGTGTTCCCAAGATCTGCCTCTAACAAAGGTCAAGAAAAATCTCATTGCCAATAGACATAATTCTTGCAGGTTTTAATGCTGACACTACAAAATGATCCTCCATCTTTGGAAACTGGTGTGCAAGATAAGGAGATGCTGAAGAAGTATGGGAAATCATTTAGGAAGATGATTTCATCGTGCCTACAAAAAGACCCTGAAAAAAGGTAAGAACAGGTAACACTAAAATAACTAAATAAAAAAAAAACTAAAACAAAACCGCAAACCTCATTGTATTCCATATTTTTTTAAGCCGGTACGCTCTCTGCCCATCCAGCCTTTCAGTCACAATGAACACAGCAATCTTGCTGTGTGGCAGCAAATTCTCTTGGCTGTCCTTATTTTTAAGGATAAATGTCTGGCGTTGTGCCTGGCTGGGGCACATATCTTCCATTTGGGTTAATGAGAGTGCATCCCAGTCCACTGTGTGTGTAGTGCTATTCTCCCCCTTGCCACCTCCAGCAGGTGACTGCAGTTCATGTTTTGTTCCCAGTCAAAACTGCTCTGTGTTTATAAATCCGAAATTACATGTTGGGCAATATGTGTTTACTTGCAAAGCTTCATAAATAAACTTTTTAAAATTTGCCAGTGCGAAGAAGGCTTTCAGTGTAGTTTTGACTTGCTTAATTATAAGTAATATTTGGTTTGGGGGGAAAATCAGGAAAAACACCGGTGAATTTTACCAACATGTTTTCATCAATACAGATTGCTTAAGTGACCTGATGACATTTTCAGTCTTCCTTTTAATGGTAGCTTGACTACTCAGTGATGTTAGAAATACTACCAAGGGGGTGGTGCATATGTTGTCGTTCCCAGGACAGCATTGTATCATTATGTTATGGCGCTGTTCAAAGCTGCACGAGGGTCTGGCTGTCTACGGCACTGTTTAAAATCCACAGCCTGTCACATAGGATGGCTCAGATATATTTCTGTGGAGGACAGTCATAGCATTTGCCAGTCTGTGAGTGAAGCTGTTTAAAGGAATATTCATCCTGCATTAAAAATAGTGTTCCTTAAAATGCAAAGGTAAAGAAACAAGCATTCCCACAGATCAGTTTTTATACCTCTTAGTTTTCTTTTTTACTCAGTAAGCAAACTAATTCTGGAAAGGAAAAAGTCCCTTCATAAAATAATAATAATGAAGACATTTTTCAGTTCCCTCTTGTGACAGATCCAGGAACAAAGGCTTCTCATGCATTGTGAGATGGGATCTCTCTCTTCTAACAAGCTTTACACTTGAAATGCTTAATGAATCCAGTGGAGTGCTTGATAAATGCTGATAGCAGGCATTTTTTTTCCCAGCATGATGTTTTTTTCTCCTTTCTAAAGCATATCCTATCCCTGCAGGTTAGAATGTGTGCTGATCAGAATTAAACATAATCAGTTTGAATTGTGACATACCCCTTCTCTCTTCTCAAGCACCACTAACAGCCACTGTCATCATCCTGACTATGGGAGCAGGAGGTCGGCCCATAAGGAGCAACTAGCAGAATCAGATAATGCTTATGCATATTGTACAGGTTCTCAAAGAGGAGAATTTAGTGCAGTTGCTTTTTAATTATTTTGGGGGCTGCCTTGCAGGTGGATGATTTTTGTTAGAGTAGTCCGAGGTGAAATAAACCCTGTTACGAATGGCCTTTGCAAGTCATTAGTTAAACTCTGTTACTATTTAAGCACAGTTTGCAGTGTGGAAATGCTGTAAGCTGGTACTTTCTCATGTAGGCCTGAGTCTTTAGAAAACTCCTTCTAAAATGACCAAGGGATGTCTTTTACTTTCCAGTATTTATCCTAAAGCCTAACTTGAAGGGGAGAATAGTTTGTATTTGTTACTTTTCTATTAGAGAAAGGTTGATTGTCTCACTTGTGTTTAATAGAACTAATTACACACATATAATCAAGTATCTCTGAAATAACTTTGTTTACTTGCACATGGCAAGTACTGCACTCCTGCTATAGGTGATGATCCTTCATTTCAATTTTGAGCAAATTGTTTCTGTGATCCTATCGAACTGGCTCTGAGAGGCTCAAGTTCAGCATCAAAATGAGAGCAACTTCTCCCCCCCACCCTCAAGTTATTCACTGCTTTTGAACAGAATAGGCTTTGATCAGAATACACTGAGTATTTAAAAGACTGGTGATGTGAAGTTTACTTGGAATACCTTGACTGATTTTTAGGGGAATTGTGCAGGAGAAGCCGATGCCCTTATGCAATGTTACAACAAGCTGCAGCAACCTGAAAGATGGTTGTGTTGAAAGGGAGCATTTTTAATTGTCTTTTCTACATCTGTTTTTATTGACAGACCGACAGCAGCAGAACTCTTAAGACACAAATTTTTCACGAAAGCAAAGGTAAGAAAATGCTTCCTAAACTGATCTGTGCAGAGGCTCTGGAGAGGACTTTTCAGAAGTACGATAAGTATGGTGACAGCTTTATTGGCATGAGTGTGGGCTGTTTCACTTAGGGGCAGCATAGCTGAGTGAGTTGAATGGGTCATTGTGAACTAACAGAATGAAACCCCTCTTCTGTACCTCCTTGTGTATGCTGCTATTAAAAGAAATTACCTAGAAATTCTTGAGCATTTAAATGTCTTTCAGTGGCTTTTGCGTTTTGTTTTTTTTTTTTCTTCTCTTGTAATGGTGCCATTCTGGCTGCCTGTCCAACCGTAAAGGTCTCTGTGGCAGTAAATGTAACTTATATTTTAGTAAACTCTATAATCGGTCTGTATGCAAAGCAGTGAATGAGGCCCACTGTGCAGAGGGCTACATAAAACTATTTCACCCTGTGTTGCCTTACGGAAAGTGAAGATCCTGTGATACAAAATAGTAGGAAACTCCCATTTCTAGCCTTGAAGTGAGCTGCCAGTGAGCATTTATGTAATTACTTCCTGGAGATTAGTGCATATGCAATGTGCAAGGTCTTATTGAGGGAGACAGAAATAATACAAGGGAGAATTTATATTTCCATGGGAATAAGAAGATGTTTTCTGTTTGCTTATTTTTTCTGTGGCATATTTGTGATCAAAATACATGGGTTTTATAGCACAACACAGATTAAACTGTCAAAAAGATGTCTGATACCTGGGATAGCACAGCAGCATCACCAATTAATCAAAGTAGTTTTCAGCTCCCAGATTAAGATGCTTAAATGGAAGTGGCCACATCTAGGTATTTGTGCAGGAGCTGGATGTCCTATTAAAGTTGACAGAAATCATCTAACAAGTGCAACCGAGGAAGTCTAGAGAGAGATCCAGTTTATGAAATGTAGGAGTTTGCTTTAGGGCAAGTTTAACTGATGTCTGGGCTCTTGACAGTATTAACTAGGTTTTCGTTGTCCATGATGGGATTTTAGGCAGCTGAATACTCTGCATCTGTATACTGGATGCACACTTGGTGTCCAAAGTGACAAGATGGTTTACACATTGCTGACCTTTCTCCGTTTGGTTGTGCGAGTTCTGGTTCATGTTATACTTCATTGTGTGTAAAATCTCCTTCATGCTTTCGTTAAGCTTCCACAGAGTAACATATTAGCATATGTGGTGATAGAAAATTAACATTATTGTAAGCGAGGCAATACTTAAATCGACACCCAAAGTGAAAATGTGTGCCAGTTAACAGTGTTAAATTACTTTTCCTACATCAGCCACTGCCAAACTGACAGCTGTAACTTGAGGACAGAAGAGTCCAACTTCTATATGTCTATATTGAACCTTATATTTAAATACAGTCTGTATTATGTAAAAGTATGTTTTGATAATGCTGAGAGCCACTTAGCAGGAAGGGACAGCGTGTGTCTTGAGGCTCTCCATCCTGCATGCAAGAAACCATTACAGGGAAGTTCTGGGAGCACTTCATGGGCAGAGATGGCAGGGCTATCCAACCTCACTTGTGTGGTGTGAAATACGCAGCCAGATCCCAGTGCTTATGCCAGGGTGCTTGCCTGGTCTGCTTCCCCTGCCGCCAGCAGTTTGGCTCTGCAGTCAAGCGGTTGGAAAATTGTATGCTCAGGAGCACACATGTTAGCCAGTCCAGAGTAGCTTGCTGAAGAGGAAATTTAGTACCGTAATGCGTCACAGCAGTTTCCCGGTATTTAATCTGTTGTGATCACTGCATTTACTTTCTCTCTAAACATCATACGTGCTGTATGTTTTTTCAGTCCCTTTAAATCCTGCTGCCCCAATTCCTCAGTCTTATTACTCCAGCATAGAGGGGTTCCTGCATCCTGGCCTGCCTGACATTTGAGGTTTGCCTTTGACAGTTGGACAGGCATAAATTTAGGGGTAAGATAAAGCAAAGGGGCTGGATCCAGGTGGTGTAGTATCTGCAAATGGAAGAATGCCAAATGTCTCAGCAGGGTGTCAGATGCTGCAATATAATAAGTATGTTCCCCAGTAAATCAGACAGAACAGTATACAACTCTTCGATTGTTAATTCCATATCACTTTGCATAGGGAAAGTGCCACCACTAACTGAAAAGGTATTTAGGATGAAATATCATATACTGTAGTGCAAAGGAAGAAAGTGGTTAATATCTTTGGGAGAATGGGGATGAAACATGTAAAACACTTTCTGCTAGAAATAGCTTAACAGTTTCTTTATCAGAGGCACTGAAGGAATCAAAGGGCATTTTCAGCAATGCAAATGTTTGGTATTTCTTCTTTTGCAGAATAAAGAGTTTTTACAAGAGAAGATGTTGCAGAGAGCACCAACAATCACCGAAAGATCCAAAAAGGTACTGAAAACCTCATGGGCTCTTGCTGTTAGTTGTACTAGGTTTTTTATGCTTGTGTTCATATTTTTAATGATAATTACTGTAGTATGGCATTTTCTGGATACAGAGCTAGATGTTTCAATAAAATACTCAAGCACCCTGGTAGGTGATGCGACCTGAAGATGCTCTTGTGCTGTTTCTCCTAAAAAAGATCAACTGTAGAAACTGTCTGCTTGACATACTAGTTCTCTTTCTTTTTGCTGAGCAGGTCCGGAGAGTTCCAGGTTCCAGCGGACGTCTTCATAAGACTGAAGATGGTGGCTGGGAATGGAGTGATGATGAACTAGATGAAGAAAGTGAGGAAGGCAGAGCAGCAATTTCACAGCTCAGGGTGGGTCCTCAAACTCTGGTAGCTCTACTGTCTGTGTTTTGTTTTCTAACTGTGGTATATCTAAATATCCCTGGGAAGCATGTGGCCTTGTTTTTTAAGTATGATACACAGTAAGTTATAATCCCTGCCCTCGAGTTTGTAGCCAAACCAGAGAAAGCAGACTGAAGGTTGAAGAAATTGTATTGATCTCTCTTCTGTCATCATTCTGGGGCACAGCTGGTCTCATTCAGGGATGTTGAGCATAATTGGGGACATGAATTCAGATGGTCTGCTCCCAGTTCAGCATACTAATTCACTTGAGCTAGGATATTCTCTTTGTTTTTAAGGGTGCTGACTGTTTGAGATGCTTTCTTGTGGAAGTGTCAGGAGAGGTTTTGTCCTACTGCCCTCTCCAGGATGGAGCTGAAATCAATAGGGCCTGTGCTTGTGGCTGACATCTGAAACACACAGGGCCTGGTTCTGTCCCCTCAGTTACACTGAAATCGATTAGTCTAGTAGAAAATGTTACGGCGTCCCTGAAGTCACAAGGAGTGATTGGTCTAGCACTTGAAAAATGCTCCAAAACCCAATACTTCCCCCTCTCCCAACACATACACAAAAACCCTAAACCCAGACTAACCCCCAGAAACACGGAGGAGTAATGCATAAAGATCAGCTAAAAGATTACAATAAATTTCCAGATTGTCTTCCCCTGGTAGTCAGCAGTGTGGATTTTGACTGTAATGGCTTACCTGTTCCCTTTTCACTACAGCAGGTACCTTGAAGCAGACTATGTGTTTTAATCATTCTGTAATTGAATTAGTGAGGCAGTGAAGGATTTTTAGAGGAAGCTTTTTCAGTATGAAAGGGAGAAAAAGCAGTATTGGTTTGAAGCATTTATCACTTTACAACTTTAACTTTTCTCATTTCTCTTTCATCGGTCTTTCTTCTACTGGTGTTCTGTATAGACACTTAAATGTTAAACGCAAGATTTTGCATCTTTTTAGCTTCCTTTCAAATGCTTGGGATTTTAAAGGCAACTATTGATATAGTAATTCCATACTTTGTGGCAACAACTGTTGTGACTTTTTAAAGAGCTTACTATATCCAGCTTTGTATTACGTGGTCAAGGAGGAACTATTGGTACCAGGTGGCTACTACTGAAATTCTTGATGCTTTATGAGCTGAAATCTTCTAAATTCATTTTGTAGGTTAAAATACAGTCAAATTTTAGGTGGCAATATTGTAAAACACCCTAACTCTATTTCAGAGATTACTTAGAACTTGTTCTATCTTGTCTCTAAGCTCAGCCTACTAAGACTTAACGGTGTTTACTGTGTTTTGAACAGTACTAACTTGTTTCATTCCTCTTGTGTGTCAATCTGCTTTTTTCTGCATATGTTTACAAGCTCCTTTTCAAGCCAGGTTTTTTTTTTTTTTTTTTTTTTTTTTTTCCTTGGAGCTTTGGCATATTTCCTTGTACTGCTGTCTGTGTTCTGATCAGTCTAATTTGGGCTGTGCTTGGCCTTTACTTCTAGGTCTCCCATTCAAGAAACCTTTAGGATGGGTGTTCAAGCAGTAGGTCTCAATTCAGTTACCTAAATGTAGACATATATTGCCGTTTTGGAGGCACCCTGTGTAGATACAACACAGAACTTTGGGAGACCATGGAAGGGCACCATGGCATCTTAGACCTTGCTACATGTCTGCCTAGGTGCTTGAATCCTGCCCTGGGTGGCTTTCCTCCGCACAGCTTTTGAGTCATTTTCTTCAACCCAAAGATAAAAGCATAGGAACGACTGTGCACCTCTTGTGTTTGATACACATCTTAAGACTACTTGAAAAGGTATCCAGACTGCCAGTGTTTGGCATGAATATGGTGGTGTTATCGAGGAGTAGTGTTTATCCTGTGGTTTTGGCCATATTTCAAACACAGGGTATAAATCCCACCTGTTTGTAATCCCTCTGCGATTTTAACCAAGTTGTAGGATAGGATAACTTACGTTAACTAAGTGTCACTTTTTATTCTTGCCCATTGCAGTGGGGGTGGAGTAGATGATCTTTAAAGGTTCTTTCCAACCCAAACCATTCTGTGATTCTATGATTTGTCTATATCTGCATTTTATTGCTGTCAGCCTTAAAGTAAAAGTATGCCTTGCAGATTGACTTAATTTGCTAAAATGCTTAAGTATTAACCTGCATAAAAGCATCTACATAAATGAAAAGTTTGTCTTTTTTGCTTGTCTCCACTTTACAGAAAAAATAGGGTGAATTTAATGTGTACAAATGTGCATTATATGAGTCTCTTCCTAGGACTGCACTTGGAAGCAGACAAATATTTATTATAAACAGAGCCAGAAATATCTGTTCAATTCATTGAATATGGTGACTTGCTGGCTCAACATTACCTTTTGGATATAAAGCCTCACTGAACTTCTTTCCTCTCTGCATTTAAAACCTGGAATTCAAATTAAAGCAATTGTGCTATGTGGGTTCTTAAATCAATCACCTTCCGTTACTCAATAAATCCATGCAGTGGTATGCCGTGTGGTCACATTTCACTGGTTACTCACATCATCTCTGATTACACAAGGAAAAATAAGTTAGAACTAATATATTTCAGCACATACCCAGAGTTGTCCTATTCGTGCCTTAATTAGGTAAATGTTTTTTAATGTTTGTTCTGTTTCCTTTCTGTCTGTTTTTCCTTAGTTTACCTCTGTTTGCCATTTATCTGGGTTAGTTGTTAGCTGTGGGGCAGGGCCAGTGTTTCCATACTTGTCTGTACAGTGTCTAGCACACTGTGATCTTTCAGACAAGTTCCTTTTGAGTTATTCCTTGAAGCATCCAGGTACTCTTGGATATGAGCTTTGTGCCTGAAAGAACAGTGCTGCAGCTGTGGCCTGCAGATGTGGAGCACGGCTGTTTATCTCTGGGAGCAATACCACATTTTTCATCTTGGCTGGTAACTGTCAAGGGAAGGCTCAGCACGTTGAGATGGATTTCAGGCTTTACCTTTCCAGCTGCATGACTTTTTTCCTGACACTGTCTGCACATAGTCATTGTGAAGAACTGTTCCTTCTCCTGCTGTCCAGAGGGCTTATTGCAGCATGCCGTTCTGAGAGTAAGACTCTTTAACCTTCTCTCATGAGAAGCCTCTGGGTCATATGTTACAAAATGCTCTGATCTGCATTTGTTAAGGTAGTGGCATTGGTTAGTGCATAAGCTGGCTCAGGGTAGTGGCATGATGAGACTTGTACTGTCCTAATTGCAACCTGTCTTTTAGACCATTATATGGAGAAGGAACATCTATTTTATTAATCCCAGCATGGACCAAGCCATCCCACCTGTCTATCTCCACATAGTAATTGGACCTGTTAGAAGTCAGAGCTGCAGGCTCTCTTAATTGCAGGGCTTTCCAGGAGTACTTGGCAATTCCTTCCTGCTCATGTGAAATAGCTAATGCATGTTATCTTTGTTTTACTGATAAGCAAAGATTGGTTGCATTACTTTGACTGCACTTTCCCCTCCATTCCACTGATCTCTTTGTTTCACTGCTGAACTTGTGTACAGATGTCAGTTTTCTGCATTCGCTCACAGACAGCATAGCATAATGCAGTGTCCAAGGGCAAGGAGAGCCGGCGAGAGATTTCTTTCTATAAAGCAGCACAAGCAAGGCTGATTTCACCCCACCCCCCGCCCCCAAGGTTTTGCGTGGTTTAAGCAAGTTGGTTTGCAAACTAGTACCCTAAGTATACAAAGGAGATTTGTTTCCTAGCAGAATTCTGCAAGGCAGATTTGTGTGGCTTATCTTTTTCTGCAAGACTTCAGTAGCTTAAAATGGGTTCTGCCATCTTGGTGCGCAAGTAATTTGATCCAGTCTGAATGATCTTCAAGAGTACTGGCTTTTGCTAATGGTTAACAATGATAGCAGCTTAGGGTATTGTATGCCACTGTGTAAATATCAACTGCAAGTTCTGAAACACGACTGTGTGTTTCTGGGTGGTATGATATGATTAGGTTGCCAACAAATTGTGTGATGTCCCTTTTATTGTGCATCTGAATACATATATGTAACTTAAAAGCAATTATGTAGATTTCATATGTTCAGTATGGTTCTGACAAGTCCTTCTAGTCAATAAGTTTCACTTTTGTCTAGGCAATGACAGCTCTTTCTCTGTTTTTCAGTCTCCCAGAGTGAAAGAACCTGTACAGAATTCTGAGGTAAGTTATAATTCCCAAAATGATGACTCCTAGTTATTGCTGTTGTTTCAAGGAACAAGTTTTTATTAGCCTTTGAAAAGAATATTGTGTGAAGTAGAAACTAGTATCTAGCTGTGCTCTGCTTGAAAACCTCCCTATAAAAGGAATCACTGTGTAATGCCAAGAGGTCTTCCTGAGGTAAGTTTGGTGTATATCTTTTCAGCTTTACTTGCTATGGTAAAAGTCTGTATGTTGTAAGATAATGAAATAGTCACAAAAATATTCTAAGCAAAACAATGGTGTTCCAATTTCCTCTTTAAAAAAACACCCAACAAAACACAGTTTTAAGATGTGTGTTTTGCATAGTCTAATTCACTGTTTTGGAACCTATGCTCAGAATTGTGAAATAAATCTGTAGTAGTATTTGATAGCAAACAAAACTTCAGTTGTAATTTATAATCTGCCTTCAGTTCTGTCCTGTGTTTCCTACGTTAGGAATATTAGTATATCTTATCTTTCAGTGATAGAGACTTCTTATCTTCTAAAGACTGTGTTATGTCTTTGTTTTCCCTATCTGTGTGGAAAGATAAACAGAGCTGTCTCCTAGAAATTAGTCTTGGGTTAGGCTGTCCTGTTCTTCCTTCATCTGTTTCCAAGGATTGATTAGAAAGCGAGATCTTAAGAAAGACTGCAGTTCTGGCACTGTAATTTGACATAAACTCTAAATTCAAAGAAAAAGCTGAAAACCAGAATCCCTTTGGGATTAATTTCCCCACTGTGATACATCCCTTAATATATATTGTGATTTGGAGGTCTTCTGCCCAGGTTTTCAATATTCAAGGTGATTTATATTTCCTACAACTTAGCAGAGTAAGTTGGAGGGCACACTGAAGAAGTGCCATCAAGCTTACAGTTCTTTGGCTACCATGCCAAAATCAGTTTCTTTGTTCTGAATAATACAAGAAGTAAAAAAGGTCAAACTTTCATTTAGCTATTTTCCCCTCACCCTCAGATTAATTGCATATGATTTTTTTTTTTTGCAAGGGTCTAACTTTAAGTCCAGTCCTAAACAGTCTTGTCTTGTGTGTTTTGAAAAACTTAAGATCTGAATTTACTTTTCAGTTGAATATCCAGATAGCTCTGACTCTGACACTTGTTTTACAAATGGAGAAATTGTTGATAGTTATCTTAATGCTTTGATGTGGTTCCTTTCAGAGAACACAGCCTAAGTCAAAGCAGAGTTGTTCTGCTGTGGCTGCATGGCTGCTTGGAAATATAAATAGGACTCGGATTCCGGGAAGGGGGGAAAATAAAGGATAGGGCGCTCTCATCCAGCTAGGATATGATCTGTATGCATCCAGCCTTGCTAGCTGTAGAGTGTAACTTTGTCCAACATCCACAGTCATGCTGCTATCTTGGTTTCTTATCCTTCTTTACTGGTGAGTAGAACTTGCAAATGTCAGGGCAGAAGGGCTCCCTGGACAAAAGAAAACATTAAACTCCTTGAACACCAACTTAGGATCAGTGTTAGCGTCCTGGAGGCCTGGGAATGCCCTTGGCATTGAAGTTCTCGAAGTGATTTATGTGGCAAACAAGCACTTTTTAGAAAGCTGGTGCTTGAGTCATAACTCTTGAGTTCCTTTTCTCATTAAAATGCTTCTTTTGCTTGCAGCTATTCCCATCAGCTGAGCCTCCAGGTCCTTCACTCAATGCTCCAGCACAGGCACCTAGTCAACTACCTCAGGCTGCAGGACAAGTACCTGCACAACCTCAAACTGCTGTACCTCCACCTAGTCAGGCTCCTCCAGCAGCCCCAGCAGCAGCCCAGGTAAGATCAGAAACCCTACATACCAGCTTTCAGCTTTGCACTTAGCTGTTCTATTCCAGACATGCTAAAATGATCTGAAGCCATGAAATTGTCTGGAATTGATTTAGTGCTGCTGCTTATGCAGAAGTGACAGCTGGCCTGGTGGCTTGTAAAAGGAAGACAGTCAATGTGGGTGTGATAGTTTTTCATTCTTACTCTGTGGGTGAGCAGTGACTTTTTATGCTGTTTAGAGAGTGGACTCTGGCTTGAGGCAAGGTTAAAGGTAAGAAAAAAGGAGAGTCTCATTCAGTTGGCAGCTGCTTGTTCCTGGTATTTAAGGTGCAGCAAGAACAGGCTCTGATTGTGTGTCTCAGCATCACTGGCATCTCTGGGATAAGAGTGGAGAGAAAAGTCAGAGGAAGAAACTAGAACGTGCAAGTTCTCCAGACTTCAGAAGAGAGACATGAAGCCTAGGTTAAAATGGTCCTCATAGCAGTCAAAAATTGCGGAGAAACTCCATCTTTGGGAAGCTCTGAACTTTGTGGTGCTTTCAAACACTTCCATTTCAAGCAGAGAGGGGGAAAATGGACCTTTGAGGGGAAGTACAGGGAATGTGAAAACTTGACAAGTTTGTGTTTAATTCTTAGCTGCATCACCCCAAAGTGTAGGATATACATCAGATAGGCAGGCATAGCAAAGTCAAGAAAAAGCTCTGACTTGTGTTAAAAAGAGAAAAATGGCCAACCCAAATCATTACTCAGACACTTGGAACATGTCTTGTGGTTTGCTGGAGTAAAGCATTGCAGAGTTTGCCAGACTCCTGAATGATGGTACCTCTTTTAAAAAACAGACACTGATGTTCATATTCATTGGTGGGGAGAGGTTGTCACTATTGGAGGGGGCCAAGCTACCATCATCCTTTGGCAGATCCAAGGGGAAGAGACTTGGCAGTGTTGGTCAGAAAAATAGCTGTTAGACTTACTCCTTCCTAGAAATGTTTCATTATTTTTATTGTAAAGAATGTAGAAAGATACGTATATCACTTCACTGCAGACAGCTCATGTTCCTGTTTACAAAAGCGTTAAAGACAGTGCATTAGTCATTAAAGAAAAATAGTGGAGTTGGGGTCTGACATATTCTTGGCTACATTAAAAGTAGCTTTAATGCTTAAATCAAAGCCCTTCAAATCTCTTGAAAAAGGGCCAGTGTTTAATCCCTGAATTTTATGCAGCAGTTGAAACACCAGCAGCAGTGAAGGCCAGGACTCTGAGTTTGGTAAAATGATGTAGCAGTGTTGGTCTCAGTGAAAGTGTTTTGATTTGCACTAGCAGAGTGTCTTGCTCCCTGCCACTAGTGCCCAATAGCTTATTTGTTGGTAGCTTGTCCTAAGGTGAACTTCATGCCTTTGTGTCAGTGTGTTGTTCTTTATAGCTCTTTGTGTCAGTATGTTCTTCTTTACAGCTATTTGTATCAGTGTGTTATTCTTTGTAGCTCCCCTCTGGCTCTTGTAGCTCGTTGGTTACTGTTTTGCAGACCTCTGGGCTTCTCTATGAACTCTTGTTTGTTTTCACTGACCTGGTAAAGCTTTCAGCTTCAGCAGAAACAAGATTGTGATCAGAAGCCCTGAGCTGCATTGCTGGCACAAGAGCACCAACAGATGGAGTAAAATACTAGTCTTAAACAAAGGGTTATTTTTTTTTTTCTCTCATGAAAAAGCAAGTGATCTAGATGAAAAAACTTGATCAAGACTTCTAGGCTTAAATTATCAGCCTAGCATTGTGTTTGTCTTGTTACTGCAGATTTAAAATCCCTGCCTCAACGTGTGCAGTACAGATGACTTGCACAGTGAAAGAGTGACCAACCCTTCTCTGTTTTGTTTGGGTTTTTTTTAGTGGAGATTGATTAACAATTAGCCCTTTACTGGAAGTATCACAAGTACTATAAAGATGGACACCTCCTGGATCTTTCCTACTGGAAATCTGCTGCTGACCAATATAAGATGCTTTGATTACATGTTCCA
This sequence comes from Aquila chrysaetos chrysaetos, assembly GCF_900496995.4. Classification (NCBI taxonomy): domain Eukaryota; kingdom Metazoa; phylum Chordata; class Aves; order Accipitriformes; family Accipitridae; genus Aquila; species Aquila chrysaetos. The sequence continues at coordinate 73,432,165 of NC_044006.1, read as the reverse complement.
GTAATTACTCAGAAGTAATTTAGAAGTGAAAATAGGCAGCTATAAAATTGCTGCTAGATGCTCTTAAAGCCTTTGATTTCACAAAAAAGTAACTGAGAGTATATGCTAATCTGGCAATTAAATTATTTCCTAGCTGCTCTTCACAATTGTATCAGGTTTTTAAATCAGATGTTTGGGGCAGGGATTAAAACACAGGAGGTCTTGAGGCTGTCATGAATGCCCAAAAACCTTGAGTTTTGATGCAAAGCAAGCAGTCTGTACATTTAGCACTTCTGAAGTCTCCTGACATTTTGACATTTCTTGAAGTTGTGTAGCTTTTACTCTTTTCAAGACAATTGCGGAGAGAACCTCCTGGGTTACTATTTAAGCGTGAAGTTCTCCTGTTTCATTAGTCTGTCTTCTTTTTCACTGTAGTGTCATGATTCCAGTGATGAGTTAAACTTTTATTTGTATTTATAGTTGATCAAGGTTATCTCTGGTTTTAAAACCAGAGAAAGGAAGTGCTAATCTGCTTTAAAATGATGTAATCCTATTGCAGGCCCCACCTGCCCCTGCTGCAGCTCCGGTACAGGAAGATACGAAAGTCCCTATCAGCCTTGTACTAAGGTTAAGGTAAGGACACAAAACTGACCTGTTCTGTGAAAGCGAGCCTTTGTAGAGAGGGACACTGGAAGACTGCTGTAGTGCGTCTTGCCATCTGCCTTTTAGTTAAAAGGGTCGTGGTTATATGTTGTTTGTCAGCTTGGATTTCAACCGCTCCTCCGAAACTGGGACTCAGAAACGCAGCTTATCTCATCCACTTCTTCGGTTTGGCAAGAGCTGTAGATTCAAAGACGTTTTGATATTTGTATAAATATTCCTAAACTCTAATGGGGTGGGAAGGAGAAATTAGCTGGGTTCCCTAAAGGGGATCAGGAATCCAGAGGTTCTGGCCTTGGGATGGACCATCTTATTATTCAGGCACAACTTCAGACTTCAGCCAGTTCTGAAAGTGAAGAGCTTTTAGGCACAGATTCTGGTCTACGTCCCTAGAAATAGGTAGAAAAAGGATTGTTAGCGCATTCTACTATCATTACACATATTGACATTTCTCGTATAAGGAACTCGCCTCTCATCTCTGTAGGCATCTTGGTTGTTGATAGGCATTGGATGGGGACTTCTGAGCATCACCTCCCAGTCATACCTGGACACTGCATAATGTGTGTATATCTGCTGTCAGTGAGTGTTTCCTTCCTCTGAAAGATGTGCTCCAAGGATATATCTGCTGACAGATATGAGTTGCTAAGACAGTGGAACAGTGTGGCATTATACCAGAGAGGTGGTACTTGCTTATCCTGGACTTCAGCCCATTTGGACTCTGTCAAGTTGAGAGGCAGACTGTGCCAAGAGCCCTGCTTCCAGATGCACACCCAAATGATTAGTTTCTGCCCTTTGAGGGGAAGGGTGCAATGAATTCACTCTACAGACTGATTAGTTAATGACAGCACTTTTTTTGGGGCACCTATCAGTGCAATGAAATGGTCTCTTCTATATAAAAATCTCTTCTTTCCACAGGAATTCAAAAAAAGAGCTCAATGATATTCGATTTGAATTTACCCCGGGGAGAGGTGAGCTGGTGGGAAATTCCAGTGTGTGAAGGTGGTTTTGGTAAAGGGGATGTTTTGTGTTTGGTGTTGTGCAGTTGTGTGTATGGAAACCCTGTATGAGTGTGTCCACAGTGCCTTCCTAAAGGGCTTGCCTTATGGTTGGGCTTGGAGCACTGCTGTTGAGAAGACCTTTCTTGTAAAACTGTTTGTGGATATGACCAAAGTGCAGCCCTTTGATGAATTCCAGCTCCAGGTTTGACAGCATAGCTCAGAACTGTCTGACTGCACCTGGTGTACACCCTAATGTCTGTCTTGTGTAAACAATGCTTTTGCTGTTTGGTTTGTATAACCTCCTTTAGGTTTCTATGTGATGCCTTCATCAGTTGGCAATTTCTGTTATGTGGTGACTGGCTCTTGGGTTTATCCCCAACAGATACTGCTGATGGTGTGTCTCAAGAACTCATTTCAGCAGGTCTTGTTGATGGCAGAGATCTGGTAATAGGTAATTACATATTATTTTTTCTGCTCTAACCATTTCAGTCATTTTTTTGCATGTTTAAAATGACCTGATTAGTGGGTATTAGGAGAGTTTGCTGTGGCCTTGGTTTTCTACCCTGGTGGCTCTACAAAACTGCTGTTAATTCTGGTGACAGTTCTGTACCAGTACATTTAGGCAACCCTCAGTCCACAAGAATGTGATCTAGTTGGAAACATTATGAAGCAAATGTTCCTTGTAATGCAAAATGAAGGCTAATCGATGCATTAGCTAAATCATTATCATCTGACATATATGCATTGCTAAATTGCTGCACAAGCCTGTACTGCTCACAGGTCCTGCGCAAGAGAGGTCTGGGACTGGAATCAGCCAGGCTTTTTTGTTTTAAGTAGGGCTGGGGAAGGAAGCGTGAAGTACACATGTTGTATGAGTATGAACAGCTACCTCTAGCAACAGTTTGCTAAATAAATGTGTCCTTCTGTGCAGCAGGTGAGACTTTTAAACTGTCAGCAATCCCTACATATTTTCAACTACAGCAAGCAAAACTGTTCCTTGTACACAGGCTGCAACATCTTGAAAGGCTGCTAGTGCAAAATTAACTGAATTTCCAGGTGCAGTTGGGCAGTTTATTATTACTAATTCCACCACATCCAGGAAAAAATATCTACCTCTGAAAAAGAAGCATAGTAACAAGTGACAGCATTTTCACAGTTTAAAGCTTTAGATTTAAGTAGATTTGAGTCTCATTGAGACCTAAACTTTTTTATCATTTAAAAAAGTTCTAAGTTTGCTGAGTAATAGAAAGAGGCCTAATGAGTTTGGGATGTTTTTCTCTAGCCTGTCCTAATATTTGCCCATTTTCTTTGTGTGTGTGTGTGATTTCAGTTGCAGCTAATTTGCAGAAAATTGTGGAAGAGCCCCAAGCAAACAGATCCGTCACTTTCAAACTGGTATTTATTCCTGTTCCCTAATTGAACAAGTTGTCACTTGCAAAGAGAAGACATTGCATATAGATGCCTGTGATGTCTACTGTAGGCATCTAATGTATGCACTCTAAATCCTTCCTTTTTCCCAAAGCTTCCTACTGGTTGTCTAACAGTAGGCAATGCAGGCTCCTTGCTTGTGTCTTCTGAGCAGCACCGGGGTTAAATAAGTGTGAGATGATGTGCCAATACAAACATTCCATTATCCTGGCTAATAAGCATATCAAAATGTTACGAAAGGGTATTTTCTGGGCTTGGAATGTACACTTGCCCAGAAAGGGCAGGAATACTTCAGGTCAGGTAAGTGGCCTAAGAAATGCCACGGACTCCTTTCGTAGAGGAGAATGGGGAGGGTCCAGATACGCTGTCTCTGAGGAGGAAATGAGGAAATGAAGAGGGGATTGGCAGGGAATGGAGGGGGGGGCAAAAGAAGAGAGCAAAAACTAAGAGAAGATAGGCTAGGAGAGGAGAAAGAAAGGCAGATGAATCCTTCAGAGGTGGTGAAATTCAGAGGTAGTTATAGTGGCAAAATGAAGGTGTAGCCAGTTTATTGGTAGTGAAGCAGTGAGTGCCATTATTTTTGACTCTTTCTGAAGGAGTTTTCACTTGCTTTGCCCCAGTTAGTGCACGGCAAAACTTCAGTCCCAGCCCTTCCTAGCTTCAAAAAGGAAAAAAGGAAAAAAAAAAAAAAGAAGGAAAAAAAAAAAAGAAGGAAAAAAAAAAAGAAGGAAAAAAAAAAGAAGGAAAAAAAAGAAAAAAAACATGCTCAATTTTAACTTCAGGTAGTACAAGCTGCTGAATACAGTGCAAAGCTGTCCTGTGACTGCTCCCTCCCCAGACTGTATCTGGTACACCTTGTTGCGATATGTAGCATGGTATGTATCTGAGGGTAGAGCATGCGTGTTGCTATTTGGATCTCTGTTCCTTGTGTTTCAGGCATCTGGTGTGGAAGGCTCAGATATTCCTGATGATGGCAAACTTATAGGATTTGCACAGCTCAGCATCAGCTAAACAATGGTCCCAGGAGATGTTTCCCAACTGAGAACCCACATGTGCATATTCGTAATGCTTCTGTTAGCCTAAAAAAAACCACTACTGCCAAAGAATTGAACTACAGCCCCCTTCCTAGAAGCTTTAACATTTTCCTTAATAGGATCACAAACCTTCCTGAAATTACCGATGGCGTTTACACCTTTTGTAAACAACTCTCATGTTTTTGTATCTGTCATCTCAAACATGCAGTTCCAACATGTCATTGCCTGCATGTTCATTTTATTATTGCCTTACTTTAAAGAAAAATACTACTGAGTACGAAGCAGGGGGTTCCACTGCTCTGATGATCTTGCCTAAATGTTTGCTTACATGTGGTTTCATTTTTTTTCACTTGCTATTTTTGCACAAGTTTTAATACTGAACGGATCTTTTTTGTTCTTTACCTGCTTCTCCTATCTGAAACACCAATGTACATGTTGTTTGGGTCACCTGGAGTGCTGAGAAATCCGCTTCTCTTCCTCTGTGTTTTTCAAAACTGCTGGTTTGAACGCTTGCACCTGAGAAAGCAAGCCAAGTCTTAACCCACGGGAGGGAGAGCTGCCTTCCCTTATGTTTGTGTTTTTGAGAAATTCCTTGACTTTGAGGTGTTAGAAGTCAGCTTCCCTTTGTAAACTGCCTTAATTTTATTTTATTTTATTTTATTTTTTACCATTTTGGTTCTCTCCACATGAGTGCCAGGCGTGGCATGAGGGCTGAACCTTTTAATTTACATTAAGCAGTCCTTCCTCAAAACGTCTTTCATTTCTGCATCTTAGATGTAGTCTGTTCTTGAAGCAGACCAATGAGGCATTGCTGTCTGGAAACTGGTCTTTCAGATGATCAACAAAATATTTGTGGTCAGAGGGAGAGGAGATCTGTGTCACTGCGTTTGGAAAAGATGCACTTCGAACTGTTCCTGAAACCCGGTCTGTTATGCCTGGCTGCGCGAGTCCTCCTCCCGACGTGTTTCCCAGTCCTTTGCAAACTGGTACCCGTGGAACCATCCCTGTCATGTTTTACAGCAATAAAGAATCGCCAGTAGAGTGGTAGTACTGGGCAAGCGAGCACCGGGCTGTGTCCCTCCTGCACTAATCGCTTGGGTCGTCAGCCTTCTCATCGGTCCAAGCCTCGACGTTTGATCAGGATGTCACCGAAACCCTGTCACACACGTATTTAGCTTTTATTTCTATGTGGTGTTGAATTTGAGGTTCTACATGAATAATATAAATTATACTCTGCGTTTGATAAGAGACACTTGTAATGCAATATGTGAATAATAAATGGTGTTGATTTTTTTTTTTCCCTACTGTTTCACAGTTGGCCTTTGTAACTGCTATTGGCTCTGGAGTGTTTTCTACACAGAAATTGTAAGCCTGTAATTTAACACACAGATGGAAACGTGTTTGGTTTCCATCAGCCACAAACAATGCAGAAACAGAGTGTTAAAGCAGAATGACTGGGTTCAATTAGGACTTTTTTTTTATTTCCAAGTCTTCAGATGAACAATCTGTATTTATATATTGTTCTCTATGAGCAGCTGTGGAAGCTTCCTGAATTGTGCATGTTCTTTTTATACCGCCCTTGTTGCTTTTAGCCTATAGGTGGATATTGGGTATGTCCCCATGGGCTATTTGCAGCCCCATGGCTGGTGAGTGTGAAGGGGAGGGAGAGGAGAAAGAGGGTTTTGGAGCAAGAGCATCCCAGGGTGCTGAGCAGAAGCTCTCAAGAGCCCAGGAAGTGGGTGCTGGATACCGGGGAGTTGGTGGTGGCTGGGTTTGGCCAAGTGCGTGCATACACGTGTGTGTGACACCTCTGGTACTTTCTCCTGTTGTCTGACACAAAGCACTCCCTGCGGTGTCCCCCATCAAGCTTCTTGGCTTGGGAAGAGCAGGCTGGCATCTCGATTTTCAGGTCACCCTATGGTCGGTATGGATGTCTTGGAAACCCTTAGGATACAGAGACAAAGTAGTCTTGGTACAGTATTATTTTCCCTTCTGCCCGCATGCCATGGGGACCTCCTTGTTCATTTGTGTACTGGTGCTGAGAAGGGTAGGACTTGAACTGCTCAAATGGAACAATGCAGCATCTATTTATTAAGTTATTCCCCACCTTCCCAAAGCCAGGACTTAGAGAGCTTGAGCTCAAACTAACCCAAGGCTCTGTAGTTCTTTAATGGAGAAAATAAGTAAGGAAGAAACTGATGTTTTTTGTTCTATAGAGCTCCAGATGTTTTGGGTAGGGATCCAAAATATTTACCTGGGCTATTACAGTTCTAGACAACTGTCTTTTCTGATGTTGTTCAGTAAGTGCCAATGCTGTTCATAATTGTTTTCCAGTGTCATTAAGAATTTGGGTTTTGTGCAAATTTCTGATTTGAACCTGGAAGCAGGTAGTAATTTTTAGTTCCTACTTCTAAGGACAATGCTCTGTTAATGAAAACGGATCCTCTTCACAACTTTGGTGTATTGTAGATTATAATGAAAGATGTAAAATATTCAGGCTTTTTTCCTTTTTTGGACTTTGTATTTTACTGCATGTCTCTAATTTTTAATCAATAAAGAACAAATTGTCCATTGCCGTGTGTTTGGTGTGTGGTTTACGTGTCATTGGGTCGGATGGTGTATCTTGGGGAAGGGGTTTGTCTGAGTGGTGTCTGCAGCCCCTGGGGCATTTCTGTCTGGGGAGGTGGGAGGTTTGACAAACCCCAGGAGGACTCAGTGGGGAAGGGGTGAGGATGCTCTGCAGGAGTTGTGTGCAGAAATGGAGCCAGGATGGCAATTAGGATTGTACCCTGAGGGCTTGTCTCAGGTTGAACAGTTTGCTCGAAGCTCTGTGTGCCCTGTGCAGCTGGGCATGAGCTTCCCCCATCCAGGAACACCTCAGGGTGGCACAGGCTGGTATTAAAGTGGGATGATTTATACCCTGAGAAGCGTTTGGAGCATGAACTGCACTCCCTCCTCTCCATGTCCACAATACTTTTTCGTTCTGAATTTGAGGCTTCAGGGCGGTTGTGATCCAGAGGTGCCTCTGAGATCTCTCCCTTTACATTTGTAGTGGAGCCAGGACTTCAAGAAAATGCACTGGTGGTGAGAGGTAGAACACAGGCATGCTGCCATCTTGTCATCCTGACAGCTCTTAGCTGTAGCTAGGCCATTCCTCTCTGGAAGCACCAGTATCCTTTGCTGCAGCATACTTGTGCGCCAGTGGTCATGCTTTGAGCCGCAAGAGCAAGGAGGTGCCTGAAGTGAAAGGTCTTGTCCAAGCGTGCAGGTGACAAGGCTGTTGGCAGACTGTCAGTAAACCTCTTGCAATGAGATTGAAAATACTTCTGTGACCTGGCACTGAGCCGCTGCCATGGTTGCGGCAATAGATTTGTCACCGCGAATGCTGCAATTCGATGTCTGTTAAACTGAGTGGGCATCTGGACAGCTTTCCCTAGTTGTGGTCATCCTTTAACAGCAACCTTGGCCACAACCTTTTAGTGTCATCAAAAGAGAAGTGCCTGGTTGCAAGCAGACTGCCTGACTGCCTCTTGGAAAGCCAATTCCCTGAAGCACTGCACTGGAGAAACCCTAGAGTTTTCCTTCACATCCTTCAATATTTCTTGCCCATCTTCCACAAAGGAAGGAAGTTTTCAGAAATGAAGGGAAATGTTAACACAGAAGTAAAAAACCCTAGTATTTCTCACTGGAGGTCCTCCTGGAAAATTTTCTCTTAATATATGGCTTCTGTTCCTAAGGTGCCCCGTTCATTCAAACTCTGACAGCTTTGTTGACATCATTTACCCAGAGCTTAGTGGGGTTTTGTTTGAGCGAGGTCATGATGTCTCCATTAACAGAAGCAGAAGGGGTCTCCCTGCTCAGTGTGTGGGAACAGAGAAGTTTCTCTAAAGCTTCAGGAACTGTCAAGGGCAAGGTGTGTGTCCTTTGCGAGGGGATAGGGATGGTCCAGTTCTAGGCATGGTCCCGAGGCATTTTGGCTGGGATGCACCCATATGCATGTTCTTGCTTAAAAACAAACAAAAAACCCCACCAAAACAGAAAGTTGTGGTCTTGGACGGTGGCACTTTCTAAGCTGACTCTTCCATTCACCTTTCTAAGGCTCTTGGGCTTAGTTTGCCATTTTCTGGCTCTTTATTTTTCTTAAGGTGTTCCTCTTTACTCCCAAACCCAGAAAACTTTTATCTTGGGTGAATATAACTTCCAAGTTTAAGACGTGGGATAGTAAGGGACGTTCTGAGTTCCAGAACCCCATCTTCTGCATCTAAGCCAACTTCTTTGCTATCTTTCCAGTATTTGGCCAAACCCTGCTTAAAAAGCCCCAGAGAATTATATCCCAGTTTTGTCTCCCATTCCTGCCTCTGTAGGAAATTCCTTTATGGACTCTCCTAAAGGCTTCCCATGCTGCCTTAGTCCAGTGCCTCACAGTCCTCCTGTGACTGAATAGTTCACTCCAGTTACCATCATCCTTGGATGTTTCCCTTTGTGGGTGCTCACCACGAGGTGTCTCATATTGCCCATGCTTGTGGGCTTCCCTGCTCTTCTTACCACATCCCGATCACCTTCTCAAAGTCTCTCCTCCCAGTTGATGAGTTTCCAAATGGGAAGTGACCTCCCCTGGACGGTGCGCACCTCCTGAAATTTCTGTTTCACTTAATGGGAATGCAGCGTGGTTACAAATCCCAACCCAGAACATTGCTTTTTCTTCAAATCTGCATACTCGTGACTGCCTAGAGCTGCAGGGCTTATCTTGGGCTTAAGTTCCAGGTCCAACCCTCTGCAAAGTCTGTCTCTGCAGATGCAGCTGCCAATGTCAGGCGTCGGGGAAATTTGGAAAGCGGTTGGTGATTTTGGGCCGTTTCAGAAATGGCTGGTGCTGCTCACCTTGTTTCCCTGCCTCAGTGTGGCTTTCCACCAGTTTTGCCAACTTTTTATGGTCCAAGGCGTGCCGCATCGCCGTGACACCGGCTGGATCCGTGCCTTCGGCCCCAACCTGACGGAGGAAGAGCAGCTGAACCTCACCTTGCCCCGGGATGCGGATGGTGTGTACGAGCAGTGCTCCATGTACTCGCCGGTGGACTGGGACATGGTGTACGGCCTGAACGCCACGGAGAAACGCAGCAATGGCTGGGTGTACCCCTCAGACCATGAGGTGACGCTGGTCACTCAGGTTTGTAGCATCCTTTTGCTTCCGATTGCTTTGTGCTGTGGTAAATAGTGTTTTGAAGGCTGGAGCGTGCTGAGCTCAAGCAGGGCATGCCTGGAGGCAATTCTCATTCTGTGCTTTGGCTTTGGTGTACAAGATCTTCCCAAATTACAGCAGGTCGATCGAGTCCTCCTGATCTTTACCAAAAGCCATGGAAAGGTGTGTCCTGGACACATGCCCTGGTCAGGTCCTGAGGAGGCCATCTCAGCCCAGAGGTGTGACTTGGCTCCTATCAACCATTGCTGCTTCCTCACCTGTTGTTGAAAACCTCCAGCAATGGGGTTCCCGCTCCTTCCTTTGGTCCTCGGTATCCTCCAGCCTCCTGTAAGTGTGATGCCCAGCTCAGGCTCTCCAATGCCGGTCAGAGCAGAACAGACCCCATTTTCTCTCTCCTAAGTTCTGGCAGCGTTTTGTGCCAGTCCTGTGGCTCCTGCTTCTCCAGATCCATGAGCCCCATGGCTGGTGTCTGACTGACCCTCCTGGACCTCCCCATTTAAACCATGTCAGAGAAGAGTGGATGAGCCCTATGTCAGATTTCTCCCACCCCTGTAGGCCTTCCCCAAGTCTTCCCTGCATATAGCCCCCACCAGCTTGTGGGTTGGCCCAGAACTGGTGGGAACGGTGGATGTCCCGTCCATGGCTTGCTCGTGGTTGCACAGGGAAGCTGCAAAAGATGAAGGAAATGGAGTCCCCTGTCACCTGGGGCCACAGCCAACTGGCCACCCTTCCTCGTCTCCGGCTCTGCCCATCCGTTAGCATCACTCCCTTTATTCCCCTGGACTTTTCCCAGCTCTGCATCTTGCTGAGCTGTCTCGGCCTCTCTGAACCTTGCTTGCCCGAGTGGAACCGCTGGGGACCGTCTCAGCGGTTCAGCAAATACAGCTCCTGCAGTTGCTTTGGAGAATAGTCTCTTCCCCTGTCAATGCCACCTGGCCCTGGCAGAAGCGATGACCCAGGTTGCCTGAAACAGGGGTCTTTCTGTTCCAGCCAGCACCGTATGTTTGTGAGTTGCACAGAGATGATTAATGTATTACACAGTGTACTTAGGACAGGTAAAACATCAAGTCTATCCTGACTTTACATATCTGTGGTGGCTGCCTACGACCGCAGAGCTTATCTTAGGTTTAAACATTAATTGAAGCCCTGTGGAAAGTCTGTCCGAGCGCTGTCCCGCTTCAGATGCAGCTGCCAATGTCAGGCGTCGGGGAAATTTGGAAAGCGGTTGGTGATTTTGGGCCGTTTCAGAAATGGCTGGTGCTGCTCACCTTGTTTCCCTGCCTCAGTGTGGCTTTCCACCAGTTTTGCCAACTTTTTATGGTTCAACACGTGCCGCACCGCTGCGACACCAGCTGGATCCGTGCCATCGGCCCCAACCTGACGGAGGAAGAGCAGCTGAACCTCACCTTGCCCCGGGATGCGGATGGTGCGTACGAGCAGTGCTCCATGTACTCGCCGGTGGACTGGGACCTTGGCTCCATCATGCTGTACGGCCTGAACGCCACGGAGAAGTGCAGCGATGGCTGGGTGTACCCCTCAGCGCAACCGCCGTCCCTGCTGACCGAGGTCTGTAATCGCCTTTTGACGCGCTGGGGATGTGGAAGGGATGGGACACCCAAACGGCCGCCCTGTCCTGGAGTTCAGTCAAAGCTGGTGCCGGCCATGGTGCAGCTGGGTTGGGCTGAGATTTAGATCAGGTGTATTTTGGGGACCTTGGCTCCACCACCCGGCCCCCAGGTGTGGTCATGGAGGGGTTGCATGCAAGCAGGCTGCAATATAGATGTCAGCGATGCCACAGGCAGAGCCAGCGGAGAGATTATTCGCTTCTGGTGGGATGGTTTGGGTCTCCCTGCCCCAGCTGCCCCTCTGCAGACAGGGCGTAACCTTCCATCTTGTCCCTGTGCCCAGCTTTGTGCTTTGGACACCCTGGCCAGGGGGAGGAGGAGGCAGAGCTCAGCACTTGCTTTCTGCTTCCACGCACGCTGGGGAACTCTCAGGGCGAGCAGCTGTGGGGTGTCTGCCGCGGGGTCTCGATGTCGCGACTCCAGCTCAGGGCTGTCGCGAACAGCCTGAGTTCCTCACCGCTCCTCGCTCTGTGCGGAGCCACCAGGTTTGACAAGGAGAGGAAAGCTTGCAAAGCCACGCATCTAACAGGTCAACAGGAGCTTCAGCAACAGCAACAGTGCTCCAGTGAGCAACGCTAAACTTGTTTCAGTGCATGCTGACCTCTCTGTATTTCCCATACATGTGACTCTTTCTATAGATGCCCTCTGGATGCTGGCAGTTGCAGAACATCTCTTTAACAGAAACTGCTCGGCCCAGGAATCAGTGTTGCACGCATCCTTTTTCCTCTGCGAGGGCAGGCAGTCCAGGATGAAGCAATCTGCCAGGACTTCTGTCCCAAGTCCCACTTTAAGCAAAATTTTCCAACCAGGAGGCTCCCCTGGCGGTGCCTGGGCTGGGGGGTTAGTTCTGCGGGTCCCAGTGCTTGGGAGAAGGTCACCACTGACTGTCCCATGGGCTTGTCCCACCTCTGACTTCTGGGCTATGTGCATACTGTGGAGACTTGCATCCTTGGAGGTGGTATCAGAAAGCATCTGGAGCCTGTCAAGAACAAAAGCATCTGTGTTTCCTTCCTCCAGTTTGACCTGGTGTGTGACAGGAAGGACCTGAACGACATCTCCCAGTCCATCTACATGATGGGCCTGTTCTTGGGATCCATGATTTTTGGGCCACTAAGTGACAGGTAAGGAGACGCAACCACCCGTCCGGGGTCTGTGCAAAGCCGGCGGTGCACAGAGCGGCACGCTGCTCCGAGCCTGCCTGGGCACTGCGCTCCGTGCATTTTGTCACCGCTCCTCACTAACAGGGACGCTGACCAAAGTCCTCAGGTCCCGTGAGGATGTGGCAACGCAGGGAGTAGAAGGGAGAAGGGCACAGCGTGCACGCAGGGTGCTTCACAAGTCAACCCAGGGTCTAGTCTGAACCTTACCACCCTCAAGAGCGGGGGATACAGTCGCTGAGTAACCCGCTGAGCTCGTCCCCATCTCCACAGGGTCTCTCCAGATACTGACTGTGTCCTCCTTCTTCCTTCACAGGATCGGCCGCCGGCCAGTCATTCTGATCTCCATCTTCCTCCAGGGCTTGTTTGGCGTAGGAATTGCCTTTGTGCCCCATTTCTATGTGTACATGGCCTTCAGATGTGTCGTGGGGGCTTCTGTGTCAGGGATCACCATGACGATACTGGCTTTAGGTGAGTAGGATGCCCATGCCCTGAGGCAGACAGATGTGGCCTCTCAAGATGCAACAGGAAAGGTCTGTAAAGAAATAAAAATCATCATGTGTGACTTGAAAAACACCACGGTGAGGACAGGTCTTGCTCTGCGCTGTCCTTTGGCACTTTGGCATCTCCTCAACCCTAAGTGAGAGCCCCAAGGGAGAATCTCTCCCATGCCAGTGCTCCGAGGAGGGCAAGGGGACAGCCTCCCAGCTCAGGAGGTCAGTGCGGGGAGAGAGCCCAGTGGGTCTGGGACACGATTGATTTGGGCCCCAGCTCTGCCCCAGTGAGGGGCTCTGTGGACACTGAGAGCCAAGTGGTGACATACCTGAGCTTCATGTCCTCTTGCAGAGGACCAGGACACCCTGACGATACGGAGAGGTGAGCATCTCATGAAACACTGGTGATTCGCATGTGTGACTGATGCCAGAGCTCTGACTACCCATCTCTCCTCACCTCCAGGAGAGCTCTTCTGCAGGGGAAACACCCTATTTGCAACAGGGGAAATCATTTGCATGGATGACTCTGAACCTTCTTTCTTCTTTTCAGCCACAGAATGGGTTGGTGTCTCCTCCCGGCCAAAGGCAGTGCTTATTTCTCACTGCTGTTTCGCCATCGGACAGATGATTTTGGCCGGCTTGAGTTATGGTATTCGCAACTGGAGGCTGCTGGAGATTGCGGGATCTGCTCCTATATTTGCCTTATTCTTCTACATCTGGTAAGTTGGATGTGGGCAGAGCTCTTTGCAGACACAACAGCAGCAAGCATGAGGGATGGCAGTGAGAAGGCAGCAGTTCAGGAGCAGGTTGGGTCTTTCCCATCAGAGTGCAGATGCTGGAGGGGCTTCTGTGGAGCTCAGCACATCTCCCTGGGGCACTGGACCTCTGAGAGCAGCAGCTGCTTTGCTTCAGGTCTTCAAATGTGGCCTTTGAAGCCTAAATGTAGGCCTGGAAAACCTGACCTGAGGAGGTATTTAGATCCATCCATCACATGTGATGCCCATTGCTTGCTGGATGTAGTTGCAGGGAGATGGGCTGTGGGGAAACTCAGCAGGTCACAGCAGCATCTCCTGATGTCACCTCCTCGGCAGGGTGCTGCCAGAATCAGCTCGGTGGCTGGTGACAAAAGGCAGAATAGAAGAAGCTAAGAAGGTCCTTCAGAAGGCGGCATCCATCAACAAGCGCACCATCTCACCAGGACTCCTTGAGCAGGTACCTGTAATGGCATGGGGAACTGCTTGTTGTCTTCAGAGCCTTTCTCCTCTGCGCTTGGGTTTGTAGCAGCCCCTGGAGCTGAGGTCTTCTGATAAACATCTTCCCATGCCTGCTGGGGATGATTTGGGGATGGACTGTAGGCAACTCCAGCTTCAGCTGCGTTGTACAGAGACAAGGTCAGGGAAGAGGCACAGCTTCTGCTGAGGCTGAGCCTGGAGCTTTCTGGAGTCCACCTTGGGATACGGAAAGGACTTAAATGCTTCCCTGGCTTTCCTTCTGTCAGGATTGCAGGAGTGTTGAAGATGAGCACGAGGTCTCTGTTTAGTTTGTGGTTTTCCATGCATAAATGCCTGAAGGGGTCTTACCTTCTTGCTCACCTCGAAGTCCCTGCATTGGGGAAATATTCTTCCCTAGGAACCCCTTAGTCATCAAACCAGTGCATTGGGGACCCAGAGCGCAGATGCAGGAGCCCAGTCCCACTGGGCTGCCCTCCCTCCCGGAGCAGTTTGGGGTCACAAGCCTGTCCCGCTGAGGCTTTCCTTGGACTGCAGATGGAAAAGGAGCTAGCCATGGGTTTCCTTTGCCTGGTTTGACTCTTTGACTTTCTGCATTTTGAAGTTGAAGCCTGAGAAACAGACCAAGTCTGGAAGTCCTCTGGATCTCTTTCGGAAGAAACACCTCCGGAAGGTGACTTTAATCATGTCGTGCGCCTGGTAAGACATCCCCTGGTCCCCTCTTTCCTAACTTCTAGGCGAAGAAAAGAAGGGATTGATGGTTAGTCATAACTGTAAATTCACCTTGTGGTTTTTGGGTGTTATTGATGGGTGTTTCTGCTTCTGGCTATTCAAGATCCTATGCGGTTTGTGCAAAAGGTTAGAGCCATTCCAGCTTTGGCAGTCCTGTGGTATTTGTCTGGCTTTATGTCCCCTTGGAAACGCCGTGGCTTGGTCAAAATGTTGTCATTGGAGATTAACATTGTATTTGCTCATGGCCAATAGATATGCATGCTCAGTGCCACTGTGCCCATCTTTCAGGTTTGTGAACAGCCTTGTCTACTACGGGCTGAGTCTGAACGTGACAAATTTTGGTCTGGACATCTACCTGACTCAGCTTGCGTTCGGAGGAGTGGAAATCCCAGCCCGTATTGGTTGTATCTTCATTCTGCAGTGGTTCGGGAGGAAGAAAAGCCAGGCTGTTCTCCTGCTGCTGAGCGGCCTGGTGTGCCTGATCATCACTGTCATCCCTGAAGGTGAACAACCTCTTCCCATGCTGAAAGGACAGCCTCTGGGACAGGGAGGCACGGAGCCCCAGCCCTTCCCTTGCTGGTGCAGCTCCTGTCCTCCCAACCAGGCCGGCTCGCCTCTCTCAGGGCTTGAGCTGACCCTGGTGCCATGGCCACGGGTGACTTGGTTGACTCCCCAAGGCCCGTTCCGATCAGCGAGCTGTTATCGCTTGCCGATGCGGTGGGAGAAGGTAGAGCTGAGCCCGGCAGGCCAGCTATTAGCGGAGCTGTCCTCTGGGAAAACTGCCACGTTGGGGCGGTGAGACGACGGACGCAAAGCGCGCTGGAGGCGGCTCCCAGGCCAGAGCTGCTCCCCGGCCCGCGTTCAGGCGCCGTTCGGAGGCGACGGCCTGTTGCCGTGCGTCCCCAGCCTCCGTCCCCGAGCGGTGCCGCGTCCTCCCTCGTCCCACAGCGCCGGCGTCTCCTCCTCCCCTCAGACCAGCCCGCCACCGCCACCGTCCTGGCCGTCCTCGGCAAGTTCGCCGCCTCGGCCTCCTTCTCCACCTCCTACGTCTACTCGGCGGAGCTCTTCCCCACGGTGGTCAGGTGAGGTCTACCCCCCGCCTCGGAGCTTCCCTCCGAGGCCGGTTGAGTTCCTCTCGGTCCCGCGGCGGCCCCGGGGCGGTGGGGGGAACGCCGAGCCCTTCCCGCGCCTCCCGCCGCCCCTCGCTTCCCCAGGCAGACCGGCGTGGGACTGTGCTCCATGTCGGCGCGGCTGGCGGGGATCGCGGCCCCGCTGACGCGACTCCTGGGCCGCTACCACCGCGCCGTCCCCATGGCCATCTTCGGGAGCGCCCCTGTGGTGGGGGGGCTGCTCTGCCTCCTCTTGCCCGAGACCCGCGGCACCGACCTGGCGGACGACACCGGGGATGGCGGCCCCCCGCCGCAGGTGGGGACCCGGCGGCGCCCGTGCCGCCTCTTGGGCAGGGATGTGGGGTGCCGGTGCCGCGGGTGGCCGTCAGCCCCGCGTGGGTTGGGGGTTCCTTTGAGGGCCGGCGGCGGTGGGAGGGCAGGGAGCGGGGCCGCCCCGCTGCGGAGGGAGAGGAGGAGGCCCCGTAACCGTGCCCACGGTGGTCATCCCTTTGGTCCTGCCCATGGGATGGAGGGGATCCAGGAACGGCCGGTGCTTCGCTCGCCTCCCGCTGCCCTCCCCGGGGAAGGGCCGGTGCTCGGAGCCATGTCCTCTTGGCTTTTGGCTTCTAGTCGCTCCCAGCTCCCGTTCCCTGCGGGACCGGGTGGAACTGCACCCCGATACTTCTGTTGTCGTGCTGGGAGAAGGGTGTCCACGGGGGCCCAGAGAGCGAGTGCTGAACGGCAAGCCAGGTTGCTAAAGGCTGCGTGTGTCAGAGAAGGCTGCCATCAGCTCATAATGGGTCTTTCTTTGCTTTTAAACCATTTTCCCTTTCATTAGGTCTGTGAAAATGCCAACAGCAGCTCTGAAAATGGACACATAAAAGGAAAAGGAGGTGGCCGAGACAATGAGTGCACAAAGACCACTCACTTCTAGCTGGGCCTGCAAGCAGCTGTAGCTAAAGGCAGCCTAGTGCTGGGCTGGCACTGAGGACAGGCAGGTCTCCGTTTGCAGGACACCACCACCTCTCAAGCGGTCACTGCCAATTCTTAGTTTTCCTTTTCTTTTTTGCCTTCCTGTATCTCCCTCTATAGCTTGTCCTCAGGCACTGCATGCTAACTCTGGTGTTCAACAGTGCTCTCGCTGGAGAAAATCTGATGCTTTTCATTTAGGGGAAAAAAGAAAGAAATCAGAAACCAGGGTGGAGGCAACATTTTATCTTCCTTTTGAGTCTGCAAACTTTGCCCAAGCGAGACACATGCTAGAGCATTGACTAGACTTGCAACAGAGTGCTGTGCTCACTAAAGAGAAAGCCAGAGCAGATGCAGCACGGAAAACAATCTCACACTTGCAAGAAGGAGTGATTTCTCTTGACTGTCTAGCATGATCTTCTCACCTTCTCTTAAAAACACTCCTTTTTATTTTTTTTTTTTAAATTTGAGACACTCAGCTGAGAAAAAAGAGATGCTTTGGAAGAAACAACAAGCAGTGAGCAAGGATGTCTAACAGGCAGCAGAATTTTCACCTTAGTGCTGGTGGCTTTGAATTAAAGCATGTCATGATGCTTTGTGCACGGAAAATTGCGCTGTCGGGCTGTGGTGTAGGACAGCATTAATTTGTCTGTTCCAGGAAACCGAGAGATGTTGTGGCAGTTGGTCTCTTAGAAGAAAGTGCAAATCTTTCTGGGAACTATCAGGTCTATCCTACTCTGTTCTAGTCTATTGCTTCTTGCTGTATCCATTTCTGTCTTTAAACGGTTTAGGACCACTTTTGTCTTATACTGTGATGAAAAAACACGTGCTTTTCCTGTGCTTCCCCTCCTCTTGTCTCCTGTCCCTCAAGATGACTTTCTTTTACCACTGGCTTGGTACAGATGAAGCCCAGAAGTTAGGCAGTGGTGGTGTTCCAGCTTTGTCTGTATACAGCTCAAAGGCTATTTTCTGGTAGTGTCAAGAAGCTTTTCAAGCAGACTTTATTTCTTCTCCCTGTTGTCATGCCTGCATGTTTTCCATGGATCAAAGTACCCCACAGATATGCAGTTTGATGAAGACAGAGTTTTGGATAAAGTCAGTGACATGGGACAATGCCCCACCAGGAGGGGCTGTCTGTGGTGCCATCTTCTCTCTGGCACTGCTTTTCAAAGGATTTGCTGTGGTGCTCCTGTTCAGTGGCCCTGAGTATAGAGGAGCTCGGTCCTTTGCCCAAGGGCACTTTTTCCTTGGCAAAGGCTGAGGGCTGGCTCCTTTGGGCTTTTATGGAAAATAAAATGTTGAGGGTAAAGGCTGAGGGAAGAGCTTGGAGCAAAAGGAGTGAACCACGGCTCCTTTTGGGAATTCTGCTCTGAGATGCTCTGTTTCAGGTTGCCTCAAAAATAAAGGTGTCCAAGCACATCTGATGTACTTCTGCTTCCATCTCATTCATACGTCCAGTAGGTTGAAGATCCATTTCATCTGCTCTTCTCTAGATCACTGCACCTGGTTAGTTTGAAGACCACTGGACGGTGCACTTTTGGCTGAAGAGCACCTGAATAGCTTGATTCATGGTGTTTTGCCCAGCTCAGCAGAAATGGGAGGATATCCAAAGGTTTTGCTGTGCCTTAATGTCACTGCTACCTGGTCCACGCACGGTCTTGCACTGTAATAAATAGACCTCACAGTACGGGGTTGAGCTAGGTGTGGTGGAATAGCATGTAAGAATGCAAATACACTTTTTCATATATAAAATTGGATGTTTGGGGCTCTCACCATGATGAGGCTATGGGCCAAGCGTAAAAAGTGCCTCAGGTGACCTGAAGGGATAACTAAGGGAAGAGGATGACGCCATAGCCAAGGGGAGGGAGCCAAACGGCTGAAGAGAAGGTGAGAACAAAATGGGGTAGCGAGGTTTAGCTGGGAAAAGCAGATGCAAGACCTTGGTAGAGTGGCTTACCAAGCCATGACTGGAGGGCCAGTTGTGGGAAGGTGCTGAAAGTGGCAGCGGTGAGCAAATGCCAGAGACACCGTGAAGGGTTTGCTAAAGCATATCGATTAACGTCCAAGCCTTCTTCAGGCCCTTCTATATCAGACATGAGAGCGAGGCCCTGCTCCTGTGCTTACACCCTCACTTATGCCTGTCTGTGTTCACGTCGGAACCCCTTGACCCCCATCGCCTCTTCGGAGGAGACCCGGGTTCATGTATCGGAACCTCCCCACTGCCGATGAAGCTGGTCAGGCAAGGCCAGAGGTATCTAAGGCGTTGGAGGGGCAGCAGAGCCTGGCCTGGTCCTGTTCCCTGAGGTAAGGCGAGGAGCTATGGGGCGAAGCAGCTCCTGTTGCCAGAGGAGTCCCACAGGGACCGCTGAGACAATCAGCGCATCCTCGGTGTCAGTGACACCAACAAACGATGCTGCAACCCTGACTCCTGGCTGTGGGGCAGAGGTGTCAGGATCCTGGACCTTGCCCTTTGACTAGAGGACATTGTCCTCTCCTTCCTCCCGACCCCGTACTGGGAAGGTCCCAGGTCCATGACAAGAGCAAAGCTTGCAGAAAGGGACCCAGCAGGGAATGGCTGAGGAGGTGAGGAGAAGCAGCATTCGTGCTGCTCTCATGACGCTGTGCAATGGGTCAGTGCCAAAGCCCAGATCCTGCAAATGCCCTGGCCCATCTCCAGCCATGGCCAGGTCCCACGTGACACTGGGGAGATTTTGTGCACCAAAGCCAAAGCAGAAAATGAATATCACCTCCAGGCACGTCCAGCCCGGACTTGGGACACCGCAGCCTTCAAAACACCATTTACTACAGCGCAAAGCAATTGGAAACAAAAGGATGTTGCTGCAAGCCTGACTGACCAGCCTTCTTCTTTGACCAAGAGCAGTGCTGTGTTTTGAGGAGATAGCTTCATGAATGGACACCAAATACATTCTCTGCTTGCAAACAAGTAGCGCAGGAGAAGGGGCCAACCTTCTCTTTCTTTTGCGTGGCACTAGATGACACTAAAATGTTGCGGCTGAGCTGGCAGCAGCCAACCAAAGACACTGTTAAAGACTGGCCATGACTGGGGAAAGCTGTCCAGATGACCACTCAGTTTAACTGACATTGAATTGTAGTGTGCACTACACAGTTCAGGAAGCTTCCACAGCCGCTACTAGAGCAAATAAATATAGATCGTTCATCTGAAGACTTGGAAAAAAAAAAAGTCCTAATTGAACTCAGCCATTCTGCTTTAACACTCTGTTTCTGCATTGTGTGTGGCTGATGGAAACCAAACACGTTTCCATCTGTGTGTTAAATTACAGGCTTACAATTTCTGTGTAGAAAACACTCCAGAGCCAATAGCAGTTACAAAGGCCAACTGTGAAACAGTAGGGAAAAAAAAAAAATCCACACCATTTATTATTCGCATATTGCATTACAAGTGTCTCTTATCAAACTCAGAGTATAGTTTATATTATTCATGTAGAACCTCAAATTCAACACCACATAGAAATAAAAGCTAAATACGTGTGTGACAGGGTTTCGGTGACATCCTGATCAAACGTCGAGGCTTGGACCGACGAGAAGGCTGACGACCCAAGCGATTAGTGCAGGAGGGACACAGCCCGGTGCTCGCTTGCCCAGTACTACCACTCTACTGGCGATTCTTTATTGCTGTAAAACATGACAGGGATGGTTCCACGGGTACCAGTTTGCAAAGGACTGGGAAACACATCGGGAGGAGGACTCGCGCAGCCAGGCATAACAGACCGGGTTTCAGGAACAGTTCGAAGTGCATCTTTTCCAAACGCAGAGTGACACAGATCTCCTCTCCCTCTGACCACAAATATTTTGTTGATCATCTGAAAGACCAGCTTCCAGACAGCAATGCCTCACTGGTCTGCTTAAAGAAAGATTGGGTGAGACTAAAACTTTAGTATATGCCTGTCCATTCATCACTTGCTCTCTGAGCATCTGTAGACATCCCTCTCCAAGTCTACTCCGTCCTCTCTGGTGTCTCTCTTGGACAAAATTTCCAGTCTCTTGCTGCTGAAGACAAGAAGGAGAGAGGAAGAGACGATATTGTATCCATCCTGGTTTCTGACATATTTTTCTTTGCCTTAAATT
This sequence comes from Aquila chrysaetos chrysaetos, assembly GCF_900496995.4. NCBI lineage: Eukaryota > Metazoa > Chordata > Aves > Accipitriformes > Accipitridae > Aquila > Aquila chrysaetos. Next base: position 73,411,444 of record NC_044006.1, on the reverse strand, counting down.
TTCAGCTTTGGATTTTTTTTGCCTTAAATTCAGAGCTCCGGGTCCCCACCTGTGGTGGGGGGCAGCCATCCCCCGTGTCATCCGCCGGGTCGGTGCCACGGGTCTCGGGCAAGAGGAGGCAGAGCAGAGGACAACTCCGCTAATAGCTGGGCTGCCGGGCTCAGCTCTACCCTCTCCTATCAAGAAGACTTGGCTTTGACAACTGTCCCCCAAGCTGTCAGTTTCATTTGCTCCATGTAGAAACCTTGGTTAGTCATAAAACTAGATCTAAACTACAGTGTCTTGGGGAGAATCCTAAAATAGATTTGGTTTAGAGAGTACCCTTAAGAAAAACATAGCACGTTATGCACACAGATATACAGAGCACACAGGATTGGGGCATAAGAAATGACACCAGCTTGGTTTTACCCGAGGTTCTGATGTCACTTGAAAAGCAGATTGACCTGATTTCTGCTGCATGTCTGAGCCGCTTCCTGGACAGACTCCCTGAGTGTTTTATATCTTTATTCGTGGAAACGGCAAAGCTGGATTGCCGTCAGTGTATGCAATTCAGCATGGAATTTGGCAAAGGTCTCCTGGCCGCTTTCACCAGAGCGATAAGGGTGCGTCACTAGACTCTGACCTGCTCACTTCATGTCTCCTCTCAAATTCTTTGTCCTTCAGTCTCAATCCAGATAGTATGTCTGAGCCCCCAACAAAGTCACTGAAGGATCACACAAGTCTGGGCTGGTGTTTCATGAGTGGGTATGGCACTGGCATGCTTATGGAAGTGGGAAGAGGGGTAGAAGATAGGGTCTTAAAACATCACCCCCTAAGCTGGCATGGGAGAGAGAGGTCAGACTGGTTGATGCTATTGGGAGTAAAGGAAGAGAGGATTAAATGTTACTTAGATTTGTGTAAATTTGCACCAACGATGCGCCTGTATCATGTGCATGCTCCACACACCCAAGCATATCACCGGGCTCTGGATCTATGTCCTTGGATGAGAAGACCTGCTATTATTCAGAGACATGCCTTGAACAGGAGGTTGAGCTAAGCAACCTCCAGAGGTTCCTTTTACCCTAAATCCACCACTGGCCGGGTCATGGGATGACTTGGCCAAGGAAATCCACCCTGGCAGGGGCATTTTGACCCTGTCCTGCTGAACAGGGAGTAGGTGCCTTTTCCATCAGTGTGCAACAAGCTGGAGTCTTCAAGCTTACCCTGTTGTGTGTGGTTCATGGTCTTCCCTCCCACTCCTCAGCCACCAGCATCTCCTGTGGCAAAGAGTTCAGATTTTGACTAAAAAAACTCCTTGGGGGTGACCCAGAGATGACTGCAGTCTCATGTGCTAACACAGCTGTGACTTCTTGAGGCTGTTCTTCCTAACGTCACCAGACTGCCTCTTCTGAAGCCCTGGAAAATCTTCAGTCCCTTGTAAACTCTGTCACCCTAAAATGACATTTCTCATTGAAAGACATTGTTCTTATGACTGTCTTCATCATTTGGGGCTGAGTGGGTCAATCCTGCATGGTGGAGATCTCTCAGGGACAAAGAAAGGCTGGGTCAGCCCTGCAAACCTCTGTTTCCTGGAGCCCCGCTGCTAGAGTTTCTGTGCTTATTTTTCTCTGGCCAACAGTTTTGCCCAGGTGGATTACTAATGCACCAAAGCCTCTTGAAAATGGAAAAGCCTCTATCAGAGGGCTTGAGAAATCAGCAGGTCTCAGGGAAGACTTCGGATGGACAACTGGAAAGCCTGTACATCCACATACAAATGTCAAGGACTAGGGGAAGGGAGAGGGTGCACCTAAGAGAGTTGTTCAGAAAAAGAAACCATTGCCTGGGAAGGAAGGCTGGTGAGGGCAGTAGGGCACTGATGCACGAATTCACGGACTTGGCTTTTCTCTTACACAGCTCTGAACATCAGGAGTGACTGTGGTTGGAGACCGACTTGGACACCTACATGTTGGGGTGAATCGCGGCCAGAATGGATTCGTACCCACCAGCTGTGGTGCTCCTGTATTTTCCCTCTTCCTCTTAGTGCTGGCAGGGAGAGGTCAGGTTTATGGGTGTCATGCGCTAGTGACAACTTGGTCTGGGGTGTCACTCAGAGTGTCTTTGGCACCCCTGTAACAGGCCACCCCCTCCCCACTGCTTCAGCGAAAGGTGCTTGATCCCTGCAAGCCTTTAGGTCTCATTTCTCCATCCCTAAACACAGCTTCACCAGGTTTCAGGCAGGTCTGTGCGATGGCATCTCTGTCTCAAGTCTCTTGCCCCATCCCAAGGTGAGACCGACTTCAGCATCTAATGAGTCATGTAACTTTCAAGGACATCTCTCTTTTCCCTGATTCATGTTGATTGAACAGTCTCCCTGCACAGAACACTGACACACTGCTTTGCAACAGAGGCAGTCATTAAGCAGCTTTATTCCTCCAGCAGATCTGACAGAGCCGGGGTTATTTCAGAACTGGAGAGGCAGGAAGGTTTGGGTTTTTTTAATTTTTATTTTAAAAATTAATTATTTTAACATCTTCATCTTTTTTTTTTTTTTTTTACAGACAGCTGATTAAAACAGGTGAAGTGATAAGCTACACAATCCTTTTCATAATACATGTGTTCTTTCTTTGACCCTCTGAGGTTTCTGGTGAGCTTGGTTATTATTAGTATAATTGTTAACTCCTATAACATTTATGTTATGACAGCAAAGGGCAGTCAGGGAGGGTCAGAGTGCAACCGCACAGGGAGAGCAGATGTAGTAATGTCCCCACACCCCAAGACTTCAGGAGACCTCGGTTCCCTTTCCTCCTCTGCCCTTCTGACCGTGTGACCTTGGCAAGGTCATTTCACTTATCTTTGCTTATCATCCTACAACGAGGCTAATGATGGCGACCTCCTATGTGAAGCGATTTTGCAGTCTACTGTACTGAAGGAAAAAATATAATGAGGGGAGTGAGATATCATTATTATTAAGTGTAGGCAAGCCATATGGTGAAAAGGTGTATGATGTTTTGGGTTGGATTAATCTCTGGATGTCTAAATGTAGTTGTCTATATGTGAAATATAGATACTTAAGGTTGCACTGTAGTTAGTGAAGATGGATCGACACAGTTAATAGAGTCCAGAGAGCTGTTAGCTTTTTGAATGCAGTTGTCTGTTTTAGGGTGGGCTGAATCACTCCCCAGACTGTACTTACCAATTCTCCATTGACTCTGACGCAGGCTTAAGCATCTGGTTTACATTAAAACACTAATATTGCAGACACCTAAACCTAATTTTGAGACAAATCTTCACCCTGCCCCTCTCAGCTTTGCCTCTGCTCCTTGTGGCCAAGGATTCGGTTCCTTCCTGATAATGGCATTCTCTTCTCATTTGAGTTTCTAGTTTTTGATTACCTTGTTGCTCATGGCTGCTTGCTGGTTGGAGGTCTGTCTCCCCTCTGCCATGCAGACGGTGGCCATGCAGACATCCTCTGAGGGACCTCAGCAGTAGATTTTGCAGAAGATCCCCTCTGCGGAAGACCCCGGGTGCAGAGAGCGGGGTGCTGGTTGGTGTCTCCTTGGAGGTTCCTCACAGTGAAGCCAGTTCTTGCAATGTTCTTTTTCGGGCACTGAGCACTGACCCACTATGACCAGGATAGAGATCTTAAATTTAGCTCCTTAAGCCATTAATAAACCAGCCTACGCACAACTGAATTTGTTTCGTGCCAGAGGAGTGAGGGATTTCTAAACTGATTTGATGAATCAATTTTTGTCCCATATCAGCTAACTTGTGCTGCAGGGGTAGGTGCTTTTTTTAATCTTTTTTTTTTTCAACTATATAAAGAACTCCTGGTCTAAAAGGCCATCATTTAACACATTCAGGTCTGCAGAAGACAGACTTTTGTAATCTTCAGCTGATGTTTTTCTGCTCGTGTTCATTTTTTCAGGAGCCTCCTGGCCCATTTTGGTTGAATCAACATTGAAAGGATCAAAGACACCCTGATAAAAGGTTTCAGAAGCATGGCTGGGGAACATGTACGTTGGGGGAAAATTGTCTTCCTGTGTAGAGAGATGCTTGTTTGTTGAGCCTTCAGTACTGAGACCCAATCCAAATGTATCGTCTGCAGGCTTTGGAGCCCGGCATTGTGGATCCAACTGCTGCAGCAGTGCACAGCTCTGAATCCCTTCTGGGTCTCTAATATTAGTCTCACCCTGCGCAGGAAGAAGTGAGAGACTGGAGGTATCCCACAGCACTAGTGGGACATTTGTTTCTGCTGGGATTTCCTGGCACAATTCTGAAGGATTTGGATCAAAGCAAGGTGGAGTTTCTGCCTCTGAATTTTGCAAGGCTGAATTTGGGGTTTTACTTGCTATGCTGGGAAAATCTTGTCCTCCAGAAAAGAACAAGTTATTGTCCTCCAGAAAATCCATGTTGTCTAACTGAAGCTCAGTTTCCTTGGCTAACTTTTCTGAATTGCCTGGTGAAAAAAATATCCCACCCTCTATCACTGCATCCTGGACATCCAAACTCAATAGGTTCTGAATTTCTAGTAGATGGTCATCATGATGATTTCCTTCCCTGATGAGATTTTTGCTGTTATCAGCTGCAGGCATAAGCTCTGGACGAGGATGTAGAGGGTTTGTTCCACCTTCCAAGGTTACTGCAGCTTCTTTCTGATTTTCCTGTGCTGGCATGAGAGAGGACCAACAGCTGTCCTGTTGCTGCTGAACCTGACTATTTAAAACCAGTTGATCATGAATGTCAAGTTCAGTTCTCTCATGTTTGTCATCACCTGAAATGATTGTGCCAGGAGCTAACAACAGGACGTCAGTCTCCTTGCCCTCAGAAGAGTCTGAGAAGCCTCCAGAGCTCTCCTGGATATGTTTAGGGAAGACCTCCATCTTTCCTGGCTGTGGCAGCTGATCATTCTTGGAGGCCTTTTGTTTTGCTTGGCTGGAGGGGCTGAGGAGGACCTGGGGCTTTTCTGACCTGTCATCAGTATTTGTTTTTTCTGAGGACATTGCAGTTTTTTCTTGTTGACTCTGCTTCTTCTCTGAGGAGTAACCAAACAAAGTGACAAGGGCTGACTGGGGCTTAGTGGGTTTCCTCTGGGTTGTTGTTTCCTTCTTGGGAGTGCTGCCTGTATCTTCAGAACCAAAAAGTGTAGTGAAGGGGTTTTTCCCAAGCCTGAAACCTTTACCTAGCATCTCTCTGCAGGCTTGACTGCTTCTGGTCTCTTTGCTCTGGGCACCAGGCCTTGAGGCATGCACAGTGCTTTCCCCTGGGAATTTCAGACCAATTTTTTCTTCACCCACTGGATGACCTCCGGATTTGTCTAAGGATAAATTTGGTTTGGAAGAGTCTAATGTCTTGGCTGGTTGCTCAGAAATGTGAAAGAAGTTTCCACTAAGAACTTCTCTGGGATCCTTTGGCTTGGAGTTGTTGACTTCATCATGTGAGGGCCAAGTGGCACAGATTCCTTTCAGAGGTGTGTCTGCTGATACTGGAAAATCCTTGTCAGGTGATTTTATATCACGTCTTAAAATATCCTCATGAGGCTTAGTTATCAGTGGGCCACTTGTGCCCTGAGGTTCTGTTTCTTGTAGACAGGACACATTGTGGTCGTCTGTCTTATCTGGCAAACCAGGTGAAGAGACTCTGCTCTTTTCTGCTTTGTTTTCCTGAGATGTATGCTCAGGACTAGGCTCTTCCAGAAACCCTGACATACTTACTGGTATCACTTCCTTTGTCTTCTCAAATTCTGCCCCTTTGCTCTCCATTCCACGCAAATGACTTCTGCTGGATGGCTGCATGTTTTCCCCCAAAGTTACTGGTATCTCTTTGCCAGGGAACTCATTGGTGTTTGCCTCTGATTTCTTATTCACTAGCTCAGCGATCTCAGGTGATACACTCAGCTCTCCTGGCTCCAGGGAGCCAGGAGGTACATAAGGGGTCCCTGACACACTGGAGAGGCAATGGGCTTCTTCAGCTTCATTTTCAGGGGGATCAACACCCTCAGCTCCACGTTTTAGCTCTACACTTGTAGTGTTTCTGTTTTCGGGCTCTCCTGGCACACAGATGGGCTGTGGGCTGTTCATTCTCTCTCCAAGATGATGCTTGTCTCCTGCAGTAGCTGGAGTGGCTGTGGTCAGTTCAGGCTCGTCATCTGTCATTGCGGGCATTATGCGTCCTTCGTTGGATGTGCTCATAGACCCACAGACCTCATTTTCCTTCACTGGGAGCTCTGCAGCAGAGAGGATGCAGTCCCCTGTGCCCCCCAGGTACCTCCAGTTGGTGGGTTTAGTGCTTTGACGTGTGGTGTGGTAGACAGCAAGTGAGCCACGAGGCAGGGGTTTCACAGGCTCCAGGACTAGAGGGGAGGAGGCAGAGGCACGTCCTTTCTTCAACTGGGCTTTGCCCTGCTGGATTGCAGCCACTCGCTGGGACACCTTGCCCCCTCGCTTCCCTTTGGGCACGTCCCCATCCCCAATCTTGTCACTGTCTTTCTGTTCTCCGGTCTTGGGCCAGGAACTCGCTTGCTTTCTTTCCTTGGTATAGGTGACACCAGGTAAGAAGCTTCCCTTCTCCACTGCTGCCTCCTCCGCTGATTTTCCCTCCTGACCCCTGAGCATCCTCCTGCCTGCAGCCTGGTAGGTTTGCAGGTTCAGCGTGGGCTTTTCCCAGGAACACGATCCCTTTCCAGCTTTTCCATCTACAGCCAACAAGGCTGTTTCTGAAGGCGGCCAGCATGTTCTGAGCTTGTTCCCTAAGAGGACAGACCTGTTGTTCAGCTCTTGCCTGTGCTCAGTCAGCCGCAAGCTGCACCGTGCATCGAAGGGTGTGAGTTTCTCTCTTGTTTCAGTCTTCTTTTTGGCCCTGTTAGACCAGTCCTGGGGCTGTGGTCCTTTGCCTACCATCGTGACTTGCTGAACCTGCTGGTCTCCTAGCCAGTGCTCCAGTCTTTCTGTCTCACTTCTGCTTTTAGCTCCAGCCATCTGCTTGTAGTGGACTTGGCAGTAAAACACCCCATGGAGGGCAGCATAGTTTTGCAAGCTGGAAAACACACGTTGGCATAGCTGTTAGTAGCTGTGTGGGAGGGAAGGATTAACAGTAGCACTGATGGACAGGTTTTCAGCAAAATTGTTCTTCAGTGGAAACTGTTGGGGAAGGGAGGGGGTTTGAAGAATGAAACCTTTCAAAAGTAGTGTCATTTTTTTGAGGATATGTTTGATATTTCTTTCAAAAACCAAAAAGTGAAAAATTAAACATTTCCTTGCAGTACCTCTGGGAGCTGTAGTCCAGCTTATGTGCAATCCCTTCCTCATTTATGGGCCGGGCTTCATACCAGCACTTCATCTCTCCCCCTGTATGCACAGCATGGACCATATGGGTAAAACTGCACAGGGCTCCCATAATACAACAACTGCATGGTGGGAGAAAGTCTCTGTACAGCTGGGGGGCCAAGAGGATGGCAAGCAGCCTCGCAGAAAAAGACTGGGGTGTCTCGGTGACTGACAAGCTGAAAACAAGCCAGCAGTGTGCCCTTGTGATAAAGAAGCCAACTACATCCTAGGTTGCATTAGCAAGATCCCAGCCAACTCATCAAGAGAAGTGACTGTTCCTCTGCATTTGGCACTTGTAGGACCATGTGTGGAGTACTTTGTCCAGTTTTGGGCTCCTCAGTGCAAGAAAGCCGTTGACATACTGGAAGGAGTCCAGCAAAGGGCAGGGGCCTGGAACATGTGTCATCTGAGGAGAAGCTGAGAGCTGAGTTAGCTAGGTCTTATAAGGAGAAGGTTAAGAGGGAGGAACTTATAGCTGTGTGTGTCTATTTTATGGGAGGTTATAGAGAAGACAGGGCTGGAGTGCTCTTGGAGGTGGGCAGTGACAAGATGAGAGGCAATGGGAACAAGTTGTAACATGGGAATTTGGGATGAGATATAAGTAAAAACCTTTTCACTGGTGGTCAAATCTTGAAAGAGGGGTCCCACCCATGAGGCTGTGGAATCTCCATCCTTGGAGCCATTCAAACCTGACTCCATGAACATGTGACGCACTCAAATGATTCCTCCAATTAAATTCTATATCATCATTCCCAAATTGTAAATATTTCTTGTATTTTCAGCTCACGCTTGCACCACCATGCAGGTTCTTGACCCACAGATGTCTACAAGCTTGAGGTGAGCAGTCTTCAGACTCTAGTGATGGAGAGGCAGATTGCATCAGGGAAACTGTCTACCCTTTCTCATTTCCTGAAGCCTGCCCTCTTGGAATTACCCTTGGACTATTGTGATGGAAACTACTTGGACATTCCTTAAAAATAAATGCACCTGGGTCCTACCACTCACCTCAGCTTCTTTCCACAGACCTGGCAGCAGAAACACGAGCGGTGCACACAGACTTTGTCAGTGACCACCCGCTCCATGGCGTAGACAGGCTGCAGGCATGAGGCACACACTTCTTTCAACATGGGCTGAAGAAGAAGGAGAAACTGAAGTTAAATAACTCTGAATCATGACCACTTGGAAATGCAGCTGCAAGCTAATTTGCTGGATCCTCTGCTTGTGTTGGATTTTCTTGTTGATGTTCTTTTGGAGATCTGTTGTGAGAATTCAGATTCCTGTCTGACTCAATTTACTTGTCATCTTGGATAGGTCAGCATTAATTTTCAGTCAGGACAGAATGACAAGACACCTTTGAAGCCCTGATGAGAGAATTTATTTATTTGATTAGAGCAAATGATTCACTCAGTTGAATCATTTAAAAGGCTTGAGTGAGGTAAGAAACGTTGTTCAGAGGCTCTGACTCAAAAACTCTGGTCAGGCAGCTCCTGAAATCACTGATATCATGTGGCTGCTCACACAGATCACATAGTCCAAACCCTAAAAAGGAAGCACATCGCAGCATTAAAGCTTCCACAGCTCCATAAACCTGGCGGTTTACTCTGTGGACTGTATTTTTATGCCGTGACCTGATTCCCCAAACACCACTTTATGTGAAGAGCCCAGAGAATCTCTCTGGAAAGCATTGCCAACACCAGCTATTTTATTAGTGGAAAGAGGATGGGAATAAAGAATCTTGGACATCAGCCTAGCTGCTGAAATAGCTCCAGGTTGTCTTCACGGTCAAGTAATCCAGAGGATGCTGGTGGCAATTCGGATATCTCTGTGCACTCTTTTTCACTGTGGTGCAAAGCAGAGGCTCAGCTTCCCTGGTGAGTCCATCTGCAAGTCAGGTCTGTCCAAAGCTCCCAAAGAAGCACAGCTGAGCCTAACCTAACTCTGACTGACCAGGTCAGTGCTCTGAGTACTGATACTCCCTCACATGAGGGCATCTCTGCCTCTTTGTTTAGGGGTAATTTGCCACAGTTTGATTCGATAGAGTTTTGCTGGTGCTCTCTGATCCCGTTCAATATGAGGTCACCCTGGTTTGCAGCGTTGTCAGCTCAGAGAAAAGGCAACTTTACTTTCTGCTCTTATGTGGAGTGGGCTGATGGCCAGATTTTAGCTTTGACCAGAGGAAACAGGTTGCCCAGAGAAGTTGTGGATGCCCCATCCCTGGAATTGTTCAAGGCCAGGTTGGATGGGGCTTTGGGCAACGTGGTCTAGTGGAAGGTGTCCCTGCCCATGCCAGGGGGTTGGGATTAGGTGATCTTTAAGGTCCCTTCCAACCCAAACCATTCTGTGATTCTATGATTCTGATTCTATGAAACATGAAAGGTGTTTCTGTATCTCAAGAGATGAGTTGACAAGGGAACAAGAACCCTGTCTTTTATTTGCAACAGACACCAATCTTTTTTTAATTACCTTCATTTTGGCTGAACATACCAGTAGGGTTAGGTCATCTTTGTTTTGCTATGACAACACTTAGAAGAAGAGTTTAACATCTTTGGGTTTCTTCCCTCTCTCTAGAGGGAGGTATACAAACAAACCCCCTGTCTTTCCTTCAGTCTCCAATGATCTCAGCATACCTCTGCTATTCCAGTCCTCTACAGAGAGAAGACCGTAGTTCTGTAAGTGTCTACATATGTAATGAGTGTCTAAACTCCCAGTGTACTCAGTGGAGGTCCGGTTAAGGGAATCTAGAAGGTGATGCATCTATCCTAAAACAGGCCCACATAGTTGGACGAAATCAGTCAGTTAGGCAAGATTAATTTCACCAATGTGACTACAGAACTGTGCTGATGCCAATGGGAGGGCAGTGCTGGTGAAGGTGAAGCAGAAATATGTTTTTGTGCAAAGATAAGGTAGGTCCTTCAAGTGGAAAATGGTAGCAGAAACAAGGTGGAAAGTGATGCCATGTTAGTGGGTCTCTCCAAGAGAAATTGAAGCTCTGCACCTTTGGCATGGATGTCATTTCACTGGAGGAAATGAACAGGCTATTTGGCAAAGAACAGTGAGTGGTGATGGGCAGCTGCACGAACACAGCATCATCTGTGACGATGGAACAAAGTGCCAGTCCTGGCGATAATAAATCTCAGTCAATGGATCAACTTTGCTGTATTTGGCAGTACAGATCTCAGTTACTTCTAGATACTCTGCCAGGCATTTCCTCTGACAGTGACAAGCTCTCATACAGCACGAAGGTGTGTGTCCTGGCAGAGAAAAGAGTAATGGTTGACATGTCTCTGTTGCATAACAAAAAAATGCTTTCCTTTATTCATCCCAAGGAAGGAAGCAGAGCTGTTTAGCAAACAAACAAGATCTCTCTACTCTTAGATGGGAATGAGTGCATGTACTCCTGGAGTGTGTTTCCAAAGTGGGATAATCTTTTATAGGTCTCTTTCACCAGGGGATTTATTTTAAGTGCTCACAGTCTGATGCATGGCAAATACTCTTGCTCTTCAGAGGTATTTTTATCAGCCCCAGGAATAAGCCTTCCTAATGGTTTGGAAGATAGAGAGGTGATTAGCAGCAATTGAATGGCACTGTGGGCAAGGAAATTATCTTAAGTCTTCTGTGAAAAGCAGTTACAGAGTGTTCCTAGAAGGCACTTCTAGCACACTGCTGATTACTGCCATGCTGAAAGTTGCAGCTGGCTTATGGCTTATCAGTTGTTGCCTTTTTTTCTGTAGGTGAATTAAAATCTTTATAGTAGGAGGGGTCAGCCTGAACATGCCTGTGTTATTGACAGGTGAAGAAGATGGTGACCACAAAGCTTTCTAACTTAAGACTGAGTATCCTCAGGGAGACCAGTGGCTGAAATGGAGCTGGGAAGGGTAGTACTTGATGTAGGCACTTCAAATGTGGCATATTTCATGTCTACTGCTGCAAGAGAACCAGATCTGTAGCTGAATTTTTCCTTTGACCACTCAAGGAGGTACAGTTAAGACAAGGCCATCTGTCCTCTGTCCACTGGCCCAGGAAATTCTTCCAGCCATTTTGCTCTTGAAAATATCTACCTAGCACCATGTAAGAATGTAGCGACCCACTAGGGCAAAGAATGGTGAACAATGTCATGTCTTGTATCCAAAGATCGCAGAAAAACTATGACAACTCATTTGGGATTTGAAAGTTTGTATGTGCTCTGCTGGTTTATTATTGCAAAGTCTGAGGATATGAGCTGATCCGTCAGCTTGTATTTGAGTTTCAGATCTTTGCATTTGTTTTTTTCTCCAGCTCTTTCAGTGCTTCAAGGAGCCATGTATGGTCCTGAAATAATGCAGCATCTGTCCCCTCATGACATTTCAGTTCCTGGCTGATGGAAATACCATGAAAGAAACACATCTCAAATGATCTTAGCCTCATAAATGGCTCATTGAGACATTTAGAAATCCTGTAAAACCAGAAACACAAACAATAAGATCAGTATTTTTAAGCACTGGCAGTGCAGGATATTTGGGTTTATTTGAGTTCCTGTGGAATAATTTTCATTGCCCAAGCAACCTGTTTGCAACTTACTAAAACTGCTCTGCAGCTGTCCTTAAAAAGAAATGAAACAAACATGTGTTACGGGCATCCTGAAACAAGCTAAGATGAGAAACAATCAAGGATAAGAAAGCAGTGTTGGAAAAATTTTGAAGAGCAGCTCCAAATTACTAATTCTCCCCTGTTTCTACAATTGGTCCTACTAAAACAATTGGGAAGGTCTAAGCAGTTATTTTTTCTGATTCTGTGAAACCAGAGAACCATACACTCAGTTTATGATGATCTGTTCTTCTACCTCAACCTTCGGTGTACTCTTTGGTGGAACTGATAATTATATTCTTTTGGCATACCTAACTTTCAAATTTATGGGGTCCTAGAGGCAAACCAAAGAGCTCTGGGTATGTGCCTGCTTTTCTGGGGGTTGAAACAGAACTTCTACTTGGTCTGCAACACCTTGAACAAGGTACTGCATGATATGAGACATTATTTGCTGTTTAAAAACCTAGCTATGGACTCAGGTATGTGAAGTGGTAGACGCTGAAACAGTCCCTTCCTCCCCAGTGTCCTGCTCTTCAGTCATCAATGTGAGCTCTTTTCCCTCGGAGGAAAAAAAAGACAACATTAACCACAATATCTTACTGAAACATGGTGGTTTTTTGAATAAGGTTACTGTCCCCTTCTGCAGAAAAGTAAACTGAGAGATGAAGTGGCTTGCCATAGACCAGCCAGAAGGTCTACGGTCAGACTCAGGGGTCAGTAGCCAGGCAGTAGGACACAGCTCCCTGAGAAGCCATCCAGTCACTCTGTAGGCTCCTCGCCTTCTCCCACATTTGGAGCAAACCCCGTGTTTGCTCGCCTCATTCCCAAACTGAGGCCAACCTGTGATGTGAGGTTGAGGCACAGCGCTGAGCAATGGCTGGTTCATCGACTGTCCCTCCTTGTAAGGCTTATGGAGGCACAAAACCTCTGCTGCCTTCTCACATGGAGGAAATGGGTACAGGCAAGTGTTCAGACCTTTCTTGGCGTACACATCCTACCCAGTCTCCACACACCTGCACAGGGTCCTGGATTGGGTGGTGCATATCATCCTGGACTCAACTCAGTTTTCAGACAAGAGTATGAATGCTGCTTGCCGCAGGGCCGTTAATCTGCCCACGTTGTAAAGAAGATGTAGACTAAATCCCTCCAGTGATTTAGAATGCTCTCAATATGTGATTCAACTAATTCATTGAGGGATGCTTTCTAGGTACTTTGAAAGGAACCAAGCACTTAACAAAAGAAACTCAACCACACAAAAGTATTTTTAGAGGTAATGTTTACCTTTAGAACGCAGCAATAGAAGTTAAAAAAAAAAAAAAGCCACAAAATATCTAAAATCTTGAGTTGAGAATGTACAAAACAAAGTCATAATAAAAAGAAAATTGCTTTACAAAGTCTCAAAATGAATTTAAACAGTAAACATGTATGAAAGCATGGAAAATCTAAAATAAGGTTTTTGTATGTATTGAATAATAAATTACAATTCAAAAAATAAAGAAAGGAAAGCAGTAACCATTCTGACTCAAGTAGAGAATCTTTCATAGCATCTTTCTTTGGGGGAATGGCACTGATAATCGCTGTAGGTCTTGGCTTGACAATTTTCAGTAGCATTGAGTACTTTCCAGGAACTGAAAAATAAACTGATAAATACCTCCCCCAACCCCAACAATGACAGCAATTTGAGATTTTTTTTTTTCCTTTTCTTTTGTTAATTGCTAAGAGAAAACCTATCCAACTCACCCATCAATATGAGCATGTGTGTATATGTGTGTATATGTGTGTTTAGGATGCCCTTCTTGGAAAGTCTATATTAAAATTAGAAAAAGAAGCTAGCGTAAAGGTGTTCGTCAATGACCAGATTGGTTTGTTCTTTAATTGATCCTACCTATCCTTTCTTCTGCATTTGTTCAGAGAAGCCTGATACAACCGCCCCCTGCCACTTCCCCAACACTCTAGGGGGAAGAAGCTACCCTAAGTTGCCCATGGATGGATTTTTCCCTTGTGCTTCTAACAGTGTCAGGGCTCTGGGTTGTGGTGCAGCACCAAGTCTGTTGGGTTGGCCAGGTGAGGGCTGTTCTCCTCCAGTGTCAAGGCAGACTGCATTTGTCTTGTCTGTACGCAAACACCAAGACGATGACCCTGAGAAGTCCTTAGGGTGTAGATGAATCCCTGTATGTAACGTGGATAAACCAGGAGATTTTTTTATTGTGGACTTTCTTTTTTATCTTATACAGTTCTCTCTTGCTCCCCAGAATCTCCTATTTCTTTGGCTTGGAGTTGCCAAAGGTGACAAAGACCACTCCCGGCTCCTGAAAACTGCCGTTGGTGTGGAAGTCTTCGCCTGGGCTCTTCAAGTACCTCCGAAACACAGGTGAGGCAGACACCTCATATTGGGGATGAGAGGCCACATTGCATGTGGAAGATGTTTGTGTCTCAGATTGCTTGGTGACTGTGGTGGACGAAGTGATGATTTTGTTTCCAAACTGGTCCATTTCCTCGTACTGCTCCATGACAGTCCGGGTGGCTCCATAGAGCTTGGACCCATCGGGCCCTGTCTGCAGCTCCAAGATGCTTTTCTGCCTCCGTGGATTTTGCGGGCTGGGGACATTCAGGGAGCAGTAGTCCGAAAAGCCGCCTTTCATCCCACAGTGGCAGCTGCCTTTGGAGGTGTCCAAAGGGCACCTCTCTTTCTCACTGATCGGATGGTTGGCATTGCCAAGGGTGTGCTGTTTCATTGAGCTCAGCCCAACTTTTGTTTGGACGGGCTCTGGTCTCTTCTCAAAGGGGGTCATGTCATGCCCAGTAGACCCTGCTGATGGATGGTTAAAGGAGCTAAAGCTGTCCTTCGCAAAAGCATCCCTTTTTCCTGCAGTGTCAGGACAGTCTGGTGAAGGGATGTCCCAGGGGGAATGTGCTGTCCTGGGTGATTCTGCTGGTTTTCTGGCAGCAGACTCGATGGAGATGTAAGAAGGTGAGGAGGGAGAGCTGACACGAGATTGAATGAGGTGAGGGACCTCGAGCTCTGCCTTTGTTACCTCGGTCTTTTCTGCCACCTTTGTACCTTCCGCAGATGCTGCTTCCCCTGTCTCCAGTGTGATTCCTTCCTGCTTGGCTTTGCTTGAGACAATACTGATTTTACGGATATTGCTGCTGCTCACAGAGCTTTGGGTGTTCCCCAGAGACTCCTTGAACAGCCCTGAAAGCCCATCGATGTCTGACTCGGACTTGAGACTAGAGACAGAATAAAGAGCTTTCTTGATGGCCTCCTCGATGTCCAGGAGCCGGGCAAGTGTCTGCTCCTTCAGGTGGATAATCTCAGCACTTGCTCGTTCCAGGTCCCCAAAAACCAGGTCCACTGAGGAGACACTGTCGGTGTCCCCCTTTGCCAGTGTCTCAGCCCTGTCCTGTTGCTTGGCCTGGTGGGCCTTCTGACGAACAACCCAGTCAGGGACCTTCTCAAAAAAGCTCTTCAGAGCTTTCACGTCCACTTTGCTTGTCTCCTCCTCAAACTCCCTCACTCGAGTCAAGATCTCTTGCAGCTCCTCCTGTCTCCTGAGGTTCTCAAAGATCTCCATAGCCTCCTTGACATTGCCTTTCATGATCTCCTCTTTGTGTACTGAAAGCCTCTTCCGACGCTCATCTTCTGTTTCTCTCTTGTTTTTTTCTCTCATAACAACTGCTGGCTTCTCCTGGGCAGGTGTCTCTGCCCTCCCATCAGGACATTGCCCACTACTCCCCTGCTGTTGCTCCTCAAAGGAGTTCATTGGCTGCTGATGGAAGGACATTGAATGACACATTTGCCTCCTCTCATTCACCTGCTGCACGACTCTCTGACTGTCCCACGATCCATAAGAATTAGACACACTTTCCCTTTCCACCTTGGATGAGGCATTTTGTGCAATGTCATCTCCTCTCTTTGGAGGAGTGGTGTGGCCCACAGGGGGGGTGCTTGGCTCAGTCTGTCCTGACACGTGAAGTGTCTGAGCTCTACCAGGGCAGGTTGGATGTGATACTGAAGAGCACCCGTTCTCATCTTGGCACAGCTCTATATGCCTCTGAACCACCTCACCTGGGCATCGCCTTGGAGCTACTGCTTTCCCGTTCATCATTCCATGCTCGACTTCAAAACTAACCACTCCATTTTTTATTGGCTTTGAAGTCTTAGCACTCTCTGGTTCCACCTTTCCTTGTCCTAATTTGCTAGCCTTATACCGTTCCTCTGCCATTTGAAGAGGGGTTTTGGCAGTCTTTTTTGGCAGCTTTCTGTCAGGGCTCGTACCCTGAACTGTGACAGGTTTGTTCACAGATGTCTCCGAAGTGCAGCATTTTGCCTGAACCTCCCCATGGCCTGATTGTTCACGTACTTCCACGCAGTTTAATCCCAGCTCTGTGGGGGGAAGCTTTGGCTTGCTGATCTCCCTCAGGCCTGAAGGTTTTGGAGGGATGGGTGGAGGGATGGGTTTGGTTGATCTGCTTGTGCTGTTATTTGCAGAGGCAGAATGTGCCTCGTGTAAAAGGTGCTCAGGTTTTGGAGGGGGAACAGGTTTTTTCCGGGGTGGGGCAGTAATTTCTGGTTTTGGAGGCGTCCTGGGCTTCTCTGCAGGACTCTGATCACTGGCTTTGCAGGACAGAGAAGGGAGGGCAAGAAGAGGGGTCTGGAGTGGTGCAGAACATCCTGGGGCTTCATCTTTGCTGGTTGGTAGTGGAAGGGCACCTTCTCTTGTTGCTTTAGTTGAGGGTGGGCAATGCTCTGCTTTCATCACAGCAACTGAGGGAGGAGGAGGAAAGTCATTATCAGCCTGAGACCCTGAAGCCACTACAGCAGTCTGGTTACTAACGACTGGAGTCTCATTTTTCTTTTTACACACAGAATAGGACTGCCCTGCATTTCTGTATATCATAGCGGCTTTAAAATCCCCTCTGGAGACATTAACGTTAGACTTTTCCAGCGACTGAAGTGTGGCTTTTAAATTACCTCGGACAACATCCTCCTTTTCTACCAGGCGCTGTTCTGTGGCGGCACTTTGCAGTGCTCTGATAGCTGTCTGTACATCCCCTCTGATAATAACATCTCTTTCTTCTTGCACTGATTGCTCTTTGTAATCAGACTCAACAAAAGGGTTTATATAGGTTTTCACGGGTGTGGCAGTATAAAGGCCATCCTTAATGCTAAAATCTCTACTAGGCATGACTTGGCTTTCCTGGCTCAATAGTTGTCCTCCCTGTACTTCCTCTGAAGCACTGACCTTTTTGTGTGATGCTATGCTCTTCTGAGACACGCTTGTGTGGGTCTTGGATGCCTCCTGGACTCTAGTGGTGGTGGTGGTCCTGATGGCAGTGCTGGTGCTCTCCTGTGTGGTGGATGAAGAGTCTTGTTGGCGTACGGTTGACTGAAGGGTCACTGTCCCCTGTGTGCTGGCTGCCTGCTGCCTGCAGGCCGTGTGGACCTCCTCCCTGTTCCTCTGTAGCTTGCTCTGGACGTGGTGTTGAATGTTTTTTGCTTCTGCTGTTGCTAGCCTCAGGCTTTGCATTGCAGCCTGAAGGTCGCTCCCAAGGGCCTTTTCTTCTGGCTGCATCTGGCTGGCTTCCCCAGTCACCAAACTCTGCTGTTTCCCAGCCACTTCTCCCCTCTGAGCCGTCACTTGGGTTGGAAATTTACCTTGTGTCATAGCTTTGGGTTCGTTCAAACTGGCAGTGGTGGCTTCTTCTTTCTCTGCCTTCTTGCTGACATCTGCAACCCTTTGGATTGACTTTGTAGTCACTTTAAGCCCTCCTGACAGAATTTCTTCCTTTCCCATCACTGTGGGCAAGGGCTTCCCAAGACATTGCACAGTTGTGCCTGTCACACCTGCTGCACACACAGCCTCTCTCTCTAATGCACCCTCTTTGCCCATGCTTTCACATGCGAATACCTTTTTTGCTCCCTCCATAGCCCCTGGCTCTGCAATTACTTTCTCTATTTGTTCTTTATTTGGTAAGATATGTATCTTAGCCCCCTGCACAACCTGTGGGGCACTCTCATCTGTTCCCTGCTCTGCTTGGGAAGAGATGAGGGATTGTATCTCCGACTCCTGCTGGAGATTCTTCAGATAGTCTAGATCTCCCTTCTCAATGCAGCTCGCAAAAAGCTGGACATTTCCCTTCTCATTGTCCTCACGCTTAACGGTTGCTGTTGTTTTCTGCTCCTGAGAAGAAGCCAACAGGCTCCCTATCGTTGACTTCACATCCCCCTTGACAACTTTCTGCTGGACAGAATGGAACAGGAGGGAGTAGAGAGTCATCTTCACTGATCCTGACTTTGTCTCTTGTAAGACCATCCCCTTTTTGATGGAAGCGTCTTGACTGAGGAGACCCTGTAAAGCCTTAGCTACATTTCCGCTGAAGTCCTCTTTGCCTTTAACAGCTTCACGCTGGTCCAGTAGCTGCAATGGGCTTACTTTGATCTTGCCCTCTCTGTCCTCCTCCACCAGCACACTCTGTGCTTCCACATTGGTTCTATGCAGAAGCTGCAGCATGATCCTTTGCAAATGGCCTCCCACAATCTCCTCTTTCAGGATCTCTGGAGCACCTGGGCTGCTGAGCTGGTACTTCACCATCTTCACACTCTCCATATCATTGGCTTCGATGAGGATCCCATCGTGCTGAATAGCCTGGCAAGTGCAGAGTGTCTCTAAAGTCTCCTTCATGGTCCTTTCTTTCAGTTCTGTTTCTGTACTACCTTCAGAAGCACTCAATTTATCCAAGGGTGTGCTCTCGAAGAGCCACGTTGTACTTTTCACATCTGCGCGAGGGATCGCTTCTTGGGCCCCAACACTGGTCATCGCCTCTGGGTCCTTAAGGGTGTCCATTGGCTGGGTTTCAAACAACCAGGTGCAGCGTTTTACATCCCCTTTCTGGCTGTCCTCTCTCTGCACCGTACTGATAGATGATCCTCTCTCTGCATCCCCGTACAGGGAGTCCACAGGCTGGTTTTCAAAAAGCCAAGTGGATGTCCTCACATCACCCCGCTGAACATCACTGACACTGACCATCCTCACGTACTTCTTCTGGCCCACTTGCTGGGACTCAAAGAGCTGCTTGTTGGACTGAACATCTCCCTTCTGCACATCATCTACTGTTCTGGGCACAGACGTCTTTCCCCCTGAGAAGGAGTCAAGAGGCTCTGTCTCAAACCTCCACCGGGCAGCCTGGACATCTCCTTTCTTGATGTCCTCTTGGGTGACAGCCCTAATCACAAACACCTCTTCTTCCTTCTTGATCTGATCCAGAGGCTTAGTTTCAAACAACCACCGGGCACCTTTCACATCACCTTTCATGATTTCTTCTTTCTGCACTGAGGTGACCTCATGGTATCCCCCCTCTTTGTCCTGGATAGCATATAAGGGTTGGCTTTCAAAGAGCATTGTGCAGGACTTGACATTAGCTTTGCTCATGGTGTCTTTCTGGATCTTCTGGAGCTCTGTCTCATCCACTATGTCATGGATTTGGTCAAGGGAATAGGTCTCAAATACAAACCTTTTGCCTCCAACATCTCCCCCCTTGATATCCTTCTCTGGAGGGATTTCCTGGATGCCCTCAGAGCTATCCTTCAGGGTGTCCATGGGGTAGTTCTCAAAGAGCCAAGTGAACTTGTGCACAGATCCGGCTTCAATTGTCCCATCATCCTTCTGGGATGTTGGTTTGGTGGCTGTATCCAAGGGCTTAGCTTCAAAGAACTCCTTCACTCTGGACACTTCCCCAGACTGTATCTCCACACGACTGGAGTACCGCATGTTTTTTTTGCGGTCAGCTTCACCGACAACACTGCTACCCAAGGGTTCAGTCTCAAATAGGTGCCGGACAGTTTTGACGTCAACTCCCTGTAATTCCTCCTGACTGTATGCCTTACTGATTTGTAAATACTGCTCCTCCTGGCCTTTCAGGGAGTCCAGGGGCTGGGTCTCAAACATCCATGTGTATGACTTCACATCAGCTTGGGGCACACCACCATCCTCCTCCTGCTTCTTTTCAGCCTTCTCGTACAGGGTGTGGATGGGCTGGGTCTCAAAAAGCCACCTGCAGGTCTTCACATCCCCCCGCTGGGAGATCTCCCGCTTCACCGAGGGATGCTCCTCACCTTGCATGGCTCGGTGATGAATGACATCCATGGGCTGAGTTTCAAAGAGCCACTTGGCTGTTCTGACATCACCGGCCACCACCTCTTGTTTTGTGATCCCCCGTATTATATCCACTTTCTTGGTGCTTTCATCAAACTGGTCCAGGGGCCTGGTTTCAAACATCCATTTGTAGTTCTTGACATCACCACTGATGATTTGCTCTCTGCTTACAGAGGTGACTTCATGGAAATTGCCAAAGCTATCCTTGATGGCATACAGAGGTGTTGTCTCAAACAGGATTTGGTTGGCTTTGACGTTGCCAGCTGGAATCTTCTCCTCTTCTTTGGTGATGGGCTCAGCATCAGCCTGCTTAATGCTGTCTAAGGGGAGAGTCTCAAACAGGGTCTTGAAAGACTTCACATCCCCTTTCACTACCTCTTCCATGTTGGTGGCTGGAATTTCTTCCTCAAATGCCTTGGAGATGCTGCCAAGGGGACAGGTCTCAAAGACGTGTTTTCTTTGCTTCACATCGCCCTTCTCCTCTGCTGAAAGCTCTACTTTCTTTAAACGCCCCACCTCAAAATTGTCTTTCAGGGTTTCCATTGGCTGGGTTTCGAATAGCCAGAGTGTAGATTTCACATCACCTCCAATGACTTGTTCTTTGGCTACAACACTTTCTGATGCTTCTCCTTTCAGAGAGTCAAGAGTCTGGGTCTCAAAGAGCATTCGCTGCTTACTGACATCTGCCCCTGTGACAAAATCCGTTGAAGCCTTGAAATCCTGTTCTTCAACTGTGATTTCTCTGATGGCATCCAGAGGCTGAGTTTCAAATATCCACCTTGCTCCACTGACATCTGGCCTTCCAATTTCTTCCAGCGAAATCCCACGGATTATTTGCACTTTGGAAGTGTCCTTGTTGATGGTATCCAGGGGCTGAGTCTCAAACAGCCAGCGAGCCGTTCTGACTGCATTGCTCTGAATTTCTTCTCGGCAGACAGACTTGATTTCATGGATGTTCCCAGTTTTGTCTCTGATGGCACAGAGGGGCTCTGTTTGGAAGAGCCTGACAGTCTTTTTAACATCGCCTTTTAGCTCCTGGATTTCTGACTTGAGTTGTAGGATGCTTTTCTCCTCCACTGAACAGCAGCGTCCTATAGCATCCAGGGACTGCGCTTCAAAGAGCTGTCTGGCACCTTTCACATCACCTCCCTGGACAGGCTCCTTGAGAACCGCCTCCTGCACTTCAGTTTCATCCGAATACAGTTTGTTTAATGAGTCTAGTGGCTGCGTTTCGAACAGCCATCGGGCAGTATGCACATCCCCTCTGGCAAGGTCTGTTTCTGATACCTTGGCTGAAGTTGACAGATTGTCCCCGTTGATTGACTGGCTTTCAAACTTCAGGGAAGTACTTTTCACATCCCCACCGGGAATGATCTCTTCTTCTGCCAGCTTCTTTGTGGCTTGATGGTCCCCGATGGAGTCAAGTGCCCAGTTCTCAAAAATCCAGCGCATGGACTGAACCTCCCCTGGAAGAACTTTGTCCAGGTTCACAGATGCCTGGGCATTGGGATCTTCAGTATTAAGCATTTCTGCCAGGTCCTCCGTCACAGCTTCTTCCAAGTTCTTCCTGAGCTCAGGATGCATGTGTCTGTAGAGCCTCTTTAGCTCGTTCACTTGACGCTGCTGGTAGAACTTGGAGAAGGCTTGCTTTGGAGGAGGCACAGGGAGTGGGTTGAGATCCTGGCTCCCCGGAGCGATGACCTGGACTGAGCCAAGGGCGGGAGGGGGAGGTAAGTCGTCTTCCATTTTCTTGATGGCAACTTTAGATGATTGCTGAGCTTCTGACATCTTTAGGGAAACAGTTTTAAACGTCAGCGTCATCTCTTACCCTCCAACCCCATGGCTGTTAATAGTGAGAACGGCAAAGGAAAAAGCCAGCCAACAAGGGAAATCCATGCACCTACTAAGCTCCATACCTTTGGTTCAGTAGCACACAGCACTCCAAAGCATCACACCACTGCACGCGCTCCAGGCTCGGTGTTAGCTCCGGTGCCACAGCAACGCACTCTAAAGCAAGGTCTCTAATCCAGGCATGTATGGTGGTTAGTCTACAGTCTCCAGGATTAAGTTCAGCTACAGCTCGACAGAGATACCTGCTTTGGGCTGTCAGCAAGAGGGAGTGATCACAAGAATAAGATGAAGAAGGCTGTCTTTCTTAGAGTAGTGAGCTAAAAGTTAACTTCCCTCCCTGCTCCCAAGTGTCCAGGGCAGTGTGAGGACCTGCAGAGAGCCCGGGAACATAGGCTATGGGTGCAGGAGAAAGCCAAAGAGCTATTGGTGAAGAGGTCCCAAGAAGAAAATGGGGAGAGGGAACCAAAGTGTCTAACTGAGCTGATGAGGACAGCCTATTTTTGGGTAGTGAGCTAGCATGATGGGCTTTTGTTAGCACCATGGGCTGCCCACTGCACAGGAGTGAGAACTTGGGGAAGGGCTTTTGTCTGATTAATGATTTCTTCTGTTGGACTCAGGAGAGTACCCCACGTCATCATTTGCATAAGAATAGATGCACAGTTATACAATTAGAGACTTAAATAAAGCTCTTTTGACTTGCAGACTTGTACAGGCATGAGACTAACTAAGTTTTACAAACTGCTGGAATCAGCAGGCCAAATTCTGTGCTCTGTTAGGAGGAAAAAGCAAGGCTGAAGGACCAGAGGTTGGGGTAATTCCCATAGCTGGGGGCCAGCAAAAGTTAGACCTGTTTAGACTCAGTCAGCCTGAGCTCAACTCAAAATTGGCAGCAGCGTTGGTACAGAAGTGAACAGAGGGTACAGTCGTGACGGGGTGGACTGTGGTTGTTTAGCCTACCTTTGAGCCTCACTTTCTGCATTTTTTTTCCTTAGCTTGGGAAGCCTGGGTGCCGAATGCTGAACTGAATACCTGCAACCTGCACTAGCTTGGCATTTATCCAAAGGGAAGGTAGCCGAGGCCTGTAATCATTATCTAAAAGAGACTGTAATCCTGGTGGCTTTCCTTTCAGTAAACAGATCTGCTGACCCTTGGCATGCCTGTGGAGTTACGTCTGTAGAGTTATGCCTGGAATATTATTAGTTGTTGCTCAAAGCAATGGCGCGCGGTGTTATTTCACTCTGTTACACACAGATTGTTCTGGCTAAAAATAAGTATTGAACATTAGTAAAAAAACCCAAAACACAAGAATACCAAAATCAGCATATTTTACAGCAAGTGTAAAATGCAAATCTTTCACATGAGCCAATGTACTTTGAATGCACTTTTTAAAATAAGTTTTTTTTTGGATCTGTGAAGAACTTCTGAACATGGGGAAGGGCAACCAAGCAGCTGATAGCTATATTCAGTATGAAAGCGCTCCTTGCTGCCTTGTGCGGGTATTTAAATCACACTCCACCACAGTCCACAAATATTTGGTTAGATAATGGTGCTTATCTTTAACATTTCTTACCTTGCTTTTTTTCTGTCTGTGGGCAAAGTGAGTGGAGTTGTCCTTCACAGTACTCTGGAAAAGACAGGAGAAGAAATGACATCAAACTGCATAGGAAGACACATTATCTGTGTGTGTGTGTGTGTATATATATATATATATATATATATATATATATATCAGCTACAGAGACCTGAAAACCATTACAGGTGAGGGTTTTTTTTGGTTCACTGGCAGTTCTGTACAGCTGGGAAAAACAATCTTATTCCAGGTTGATCAAAAATATTTGTTTCTAAAAGTCTCAGTCAACAAACAAAACCCTAAACATATTTGTTTAGAGTTGGGGAAAAACCAAAACGAGCACTGATTTCTCCAAAGTTTGATTTAGCCTATATTTTTGTTTCTACTTCAATATTTTTAAAATAAAACTGATCTACGTTTGTAATTGCATTATGGATTGTGTAATGCATTGTTCCGAAATGGCTTTTTTTTTTTTTTTCCTTAGACTTCTAACCAGTTGTGATTTTCCAATTACAGTCTCCACTCATTTATTTTCAACTGGGACTGCTTTAGTTTGGACTCTGCCAGTACAGATCCCTGACACACACTTGAGAGACTGCATCTCTGGACAGGGACCCTGCAAAAGACTGAGAGTGGGAGGGAGCATGAACATGCCTGCAGGAAAGGTCCAGATGTGAAATCACATCCCGTGTTACTCCTGGATCACCAGTGGAGCTGGGGAAAGGGGAAAAATATAGCTCAGTGCTTCATAAACCTTATAACCTGAATTATCCTATGACCCGATGATCAGCCCGGAGTGGGTGATTAAATCCCTGGATCCCAGACCAAGGGCTATAAACAGAGGAACAGAGGGAGGCTGCACTGTAAAGTTATGCCTGTGTGTGATATATATGGACATATATATATATGCGTGTGTGTTGGAACGGGTATAGCATGGAGATGTATGTGTTGCTGTGTGCTGAATATTTCTTCCATGGATGTGAGTGTGTAAATATGTATGTGCAAATAAGGTGGAAATCTTACGTAAGAATAAAAATTTCTATGGGCTAGTGGATGTAGACGTGTGTGTGTGTTTGGTATGTGCGTGCATGTGTGAATATAATGTGTATATGTGTATGAGTGTGTATGTATATGCAGCTTATACATCATATACATACCTATCAGCACCTCTGATAACATTTATTCAATATTTGCAAATGACAAAGGGAAGCTGGTCATGTTTGGAAAACCAAATGCTGTCTTTCTCCGGATTTATGAAACCAGACATGTTCTCTCTCACCCTCTTACAGCCACTTGCTGGGACAGGACATAGTTTGGATGCCGCTGGTGATTTGCGAGGGGGAGGACGGCGGCGCGATGCTTACCGGCTGTGCGGGGCTGCCGGCGTGAGCAGCAGCAGCAGCTGTCTGGGAGAGATAGAGAGCCGACAGCTCCTTCACGGAGGGCGCAGAGGACCTCCCTCGTCCTTGGTGAGGTATGTGGCTAGCGTCGTCTGATATGGCTAAAAATGACCGCGTCCTCTCATCTGAAACAGGGACAGACGTGTGCGGTGAGCTATGCGCCAAAGACGCGAGGGCACGGCCAGCCTGGAGCGCGAGCATCGCTTACCGAGGGCTCTGCCAGGCGCCTCCGCCATCCGCACACCGATTCCCCTGGCAGCCCCCGCCCCGGTCCCCCAAAACTTATCATCATGCCCTTTTGGTTCAGGGAGAAAACATGGACATTTCCACCTCTTTCATGGCTGAAACGGACTTTGAGCCCGGATGAGAGTAACACATCGGGCAGTGACCTGATGCCACCGTCCTGCCGGTGGGGCACAGAGCCTGCACCCATTCCTGCATCCTTGGGCAAGGCCGTCACCAAACACGAGCGAGTAGGAGGACGTGAAGGAGCTACGCATGTTCAGCTTGAACCAATTCCCACTTTTTTTTGCTCCGTGGCTGCACCGCTCTCCTGTCGCTGTGCCTCACAAGCAGTTACATCTATTTGTCTTCACCTCTGCCCTGGGAGCCTGTTTCAGGGAACGGAGAGATGAAGAGGCTACGAGACTTCCCCAGGGATGCAGCAGGGAGTCTTTGGCAGAGCCAGAGGACCAAACCCTGCTCTTAGTTTAGAGATCTGACATTTTGAGCTGCACCAGCTCCCACGGGGCCCCCACCGGGCCCCATCATGGCATTGCTGAGATATTCGAGATACTCAGCGTTCCTCCTACCTTTGTTCAGATGCCTCCCATGGAGATGACTACAGCTGAGGATGTCCCTCTCTGGTTCATGGAGAAATGGCTGCTCTGGGAGGAGGGGATCTATTAGCCAGACCTCCTGAGGTGTATGTACACAGAGGGGCTGGATGGTTGGAGCGGTCGTGTACTTTCGGATGATGCTCGGGCCATGCTCCCTCATTCCCATCTATTGTACTCCCTCCCCATTGGTCCTCATCCCCCTAAACAGCGGGGGCTTCCCCTCCCTCTGAGGATGAGAGCTGTGTCCATCCCCTGAGAGAGGTTCGTGTCAAAATTAACGGCTCTAATGCAGATGGGTTCAGTTTTCAAAGAAAGAGGCAACTCCAAATTCTAGCTAAGAAATTTCTTTTTTTGCATTACTCTGCTAGGTGTGAGCAGGATGACCATCTCCACTT
Organism: Aquila chrysaetos chrysaetos; assembly: GCF_900496995.4. Lineage (NCBI taxonomy): Eukaryota > Metazoa > Chordata > Aves > Accipitriformes > Accipitridae > Aquila > Aquila chrysaetos. The sequence continues at coordinate 73,385,369 of NC_044006.1, read as the reverse complement.
CCCAACACAGACCTATATAGAGCTTTACACCTATATGGTGCATCTTAGTCCTCCAGGTTAGTCAGAGCTGTAATTTCTCTGTTACCGCTGTAAAAACACGAGAAGGTTCTCCTTTTATCTGCAGACTTGCACTGCTGCATTCGGATTTAGTGCGGTATTTGCAATGCTTTCTGTTTGAACAATGGGCTCTCTCTCCACAAATCCAGCTATTGCACAGCCAGGAAAGGGCTGATGTACTTTTTAATATGTGCACATTAGAAGCACTGCAGCAATTCTAGCATTTTTGTCCTCAAATCTCAGCCCCTAAATCATGAGATTTTGTAAATAACAAACCTAAAGACTCTTTTTCTTTGTTTTCTGCATTTTGAGTTCAGATTTTCAAGTTTTTCCTCTGAAATACTGAAGGAGATTTACTCTGGTTTTATTTTAAAGTGACAACAGCTAATGTTATATACTAACAGGATTCCGGGAGCTGGTGCTTCAAATTAAATACCAGTTCCTACAGGGACAAGCAGGCACCGAAAAGCCACAAAGATAGGAGCAGAGGGTCCCCAGTGAGCTTGTCGGATACTGGCCAGTGTGCTGCTGGAAGGTGCCAAACCCCAAGGTTTCTTTTGTCCTTGGTTCCAGCTGCTCCTGCAGATGTACAGGCATTTTGATGCAGAACTGAGGCTGGATACATGAGGAAGCAGTGGGATGCAATAAAGATTTAGCTGCCCAGTTCTGCCAGAGGTCACTAGGACACCAGGGGAGGAAACAGAAGATATTTCCTTCATGCTTCTTTTGCTAAGTCACCGTGTAAACATGGGACCTCTGTCCTTGATTTCTGCTGTCCAGAGCTTAAACACTGAGTCAAAAGGAATTATCCATCTACAGCCAGTGGAGACAGTGGCACTGCTGGGGCAGATTTGCTGCATCTTAAGATGGGCTGCGAGGTTGCAACCATGTTCTGATTGCATCAGTTTTTCCCCATTCTGCTCAAGAGATCCCAAACTTTGACTAGGTCCCTGGCTTTTTGAGACGAACACCACCCTGGAAATGGGGAGGAGAGGGTCAAGGCATGGCTGAAACACTGTTTTTGCAGGAGCTGGTGCCAATATCTGCTAACACAAACCAGTCTATCTGCTGCAGTGAGCTTCTCCCTTCATTTGGAGGCTCGAGGCACACATATGAAGGGGCCCACTCTGTAAAAATGGAAAGTGAAGTAATTGCCAGCAAAGGTACCTCAGATCTCATGGTCTTTCCATATTATGGCTGTACCCTGTGAGAAGAGCATTGCAGCATGTGCTGAATTATCTGCAGAAAGCTTTGAAGAGGGCTTTGAAAAATCTCGTCTGGGAATCTCTTTCTTTTCTCTTACATTGCTGAATTACCTACTGGAAAGGCAAAAGGGTCCAATCAGTCTGGAAAACAGAAGCTTTCTTCCTTGCAAGGTAATGAGGTTTGGCTAAGCCTCCCAGTAAGAGCAATGGGGAGATCTTGGGAGAGTCAGCCTTGCTAGTTTTAAAGCAGAAAGAAAACCAAGCACAGATTTGCAGCCTTTCTGGTTGGGTGAATGAACACAAGCCCTTGGCAAGGGCATGGCCACGCTGAAAAAACTCCCTTAAAAACTACCTCTAGGAGATGGGAGCACTTCACAGCAAGGCAGGGACCCTGCCTAGGGCTGACACAAGCACTGCTGTGCTTAACCATTTCGGTGCTAAGTGTTTAGCAAAAGCATCCCCATGTCCTAGAGCTGGGCTGGTAAAGTTTAATGGTCTCCTCCCACCTCAGGCTATGGGTATTACCGCCGAGCTGATATAATTTGCATTGGCCCATGGGCCCATGGGTTGAGATGCTGCACAAAGAAGTGCAATGTGCCCCTCCAGCCAAGAACGAATAATGCAGCTGAAGGAAGATTCCCAGTCCATGCAGTGGAAAATAGCACAGCCTTAGTGCTGCCGAGTCCTTCACCTGTTAGCTTGGATGAAAGGCCACAGGGCTTCTGTTTTAATGATGGATGTAATTAGATGTAAGGTTTTTGTTAAAGCCTTCCCCTTATTGCTGCCTTTGTTTTAATTTTTTTTTTTCTTCCCCTTTTTGACATTTTTGCAGTGCACAGGCTATGCACAGCCCTCTGTTTGCTTATCGCTTCTCACAAAACTGCCTGCCGTAGATGGGGGCTGCTCAAACCCTCCGGGCAGACGGCTGGCTCTGCGCTTGTGGAAAGTCTGGTCTCACCACGCAGCTCTGCCTGACGAAACAGGCTGCTGCCACCCTCTAAATTGCTAATTATAGATAAGAGCAAAAGAACAACAGTTCATTCCACTAACGAGAAAGCCGAGCTGTTGCATTCAAGCGGCACCTAGGACATCTGAAGAGTTGTGAGCACGGTGCCGCTGCGCAGCATCCCTTGGGAGGGAGGGGGAAACTTCCCAGCTGGGGATGCTAAAGCAAAGCCAAAGGATGTTATGCAGACTGGACTTAGTTATTTGTTATTTGTTATTTGTTGTGTATGAGATGGAGGGCATGGAAGTCCAGTTCGAGAGCTGTGCTGGGCTCCACGTTTCTGCCTTGCCGAGCAAAAGGGCTCTGCTGGTACGTTCGGCATCCGTCCCAGCGCTGAATGATGCATCCCGCTCGGCGCTGATTGACTAGCACTGACTGCGGCCCCAGGGATTTTAAACCTGATACTTCAAGCATTAAAGCATCCCCTGTGAGCTAAAATAGAAGGAAAGATCTCCTGAGGACCCCCTCCTCCCGTCCCACCCAGCGGCTGGCACCTCGGCCGACAGCGCTGCTGTCTAAGGGAAGGATACGGGGAATGTTCCTCCCCGCTGGGATTTGTCGGCAAAATGTCCTTCGTGCCAGCGTCTGGCGCCGGATGAATCTGCACATTTCATGTGAGGGGCTGCAATGTTAGGACTGTCCATAGGGAGCAGCTGTCGGGGTTTCTTTAGCTCTTCCCTTGCTCCACATATGTGCAGCTCGGGCTCAGTTTACAGCCTCTCTGCCCCATAAGCTGCACCCCAGGTGGGCAGGGAGGGCTGTGGGACCTGGAAACTTGCAATGGGGGAAAAATCATTCCTCACATTCATTTGTACTCACTGATCTTTCTAGACACAAGGGGAAAAGGCAAGGGAATAGGGGGAAAAAAGCTCTTAAATATTCATGTAAAAATTCACTCACTTCCTCTTCAGTTATAGCCCATAAATCACTCAACTGCTCTGTCTCCTGCTGAAGACAATATTGCAGGTCTCTTGAACTGTAATCGTGTTACATCTGACAGCCAGCTCCCGACAAGTGGAAAACAAATCACTAACAAAACCCCTTCCCCTTTCTTCTCCTGAGAAAACCCCATCTCACCAGTAACACAGCAGCTCCGGCTTGCTCGGCTTTCTATTTAAACCACTTTATCCTATAAAGAAACAACGCTACCCACCTGTTGGTGTCCACCACCTCTGCCGCTGGCACTCCTTCGCAGCCTGGCTCCCACCACCAACCCCAGTGAGCTACCGACCGCCTGAGTCACCTATTAAAAAAGGAAGCTGCAAGCTCAGCACCAGTCTCCCGGGTCGCCTGGCCAACCACATGTCATCGGCTTTGCTCCCAAAATCAGCCGCCCTGAGCAAACACAGCTGCTAAGCAAAGCCCTTTGTGTCGCCGTGGGTGCCCCACGGCAGTCCGTGAACCGGGGGGGTTGTGTAACGGGGCCTGAGATCAGTCGGGGGCTTGCACGAGCCGGAGGGAAAGGGATAGCCCACCGGTGCAAATTGTGCTAGGGTCCCGTCCCTCTCCATCGCTCGCCGAAGGGAGCGGTGCTCCGGAGAGCATCCCATCCCAGCCAGCCGAATTCGGCATCCTCCATCACCTGCTCAGTGGCTGCCTGATGTTGCTCCTTTGCAGATCAGCTTTGGGTTTGTCACGACGGCTGCTGGACCTGGCACGTCCTATGCCATGGACCGCAGACGTGTCTCACCCCTTGGCTGTGCCACGGCTTGGGTGCTGCAAGATGTTGGGAGCATCCCACGGTGCAGGACCCAAATCCCGATACTCAAAGGCTAGTGGGAGCAAGGGGACCCGTGTCCTGGAGCTTCTTAGCACCGGGGGAATCGGGGCAGGAAAAGAGCAATTCTTCACATTGTGATAGGGACTCTGTTCTCCAAGGGGATGGAGGTGAACCGACATGGAAATGCTCCTGGGTTTGTGCTGCTCTGGGCTGGCTGTTTCCTGGGAATTTGGGGCCATTTCTTCTATTCCTCCCTGCTTGGGAAGATCGTGGGTTACTCCCAATCGGATGGTCACTACCAGTTCAGTCCCCTGACTCAGGCTGTGTGGCTGGATGTGTGTCCCCATTCCCACCTGCTTGTCCCTAGCGTGCATGTCGGCGACAACTCAGCAACTCACCGTCCCCCTCACGAAGCTGGAAACCTGTCCCCGCGGATGGGGACCTCATTTCTAAGAGCCTCTGTCCCTGGACGTAGGAGCTGCATGTGCTGAATCACACCTACCCCATCCTCCTCCCAGCTTTACGCCCTGGAGAATCAGTCCCCTGACAAAAGGGGCTCCTAAATACCGGCACCGCTCCATGGCTGGGCTGGGGGAATTTGCGCGGATGGGTAAGCACCCATAAAAGCTGGCTGGGAAACCAGTGCTGCTGCTTAATCTGGGAGCCTGGCAGCCCATTGGGGGTGCTCGGTCAGCGGGGAAAGGTTTAAATCTCTGTCCCCAGCCCCTGCGCTGGCGGTCCTGGTCCGTGGGGAAGCTCTGCCAGAGGAGACACACGCCGAAGGTGGTGTGGGAAGCGGGGCAGGCTCCTTGCTGCCCCAGTTTGGAGGCTGCCGAAAAGGTGAGTGGTCCCGGGATGCTGCAGTGAAGGGTGTGCGGGGAAGGGTAGTCCTGAGAGCGTGAGGGTTTGGGGAAGGGAGAGCATCTCTAGCTATTTCTCATTGGCCTCTTGACCCACTCTTGAGGCTTTTAGCGCATTTTAAAATGTCATGTGCTATTTTTTTCCAAAGGAAGGGGAAAAAAGATGGGACAAGGCTACAGCAGGGAGCATCAACGGGATTTTAGGCAGCCTCTAGTAAAGAGTGAGAACCAGTGATGCTCCAAAACATCGTGTTTATCCTTACGGGTACTCCCTCCTGACTCCCGGATCACACTTTGCTCTGTTTGCAAACTGCAGTGTTTTCTCTCATTTTCAGTTCTACAAAGGACCGTGAGGATTTGAAATTCAAGCTTTTTCTTTTTGCCACTGATTGGCCAATTATTTGAGAGAGTGGCAATTGTGAACATGTTTTTTTTTTAAAAGAAGTCATCTGGTTTTTGACTGTTTTGGTCCAAGTTACCTTTTTGTTGTAAGTACCTAGGCTAGGAATCAATCTTTTAAAGTGGAAACTGAGATTTTCACAGGCTCGCCTAACCAACTCAGATGTAAGCACACCACTGATTACAGTTAGATAACTAACAAAAATCATACAAATTAACAACACTTTTTTTCTGCTTCCAAACTTTCATGAATAGAACTTGTCCTTTCAAATAAGTTTGTACAGCATCACGTACAATGGATCCCTGATTTGGAGGTGGGGGGCATCTCTGGTATAGATCATAGATGTAATGACTAACGCATATCAAAAAATATAAATCATTCTCTTTTGAAAAGCTTTAAGAAAGATTTTGCGCCGTCTGCAAGCCATATGTTGCAATCACTTGAGCAGCTCTGGCGCATAGAGCTAATATATGAATTCTGGCGTGGGAAATAGGCTGAAAAGAAAAGCGCCAGAACCAGAGGAAGGTGCTAAACAAATAAGTAAAATAAAATAATGTAATTAAAAAGCAGCTGTGTTGAAGAGGAAATAAGATTTAAAATATCATTTCATGCTTTAGGAATTGTCTACTAAATTATAGTCAATTAACGTTTTGCATGTGTATAAAGTTGCATTTGCAGATCTGAGGGAGTGGGAGGGGATGAAGGAAAAAACAGCAACTGAAGAGTGTCTTGTATCCTGCACTTGAGTTTCAAAATCAGATCTCTACAATTTCCAGCACCTCTAAACTGAAGGTTCATGATCTTTAGTCACTTCTGCAAACGTTTTTGGCTCCTCAGTGTCAGCTGGACTTTCCTTTGCCGGAGCAATATCACAACCCCCAGGTAATTTAAACAGCTCCAGAGAAGAGTTGGGAAAATTTAGCCTCAGGCGAAGCTGAGTATCTGCCCCAAGGCAGCTCGGGGCTATTTCTGGGCTTTGCAAAAATCCAGGAATGTGGAGGACTCTATTCCTGGTACCAAAAAATGCCAAGAAGTTCTGCTGAGAGACAGCTGCGAGTGGCATTGCTGGTTGGGGACGTGGCCTTCCCGAGTGGGCCAACTGCTGTGGGGTTGTCTTTCCTTAGAGAGGGTCTTCAACATCACCCGAGTCGGCACCCCTGCTTTTGGGATACAAAGTGCCTAGACAAGGTGGATGCAGCCCCGACTATCCGTTCAGCATTGCCTCGTTCTCCATGCTCCTCTGCTATTTGCAAAGGGTTAATAAAGGGCGAGCAGATGTTTAATAAATCGCTGCCCCAGGCTGTGTATCGCTGGGATCTCGGTATCCAGCACGGCCCTCTGACATGCTGGGGATGGTGTATCATGCCCCGCTCACGCCGGCACCGTCCTCGTACTCTCCAGTAACTATTTATCTGTTATTTATACAGGTTTTTTTCACTGAAATGGTGATAAACTCCCCTGCTTGACATCCAACGAGAGCTGTTTTTATTTCCCTGTTTCTCTATTTCACCTGTCCCTGAACGCTGGCTGGCAGCAGGACTATTTTTGTCCCTAACCCCTCTGCCAGGCTCCACGTCCTCTGTGTGCTCTACCTTCTCCCGAAGAGCAGTATCTCAGCGCTTGCAGGCTTCAATGCAGGATGACCATTCACGATAGCAGCTTCCCTCCCTCTAAAATCCCCTTTCCCAGGGAAAGCAACACCAAGCTACCCACTGGAATAACCTCTGCCTGGGGAGAGGGCTTCTCAGCATGCCGTGAATACCAGACCTTTTAAGGGAAGCCCTCGCTAACCACCGTGAAGAGATACCTTGGGAATGTCTGCGCAGGCATGAGCCCTGAGAGCATCACCGGCTCCACATCCCGCCTGGGATGCAGAGCACAGCCGGGCTCAGGGCTGTGGCGTGCATTTTTAAGCATTTTTTTTTTTTCGTCATGCCATGGTGTTTACGCAGGGGCATTGCACGGATACCGCGCGGCTCTGAGGAGCTGTTGAGACCCTGCCTTTGCTTTCTATTCTTATCATGGTGTTTCCATGCTGCTGTCAGCTCTTTATCACTGACAACCAGGAAAACTTAATACTGTTTTGGAAGAAACAGCCACAGCCAAAAAAAATTTAGCAGTATGCTTTAAAGAGAAAAACCCAACCCACTTGTAGCTATTAAGTTTCCCCGGCATTTCCATTTGTTTCTGAATGAGGCAAATTGCCAGTAATAATATGGGGGAGGAGAGAAATGGTTGGCTTTAAAAGAGTAAAATACCAGACTGTACAGTACTTAATGCAGAGATTCCTGCTACCGTGTTCAGACCCAGACCTGGAGTTTTTGCCAGTGCTGAAGAAGGATTTTCATCCCCTAGCAGCAGGGTTAGGGCATCCTCGCCTGGTTTCCCCCCAAAAGGAAGCTTTTGTATCCTGCAAAATACTGCATCTATTCAAGAACTGAAAATGGCCTTTGTAGGATGTTCCTATGAATTTCCACCTATGCTGGATCCTTTAATTGCCACTAGTGGATTATCTACCACTTTGCCTGGACAAGAACTTGGGTTTTCATATTTTGCCTCTTCTTATCAAGTGTTATCTGTACCTGATGCATCAGCTCCATGTCTCTTTCCCCAAATCCCTGTTTTCTAATAAAAACCTGAAGCTACTTCAGATATTTTCCAGCAAAGATTTGGGTGAAAACTGGAGACCTGGAGGGAATTGGGGAAAGTTAAGGAATTTCTGTCATTCTCGCAGCAGTCAGAAGGACGTGCATCTCAGAAGGAAACATTAACCACCGCCAAATGCATGAGCAGGAAAATATTGCTTTCAGCTCAGGCTGTTGGGGTCAGGCCATCACACAGTGACTGAGGGGCAGCACCGAGACCTGGACCTGGAGTCCTGGCTCTCTTCTACTGGCCACGACACAGACCTTAGAGCTAAAAGGCTTCAGCAAATGGATAATCAGGTATGAGACGCACACACGCACTCACAGGAGGAGATTTCTGCTCCATCTTACAGTCGTGCTGGTTTTTTGGAGTTACTTTCCATACGTGAGCACAAATCGGGAATGGTATCGCCATATTAATGCTGCTGACCTAACAGGCTCCTGAAGCCCTTTATTTGGCTCAGGGTCTCAAACACATTTCTCAGCCCTCCCTGGAGACCAGGAGAGAAGAGGGAGGGAAAGAAATTCCCTCCTTAACTAATCCTACTCTGCCTCCTCTTCCCTAGGGATGTAAGATGAAGCAAAGCTCATTTCCCTCCGAACAGTCCACGTTTTGCTGCCTACTGCCTACCAGTCCTGGACACGGTTTAGATCTGGAAGATGTCCTCTACCCCCAGCATCCGTCTGGCTCAACCGAATCCCGTACAGATTCTTTCCCCTGTTGCTGGTCACAGTGACCAGAGTCATGGTAAATAAGAGTATTTTGGGGAGAGAGAGTAAACACCGAGATCTGGCCCCATGAATTTAAGCCTCAAAGCTAGGAACTTCAATATTTCAGGTCAGGGGAAAAACATACACGTACAATGCCCTGTTTCTGCCTTAAACATGCCCAAGCGCCCTAGAAGATGGTGCTGAATCAGACCAAAGCCACCATCCGTGGAACACAGAGACAGCACCTTCTGCAGCAGAGGGTGGGATTTACCAAACTCTGGGCCAACAAAATAAAATCCATGGCTTTCCATGAGCTGCAACACCGTTTTCATAGCATGAAGCGCTAAGCATCCTCATTTGCCCTGCATTCGAGCATCACTCTGAAGTTCATATTCATGCAACACTTCACCCCTCTCTAATCTACCCCCAAATTACTTACAGGGAGGTCTCGGTAGTCCCAACAGCTGTGTCACGCCGTAGACAGCCCCAGTGGAAAATCTACGTGAAACTCACAGCTGGGCAGCCCTTAGTGTATCCTATGAGGAGCCCTGCTCCACTCCCCACACCCTCGGTCCTGTTCACTGCCTCCCAGTGGTCTCTGGCAGCTGGTTTTATCACCGAGCGCTGGGCTATGTTGAGAGGATGAACCACTTGGTCTATTTTTAGGGAAGAGTGAAATTGCTCTTCCACCGGGCTGAGTCAATCATGAGTTTTAGCAATCCCACGGAGCCTGAGGAAGTCTGGGGGCCTGGCTTATTTTCAGAACTTATTCATTCAAAATACCCCTGGTGTAACCCAGTACGGGATGGGGGATGCTTCCAGGCTGTGGAGCAATGGGGAACCGGCATTTCCCTGACTCACTGTCATGTCCTCGGGCTGTGATCTGCACGGCCAGCCCCCCTTTGCCTCTGGCCACAGCCAAAGTTTTAAGGGAAAAGCTGGGAGGGTGACAGGTATTAGCTACGCTTTCTAGTTCCCTATTTCCTCATCAGTTCCAATATTTTAGAACCAAGAAAGAAAGAAAAAAATATTTTAGGAAAGTGAGGGGAAGCATGTATGCCAAGAAGGATGATCAAGCTACCTGCTTTATGGTCAGCTGGGAATGACTCCCATCCTTGCAGTCCCTCTGCTAGCAATGCAGGTAGCTGCTCTGGACGGTGTTTGGAGAGGGATAACGATAAAGCACTCAGCCCCAGAGGGCTCTAAATGCCCTCAAGGCTTAGCTGGGCAATGGGTGCTATTTTTAGCACATTAATGGTGGGTACATCTGTGTGCCAGAGCTGGGGACCCTGGCCTGGGCATGCTGATTTACAAATGCAAACATAACCAACAGCTCTGGGACTTATTTTAACAGTCCACCTTTACCAGTCTGGGATAGCGATACGGCTGAGGTAGCCAGTAATGTTTGAATCAGGTCCAGCTGTTTTCTCTCTGGTTTACTTCTCTGACACCTTTAGAGAGCATATGCTTGACTAAATCACCATGTGGCAATGAAAGGAGACGTGGGTTGGCTATGCCAGTACCAGAAGTCACCACCACCTGAGATAAAACATTCACTCAGAGGTACTTAGGATCACAAAACACAGGGCGAGGGCCACAAGAGACCGATGTTCCGTCCCACCCTGCTTGTAACCTCCCAGGCCATGCCCATGGCCCACAGCACCCAATGCCAGACAACACGGGGCAGAGAGATGCACAGATGTGAGCTGTGCTCGACCAGATGGTCCTGGGGCAAAAATCTTATCTATGTTATCTGCCAGCACAGAAGCTGTCTTAGCCGTCCTGTTCCCCAATGCACCATCAGAAATACAGGGTAGGGTTACTTCCCCAAGGTCTTTTAGCCCCTCTGCAATGTGTTTGTACAGTGTGTAGCACAGGCACATCCCCATTTCAGCCGGGCTTACTGGTCACATAAAGATCTCAGTAACATTGTGCTGAGTAGGTGAAGCATGACCCCAGTCCCCAAAGGGGCTCCATCCTCTTTGCTCCAAAGGGCCAAACAACTCACTGCTGCTGATTTTCCAGTTTGAGATGCTAAGTTTTTTGGTTTCCTCCTCCTGAACACCTTTGCTGGAGTTTCACAAGGGTGTTTGGAGGGGCTGCTGCCCCTCTCTTTTTCCTGTGGATCTGCAGGTATCAGTCCCTGGAGAAGATGCTACACATTAACAAGGTTGCAGTTCAGCATGTGACGAGGTTTCCTCGCCAGCATCGCATCGCATCGCATCGCATCGCATCGCATCACATCACATCACATCACATCACATCACATCACATCACATCACGTCCAGCTCCAAACGACCATCTGCTTTCACCAAGGCTCCTGGAAGGGCCTGCCTCCTCCCTACCATAGCCCAGTTTCTTTAAACATCCTGCAAGGCTACGAAGTGTTAAACCTGATGCTTAGGAAGATCATCACCCCTCCTTTGGAAGTGGTCTGCATGTTCTTTGTTGCTTCCTTCAATAAATGAGGATCAGAGAAAAGAGCTAAATTACAACGGGCTGAAATTTAACATTCTGGGGGTGGGGGGAAATACAGCCACCCTTGTTACTGCTGCGTGCTGAGGAGAATACTGTACCTTGTGAGTGACGGCTGCGAGCGAGGCAGCACTAAGCAGCCAAGGAGGTGCAGACAGAAGTGGTCCGCGCTGAGTATATCCAACGATGCGAAGCAGGAAAGCGAGGGATGTTGTTAGGAGGGTGATAGACAGGTCTTTGGTCACCAGCCAGGCTGTGAGGCAGAGGGCTGGGGGTGGCAGGGGCTGTCAGCAAACACAGCGGCAGCCTGGGGACAGCGGTATCTTACTTATTCCGTATGGGTGGAGGGACATAAAGGTAGGAGGTGAAGGGCAGAGCATATCGGCTCGGTCAGCAGCTCACGACACGCGTGTGTGTGTGTCCTTGTGGCATGCGTGTGCCCAGCAGGAACACACAGGGTGCAGGCATGTATTTATGTGGAGCTCTTTCTTCATCTGCAACATGCATTCGCCTGTCTAACTGTAACATATAACATACATACGTATGCGGGGGGTGGTCTGACTGCACGCATGGCTGTCTGTTCATTCTCCTGCTGTCTCTCTGTCCATCCCTAGGTGGAGGAGGTGGTCTGCTATGGGTTGTGACTTTCACGCGTGTCCCCACCATCAGTGCCCCTGCAAACCGCTCCTGTGAGCATCTCCCTGCAAGCTTGCACAATCTGAGCTACCTGACAGCTCTGCACAGCTCCCGGGGAAGGGTTTTTCTCCTCCTGTCTGGAAGAGAGCAACTAATTAGAAAGCAGGACATGAAAAAACCCCTCTAATTAATGGGGCACTGGGGCTTACTGAGAGTGTGATAGGGTGTCCTGGTTTTGGCCGGCTCCCCTGCCCTCCACAACTGCCTTGGAACCACTGCACGCTCCTCCGGCAGCCCCCAAAAATGGTGCCTGTGATCCCAGCATCCCTGACTGGCTGTCACAGGGGCTGGGAGAGGTGAAAGGGGATGAATGACACTTGCTTCTGCCCCTTCTTTCTGTGATGTGGGGTGCTCTAGTCAGGGGGGCAGAGAGATTTCATGCTTAAACACCCCAAGTTTCCCTCCTGGCTGAGTCACAGAGGCACAAAGCACTTAGAACTGGGCAGACTGGGCACTTACAGGAGTCCCAACTTTCAACTCCCGCTTGTCATGCTCATGAAAAGCAACTGTTGAAAGGAAAATGAGCCTTTAAGGAATATTTTGACTGCAGGAGCCTCTATCATTGCCGGTGCCAGAGTTGCCTTGAACTCAGAGCCGTCTGTGAGCACAAGCACAGCCTTTTATCTTAAATCAGCATTTTTCCACTGCCTTTCAGACCTTTCCAGTTCACTAGTGACGTTCACCCAAACCCGTCTGCTGAACAGTGTGCTGCAGAAGAGGGAATGCTGGCTGCAAGGCCCCAGGTCATGGAGAGATGGAGGGTGACAGCCTCTCTCCGCCGCTGAGGCTGAGGCACGGTGTTGGGTGGCAGCTGTGCAGCAGCATCCTTGCGGTGACCAATTTTGGGCTCTAAGTGGGATGGTTTCATTGTCGCTAGATGGCACCGCACCCCCTTGCAGAAGAAAGTGTGGGTGCTACAGAGAGCAGGGGAAAAACCATCCCCTGCCAAGCAAGTGTTGCCACCAAGCCTGGGTCTCCCTGCATGCAAGGTGGGGGAACCCACTGTTTTCTGCCCTCTCCTTCGCCTCCTCTCCTTGCTTTTGAAAATTCCCCGTGAGTAGAGGTTGAAACAAGTACAGAATAGAAAGGGGAGGGGGAGGAGGGAATTAAATGCATTTTGGAGGCTGTCTGGATGCTCTGTAATTTGCAGCCATGTCAGACTCCCATTTCATCTTTGCACTGCACTGAGGTAACATCCTCGTGTGCCCTTCAGCTGAAAGCACTGAATAATGGAGCTATATTAATAAATACATGCACAAGCATATATGTATGTGTGTGAGCTGAGGGACCGGCATGCCCACATGCATGCCCCTCTTTTCTCATTCTTGGCCATGATTTTCCTCTCTCTCATTGCCAAAATTAATCTAGAAGTTGTTAATTTTTAAACCCAGAGTACTCAGGAGACTCTACCTGCAGCAAATTAGCTGATGCCTTCTCCTCTTTAATATTAAAGGACTCAAGCTTTCAACCATTCCCCTTTGGGGAAAATGGTTCCTTGATTTACAGTCTTCCTCCCTAGGAAGTGTTTTGTTCTACCGTGTAAGTCTTCCACTGCTCAGTTTAATCTCATTACTGCTAACTACAGCCGCTTGGACCTCTTTAATTAGTGTCTTGGTGACATCTTTAGTGGCACCTTCCTCCGGATCATCTGATATCATCAGCATGGCTGGGGATGTAGCCCAGCTGGTTTAGCTGCCTGGAAAGGGGCTTTTCTAAGGGGTGTAGCGGCCTTCCCCTTTGAGCAATGCTCAGGACTCCAGCAGTGTCTCAGAGGTGACTATGCTGTGTCTGGAAGAAGGTACAGCAACCAGTGCTTTGACTTCATGTGTCGTTATTCAGCTCTGACCTGTTGCAAGGACATGTGTTTGCTCATAAGCCAAATGCCAGTCGGCAGAGATGTCTTGAAAACTGCCAAGCTGTTGTCACGGTGTCCCAAACCTGAGAACCTTACAACATTGTGTGGCTTCAAACTACTCAACATCGCCTTCCCCATCCCAGGTCACTGCATCGGCTGGGTGTCCCCTCCTCAGCCCTGGGGAAGGGCTGTGGGGCAGTCCCTGGGTGATGGTGAGAAGGTTCCTGTAGAAGACCTGCCCTGGTCACTGCTGGGGCTCGTGGAGCACTGATGTCCCTCTCACTCGATGGGAATGACCAAGCACAGCACAGGTATAGTCCCAGACACATCTTCATGTCCCAGAAGAGATAAGGGACAGCTGGTTCCTGGACTTTTTAGGAAACATTACAACTCCTGTCTCTGAGCAAATCTGGCACCTACCTCAGAGGTTGCTGTCATATTCCCAGCTCCCTGGCTGCAATTGCCTCCCTAGAAGGACCCCATACCACATAAACCCTAGCCCTACCAAAGAAGCCGTGCTGGAGACAACGTGAAGTCTTTGCTATTGCAAGGCCTTTGAGTCAGGGGCTGGAGAGTGGTGCAAGGCTCTAAGATAGACCATGATTCATCGTACGTCAGCCAGAAGAAAAGATGTTCCTCGCGCTGTAAAAGGCACACTGCAGCTGATACTGTGATCGTGTTCAGCAAGATAGCATGGTGACTTCATGCGCTTCGATATTAAACAAAAATCCCAGCAACGCTGTGGAAGCTTCAGCTCCTTTATTTGTCTGTGTGCTCATGTAAGAGACTTCTTTTCCCATGCAGCTGGGTAATTAAATACAGTGTCTCAAATCCAGACAGCATGTGATTTCCCCCCTCCCCCTCCTTCTTTTGTGAAAGAAAAGGAAGAAATGGAAAGAAAAGAGAACAAATCCTAGATAGATGGGATATGGGGTCCCTGGATTCCTGATCCAGGCCCAAAGCAGTCAGGATGGTCTCAAATCCACTCATGGGATTGTTGGAGAGTTGTTTCTTTCTGTTCCAAATCTACAAAACCTTCCTGACAGTGAGTTTTGGTAAAATTCAACCCTTTCCCATGCAAAGCTTCAGCTTGAATCTCTCACTGTTCACAGATGCCTCTTGCCTTGAAAGATCCCTGACCTGCTTTAGTCCCGATGATATCATAGCGTTAGGGATCACTTACATGTCCTATCTTAAGCCAAGGATGGCTGTGTCTGATACACCATCACTGCCAATTCAAAAAGGAGCCCAGCCAAGACTCCTTAACTAGGTACAGAGGAACCTCTCCCTTTTCCTACCCTCAAGGCTGAGGTGCAGGGAGATATTACTCATCCCAAACTAAATGTGGCCGTACTTCTGCCTTGGTAATACCAGCTATTTTTAAATGCTGGGTTAACAGCATAGGGAGAGTCAGCGTGGACTCATCACTGGCCCAGATCCCAACCGTGTTGGGATTTGCCAGCTCCGTGCAATGGGACCGCTCAGGGCTGGAAGGGATATGGCTGCAGTCGTGGGGTTGTCTGCTCTCTGCGCTCCCTATCCTTGGCCACGCTCCTGCGTGGCCAGTCCTGGCAGTACCCACACGATCTCCAGCCAGAATTGCCTGGTCAGTCTCTGCTATGGGATTACATGGGAAATACAACTTTGCACAAGGACCGAATAGACCCTTCCCAGCTGCAACTATAGAGCTGGCAGCAGAGTTGCAATGGACTGGTAACCAAAATAAATCCAACTCACAGCTTCTGCCCGCGGCTGAGTCATCGGCTGTATCCTGCGCCGAGGAGATGATCGCCTGCCTCTCACGGAACAGCTTCCCTTCCTGTGTGGGAACGACAGCGTGGAAACAGGTAAATACCCATAAATAGAGGAGAGGAACTGCACAAAGCCCCATTGTGGGGAAGGCGACTGCACCAGAGACTTTCCAGAGGCAAAGGTGGCCCTGACATTGCCTCCTCATATTGTGTGTGGTTTGGACTTTTCTCCTGTAGACCTGACCCAGGCTTGGCTTTGCTCTGTTCTCTCCAAGGACAGTGCTGCATACGTTTTTGCTTCTCTCCCACCGCCCCCTCCCCAGTTTCCAGAGCTAAGTGATGTTTTCTATACCCATCCTTTTTTTTGAGGAACAGTTGCTGCTCTTTTGGAGTCAGGAGTATCCAGCCATTTCCTCTACCAGCTCCCACAATGATTTTAGTGTCTCAAACCCAGTAATGATTGGTGTTGCCCTTTGCTATACTCCCGGTGAAGGGACCAGTCCCTCCTGTGGAGCAGTAATCACTGGCGTGATATCATACAGTGGTGAGATGGACATGACCATTTCAGACAGGATCTCATACATAATTAATATTTCAGATGACAACAACTTCATGGCACTCTCTTGTTTCCTTGATGTAGGTCTCTCTCCAATCTAGGCTGCCCATTCCTACCAGCTCCTTCCCTCCAGGAAAAGGATCATGGCAAGGAATAGTTTGTTGAACATACGACCTGTGCCCCTGATACCATTAAATAACCCAGAGCTGGATGGGACTAGAGATAAACTATGTGTGAGCACAGAAAGAAAGATTGGTGTCTGGATTGAGAGGACTGGGCCAGGGAGATGTGTTGCTGTGTCTGGGAAGAGTAACAGGGGTGGAAGGAAGTTTAAGCCGTAAGTGATTATGAATTTGTGCTTGCTTTTAGATGTTGCCTGGCTCCAGCCGTTGTTAGCTGCTTGCATGAATTGGCACTAACATCCATTTCCAGCTCCTTTGGCGCTTTGGTATTTAACAGTAGAGTCAGGTCTATCTTCCACTTGTCACAGCACATGGTACCCCTTTTCCACTGGACGCTGTGGCATTGCAGAATCTGGCCTGAGGGACACCCAACATGCGTTTGAGGATCTGGTGGGGTGTTTGCCAGCTTTTAATAATACAGAAAGAGAGGTGGCCTCCATGCTGCAGGGAGGTGATGTCCCAAGGGGGTTTCTGCAGTAGTAGGCTGTGTTGCTCACCCTCACCACATTTCGGAGCAAGTTCTATCCTAACGGTAGTTCCGAAGTCACAACATGGCTCCCCTGTAAACCTGCTCCTCCTTCCCTAACAATGGAAGGTTAGACTTCCACAGGGCAGTCCCCAGGCCCAGGGATTGGCATCAGTGGGTGATGAAGCACCACCACGAAGCCCAACTGCTTATAAGGATGACTCTGGGTACCCAAAGGAAATAAATTTCCAGGAGCTCTCGAAGAAGAGCACCTACTAACCTTTGCAGGAGACTCTGTCCATTTGATGGTGGCAGGACTCCACTGTGCCTTCTTCTGGATGCTCTGAAGAGAGGAAGGGAAGGATGGGTCTTTATGGAGTTTGGTCTCCGTGCTCAGGGGTTCGATTGTTGTCATGATTCTAGCATCAGGCTCCTTCTTCCTCAAAATGCCATTGGGAGTTGGTGTCTTCAGTGGAGCAAAATGTAAACTCTTACACTGTGGAGTGGCTTTAGGAGTGTCAAAGCTGGTCAGGATTCCTTTGAGATTCCTTGTTGGGCCACTGATGTTAGGGATGGGAAGATGCTCCATGGACTTGCTTGAGCACATATCGCTGGGATGGTTTTGAAATAAGGCATGGTTTTTCCCCATTGTACTGACATTAGTCTGTGACAGATATCTTCTCTCCATGAGCTAAAAAACACAAGCATCAAAATAGGCTCATATCTAACTTCAGTAATAAAACTTCTGAAATTTTTATTTCCTGCTTTTCAGGAAGGTCACATCTGTTGACTTTCTAGCTTTTTGGGATGAAAGAGTGTCTCATCACTTTCTGCTCTATGTTCTCTAGAATAAATGTCAGGGACATGATCTAAACATGTTCTAGCCCTTTTTGAAGTGTGGAAGAAGTTTCTGTCTTGCCTATTTCCAGTGCACCCTCCTGATTTGTCCGTGGTCATGCAAGGAAGCCTTGGAGTAGAAAAAATATGACCACTTGTTGTCTTCCCTCTTGGATTATTGTTTTATCCACATCTCCATCCTCTTCCTCTAGGAAATTGTGTTTCCAAACAGTCAGTAAATCCCCCCTATCATTGCATGGGAAACCTCCAGTTTCATCCTAAAAACCTAGACTGAAAATAAAAATTTTCAGATTCTGCCTTTTTTTTAATGAGGTTCAATCCAGCTTTCTCTGGTCAGTGGGAATCAACCCTGTCTTCAGCAGGGAAATTGGATGAAGTTTAGAGTATGATGTGGCTTCCAGTGTGTGATTTTATCATTGTTATTCCAGGTTGTAGGAGGCCCTTATCACAAAGCAAGGCCCAACATGCAAACACAGAGCCGAGAACTGTACCTTGTGCCAATGAGTTTGTAATCAAACTATGATATAAGGGACACTGGTAGGTGGGAGGTGCACCTTTGCCATGATGTGAGAACATTAGTCACAGCTTCTAGTTAGGGGGAAATTCACTTTAAGGTGCTGAAATGTAGACATCTAAATGCAGCTGTGAGCAAAATCTACTTGTGAACTTGATGTCTAAGTCCCATTACAGTCAAAAGCACCAGGAAAGTGATTTCTGCACCCTAGGGTAGAATGACAGAAATGACACTAAGCACCTACCTTCTTTGGTAGGTGCTAAGTGTTATTTGAGGCACACAGGGTAACCTCAAAAACCTCCAGCTTCTGGTGCAGGAGGGCAGAGATGCCTCAGTGTCATATCTGTCATCCCAGTGTGGCTGTCTGGGTGCCTTAATAACTTTGTATGCATTTGCCTCAGGCTGGATCCTTCCCTCACTTTCTAACTGGTACTAAATCCTCTGCCAGGTCCTACACCTCTTGATGGTCTTCCATCAGTCTCTACCCCTACAATTTATTCACTCCAGAGCAATCTGAATGTTATCCATGAAGCTTCCATCCCATCCTGGAGCATCTTCTATGTGTCAGTCTATCTGTACATACTAAAAGGAAATTGGATCTGACCTGCCCTGAGATATCCTCAAAACAGCACCAGATATTGCAAAAAAAAAAACCCCAACTGGGTTTTTTTTTTTTTTTCCAGTCTCTAATTGCCAAGAACTGGAGCATTATATTGTTAGTACATGCTCTGTGCCACCTTGTCTGAGCCTTTGGTTCTCACCTTGGGATGTTCTTGCTTTGACATGCTGCTTTCACAGTCCAGGATGCTCTGGTACCTGTAGGGAAGACAGGAGATGGCACCTTAATCCCTTTTTAGTCTGAATGTATTTTTCTATATAGCAGACAGGCACTTTCTGCCTTCCCCTACCCTCTGGAAATTATCAAACCCAATAGACTTCAAAAGCAATATTGAAGAGTGAGAGAGAGGTGAAAAATGCCCCAAAGAGGATTGGCTTTCGGTCTAATGGGTTAGTTCAGTGCAGTGCCGCTAGGTCCAGTGTGAGCCCTCACCTCCCAAGCTCCGTGCAGATGTGTCCCTAGAGCACCCTGTCTCCCCACTGGTGGTGGATGTGCTGGGGGCTTATATTGGCTGAAAGTGGTGTATTATTGCACTTTCATAGTATGTGGCTTGCAGATGAAGTCAGACTTTCTAGAAGGTCAATGCATTGTTTATTTATTCAGCTTTAACCTAATGTAAAGGGACTTATTAAGCCACTACCTGACCTAATATAACACCAGTGATGAGTGAGACCTTTGCAGAAGAAACCACCTTCCTTCTCTTCCTTGCTGTGGCGAGTGCACTTTCAGCTTTCTCCAAAGATTCTGTCAGATAGACGACTTTTTACAGTGAAAACTGATCAAGTTTGGGATATTCAGAACTAAACTGTCCCAAGGGGAAGTTCAAGAGACAGTCTTGACAGCTGCTCTGTCACTCTTATGTTGAGGGAGATGCACTTTGGGTACTGTTGCTAATCTTATTTGTCTCACTCTTGGCAGAATTGTGGTCTGATCTCAGTTACGGGTTGTAACCAGAAGAGAAATTAGCCCTTAAAGGGCTTGGGTTGAAATGTGACTCTCCCTGGAGCATTTTGGTTAGAAACAGCTGAGAGAAACCGGGAGGGGATGAGATGCCCACACCCCTCTTGTCTCCTCCTCAGTTCATCTCTCCCTCATTTGCTGGTTTCCCTCGTGGCATCTTAGAGACTATCAAGATTAAAAGCTTTAATTATCCATCTGGGAATGCTCCAGTCGTTGGGGTTGAGGGCAAATTCTTCTGCGTCATTGTATTTGGGGAAGTGTGTCGAGAGGATCTGGCTTTTAAATCAGGACTTGCCTTCCCAGACTAAATAACACTTTGGTAATATATAAAAGCTAAGAGCACTTACGACAGAAAAGTACTTCTCTCTAGCTCAAGACCTGACATGCTGAGACGCTGTCCTTGGGAAAGACCTTATCTGAGTGAGGTTTGTTTGTTATGGAGGTGGGAGAGGGAGAGTCCACCTTGGAATCCCCCAGGGCTAAGGTGAACTACAACAGTAGATTAACCACCCACCTGGCAACCAGTTCAGAGACGGACACAGATTTTCTCAGAGAAACTGCTCTGCGCTCTGGACTGCTCCTTGCATAATGGCACAGAAAAGGAAAGGACTGAGCTGGCCTCAGCTTCTCAGTTTTTTCCATGTTCTCTGTCTGCTGGCATTGGAGTGAGAGAGTAAAGGTTACGGTGCTGGACGTGATGATCCAGGGAAAAGAGGCCAACAATCAGTGCATCCATCTCCACTCATGGGATCGGTGCATCAGTAAAGGGCTGTGGAACAAATGCTGTCTTCGCTGATACATCTGCAAACCTCATCACATAAATTCACTTTTGAAAAAATAAAATAGGGTTAAAGAAGACATGATTTAAATTAAATTACTCCTGATGCAGGGAATGGGTCTTTTCCACCTCTGCCTACCGCTTTTATAATTCTCTTAGATCACCCAGTTCGCCTCTGTGACAGGGAGAGGGAAAGAACCTGAAGAATTAGCTTTAAATAATTTAAAAATTATTTGATGGAAATTTTGCATATGTATTATTGGTTAAAATTTTCTTACGTTTCCAGTGTTGCACAGACCTGAACCAGCTCTGAATTCAGGCAGTAACTGGAGAATTAAGCACCTCTTGGCCTCTTCTGCCAAAAACGTTCTTGTTTTCCAGGCATCAGAAATGTGCAGCAGAAGTCTCAGGCACTGGATTTGCAATAACTGATCTGACACTTGGAAGTACATTAGGTCATCTGGGGTTCACTTTCTGAATTTAGACAGAGCTCTAGGGACATACAAGTTATATGTAATTGCTCTTTAATTACTGACACAGACATTTGAACTACAGGATTATTAGATACTTGTATTTAGATTTTGAAAGTACTTGTTTTAAAAGCCATGTTGCTTGCAAAATACGTTTCATAAGCGATTTCTGTTGCACTGGCCTGAATATTAGGCTGTGCCCAGAGCCATCGTCCACCCGTGTTGGCGGGTGTCCGCTTCCAGATGCACTTAAGAGGGGCAGATTTTCTGGGGGACAGGGACATCATTCAGCAGTTTATGAATCTCTGCCTCTCCTCTCATGCCTTTAAGACATCTGAAATCACGACCAGAGGAAGGGAGATGTATTTCTCACTAGTTGTTTTAGAAATTTCCTTTTTTTGTTTTCCAGGTCATTACCCATGATGTTAGAGAAGAGACAGATTTGTTAGATCACAGGCTTCCACCTCCCACAGTCCAGGGATTGTTTTCCATTTTTGCGGTGGTGTCTAACATTAAACAATTCCAGGTGATGAGCCCCCGAGGGATTTACTCTGTGGCAGAATGAGCCTGTTAGGAGGGAAGCGTTCCCTGATTTTCCATTTATATCCCCCCTTTTGCTTAAATACAGTACAGGCAGTCGATAGAAATAGTCTTCTCAGCCCACCCTGAACAGTTCCCACAATCAGCACAGCATCCCCCAGTTGCTAAGGGTTCACAGGATTTTTCTGATATTAATTCATTCCATCTTCTGTGATCTGGGAGGGGTTTCGTGTAAAATCACTTACATGCTAGAGCGCTTTCCTCCACCCGAGATCTGCCATTCGATAGTCTCCTTGGGGCTCTTCAGTACCACGCTTCTGGCTCCTTCCTCTCCCCCTTCTTTACAAGACAGGAGGCAAAGTCCCTTGGCAAAGCTGCAATTAAATATTAAAAGCTGATGTGCAAATGGGGATGGTGTGAATTGGAGAGCTGGCACAGAAGAGCGGAGGAGATGAAGCCTCCTCCCTGCTCCTGTCAGCCTGTTGCCAATTATTGAGGTCTCATTCTTCCCCATAAAAACACTGGGTAAATTCATATCACAGCCGGGGCACCAACAGCCATCTAGACCCAAAGCTAGATTCTGATTTAGGTGGAAATCTGCTGGTATCCATCTCCCCACCTTGTGTCAGGTGGAGCAGAAATGAGCTCCTCTGCATGGGGATTTTTAAATGGATGCTTCTGGCACAGGTCATACATTCATCCTCCAAACCAGCGAGTTTTTTCAGCTCAGCTTGTGGTCCCCTGTGCTCGTGGCTTTACTGGGGAGGTTTTGCGTGAGCCGCAGGAGAGAGCATCTCTCCAGGGTGTTGGCAGCTCTAAGGAATACCCTGCTCCTCCTGGCAAAAATGAAAGGTGGGCCAGACCTTAAGGGAGGCAGGGTCCAGGTGAAATAAATCGAAATGCTTCACTACTGGGGGCAAGAAAGGGCAGGGCTGTCTGAGGGGATCCGATTTAGGCAACGTCTAAGTCTGCTTGAAGTCAGTCTGGCAAAGGTAACCTCTTAGCCCTCTCAGAAAGCATCATGGCCATAAACAGAGCTGCTTTTGCACCGAACGATAACTGGGTTTCTATGAAGTTCTTTCTGGGGATTTATTCTGTGCACATCAGAAAGTTGACCGAGCAACAAAGCCAGTGCACGAATAAGAGCAGATAACAGTGCGCTGGTTTATAATGAACAAGAAGGGCTGCATTTGACATCAAAAGCTGGAAAATCATTTACCCAGAAATGCCTAAGCTAGGAAAGAAACCTTTGAGATGAGGAGTGAGTGAGTTAGGGCAAAGCAGCGATCTGGATAAACAAACTGACTGTCTCTGTCATTACTTTGTGAAATAATAACTCGCGCTTCTCCATGTCTTCTGATTAACTTCTTACTGAAACAAAACCTCTTTAGCCAGCTTTTATTCCAGCATCTAAAAACAACTGAGCAGCGTTAATGATTTTAATTCTCTATTCTGTGGATACAGTGAGTCTGATTTCATATGGTAGACTCTTCTCATGCTATCAGTCGTGTTCATTGCAGCAGTGCCTAAGGACCAGCCTAGAGCACAACCCTGGCTTTGTACATACTTAGATTTGTGCCAGACTTGAACCCTTCACCCTTCTCCTGTGCTCCCAGGGTCTTCCTGACCTGTTGGATGTTTCCCACTGAAGAAGATTCAATTCTTGGAGGATTGTGCAGGATGCCCTGCCCTGTAATGGGAAAATACCAGTGACTTTAGTAGCTGCTGGGCTACCAAGAGACAAATCTGATGGAGGCTAGAAGGATTTTAGTTGCATGGGCAAAACAAAGCTCTGAAACTCGGATGCATCCTTGTTAGTTATTTAATTTAGAGGAGAAGGATTTGGCTGACAGAATGAAACAATGAACATTGCAGTCCATCCAATAGTGAGTAATAGAGGCTGCTAAAAACTCGTGAATTATTTTGGGGACTACTGCTATCCAGCTCCTCTCTCCAGAAAAAGGCTGCATGAAACAATTCTCTGCATAGCATTAAGGCACACTCACTAGATAAAGTGTGTTTTGAAACTGTTTTTGCCAGGATTACAGTGCCTGAGGCTGTTTCTTCAGCTACTGCCTCTGCTGGGGGCCTTGCTCAGCTCACAGTGATTTTAGTCTTCACTATTAGCAGTGCACTGGGTTTGTTCTGTTGGCAAGCATCTGTGGGAAGACGGGAATTAATTGTTCATGCCGAGCAGTTTCTGTGAGCTGAGAAGAAGAGGTGAGTCCCGGTCCAGAGGCAGAGAAATGGGTTAGAGCTGAGCACACCTGCCCACCGCTGAGCTGCACCGTCTGGTCCCCTTGGTCCCGAATGTCCAGGACAAAATCCTCCAAGTCCTATTGCCTCCTTCTCCTCTCATTGCATTACGTTCATGCTGCTGTAAGTAGCTCCACTGGTTTGCATAGAAAGGTGCCTGAATCAGGTTGACTTACCTCCAGGTACCAAATCACAGCAGTGAGGGACTAGTTAGAGGATGGAGGGACTGAATGTAGCAGTCCCCAAAACACTTTTTCCTCCCACAACAGAGGAAGGGAAATCATTAATCTGAAGACTCTTGGCGTTTGCGTCTTGCCTTGGGAGAAGTTGGAAGAGGTCTTTTGTAGAAACTGGGAGCTTTGATGGGACGTGATTTTTGGGTTTCAGCAGTTTCCCCAGGTGGAGGAGATGGGGTAAAGAAGTGCTGCGAGGACCCTTCTGTTCATGTTCCTTTGTGGCCCCCAAATGTTCTTTCCAGTCACCAGCCCAAGCAACCCTTGCCCTGTTTGGGACACCGATTTTCTTTTGGCTGCTCTGCTCCTGTAGTCCAAGGGGAGCAAACCGTTCAGCACTGACTGTGCTCCTGCAAGGGCCTTTGAGATGTCCTTAACTCTAAATAAAATGTGGTGGCCTAGTACGCCAAGCTAGAAAGAGCAGTCAGCCACAAATACCTCCTCTGTTTCCTGCAGAAAGGTGGAAACAACCATGTTACTTACGTGTGCCTCCATCCCAAGGACCCTCTATAGGGTCTCATCCTGGGAGAGAAGATAGCCGAGAGGTTTTAAGAAGCCAGGCTGCACTTTCTCTCCTCATTGTGATAAATGACCAAGTCACATCATTTTCCCTCAAGCAATGGGAATTTGCCTGCAGAAAATGAGGACGAAGCTGGAAAGTCCTCCAGATGCTTCCATGATCCTGGGCAGCAAAGTGATGCCGCTGGCATGTTCCTCTGTAGGGTCACAACTCTACCTGTTAGAGCCATCCATCCTTCCTTGTCCTGCGATTGCAACACAGGCCTTCTCCAGGGTAGGGCGTTGGAGTTTTATTCCAGGCACTACGAAGCTTTATTGCCTGCCCAGGACATCTCCTGACCGCCACACTAGGAACAATAAGATCTGCTTTTTGGTTTTGTTTGCTACGGTCAGACACCCTGTGGGGACACTGAGGGCACTTGGTTTGGCCATCCAGGGCAGAGCAGGGCATCCAGGCTGGACGCTGCAGTTGGGCGTTGCATCCCCTGCCGAGGCGCTGAGCTCTCCAGAATGGACGTGGGCAGGAGTGGGCAACGCTGCCTGTGCCTTGCCTGGGCAGTAGGCAGCAGGCAGGCAGCATGTGAGGCAGGCAGAGGGAGTACAGGCAGGGCGCAGAAGCAGCTAGCGGGGAACTTTGAACTGGGAACTACTAATGGTTAACACAGACAATTATTTCTAGCTGTGTCAAAAGGACTGACCTAAGCCCACATGAGATTTGTGCTGACCAGACAGGGACAGTGGTTTACATAACCACCTCTATTTTTTTTCTTCTTCTTTCTTTTTTTGCAGTTGTGTAATGTTGTTTTGATAGCTGTATTCCCTCTAAAAACGTGTGCGTTCCTCTCTCTTTCC
Source organism: Aquila chrysaetos chrysaetos (assembly GCF_900496995.4). NCBI lineage: Eukaryota > Metazoa > Chordata > Aves > Accipitriformes > Accipitridae > Aquila > Aquila chrysaetos. The sequence goes on along the minus strand of NC_044006.1, from coordinate 73,360,185 downwards.
CGCCATGTGCCTAGCCCGTGTTGCTCTGCTGCGTGCATGTGTGCCCCGCTTCTCAGATGGCTGTGTGCGGGGATGGTGGGATGGTGCAGGGTGCGAGCGAGCACGAGAGGGAATAAATCAATTTGGGTGTGAATAGAGATCTGCTATTTGTTATAAACAGATTGATGCATAAATGGTTTTCTGAAAAATACTGGTTGTGATGTGCGTGCCCTCCAGATTTGATCCCCTGTCAGGGAATTTACAGCAAACTAGCTACAGGCAGTGGAAGAAAGAGCCAGGTTTTGCACTCTCTCCAGCGTATTTTCCCCATTTTTTGGGAGTAAGGAGAGCTGTTTGCCTGCGCGGCCTCAGGGTTGTGTGTGTGGCTGCATAGCGAGCGTTTAATCCTGTAGCTGAAGGCACTGCACAGCTCCAGGGAGCTGATGCTGGCAGAGCCGATTTCTTTCCTTTGGTCTACTGGGTAGGGCTCTGCACTAGCAGTTTACTAAGGATGGGTGCATTAGGGGAGGAAAAATCCCTGCAAAGTCTCTGGTATTGCTTTCTCTCCGCTCTCCGTCTTTCTCTTGTGGAGAGTATCTGGATCCTCGCAGTCATTTCCATAATTATTGGTTTCATGTTAAGTAACCAAAAAATTATCTATCAAACGCACATGTGGAACTAATGGGGTTTATTTGAAAAGACCTGTCTTTGCATTTACAGCTGGCGCATCACTCAGTCCATTTTTAATAAGTTTCCACGGCATTGGCATGTGCTGGGGAGGAAGCTCATGTGCATGCTCGCCCTGGGTTGCCTGTGCCCCTCGTGCCTGTGGGGCTCCAGTTTCACCCCAGTGCGCTGAAACACAAATGCATGGTCTGCGGGGGAAGCACGGGAAAACTGCTGCAAGAACCTCCAGGGATGCCCAGACCCTTTGAATGTTTCCTGCTGCAGACCGACTAGTCTTTTTTCCAATTTTTTCATTTTAGGAACCAGGGTGGAAAGCTTGGGAGACTGTTTTTTCTTGGGAGACCTCTGTAGTGGCTGGGTTTTACAAGGGCTGGACATACTGTGGCAGGAAATTCGGTGATTTCCAACTTCAAGAAGTAGGATGGCCTCTGGCTTCCTTAAGGAAAGAAAAAGATCCAAAAGTTGAAGTTTTTCAGACTCCATAGTCTCAGGTTCAGGTGGAGGCTGGGTTGCAGAGACAGCCAAGGTTGTAGGGTTGAGGATATGGGGACATCCAAGGCCAACTCCAGCTCCTGCTTGGCCTCAGCTTTTGCAGAGACCTTGACATGAGATGCAGCAAATTAGGGGCACCTTGAACTTTACTGAAATTAAGATGTGGCCCTCAGGACATCAGCATCGCCATAGGTAAGCGCACCCACCACTGCAGAGTGTGTGAAGGTGAAGTTCACCCTAGGCTGTAAGAAAATGAAACACTGGTCCCAACATACTGAAAAGGACAGGTTTCTGATGGCCTTTATTTTAGAGTTTTGGGGTCTGATTTTAAGAATAGCACTGGCATTGCCTGTAGGACCCGATGGGGTTTGTGGGTGGAAAACAACCTGAACTTCCAGCTACAAGATTTCTTGAGATGAACAATGTCACTTAAACTCCAGGTAGAGGAATGAGGTCTCAGGTCCCACAGCACTTTGAAGATGCCAGAGAAACAATTTGATCGTGTGAGACTGTTAAAATACATTTTCAAGTCAAGATTATTATTGCAACCAACCCTTCCCAGAAATGGCCTCTGCTTTGACAAACTGAAGTTTTCTGGTCGTGTTTCCTTACCTGGCCCGACGACAGCTTCCCCAGGACACATTGCAGCATCCACCTCTGCATGAAACATCCTGAAGTCATCTTCGCTATGGCCAGATGCTGCACCTAGATGGGCTCAATGCTCACAGCCTCTCGTCGTGCAGCTTAACCGCAGGGGTGTGAGCTCTGCCTTTTAGGACATCACTCATTTCCCCAAAATGCTGCTGCTTAAAACCTGCTTTGCCCTGTTCCCAGGTGGATTTTGTACCCTTCCCCATGGCTGTCTCCAGCTGGGTGAATCCTGAGCCAAATTTGCCCTTCTTGCACCCAGTGATGTGACCGGCTGCACCACGGGGCCCCCATACTGGTGCTGAGGAGGGGGACGTGGGTTTTCCCCTGCAGAGCAGGATACACCATTGCAGCCGTGCCTGTGGAGCAACGTCCCAGGCTTTCCCGAGCTGCTCTCGAAGGCAAATGACCCTTCCCCAAATCTCCCTGATTTCTCCTATGCCTTTCTGTGGATACAAGCCACATCCCCTAACTCTTCGTTTCACTTATTTATCGCAAAAGAGAAACTGCCCATTTATGTGGCAGTGAAAAATGAATGCTGGAGTGGGACAAAAGGTGGAAAGCGAGAGAGAAAGAGAGAGAGAAAGAAAGAAAGAAAGAAAGAGAGAAAGGAAGGAAGAAAGAAAGAAAGAAGAAAATGGGAGAACTAGAGTTACCTTTAATTTCTGAGTATGAATAAGCCCATGCAACTAAAAGCTGTGTGACTCTCCTCACCCTGAGCATTCTGCTTGTCTCATGCACTGCTTTTTCTCAAGGAAAGACTTTGTCTTTTCAATCTTTAGTGTATAAACTGTCTTATTCTGACTGTACAGGACTGCAGTGTCCCTTCGGGCTGATCATGTTTTTTGTTCACAGGCTTTTCCCTGTGAAAGGGGGTGATTGCCTGAGATAGTTTTATGAAAGTGTTTGGAGGTGGATGTTTCCTCCACCCTCCCCAGCAAAATGCGAAACCACAGATTGTTCAGGCTTCGGTTTCTCATTGAAAAGTATCTTTTCCCCCCCCGGGAAGCTCTGAAAATTAAAACCAGCAAAAATACATTTCTTGTGAGGAGGAAATATTTCCTGGCTGCCTCTAAGACACTGTGAGGCTCTGTGTGTGTCTGCAAACTACACAGCATGCATATTCTGTGCTGTTGTACTCTGTGGGCATATATCAGAGCTGGGTGCAGCCATAATACAGCGGAAAATCTTCTGCTTTCCCCTTTTTTTTAATAAGCTGGAGAATACACACCGCCCTGATTGATGCTAGAGGAAGGGGAAAGGCAACAGCAGTCCCTCTGCATCTCTGCCCTCTCCTGCGTGGCAAACGCACCCTTGTGTACAGTTTGCAGTGTGTTTGTGGGTTGTTTGGAAGATGTGCAAAGCTTTGGTGACCATTAGGGTGTCTTTTTTTTTTTTCTCCATGCCTGCATTAGAGGCTCTTGGCACTGCAAAGTTTTGTACCTGAAAGTGTTGACTGAGAGGAAAGGGACCACAGCAGAGCAGCTCAGGGGGAGCTGGCCGAATGGCACTGCTGCCTGCCAGCCGCGACCACGAGCCTTCCAACAGATGCGTGGGAAATCTGTTAAGATCTGTCTTGGGAACGTGAGCGAGCGTAAATCGAGGTGAGGGGGAGATGCTCCCCGCCTCAGGCTCGGCACTGCGGGCAAGGGGCCAAGAAGCAGCTCAAAAGTCCTGCGTCACTGCACCGCTGCCGAAACCCATGCTGGATGCAAGCGGCAAGCCCGGCTCTACTCATCTCCGATTCTTGGCGGAGGAAAATGTGTGTCGCTCCATCGCTTTCAGCTGGGGGGGGGGGGGTCTGGCCCTGAGCGTTATCTGGAGCATAAACGGCTGCATAAGGACCCAGCGGTGCTGGGGGGGGGGGGGTGGGGCACTTCCCCAGGGACCAGCCCGACAGCCCTGCTCCATCTTCAGCCTCTTTCCAGCTGGCTGGGGCGCTTGGCGGCTGTCATCGCCTCCTCCTCGGTCCCCACGCCGAGTTCCCTCCCGGTGCGCGGTTAGGAGCAGGGAAAGGGTTTTGGGCCAGGGGACTGGGGCAGAATTGCATTAGTCTTGCATGGGTCAGGACTCCAAACTGCTCTTTCTAGCCTTATAAACAGCCTTTTTTTTTCCACTGGGCCTCATCTGAACTTCAAGATCAGATGAACCGTAGATTGAAAGGTGCAGATATGTGTTGGTTTTTTTTGCGGCAGGCTGCGAGGGCTTGCAGGCTATAGGTGAACTGGCTGGGCATGAGTTTTATAACACTTTAGTGCCTGCAAATCCTTACTGAGGAGCTGTATTCCCAAGCCCTGTGTATTTATCTTGAAGGTCTTCACGTTGTCAGCTTGATGTGACTGTTAAGAAATAGATCTGGCTTCATATCTCCATGGTCTTTTGGAAAGATGCAATAAGGAGGAAGCATTTGCATACCAAAGTGGGATCCGAGTGAGATTTATTCATTATTATTATTATTGTTATTATTAACAGTGGTGTGCTAGTCTCTGAAAGGCAGAAAAGGTAAAAATAAGAGATCTCTTCCAGCCCTTCTTTTCCTGTAAAGAGAAAGATTTGTGAAGCCTGAAACCTCCCAGCCCATGGTGCCACCATTTACTGAAAATACAGAAAGTGGTCTCCAGCCATGAGAAATGGTGTATTAAAGGATTCAGAGGCTGCCTGTGTACATCCCGCAGCTGTCAAACGCACGGAGCCCCGGGGATGTCCCCACCAGGAGAGAAGTCATCTGTCTACAGCAACGTGGGGACATAGGGAAGAGTGTGTCGGCAGGCACGGTACACCGTGTGCCCTCAGGAGCTTAACGTGCCTCTGACAAGACAAAACCCCGTGGGAACTGCAGGATTTCAGCGGAAAAGAGTCAGCGAGCACAGATCACACACGGTGGGGGGGGGGGAGATTTGGCTGCTGTTTGCTCAACCACTTACTTTTGCTGTCTGTACGGGAAACTCAGGATTACCTGTGGACAGCTGTTTTGTGAATAAACCCTCAGCTGCAGAGGCTCAAACTGTGCTCTCCCCTTTCCTTGCTTGTGACCTCTTTCCATTTCTGAGCTTCATTTCCTTGTTTACATCCCTGTTCTCTGTCTCGTCTTCACATCTTCAAAGGTAAATACTCTAAATATGGTGTTTGTCATGCAGTTCACATGTGTTTTTCATAATCAGTATTTTTCCTCCATATTGGCTGTTGTAAACACTTTGCCCTGAAGGACTGAGATTCACTGCTCCCCTAATTTCAAGGGATCTATTGTGAAATGGCCAAGGGTACCCCCAAAGTGCATCGGGGGAGTTTGTCCACCCAAAGAAGGCAGTCCACTGAGGATGGAGAGTTTGGGGGACTGTTGAATTATTGTTTCCAAATAGATCTATTCCAAATAGATTTTTTCCTGTGGGGGTTGTCCTGAACCACCTGCCCAGAGCTGCCCGCTGCCCATGCGTGGAGACCTGCATCCACCACCTGCTTTCCCTGGTGCATCTCACCCACAGCTGGGTGAGCAAAGGGGACAGAGCCTCAGAGGTACTTCTTTTATTGAGGCTCAGGGGTCCAGCTTGCAAAAGTATGTGTGTCCAGGGTCAAGGCACCTTGGGCAGAGCCCCTTTCCATGGATGGATGCTGTTGGTGCCCTACACTTCCTCGCTGTCCTCATCCTCAGAGGAGCATCATACCAAGCAGAGGGAAAACATCTGGGGAGTGGGAAGCACCAAAGTACTTTGGCTTGTTCAGGTAGTAAAAGCTCCTTGGAAGATGCCCTAAGCCAGTCTCTCAATCACATCCCATTCTGGAAAGGATCTAGAAGGCAAAAATGTGCTTTTTTAAAAAAAACCTTCCAGTTAAAATTAACTTTCTGTGCAGTTTGTTTTCCCAAATCCCCTCACTATTGTCCTCCATCTGGCACTTTCCTCCCTGCACCTCTCTGCTCGAGGACATGTCAGTGAAGCTTGGTGGGCTCTGTACTGGGATTCCTGATGGTGTGGTGCAGATCGTGCATGGTCCTTCCCTCTACGCTGTCACACTGGGACAACTCCCTGTTCCCCCATCTTCTACCTTTTAGGTAGCAATGGTATTCCCCACGTGTGCAAAAAAGTCTGAAGAGGAGCGGGCACCCATCTATTTTTCCATCACAAACCCCCTTGGCCTGCTCTGAGGACACAAGAGGGCGCTTCCACCTTACTTTTGGGGAGCATTTCCTCATTTGCAAGAATTTCTCGCCTCTTCACCCCATCAGCTGGAAAAGGTTGGGTGAAGGTCTTTAAAGCAGGGAACTTGTCTCCGTATGTGTTTGCAAGGCACTCAGCTGAAGGGAGCTTCATCCTTGCAGGAGTTCCAGACACTCCCACAGAGTAATTAAATCCTATTTATTTATACAAAATAGGGGGTCTCTCCACTTCAGGATGTGATAGATTTTTCAGAGGGTATCTCAGAGGAGCTTGGCTCTGAGATATGTCATGGATCATTCACTGCGAGAAACACAGACATATCAAAATGGCATTGCTAGGATCCTCTCTGACTGTAATGGAATTGATGGATCCAGGGGAAATTTGGTTTAAAAATAGGAGGTGGGAGCCTGTGAAGGGAGAGGGAACAGATTTTGTACTCACTGCCCCAGTGGATGCAGCGGCAGAGGGGATGCAGTGAGCACAGCAAACATCTGGTCTCCCCACCACCAAGGAGGAGGCAGAACAGGTAAGAAAGCCGCCAGAGTTTGGGAAACCACCCTGTCTGTGTCCATTTAATAAGGGTAATTGCCTCCCTAGTGTTCTTTTCATGAGAAGGTTGTTACCTGCTGTTGGCTGTATCCCAGCCATGCTCTGGAGATAGAGACCACGGGACCCCTGACCTCCAGGCTGACCTGCAGTGCACAGAAACATCATGACACTGGCAGTAAAAGGTGCTTTTATTCGCTGCTATATCCAATTGCTCCATACCTGGTGTCTGAACAACGGCCTGGATGTCCAAGCTGCACAGCAGTGATAGTATACAGGCAGTTTTGATATTCCCTTCCCGTGTCAGCTCACTCTTGGGACCTGGAAGCAGTCTCCTGTGTTGGAGTCTGCTTTCCTTCCTCCATCCCCCTCCAAGGGATGCTGTAAGGCTGTTTCCAGACAGGCTGTCCCCAGAGGAGCACAGAGTTAAGGGACATCCGTGCAATGGGAACATGTTTTGTCTCTCATTGCAGCTAAGAGAGCTGTACTGCAGCTGCACCTAATTACCTACTCATAAATAGAGCCCAATTAGCCAGTGCCCAGCATTTCCTGTGCATCTTTGTCCCATCACCTCTGTTTCACCATGGGGAAAGCAGTTTTTCCTCCATGTGTTTGGACAGGGATGCTTTTGCTACAGAGCTGGCGGAAAGGGGCAAAATGTTTATAAGAAGAGCAGGGCTGACCTGGAGAAGGGCACAGAGCATGCTGCCAGCAATGTCTCTTCATACAACCTTCAGGAGAAAATCAAAGCACTGGGGTATTTTTCATCACGACAGTAGGGCTTTAGGTTTTCCTGAGGCTGCACAGTCTCTAGGATGTAAAGATAGTGCTGGGTGTATTGTATCAAGATGCTTTTAAGATGCTTTTTTTGCAGAAACTGCTATATGGGAGGAAAGGTTTTACCTGAAAATCACACCATTTTCTGGTGTGTAAAGCTGTGTTCTGGAACAGGATGCTGCCCAAACATTAGTTACATTTTAAAGGATTTTTTTAAAGTGTTCAAGTTTTAAAGGAGCAACAAAAGTCATTAGGGGAAAAAGAAACGAAAGGTGCTTGGCCCCTTTGAAAAGCAAAGTGCCTCTGTTTAGTTCTCAAATATGGAGCTTGACACAGAAAGGCTCTGATTTCCAGAGCATCCATAGCTTCTGGGGATGGAGTTGGTGAGGGGGCTTGTGAGCCGCATTGCCAGGCTCTGTAACTGTGTGCTTCCTTTTCAGCCAGCTACTAGTGACTTAAACAGATGATTCTTCTCCACTCTTTCATCCCAGGTCAAATCCAAATGTTCATCAGAAGAAAGAAATGTGGGGCAATCAGGATGAAGTTGTGTCTGTCTCTTCCTCTCTGTGCTTCACCCCCCTTCCTCAGCCCCAGCCCAACTTTGGCAACCTCTGATCCCAGCCTGGTCCTTGGGCCTAGAGCATCCTCTGATAGGGCTGGAGGTGGGAGGCAGGAAGGAAAACCAAGACATCTTTGAGCCCAGGTTGCTGCCCTGCTGCCTAACGGCCTCCTCCCTGCACCATTGCCTTGGGGGATTTTGGCCACAGAACCAAGGCCAAGGTGGTAGGAGGGCAGAGCAGGACATCTTGTGTCCTGGTAAGACCCTTTTTCGAGACCAGCAGGTCACAACCAAGCACATTTTCATCATCAGCATGCACCCTGGCACTGTTTTGCCCCGGGGTAGCACGACCCCAGGAATGCTTGAGTCTGGTTTGGATGTGGCCGCATTGCTCTGGGTTTCACTATATGGATGCAATACATGCCAAGTCTTCAGGACTACAGACTGACTTTTTATTAGCCCAGAGGCCTCTCAGACTTGGGGATTACACTTGAAAACATGCTTAGTTCTCCTTAATGTGCATATAAGTGTCCTGCAAAAACTAAACCCATCTGTTGAACATCTGATCCGTTCTGAAAGAAAGTAGGACATCTAGGTGAAACAAATCAATGTGGTTAAAAACTTTATCATTAGGCAAACACTGCCTGGGCAACCTTTCAGATGGGTCATGCTCTTGCACACGAGGTGGCACAGGTATTGGTATTTAAAATTTGAAAATGGCATTTATTTCTTCACCAACAGAGAAACGTGGCAACATCTCCCTCCTTATAGCCCTAATGCTATCTGTTGGAAGGATCTTCCCAATGGTCTCGTCCCTTTTTACCTGAAGAACCTGTCTGAACCCTCCTTCTTTCTTCTAAGCCTCCACAATTTAAAACCTTGACTTTCATATCAGGCAAGAAGATGTTGGAGAATTTGATTAGAAGAACCTGCACGTTTTTGTCTTAGTAAGCAGGACCAGTTTTCTTCTGGGTCCTTTGGGGGTCTACATGCCCCGTTTTAGTTACTTCTCCAGCACTTGGCCTTGCAGCATTTTCTTACTGTTGTTTTCACATTTGCAAGTTGCCTTTTCCCACTGGACTCCAGGCTTGCACGGGAAAACATCCCAGATCAGATACCATAAACCCATGAGCAGCATTGCTTAATGTGATCCATTTTGCAATGTTTCCACCCATATCTGTTTATCCCCCTTGCCTGCCTTTTCACAGCAGGGCGGAGGCATTTTGCTCCACAGCTCTTGGCAGTTACGGCCTCTGCATTCACAGGGACATGCTGGCCAGGCTCGGCTGAGCACAGATGTGAGAATGTATTGCAGATATTCTCCACTTTTTCTTGACCATATAAGGGAACGTTGCCCTTCCTAATGCTGGGGAACGGGGGTAGTATGAATAACTTGGAGGATTAAGAATGAAATCTGGAACCTTTCCCCTCTCCTGCTCGCAGGCTCATGGGCTGGGAAGGATTGTTACCGTCTGAAGGCTGGTGAAATGGGTTGGCTCCTCGCTGTTCAGCTCCCCAAGCTTGTTCCGGCAGTTCGTTGGCAGGTCTGAATGGGTCTGGAGATCCAGCCTGGATGGAGTCCTCCAAACCAGGGCTGGAGAATACTGAGACAGCCTGGATGCAAAATCTGCAGTCACTCGCTGAGTCCCCACTCTGTGGCTAAATAGGGCACTCGAGTCTTCAGGGCTGAAGTCCATCTGGCTCTTCACAGTCACTTAAGCAGTGTTTTCAAACAGCAGCTGCCAGGGCACCCTCTTCTGCTGCTTTGTATGCCAAGAAAGAGAAGACCACCCCTTGTCTGCAAAGGACATGAGTTCAATGTCTACTAACCATTCCCAGCTGCTGCTCTCAGCCAGGGAAGCCTCATGGATGCGGGGGAAATGTGGGGAAGGTGGTCCTGTAGTCCCAGGGACCTCTGCCCTGGGAATTTGTGCAAGAAGGAGTGGTGATCTGTCCAAGGGGGAGAAGCTGGGAGGTGATTTTAACAGTGTCTTGAAAGCGAGTGAGGTGCAGACAAGGCCTGTTCCCATGGAGCGTGTAGAGCTGTTGCATTGATGGGAGACGAAGCAGAGCTCTTAGGCACTGTGTTGGGGTGACTCTTTGAGATGACCTCCAAGGTAGTCCAAAGGGACCAGAACTCTTAGGCACTGTGTTGGGGCGACTCTTTGAAATGGCCTCCAAGGTGGCCCAAAGGGAGCAGAGCTCTTAGGCAGTATGTTGGGATGACTCTTTGAAAAGGCCTCCAAGGTGGCCCAAAGGGAGCAGAGCTCTTAGGCAGTATGTTGGGATGACTCTTTGAAAAGGCCTCCAAGGTGGCCCATGGCAATTGAGAAGCTCAGCTGTGAATTGCATGTGCTCCTGGTGCAAGGTTAAGGAGCAGCCTGAGACATCTGGATTTAAACTGCTATGGCCCAGATTTACCTCCGAGATTGGCCACATGGCTGCAGTGTCCATGCTGCCTGGTGTTGGTCATATTGCCATTTCCTGGCTGAAGCTGGGCCACCCTCCTCTAGTTGTATTTTCTGTTCCGCTTATTCCCCAGCCTTCTCTCCTTTGTCCTGTCAGCTCCCCCCTGCTGGGAGTTGAACCTCTTTCCAGATGCCTGGCTGCTCTCCCAGAAGCAGCACAGCACCATTGTAATGTGTAATTAGGCTGGAATTCTCCTCAGCCCCATCTTTTATTTAAATTACACCAATTGTTGAGTATGCAAGAGGTTTGCCCCTTCTTCCCCCAAGATGTAGCCTTTTAGCATTTTACCTGACAATACAGGAAAATTATCAACGATAATAAAGCCTAGCACTGAAAGAGGACACATCTTGGAAAGATGGACTAGTGCAATCTTCATCTTGTGATTGAGATGGGGCAGAAATTTTGAGTGAGTTTACAAAGACTGCCTGGCACAGTAACAGCAAAGAAGGATAAAAAAGAAGCGTTTCCAAGGCCAGTCCTAATCCTCCTTCCACTGGCCAACACCAGAATAACTCTAACATATGATCAGGGCCACATCTTTCATGAACAGTTATTATAAACAGACTGTAGCCAGACATCAAAATAATGCTAAATGCAGTACAGTAGTGCCAACCTGGATCTTCCCTTTAGTGGCTAAAATCCAAAGAAAGCACAGAAGCATTTTTGGAAGCCCAACTTGGACAAATTCCACTGAATGGACACTTTAGAGATGGTCATCTTTGATAACCTCTTCCACCAGCTGGGAAGTGGCAGCTGTGTCTTCAAGGCTGGTTACTGCAGTCAACTCTTCTGAAGGCAGCAAATGTTCAACTTCATTAGAGCGTTTGACCTAATGTACGATAGACAGATCCCCTCAAAGGGCCCAGGACACTTTTAATGCTCAAAAGGAACAACCACCCTCCCTCTTTGGTAACCAGCCTGCGTGAATTTACTGTACAGGCCAATCTCTACCACTGAAAGGGCTCGGGGCTGCATCTGCAGTGGGATATCCAAGTGTAGCTCCATGTAATCCAGCTGCTGATGTGACCCTGTGCAGGCAAAAATACCATGGAGTTAGTGATTGCATTTGTAAGATGCTAATGGGTAAGAGGAATTTCTAGGAATTTCCCACTTTGGCTGCAGACTTTAAATGCATATATAAATGCATGGGAAAAAAATACAGATATAGGTGAAGATGCTTGGAAATTGCCAGGTACCTCCCTTATTGCCATTTGCTTTCGGTTGGCCCAGTCCTCTGCATTAAACCAAAAAAAAAACAACCCCAAAACATTGGACTGGGTGGTTTAAACATCATCAGAGCAGCTCTCTGACTGTCTGACGTTGTTAGACTCCATCATGCTCCTTGTCAGTGTTGATCTAATCTATATTAGCAGGAAGGCAAGTTACTGTGAAGATAAAGCCAAAGTGCTAAAGGGTAACAGCCGCGCGACTTTTTTTCCTTTGTAGCAGTTTCTGTAGCAGTGACAGCTTTTGGATTACAGGTCCAACTCAATGTCTGTCAAAAGGATGTAATTCTCCAGTATCGCCTGCTCTGAAGCACAGCTGAGATCCTCCTGAGTGCCTGAGCAGCTCCCTGTTTAAATGTCCATGCATCTTGGCTCCCTGAGCAGACCCTGGTGTTCACCAAGGAGGTGGCTGTCACACCAGTGGGCACTATTTGAGGGCTTGAGGTGCTGTAACCCCTTCTTGGTGCCTGCTAACAATTTCACCTCTGTGTCCCCTCTGCCAAGGATGCGAGTCTGTTATGCTCCCAGTTGTATAGCTCTTACTGCAGCCGAAGCAGGAACTATTTTTGGCTCCAGAGGGTGTTAGTCCATCTGTTAAGGTATGTGTAAATGTGGCAGTCCACAGATGAGCTTAGAAAATAAGGAGCGTTAGTGGGGTAGCTCTCAAAACCATCTGAACTGTTTTAGCGTCATGCACAAGAAAGCCCAGATCTTCAACCTGATGAGGTTTGTCATCTGTATCAAATCTCAGAAAGTCCAAATGCTTAGGAAATGTCACCCTTCCCCTAGTTTAAATTATGTGCTGTCACTGTTGATTGGTACCTTAAGCAGGGAAGGGCACAATGAGAGTGGAATTCAAAGGGATGGAAGTGCAAGGTCAGTTCAGTCCTCCACAAAGTTTGTCCTGACTTGGGAAAGGAGGGAAGGAAGAGAGCTGAGGACGCTTGGTAACTTACTGTGGCTCCTAGATACTGCTTAGCAGCTCATGGCATTCAAATAGTGACTTCCACGCTCTTCAAAATGTCCCTTATCTGGACATCTAGGTATCACACAATGCAGCCTAGATTTCTGCTCCAGCAAACAGAACCTAAAATAGGACCTGATCCAAATGTCATCTTAGTCTGGGTATTTCTTCCTTCATCTCTGGATTTTTTTTTTTGCTTTCTTTGAGAAAAGTCTCACTGAAATGAATGGGATTGTCTTGCAGTAGTGTTTATTGTAGCCTTTTGCTATGTTCAGGCTGTCTCCAGAGTATGACCATAGCATGTGAACTCTGAGTGGTGTGTGGCTGTGTTGTATAATGCAGTAATCTTCTCCTGTTCCATGGCTGGGCCTTGCAGAAAGGGAGATATGGGTGGAAAGCCCTCAATTGTAATGTACATTTTTCTCCCTTGGTGCAGACCAGACTGGTTTTCCAGCATGCTTGAGTTATGCATCATCCACAGCCAGTCACAAAATGACACTGGGTCTTTTCCAAGCAGAAAAGAGGTTTAAATATAATTTTTAGTGAGAAGCAACTGTTTTTATATAAGTTCCTGTCCTTCATCAAACATATCTGCTGAGCACTGAAGTCTTGAGCTGAAAAATGGGGCTCATTTACCTGTCAGGAATCTTCCTCCCCAATGTACGAGACAATTCTGCGTTGGGTCTGACAAGAGCAACATGGGCATGTCGGTGACATGAGTAGGTCAAGGTCATGGTACTCTACCTAGGTGAGAAGGGGCTTCTGGTGATACCTCTCTGCCCAGGCAGTACCAGGTACTGGTGTCCCCCAGACGGAGGATTAAGGGTCAGGCCATTGAGTTCTGTGTGGCACATGAGGCTGGAGGGGAAAAAAATGGACCATAACGCAGCATTGCAAATGCAGGTCTCCCTGTGACAAGACTCACTTATTCAAAAAGTTGCACATTCGGTGCACAGGTCTGGACAGGTGTGGAGCTGTGGTAGCTTTTGGAGGGTTGTGTTTTGCTCCTTCTCACCCTCTGTGGGCTGAGATACCCAACCAGACTATGTGCCACGAGAAATGGACTCTGTGGCGTATTGATTCCTTTTGCCAGCGAGAACCACCAGCGAGTCCTGCTCAGTACAGAGCTGACAAAATCTCGCAAGCAGGAACCTTTGCCAAAGTCCCAACAATCCCCCCAGAAATCTTTGACTAAAACCACAATTTATATTTTATTTGAAAGATTTCAAGACAGAAACCAACCAACCAAAGTAAACCCTACCCTATATCTACTCCAGTTGAGTGGATTTAGGCACCTGTATTTTATTTTTGAGATATTGTAAGTGGTTTTGGACTTGAGATGCAATTCTTTAGTTCTGGGAAGCTGCCTATGACAACCTCAATTCTTACGGCCCAAATAATTCTTAGGGCTGATGCTCAGCATGCAGAGTACCAGGATATATTAGAGATATACCTCATCTCTTGAAATTCCTGGTATCTCCAGGAAACCAAAGAGAAATGGAAAACCCTGCCCTGATTATTTTTTTTCCAAGCCATATTGGGTACTATTTTCTCTGTTACCGCTCCTGCTGCTACATTTATGATCATGTCATAAATGAGGATGGGTATTTATTACAGGGTGGCTGTGCATCCTGATTTGGCTGGAGATTGTCCCAGGAGATGGAGGACATTCCCACCATCCTGAAAATAACCCTTGGGCTGCTTGGCTTTAATCAGGACATGAGGTTTCTCCTGTATCTCTTGAGCCCACCCCTGGGAACCAGCCCATCCTGAGGGACAGGGAAGTGACAGAGCTCAGTGTTGGTGTTGGCTCCAGTTCTAGGGCACATAATCTAATAAGGTGAGTGCCCCATGTCCTGGCATCTGGCATAAATGTCATGGTCCCTCCATCTCCACTGTTTTAACACTCTACTGTAATTCATTATACACCCATCTAGAGAGATTAAACCATTTTGAGGCCCCGTTGTGATTGGCACTGATGTAGGCTCTGCCCTGGAGAAATCACCCTTGATAGGTGAGGCAATTACTTATTTTTTTTTTTACCTACATGGATCGGGATCTGGAGAAGAGCAAAGTGCTGAAGGTGGGACTAAAACTGATGCCTCTGTGCTTGATGGATTAATGACAAAGTCAGCTCTCCTTAGCTGGAGGCAACTGGAAAAAGAAAGCTACCTGTGCTACTCTTGCTGAGAGTGGTGTAGGGTTTGGGGCGGATACGTCCTCACACGTACCTGCTGAAGTGGCAGATGTCCTAAAGCCCTGACAGCCGCAGCAGAGTTCAGTCTGCTCGCAGCCACAGAGAATCCATCACCTTGTATTGGGGATTTTGCTGCTATCCATCAAGTGATATCTCAGCTGTGACTACTTGTCAGAGAAATTTTACTGTGGATGCTTTATCCCCTTACGACTACCACTGGACACCTTGATTTACAGCTTCCAGCTCTCAGTCCAGATGGAGCAGTGCAGCAATGGTATTGGGTGATGCAGCCTGTGCAAGCTGGGGAAGTGCTGCTGTCACCCAGTGATGGGAAGGCAACGAGAATCGTCTGCTTTTCTTTTCCCCTTTGACCACGGTGACACAGAAGTGCTGGTCTATAACAGGAGTAAAGACGATCAGCTCTGGGGATCAGCTCTCTGCCTGTGCATCATCCAGCAGGCACCCTACTGCCCATCGATGTCCTGTGCGTGGGGTTATAGCAATTATCCCTCGTGGGCTCTGGAAAAAGGCTCTAGCTCTCTTTGCTGACCCACGTTCCCCGTTTCGCTATCTTTTTCTCGCTCTGCCCTTTGGCAGAGAGGGGGAGGCAGGGAGTGCGTGACCCCGGCTCTGCCTCCTACGAGGGCTACTTGGCAGGGTTTGGGCTGTGATGAGTACAGGGGAAGAGACATCCCATCTCTGAAGTGGCTTTCCCCTTGGGAGGCAGAGATTGCGTTGATGTGGGCTCTGGCAAGCCCGCACATCGGTGCATGGGAGCGATGGGCCGGGGATTGCAGCCCTGCCGCAGGAGAGAGAAACCTCTTTCCATGGCTTTGCATATCCACCGGCCTGATCCAGCTCCCTCCCCTCTGGCTTTGGCACAGTCAGTCCCACTGTCACGTTTTCTGGTGGATGTTGGCTTACACAGGGGCTGGAGCGGGCTGTGGGGATGTGGCTGGCCAGGGCAGGGTGGGAGGGGGACACCACCCCAAGTCACTGTTCTCCAGGGCAGGTGAAAAGAAGTTGATGTTCAGCAAAAGGGTGGGATGCGTTAACCTCTCATCTGCCAGTACCCGAGGCACTAGGTGCTAGTTATTCAATATGCATCTCTAAAACCACGAGGCAGATTCCGCGCTCCCGCTGGAGGCATGGGTCAAGCCCTTGTTGGTGCCTCTGGGCACAGCCTGGCTCTGCAAGTATGCCTGCACTGCTTGCTGCAAGCCAAAACAAGTCAAAAGCAGCATTAACCTTGCAGAGAGGCAGGATAGACTAATTCAGCCCCCAGGATGCTTGCTTGGGTAATGGCACTGTGCTGACTGCGTTTGCACAGACCTGTTCGGTCCAGAGCATGGGATACACTTGCTGCGAGCTGCTCACGAAACACTGCGGACCTCTGCCTGCAGGAGTTCAGCTGTACTCATATCACTCCTGAAGGAGCTCCTGAAGATCTTTTAAGAGAGGGGCTAAGTCAGAGAGCAGCCGTGTAGGAACTAACACGAAGGATCAGATTGTATTGGCAATCAGTAAACGCTACGTCAGATATTCAGGATATGGAGAGCAGGGGATTGGTCATTATTAAAAATCCCTGTTCCTTTATTTCCTTATCCAGGATAGCGTTCACACATCTCAGTGCAGGGTGTGAGGTTTTTATTGGCATGTATTTGGGCAATCTCATTATTCATGAATGACAGAGCGAGGCAAAGGGAGTGAGTTATGTTGGCCTTTGCAGACAAGTGGCAATAAAATAAGTTTATGGTACCGCCTCCTGCACCATCACATATTTATGTCCCGTATTTATCTTGCTTTGTTAGCCATTTGTGCTTGCTTGTCTTGCAAGGCCATCCCACCTCCATTCCCCCAGACTATCAAAGGGCTGGATTCTGATATCGCAGCTCATGCTGGGCAGCAGTGTCTCCACCCCAGCTCCCTGGAGACATCCAGGCTAAAGTCCTTTTTGACATCAGTAAGGGTCAACCCAACCTATATGTTGGCTTCCTCCAGGTTCAAGCCAAGTGGCTCTGCAGGCCTTCGGTGGGGTTGAGTCCAACTTCTCTCAGCAGTTCAGAACACGACCTGCTCAGCAGACTGCTGAGTTCTTGAACCTTAACTGGTGCAGCCCATAGGTACCTGCTCTGGGAAGCAAGGGACTTCCTCCTTGATTCGAACTTGCCTGTCGGAGAGGTTCCAGTTTTCCCCCCATCACAGTTGCAATGCCACAGTTTGACTCTTCATGTATGACAAGAAGGTAAGTATTGACAGGGGGTAGTTTTATGAGCACACCACTGTCCACAGTTTCCCTGTGGATTAGTATCTCCTGATTGATTTTTTTTTTTTAATTGCCTGTATTAAGAGCTCCCATTTTCCTTGAATAAACCCATCACCTCTCTTACACTCTTTGGACTTGCCAGCAACCATGCTTGATTGTACAAATCAACCGTTTTGGGTTGCAAAATTATTAAGGACAAATCAATTCCAGGAAATTAATTTCTCCTCTGCCTTTGTTCATGTACTGTAGCTGTTTATGAGGTATCCTCCCCTGCATCTGACTAACAGGTTCAAAAGTTACTGGGTACAAGAACACATATAGACACATTTGCATGTGTGCCAATCACTTGTTGGGACTGGACAAAGACATTTTGAAATTTGGGATAAGAAGGTGTTTTCTTCCCCTTCTTCCAGGATGTCCTCTTGAGATCTGTGCTGCCGTCTCTCTCTCTTACTTCCTCTCTCTCAAGGAAAGAGGTAGGGGCATTTTAGAGATGGGTGTCTCCCTGTGAGTGCTAATCTCAATTTAGGCTGTGTAAACCTCATAGAAAGCAAGAGGTGGAGTGGGAATTTGTTCCTTGTCTGGCCTGGAAAAGAAAGGAGAAGGTTTGGAGTGAGGAGCATAGGTGCTCACCCAGGAGGTCCAGAAGCCTTTTCAGTTTGGAAACAAGGCTGAAAAGAAGTTCATATAAAGCCGGTTGTGTTCCAACTTACAGACTGGACAGCTGCGTGTTTGCATATCATCATGTCCCCGTGGCCAAGGACAGTTTGGTTCTTTGGTATCTGACAATACCAGAGTTTCTGCATCCCATGAATGTCCAATGCACACATGTCAAAGCTGGTCAGAGGGAAGGGGGGTAAGCCCTGAGTGGGGAGAAACTGATTTTGCCATCTTTAAAGCCAATGAGATTTAGTCTGTGTCCCCAGCCAGAGAGGTCAAATGCATGGTTTTCATTATAGATCCCAACACTGTTTTTTCCCCATTTCTCTGTTCCCTGGCCGGCCCATGACGTGCAGCCACAATACAAAGACATGAAAGCGTAGCTCGCTCTTTGTTACATCTGACAGCAGCACACAGTCCCCCATCTGTCCCCGGAGGTTGCTCTGCAGCATGATCCTTCTATTGTGCTCCAGCCCTGTCTGGAGGGCAGTGATTTGGCTTTGGACATATGAATCACCTGTGGAAGGACAGACATCTGTAAGATACAAAGTAAAGGACACTGAATTATGATAAATAGAACTTTCTATTTCACTTAATGAGGGTGTATCAATAACTCCTCTCCAAGTCCTGTCTGCTTCGCTTTTCTGAGTTATTGACATATATTCCCTTTCGCTGCCAGTTTTGACGGCTGCTGCTAACTCAGCCAGCACCCATCTTTGAGCCCTGAATAATCAAGTGACTGGGACAGCTAACAGAAGGACAGTCTCCCTCTAGGACATGATGGTCCTGACGTATAAACACATTCAAACACAAAGAAGTTTAAAGGAGAGAGCCAGGTGGGCAAAATGCCCGTGCTGGTATGCTGTGATTTTAAACACATGATAGCAAAGGATAACAAAATTTCTACTGCAATGTTAGTCCTATGTGACTACCTGTTTCAGCCTTTCATGCTCAGTGTGGCTCTACTCTGCCTGACCCATCTGCCTCCCCTCCCCAGCCCTCTACTCCAGCAGACAGGAGCGGGAGAGGCTGCAGGAAAGCCAAATTTCTCCTTTTCATATCCTACACGGTGGTGCTAAGGCAATAAGCTGAACAAAATAGCGGAGTCCCAGTTCCTCAGCCTCCTATCAAGAGGGAAATCCCATCCCACAAGCAAAGACAAGCCCCTGGAGAGCAGAAGTTTAGTAGTATTCGAGGTAGAGACTGCCTCCCTCCGTCATGACAACCCATCCTAAGCCCTAAGTCCTGCTAATGTCTTCCAAAAGGTTGAATGATATCCAGACAATTGAAAATATTGTGATATTTCCTTGGTGTTGGTACTATGGAAGATTCAAAGGGTGTCACTAGATGCTTTGATACAATTTTGATCCTCCCTTGATGCCATCTCTCACGCTTTGCACTCACATCAGCCGGCTTCAGCAAATTCTCCCCTGAAAGACGTCGCGGATACGCTCAGCAGGACTTGCCTACACACAGCAAGTGTTTATGTGTTTGCAGGATCCAAGCTAATACCTTTCTTACCGAGCGCTCAGAGCACAAAACACGGCAGTCGCATCTAGGCAGCCTACCTGGAGCTCTGGAAATTTTTAGTGTAAAAATGAAACACACTGATTTGGGGAGGGAGAAAGAAACACAAAAGGTCTTAAGAT
This sequence comes from Aquila chrysaetos chrysaetos, assembly GCF_900496995.4. Taxonomy (NCBI): domain Eukaryota; kingdom Metazoa; phylum Chordata; class Aves; order Accipitriformes; family Accipitridae; genus Aquila; species Aquila chrysaetos. The sequence continues at coordinate 73,340,912 of NC_044006.1, read as the reverse complement.
TTCACTGATTTCTCCTGAGACCCTTTTCTGTACACAAAGTGTTTCCTGCTCTGTTCTTGGAAGCATTACCCTTGGCTGGGCCTGGCCTTTAAAACATTACCAGCTGTATGCAAAATAGAGCGCAAAGTGCCAAAAAGCCCTGCAGGCTATTTACATTTGGCTGGAGCTTGCTGTGTTGGCCAAGCTACAGAGATACTTTGTTCATCGGCCTTGCAAGGAAAGCAGCTACTTCAAGCTGTTTGGTCCTGTTTATACACAGGGTTACCATGGAAGTCCCCATGCCTTACAGCTTTACACACTCACATGTCCACAGTATATTTTTCTGGGACCTGGTTTGTCTCCCCTCTCCCCTCTCATTTAGCTGGGGATTGGCAGGAAATACTGGGATGAGGTTCTTCAGTAGATGTTGGGTGCAAACTGATTTATGTCTATGGTGAAGGGCTGTTTAGTGCTGCATGGATCCTCTCTTGATGCAAGCAAAAGCAGGTGGAGCAATGGGATACCTGCTGGGTTAGCAAGAACATTTTTCCCAGGGTGGTTTTGGGGAAAAGTATGAAGCAAGTGGCAAATCCTGCAACGGCAAGCATAAGAGTAACTGGTTTTTTAGGAGACTTTAGGGAAACGGTAACAACATTTGCAACATTTCTGGTTAAGAGCGGTTTTTTGAATCCTCGGGCTATGAGCCCAACTAATAAAGAAGCGGATTTCTTGCCGTTGCTTTCTTCTATTGTTTGTTACTTTACCTGTTGTATTAAAAAGACTTCTCATAGCTGAAGACTTGTCATTAATCACCTCTTGCAAACACGTCATAGGCAGACTCATTCACGGGCATGGCATAGCTGGATGCAAAGGTGTAGCTGGAGATCCTCTTATCCGGGCTGGTTCTAAATCTCCAGCTTAGGGCATTTTACATCTCTGCCCTGGGAACCAGTGCTGGGGCAGATTAACACATTGCTTCCTTGACCTTGCAGCAAGGCTCAGGATCATCTCATGGGCTTGATTGAGTGGTTTGAATGTGGCCTTCTGTATTGCAAGAAATCTTGTCCTCAGCGAGTGTTCAGAGGTACCACCGCTGAAGGGAGTGGAGACGCGTGAACTTCACAAGCTGATGGTGAAACACCCCCCCCGTGTCTGAGATCTGATCTCAGAGCCTGAGTGAGGTCGATAAGGACTTTTCTGACTCATTTTAGCAGAGCAAGGGCTTGACACTGAGAGGTGCTGCAGTTATGAGCAGGTGGAGGAGAAGCAAGGCGAAGCACTGCAGGCTGGCCAAAGGTCTCCAAGCCCAGTTGGCTGAGGTGGAGCCTGGACAACACAGCTACACCTGTGAAATAGAGGTTCTCCTGCTACTTTGGCTATCAAACATCCTCACTCAGGAGCAGAAATGCTTGGGAAGCAAAACAGCGATGCGTCTGCTGCCTGCGCACTTGCTCTCTACCAAAGAGGGAGTCAGCCAAGCCTGGAGTTCATTCCGTCTTGGCCAATAGTTAATAATAACCCTGCAACAGCTTCTTTTTTTCATTGCAAATTAAGGGTGGATGAATGGCCTGGATAAAATTAGAAATCTCTTCCTGAAAGGCTGAGCTGAGTTTACAAAGTTGTAGCTCCACGGACATCCTGTCACAGCTGGGGAATCCCAGCTGCTCTCTGAAGGGCGAAGAGATGATAACAAAATGCACACGTGTCGCATGCTCTGCGTTAGAGGGTCCTCCCCATCGTGCTGGCTTCACATCACAGCAACTTTGAGGAGGTTGGTGGGGAGATTCCCGAGTTCACCTTCCTTTACTGCCAAGACAGCTCAACTTTCCTCTGCTGTAGCAGGCAAGTCCCCCACGGGGTGCTGAGGGGTAAGGGCTAATGAGAGGTGTCTGGGGTTGTATGATGGATGTGCATTGAGTGGGTCAGATCACAGGAGAGGAAAGGAGCACAGGCTCGGGAGGGACTTCTAGTGGGGTCCTTTGAGCATGATGCCTAGGTACCTGCTGGATAGGGCAATTTCTAGACGTGGATAGCCAGGCAGGAATTTGCTTGAGAGGCTGTCCATCATTCCCTCTAGTGCTATGCCTCTTTCCAGGGCCTTCTGCATGACTCTCTGCTCCATCCTGGCCATCCATCCTTGAGGTGACATGATGAAGTGGTACCCATGCTTTGAGGGAGCCTGGCCCTGATGCTAATTTGTAAATGGAAACTGATATTTTCGTGACTGTGAGACCCAGACCCCTCAAAAGAATCACCCATGAGAGAGGCTAGCAGCAAGGGTCAGTGCCAGGTGAGGCTCACTGTGGTAAACCCCACTTTTATTTCCATGTGTTTTGTGGGTAGCGGGGCGTAAAGGCACAACTGGATATGACTGAGCTGCTGTGACAGACCAGATGTCCCCTTCAGCGGAGCCCATCGCTGTGTGCTCCTGCATCCTTCCCACCAGTGAGGTTGAAATGTGAACTCAAACCAGCATGACACAAAGTGGACAAGAGTGGGCAGTAGCTGCTTAAACCATGGTAATTGACATTTGGTTGTGTCCCCACAGTCTTAGTTAGCATGGACTCTGAGCCATTGACTTATGTGCGTTATCTGGATTTTGCTGGCGTCTAAAATGATCCACTGAGGTCGGTAGAGATGACGTACACCAACTCAGTATTAAGCCCAGCACTCTCTGCATAGTATTACCATTTATATCCCCTCTAGAAAGGCTGCAGAAAGCACAGGTTACCTTCGTAATGAGGTATTAAAAAAAATCCCCAAACAAAACAATATGTGTTTGATAGCCTGGTAGATCTGTCTGTTGGTTTTAAAAGTCATTCTGGACCTTTATATAACAGTGTAATTAGTTGATACTATAAACTTATTATGTACCTGCTGGAACACAATAGCTCCTTTGAAGCAATTTGGATCTATTGTGTAATTATATAATTAGGCCACATGCCATACTTGGGAGATTGTGTAAAGGGGGAAAGCTTTCCATTTCAAAGTAACCGAGAGCCTTGGTGGCTACAGGCATTTTTTTCCCTGCTGCCCTGCAATTTAGAAAATGCAGAACTTTTATATGTATCACTCTTTGGCTAAGTTAAGCACCCCAGGAATCTCCAAGGGGGTCTGCAATATCTTGACAGTAAAGAGATTTCCTTGGACAGTGCAGACCTGCTCTGTTTGCTGTCAAATGTGATGGGATCCAGCACCTGCAGCTGCAACGGAAGGGAAGTAGAAGTCAAATAACTGGTTAAGAGTGTCTGAAATACTCTGGATGCATCAGTTTCAGGTTTTTTTTGCAGGCACTCCAGAATTATTGCAGCTGGATTTCCCCCTCCCTTTTATAAGATGTTTTATGTATCTTCCTTTTGGGGTGGATGGAACTGTCCTGGATAGGACATGAGACAAGGTCTGGTTATAACATCTCAGCATCTAGAGTGTCTAGTGGCAGTTCAGTGCTGTTTGATGTGCCGGTTGCTTGCTGGCATTGTGTGGTATGCAGGCTCATGAAGAAGAATTGCTGGGATAAAAGCAAGTTTGGTGGGCCCTAGCTGTGGTGAAACACAAGAAAATAATCAACTGGTTCTTGGTTTTGGTGGTGAATCTTGACAGGCCTCAAAATAGGACAAGGACCTCCAGAGGCCAGAGCCTGAGCCTGCACAGCCTGGGCTTTGGGGTGGGATGGCCAGATGTGGTCACCTATAAGGTAGGTACAAGCTCTGCATTGGAATTGGTCTCCTCAGCCCTCTTTCTGTGGAGGTCTGGCCCAAGGTGGGACTCTTCTTATCTAAAATAGACAGCAAAACAGAAGAAAGAGAGATGCTCTTTGCAGGGACCCATTTCCCCCATTGTCTCTAGTGGGAGTCCCACGTGAGCGTTCAGAAAGACAACATCATCACAGATGTCTTTAACTAGGTGAAACCTATCCCACCCCAGTTTCCTACTCATCAGTTGCAGGAGACCCAGCTCTGCCATTGAAGGGAAACATTAACACAACAGTGTTCCAACATTTTCCCTTTGTGAAGGATAAAATTGTCCTCATCTCCCAAGAAATCTGGGCTTGGGGAATGATCGTGTCCTAGCTGGGATCTACACCAAACCGCAACTCTTCTGGGTACATCAGGCCTACCGTAAGGCACACACAGATTTTGAGCAAAAGGCCCTGACCCACAATGCTCACCTTCAAGAAGAATCTTGGTTCGAGCGCAAAGGGACAGTGGTTTGTGGTTCTCAGATTTTGAATTTGATGCTGCTGGAGTTGTAGGGCTTGTGATTGACCGGAACATACCTGCTCCTGGAGCAGTGAAAAGAGACCCAAAGGAGTTAAGCCATGATATGTCTTTGTGGAAGGATTTTGAGGATGTACTGCGACAGAGCCTAGGACTCCCTGGAAACCAAGCTCTTGCCCTCGGTCCCTGTATTTGAAGCCTGGTCCAAACTCTAAATCAAAGGGATTGTTTCCCTTGACATCAGTGCTCTGCTGGGATGAGTCCTCAGTCTTGATGAGAGCTGGCAGCTCAATCATCATTCATCACACGGCACAGAAATGTCATTTTTTAATGACTCGGCTTCCCTTTGGAGCCTGTGCTGGAGTGACTCCTTGACTGAATGTCTCCAAAGATGTGCTCCAAGGGGGAGTGCCTCTGGTGGCATAAGTCCTCATTTCTTCATTATCTGGGCATTAGGGGAAGCAGGTCACTTCTTGCACAGTATTTTTAAGAGTATATTAGCATATAGCTGATTAGCAGATTCTGATGCTGGTATAAAACATGAACAAGTTCATTAAAAATCATGCATTAAACCATGTTATTTGTGAAGCCTAACCCTTCTGAATACAGAGCACAAAAGGACCATTGCTAGGGTCTTGCGAAACAACAAACAAATACAAAAATTCATCTGGGAGCGTTAAGGAATATTTCAGCAAATTCTCCATATCCAAGATTAATTTTTCCCTATGAAAAGCTACATTTTTTTAGCTTGTGCTTGAGCACAATATTTTCTGTTAAGAAAAAACTGTGCAAATTACTCATGTGAAGAAAATCTGACCTGCCTAACAGACTGGAACATGACACAACATATATATACATACACATCTACATATGTATACATAGAGACTTCACAAAAAAGATGTTAATTGGGAGATGATACAGCTGTTTTTTTCCCAACTCTAGTTTTGGCCACCCAGATTTACTGAAGGATTTTCCTCACTATCTGCTGCTGAACTGCTGTGGCAAGAGGACCTTGAAGATGAAGTTAAGCATGAGGTTTAACTGTACCCATTTTGGCAGCCCTATAAGGGCCTTCAGTATTCTTCTTGAAGTTGTTACAAGGTTCTCTTCTGCCTCAGCAAGGAGAGTCCTGCAAAGGAGTAAAAGAGTTTGCAAACCTGTTAACGTGGGATACACAGAGGAAAAGGAAAGCACAAATTTCCCAATGCACCTGATTCTCTGCCTGGTGCAGAAAATCTGGCCCAGCCCTAAGAAGTGCCTGCGACACGCAGAGCATCTCCAAGCCACCTAGGGTCCACGCTGTAGCACATCCCTACAAACAGACATAGGCTGAAGCTACCAGAGGTCTAAAAGTGCTGAAATCTGACTCTAAGCCCACACAGGAAGGGAAAAGAAATGTTAAAAAGGGTTTAAAAAGGTGAACACTGACAGTAGCAAAAAATTACAAGTTTGGGGTTTTTTCCCCCTTTTTTAAATCCCAAATTGATGGCGTGGCCATGCCTTTCTGTGGAGGACAGATCACCCTGTGTGTGTGACCGTGTGTGCGTTCAGGGGTTGGTGCAATCTATTTTGCAAGGCACCGAACACTTTGACGTTTTCATACCAATGGTGTTTCCTGCAAGTGCAAGAAGGAGGCAAGACTCACTCCCTGCTGCCTGCAGCTCACAGCAGGCACCGAGGGCTCTTTTACCTGTGGGAGATAGATAGATCTCTCCCCGGTGTGCGTCCCCTGAGCTTTGAGCTTCAACTGCAACTTTCCCCTTTGTGTGATACATGTAAGAGGCACAGACAGGTTTTTTCCTCTACCCAGTTGTCTGCTTTCACGAAAAGCATGGGGCTGTCACTGTGCTTGAGAGAGGTCTTTCAGCTCACATGGGTGAAGGGGACATGAAGGCGCTGGAGAAAGGGTATATTCACACAGGTATCAGTGCAAGCATCCCATTTCCATAGGAAGCTGCCTAAAAGGGCAAGATTTGTCTTTTTTAAAAAAGAAAATGTTCCTGCTCTTACCCCAGAGGTTGTAGCCCTGCAAACCAATGGCCAGAGTCCCTTCGCGGTGAATGGGATGCATTTGTGCTCTCCGGTGCCAGCCGGGTGTTTGGATACGGTCCTCAGGAGGGGATTTTCCCCTTGGTGATGGGGATCCTCAGTTTCCCACCGAGATCGACACCCTGCTTTTCTTCCTGCTCCGTTGCCTTGATCGGCTGAGCTGGCGTTAAGACGAAGCTTGGCCGGGGTGCCCTGCTCCCCCTGCGGCAGGGGCGGCTGTCGGCTCTGCGGGGTCTGGCTGGGACCCAGCCGGGGGATCGGAGAGCAGCCGGGGGCTCCCTTGGGACCCGCCGCGACGCTGTGCCAAACAAATCTCAGCTCAGTGGAGAACTGGCCCACGACACGGGCTTTGCAGTGCTCGTGCCAGCTGAAATACAGCCATTAAGCTGCTTGCTTCTTGTTTGCCCAACGGCCCCCGCAAAGCTGGAGGATGCCATTAGAAAAGCTGAAAAATTGCAATGCTTCGTCTTCTACCCACTTCTGCTGTCAGCCTCTAACTTGAGGCCTTAGTATCCAAGGAAAGACACAAGTGCTTGGTTTCTATGGGGCCGGGCAGCAGACACAGGCTCCTTTGTGCTTAAACAGCGTGGAGATCACAGGATAGAGATTTTTGTCTCTGGGCTGCTGAGGACTGTGGATCCTGCTGGTGGTGATGCAGCCAGCTCAGTGTTGTGCAGGGAAGTGGGGCTGGTGGGTTGCAGAAGCACACGGACAACATGTTACTGCTCATCCAGAGAAAAGACCGAGCCTGGTGTCCCAGCCCTATGTTCCTAGGATGCAGGAGGATGCACGCGCTTTGATGTGGCTCCAGTAATAATATTACTAAATAATTACCATTATTATCTTAGTCTTACTATTTTACTATTAATTACCATTACAATTACTGTTGGGATTGTGAGATCACTTCTGAACCCCCTACCAATACAGGCTGAAGGCAATCCTTCCCCAAGAAATAATTGCTGTATACTGAGACTGTAAGCCACGAGGGGGGAAAACACTGGGTTACAGTAGCTGCAGAGATAGCTATAGTATAGACTTCCATCCAGAGATAGAAGGCTCTTCACTACCCATAGCCTAGTGCCATCAGAGGGTCTTTCCCTGCAGGGCTGTGGTTTAAATCTGTGTTGAGACAGCACATTTTTGCATCTATTGAGTATTTCTCCAAACTCCCAAACACCAGGACTGGTTTTCTCCAGCAGCATTTCTCTGCTGAATAGGTCCTTGGCTCCTCTGATCTTCTCTTGGGGTGACAATGGTTTGGTTTTGTAGTCTGTGTTTCACTGGGATCGGCTCAGCGGTACCTGTGCTGTTACACTGGCCGTGATCTCCCCATCTGTTCGAACCTGTTCTTTCCTGGCCAGAGTTTAGTTTTCCTTGCCTTAAAAGGAGACAACCTTCACCATTGATACATCTTTTTCCCTTGCTCCTCCCTGTAGTTTTCATCAACTGATGGTACATCTGTATTCCTAGGAAACTAAGCTGTCCTTAACATCTAATTTCTCTCTGTCTCCTGTTCTGCAGACAGTGATGTATCTTTGCCAATTTATTGAAGAATTAGCTAGGGATAAGGATCTGTGTACACTTTATACTTTACTTCCCAACACCCACCATTAATAATGAGCATGTCCTTTATGACCTAAGTCTTGTTTTAAGTGAATGCAAAGTATTGGCTCTTTTCTTGATGATGCATAGCCCTTGCAGCCATGCATTGTTACCTGGAATGTTTCCAAGTGTTTTGGAGCAACGCACTGGAATACATCACAAATGAACCAGTTTTGCTTGTCTAAGTTTTGTCTCTGGGGATTTGAGAGGGACGGCAGGGGAGGAGAAGGATGAATATTTATTAGCTTTTAATCAAAGAAAGTGCTCTCTGTAACTAGACAGGCTACTGTCTGTATCTGATCGAAGAGAGACATCAAGGTCCTTGGTTCTTTGCTGTGCTGCAGCGCGTGCCCCTCCGAGCTGTGCAAATGGGTTGCAAAGCACGCCAAGAGAGGTCTGTCTCCGTTTGGATTTCCCTACATCCGAATTTTCCTGGCCACATCCACCCAGAGTTCACCTGGAGAAAACAGTCGCTGAACGAGTGAGCAACGGCAAGTGCATGTGCAACAGCCCTGAGAGATGAAGTGTGTTTTGGATAAGTCTGCATTCATTACAGGCAATCTGTGCAGGGACTGTGCATCCAGGGTATCCTGGATAACCCCTCCGAACCCTGTGCTGGATGTCCTGAGCAGGGGAAAGGAACCCCTCTCAAGTAGAAAGGACAGCAGACAAGATGTAAAGCAGCAGAGATCCGGCGCAGAGCTCTGTATCCTGAGCCAGGACGCAGGGAAGCTGCTGAGTGGTTTATGGAAGTGGTTGCCAGCCTTGGTCCAGCTCCTCGCTGGGTATGGCAGCCCCTGGTACCATAGGCTTGGCATGGTGGGAGATGCCTGCTGGGAGTGGGATGCAAACCCTGTGGGGATACGCCATCCCTTTGCATTGCAGTATGTCAGGATAAAAGGTTTGCATCCTGCTGCTCCGTGACATGGGAACCGCATGCGTACCCGCAAAGTCCTGGGCGTCAAGGTGCAACTCCAATGCTTGGTTCATGCTCGGGTGTGCCCACTTCGAGACCTCTATGTCACGAGAGGACACGCGCCAACGGCGAGCCCAAAATCTCTAAGGCAACATTCATAATGTTGCACTAACCCGGGCACCAGCCGTGCACAGATTCACAATGGTCCATACTGTTAAATTGTCATCACGCTCCTTGGCACGGCTTCATCCTCTCTCACATAGCGCCTGGGGGTTCTTCAAGGGCTGGTGTGGGGCAGGGACGAGTCCCAGCTGTCAGCATGGCTGAGGCCACCCTGTTTAGGGTTTGGAGGGGAGGAGAAGAGAGTTTGGTTTATAGGCCTGTGTTGTGCCATCTGGCCAGGCAACTGCTCTTGGTCTCTTTTATTTACTGGTATAGACATAGCCTCCTTGTTCAGCAAAATCCTGCTGATTCCCCTCCTGACTGTGAAACCAAGGGAGTCACATATCCCACCCTCTTACAAATACAGCTCCCCAGCTAAAAGGATGTCTGGTAAGAGCCCTGCATTTGGGTTAGCAAGAGGCCAACCCGAAAATGCAAACAAACCATGCTGTGGGGATCAAACGATCTCCAGCTAAAGCTAGATCACTTGTGAGCTGGCTGGGGCTGAATTTTACCCTAGAAGCCCATTGCAGGACCAGGGTCTTGGACATATGCTGTCTTTTTATGCCGGACTGCTCAGTGTGCCTGTGTGGTTCCCATGGTGCTGCTGCCTGAGCATCTCACGCAGATCTCCAGGGAGAGAAGGAACAGCACAACAATATCCCTATGTTACGGACCAGGAGCTGAGGGGTTAAGTGACTGGTTGATCCTTATGGGTCCCTTCCAACTCAAGATATTCTATGATTCTATGAACCTTTGGCACAACAGAGAACAAACCCAGCTTTCCCAAATCCCAGGGCAGGTGTTAGCCAGAGATTTCTTTTACCTCTCAGCTGGGATGTCTCCACTGCCAATGTGCCTGCACAGGACCTGGTACAGGACCATAGCTTCGGTTTTGCAGGCTGCCACAGACATGGGCTGAGGACTGCCTCTGCAGCAGGAGGTCCCTGGGGGTGGGAAAGGGGTCGTGTGTGCTCTGAATACAAAAAAGATTATTATTTTTCTTATTTCCCAAAGCATACTGCTGTTAGCACTCCCTCTTCCCCCTAGCAAGTGTCCATGCTGGAGTTAGGTCTTCTCCTGACCGGAACAGACTGGGGATACTGAGAGGGCAAAGCATCATTCAGCTTGTACCCGGACTGTGAACATCTGATATAAACAAAGCCAAGTTTCCATTTAAAAACCAACCACACAAAGTCCAGGTGCTTCAGTGACAATTAATGTAGCACAGTAACACCATCCCTGAACACTAATTCTTTTGGGCTTGCATCAGGACATGCATAGGGCTGCAGATGTCCTGCAAAGACCAGGAGTGTGACAAAAGCACCATTGCAGAGCTGAGAACAGCAGGGTCAGGTGTCTTGAGAGTGATCACAGGGCAGCAACAAAGCAATCTCCAGATCCGTGCTTTGCATCAGTGCATGTGGCAGGATTGCACCCAAATCCATTCTCTGTGACAGGGCAGGGGGAAATCATATCCTTGGCATTATGAGGGCAGGGTATGTCAAAGCAAATTCATTATTAATGTCACACAGTAAAAATTAAAGCAAAACCTTCAGCATCCTTGTTTGTGGGCATGGAGAATGGTGATCCTGGTGTTTGGGATAAAGTTTTGGCAGCGGGCAGCGTGGTGGGGTCGTGCTGGAGGACACATCTGACTTCTCTTCAGAGACCCCAAACAAGTGACGGGGGACTACAACCAAGGGTCCATCAACACCTTGCAGGAGACAGGATCAAGCTTCTAAGGCACCACGAGCAGGTCCCATGACTCTCACAACCCTTGTCAGCTTAGCCTGAAGATACCCCACAGCTCTGCTGTCTCAAAGGCTGTTTGAGGAGCCCCTTACATGTGTCTCTTGTCTATAGCTATGCCAGAGTCCCCTTCCCCACAGCCTGCTGCTCACTGGCATTTCGGTCCTGCCTCAGCCTTCTCCTGCTGCCTTTTCCCACTGTTGCTGCTCCTTAAAACAGCCTGTCTCCATGACGCCTTCTGCAGAGCCGCACCGCGGCTCATCCATCTCCTGCCAGCACCACGGTCTGACAGCTCTGACTAAAAAGCAGCTTCCAGCCTCCTAACAAGGTCATAGGGAATAAGTGTTTTCTGGATCATGGAAAAATATCAGACCCTCCTGCCCTACTGCCACCCTTTTCCCTACTCTCCTCTCTCCCTTTTTGCTTTTCCAGGGGGATTCAGGGGCTTTTTGCTATGCTGCCAAGACACTGATGTAGCGGAGAAATGGAAAAAGTCTGTGTGTTCACATGAACCGATGCCACTTTTTGCAGTTTCAGAAACAAAACAGGGCCCAAAGTTTCCCAGGGAAGAGCTTCAGCTTTTTAGGTTTAGGGATGGCTCTCTGTCGGGAAGCTGCAAGGCCAATGCCATCAGCGGGAGGTATTTACCGTGGCTGGAGCAGGGATCACTCCTGTGATCAGAACAGCTCGTGGTGCATCCAGGCACCTTCAGATGGACGTTGCACCTTCCCATATGGGTTTGTTTCAAGCCCCGGGATTCCTGCCTTTGTGTTGGGATTTCTGGAGCTCATGGTTTGGGAGCAAGCGACGTGTGCGCAGCAGTATTGGCGACACAAGACGTGTCACCTGCAAGATGCCCAGCGGTGAAGAGAAGGATTTTTTGGGAGCCTCTCCCCCGAGAGACGGGGGCTTTTGCAGAGGTCTTGATCAAAGCAGGGTGGTGTGTCATCCCTCTGGGCCAGGTGCCAGGTCCCCTCTCAGCAGCGCCCTTTGATACCTGCTTGAGATAATCAGCCCTTTAGGAGCCGTAATCTCACTGAAAGGCTTTTTACCTCCCATTTGACTGGAGGGCTGAAGCTCAGGTGTGAAATGTCAGACGTGGGTGCTAAGCAATTTAAGAAGGTGTTGTAAAACAAGCTTTTTTTTTTGCTGTTGCATTTCCTTTATGCATCCTCTGATGTAATGGTGTGGCTCAGGGGGCTTTTGTGGCCTCCCAGGCTCTGCCTTATTTCCTAAATACTTAACTACATTCTCTGGGCCTTCTTGATAAGGTTGTTTTGACTTCCAAATGTTTCAGCCAAAAACTTTTCCTGAATAAATATAGGCTTTCCTTGGCAGTCCCTTGAGGGAAAAAAAAAAAAAAAGGTATATTTTGATGGAGTGTTTTGACTTACTGAGTTTTCTAAGAAGATAATTTGGAGTGGAGTGCATTGGTGGTGCAAAATGCCTGAGAATAAGCCCATGCAAATGCTGCAAAATGCTTCGTGCCTCAGAGAATGGTGATCCCTCGAAGTGACCCACAGACAGCAGTGCATCCTCTGTCTGTGTAGGGCAAAATGACATTAGAAATGCAAGGCATGTATAGATAGCAGGATGTTAATCTCGCAAAGAGGATTTGCAAACATATCCCCATGGTGAAGAAGAGGCATCGGGTCAACCAGGGAAGGAGGGAGGCAGGACAGAGCTGGAACAGAATAACACTTCCCTCTTCCATCTGAGACTCCGGTGCAGACAGGCTGACATTAATCCAACACGAGCACGCACAGGACAGTGCTGGACAGCCCAAACCAAGCTTTTATATGGCCTGACCACCAACATTTCATTACTTGTCATCTACCCCTGTGCGAGCGCTCATGCTGCGTCACTGGCACAGCCGCCACAGTGGCAGCTACAGCAGGGAAATGTTAATGAAAATAATCTATCATAGGCAGGGCAGGACTCGAGGCAGATAGATGAGGGCACTGCGAGTGAGATTGTGCTTCCAAGTGTGGGAGCTGCTGGGTGAAACTTTTGCAAGAAGCCTTGTTTTCATTGCAAGGCTCTTGTCCTCGCAGCCTGGATCGAGGTAACGGGGCTTCCCAGCAGTAGGGTTTGGTGGAGGCGGGTTTAGGCACGGACACTGCTGTTTCCCAGCTGAAGGTCTGGGGAAAGGCTGCGTCCTTATGCATCCTTACATAAGGGCATGGCTCATGCATGAAAGATTTGGCCTCCAGTTCTCCACATTCTTCATCCCCCCCCCCGCAATAAATCCGTCACTTTGATGGAAATGTAAATGTAGCCCAGGGGTATGCTGAGATCTCCTACATGAAAGATGATGCCAGCAAGAAGCCTCAGTTTTCAGCTGGAAAGGGAATGGTGGAGGTCTCAGAGACAGAGCCATGCACCACAGCCCATGGCATTCCTTGGATTCTGTGCGTGATGGGACGGCTTCCTCCATTAGTGGTGAACAGACCTGAGTCCAAGGTGACTGATCTCTTTTGCAACATTGAACCCTTCCTGAAGGGATGTCAAGACCTTGTGTGCATCGTACGGTGCCACTCAGACACCCTTTAATCAGGAAAATTGAGGCTTTTTTTCCCACCTGTGGGGCCATACTTGCCTTCGTCCCACCGGTTCTGCACCTCGGTGTTGGTTGGTGTCTTTTAGCAGGAGAGAGGTCCTGCAGCCTCTGCAGCCCATGCGTGCTTCTGGATGGACCCTGCTGGCTCTGCAGCCTCCCAGGCTGAGGTGCAAGAAGCCAAGAGGACCCTGGTTCTGCCCAAAATCCCCACGTGCTTCATCCAGCACAATTCCTGTGGCTGAAACCATGAAGACTGAGCCTTGCCAGCCCTGATACAGAAGTCTCACCGTGATGCTAAGATCCGAGCAGATCTTATCCATGGGGAAAACGCTCCTCACCTCCCAGGCTGCACGATCTGCATCCGAACGCTCCCAGGCTCCTCACCCAGAAATGGCTGTGTTTTCATTGCCACCTTGCAATAGCTTTGGGGAGGAAAGTTAATAAAGAGGCTTTTTTTTTTTTTTTCTTCTTTTTGTTCTGACAAGCAGTTGTACTTTCCTGAACTCGAAGGGGCTTTACAGGTAAAATGAGAATTTCCTTAGAAAATGTCAGCTTTGGTAGAAATGTTTTAGTACTTTTGAGAACAACAGGCTTAAAAACATAGGTTTTTTCCCTTCTCTTTCCTCCCTGCTTTCTTTCAAAAACAGGTGGGCAGGAGGGGGAGGAAGATGAAACATTTTCTGTACTCATTTTCTCAAAAAAAAAAAAAAAAAGAGAAAAAATTAACACATTGCCAAGAAAAATGCTTTTTTTGTTGTTGTTGTTATATTGTTCAGATTTTTTTCCATGGAAAAAGACCATCTTTTTTAAACCAGCTTCGGTTGCTGTTATTCTATAATTATACCCCAAAGTCTGGGAACTAGGGCAGAGGAGGCAGTGAGCAGAGAGAGCACTACAGTATAGACAACGCATGTAATGAGCGCGTTGCAGGATTTTGCAACTGTCCTGTCTCAGCCATATGGTACATGGGGCTTGTTCCAGGGTAGCACTGGTTCTTTTTTTTTTTTTTTAAGTATCCATCAGGTTTTATGCTATTTCGCTGAAAGATGTAAAGAAGGAAGAAAAAAAAAATCATATAGCTGCCATTAGGATGAACTATCTAATTAGAGTGTGCAAAAACGCTTGCCTCCTGAAGGGAGAATGAATTAAATGACCTGCGGCGGAGGGTGATTCATTTATGCTTTGCTCTTGCATTTCCCCTCTTGTGACATGAATCATTTGGCCACCAGCATGTGCAGGGAGGAGGGCAGAGCTCCTCCACCAGCCTGTGGGACAGGTTTGCAGGACTCGGACCCAAAGCGCCATGAGCAACCAGCCAGGTTCACTCTTCTTTAGCAAGCAAGCTGTTCATATGAGCTTTAGCTCTCGTGGAGTCTTCCCCTGGCTTTTTGCCTTGTGGAGGGAGTGTCACACATCTCATGAGGTATCAGCTCTGATTGAAATGCCTCCAGAGCATTTGTGTCTCTCACCCAGGGGCTTTTCTGCTGTTTCTTGGTGCCTCTGGGCTTGTGCTGCAGTTGCAGAGGTGGACCCTCACTCCTCTCCCTGCCCACCCACATTCACAAGCTGCTAGCAACTTAATATCTTTGAGGACTCGTAGTCAAATGGCCAAAATTGCTCTATGGGTTCGGAAGTTTTCGGAAAATTCAGGACTAAGGTGTGCACAGACACACAACAGTCACAAAAGCTTCATTGCCCTGGGAAACTAGACTAAAACACTTCCTAATGCTGTAACGAAACCTCCAGAAAAGTCTTGAAGATCGCTTTAATGCAGGCTTACCCTGACATGACTTGCCAAAGCAGAAGTTACAAGCCAAATTGTCACCAGTGCCTCCACCCCATGAGGCTGACGGTAGGAGTGGTGGGGTGCCCTGGGCTCTTTGCAGCGTTCAGCCCTTTCCATGGAGCTGCGGGTGTGTGACCGGGCAGGAGAGGTGGCTGTGATGCCCACATAATTCCCCCCAATGCAGACAGTCTCTGGACCACAGGTTTTGATTCAGAGAATGAAAAAACCCGACCTGCTTCCATCCCAAGGCTGGGGTGAGCAGCAGCCACCGTCCTCCATAACCTGCAATAGGCAAAACACGTCTGAATGCAAATGGGTGCTCTAACCCTGCATGAATGACACCAGGTGTAATGGGGATATTTTAATCTCCTTCTGAGTGAGAAAATTAATTACTCACTGGAGGAGGGTACAGTTTAAAAGGGAAAGTCAAGGTCCTTTGCTGTCTGCTGGGGCTGAGTCTCGCTTGTACCATTTCAAACCAGGGATCTGGTAAGGATGCCTGTGGAGTGACTCTGCTCTACTTGGGCAGAAAATATTAGCATCATCTTTTAGGAAACAACAAAGGTCAATACCTTAGAAATCTTCATCTGGCCTCTCTCCTCCCTGCTATAGAAGTGCAAACCTACAATCACTGCCTTGACCAGGTCATGCTTGGAGTCCTGCTCAAACTTGTCTCAGCTCCTCTCCTTTTGCTGAAAAAATTTCTCTGTTTGCAAATGTTGCTGTTTCTGAGAAGAACTTATTCTGCTGGTATGCAGTGCCTGCAGCTTGGGCTATTATGTTAAAACCAAGCTAGTCTTCTACCAAGACTCTCCTCACAGCCTTACAGCTGCCTTTATATCACAGGAAAAAAAAAGCACTTAGGAAGGACGTGGGGATGCAATTGTGTATTGGGTTTGTGTGGCAAGGTTTTGGTAGTTGGTGGGGGGGACAGGGGTGGCTTCTGTGAGAAGCTGCTGGAAGATTCCCCTATGTCCAACAGAACCAAGGCCAGCTGGCTCCAAGATGGACCTGCTGCTGGCCAAGGCTCAGCCCATCAGCGATGGGGGTAGCACGTCTGGGAGAACAGATATAAGAAGGGAAAAAAAAGTTGCTGGGGCACAGAAACTGCAGCTGGAGAGAGGAGTGAGGAGATGTGGGGGAGACAACCCTGTAGACGCCCAGGTCAGTGAAGAAGGAGGGGGAGGAGATGCTCCAGGCGCAGGAGCAGAGATTCCCCTGCAGCCCGTGGTGAAGACCACGGTGAGGCAGGCTGTCCCCCTGCAGCCCAGGGAGGTCCATGGTGGAGCAGATCTCCACCTGCAGCCCAGGGAGGACCCCACGCCGGAGCAGGGGGATGCCCGAAGGAGGCTGTGACCCCATGGGAACCCCCACTGGAGCAGGTTCCTGGCAGGACCTGTGGCCCCGTGGAGAGAGGAGCCCACACTGGAGCAGGTTTTCTGGCAGGACTTGTGACCCTGCGGGGGACCCACGCTGGAGCAGTCTGTGCCTGAAGGACTGCAGCCCAGGGAAGGGACCCACACTGGAGCAGTTCGTGAAGAGCTGCAGCCCATGGGAAGGACCCACGTTGGAGAAGTTCATGGAGGACTGTCTCCCGTGGGAGTGACCCCATGCTGGAGCAGGGGAAGAGTGAGGAGTCCTCCCCCTGAAGAGGAGGATGAAGCAGCAGAGACGTATGATGAACTGATTGTAACCCCCATTCCAC
The DNA here is from genome assembly GCF_900496995.4 of Aquila chrysaetos chrysaetos. Classification (NCBI taxonomy): domain Eukaryota; kingdom Metazoa; phylum Chordata; class Aves; order Accipitriformes; family Accipitridae; genus Aquila; species Aquila chrysaetos. The sequence goes on along the minus strand of NC_044006.1, from coordinate 73,324,184 downwards.
AACCCCCTGAGCCGCTGGAGGGGGTAAGTAGAGAATTGTGGAGTGAAGCTGTGCGTGGGAAGAAGGGAGGGGTGGGGGAAAGCTGTTTTAAGATTTGGTTTTATTTTGTCATTACCCTACTCTGGTTGATTGGCAATAAATTAAGTTAATTTTCCCTAAGTCAAGTCTGTTTTGCCTGTGATAGTAATTGGCTGAGTGATCTCTCCCTGTCCTTATCTCGACCCACGAGCCCTTTGTTATATTTTCTCTCCCCTGTCCAGCTGAGGAGGGGAGTGATAGAGTGGCTTTGGTGGGCACCTGGCATCCAGCCAGGGTCAACCCACCACAAAATGGTAGCAAAAACACACACTCTGTCAGGGGAGAAATTTGAAATATGTCACCACCAGAGCTGGAGAAAAAATGTTGTTGTGTCTTTTGTTAACTTTCCTTTGTTGTTGTTGAAAAAATATCTATGGCAGACAAAATGACAAATTTCTGAAATATCCAGCTGGCTGTTTCTACAGCTACTAATTCAAACTTCTGAATGGACTTGCTTTTCATGCTCTAAGGAAGCAAAGGCAAAATTCCCTGTTGTTTAAAGGAATTTTCCCTCTTCCCTCTCATCTCCAGGAAAACTCTCAGAAAGGTGGGCAAAACAAGGTTGTTCCTCCACTTTCCCACTAAAGCTGCTCCAGTTTGCATAAGAGACATAAACATCTGGAGCATGGACACTGACCCAGACACCCATATGAAGGGTGCTTAACCACTGGGATGGGTGGCGTTGCTCCATTTCACTGGCCAAAGACACATTTTGGGGCTGCAGATGGGTAAGTGTTTCCCTCACATGGCAATGAACCCAGCTGAGCGGTTGAAGCTTTGGCGTCACTAATGGTAGTTCCCAGGTACGTCTTAAAGAGATTTCTTATTTTTTAAGAGCCCCCCCAGATTAAATACTGGCATTTCCATTTCTGCTGTAAACCGAGTGTGAGTTCAGCCCCAGGGTACAAGGAATAAGAGGGGACTTCAGGCTTTGACCTGCAGGCAATGATGTTGGCACCAGGTGAGTGATGGGGACGGTAATTCGGAGAGGCAGACGGCATTCTGCATGAAACCAACCCCCCCTGCCCCCTCGTAGCTGCCTACCTCCAACCTGCCTGGCTCAAAACAGACAGCAGTTAAGTGCTCCAGATGGGGCCCCGCTAGCGTAACGGGCTTAGCTCGGCTGGCTTCAGCCTGCCTCTTTCTTCTAACTCAACCGACCTTACCAAACAGCCATCGCTTCCTTTGAACATCAAAGGTCTTCATTAAAACCTGTCAACCGCAGGGCTGCGCTTCCCCATCGGGCGTCAATGTATAACAACGAACACCGGGGGATCCCAGCCTGCGGTGGGAGGTCAGCCTGGTTTCGGTGGCGGGGGGGGGAACTATTCATGTCATGCCACTTTCAATTTAGGATGTGCTCTTGGAGTCAGCGAGGTAGAAGGGGAGCTCGTACCAAGCCTGCGAGGCGGGTGCTGCAGCTGTAGGACCCCTGTGCTGGCAAAAGGGAGCTGCTGGATGAAATAGCCCCCATGTGTGAAAAGGCAGCCTTTCCCCCCTAGCCTGGTGGCATGTCCCCAGATGGGGAAGTGGTCTTCAGCCTTTGTCAGCTCTGCTTAGATCAGTCATGTCTCATTGGGTCCTCTGACGGATGGAAACGGGCACGACCCATCGCAACAGCTCCCCATCAGCCCGGGGGTGCATCCGCAGAGATTTCATTTCAGGCGGTCACGTGCTGAGTTCTCTCCTGCACTGAGACACAGGAGGCTTGTCTTCCTCTCAGGAAGGCTCCCCAAATAATGTAGGACATTCCCAGGCAGCTGATTGCCGCAGCAGCTTGCACAGGGCACTGCATGAAGGAATGGTCGCAGTGACCATCCCTCCCTCTCCTTGTCTGTGTTTCAGGACCACAGTAACAGTGTCCATACTGCAAACACCATCATAGGTGCTACCATGGATTTTTTTCTCCCTGCATGTGTGTGTATGAAGGAAAAAAAGTGGACAAGAGCTGAAAACCTCTCCTGGAGCTGCTGGCGGCACTGTGAAGATCCAGCCTAGGGAGTTCACAGCACTGGTGGGCAGCAAAAGCCATGTCTACTGAAAGCTCCACAGCAGTTTTCCCTCCTTCAGCTGGTGTCTACAAGCACCATGTGGCACAGTGGACCTCTCTAGGTCCCATTCACAAGGTTGATTACTGTAGAAGCTGCTATTTCCAGGACCCTGGCAGGGGTGGTCAGCACTGGCTGTGAGCACGGAGAAGGTCTTGAGCAGTTTAAGGACAGTCCCCGCACAGGGACGTATCACCCGCTTGGCAGTGGGCTGTGCTGGCATGGGGACAGCTAGGTATGGGATCTGAATGCCCAGGTTGTTCACCTCCGAGGTGAAACCAAAAATGGGTTTTCCCGCTTGTCTATTTAATCAAGAAAAATGCACTCTTCACATAATGTGCTCCTTCCATGCAAACACACTTCTTGCAATAGGTCTGCAGTGCCAGATCCTGATTTAGATACATGTGCAGGAGAATTCTGACCTTAATACAGGTCTCTTTTTTTCTGCCTTGCTGGAGGAAACACTTTCGACTGCGAGGCAAGTAATGTACCATGTTACAGCCACAATAATGTTTAATGGTTGTGTCTTGTGGCTGAGGTTAATGACTAGTTAGGGAAGCTTTTACACTAAGGAATAAAAAATATAAAATAAGGCTGGTGAGGAGCAAGAAAGAGGGTAATGACTGTTGCTGGCAGTTGTGGACCCCGGCCCTCAGTCCCAAGGAGGTGGATGTTGTAAAGCCAACCCAGCAAGCCCTTCTCAGGGCATTGACTTTGCTAAATCTCTGGGAGGGTGAACAAGACGTGTAGCTGTGCGCAAGGACCCTGCTGCAGATGGGTGAGTGTCACGACCCAGGCTGGACAGATCAGGGAGTCATGTTGAGTTTGGAATTCCCTTGGGCTAAATTAAGGTGAAACGACACCAAACGATCAGTTAAACATTTTATTCATGGCAGAAGCAGCCTGAACTTGGGAGGCATAACAGTAGGTGGTGGGGTCTCTCACAACAGGAATTGGCATGAAACTACCCCAGTAAACGGTGTAACCTGTGTTAACCATATACATCAGTTCAGGGAAGAAGGAGATCCGTCCTGTTGAGTCACGAGGTTCAGAGCAGACCCCCTTGCTTTCTAGGCTCCTTCTCAGAGAGGAGCCCAGGGGTGGCTAGATCCAGTCCCTAGTCCCAGACTTGGTCAATGGTTTCATGTCTTAAAGGGATGAGGTATAGGGGTTATGGGAAAAGAAAGAGAAAGAACAAGACAGAGAGAGAAAAAGGAAAAGAGCAAGATTTCACTGGTCCTGGGTCCAGCATTGGTCCAGCCAGCTGAGGGGTCCAGTTCTGGTGGGTGGGCACACGTGGGGATTCAGTTTGTGTCCTTTTATCATCTCCTTGCCCCTCCTTCAGGCAGGCACTCAAGCTCATTAAGCTAATTAGGTGTCACGGGTAGTTTGTGCTTTCAGAACCTTTGGGAAATGTGTTGGCGGGTTTGGGGGTCGTTAGGGGAGTAACTTCTCCTTCCCTGCAGACATGACCATTGTTTGATCTTTGGCCATGCAGGGTGAGCTGCCGTGCTCAGCGTATCAGAACAGCATATCAGAACACGGAGCTGCACACCCTCCACCATGCCCTCCCCATCCTGTTGCTGATGTCCTGTGCTGATCTGTGCCAATTGGCTTATTTTCACCTGTGGTTCCTTGCTATGCAGGGTTTGCTGTTGTGCAGAACGTGCCCCACCACAATGTTTGAGACATTAACTCTTTCAGTCTCTCACAGTGTACATCTTCTGCAGATAGATCTGGATATATTTCTTTAGTATCCCATAGGCACGCACAGGGTCTCACACTTATACCTTGAGCCTGCTAGAGCAAACCAAACCACTCCAAACACCACACAGTGATACTAACCCAACTGCCCTCGGTAGGTCACGCTGCCTATGTACCTTCAGCAAGGCTCAGTGAGCTCAGGTCTCCTTGCGAAACGTCGCACAAGCTTAGTTGCAACGGTCTGGACGTGCTGTCCACCTCTGTCTGCAGTCGCTGGTGGCAAACCCCTCAAGGGGACCCTCTTTGCTCAGACAGCTGGCTCCAGACCAGCCCTGCACCAGTCTGTTTTTGTAAAGCCTCACTCTCTCTGCAGTCTCCTTTCCCAGCTGAACTGTCAGCATTTTGTAACTGAACTCCATTTGTCTGTCTGTTCGTTGCATGCTTGCCTCCCCCCGCTCCCTTTTTTTGCAGTTGGTACTAAAGGTTTTGGGGTTTTTTTCCCCCCTCCTTTCTTTTTAATGATTTGCTGCATAAAAAAAAAGGGCCCTACTGTGCCTGTACGAGTAATAAATGAGAGCCAAGGGAGAAGCCAGGGCTGGTCCATGAACCCGGGTCTCTGCTTTCTCAAGCTCAGAGCTGTGCCCAGTACACCAGCTGCGGGGCACTGCTCTCTCAGCTGCTGCCAGATGTGATAACCTCTTCATCATTGCCTGCTCAGCCGTGGCAGGCACAGGGCTGGTCCCCAGAGTGGGAAAGAAGGGCTGGGAAAGGGAGAAGCCACCTCTGCTCTTTTGTGGGCTTGCTGGCTAGGGACAGCAGACTTGCAGCCTGGCTGCAGAAGCAGGTCCAAGACGTTGTGGTCAACCCCAGTTGGGCTGGGTACAGTAGTGGTGGCATCATGGTGTTGGGAGTAAAGCTACTCCAGGTGTCACAGGATGTGCCCGCTAAGCTTGGGAGAGCTTTTAGGACCCACAAACTTCCCTTTAACTTTTGTTTATAGGAGACATCTGGATATCCCCCCCAATATATCTTCTCCACTGTGGCTGGCTGTCACTGCTGGTTGAGGCCAGCTTGCTTGTCACTGGAGGGGTACACGTTCCCCTCTGGACCTCGATCCTCAAGGTTATGTATCTGTTGACTCCTCCTGCTATCTGCATTGCATGTGTAGTAGGGTTTCAGTACCTTAACTCTGAAGATCCCTCATTTCAGCCAAGGTAGGAGTGCAAATAACTCTTGGGAGTGAAGAGAGGGAGTCCGAAGCCCTTGGGATCCATATGCTAGCAGTTGTGCCAGGTCTTGGGTGTAATGTAACCTGCAGGGACACAAGCAGCCCCATCCAGTTTCTGCTGAAAACCTCATGCCCCTGTGAAAGATTTTGTCTCAAGAAATCAGTGCTTTCCAAAGGATGTTCACTTGTGGGTGGGTGCCTGAGCTCCCACCCCAGTGAGCAATACACTCATGCAGACCCACAATACATTTGAGATGTCCCAGAGAGACCACCCGGTCTGCAAGGAGACCCTGACCTGCCTGCAGCAGGTGATGGAGGCCAGGCAGGGTATTTTGGGGCATCTCCATAGCAGCAGACACTGGGAGTGGGCAGCACTGCCTGATCTCCTCCAGAGGTAAGGAGCGCAAGCCTGGCTGCCAATGCTTGTCCCCGAACCCTGCGGCAAAGCAGCCGGAGTGGAGCAGAGATTTGCATCTCCAGCAGAGAAGGGTGAAGCAAGACCCAGCAGAAGGAGGAGATGAGACTTGTTCACCTGTGAAATGACCCAACTCTCGGGTGTACATAGCCCAGCTTTTGGGGTTTCAAACACTGGGAGATTAAAGCCAAAAGGGCTGGTATCCTGAAGAAGGCGGGTACCAAGAATGGAAACCGTGGTGGCTCTTGCCTTTCCTACTCTTTTGGGTCCCTGAGCAAAAATGAAGCTTGAAGTGCCTGGCTCTGAGGATGGGGAGGTACTGGTGTTTTCTACAGGGCAGTCCTGGGGAGCAATGGGAGACAGACCATGGTCTGGAGGAGAAGACTTCCTTGCTGCCTAGCCCTGACACCAAATCTCCTGTAAGATGGAGAAGGGTTAGGGGCTGGGACTGGTTGAGACCCTCCGTTCATGGCACTGCCTGGCCCAACCCCTTTGCAATGCTCCACAAAGCCCTGCTGAAGGCCAGGGATGAACCTGACCCCGGCATGACACTAATACCTTGCAGGGATTGAGAAAGGAGGGCAGGCTTTGAGGGCATGAAGCCCTGGCCTGGTAATCAGTGCTCTGCGCCCTCTCACATTGGGACTGAATTCAGCATCCATCCATGCCGAAGGGGTCCAGGTGACCACGTGTGACTCACCAGACGAGCGCACACCTTGCGCACTGTCCCGCTCTGCAGCGTCTTTAATCTTGTCCCACGAGGGCAACCACCCCAGGGATAGCAGAACAAACAAGATCAACCCTAAACATGTGCTACAAACACCACTCCAAACCTCAGCCTCTGAGCCTCTCAGCCTCTCCTGAAAGTCAACTGAAAGGTAAAACCTCTTTCTTCACATCTAGCATCTTATCTATGAGTGTCAGCAGTGGGCAGAGCTGAATGAGCCCTCATGCATCCAGTCTATGCTCAGGATGTATTGATATTTCCAGGACACCACTTAGCTTAATCTAAAATACAAAACCTGGAGAAAAAAACCAAAAACGTGCAAAGCATGTCATACAACCGCATCTGCTTTCTATAAGGCTTTTGCGTGATGAGCCTCAAAGGGAGGAATTAGAGACTAGATAAGGCTGCTTCACTAGCATTCAAAGAGCAGAGCAGTTTCATTACTGCTTACTGCTTACAGTGGCTTCTTGACCCTCTTTGGGATATATTTATTGCTGCTGGTTGTAACTTGGACACGCACTGTGTAGTCTGCAGGATAAAAATAGCTGCAGTGCCTATTTCTGTCAGAGTAGAGCGCACCAAACCTTTGTTTACCAGTTGCCTTTGGTTTAAATATAGCAGGAGGCTGAGTACTCAAAAGCAGAGGGAAGCTGTGTGACGTTAAATCCACCCGGCTAATTTTAGATTGTTCTCTGCACAATGCTGTCGGCGGAGAGGTAGATGTAGATGTGGGGGTTCACAAAGGTACCTCCTTTTTGGAGGAAGAAGGGGACGACCCAGTGTTTGCTGTCACTAAAGCTGTCACCTTTGGCAGCCTCTGCCTGGAGAAAGTGAGTGTCCCAAAGTTGCCATTTGGCTTTAGGGATAACTTCAAAACCCAGCATCATCCCTGTCTCCTAGATGGTTGCAGGGTGCAGGGGTCCTCGTTTTGTCAGATGGGGTTGTTATAGCATGAGCTTTCACATAGGAGTGGGAAGGAAGTGTTCCTCTCTTTTTTTAACCCCTGGCTCCTGGAGTCTTGAGATTTTGGAGGAGTATCAGCTTGCTTGCTTTATGTAATATATATTTTAAGAAAATTCACAGCCTTGCTGTCTGTGGGAAAAACTTGGAAATATGACTCTGAAGGTTTAGAAATCAGATGCAAATAAAGGAATCAAATACAAATCTCAGGATGTTTTTATCTTATGTTCCCATGAAATCAAACCCCACGTGATCATGACCCCCCGGCCTCTCCCGCAGGGTCTGGCTCACAGCAGCAGTGGCATCATAAGAAATAACGTAGCCCAGCAGAGACACTGGGACTTGGAAGAAATGGTTTCTGATGGGTAAGCCTGCAAGACATAACACATCCCTGCCTCAGTTTCCCAACCTGCAGAGTGGATGGACTGTTTCCTTCCCCAAAGGGTCTCACTGAAACTTCAAATGTGCTGTAAATGCCCTGACATGAGGGAAATGTTTCCAGCTCTGGACTTCATGTCCTAATCTCTACCATTTCTTACTCCACTGACTTTGGAGGTGCTAAGGTTGTCATAGTATCTTGTTGAGGGGCTGTAGAAATATAAACAGAGAGAAGGCGCTGAGACTCAGCAGCAGTTAAATCAGTTTTGTTAGGAAGGTGACACATATCATGTAATTTCTAATGCCACTCACGTGCATTTGCTATTATAAACCCTCCAGGGCTCCCACCCAAGCCCCAGCGTGCCAGGACACCCCAGCTGATGCTGAGAGCTGTATCTGACTGTGAGGTTGGTCTGACTGTGCCTGTCTCATCAGACGGTACCGGCGAGCTCTGCAGCACCGCTGGGCTTGTTCCCATCCGCTCGGGTCAATGGCAACCACTTGTTAAAGGCAGGCAGCTATTTTCGGCGTTTGCCACTCAGAGATGTAAAACATATTAAAATTAAAGCCAGGTGCTCAGCTAAGGTAAATCAGCATAGGCTGGCTTGCTACAGTGGGGAGAGACTCATTTACACCACTGGAAGATCCAGCCTGTTTCCTGTAAAGGTTTCTATTTTAGGGGAGCTTTGATGCACTGGCTGTATTGATTTATTTATTTATTTATAGCATGACTGTATTTACTTGAATCCAGGCTAATCTCATGTCAGAAATAACTCTGCATATCCTCAGAGCTGTTTCAGGGAAACAAATAAACTTTTAAAGCTGTTTCAACGAACCTTTTCAATTTGACATGATGTTGGTGTCGCATCTAGTTCCTGTGTGAAACTCTTTGAGCTTAAAAAAATCCCTCTTTAGAAACCTCATCTCAGACTGTTGTTCACCCATGATATAGCAATCCTGGGTGAAACCAAGGAGGCTTTTAACATGGCTTTTATTTTATTTTACTTTATTTTTTCATGCCAGTATCTTCCAGTTAGTGTGTGTGTGTCTGTGTGTTTTTTGTTGCTTGGTTTGCTTTTTTCCTGATCTCCACCCACCCAGCTGAAGCTCAACAATCAGAGGGGCAAATATTTTGAAACTACAATATCTGAATTTGGTTCGAATCCTTTTATTTTCCCGGTTAAGCAATGTTTTGTGTATCAAAAGACAAAATATTTCAGTAACAGCAACACGTCCATTCGGGAGAAGTTACTCCCTCTTTTGTAGCACAAACAGCGCTCCCCGAGCACCAGCTGCATCGCTCTTCTTCATTGTACCTTGAGTACACCGTCACCCCACAGGAAAAAGGAGGCAATTCAAGTAACTTCATCTTAGCGAGCAAATCAAAGACGTCCCTCAGATGTCCAAAACCTGGCAGGACGGAGGTAAAAACCTGCCCGCCTTTTGGCTAAATACGACTTTTGCAGAGCAGCACCATGCAGTTGGCCGTAATTCATCCCTGAGCGCTACCCATCACGTCCGCCGGCTGTTATTAATGAGGATGCGTGCGTGCAGCGGCAGCACGGACAAGCTGGAAGTGGCTTCCCTCTCCTCGGCGCGAGGCTGTGGAGAAGCCGTCTGTCTTCCAGCTGCCATCCCCTCCGTGCCGCTCCGCTGCCAGGGCCCCCCGCTCCGCTGGCTCCCTCCCGCTCCCCGCGGCACATCTGCTCCACTGCTTCCGCCGGCACTTCTGACGTGCTCCCGTCACGGGTTTTAAAGAGTCCTCGTGCTTTGAACTACTTGTTAAAAGGACTGGGAGGTCTTTCGGGGGATGGAGGGTTCATTCTGGTGGGTTGGGTGGGACCCGGGCAGCAAAGGATGCGTAGAGAAACGGGCATGTGGAGTTTAGGGCAGGTGGGAGGCAGCCTGCTCGGTGAGGCTGAAGGACTTTGAGAACATACTAGGAGCAGAATAAATCCTGCAGCCGCATATGTCAGAGACGTTGCACATGCTCTTGCAAACCACTGAACACAAGGCAAAGCCAAGGGAAATGTCTCTTCAAGGGCAGATCTGTACCTCACTGTGCAGCCTGTCTCTGGAAAGCAGCATCTTCTCTGCTCTCACCGTGTGATGGCAGAGGGGATTTGGTTCAGGATAGCACCTGCACGTGAAATGCGATGTTTTTAGCATCACTGGAATTGGTGGGGCAAGAGTTTCTGTACCTTTTGAGTGTTCAGAGAGGAAACCTTCTGCCTTTCTGCTTCAGTGCCAGGAGCAGGCACCCAAATGGGCACTTTGGGGTGCTGCTGGTGGGTTGGTGGAGTCTCCCCTACACTGCTTCCACGTAGAAAAGAAGATGGGCTCAAAGAAGCATCACTAAACACCCAGGTGAGCAAGGAGTGGTGCTGGGCTGCCACTGTCTGTGCTGCATCTGCTGAGATCATTTCCCAAACAAAGCTGGTAGGTGAGACTGCCGAAGAGCAGGGCAGGGACTGGGAATGTCCCCCGTCCTCCTTGCAGGGAAGAAGCCCAGTGACACCGGGCTGAGCGAGGAATAAAAGGACCTTTTCCCTCCTCAGACAAATTTAATGTAATAAAAATAAAGACTAAAGAGAAATATTGCAGCAGAACCCAGAGTAAATGACTTCAGAAAGGGTCTAATGAGACTGGCGCTCTCTTCCTATCCACTTCAGTAAGATAAGAAGATTTTAGCTTGTGATGGGCCAAGGGTCAACTTGGAAGTTAATGCAGATTTTGAAACAGAAGCCAGGAGTCCTGCAAAATCAAATCCATCCACACTAGACCCACATTGTGGCAGAGCAATTTATTGGTGGATGCATCTTCAGCAAAACCTACTTGTTAATGAAACTGCTTAGTTCATGGACAAAAACATCAATGAAGAAGGGGAAATGGAAAGCTTTTCTGTCCCCCACGCGGACACCATAAAATTAAACCTCTTCGATTGCATGCCTTAATGGAAACCAGCAGTAACTAAAGGGGTGTGCTAGATGGACCATCCATATCCCTCCCAATCCCATTTACTGTCATTCTGAAAAATGCACTGAGCAAAAGCTCCTGCTGTGGCGAAAAACATAGCTCCATTGTCCCCATCCCCTGAGTCTTCCCCACCAGTGCGTCAGCACTGCGAGCGTGAGATACGTGGTCCGTCCTCGGGGACGTGAGGACAGATACATGCATACCAGCTACCAGCTAAGGCAGCCCTGCATTTGGGGTGGCCACCCAAGAAGTGTTCCAGATCCTCAGGTGAGTTTTGCACTCCTGCCATGCCAATGAGGTGTGACTCTACCAGTCGGGTAGACCTCCACAACCAGTCCCTCGGCGGACCAGAAGTGCTGGGAGCAGCGCCGGGTCCAGGCGCAGTGAAGCCGTGTGCCGTGCTGGTGCCGAGCGGACACGGCTCCGCCGCTCCCGGCACGCACAGCGAGTTGGGGTGCATCCACATGGCACGGTGCTGAGCCACGCAAGTATCTCCTTGCTGTGACTGCAGTGAGGACAAGCCTTGGAGGGGCATCCTAAGGGCTCTGTGATGCTTGCAGGGCACATTAGGTCTGCACGTGGGTGGGATTCATCCTGCCCAGCTCGAGCTGCCCGCCACACTGGTGTCAAGGCTTCCTCACTCAAAAGTCAACAGGTTTGTGTGCTACAAGGTCTTTCTGCTTTGCAAACGCAGCCATGTACCTGCAGGGAACTTGAGTTTTCCCACGGCTTTCCAAGCAATTATCTTGAGTATTGCCAAGAGGTGAAAGAGTCCCAAACGAAAAAAGCTTTCATTTTTTTTCCTATTAAACTGTTAGAGCTCCTGCCAGATTACTCTATGACACATGAACTCGCAGACAAATGCATTTGTGAAGCAGCTATACACAAGACATGGCTGCAGGTGATGCTAAGAGATAGCATGCATCAGACCACTGGAGCCCAGGTATAGGCAAGCCACAGGGGAAAGATGGTTGCAATCTGTAGGAGCTGTTGAACTGAATTTGGGGAGCCGATGGACGAGTGCCAATTTCCATCCTGAAGAAATAATAGAAGTTTAATCTGAACTAGCAAGCACGCTCATACTTTGGCACAACAACGATATCTGTAAATGCCCAGCATCTGTAAATCTACCGCTTTTGATGTCAAAGGGTTTTCATGTGTTTTGTGAAGTAAAATATTGACTAAATTATGACCTATTGGAACCTTCTCTGATGACTGCTGGAGCGCTGGCAGGCGATAAAAAGGGTTGCTGAGCTTTTTTGCTCAAGTTGGATTCCAGCAGATATAAAAGAAGTGATTGAATTAATTGGCTATAGACCGAGGTTCAGAGGTTGTTTAGAGTGAGTTGTGAGATGGGTTGCTGTGTTAGGGTTTTTTTTTTTTTAATACAGCCAATGCAGATAAACCTGCAGTTTTCTACAGGTGTTTAAATGTTTCCCACACCGGGTTGATGGTAAAGAAAAACCCTTTGCAGAGGTTCTGGCCTTTAACCTCATGCATGTGAACCAAGGATTTAGTATAACTTAGCTCATTCAACCAGTGCTTTCTTGGTTTTCCAGCTGACTCTGTCCTTCACAGCTATTCAGTGTCACATCTGAAAGGTTCTTAGGAGACCTTCCAAACCTCAATAAATGCAGCTTCTTCTGGGCTGAAGCATACAAGAGAGAAAACTGTCCGCAATACATTGACTTGTCCCCACTGCAAAGTGTGAGTGCATGGGCGTTCCCAATCCAAGCGGCAGCACTTTAGTAGGGTGCAAATGGTTATGTGATGGAAAGGCACTGGAGATTACTGAATTATCCTGACTGGCTCAGGAAGAAGAGCCCTGAAGGGCTAATCATCCTCTTGGATGATGAAGTTTTCTTTGAAGGGCAGACTCAACCCTTGGGTTGGGTGAGCTGGTGTTGCCTGCCCTGATTCAGATGTCTCCAGTAGTGCTGAGTGGGAGTTTTCTGAAGAGACTTTTTTCATTAGGAAATGACCGTTTTCAATGCCAAAACTTTGGCTCCCAAGTCCAACTGACTTTGGGAGCAGGGTAGGACTTACAGCTGCAGGAAAAGGTTCATCCCTTTCCCTTCTTGGGATGCAATAACTGGGTCAGCCCTTGTTGTGGGATTGCTTTTGCTCAAGGACCGGGGTGTACTTGGTGGGTAATGCGGAATGACGGGGAAGTCCAATGTGTACCTCAAGGGGATTTGATTTTGGGTAAGAATAGTCAATGAATTAAATTGTATGAAGTTAATTGCTCTATAACACTGTATTATCAACACTGTTTTCAGCACAAATCCAAACCATAGCCGCATACTAGCTGCTGTGAAGAAAATTAACTCTATCCCAACCAAAACCAGCACAGCACTGAAAGCAGTCTCCTTTCCAACGGTAGGTGCCAGGGTCAAACCTCCTCTCTGTCTTGCTTAGAGCAGGGACTTGAACGTCAGCCTTCACTCACCTCAGGAGAGTTTCCTTAGCGTGCAAGCGGCTGGATGATTCTGGGTTTTGCCAAAAATTTTAAAAGCCCATGGGTTCCTTCTAATGCCAGATGGGAAAATCTTTCACATCTCTAAACCTTTCTCAGAAGAGGAAAAAACATCTCAAACATCTGGGACAGGATTTTTTTGTTATTACTATTTCAAGCCAAGATAATGCGTGGCATTACATTTAATGCTGATTGAGCAGAGACGAAAATCAGTTGCTTAGAGTGTAATGCAAAAAAATTCTAACAATGCATGAGAAATCCTGTAACAACAGACCTCCTTGAGAATTTGAGTGGCATGAAATGTGAAGTGTACTGCTACTTTAATTGTATTTTTATGCAGACGTACTCAATTCCTATTAGTGGCAGAGTTGTGTTTGCATTTGGCCGGAGGCAAAGAATTACTAGTGGACAGTTTAATCAGGATGAAAGAAGGAAAATAAAATTAATGTAGCATGCGCTAGGCTCAGATATTTGTGTTGGAAGAATTTTCACATCTTTATTGTGTGAAGCTTGGTCCTGTTTATTTTAAAAACCTGAAAATGAGGGTTGAACGATTTCAGACTGGAGTTACAGTTGCCAGTCATCCAGTTCAAGGGTTGAGGTTAGTAAATGAATAATTCTAGTTTGCCTAAAAGTCTTTGTTGGTAGTCAGTGGTTAAAAATCAAGAGCTGAAGATGTTGCTGCTTTGCTCCTGTGTAAATCCACCCAGCCGTTATTTATATAATTACTGCTTTGAAGCCAAAGGCAGATGGGGATCCTGCTGCGCTGGGTAGCCCATAAATACCTTTTGGTATTTAGTAAATGCCCTGAAACCTTTAATACCTGCATAGGACAGAGCAGAAAGTGGAATCAACTTGCCCATGTCCTGCCAGTGGGTGGCCAGTGCCTGATCTGGGAGGGGAGCCCCAAAATGGGGCTGACTGGACCAGGTTTTTGCAGCTGTATGGTTGCAGCTGGGGTCACTGAGATGAGCCATGCTCCCCGGGGAAGGTGATTCCTCCTGTCCTCCAACAGCCACCTGAGATGGTTGTGTCAGATGAGTTGCCCCATAGTGGTGTCTACTTCTCTGTGAAGAGAGATTACGAAGACTATGAAGGCAGGCAGGGTTGAAGGCTGAAACCTACCTATTCCAGCAGAGGTGAATCCTACTGTGTGTCCTGGCACTGGCAACAGCTGCGTTGTTAGACCAGCTCTGCCTGTGCTATGCATCCACCCAGACCTCCAGTCGATACCAACTGCAGTGACGTTGACAATTCTCAGATTGCCTGAAAAAATCATAGCTGGAATAAAGGGAAAACTGTAGAAACTTATTCTGGCAAGTGGTAGAATTTGTGTTTATACTTCTATCAGCTCTGGCTTCCCTACAAGAATCCTGCCTTGACGTGATCAATCTGAGAGGAAGAATTTTCTTTGCTTGGCCTCCATTTATTTTGCCATTTAAAGCTGAGTCTGTTTAGTCAGGAAGGACTTGCTTCCAGACTGTGCAGTCAATGAACGATTCATCTTGTCCAAGAGCAAATTAAGCAGAGTGAATAATTAAATGGAAGCACTCGACCAATATTTCTCAGAGCTCTCTTAAACAATTCCCCACAGTCTCCTTGCAACCTCCCCCTTCCTCTCCCCCAGACGGCTTCAACCCATCTATTCAGCATCAGTATGTCCGGCGTCAAGCCCAGCCCGTGCCAACGCTGGCCAAAGGTTATTGCCATCTGGGTGGTCAATGTGAAAGGGTTGGTGGTCTAGCTCCTGTTCCTATGGGAAAATCTTCTAGACCACAAACCTCCCACTCCATTCAGCCAGTATTAATAAGACCTCCTTGCTGGGAATGGGATCGGGATTGATCGGGCAGAGTGAATAAGCTCGCCAGAGGAGATGGCTCTTCTGGGAGGGAGGCGAGCAAGTGGGTTGGAAGCCTTTCATGCCGCTTCCTCGCGGCATTGCTGCCCTTTGGTGGGATGCAGGGCTCCCCCCTCTAGCGCTGTCAGTCTCGCAGGCTTCCCTGCGTGAGCAGGGGAGGTTAAAGGGAAATGTTAAATGGAGATTTTAAGCCAACTGATTCCATCGGGAGGCTTCAGACAAGGATGCTCATGCCTTTTTGGGTGAAAGTGGGGATGAATGAGATGTGTTGTGCAGACTGGGAAGTGCGGAGGGTGTTGGTGTTACACGGTAAGCACTATTTACTGAGGACAGGCTGAGCATTAATGGAAATCTGAGCCATCCCAGTGCAATTTCTTTAGGGGCTTCACAGGCTAAACAAGCAGCAGAGGTTTCTGCAAGCACAAAAAGCCACCTCCCTCCTCGGCATTTCCCTTGAACCACCTGCCTCGGCAGGGCAGAGGCAGAGCCATAAGGAGGTGGAGCATGACAAGTGAATTAAAAAGTCCTCAGTGAAGGGGTTTCCAACTCCAGTTACCCTGGAGGCAGCGAAAGTCAAAGACCCAGATGGGGTCTGAGTTGCAAAGAGCTGAGGCCACCTGAGACCACCTGGCTCCTGAGACCACCACCACAGAGGCCTAGGGTAGAACATGATAAGGTGGTTGCTGGGTGATCCTGATGGTGTCTTGAGAGGTGAAGGGGGTCCTGACAATGTTGATTTAGTTTAAGGAAGATTTTAGAAAGTGATGATAGTCTGTAAAAGATGAAGAAGAGGGGGACTTCTTCACTACTAACACAATATGTGCCATGTTTCTGTGGTGAATGTAATGCTAAACATTCAGACAAGTGTATTTTCAGCAGAAAATGCTCATGTGTCAAAAAAGAAACACTTTTCATGGGATTTAGAATCATAGAATCATTTAGGTTGGAAAAGACTTTTAAGATCATGGAGTCCAACCATAAATTTAGCCAGTCTTGGCAATTATTTTAAGGAAAGGCAGGAGGATCCTCAGGTCTGCATACCCCTGGCCAGGTTATCATTTTCCAAAAGGTCAGTGCCAAGGGATGTGGAAATCCCAGGATCAAGTCACGGTTTCAAATGGACATTTGAATACAAAAATGGAGCACCTGTGGTAGAGAGTTTTAGAGGCAGAACCACTTCAGGACAGGCAAAAGCCCCCCTGGTCTGTTCATCATTTGCCCTGGACACACCAGCAATGGAGACATGAGTGCCAGCCTTCCAGAGCGGGGCAGAGGCACCCTGCCACCGTGCTGGGGCTCGGCCAAGATGATCATTTCATTTCCATCTTACAGGATGGAGCTCTGGGCTTTGTCTCACTGAGGAATGGGGAACCTTAGGAAAGCGCAAAAAGTTTTAACGGAACTTAGAAACCTTTTCCCGCCAAGCTCTAATTTCCACCATATTATAATAAGCACATCTGAGAGGAAAAGGAGGGGGAAAAAAAAATCTCGATTTTCCCATAACGCTGTTGGTGTCAGACAGGCAATTTTTCACCACCGTGGATGCCACTATGACACAATTCCTAAGCTGAAAGAGGCCCAACAGAGTGAACAATATCCCAGTTGGGAAGATAAGGAACTGCAGGACATTACCCAGAGAGATAGATATTGTAGTGATCTATTTGTTCTCTTGCCCACGGGGTCCTTGTAGTAAACAGGGAGTGCTGGGAAGTGGGTAAATTCTGACACATCATTTCTCATTGTTCCCAAGGGATGGTGAGCAATTCTAGTGCTGGCAAGCCAGACAGGCAGTAAGTGTTTCCTAGAATACAAACAGTGGGAGCCAGTACATAAAGGCTGCAAAATCACTGTCAAAATGTAATCAGCTGAAAAAAAAAAAAAGCAAAAGCAGAGACCAAGCCACAGCCTTGCAGCCACGGATGTAACACCCTAAAGAAGGGTGAGGGAAGAATATAATGAGCACCTGTGGGAAAGTGAAACTTGCCTGTTAAAAGAGGTGAGGAACTTCTATAATAGGAGCATACAATGTGGCATGCAGGGACAGACAGGAGGGCTTTCCAGAGTTCTATCACGCGGCTTTGTGTCTGATGGAAATCAGAGGTGTAACTCTGCTAAGGACTCAGTTTATTGAGTCTGATGTTGCTCTGGGCCATGTCTTTGTGCCTTTTTTTAAGAACTCCTGCTTGCAGGTGAAGGTTAATCTTCCCGAAGCACCATTAAGACCCAGGGATGTTAGACCTGGAATGGAGCCATGTTCCAGCCTTGCTTCCAAGTTGGTGGACTTGCACATTTCCAAGCGCTGACAGCTTTTAATGGAAAGGCACAGAAAGCTGGCAGCCCTGGAGCTGGCCCCGGGGCTCACCGAGCAGGCACACCACAGTCCCGGGTCTGGCTGAGATAATCACCGACATGCAGACATCACACCTCAGTGCCAAGCAGCAACCCAAGCCAGCTTCCCAATGTGCACGGAGAGATACGCACCACCTAGATATCATGCTGAGTCAGTCAGAGGTCTCAGATCAAGATGGCTGTCGTGGTTTAACCCCAGCCAGCAGCTAAGCACCATGCGGCCACTCACTCCCCCAACCCAGTGGGATGGGGGAGAGAATCGGAAGGAAAAAGGTAAAACTCGTGGGTTGAGATAAGAACGGTTTAATAGAACAGAAGGGAAGAAACTAATAATGATAATAATAACAATAATAAAATGACAATAATAATAAAAGGATTGGATATACAAGTGATGCACAATGCAACTGCTCACCACCCACTGACTGACACCCAGTTAGCTCCCAAGCAGCGATCCCTCCCTGCCCCACTGCCCCCAGTTTATATACTGGACATGACATCACATGGTCTGGAATACCCCTCTGGCCAGTTTGGGTCAGCTGTCCCGGCTGTGTCCCCTCCCAAATTCTTGTGCCCCTCCAGCCTTCTTGCTGGCTGGGCTTGAGAAGCTGAAAAATCCTTGACTTTAGACTAAACATTACTTAGCAACAACTGAAAACATCAGTGTGTTATCAACATTCTTCTCATACTGAATCCAAGACATAGCACTATACCAGCTACTAGAAAGAGAATTAACTCTATCCCAGCCGAAACCAGGACAATGGCTTAATTCCTTCTGGACTTTTCACCACTTGTCTCAGGTGGGAAGTAGTCATTGAACTTGGACAATATGTGGAGATAGCAGGTTGCCGGCAAGGACATTGACAGACCTGGACAGCACCCTCCAAATGGGCTAAAAAGCCAGCAAACCCCTACTAAGAGGACAGAAGCCACCAGTCTGTGGGGTTCAAGCTGGAAGATTAATCCAGATGGTACGGAGAGATGAAAGTGAGAAGAAAGAGACCACCTGGAGATGTAAGTTTATACCCTCTCAGCCCAGGCCCGTGCTGCTCAGCTGTTTTGCTGCTGTACTTCCCTTCTCCATGGCTCATCACCCCATCGTTCTCCTTCCCTGCCAGGCACATAGCTCTGAACAGGCATCTGCCAAATGCAGCTTGCACCTTGATTGAATTTTGACTGAGCTTGAGATGGGGAAACTTGTTCTCCAGCCCTCTGCTTGACATTCTGCTTCCCCGTGGCAGTCAGCAGCATCACGTTGTTCTGTGACCTTCTGAGGGACGAGCCAGGAAATATCTTCCTGGCTAAATAACGAATCTAAAAATCAATTTGTGGAGAGGTTGGAAAGCAACGAGCATACAAATTAACCAGTGGATGAGTAATACATTTACATCTTGTGGATCCAGTTAACTTCAGAGCAGGCAAAATTTATGACCTACTGAACTCCAAGTATGAGGCTTAAAGAAATTACTGGGAGGAGAATTATTGGGTTGGATACTAGACATCATTCCAACCTTCATTAACGTTTTCATGTGCTCTTTAAAGTTTCTCCCTAGTAGTACCCATTTCCAAGGCTGGGAAAAAATCAACCACTGAGATCACTTGAAAAACACTTTACCTCCTCCCTCTCATTTCCCCAAGTCGCGTTTTTATTTTCCACATAAACCTGATGGTCAGACAAATTACTTTGCAAGTGAGATTCTGATAATAGGAATCACATTGTAAGCCAAATGCTGATGATGTGCAGATACAATGTTAAGGAAAAAAAACTTTTGTGGGTGTGTGCGCATGCATTTAGATAGATGGTTTTACTTTTTGGCTGCATTTATGGTTCTGTGAATGGCGGGAAATTGCATGAAGCCATCAGGCCTCCAAGGTTTGGGCTTGTTTGAGAATTCACAGACTGTTGACAAATCCCTGCGAGTCATTTTTACCATCCTGCCACTTGAGAATAGACACCTGTGGACACCAGCACCATGGGTCACGCAGTCTCATTGGCCTCCAGGCTACAGGGAAATGGCCAAGCCCAACCAAGGGTCGGACACCTGGACTCTCCACCTCTCTCCTGGGGTTGCTCCCTTCCAGACAGTGAAGGACCAGCTCCCTTTCTTAGCACCTCTGTGGACAGTCCTAGTCTTCGAGGTTCCCCAGGGAGAGGACGAGATAGGAGAGGACACTTCTCTGTTTGTTTTCATCTGTGGCAAATTAGCTGTTCTCCTGATGATGGCTGTTCCTGTGCCAGAAGGCGTAAAGTGGGTGAGGACGCCGGTTGAGGCAGGCCCAGGTCTCCTGCTGGGTGTCCACACACCTGCACCTGAGCCTGAAGGCTCTTTCAAAGCCCCAGGTGATGCTGAACCAGGGATAACTGCAGGTAGGATGGGCTTTAGCCCACATGGCCTGCTCTTGGCCCGGCCCTTGTGAAGTACGCTGTCATACCATCAGCACACCGAGGCTCTTCCTCGCCGGAGAGCTCTGGAGATGAAGCTGTTGTCATAGATTGGGCCCGAGGGTTTACTATGTGTCTTGCATATTTTGGAAATGAGCTCAGACCTGTGCTTGCCTGCCAGGGTAAAGGGTGCTTTTCTCCTCCAAGTGCCGTAATTTCCCTTCTGCTTTCCTCTGTGGAGCGGTGTCCTCCACAGCAGTGGTTTCCTCCACAGCGACGGTGTCTAGAGTGCAGGGTGAGGGTGGTTGTCATCCCCTGATGGTCCAGACAGGAGGACACATCACACCTCACCACCATGGCCTGGGAAAAGGGGATATGAGACCTCCTGTGTCCTCCCGGCACGAGACCGGGGTGCGGACAGGCTGCACAGCTGGACCGGGGCACCGGGGAGCAATGCCGGGCTGCGTGGTGCCGCCTCTGATTGCTTTTCATTTGTCCGCAACAGCAGGGAAAATCATCAAAGCGAGAAGAAAAAGGGGTTTAAAAACAAAGCCAAATAAAAATAGGCCCCAAGTTGCAAAATTTGTATCTGAACTTCCTGGAAGCTTTGAGACTTTGGGTGGGGTTTCGTCGTGCTGCTCCAGTGAAAATGCCATATGTAAATCTCCTACAACATGAAAGATCACGTTCCCTTGTGATCCAAATAGACAGGGACATATTACTGGTGACGGTCCAAGCAGCTGCACCAGGGTAAGGATGCTTATTAAAGAGGGGATTGCTGGATATACATATCCTTGCCTGACTTACAGATTCAGCTCTCTTCAGTGAAGGGATGTTAGAATGCAAATTTGGAAGAAACACAAGAAAAAGAACCACCGGTTCCAACACAGGCCAAAAAGAGGTAGTGCTGCATGCTGGACACATATGAGAATGAACAATTCTTTGGAAATCCCCTTTCCATAGAATTTTAAAGGAACTGAAAGTGGAGGGTGAAAGCCCGAGAGGTTTTTCCTCCTTCTGTGGAAGCTGTCAGTGCTGTGGTCTCAGAGCAGGGGCTAGCAGCGGGGTCCCCAGGCCCTGAAAGTGCACAGCAGTCTGGGTGCCTGAGAAACCTTTCTGTGCTTGCTTTGGTAATGTGGAGACTGCTTCCCACCGTGGCAGGATTTTGCACGGTCCTCTGCTCCTCTCTGCCAGCTCCCTGGGTTCAACGCCCTTCTGGGCTTGGGAAGCTGAAGTCACTGCTCACCGAGCAAGTATGTAATACATATGTGAACTTAGAGATGCGAAATGCCCTTCTCTAAGAAACAATGATGTCCCACCCTGAAAAAGCCACAAAGACGTGGCAGAGGTCTTTGGGAACAAGCTGCAAAGTCCGTTTGCAAATGCACTTCAGCCATAACGTTACTTCTTCTCATCTGACAGTGAGAGATAGCAGGAACCCATCTGCTCAGGTACAGCCCTTGCTAGGGCAGCAGGCACAGATTTCCCAGCATGGAAAACCGCCTGAGCTTTGTTTCTGGTGTGTTGCAAAGAAGAGGATGTGACATCCATCATTTTCATAAACAGGATTGCCGCATGGAGTGTATTTGTGTGGCCAGATCCTATACACAGGATTACAGCTCAGCCAAGGAATTTCTTCCCTGTTGTGTCTCCGGGCATTTAGACTGGGAGGTCTTTGCAGAAAAAATGATCTTTCCATTTGTTTTCCATCTGTGTTGTGCCCAGCACTGTGGCACCAGAGCTGTAGGCAGCAGCCCCGCATGGTTCCTGGTGCTGTGAACAGTGAGAAGAGTCGCTGCAGCTGGTACCTGACTTCCCAAAGGCAGACCTCTCCCTGCCCAGCCTGCTCTGCCAAGGTCACACTGCCGGCTCCCTTCATATTTTAGCATCTACTTCTTTTAAAGGTCTCTGAATAAGGCAATTTCTCCCTGTTCTTCCTTTTCCCACCGCTTGAATTTACCCTTTGCAGCAATCTCCTGCTTCAAACAGCAAGCTGCAATGTTATAGTAACACAGGAGAGACTCTCAAGGACACATGGAGCTCTTGATTCCCAGTCAATAAAAGCCAGGACTGCATGGGCCAGTGAAAAGTGTCCCCAGTAAGAGGCTGGGGACAGCTGTCTTCTTCCAAATCGGGGTGTTCCTGCTCTTCCTGTTTGTTCACCCACCCCTGGTTCCAGCTATGTGACCTCCCTTGCACCTATGTCAGGAAAAATGAAAAGCACTTTTGCTGGAGCTGTGAGCCCCCCCTAAGAAACTCAGGTCCCTTGTGCTGGCCGAGATGTGGAGAAGAGGGATCAAAGTCCAAGTGGTAACACATGCAACACAGCCTAACTGTTTTCTATCAATTTTCTGTGTACATTTTCTACTCCCACAATGCAGAGTTGTGAACATTTTTCTGTAGATTAAATGAGGGATTTTTTTTTTTTTTCCAAAAACAATGGGAAATTTAAAGTAGAACAAATAGTCATTTTCCTGTATGAGGCAGAGAAAAGGATTCTTTTAAGCCAACTCTTCCGAGCAGCCTACATTAACTCTTCCACGATGTGACCCGAAGCACTCCTCAGTTGTCCTTGAAGGAAGCTAAAACTAGAGCAAAGCTCACAGCCTGTAACAACCTCATTTATGATGCAACCACTAGAGGAAAGTAAAACCCCTGGTTGCATCGGGATTGCATATATCACATGCTGGTCTAGACGCCAGGCTGTGGGTAGCTCAGCATTTTCTACCTGCTCAGCCCTGACCGCTGCTATTCACGGTGTCATTCCTAACCTTGGCAAAAGTTAGTACTTTGTGTGAGCCTGAGCTTTTAACGAGGGCTGCTGAGCTCCTGGGAGACGCTCAGGTTTGCAGCATCCGCAGGGAGTGCAAAGGACCATCTCACGGACGATTTAGCTCTCAGACTATGACACAAGGATGCTGGGATGCAGGTAAGGGAAGCTCAGTGCTGGTTTGTGCTGTTCCTGATAAAGCACACGAGGTTGGGAGGTAGAAGTGATATATGTGTTTTTCTCACACCATCTGATAACAGTTGGGAAAAATAGGCAAGTCTGTGGGCACAAGTCTTTCAGTGATGTCTCCTTCTTCTACCAAACAGTTGAATGAAATTAAATAACCCACTCACAATTTGTGTTTTGTAGTTTACAGCTCTGGTGAATAATGCATTTAAAGGATCCCTTCTCCCCCACCCTGAGGATTCATTGTTTATAGATTTTGGGAGCACTTGAGATCTATTAAATTTAATAAGCCTGCTCTTGAGAAGGTTGTACAGAGCCTCAGATAATAAGGGCAGAGGACCAGGCTCCTGTACACTTACATTTTCAATTAGACTACACAACAGCCCTTGCGTGCTGGTGATGAGGAATGGGAGCAGTTGCTCCATCACTCTCTTCTTAGATGGCACTTCTGGCACACAATCTGCCAGCATTTGTTGCCTATGAATTATGGTTTCTCTAGCATTTTAAATCCTAAGGCTTTTTTTAAGTTTTCTGGAGGCGTATTTCCTTTCTACTAATAAAATAGTGTATCAAGATTCTTGGCTCTTGATCAGAGTGCTGAGAGGGAGGGCAGGAGGCCATGAGTCCTGGGTGGGAGCAGGGCCAGTGGGACAAACCATGTGTGATGTCTCCTCAGTCCTGGCCTGCAAGTCCTGATGAAACAGAAGATTTTCTCAGGAGGTTGCAGGCAGGGGGGATTTGAAATGTGTTATCGTAGCAATACTTTCTTGCACAGCCCTAATTTAGTGTGACAGCTCTGTTTTTTAGGGAAATGTCACCTGGGCTGGTGAAAAGCCTCCCTACAGTCCTGCCCAGAGCTGGAGGAGATGACACACAGCAGCCACAGCGGTGGATGCCCAGAGAAGCTTGTAAACACTTTAAAGCCTATTTGTGCTTCGCTTTTAAGTTTATTTGCCTGCTGTAAACGTGATAACAAGTCAGTAGCTTGGAAATAATTATTCACCCATATTTTTGCAGAAGAAGAACCTGAATCCTATGCTGGTGAGTGCTACACAGGTATAGCTGTCAGTAGCCTTTGCAAAACTCCCAGCTTGAGCAGACAAGCTGGACACAAGGTAGGGAAATGGGCAGGACAAGCAGGGAGGTGAAGTCTTGGGGTGAGGATGGGAACTGATGGTTAGCCTCATTAAGGGCTAGTTAGCAAGAACTGTAGAAATGGGCAGCCTTAAGTGATAAATTGTGATAGCTGTTGCTAGGAGGTGTGGGGAGGGTGTTGTCGGACCTGTTATTGAGGTTGTGACCCTCTTCCAGCAAGGGAGAGGTGCCTGATGCCCCATGCTGTGAGCAGGTAAGGGGGGGACAGGTAACACTGGACCAGAAAGGACAAAAGGAATAAAAGCCACAGTGCTCTTGTCTGTGCATGATGCTCTACAGGGGCAGTTACTGGAAAAAAAGAGCTGAATCTGTAGGTTGTTATTCCTTTTATCCCTCTGCTGTGATTTGGTGTGCTGAGGCAGTGCCTTGTTAGAGGACTTCATCAGTGCGGTAAGAACTGCATTGTCAAATGAACGTCCTCTCTCGTTCCTGATGGACTGATGCAGTTTGCTTCTGTGCCGGGTCTTCTGCCACATCCCTCACTTTGGTTGCTTGTTTTCCAGAAGAGCCTGCTGGGCTTGCTGGAGAGCAGGCTCACCTGCAGTGGGTCCAGCTGTTCATGCCAAGGGCTTTGGCAGCTGCTGCATTTAGCTTGGCCACAGGAGCATCAAGGCCACCTCTTTGCTCATGAAAGCTCACTTTATACAGCAAAGCTTTGTAGACAGCAAGGCAGCCACAAGGGCAGCTTGCCACAGGGCCCGCAGGGGAAGAGTTGAGGTCTTAAGTCATGACTGTTGGAACCACAATATACTTCTTCATGCTTTAAAAAACCCTACTATTTTCCCTGGTGGGGAATTTTCTGGTAGATGCCAAAATATAAGAAAATGCGCACAGGGGAGCTATTCTGAGTGCTATATTTGGTGCTTGTAGCCCCCGGCATGCTGGACAGCCAGCCAGGAGAGAAACCCCTCAGCCCTGTGTTTCACAGGGTCATCGGTCTGGACACTCCAGACCCAGTCAATATTAGCATAAGTCCTCAATTTACCAGCTCAGTAAGTCTTCAATTTACCCTCTTTTCTCCCCTCCTGCCCTCCACCTCCTGCCCCATCTCAGACCATCTAGGTCCAAGTGCTCATTCAGGTTAGCCGCTGCCCTGTTTTGCAGTGAGAAAGCAAGGTAATTGCTGACATATCTCCAATTCCACTTCCCCATTCCTCCACAGGGTCCCTGGTGACAGACCAACTTGTCCATGAGATCAGCGTGTCAGCACCAGGCAGGTCTTTGCAACGCTGAAGGGCCAGAGCATCTTCCTCGTGCCACCTGGCCAGAGACACCATAAGGCTGGAGCCGTGCCCTGGAGGACATCCAGGTAGCATCTCTCAGAGGTGTAGCTCAGACGCAAGCTGTGCCAGCCATGGAGCACAAGGCTTTTGTTTAATTCTTGCGGGGGTGAGATGGGTCGAAGGTAAAAGCTTCCTTTGCTGTTGCTGTCTCCTTCCTCATTGATGCACTGATGCCATCTGGGTGCCTGTGGAGATGAGGGCAAGTGGTATTTGGTTAGGGAGAACCCTGATGTTCACTGCTGCACAGGCGAAGCTGCGGAGCCTCTTCTGCTGTCAGTATCATCTGGAGGAGCTGGGTCACCCAGCCTGGCCAGGCTTCTTGGGAAATTCCCAGGGAAGCTCCAGGCCTGAGAGTCTCCAAGAAGCTCACACATGTTTGGCAGCCCTGGGGAGGAAAGCCTCATGCCCCCTGGATGGCCCTGGCTGGGAATCCTGCTGGTGACTCAGCGCTGTGGGATGGTGAATGTTGCTCCAGTCTCCAGAGACTCCCTCCAGCAAAAACCCAGTGATGACAGGCTTGGGAGAGAGATGCTGCAGCAAGGACATGTAGGGTGGCAAGAGATCTGACAGCTCATCCTCCTGCCCAGGACCAGACACCTCCTCTCATTTCCCTCCACCAAGGCCACCATCACCTAGGCTGAAGGCTTCCCAAAGCTGTCACAGGTAGCAGATCAGATAATTTGACACTGTGATGGCCCCAAACAAGGAGCACGGGTCTTTGATAAGCTGCAGCCCAGGGAGCCCTGCAGCCTGCCCTGACAGTGAGGGAAGTAGCTGTGTATTTGGGGGGCTAAGGAGAAGGGAAGGGCCATCAGTCAGGAAGGCAATGGTCAGTGGAGAGCAATTCTTTGTCACCAAAAAAAGACCTAAAAAAACTTTAACTCTTTTGCTCGGTTCTGATAAATTACATCCACGGCTGTTGCAGACCCAGGTCTCGTGGTGCTTTGAACATGGGTGTCAACTTGGAAGGGTATTTCAGGCACATCCAGAGGTGCTGAACTTTGCAGCAGGATTTGGCCACACATGTGCATGGGGTTGGAAGTTTTGGGAGGAAAACAGCTTCCAGTCTCTCATGCATGTTCCTTAGGTAGCAAGCGCAACAGCCTGAAGGCATTACCACATGGCTTTACTTGGCTGGTATTAAAATACACCAGGGAAGAGTTTTTTTGCTTAAGAACTTGCATGGTTTTTATGCAGCTGGTGTGGTGACAGAAGAGCTGGGCTAGAAGACATTGTTAAATGTCTAGTTACACTGATTCCAGAGGAGTGCATCCTCCGATGCAGTCAGAGCACGGCTCATCCATCGTAACACAGACGTCTGAAATACGGCGGCTGAGTCATGTCCTCCCAAGTGTGATCTTTTTCTCCATTAACTACAAAGTGAGCTGAGAGTGACTGGCTCGGTGGTAGGAGCTGACATGTAGACGTCTAAAACCGAGAGGTGAGTCTCCTCCAGACTAACTGCAGCATAGCACGGAGGCACCCAAGCTTATCTTTAACTGACCACCGTGGGCATGGGCAGAGCTCTGATGCAACAGCGTGGTACCGTGTGATCTGGGGAGAGTATGGCACGAAGGCAAATATTTTGTGAGGCGCATTGTCCTGCTGCTAGGTCCTGGATGAGCTAACTGAGCGGGACATCTTTAGAGGCACTTGACTCCTTTAGCATGACCTGGGAAACCTTCATGCACCTTCAGGAGTTGTCTTCCGCTCCTGGCTATCTGTACTCATGACTGAAACACAACTGGGTGCTATAAGCTAGGCAAAATCGTAGCTCAAGTACAACACTGGTGGTTTATATGTCCAGGGAGCATTTACATGCTCAGCGCTTGCCAGCCTTTTAAAACCACCTCTTTATTGTCTCTCACCCCAGCAACATTCACGGGCTGTGTAAGCGCTCCTCATCTGCTCCAGTGCAAAGTCATCCAGCCTTATTCAAGCTGGCTTGGGCCAAGCCCCTGTCTTTGCACCAGAGAGGATGGAGGGGGTTCATGCTTCCTTTTAGTATAGACCTACAGCTGAAGGAAGATGGGGAAGGGCCCTTGCCCCTCAGAGGCTGATCCCAGTGGGTGCAGAGGGCGGCAGCCTGTTGGGAGAGTTTGATGAGGGTCCTGCCTCGAGGACCCTCTAAAGGAGCCTTCAAGGAAAGCAAATGTTTGACCTTAGTACCCAGGACTTGCAAGAGAAAAGTGGTGCGAGTCAACAAGCGCCGCATCCGGGATCTCTGCTTGCAGTTTGATATTTTTATTTAATTGGGCCATGATTTACCAGCTGGAGGGACCCAGATCAAGTTCAGAGCACCCCATGTCCCTCTTTCCTTGCTCTGGGAGCTGGCAGAGCCCACAGGGTGGCACTGTGACCCAGTGTCCTGGATTGCCACTGTTGCTCTCAGTGGGGACTGGTTGTGACCAGCAGCTGCTGGGCGCTGGGAGGTACAAATCTGGCAATAGTTCTGATGTGGGACAGCTTCACCCTGTCGGCACGCTCTACAGTGTGGCAGGGAGCAGGACTCCCACCTCCGCATTTCATCGTGGCACCAGCCTTCTCTAGGGCTTGGCTTTGTCTCCACCAATGCTGCCAGCAAGAGAGTCACTTCTTCCTCATGCCGCAGGTGACACAAGGCACACGTTGGGTTCAGCAGCTGATCGGGATGTGCCCACTGCTCCTTTTAGGGCTGCAAAGAGATGGAGGTTGGTTTAAGGAGGGTGAGGGCCCTGTCTCCTCCACTTAACAAAATGGCCAAGCAGTTTCTGGGTAGAGGTGAGGATCTGTGGGTGACCCTGATTCCTTCACCCAGAGCAGGTGCCACCAAAAAGCCCCAGCCTGCATCTGTCTGTCTAACTTCTTGGAGTCTGTGGCCAAACTAACTCCTCCATCACATGCAGGAGCAATGAGACCAAACCCAATGACCCCGTGAGCCACTGTGACAAAGCAGCGGCTGGTCCCAGCGTTCAGCCTCAGCCAGATGTCCTCACACATTATGTTCATGCCACCGGCTGATTTTTCAGATAAAGACAGCAGTGTTTCCAAAAAACCCTTCCCCCTGGAAGGAGTCAGCTGCTTCCCGCCCTGGGATTAGCCATCCCAAGGCTGTACCCCTGAGGAGGTGCCTGGTGGGGTTCCCCATCCTGCCCTGCTGCCTGCTGAGGAGCAGATCCCTTGTCCTTGTCTTGCTCTCAGTCATTCCGACATAGAACGGAGCTCCGTTTGCTCCGACGGAGCAAAGCAGCTCCCTGTGCATGGGCTGGCTTCGGGAGGGGGTGACTAATACATCACCTGCAACCGAAGCTGGGGACCTTTTGTAACTTCTGTGGCAGATAGGACTACAGATCATTCCAGATGAATGGAGCCCTGAGTAGTTACAGTTCATATGAATTAATCAAGCTGTTCTCTGCCGTGTACATCATTTAAATCACTAAAGCGCTCCTACTGGCATCACTTGGTGGCGGCCTATTTTCGTGGCAGGGAGTCTGTTTATAGTGGAGCAAAGCACTCCCCTCCACCCTCCCACCCCAGTGCGGGGTGGGGAGAGGGATGCTCAGGCAAGGCGCTGTCCTGACGCCTTCTATACTCCTCCTCCTGCTGCCCCACTGTGCTTAATATGCAGAGCTGGGAATAAGCTCCTCATGGAAAGCATGCCATTAGCACTTTGTGTAGTAAAGCCCAGGGGATGCAGCTAAACAGAGATCGAGCTGCCTCCAAAGAATAAGCCCAACAAAACCAGCCCCCCCCCTCCCATCAAGTTGTCGTAGGATATGTTATGAAATGGAAGGTGGAAAGCATAAGGAGTGGAGTGTGTGTGGGGGAGTTAATTCTAACTATGTCCTGGGAGGAAGGAAACTGCAGGGGAGATTTTCCCTTTACCAACAACTTCCCCTGAAATGAAGAGAGCCACAGGCACGCTTGTGCACTGAGGCAGCAAAACAAGGCAAGGATGAGCAGGACTTGTTCTTGCCCAAATCCCTTTCCAGCCCCTTCCTCCTTCCCAGATTAAGTCAGCCCTGCTCCTAAGGGGGATGCTGTATCTGCCAGGCATAGCCTTGGATCCTCCCCCAAACCGCACCTTTCTGAGCTGAAAGTCTGCCCGAGGCCAAGTTTGCAGCTAAATTGTCCCACAAGGCTCAAGCTCTGGGTATAGTCCCAGCAAAGCAAAGAGTAGGAGGTCATGCTATTTTCCTCCCTTCCTGGGCAGGGTCAGCCCAGCTGCATTTCTTCCCATTTGCCTTTGGCTAACCGAAATAAAGGTCTCCAGCCGGGATAGCCTAGGAGATGTTGTTAAAGATGCACACACGATGCTGTCCAGGTCTCGGGTGTGAGGAGCAGTGCCCTTCAGCAGAGGGTATAACAAACTGCTGAAGAAGTGACAACACTTCAATGCCTCCCAACTATATGTGCATAAAAATATCTGCCTCTGTCTGATCTACCTTGCTTCTGAGCTCTAAGTCCTCGGGAAGAGCACTGCATTAACATGGGTGAATTGTTTCTTGTCCGCAAGATGTTTCTGGTATCTTTGCTTAGCTCTGCACTGCGCAGAATAAAATGCCTTTAGATGCTGATGTGGGAGGCACTTCATAATCCCCTGAGAAAGAACTTATCCTCCACCCTAATGGTAGGATCAGAAGTGTTCCCAAGCATCAGCCCGTTGATCCTGCAGTGGAAGTTGCACAAGATGCATCTATATGCAAGACCCAAGGTGTCCTTCAGGGTGACATGTGCTTTGCCACAAAAAGGCTTTAAATCTTTAATGGGAAAGTGCACTTTGTTCCTCTCTACGAACACAGTAAAAGGCTTTAAATAATAGCTGTTCATGTGGCCCTGAAAAAGGTTGCCATGTGGCTGAACTCTATAAATCTGGACATTTGCTGAATTGATTTTGCCAAGAAACATACTACGGCTGAAAAATGAGCTGGAGGGATAAGACAGTGGTTGCTTGCAGATGCCATACTGCTGCTGCTCTGCAGAGAGCTTTGTTCCTCATTTAAAAACCATACTAAAGCTCACTGTAGTAGTGGGAAGTTTTTGGGTGGCTTGAAGAATTGCTGGATGAAGCTAAAACACTCTCACTGTGCAGGAACAGGACGAGCTTTAACCCAGTCACTGGGAGAGGAGAGAAGAGTCAAATTAGATGTCATTACACAGAACTGAGAGTCCAGGTCGACTGCCGTAATTCATTCCCTCTCTGGTTACGAGAGCAGAGAGCAGCTGCCGTCTCTTGCTTCCAAAGCTGAAGAACATGGCATGGTTTTTTTTGTTGTTTTGTTTTGTTTTCTTTTTCTGATATGCTAGTGTAATTAAAATGCTCTTGTTTTGCCAGTAGCATTCCCTTATGCAATACTGGTTATACCAGTATAGATTTATTCAGGAATATGCAAACCACCAAATTACCTTTGGTTTTTTTTTTTCTTTAATGAGGATATTTATGCACAAAAGGAATCAAGCTGGTAACTGGAAGAGTTTAAATTCATGCCTGCACTTTTAGGGATACAATTTCCCAAGCAGATGAATATTAAGAGCCTTCCAGTGCATTGGCTGTTTGCGATTCAACACTGAGCAGCTTCCCCATGCACCTCTGGAGCCAACAGGGTGTCTGTGCCGCTGGATGTCTACATGTGGGCATTTTCATTGAGCCCATAGGTGTCCAAGTTTGATGAGCTGAACAACTTCCAGGCTTCATTGACACTATTGACTAGCCCTGCATTGACTGTCTTAACCTGGAGGTTGAACTACTCCCCAGTGTCCCCCATCAGTGCTTGGGGGCAGATACTCTGTCCTGCTCTATTTCTTCCTGACCCTAAGAGGATGCTGAGGACATAACCCA
The DNA here is from genome assembly GCF_900496995.4 of Aquila chrysaetos chrysaetos. Lineage (NCBI taxonomy): Eukaryota > Metazoa > Chordata > Aves > Accipitriformes > Accipitridae > Aquila > Aquila chrysaetos. The sequence continues at coordinate 73,293,395 of NC_044006.1, read as the reverse complement.
TGTGCATCTTCTGGAGGGGATTCCCTTGGTGCTAGAGACTCCAGAATCACCTGAATCTTGAGCTTTCTTCACTGTCGCTCCTGACACAAGAGGATGGATTTGGGCAAGAAACCAAAAGATCTTAGCAGTTTTGTCTATACTATTAAATCAAATGTGCCTAGTAAAGTCTACTAGCATGGAACATCCCATTTTCATTTTACTAAACTCGGTCAGCATTCAAAGCAAAGGGGAATTGCAAGCTGCCTGTTGGGAATGGGTTTTTCCAGGAATTGTTTGGGACAGTGCTTGTTGGCATGAGCATAAACCAGTCAGGGACTGTGATAATGATCTAAAAGTATAGCTCATCGAGTTCCACTAACAGGGAACATTTCCTGACACTGCTTAATTTACTAGCACAGATGAAGCCAGAAATAGCAAGAACCCTATTTTTTCTTCCCCTCTTGTTTAGTTGGTAAGAGAGGTATGTCTTCCATTTAATATCTTTGGAGGGGATATTTGTATTCTGGTTCACTTCTTCTCTGTCTCTCACATGATGTGGTAGAATATTGATCTTTCATTTTCTTATGTCCTTGTTTCTGGGTATAGCTCCTGAATGCAAATTGTCTATGTAGTCAGACAAAGTGAAACTGTCCTGAAAGAAGACTTTGAGAAACCACCTTAGAAGAACCTGCCAACCAAAGCATGTGATCAGTGCAGAAAAGATGCAGGGTCACAGCCAGGTATCTTAATTGCTAGCTCTCCCTTGTTCAGTGCTACTTGAACACCTTGGCAGGAGGGAAAGAGATATATTCACATTTTTAGCCAGCTTTCAGGCCATGGTCCATTAGTTGTCTCTGAAACCTCCATCCCTGGCCCATGGATTTCCATGCATGCTTTGGAAACCAAGCAGTGATGGACCAGGAAACTAAGAGCAAAGGTGGTGCAGGACTGGCTGTTTCTCTTGGGTGAGCTTTTCCCACTAATGTGGAAAAAACCCTTCTATCCATCTTCCAGTGTTTCAGACTGTTGAAGACTTGTTTCTAAGTCTCCGTGTCCAATGATAGATTCACAGCATGTGATCATTTTTTAAATGCTTTGTGGACGATTTTAGCAGCCAAAATGTACCCATCATTCCAGTAAAAGGACCTTCTTCATTTCCAGCCAAAGCCTTTTATTTCTCTATAAATATTGACAGGAAGTGTGACTCAAAAGATAACTGTGTCCAGGACTGTTCACCGCAGTGTTACTGCTTTGGATCCCACTGTGGTAACTCCTTACCATCATGTTGTTGTTAAGTTTGCAACAAAAAATGTGGTAAGCCAAGCGCATTTCTTACATGTTATCGTATTATCTGTACGCTAGGAGTTGATGCTACAGTAAAGTAGTCTTCTGAGTTTGCTTTATCTGAATATGTTGGGGTTTTGACCTCAGAAAATTACAAATAAACTTGAGAGGAAAGAACAATTTTGTTGTCAAAGCTGGAGTGTGCATTAGCTCCTCTCTTCTCCTTCCTGCACAGCATGTGGCAGATCCCAGTCCTGTCTTCAGGGGGCATTGAGCCACCAGCAAAGTGGAGCAGTTGCAACAGGAGATCCTGATGGACCACCTGTAGGACAAGCCATGCTGGCAGAGAGGACATGTTTGTTCAGATGCTTCCTTGCAAGTCTGAGTTGCAATTAATTGACACTTTCCAAATAAAAAGAGTCATCAGGTAAATCCCACCCAGGTGCAGCGTGGATGTGACAGCCACAACAGGACCACTCCAGAAATAAGTACTTTGTCCGTGCAAGGACCATTTCTGCACAGTGTTGGCTGGAGGGATGGAGATAGTTTCAGTCTACATGGGCACCACCTTCCCCTGCGGTTTTGGAGGAGAGTTTAAATAGACTTATTTTTCAAGAGAGAAAGGCCTGTACTCTCCTTTCCCCTCCCCCTCTTCCCACTGACATTTTTAGCTCTAAGTCTTCAGGCTGCGATAGGTGACAGTTGCGTCTTGTGGCCAAACAGCTTCCCTCTTTCAAACGAGACAACTTTTGAAAACAAAGTGCAACAGGAAAAAGTTGGCAAAACCAAATGCTATTTTCATGGGGGCTTTTCCAAGACCACCACTTCTCTCTTTGCTGCACCTTTGACAAGAAGACACAAACAATTTTGATTATAGCAAAAGCCCAAGCCATAGTTATGCAGAGTAGTCCTCTCTCTTGCTTGCCTTGATTTCTTATTTAGAAAAGGAAAATGAGTGTGTGAGAGGCTGAAAATACTAATTTTTCAAGTGGCCCTGTGCAAGATGTATTTGAATACCAAACATGATGTTTCTGTAGATCGTGAAGTGATGAAATATTTAGTAGTCCTTCGTGACACTGATTCAAAATCTTTTTAAGACTGGAAAAGATGGTTATTACCAGACCTCCACACAACACAGAGCAGAGGTCTCCGGTCCAGGGTCGCTTTGTGTCAGATTTTTACCATCTGGCTGAACTACAGCATTTTCTGTTAGAAGATGCTCAGTCTTCATTTAAAGTCCCTGAGTGATAGAGAATCCACTGTGTTTATAGATACGTTGTTGCAACGGTTCATTACCTTTGCCATCAGAAGATGTGTACATCATTTCTAGCCTGAATTGGTTGGATTCATCTTACCTAAATTTAGGTGTTCACTGTGTAGATGTCCACAGCTGAGCTGATTGCCCGAGAGTCCTTTCAGATTCAAAAGAGAGAAAAAGCTACTTGGTAGTAGGATCCGTCTGCCCTGTTTCAGCTGGTTGCTTTAGGATGAGAGGAATCTCACCCTACAGTGCGCCGGCTATGTTGGCTGGGTATCTATTGGCAGTACAAGTGCCTAGAGTAACTAAACTGAGATGCAGTTGTCTACACTTAGGCAAACGCTGCTTGACACATCTAACTACATCTGGCTGCCGTTAGTCCTTTCTCTACTGTTCACCTTCAGAAGTCTCAGCGCCGGCCCCCCCCCCCCCCCCCGAAGGAGCAGCCAAGGCTCAAGTCACTTTTTACTGTCTTGGATAAATTGAAGGGATTAAGATTTCTAAGTCTTTTCCAGGCTTGTTGTCACTGGAGCTTTTCCCTGAGCTCTTGCCAATATAGCTTCTGTGAAGAGAAGGTTCCCAGACTGGTCCTGCTAGTGTACAGGTAGGGCAATGCTCACTGTTGCACACACTACCTGGATCTTTTCCCCTTTTTACACACCCAGAGTTAACGGTTGCCTTCTGAGCATTACACTGCACTGAGAGTTCATACTACCTCCACAGCGTTAGGGGAAGTTGTGATCACCTACGTCCCTTTCAGAAAAACATCCCTCGTATGTCAGCACAGTGTATACTGACCCTGCACTGAACTGGATTGTTCATGTGAGCCACAGTCGGCCACGTGCTCTTTGTTGGCCTGTGTAATTATCTGGTACTCTATCTCTTTTTCATCTGTTTATTTAATGTTGTCAGCACATGCTATCTGGAATGATTTGGTTTTCATTTTTTCTTGCACTCTTGCTAAAGTCACCAAGAGCATGGACCCAAGGACATGTCCTGCCTTCCAGAATTACTCCTGAGGGATAAGAATTTCCCAGTTTAAATAAATTGCTGTGATGTATCATAAACTACTTCCTTAGTTTAATGTGGGTTATACTCACTGCATGGATTTGGGTGTTATCACTGGTGACTGAACCATACAGCTCCTGGAGTCTAAGCATTTTATGGCAACAGATACTCATGCCTTCCAGCTTTGTGACTTCACTTTTGAACTGACAGACGACGCTTTCAAGATTCTTTTAATCCCACACCTTGATGTTATTTGTGTCCCCAACTTTCACCTCCTTCCTGGGTGCTCTCAACCCTGCTGCTTCCATGATGTTGCTTGAGTCCAGTGTCAGGCTGACCAACCTAGAGCTACTGCAGGGTCACGCACAGGTGCTGCAGAAGGCTGAAGTTTGCTATGCTCCCTCATACTATTCATTATGAACAAACATGCAGCCCTCTGGGGCAAAGAAAAGAGCCCTATTGAGCAAAGTGCATAAGCCAAGGGAATCTTTAAATCGTAGGACTCTGCAGGTGAGTTCATTGAGTGCAGAACTGAGCGTGTACGGGAATGGCAGGATTTATCTCACACAACTTTAGATGTCTCCAACAGTAGATGTCTATGGTTGGGCTGCACTCTTCCCTGGACAGAAAAAAAATATCTATGTATATTCAAGATGTATTTTCAGAGCCCAAAAGTAAACTGTTAGCATAAAAGCTTTACCGTGTCTTTGTTGAGAAAAGAACATAAGAGCAACTACAGGTCCATCTAGTCCTGTGCCTCTGGCAGTGGCCAGGGATGCAATTCTAAGAAAGAATGTGAAAACGGAGCAATCACGAATGGCAGTTCTCTGCAGTGTTTTCCCAGTAATGCCCACATGCAGCACAGAGGCTTTCTGAGCTGGATTGGTTTCTGAGATCATAGTGACAATGTGTGATTTTTTTTGAAATTTTAAAATTTCTCTCCCATGAACTTCTCAAATCTTTTCTTGCACCCCTAAAAAGGTCTAGCATCCACAGTGTACTGTGACAGGGAGACCTTAGCCCAACTCTGCACAGGGTGAAGAACTTTCTCCTGCTTGCTTTGAACATACCTCCTGCTTCTTCCATTTGATGGTCCCAAATTCTTGTATTGGAAATGATCCGTTCCTACTTGCCTTCTCCCTTTCATTTACATTTTACTGCTTCTGGACAAGGTCTGAAAGCCAGGCAGAGGAGAAAGAACTTGATTGTGAAATGGATTTGATAGGTCCACACCTTCTGCTAGCCTTGGAAGCTTCAGAGAGGTGACCAGCAGTGGAAGGATTAGTATACACCCTCCCCTGCCCACTACAACCTTTTCCCCTCATGCAGACATTTTCCCTAGAGTGGGTGTAATATCTAATCACACTTCCACCAGGCCCAGGTTGTTTTGACAGAAAGACTCATATGAAACAAGCAGCAAAAGCCATGCACTGAGAAAAGAAAAAAAATGTTTTTCGTGGTCCCCACACTGAGTGTCTGCTGTGCAAGACACACAAATACACTTTCAACCACAGATCTTATCAGGCTGGACTGTTTCCCCTGAGAGGTGTCTTGCTGTTCTCCTCTATCAGCGATGCGCATGCAGCAGTTGTGGAATTTATAAACTACTTTATTTTGGTAAGTAATCTCCAGATCTCTGCACTGCAAAAGGTCATGAATCCCTGACTTCTTAATAACAAACATGGCTGCAAATGTTGCTGTGCAAACAGAGCAGAAAAATCCAGCGACTTTGGTACGCTGTACCAAATGGGGGAGCTGCAATGAGACCTGCTCTGGAACAACGCACGTCCTGGTGGCATCCAAGGTCGTTTCCTCTCCAAGGATGGGATATGCGGACCAATCAAGAGAAATTCATCTGCTCTAACCTAGATGACTGTGAGGGCTCATGACTCTCTGTACACCAGAATCATGACAAGCGACTGGTATGGTCAATGCTAAGAAATAAGTACGGCAATCAGATTTAAGCCTGGTGGAGTCTCCTCCATCTGTAGGCATTCCTACCCAGGCATTGTGGGCATTTGGGAATGAAATTGGCGTTGCAGCATCCTGAAATGAAACAAAGAAACGCAGGGCTGGCAACTGGAAAACTGAGCCTCAACTCCATTCTCAAAAATATTAATGTCTGCCTCCATTTTGTGTGGCTGGTTTGTTACTTTAAGAGGTACGGAGAGGAAAGCTGGGCCTATTTCTGAAACATCCTCCTCTCTGCTTTCTGAGGCCCCCAGTTTTGTGTCTCCCCTAGCAGCCAGATGCAGACAAACCTCAGGGAAAGAACAACCACTTCAGCATCTGGGTTCTTCAAAGGTTGGCTAGACAGGAGATGCTCAACATGCAGGTCTAGCTCCCTGTGCCCGTGGAGGGAGAGGGATGAGGATCTAAGCACACCTGAGCATGGCTGTAGTCTCGGGTAGCCAGTCCCATGTCTCCTGGCTGGAAATACCAACCCAACATGTGGTCTCCCAGGCTATAGCTCTTATGGGAATCTCAAAATCACCAGCAAAAGAAACAAAAAAGGAACATCTAAACAGACTTATTTTTAAAGCGAGGCAAAATGATGATCTCCTATCCTGTGTGATGCTGACTTCTCTATGACTGCTCCCTGCCCCTACACCTGTATCCCCCTGCGGGCTGTCAGATCGGACTAGACGATGCTTAGAGACAGGAGGGAAAGAAAAGAGAAACAAAGAAAGAATTTCACTGCCCAGCTTACAATATCCTCACGTCAGGGTTGGGGGTCAGCACAGATACTGTGCTGTTCCTGCAGGAACTAAATGGTGGTCCCAGATAAGAACAAACCTTTGACGATGGCACAAGCCCATCGCCTCTGAGTTGGTATTTGAATTAGAGCATGAGTGGGGAGCTGGCAGAGAGGGGGGTGTGCGGGGAGTGGCAGATAATTTATGGGTAAGGTCTTCAAAAGAGCTCTGTTCCCATTCGGGACAATGGGAGCTACTGGGGGCTTCACATGCTCTTGCCAATCTGGTCACGTAAGCACAAACTCCCTGATTTGGTTTATGAAGAATACCCTTCAGTCTGACACTGACCTCTAAAACAAATAGAGTATTGCGGCGCGCTGATGCCCCATTCATCACCGGGTGACAATGGGAGCCAGGGCCCGTGAGCGAACAGCGTTTCATTCAGGGGAGGACTGAATTGCTCTGAAACACTCGTTGCAGCGCTGCTGGTACCAGCTCCGTGCTGCCCCGCAGGCACGCTTCTGCACCCGTCCGAGATGAAACCCCCTGGGAGGCCTCGGGATGCCAGGCACCACGGGGAATCCTGGTTTACAGGACACGGTTGGGTTGAGCGGCAGGGTGGGACAGCCAGAGTGACCCAGGGAGGGCCAGGGGCTGGGAGGGATGAGGAGGTCCAGGCCACCAACTCACCCAGAAGGAGCGTCCCACTTTGCAAGAGGTGTCTCCTCGCTCTGGGCTGAGCCAAGGGGCAGTGCTCTCCCAGAGGAAAAAAGATGCCTGAGGGGCTCAGGATATGGTCCTCCTCTGTGCAACGATGGAGGAGACCAAGAACTTTGAGCATAATACAGCTGTGGTGAAAGGCGATGGAGAAGCAGGGAGGCAAGGATGAGCAGTGGTAGGGAGCTGGGCATGAAGCCTAGCCGGCCATGCTGTGCCATTGCTAGAGGGGTAGGCATCTGCAAACAGACCATAACAGGGGCACTAGTACCTCACTGGCTAACTTTGGTGGCTTCTCTGTTGCAGTCATCAGCTCCAGGATGAGTTTTCTCCACTATTTCTGCTGCCCACAGCTCTCTTTGTTGCTGTTCCTACTCATGAGGAGAGGAGATGGCTGGTGGCAGGAGAAAACCATCATATCAGGCTTCAGAGGAAGGTGCAGGGACCATCTGATGGCCCTCTATAGGGAACCAGGCGAGAGGAAGGCTTTCTTCCCCCTCCGTAAGCCAGGCTGGGCTGAGCACTAAAGCATGAAGGTGCATATGCTCATGTTGGTTTATTTTCATTCACATTCTCCATCAATGGTTAATTCCTCCTGAATGAGTCTTGGACTATCTGGTGATTGCACTTGCTGGTCACGTATCTAGACCACAAAAGCAATCACAGTTCTACATATGTTCCTCATAAGGACCACTGCAAATGACCAAAGTGAATATGCAGCCAGTCATTCCCATGTGCAGATACTAGCATGAAGTGTGCAATTACAGAGATTCCTTGAGCAAATCGCCTGCATATGTACAGATGTGTATGTTCACACTTTTAACAAGCCCAGTCTTTTCTAGGCAGGCATCAGGCCTGCGAGAAACGCTCCCACACATTTTCTGAGGGTGTTGTTTCGGGGACTAATTCTGCCAAGGACTTGCCTCTCTGAGAAAGTGGTCTTGTGCTGGTGCCTGAAAGATTGTAATGTGCAACATTATCTTTCAACAGGCATCTGTGTTAACAACTGAAATGAAATGATGGCACATTAAAAACTTTACAACGCTGTTGCAAAACACTTGCCAACCCCCCCCCCCCCCCGCCCCCGAACTGCTGCTGTAGGTTACTCTGAATTATGCCTGAAGATAGCATATCCAACGTTACTTGGAAGCAGACACACGGTCGCTAGCAAATCTAATTATCTCCTGGAAAATAAAACACCAGTGCATGTGTGAAAGGCTCAGGGGTGAGTGTAGGCATTGTCCCAGCATTCGGGGGAATGATACATGGATCTGTGATTTCTGTAGGTCGTGAAATCACAGTGCCCTTGCCAAGTGTGCAGTTGTCTGATCGTGTGAAGATCACCCACCTAACGCTTGGCCTGCAAGGGATCTCAAATAAAGCGAGCAAGGGCGGCACTGAGAATTCATGTCTTGATTTCCCAGCTCAATGCTTAGAGAGGGACAGTGTTACCAGGGTGAAATGACTCAAGGCGAGTCATCTGGTCGATCGTGGTTGTTTCAGCTCCTAAGATACGGGTAGGTGAAACCTGCATCTTCCTTCTCCTCTGAGTTGTCCCCAGGAGGTGTCTGTTTGTCTCCAGGATGGCAGACGGAGGCTGGGTGCCATGCTCAGCTGGCTGGAGGGTAGGAGACAGGGCTATAGGACACCTGGGGATATCCTGGTGGCTCAGCTACATAGATGGAGCAGCACCACTGCAGCTGCTCAGGCAGTGCAGCAAAGCCCGGATGGCGAGCACTGAATTAAGGACTGAAGGCATGGCCTCTATTCTGGAAATCTCTCTGAGATCTCCTGTGGAGGGGAAGGACTGGGTGAGACTGCTACTGTCTGGCTGGTCTGCTGGTTACCAGCATGACCTAGAGGTAGGGGGCTTCAGTCTTTGCAAAAAAAGTCTGCTCCATGCAAGCCAAGAGGGTAATTTCTGCTTTAGGATCTGCTGTAATAAGAAGTAATAGCCAGGGAGAGCCCAGAGGCTGTCTAACAGGGGTAAGAAGATATTATGCCATGCATCTGGACCACCTTACAAATCTTACTGTTTGTGAGGCAGAACTTGAGACCCTTCTCTCAGGGCTCAGCAGGTGGGGGATTCTCACTGGCACGCAAAAATAACATGATGAAAATATGGCTCTTTGATAGTAAGAACATAGGAACAGCCATGCTGAGTCAGAAAACATCCCATATCTTCTTCATCACAGTGGCAGTGAGTGGCTTGCCTAGAGAAGGGTTTAAAACAGGATTAACACAGGTATTTCTCTGAGCGCTCGCTAAAGCGCCAGACACTTCTCTGAGAGGGATGTGGCTTCATGGGATTTCTCTTCCATGAATTTGTCTAGTGTCTCCTGGATCTACCTGGATGCTCATGTACATTTTTAGCATCTACCCCTTCCTGTAGCAAGGAGTCCCACAGCTGGACTACCCATTGCAGGAAGACCCACCTCTGGGCTGTTCTGAACCTGGGTTCTCCTTCGCTGATCTCCCCAAAGCTGCATGACTGCCCCATGTCTGGAGAGAGAAGGGCACCAGGTGAACGAGGGCAAATGGGACTGTGCTTGAGAGCGTCCGTGGTTAATCATGCAGCATGCACAACTACAGGATTTCCAGAAGAGCTTCCAGAAGGAGATCTGGTCCAGCTAAGATTTGCACTGCCTTCTGGGGATGGCTGTTGGCTCAAGCAGGAACATAGGGTGATCGTTATCTCAACAGCTCAGGCAACAGAAAAATTTAGGTGGACAGACCCAGTCCTTTATGTTCAGATGTACCCATTGGTGTAAAGAACCTGAGCTGTGAATGCTCAGGCCTATGGGTATGCATACTGTGATGTGTCATTGTATAATAAATGTATGCAAAAAAAAGGAAACATTTGCATGAGTTTCCGTTTCAGCAGAGTTTATGTGTGGGTCAGCTCTGGAGAAGCTGAAAGGAGACTGGCTGGACGTAGGCCACTGCCAAAATGAATATGAGGTATCCAGCACATATTCCAGCCCATTGTGGGCTCTTTGAACTGATACGCCTGCAGGGCAGAATGTAATCTTGGAAACTGTGCAGTAAATGGTGGAAAGAAGTTGATTAAAATAAATATGTTATGCTATTTGGAAAGTTCTAGAGTATGGGAACATCACAGGAAAAACCACAAGGGATGGAAGAAGAGGACGAAGGATTTACAGGAGACCTGTGTTGTTTTGGAGCAGCAGCTGGAGACCAGAGAGGATATGCAGAGCACCTGAAAGGACACTGCCTGACATGGGCAACTGAATCTGGCCACAGCTATCACAGAAGACATGAGTGGAAATCAGCTCAGAGGTTATAACGTCTGCATGAAGATGTCTACATCCATGTGGAGAACTAGAGCAGAAGTTTGTAGTGCCATTTGAAATGCTTGATGGCATCCCGCCTGAATGGGATGAAATGACATGGGATGCCTGCATCTGGAAGCTGAATCTCACCTCACATCAGAAGAGTTCAGAGGTGGCTTAGCTGACCAAAGGCAGGTATCTACTTTGGGAGACCTGAACAGCACTCTGGCTTCTCAGCTATATCGACTGGCTCTTCTTCCACTACAAGGGGAATTTAGGTGCCAGATCACATGTGGAGACTTAGATGTAGGTGCTTAATTTTAATCTATGGCTATCTTAATCTCCGGGACTTGCTGTTGGTCTCAGCAGCATGAAGAACCACGAGACAGACCTGCAGAGGTGGTCACAGCACGCAGAGCTCACAGCTGGGGCAATGCTGCACGAGGGAGGACACGATACCTGGGAGAAGGGATTTTCATCGTGGGGCTAGTGAACAGCATGTGCTGAACAGCTCACACCGCCTGCAGGCATGTCCCAAAGAGTTACAAACACAAACCACAGAGAAGGTCCCTAACTCACTTCATCCCTTCAAAATCTCATGTGAGACCCACACATTGCCCAACACCAGCCAAAACGTTATTTCTCAAGATTATATATTCTCAGGATTTTTTTTCCAGGATTATTTCTTGAGGATTTTGTGATACACTGTGCTAAGAATAACCGTAGTGGGAAAGGTGTGGTTTGGCTGAGTGAAAAGGCAGCCCACTGTCCTTCAAAGCTTTGCTATCGATGTCTGTGAGATTTATCCTTTACGCACTTAATGTGTGAGAAGCCCCCGGTATGGTGAGCCTGGCTTCATAACGTGGCGGAGAACAATATTGTCTCTGTGGGGAATATTCAGCATTTTGTGCTTTTGCAAAATTCAAAGTACTGTCAGAAGCTCTCTGACTCGAGCCTACAAGTTGCTGCAATCCGAACTATCAGCTGTGAGATTGCAAGTGCTGTGTTCGTTTGCTCTGTGCCATGTTCCATGCTCATTCTTAGGGGACGTTGTGTCCAGACCATCTCCTGACCTCTGGTCTATTTTACATTAGCAAAGCCATGCCTTCAGACTTAATCCCTTGACCAAATTTCTTGAGCCCTCCTATTTTTTTGGCTTGTGCACCAAAGGCTCAGTTTAACCTTTTGTAATAATGAAACACTCCCTGGGATAATGCCTGAAGTCTCTGCCTGGTTAGCAATTATTTAAATACTCTGTTATGAATAGGATCAAAGCCTTCTCTTATTGAAACACTTCATTCCCGATGCCAGAAGTTGTCACCGCATGACAAATGGATTGCCTGTTCTCTTCTCACAAGCGTGCTCTAACCAGACAGGGCTGGGCAGCCTGTGGGATAGGGAGTTTAATTAATAACAATATTTAATTTCTACAATGAAGCACTTAGGGGAGGATGAATACTGCAGCAGCTGCTGCGGCGCAGACGATGCGTCTGCCTCCGGTGACCAGCCGAAAGCGGCTCGGCGCACGTGAAGAACGGCTCCATCAGCAAAAAGCACGGCTGCGTGCACCGCGGCGTGCCGAAGTGCGAGCTCGATAGCACGCGTCTCCGAGAGCCGCCTGAAATATTTCAGCCAGGCCAATTTTTTTTCTCAGTTACTGAGCAGCGTAAGTGTCATCGTTCCTCCAGCTGATAGTAGCTATGGAAACCGTGACATCACCGCCGACATAGCGATACATAAAAATTCAAATGGCTGGGGACCGGTTGCTAGGAGAGCTCCGCTCGGGAAAGTCATTGGGCAGGCAGCCAAGGGACTGGAGTCTGCTGAACATGTTGTACTTCACCCTGGTGATTTTATCCTCCTCCCCCTATTTTCCCTTTCACATGCAAAGATTCTCTCTTTTTTTTTTTCTTTTTTTTCTCCCACTATATTTACCCTTAAATTATCTCAGAGATTTCAACAATGGGCTAATGAGCTGGTGTAGTAGCTGTACGTTACTACAATGTGTGCAAGGTCAGGAAAGAAAACCACATACTGTACTTACCATCAAATAAAAGCCATCATCAGCCACCGTCGTAGCACTGGAGTTGTTATAAATGTGCATTTTGGATCACTTTTGGGCACGGATTTTCTACTAAGCTCTATGTATACACAAATTAGCAGAAAATCTCTGACCAAAAATCATCAGAAAAGAAGGTAATCTGAACCAAGGACCAGGAGTAACCTCTGTAGTGGGTAAAAACTCATGTTGCAACCAGTCTGAATTTGGGAAGTGGAGTGTTTTCCAGCAGTCTGAGTCACACCTGGTTTCTGGAGAGCTGGTGCTTCTCATCTGGTGGTTTTGGACTGCTGGTGGTCAAAGGAAACAAGTGAGGCAAGTTTTGTAGGGCAAGGTGTTGTTTTTGATTAGACCAAAATTGTTTTATTAGACCAAAATAGGTAGAAACTCCAGCGACCAAGGAAACCCTTCCTTGGGCTCTGAGAGGATTTGGTGAGGCAGCTCGTTTGTTCATTCCAGCATTGTTGGTTGGCCTAATGAGGGATCTTGCACATAGAGCTGTTCACATGCTGGTGTGTGCATCTCCCTTGGGTCTACCTGCAATAAATGCACAACTGATATGTCCATGCTTGTATGCAATAGATTCAGGGTCCAGGTTTAAATTTGTGTTTCTGTATATGTGTAAACTGACACAAACTTTTTTTTTTTTTTCCTCCCAGACTGAAATGTAACTTGCAGAGGAAGTTGTCCAAGTAGGTTTTCACATGACCACCCAAGTACTAACAAATGACAATATCTTAATAAAGGCAATATTCATACTGAATAGTCCTGGTAACTGACCAAACAGTGAAGTGTTGTTGGGGAGCTTTGCCTAGGAATTACTCATCAAAATTATTTGGTAGATGTTTTTTTTTCCAGAAACTGGGTGTGCAAAATTCTTAGAGTGTAGCCAAGAACCAAGAATGAACAGAGAAGAAAAGAAAAGAAAAAGCCATTGAATAATTTACTGTCAGAAAGTCTCTGATTCTTGAGAAATGCATGTGCAATCAGCACACCCCAGCCACCCACATGAACCCAGATACAACCTGAAGATACGCATGAACATCAAATGAAAACGAAATTATTTTCATTTTTACGAACCGAGTTGTGACCTATCAAAAGCCAGTATGTTCCACTCCAGACACAGCTGCAATTGAACTTGTTCATGTTTATTAAATGTAGAGGATAATGTGTATTAGGTGCTGAGGTCTTCTCCACCAAGACAGTAGAAGTTTGAGGTAAGAAGACATCTTGTGGTGTGGAAGGAGCTTCACCATAAATGCAGCACACTGCTTGATGTGTACTTCACTTCCTTTCTTGTGCTGATATCCCCTCCAAGGAGCCTTCCTTGTCCCACCTGCAACAGACCCTGCTTGGTCTGCCTTGGAGATCCATAGTTCACTGAACTGAGCTTTAGATCTCCTCTGAGTTGGATACCTCACTCACATTGACGCCTAAACGTAAACATCTTCATTTACTAAAAGCTGCTTCTCCAGGAACTGCACAGCATCATTATGATACTGGTTTAGTAACACATTTCTGGCTCAATATATCAACTATGATGAAGGAAGAATAAGCATAAACAGGACCAGACCCCTTAAGTTTGGAAAACACCTCATCAAAAGCTCCTCAAGTACTCAGCTGTAAGAGTGGGGCTTGTCGAAGCTGGCAGTACTACCTGGAGACACTTCCAGCAGTCAAGCCAGCTGAGCGTAGTCTTGGGTCTTGGTCTCAGCTCAGGCACTGCGACATACTGATTAATCCAGAGGGATCAGGTCCTGGAGCCATCTCGCTCTGCATACTTAAAGAAACTCTATTAGGTTCCCCTGCATAATGCATGGTGGGTATATGAATTTTGCTTCCACGTCCCTAAGTTGAGTGGCACGGAAGAACAAATGAAAGGCTTTATGTTCATGCCATTGCCGATTCCTGGGTCAATTGGTGCCTCTAGCAAAAGTACTTGAGTTGCAGATACTCTGATGCTCTTTCATCTGCGCACTGTCACTTGAACTCATTTAATAAAAGCTGATTAGCACAAATGCTCCATGAACATTTCCATTTATTAAAAAGACTCTACTTTTGTTGGTATTCCAACTATTCCCCTCATTTCCTGGGTACTTTGCATCATACTCCCCAAAACTGAATAGGATACTTAGCAATTAATCTGGAAAGAAGAAGGAAACCCAGGGCTGCGTTGGGTTTAAATGAATGTTTTCTTGTACAAACTGTGGCAGCAGAAGCACTTGGTGATTTTCTTCCCTAGGGTCACCTGCAGGACCAAATTAGTCAAAACAAGATGGAAGATCGTACAGGTGTAAACGTAAGCTTTGGGCCACTTGATCGGGGCAAGGACAGAAGTCATGGTGTGTTCAGGGCAATGTGAGCAGGTTTACGGATCTGAAGCAGGTATGAAATAAGAGACTTGGGGTTCCTGAGGACCATACAGGCTACTCCATCAGTGCAATAGAGTGGAAAGTTGGTTTAAATTGCCTGCACTAAAAGGAAAACAACAACAACGAAAAACAGAAGTAGTTAGTCATCAGTGTGCTAACAGCATCATTTCAGAAGATGTACTTGGTACGAGAAGTACTCATGTAGCTGAGGTTAGGGTCACGAAATGTGAAATGTGTCATGGAGGTTGCACCTCCTACCCTATCTTTGCTGGGTGAGCTGTCCTTTTGAGATTAGAGTCTGGCAGTTGTGGAAGAAGGGAACGGGATCTAGACCGGCTATGGATATGCTGAGTGGTGTGTTAGCTGGATGTCTCCTCATTAGGTAGTGGCCATTGGTTTTGTATCACCTTTTGGGAGGAAGGTGAGATAGACTTGGAGATCTGTGCCCTTCCACTGCAGTCAGCAGAAGATTTGCCACCATCTTCCAGTGGAATGAAGAGTAAAAAAATTAAGGTCCTGAGCTAGAGTGAAGATTTTCCACTGAACTTCACAAACATCCCTCTGCTCAGTGTGGTGCTTGACCGTGATCAGTCTAACAATCTTTTTTCTTCCTCTTGCTTAATATGATGATTGCAGTGATAACCCTCTTCCATTTTGTCTGAAGGTGTGTGTATTTTTATGGGATCAAGCTATTGTTTTCCTAGCTTACTTTTAGGGTATGCGAAATACTTTGGACAAGCTGCTACATATTTCACTGTCATTTTAGCATAATGAGCAAGGATTATTCTTTAGTAACCTTGATGGAAAACAACAAAAGGTTAACCAACAGCCTCTTTTAATAAATATAACCATAGCAGGATTTGAACTTGCCTCCCCTAAAATAAGGTAGGCATTTTACTATCCATTAGGATACAAGATCTTTGGCTACTTTCCACAGGAATTTAAAGGCGTTAAATTAGCTACAGGAGGGTTTCACTATTGTTCCCAAAATGTAATGGGAGCGGATTTAAATTTACAAGGGGAAAAGCTAATAATTAAAAATTGAACATAAGGGCTATAAAGTACAAAATGGGTTTCCTTGGACTGGCATACAAAACTTCATGAAAAGTGGAGCTCCTGCTGTGTTATGCTTTTCTAGAATGACTAAAAAAAAGGTTGTTTAAAGGTGTTTTTTGTTGCAAATTAATTGCTTGTGGTTTCCATGGATCTTACAGCCTATAAAGATGTCCCCATTGTGGTTTCCATTGATTATTTCATTGAGGGTTTCCCCCCCTTCTTGTTGTTACCAAAATCACATGCAAATGAATAGAAGTGTTGGTGAGGATGTTGCGAGAGCTACTAATGCCCCAGATCTGTCAGACCTTAAGTACTTAGGGTACAGATCACAGCTGTCTCCAGTTCCCTCTCAGATTTCATGCATTTGCCCCTTCACCATGATATGTCCCATGGGCCACTGGCAGCCAGTCAGCCCGCTACGTACCATGGTCCCCCATCTGCGTGAGGTCTGCAGGTCATAGCGATGTGGTGCTTGATCTACTTATATGAACCCTGCCAGTAAAGAAAAAAAATACTCCTCGCAGGGGTCCTTTCAGACTGGAAAAAAACATTGTCCTGGCCTGTTTTCAGCCCTTGACCACTAAATGAGAAAGACCTACCAGCATTTCTGGCACTCTAGTGTTTTACTTCGGGAGATGGCAGGGACTGGGATCAGTTGGTGTTACTGTAGCTTTGCCAGGTCTGCACGATGGAATTGTACCTGCCCTCATGTCAGATCATATGTCCAGGCACGTCTGGGACATGAGCATTTGGGCCAGTAGTTTGACCGATCGCTCAGCAGGCACCAGAAAAGACAAGCTGGAGAAAAGTTTGCTGACAATGCAGGACCTGGACCAGCAGCCTGGCAGAGGATGGAGAACTACCAAGGGAGCTCATCCTCGCTTGCCTTGTCCACCAGGAAGTCCAAAGATGCAAGTGATGTGAAATCCCAGCAATTCCAGCTGCCTGTGTAGAAATGCCACAATGCCCCAGTAATGTTCCCTTACTGGGAACAAGGGTCAAGAGAAAACCCAGTTCTTGGTGTGTTACTCCTGCAATGGGATTTTCCTTTCTGAATTTTAGTCTGTTTGTCCTAGTTAGCTCCCTTCCCAAAGCACCTGCCGCTCCCAGCTTTTTCATCTATGCAGTTGCATTCATCTCCTCATTCCCTTTTTCTGCAAGCCACCAGTTTGCTATTGTTATTATTATTTTTAACTTCTGATCATTACAAAACCCCTTCTGCATTTTCTCTGACTCTTGCCACTTTTGTCAAATAAGCAGTTGAATCATGCTGCCTTCTAGGACTGGCTTGTTTCTTTCCCTAGTTTTCCTTTTTCACTGAATTTTTTCACTCCTCTAAACGTTCCTCTGTTCAGACTGAATTTCCTCCTACCTTTTCACTCCTAGTCTGTTTTCACACAGGTAATATAAACTCCAGGTCTCCTGGGGCAGCTAACATGATATGAAGAACATCACGCTCGTCTATTGGTGAGACGGTTATGAAGTGCCTATGGGGATGTCATGGTTTAACCCCAACCAGCAACTAGGCACCACGCAGCCGCTCGCTCACTTCCCCCCCCCACCCACTGGGATGGGGGAGAGAATCAGGAAAAGAAAAGTAAAACTCGTGGGTTGAGATAAAGACAGTTTAATAGGACTGAAAAGAAGAAACTAATAATAATAACAATAATGAAAGAACTGGAATATACAAAACGAGTGATACACAATGCAATTGCTCACCACTCACTGACCTTCTCCCAGTTTATATACTGGCCATGACATCACATGGTATGGAATACCCCTCTGGCCAGTTTGGGTCAGCTGCCCTGGCTGTGTCCCCTCCCAACTTCTTGTGCCCCTCCAGCCTTCTTGTTGGCTGGGTATGAGAAGCTGAACAATCCTTGACTTAGTCTAAACACTACTTCACAACGACTGAAAACATCAGTGTGTTATCAACATTCTTCTCATACTGAACCCCAAACACAACATTATACCAGCTAGTACAAAGAAAATTAACTCCATCCCAGCTGAAACCAGGACAGGGGAAAAGAGCGTCATCCAGGCAGCCACTGCTGTGGCTTCAATAGCACTTCATCCGCAGGAAAATTTTTGAAGGAGGTGATAGATAGTAATTTTAAGCCTATAGGAAAGCAGAAAATGGGATACAAAGCAGGGTGGGGTTACCAAGGGTAATCCCCAGAGCTTACTTGCATAAGATAAGGGTGTTTATAGAAAGGCTGTGCATTGGAGCTAATCCCTTTGGGTACAAATGTATTCACTCATCTGAAGGACGCTATGAGACACCACCGTTAGTCAGGTCACTCATGGCTAGTATTGGGCTAGGTCTCCTACTGATCCCATAACAAAAAGGGGCTGAGTAAGGAATGGGGAGCTTTTTGCTCAGCATTTGTGAAATCTTTGTTCCACTGCTTTGGCAGGGACTCTTGTTTCATCTTGTTCAGCACTGCTCTGCAAATGAGCTGTTTAAAAATATGGGTTTCCCTTCTCCCTTCGGAGAAGGACAACAAAAAGTTGAAAGATTTTCAGTTTCAGCTTAAATTCCAAGAGGAGGAAAGAAGGGATGGAAATCTGTTATTTACTGTGATGTTGCTGTTATATATCAACATGTATGACTAAGTGGCACAATCTGGGAGCAAGCTTTCATTATCAAGAAAAGATTATTTCTGAACACAGAAGAAAGTTTCAACCAGACGTCTTGGTCCCTGGCATAGGGACTTGGTGCTTGCAGAGAATAAGGATTGTGAAGTTGGTGCAATTCTCAAACAAAACTGCTGGCAGTCTGCACAGCTGGAGGTGTGTTTTGCAACAGACTCTTTGCTCATTAAAGATCAGGTTCTACCATTTGCTCCCCCAGCACATTAATCATTAGCTGTAGATGGGTGGAGGGGAAGCGATATGTGTTCAGGTTTCAGCAGAACTTTTATGTCTTGAAATTGTCGGTCAGTTAAGAGATGACAGAAGATCAGATTAAAGGCTGTATTTGAAATGTTTTCAATGGCACTGCAGTTCAAAAGAGCAATTCAGACTGACTGCTAGTGCAAGCACCCCTATGTCAGCCAGGGGAGATCCTGTAATTTGCTATTCAACAACTGTTTTTTTCCATTGATTGGGTAGGGATTGAGGATCTGGTGGCCCAAGGTTGTAGAAAGTCTCTGTTTCTCACTGATTTTTTGAATTCTAGTTGCATACTCTGAGCATTAGTGTCTCAAGGTCATCTTCACCTGGGCTATTTGGATGACCAAAGTGGTAAAATAGTCAGTTTGATCCAGAGCAAGACAACTTCAACCTGGAAAGTCAGTAGACCCAGACATTGTTCTGGTGTCTCCCACAGGCTCTTTGGGTTGCCAACTCTCCTCCCTGCCTCCGGTTTCCCCCCATGCAGTGGAAAGGCAATGCTCCAAAGCCACTTCCCCCTGTAGCAGGGACACAGGGAAGAAAGTCACACAACAGCCCTTTTGACATCACACGGCTGCCACGTCACGTCACCAGCAGCAGATGGGTAGACACGGTGAAGCTGCCAGCTTGCCTCCAAACTATCCATTACCAACACACTGGACTTTTCCAAACCCATGTTACTGGTGCGAGGCTCAGCGAAGGCAGCCGTTCTTGGACAGAAAGCCTGGGATGATTTCACTTTGCAAAGTGTTTCAGTCAGCAGCCAACCAGACTTTTACTGAGTATTCAGCATTTTATTTTTTATACAGAAATAAATGGCAAAATTCCCACGATCTTCAAAGGAGAGTACAGCCCTGAGTCCATATGTAATGCATTACTATTAGATGGAAATACTTGCTGGGCTCTGTTATTGGTGAGATTCAGAGTTTTATTTTTAACCGCTGTATTTTATTTTATTTTATTTTATTTTGGCCCTGCAAATAAACTTTTCAGTTTATTCAAGGAAAGAAATAAAATCTGGTCCAGGACAGTTTAGTCTATGGCTCTTTCCATAGTATGAAAATCCAGAGATTTGGAGCAAACTGTATTCCCGAACACAGACTTGGGAAAGGAGGGGTGGTGGTAAAATCAGCTCTACTTTGCAGCGCCGATCCCAGTTTCAAACATAATCACCTTCAAATTTTGCAGATTGAATCTGCTGAAACAGAAGAGGTGGGTTTGCTGGGGAAGAAGCAGACCAGAAAAAATAGTTGACGCGATCAGGTGAAGCCGTGCTGGGAGGAAGGGGAGCGCAGGCAAGCGCAGTGCTCTCCGGCACGGCTGCAGCTGCAGGCGACGCGGGAAGGGGTTGGCCGAGCAGCAATTTGCACAGGTCACGGCTGAATCCAGCCCTCGTGAAACGACCGTGCTGTGACCGCCAGGCTGCTTTAAAGCCCTGCGTGTGAGCGTGGGATCCGTGGGTGTTTCTGGAGCCAGCAGCTGCATCCAGAGCTGGCTGCTTTCCCCCAGGGCCCTCCTCACCTGCGCATATACTTCATCGCAAACGCAAACTGCAGACCGGGATCCTCAAAGGGGTTGCCAGCAACTGCAGGCTGATTTATGAGCTGCTGTCAGATGCGATGCGATAGAAGGAGGTTTGCAAGCTTCCCAGGGAGACCAGGTGGCTCTGAAGAAACCTCTGTAGGTCAGGGCTGTTGGTGGTAAGTGCCCTTGGCTAGTTACAGCTTGGAAAATTGTACTTTCTGCAGCTGAACATCTGAAGGAACCCGAGACCGGGAGGAAATGGATGGGCGGTGATTCTTCATGACCCCGTCTCTTCCAGACAGGAGCTGGATTGCTGGGGGCAAGTTATTCCCTAATTGAGCATTACCGGCATTAGTGCTGTAGCAGACCCAGCAGGCCGCGTTAGGGGCCATGACCATGTTCAACCACATGAACCGAAAACAAAGTAATCATCATGTGCATTTTGAGAGACGGTGGTAAATACAGCGAGCAGATGTGAGGAAGAGGGCAAAGGGAAAGGCTGCGATAGAGCCTCTCACTCTCCTCTGAAGCACCTGCTTGTGGTCACAGCTGTAAGTAGAGTGCTTGATGCTGGGACTTCTCTAATATAGTGATTTCTTTGTGCTTGGCCCAAGACCAGCCAGCTTCCCTGGGTCAGCAGTCGGCAGTAGGATGTGCAGTGCACTGAGCAAAGGGAGAGGCAGAAGCCCCGCGTGGGGCTCCCTGCTTATCTCATTCGAGAACAGCGTAGGTGCCCGGAGTGAGAGAAATAAATCCTACCCCTTTGTCCGTGAATACGTCTCCAAGGATCAGCGCCAGAATTATGGTTTCTCAGCATCTCTGCTGAAAAGCTCCGGACCAGCTTTGCAAGTGGGGTGGGCAGATGGCATCCAGCTGAAGGACTCCGTGGCACCATTTGTCATGGTGAAGAGCCACCACGCTAGAAACAACCTTCTTGGCTTGTTGCAGCCCTGATATTGCAAGTGGCAAGGCCATATGCTGTCTCCCACAACCTGTGAGTCTGTTCGCATCTCATGAGGAGCTATGCTGAGATGCTAGGAGAGCTCCCTGTTTATATGGTATGGCTTATAAAGTTCTGCATTTGTCACTCCATGTGTGTGTCTCATGCCGGGTTTCAAGTCTGTGATAGGTCTCTTTGGTTGCCCAGGAAGGTCAGGATCCTTCTTGGCCAAAACTCTCACCCTCACGTTTGATCATAGTTTCATTCTGGTTTTGGTGGGAAACCAGGTTTTGGACAACCTTTTATAAAAATGCCTTTTTCTTGGTGTCCCTCTCTCCCCCATTCTTTACATTTTAATTTGAACAGGCCTAGACCTTCCACACACTGACCCAGGCACCGATATGGATCCAGATGTTCGCACTGGGATCTGACCTACAGCAGGCAAACACTGAGCCCAGGGCACACAGAAATGTTCCCAGAGCAGAAATCCTAGGATGAAATGCTCTATGCAGTTTGCCCAGAAGTGGGAGTTTTCCTCCCAGGAAAACTTTTTCTCCAGGGGCTCAGGCTGCTACAAAAGAAGAACCCTTTTTGCTGGAAGTGTATCTGTGCACCCATGTATCTGTACCTGTGCAGAAATGCCAGCCATGCAAAAAATAAAATACTCACCAAAAAAATGAAGTATTCACCAAAAAATGAAATGTTCTCCAAGAACTGAAGTATTCTCCAAAAATCCATCCCAGCCATCTTTTCCAATTTGTACTGCCTTGCTCTGCTTTGTGTAAAGGCCATAGGGACCCCTCTGAGTAAGGGAATGGAACGGGTGCTGGCTTGGCTACATCCTCCTGCACTCGCCCCGGAGGATTGCTCACGTACAAGGCGACGGAGGGGAATCGCTCGCACCAAATTGCTGACTGACACCACTGGCGATGAGGGCATGGGGCCGAGCTGTGCCAGCCCACAAGCAAACCCGAACGGCCGGCTGCCCCCAGCCCTGGCGCTGCCAGGAGAGGAGATGCCGATCTGCCGTGCCGTTGCCCGAGCAAGCCAGGCTTGTTGTCAATGATGGATGCTGGCACGTTCCCCTGCCGTGTCCCTCGGAGAGGGCGAAGGGGACTCGGCTGGCCGAGCCATCTCTCCCGGGCTCACGTGGAGCGAGGGATGGCTGTGGCGGGTCCCCGTGGTGTCCCCGCGGCTGCCACCGTCTCGCCGCTAATAGGATCAGGGCTTGGGGAGGGAGCCCGGGTGGCTGCTTGACGTCAGCCCTGTGTTTCTGTGCCTGAGGAAGAGTCAGCTCATTGCAGGGCATGTGAGAGAGAAACCCGAGCTGTCGCGGTACCGGAGCTGGATGCAACGCAGCAGGGGAGGGTGAGCAGCCAGGCTTCCCCCGGGGTCCTAGCCACGTTTTGCCGCAGGGTTGCCCTCTGGATCTACTCCGTGCCGTCCTTAAGTAGAAATCCCTCCTCAAAGAGGTTTGCGGGGCGCTGTGAGTTAAACGCGACTCCTCCTTGGCCCCCTGCCCGCTGCTGAGTTCAGGCTATGAGTCAGGGAGCAGGGGAAGGCAGCCAGGGGATGCAGTCATGCTAAGGGGGAGACTTGCACTCCAGAGCCTTCCTTACCCGTGATGGGTGGTTGGAGGTGGCTTTTGTAGGTGGACATGCCCCCCCTGGAATGCCACTGCTGGGCCCTGTCATACTAGAGACTTGGGAGTTACCGCAAGGCAGGGGGTCCGGGCAAGGGACCCCAACACTGGGCTTAACGTTGAGCTGCAGAAAACCTCCATCCCTCACTGTATCTGGGAGCACCCTGCCTTCTCTGGGATGCTAAAGATAGCTCATGTGCCCTTACATCAGCTGGCCAGCGTCATCTGGTCCTACCAAGGGGACACATAGACCCGCTGGACCTGCCAAGCCCTTGGCTCACGTCAGTAACCACTCTCCACGTGGCAGCTTTGGAAAAGAGAAGGAGGTGTTTCAAGCCACTTACACATTTCCCTGGGCCTGGTTGTGAAAAACCAGCTCTTGGCTGCTCTGCATGGAACCAGCTGGAGATCCTGAGGGAAGCTGGGAGTTGAGCTCTTGTAGCAGATGCCTATCTGTGCCCTTACTCCTGTGGCTGCTAGGTAATGGGGAAAGGACTAGATAGCTGTGCGGGGAAGCACCCTTTCCAGAGCTAATTAAGTGACTTCATTTTGCTGGGGACAGACTTTTTAGTAGGGCCTGCAGCTATAGGACAAGGGGTAATTGCTTTAAATTAAAAGAAGATAGATTCAGACTATGTATAAGGAAAAAATGTTTTACGAAGAGGGTGGTGCAACCCTGGAAGAGGTTGCCCAGAGAGGTGGTAGGTGCCCCATCCCTGGAAACATTCGAGGTCAGGTTGGACGGGGCTCTGAGCAACCTGATCTAGTTAAAGATGTCCCTGCTCATTGCAGGGGGTTGGACTAGGTGACCATTAAAGGTCCCTTCCAACTCAAACCATTCTGTAATTCTGTGATTCTATGAAGTGCATCTTGGCCTGCTTTGTGTAAACCAGGGTAGAGTACATGAATGCAAAGCGGGGGACCAAGAGACCCACCTATGGCAAAGTGGGAGGCAAAGCAGAGCTGGTCCCAGCATGGGCAGGGAGCTTGGTTCTGCCGCAGCTTTGGGAGTGACCGACACAGGGTGCTGTGCACGCATGAACTGGATCCAAGTGGGGCTTGACAGCAAGCTACAAATCAAACCCATACATCTGGGGCAAGGAGCTGCTCTAAGATTCACCAGCTTTGCCTTATTTAAAAATCCCCAAACTGGGACACTCTGCAGTCCTGACCCCCTTCAGGATGCTTCATTTAGAGAGAATACTGTTTCCCTCTCCTGAAATCACATAAACTCCAGAAACCAGGGAAGCTGGCATCTGCTTGGATAATTTGGCTGACTGAGCATGACTTTGATTCATTTATTTTTTGAGAGGGAAATATCTGGCTCAACTGGAGACTAATTCCCTCCCTCTCCTGAGATTGTCTTTAACAGCTAAATCTCAGCTCTCTCGCTCGCTCTCATACCCCTGGAAACAATTGAATCAATTCCTTGTTTATAAAATGCCTGTGTTTGTGTACAGTTGACAAAATAAAACCTGTCTTCTATTTTCCTGCCAGATCTCAACAGCATTAGTCTTTGAGGAAAATTTTCACTTTATTTTGTGTGTGTTTTGCACTCTCCAGCTGCAAGAAAGATGCACCTTTAGAGAAATGGGAAACGAAGTCCAGAGCGAGATATGCTACTCGCATTAAGGAATTCAGGTCCTGACCTAAATCCATTTTTCATCCAAACCTGAATCCAAATACACCTCATTTTCAGAAGCTGATAGCTGGAGCTGGACTTGAAACACATGACAGAGACATCTCTATCACAGATACAGATCTGCCTTAATAGCTGTTTTTCAGGTATCTGCTGACCCCCCACATCCCTCTGCCTGAGATTCATTTTCTCTGACCTTAGTCGTCTGATGGTGCGGAGGATTCACGCTCTTTCAGACTGAGCAGCGGGATGGCATGAAGCAATCTTCCCTTGCAGGAAGGGTTCCTCTGATCTATTTTGGATGTCTGCTTTGGGTGAGAACAACCTCACCAGGACCTCACAAACCTTTAAGAGGGCCTGGGGGTAACTTGCTTTCATGAAGATACTCACCTTTGGTCCAAAAATACCATGACTTGGTGCTGGAAAAGCACTGCACAGCTACATCTGCTAGGCACATGTGAGAGTGGGGCAGCCAGGGCTCACCACGGACAGGGTATGCGAGGAGGACCTGGGATGCTCCGTCTGAAGGACCCAAAAGTTGTGCCTCTGCGCAGCATTTCAGATGCGCCTCTCTGCTGCGGAGAGTTTCAGACTTATATTGAGACCAAGAAATGAAAAAAGTACCTATATTTGTCCAATGTAAAAGTAACACCGTATGGTTTAATCAGTTCGTCTCCATGTTCTAATGTCAGGCTGGCAAAACATCCCAGCTTCTCCCGGACCCAGGACAGTCACCCTTGGCAAACACAGCTCAGCACTAGCATGAGATTTGGCTCTCCCATTCAACCTTTGACCCCCAACCTTGGCATGCTTTGCTGCTGCCAACAATGTTCCCAGGGTTCAAGGTAAGTCGTTGCCTTCACCCTGAGGCTTTGCTCTCACCAGAGACCAGCCTGGCACAGCCATTCTGCCCCAGTCCCTCCTAGAAAGAAGCAGGGATTGTGAAAAGCAAAATGAGTGCACACGCAGAGCCATTCTGGCACAACCATGATGCCTTTAATTCACATCCTCCGTTTGTTTGAAATAACATCCTCATGAAGGCAAGCTGTAAATTCGGTTCTGCCAAAAAATCAAGTTAATCGCTGCATTTCTTAATGCTCATCAGACAGAGTTTGCTCCTGGCTTTCCAGCTCTGAGAAGGTGCCTCTACCAGGTTTTCTGTACCTCGAGTTACCTGATAGCCAGTCACATCAGGGTACTACTTCTGTGAAAATAAATTTTAAAAAAATACTTCCCATGCCAGGATCTAGGCTGCAGAGAGCAATCTAGGGCAGTTTTTACTAACTGATGGGTTTTGACTGCCTGGGGAGGTTGTAAAACACGTCAAATAGGTGGTCGTGGGTTAGAAGAAACAGTGTTAGCCAGCAGCAACATGGTACCTCCTGCATAGGAAATGAGAAAGACCTCAGTTACTGGTTGCAAGAGGCCACACTAGCCAGGGAGCTGCTCAGTATCTTTAATTGCTTTCAGCACTCAGTCCCTGCGCCTTGGGTGCACCTTTTGCCTCCAGAGCTGGTAAGCCCCACACTCCTTGCCTGGAGGGACTGAGCTTCTGCTGTACAGACTGGCTGGAAACTGCTCCCAGCACGAGGGAGTTTGAAAAGTGCCAGTACATTTAAAAAAAATGGCGTGAGAAGAAGCCTTATCTCCCAGCTTATAGAACGTGTAGCTATTTTTACCTCAGCATACCTAATTTTTATGTGTAATCTAAGGTAAACACACCACAAAGGCAAGGTAGTGCAGTTGTAGTCAGCAGTAAACTTTGCAAAACCAGCTCCAAGGAAGGGATAATCTTTCCCTTGTCTAGTTTGTTTGGAAAGAAAATTGAACTTGCTTGTTCTCATTGTGTGCTTACCTGTTGTATGCACGTTGGTTCTCAGTGGTACAAAGTACAGCTTTTTCTGCAGTGCAAATCAGTCTATAAACATATTCACTTGCTTTTGCTGCTTTCTTAAGTGATTAAAAAAACCCAAACCCTATCTTTGCCAAAAGGGCATTTTCAGCTCAGTTTTGCTGCAAATGAAAGAAGTTAAGCTCTGTATTGTAGTCAAAGAAGAGACTTTATTTCTATTTCTTGTGAACATTCATGGTACAACCTGTGTGAAGCAGGAATATTTTCTGCTACATCTCACAGTCAGGGACTCTATGGTTTGTGTTGCAATCAGCACAGCAGTGCAGCCCCCTCCCCTTGTTTGCAGGGGGAGACATTTCTACAAGGCAGGTGGGCAAATTAATAATGTTCAGAATTGAGCCAGGCGTGCAGCCTTGTAAAACCCATTGCTTAAAGGTGCTTCTGCTCTGGAGATCAACAATAAAAGAGAAAACCCATGCTTATGACTAATTCATTGGGTTGATACAGAGTAAAGTGATGTTGTAGAAACAAGGACTATCTCTAACAGATGGTTAAAACCATATCAGCGGGAACATTTATAGGTGGCTATATCTATTGACTGATGAAGCATTTATGAAAACACATAATAATAACGTCATAATCCTTTACTACCTATTGAAAGTCCCGTGGTATGAACTATTCCTGGAAAAAGACATCTCACCTTTCATTAAAAAATAAGATGATGGGATTTTTTTGGCCTTTTCCCTTGCAAAGGTGGTCTGGATGGTACAAACCACTCTGATGGAAGGGAGAAGATGAGACACGTGAGCTCTCTGCAAGTAGGGGCTGGTAGG
The DNA here is from genome assembly GCF_900496995.4 of Aquila chrysaetos chrysaetos. Classification (NCBI taxonomy): domain Eukaryota; kingdom Metazoa; phylum Chordata; class Aves; order Accipitriformes; family Accipitridae; genus Aquila; species Aquila chrysaetos. The sequence continues at coordinate 73,266,348 of NC_044006.1, read as the reverse complement.
ACCCAAGTGACACAGCCATGCCCTTTCCTGTCCTCCCAACCCTTGTCCTCCCAAAACTTAACAGAGAGCAAGGCAGTGAGGTTTTGGGGTCTGCCCTCAGCAGCCACTTAGTTATGATTTTTGAGCCAAACCGGTGAGATGTGGTCACAGAAGTGTGTAGGGTGAGGTGAAAGGACTGGTGAGGGGAACATGTCTGGCACCTCTAATCCATCTGCTTAGAGCTATTCTCATGGGAAAAGCACATCAGAGCTGAGTCCACTGTGCCAGCATGCTTCCTTGTGAGATTCGCAGGGGCTCCAGACCCTGATGACACCACCACAAGGCTACTTCTTCTTACAGCATTTCAGCTTCTGACTGGAAAACATCATGGAAAGGAGAGAGGAAAAAAAAAAGCCACAGGCAAATATTTCCTTTTTAAGCACTGATTCCACATATGTAGGTTACTCTGGGGCTGCGGAGGTGGAATATGTTTTCCCCTCTTGGTTTTTCCTCATCCCTAACCTCTCGGTCCTCTTCAACGTTTTCTTTCTCTCCATGGTTACTCTACACAAACAATTTCCCTGCTGACACGGTCAATGCAAAACTGCCATAAATATGCGCTGCAGATGCAACGTATTACTCACCCGCGGGGTGACTCATCTGGAGCAAGTTGGTGAAGAGCCATACTGGGGCCTGTGAGTCAGCAAGGCTGGTTTGCTTTTGAGCTCACACCTACAGGGAATGGAAGCACATCTCAGTGCCTTTTGTGGAAACCCAGGGAGCCCCGCACGGGTGGCCCTGATGGCTCATTCGGGAGATTACTGGAAATCGGGGGAGGAAAGGATTCAGTCGGTTTTCCTGTTGTCGCTGGCAGAAGGAGAGGGCTTGTGTAATGAGAGGGTGGCCACTGTGATCAGATATGGGCTTCGAGCCTGAGCCTTCCCATGCTGAGAGCCCAAACCTCAGTCACTGGAAGCCAAGAAGATGTTAGCACCTGAAGGAGGGCAGGCACAGCAGGCTGCAGGTAGCAGAGGGAAAGCCGTACAGGCACTGTCTCTTTTTTTAGGGCAGAAAGCAAGCTCCATGTGGTGAGCCCATAAACCATGAATTTTCTTGTGGTGCTGACCCTAACTCAGCCACAGCTCAAATGTGTCCTGACTCTGTATGGTCTCAGCATCCTCAGGATGCGCAGAAGTATCCTCTATTTACCTATTACTGTGGTCTGTTGATTCCCAGATATTAGATCATCATTCACAAGAATTCAGGGAGCCTGCCCCAAAACGATAAGGTTTTCACAATGACAGATTAAAGCAAATTTTGCTTAACAATATAATCAGTCGCTACAAAGGATAAAGCAAGGCAGATATGGCATAGGAAAGTTATGTGTAGAACTGATGGGAACCATATGCAAATGTGAATGCGGACTAGAAATAAACCCAAATGTAAAATAAGGAAACATATATACTTACAATCGAAAGGGAAGTGTTGTGTTGTTTTCTTTCTTTCTTTTTTTTTTTTTTTTAAAGGATAATAGGGAAATTGACTACTAGAAATTTGGCATAAGTGTTGCGATTAATTTTCATGCAAGGCTGGGGCATCTGCAGGTGGAGGACATTGTATGAATGCCAGCTTGGGGACAGGAATGCAATCGGGCCATCAGATCCCTCTTTTATTTTCCTAAGAAATAATTTAAAATATTCTCATCTAGCTGAAGCAGCCTCATCTAGCTGAAACAGATGGCTACAATCACACCATTTTATCTTAATCCGAATAAGGAAAAATTTGTTTCCTGGCTTCATGACACTCAAGCTGTTTCTCTTAGCCTTTTCCCCAGGAAGAGCCCCAAACACTTCACACCTTTGACGTTCTCAGGTTCTTTACCTACTGGCCAAACTAACTCATTCTAAATTTCCCTAAGCCGTCCATAACAGTTCAGATATGCTAATCTACAATTCATATTCTGCGCTATCTCCAGCAGTTATCATATATTGCTTCGTAGATGATACTGTGCTAAGTGCTATATTGAGGCCTTCTGAAAGAGTTAGGCTTAAACAGGGTGTCTAAAGAGTGTAAAGCCCTTCTAGGTAATCGTTTGTAGATTGGTCTGATCATGCCAGGTCCAACTTGTACTCATTCCACTCTGCTGAGCAAAGCTGGCCGGTGCTGCGATGCCCACCGTGCTTGGGCTGGCTGGCACTCAGAGAGCCCTGAAGCTCAGCTTTACCTTCATCCAGGCTTCTGTGTTGCCAAAGCGGTTGGTTTGCAGAATGAGCTTAAGATCCAGGATTAGCTGGGGGCATAGCCCCAAAGCCCGGGGGCTGCATCGTCTGCGGGAGCATTCACCCCAGCACCCTGCAGTCAGGGGGCCGTGAGGCACCTCTGGGTTATGGTATCTCCTGCTCTTGGCCGTGGCATGCAGCACTGTTGCCTCCTTTTCAGTGAAGAACTGTTTCCGAATCTACATTGTCAGGCTCCAGAAAGGGTTGGCTCACAGCCTGTTGTATAGAGGAGATAAAGTTAGATGATCCCTTACACGCCGTGAAATGCTCCATGAAACTTTGTAGGGGATAGAATATGAACCTCCTTTAAATAGACTCCCTGTGACTGCCTGGGGCCTGCGTTTCTCATTAAGATTGCTTTTGGTTTTGATGAGCAAGGGATTCTTGGGGAGCGTTGCTCCTCTTCTCTCTTGTATTTAAATCCCTCCTTCAATTCTCCACCACGCCGTGTCTTGGCTGTTGTGGTGACACCTTTGTGGGACTCTCGCTAACCACCACCCTCAGAGCGGCTGGTTTGGTTCCCAGATCAACTGTACCTTGCTGGGTTCCCCCCTTCGGTGCCCGGGCTCCTCTCCACATTGGCAGGAGGTGATGCCTTCACACAAACCCACTCTGAGCCAGAGGAATGGCTTGCTGGATGCAGAGGCAGAAGCATGAAGACATTTGTCAGGCTTTTTGCAATGGGGAGGGTTTGAGGGTTATTTAACCATCAGCTGCTGCCAAAGCCGATATGGTGCAGTAGAGCATGGATTAGTTTTTGTTGTGCTTTCCAGAGGGCAATTAACAGTCTGAGGAGATGTTAAGTGGACTTGGGTGGAAAGGGAAGGCCTGCTGCATGAAAAGAGCAGGGCTGAGAAAAGGAAAAGCTCTCCTGGGGGAAGTGGAAGAAGGGTGCAGGCATCCTTCAGACCACTTGTCGGCCTGGGAGCCATGGACTGCTTCCAAGAGGTCCAAGAGTAGTAGCTAAGAAATGCACGTTAGTAGGCTTTATTTTGCTTTGCGGGAGTCTGCTGCACAGCTGGAAAATGTAATTAGGTCCTTGTGCTGGCTGCACACATGCTGCTCCAGGCTGAGATTAGAAGGGGAATCTGGGAACAGGTTAGGCACAGGCTATGCTGCAGCGGCAACATACTTGCTGTGAATCTAAGAGGATAAGATTTGTCCCAGAAGCCACCTTCTCTTGACCTCAACCATTTGCCTGGCATGTCTCAGGCAGTCAGAATCGTTTGTTGTAACATCTCATCTATGCCCCTCACTTTGGGTAGAGTGCCCAACCATTTCTACAGCGTGAACATCAAGTTTACATGATAAATTGGGAGTTCTAATGAAGAAGCAGACTTGCAGGAAGAGAATAAGACAGAGAGAATCCCAAGCAATAGGACCACCTCCACAGGAGATGTTGTCCCCTGATATGGGGGTAAGAAACAGAGCTGAAAGAGGACAGTGTCTAAGCAAGGAAGGTCTCTTCCCAGTCAGTGAACTGGTGTGGAGAGACCCCAGGTTTGCATTTCCTGCATATCCTGTGTGGTTAGTTGCCGCTGCTGGAGAATGCTCCTTCCCAGAGCCAGGTGAAGGATTCAGAAAATTTTGTTACCAGCATTCTTCCTCCATCTAGCAAGTAAACAGAATACAGAGGGTCTTGTTCTCTGGCGATGCCTCCAAATAAGAGATACTCACCTGTCACTACAATCAATCATTCTTTCAAGCTGTAAAGAGCTGTACTTTTATCTATACATTCAGATTTTTCTCTAGAACTAAGTGGGAATAGTCAGTACATTTCCATGTAAAAGAGCTCTTGTTCTTACATTATTGCTTTGGTTTTTTTTTTTTTTTTTTTTTTTTAAACCTGGAGAAAGTCCAACCAAGAACAATAGTAAGACTCCAAAGGTTACAAAGTCAAGCACCCTGGTGCTAGAAGCTGCCAGAAATCAGGCTGTTCACATCGGTTCAGTTTGATCTCCTATTTTGATTTCTTTTTACAAGATCCCACATATTTAAGCAGAGGGCCCCAACCTCACTCAGTGCACCGGTTGGACAGTGAACCAGGCAAAGTGCGCCATAAGGCAAATGCTTTCTCTTGTGATTAAGGTACAGTGTGGGTATCCAGGAGAGGTAAATTATATTCTTGGCTTTGCTACCACCTTTTGTTTGATGTTGACTTGGGTGAGATAGTATCATAATGGAAGCATACGAAGTGGCTGAATTATGGTGGTGGCTTGGCAGGGTGAGTTATGGCCTTCTCCACTGCAGTTTTTTTGGTCTGTACTTTGCAACCTTTGTGTTCTTGTAACCGAGCTTTTTCATAGCACACATTGTCTTGGAGGACTAGGTAGATCCCTGTTTTATTTAGTGTGCTCAAAAGAAAACAGTATCTTGGTGATCGCTGGCTTGCACAGCTCATTGTGATCGTGCCTTTCTCCACTTGAGGGCGATGTGACCTGATTCAGTACATACAAGAGGCAATTCAGTGGGAAATTAAGATGGCAAAATTTTAGCATCTAACGTTGGGTGTCCAAATGAAGTCTAGGCATCTGAGTTCCTGCTGTAGTTGGTGGAGATTCAGTCAATACAGCCGCTGGAGTCTGGAGGGAAAGTCAGCTTTCTCTAGAGTAGACAGGCATCAGCTGAGCGCAAGAACTGCTACCTGCACTCACTTGACTGTATTGGGTAGGGTTATGACTCGCTTCCCACCGTAATGCCTCGTGTCTTTGAGACAGCCCCGAGCCCCCCAGATGGGCTCCCGCTGCTGCCCCAGAAGGGTCTTCCAAATGGTTGCATCTGCCAGTTGTGTACAGGTATGTTGGCTATGCTGAGCCATGTCAAGTGGCACTGGATATCTAATTGAACAACCAAACCAAGGCCCAGATCTCTCCTCATGATTATGGGAACTTGGACATTTAGCTCATGTGTCGACAGAGGCACTCAGCTACCTACATTTAAGGGTCTTGTTTTCAAGCTAAGCTCTACCCAGGGTTATTGATGTTGAAGAATGGAAGACGTCCAATTGGATGTGGAAATGCAGGACATTTTTGCTAAGGGGACTGCATGCCCACCTCTCAGTGGGACCGTAAGGAGGGCACTTTGTGGGTCAAGATCCCAGATCACGAAGAAGTTGATGAAGTTGACTGAAAATACAGGTGATGATCCACTGCCAGGTTGCATAGTCAGGTTTTGCTACAAAATATGTGGCAACGGGGCTTTTTAAAGACATAAAACTTTGCTTTGTAGAGGCCCATGATACTCCTTATGGCAAGAAATATATTTCAGGTTTCTGCAATCAAGCAACACACTTTCTTTTTATAGTCCAGGAAAGCTACCTTGCACTGCAGTAATACGGGAATATGCAATGACTGCCTCATAAATGTTAGTTGATCTAAATGATCTGCCTTAGTTATGTCTGTTTTATCTGTCAGGTTGATCAGCATTTACCTTTCTTGTTTGCAGAAGGAACAGGAGAGAAATATTACAGATGGAAACATTTCAGTCCACTTAAAACTACATGAAACTAAATTAGTGTTATAGTGGCAACTGAAGCAGACATTGCTAATTAGCAGCAGCTTAAAATACCTAGACAGCAACGGTCTGTAATGAAATAAATAGATCACTATTGTCCCTAGCAGTAGGGAAAGTGTTGTAGGGCACCAGATATCCATGGCAGAATCCTAGGAACTCATGTTTCCTTCTGAAGCTTGCCTCCCATGACCACGTTCAGAGTCTTCACAGGTTCAGTTTCCTTCCTAAAGTCAATTTTCACACCTAACACTTGAATTTTTTGAAGCAGAAGGGTCTATATTCTGCCTTACTGGGTATAAATGTTGTTCTGAGGTGGTGAGAGCTGCATAGAAAGTACCCTTTTTTTGGTCAGCGGGAACAGGAAAAGATCGAGTCCCAGGTCTTGGAGCAGGTCCCAGAACTACATATGCTTATCTCCTTGAAACCAGTTGAAGTTTAGACCTGTAACAAAGAGTTGGGTCCCAAAATACCTCTGTGGGTATCCCCAAATATCTCTTATCTAGTTCCTTGGGTCTGGTCATCTTCTGATGGCCGATCTAATAACACTTTGGTTGAGTTATAGCTGTCAAGGATTTGGTTTGCTTTGGGAAAAGAAAGGAAACTAAAGTGCTTTCTTAGTAATTCATTTGTGTGTTAGTGGGTTAAGAAAATGGTTCTTAGATCATTTGTTTCATGTGTGCCTCTCAGTTCTCAGACAAGGTACTGCTGTTCTCTTAGCCTTTGATATGGGACAAAAGTAATAACAGAAGGGAATTAGTAAAGGAAAAACAACTTCCAATGGGGAGATTTCACACTGGCCTGTGGACCTCACTCCCACGGGATTGCAGAGAGGCCAAGAGCTGAGCAGGGCTCATGACAACTGGAAAGTGTCTGTCCTTGCTTAGGTAATTGTTCTGGGTCTGACAGAGGCAACCCTTCCAAATACACATCGTGGAGCTCCCCGACCTTGTCTGTGGTCTTGCATTTTCTCCCCCCACACGCAGCAATAGTTCTGCTTACCTGCATCCCAGTGAAGCCATCCAGAAAGCCCTGGCACTGTGGTGGCTGACCCTCCAACCATCTGCCAGTAACAGCAGGAGCCTTCTGGCTGCCTTGTTCTGGGAAGCACATGGTGACATTCTTGCAAGAGGGACTTCTGCTGAGCAATCGCCGTGCAGAAGGCTGAATTTACTGGCTACGTCTTAAAAGCTTCCACTGTAGTGCTGAAGGTAATGGGAATATACGTTCCTGCTTGCTGCTGATTTGACATCATGCCACGTGGGGGAGGTGTTGGAAATAGGCAAATACTACAGAATTTGGAAAAAAAAAAAAAAAAAAAAAATCACTCTGAGTTGAAAAGGAGGAGAGCCAGGAAAGGAAATACCTCAGGCAGAGAATTACTACTTCTGTATCAAAGCCAGCAGCTCCTTACGTTAATATTTAACACCCAGGAGAGCTGAGGGGGAGGATGCTGAGAATGGGTGAAGTTTTTCAAAGGCACCCAATTTCTAGTGATTTTCCTTGGGTGCATTTTGCTAGTGAATATTCAGTTTGATGAGAAATGTGACTTTTGGTCATCAGAAGCACATTTACACATTCAACTGCAAATTGCTGAACACTTTCAGCTGGAAAGTAAAGTGTGGAAAGCGGCTGGAAAGGGAGGTGATACCAACCCCTACAACCAAAATCCAGCACTCATTGCTGCTGCTTTTCGTACTAGAAGTCAAACTAAAGTGTTTCAGGAGAAGAGAAGGCAAAAGGAGGAGGCAGCTTTTTGCTGTGTTTAGCTACCTAAAGGAGAGCTATTGAGAAGTAGTGTGCAACAAAAGAAGATGAAATGGGCACAAGCTGCAGCAGGGGAAATTCCTTTCAGACATAAGGAAAAGCGTCTTTCTCATGAGAGCACTGAAGCACTAGAAGAGAAGCTCAGAGAGAGTGAGAAGTCTCTGTCTTTGGAGATAACCAAAACTCAACAGAGCAAGGTCCTAACAACTAGATATGACCTTGAGCCTAGATCTGCTTTGATCAGGGCATTGAGCTACAGACCTCCAGAGGTCCCTGGCAACCCAAATTATTCTCCAATTCTGTGAAGCTGAGACAGAGATTGAATAAAATGAGGAAAAAAGTTCCCCATTTCCCCCTCATTCCTCTCCCTTCAGCACAGCTGGAGGCTACTGTTCTTGTGCTTTGCCATGTTTTTTGCTTTTAATACTCCTGGCCCATACAGGGTACTAATATCCATTTTGCTGCTTTGCTTAATCAATTAAGCTAGTTTGAAGTTATTTCAGTCCCCAGTGATGCTGTCTGCGTCAGTGACAGTGAAATCAATTGCACTGCAACAAGAAGCACTCTTATTGCATTGCCAGCACTTATCAGGATGTCTTTTGATGCTACAGGGACAGGGAAACAAATAAGACAAGGGCCAGACAAGGTACAAGGTAGGTCTACAAGCTCACCAAGGGAAAGATAACAAGAAGGAGAAGTTATTGGGAGGGTTGAAGCTGGTTGTCGAAGTGGCATGGTACATGCGTAGGGATCTGCTCCCTCCCTCTGCTCCCTTAACCCATCTTGTTGGTAGGAATGGTATATCCTGAGGTGCCAAGACTGGATCTAGGCTATAGGAGGCCAATCCTGTTATCCAAACCAGCACCATGACAGTTCACCTGTATCTGGTAAGGAGCTGCATCCAGGTCTTCTTCTCAAAAAAGGAGCAATATTTTTTTTTTTGCTTATTTGGTGGTGGTGTGCAGGAATCCAAGAGGCACAGTTTAGTTTTGGGGCAGGGACGTGTAGGGGCTTTCTCTTGCTGCAAAACACTTAGGCGTTTTGGAGTTCTTAATTAGCTCGGGGCTTGGACTCTGCACCAGAGGCAGGAAAGCGAAACAGTCCATTGCACTGGGTGTTAACAGGGCAAATGCATTAAGAGTGCTTGTCACATGTTTGGATACTGTGGGGCTCTGGGCCTGATCCTTCCTGCTGACTCCAGTGGGAAATCCCACGGACTGACTTCGTTTGGCCTGAGGTCACCTCCCATCCCTGTAAGTATCTGGAGAGTTAGGAAAGGGCCAGGACTCAGAGTCAAACGAAACACTTGCTGGCATGTCTGTCTTTTTTTGCACTGGTAAAAGTCCTGTTTGAGTGGATCCAGAAGGCTTTTGCCCCAAATATTTACAATATGCTGCTAAAAGGAACTGCCGGGTGTGACCTGGGGGCCTTCTCTCCACCTCTTTGCCTGAGGGACATCCGAAACAATGCAAAGGATCTGGATTTCCTCCCAGGCTGGTCTCTGCCTGGGGAAGGGATTAAAGAAAATGAACCACAGACAGAAGATGTCCCTTATATTACTTAATACAGCCCGCTGCAGTTGGCAGGAGAAGAACCTGTAGCGGATGGACCAGCTGAAAGCTCTGCTGGTGAACAGCCTTCCTACAGCTCTTGGAAAGGGCTGGGACGTGGAGTGGCCAGACCCTCGGCCACGTGCTGGGTTGCTGCAGCCAACTCAGACCCTGAATTGCTGTGGGTCACCACATCTGCTTTGACTTCGGTGCAACTAGTGAGAAAAAGGGTGGGAAGCTGGTCCTTTGTCATTTATCGGAGGAGGGTATGTTTCCTCTGGAGTTTTTGAGTCCTCCAGTGAATCACAGAGAAAGCTCTATTCCTGCCCAGCACTGCTCTTCTGTAGTTTCAAAAGAAACTGTGCAAAAATGTTCATTCTTTTATTTGTAGAGTCTGTCCCAGTAGGACTTTATTGGTGTCTCTCCTCTTAAATTCAGAGACTTTTTCCTGGCTTAAAGGTAGCTGGTAATTGGCTTACAGCTGCCTCTCCACAGGAAATTGCAGTATCATATTCCCTTTTATGTTGCTGCATCGTGGAAACATTCCCCTGGATTTCAGGGAAAAGGAAGAATGAAAAGGTGAGAGTGGGGTAGAAATCTACCTCTGTTTGGTCCTGAGTCTGCTGCTGCTTTCCCTGAGGATCAGAGGGGATCAAGCTTTGTCCTGATAAGGACTGTCATTAATAAGAGCTACGTGGTGATCGTGGTCACCACATCCCATGTAGGGGACCTTCAGTTGGATCCAGATTACTATTGTTCCTGAAATTTTCTTGAAAGGTCACTCTTGCTTTCGCAAGTGGTGGTTGTGTCTCCTTGTCTGTTTCTACAGGATGATGAGAGAAAGATCCTTGCATTCAGTCCTGGCTATACTCCCATCCCTGCCCATGGTGTTACAAGAGCCAGTCTTGGTCACTTGAGTGCCCATGCAGAAAGGTATGTCTGCACCTTCTCGTGGCTTGCATCTCTCTGTGGCTTTACCGACCACTGAACAGTGAAGGAGAAGACAGTTGCAAGGCTCAAACCCCATACTTTCAAAGCAAGAAGCATGTTAACAAACCTAGAGGAACAGGCAGCCAATGCTAACCATATTAGCTACAAATACAAAGGCTAGCCAGCTTCTTTCTTCAGGGCAAAACTGATCTCTGGGGATGGTCAGGAAGGCTGTTTCCCCCATGGAACTGGATTATACAAGCAGGTGTACGAAACAGGTTTTATGACTGTAGTGCAGTAACAGCTCGAGGCCCCAGCACCGGATCGGGTTTCTTGGCTTGGCCCAAGATTATACGTTACCACAGGGATTGCCAGCGATGCACGATCTGGTTCAAATCAGATAAGAACATCTGCCTTCTCCCGCTGCCCTCCGCGGATGATACATCAAAACTGGCCCCCAGCGTAATTCTGCTGGAGCTGAGCGCCGTTTACCTCCGTGGATAATTTGGTCCGGTGTGTTTCAAAGTGTCAGAGCCGGGGCTTGAATTCCCACAGCCACAGCTGCTCGCGGTGGAGCTGGCAGAAGAGATGTCTTCGTCATTCATTGCGTGATCCCGCTTCCCCTCCGTGGCTTCAGCAAGCGAAGCAGCTTCCACCCAGCTATAAAAGGCTTTTTCATTACATTCAGCTGTGCGCAGATGGAGACTTGCTGTGGTATACGTGCACGTGGACCACATGGCCGTGGCTGTATCATGTTGCTTGACCTTCTCCAGGCTGGCAGGGATGCTTATTTGGGGCTATTACCTTGAACAGCTTTACTGTACTTCTTTCTTCTAATATATTGGTGGTGCAGAAGTCTGGCCTGATAAATGCTCCTGATGATAGGAATCTAGACAGAAATGAAGATGCTGAAGCATCCATGCCCATGAAAGCCTTTTCCTCATGTGATCATAAACAGCAAGACTGGTGATCTGGGGAAGCAGCCTTCACGTGATGACCAGTTGAGCATGGCCCATACTCCCCAAGCCCCTGTGGGATATCGTCAACCAGCATCTGTCGATGGGCCAGGACTGTCCGAGTCCTCCAAGCCTTTTCTGAATGGGCACAAAGAGTCCTCCAGCATTTTACAAAAGAGCACGGAGGTCCCAGAGCTGACACATGAGATGACAGCGAGTACTGCCAGGTTGTGATGTGAGGAATGCTGTATGGGATGTGGCCAACATTATGACGCTCTTGCCTGAGCATACTGATTCAGCGTTGCACTAAACAGCAAAGCTACGGAGAAGCTTCACCCCAGCAAACCCCAATGAAGAGGAGGGGCAGTTTCTAAGTAATTGGAGTTCCTTGAGGCTTCTGGTCAAAGTGTCATGACTGTTCAGCTAGGAGGTTGGAGAATAAAAGGCTATCACCATTACACAGCAGTATAATTTAAAGCTGTAACTCCTGGGACTGTAGCTGAATGATCAGGCAGGGGCTGCTGAAGAGCTGTGATATGAGACGAGCTGACCCGGAGAGCAGCTCAGCGGGGAGGCATGTGGCGTTGGGCCTGGCAGGGTGGGTGAGCTCTTGGGAAGCTGCAGTTTTATCTGCTCCGAGATGCCTTGGCCGTACGTACAGGACGTGGCGTGCCGCCAGAGTTGGAGACGTCGTTGCCCTGGGGGGAGCAGAGCTAGGGAGGCTGAGCCGAGGCTTTGGCTGGTGTGTTGCAGCACGGCTGGGTTGGCTGCTCGGGAGCTGTGGGAAACACGTGTGCTACCGGTCTCGGGGGAGACCTTTAGGGTTGAGAGCAGCCAGGGAGGGTGCGTGCATCAGCTGCATCTCAACTGGTAAACTACGCAGGTCTTGAGCACGGGCTCCCGCAGCAGCACAAGACTGTCGGTGCTGTTAAACGGTGAGCACAGTCCCTGGCATGGCCATACTGGTATTTCCCAGGTGATGCCCAGGCACAATTCGGGGGTTATCACAGGCTGGAGACATCCCCAACAGGCAGCAGCAGTGCGGCTGTCCTTTTTGAAGGGCAAGAACATCTTAATGGAATGGATGCAAACTGTGCTGCTGCACCCTGTGTCCTAAAACTGGAGAAGGGGCTTGTCCCCACGCTGTTGGCTGGTGCAGCCAGGATGGTGCCAGGCTGCAGAATTGCATCTGGCAGTCAGGAGACTCCTGGCTGTCCATCATGCGCTCAAGCCACTTCACATAATGGCCTCCTAGAGATTCGTCTGTTCGTTTATAGCCACCTCTGAACTCTCCCTGGCTTCTGTCAGGTTAACACATGCACTCCCCAGCCCTGCAGATGCTCAGGAAAATTCAGACTAGGTGGGATCTGCACTGGGAAATAGCAGTTGAGCACTCTGCATTGCTACACCGATCTCCTGCAATGTGGGACTTTATTCGAGTACTTCTGCTTTATCCTGATTTAAATATCCTGACAGTGGTGCAGCCCCTTGGCTCTCAAGAACCACCATCATTTGAACAGCACTTTGCAAAAATACAAGCTGCGAAATTTCCTCGTGCCACCTGGGGTTGCTTGAGAAAAAGCAGTGAAAAACTGCTGCTGGCTACTGTATTACAGCACAACAGAGCTGCAGGCAGGCCAGCTTTTCGGTGTTATCACAGAGTTAAAATTGATGAATAATAGGGCTAACGAAATAAAAGAAGGTTCTTCCTTGTGCTGCCCGGGGAACAGGAAATTCTGCACGGGCGAGCGCGCAGAGGTGAACAAAGCGTTAAAGCCTGGCAGAGCAGCTGCCGCTGACCTTCTGGTCCCAGCACCGCTAAACAAAGCTCCTGTTACAGCTGAACTTTAGTACCAACTTCTGCTGCTCCAGGGATCCTCGCAAAAGTACACGCCGAGCTACTATTAGCACGGTGCAACTCGGTGGGGAATGGTGGGAGAAAGAGGATGGTAGGGCGGTGAAGCCCATGGAGCCCGTCGTGTCCCTTCCCCAGGCTCTCCCAAAAGCCATCTTCTGCTGTAGCCAGTAGTTGAGGACTCCTGAAGCTGAAGGGTGCTTCCAGACCAAGGTTTTCAGTAGCCACTAATTGATACATCCACCATGAATTTTTGAATTTCCACTCAGAATTTTGGCCTTCACAACATCCTGCAGCAATGAGTTCCATGGATGTGTTCTATGCACTGGGAAAACATGCTTCCTTTGGTGTGTAAAATGTGCTTAATTGCAAGTTTTCTGATTGCTCCTGGGTCCTCTGGCATGGGAAATAATGAACAACTGTTTAATATTCTTATTTCCCTCCTTATTCATGGTTTTACAACCTCTAATATCATATCCTCAGAGAATTCTTGCCTTTCAGAGGGAGAATTCAAAGCCATTCAGTCTATTCTCACATGGGACCCTTCCATAACCCACACTTAATGCTGAGCATCCTTGCTGCCCTCCTGCATTACTTCCACAGCGAGCAGAATTTGAGGCACTTCTCAGCAGAGGTTTTATAGGTATGGTCCAGGCTTTTAGTGGGACATAAAGATATGTGAGAAACATTTTTCAGCCGATGGCACTTCTCATCCTCCATTGGGGATTATGTTGGAATTACACCCCACAGGAAAAAAATGCACTTATTTCTGTGTGAGACTCAGTAAGAAGGATGAGGCAGACTGGATGTAAGGCATCTGGAGTCTCCTTGTCTTTATTCAGGCCCCCAAACTGTGAGGAAGAAAAGAATTTGTCCTGTGAAATTATAAATAAGACTCAGCAGACTTAGATGGGCATGAAGAATGGGTGTGGCACAGAATAAAGAAACAGGACAAAAAATAACAAGTTTGGGTTGAAATAGCAATAAACATTACCTTGATGCTTTCTGCATGCAGCTGTGTGGTTGCTGAAGGTGGATATTGCTCTCCAAGTATGCAAGCATGTGGGGATGTATCTTGGGAGGCAGGTGGGTTGGCCATCAGAGGTTTACCTAATAGTATACGTCAATAAGGATGTGTTTGAGGTCAGCCTTAAGATCAGCTCATTATTGCTAATATTGTTTCCTGAGCCCCAGGAAAGCAGGGAGCCTGGAAGGACAGGAACTTCATTGCTTAGGAGTTGGGAGACTCTTTGGGCTTACTTGTTCTCATCCCAAAGTGGTTGAGCACTCAAGTGCATGGCATGCAGGCCCTTGGGGATAAAAGAATGTGCAAATTATCATATTGGAACATTTTGGGCATGTGACGCCTTGTCTTGGCACGGTTGGTAGCTTCAAGAAAGCTACGAGAAACAAGGGATGTGTACACTGCTTCTCCTACCAAGAGTTTCTCTGAGCTTTTAGCAAGCAGTGTTTGTGGACTTACCCCCTCTGGGGCAGGACAACCCCTAGATCCCCTCAGCATCCAGCAAGGAGAGGCAGTAAACAGTGTCTTTACCATACATTTGTTAAAACCTATGTGTTTTGGTTTGGACCAAACCACCTTCTGTGGAAATGGGTTTCATCAGACAGCCTCTGCCTTCCTCTAAGCATTATTTATTACTTGGGGTGGCTCTTCACCTTTCAAAAGAAGTCCAAACTCAGCTCCAAACTGATGTGTGCCTCAGGATGGCCTTGGGATGGAGCAGGACCACAGCTTGGAAATCTCTTTGGTTACACCACAGGTAGGAGATGCAGTTTCCACTTTGCAGGCAGAACTTGTGGTTGGGGCTTGTAAAGTCTTGTGCGAGGAGATGAGTGCTTTGCAGAGGAAGTCACTTTGGGAACTTGGAGGCTGTGGGGCAGCTCCTTCCCCTGCCAGGACACCCACAAACCTCCTCTCCCATCAGGATGGAAGGCAGTGCTTCGTAGCATTGCCAGGGCTCCTGGCTGAGTCACATCATCCCTGGGGCTTTGCCCCAGTTCCTGGGATTTCATGAATCCTCACCTTCCATTTTGAAAACTTGTAAACCTGATGGTTGCTGGGGAAGACTTGAAAGCATGGTGCAGACATAATTGGAAAGCTTAAAACCTCAAAATTTACACTAAAAGCTGACACTCCTTGATTTCAGAAACGTGCTATGGGTGTGTGCAAGGAGGCAGGCAATGGCACTGGTGCTTTTAACAGTAACATTGACAGCATTAATATTAACGGAGCCACGATGGTCCAGGACGTGATTTGCATTTGCTCTGTGATAGCAACTCATGCTGGAGAAGAGTCTCCTGTAGGTGCTGCAGAAATGATGCATGAGACCACTCTGCCCCAAGGAGCTCTGGTCCAAGCACAAGGGCTCTGACTTGCAGTAGCTGATCCTTCTCCATAGCCCCTGACCCTGTCCCCCACATTGCAGCTCCCCAACCTCTGCCCTTTTCCACCTGGGTTATCAAAGCTAACGAACACGGGGGGTTTTGCTTAAGTGGCTGGGATGCAATTAGCTCAGCACCTCCCAGAGGCTTTGGGGACCCTGTGGTGGTGGTACCCGCTCCCATTCCTTCATGAATCATTGTGTTTGGAGAAAGGATGCTGTAAGCAGAGGTAGAGCAGACATTTAGAGAGGTGCCTGGAGCACGCCAAGCCTTTTCTCCATGGGTGCCTGTCAAGAGAAATTGCTGCAGCTGTCTGGGAGATTTCTTGCCTCCCCCTGCTAGATCTGTGTGTAACTGGTGACAGACTGGTATGCTGGGTTCACGCGTACCTGGGATACAGTGGGAGTTGTTTTGGCATGTTTGGAGCTCCTGTACATCACCCCAGTTCAGGAGGATTTGCAGGCTTGGTAGCACCACTGCCAGTATTCATCAGGGTCTGAAATTGTGGTATCAGCGGCGATGGTGGCCAAGTTTCCAAGCTGGTCAATGCTGTGGAAAGCTGCCAGGACTGAGCCTTCACCCAGGACCTCTGCGAACGTGCCTGGGGACTGGCTTATCCCTGTTTCACACTGCCCACGGGCCACCCCGTATTCTCAGCAGTCCCCTCCAGCTCTGCCTCTCCTTGGGCAGCCGACTCCGGGAGGAGACTCTGCGCAGCGGTAGGAGCCGAAGCCTGGGGTCTCCCTGCCTAGGGGCATCTCCCTGTAAAGCTGGCATGAGGAGCGTTTGCCAGCTTCCCAGGGCCATCGTTGCAAATCGAAAAATGTTTTTGGAGGCTGCCAGACAGCCGCTCAGAGTGGCCCCGTGGTGCTCTGTCCTATGCACCGGGTTTTTGATTTTTTTTTTTTAATTTCCTAAATCAATAGTCTGATGCACTTTGCAGTGCAGCCTGGACAAAAAGAGTATGGAAGAAAACATACCCAAAAGCCAAACCTCCAACCTCCACAGTTGCTTTGGACACCATGAATTACCAGTAGATGCATGACTAGCAGGAGAGAGGATGGGGAGAGCGGAGGTCTATTAGCAGTTCCCTACCCCCAACATATGGCTAATTAAAATTTCTAATTAAGGCACTGTGGGGGTGAAGAAAGGAAGCTCTTGGCCGAAAGTCCCCCTCCTTTTTCTGTATTTCCTTCGATAGCTTTATAAATTTCCCCCCTAAATTAACTAATTAATATCACCTAATCAGTTAATAGAATTAGCTAATTAGATTGCTTAATGGAATTTCTGAAGAGCAGATTTAGAAGCTCTTAAGGAGACTTTAATCACTTTTTATCTGGGAAGCAGGGCACCAGTGTCTGCATTCATTCAGCAACTTAGAGCAACTGCCGTTATCAGCAGAACATTTCTGAAAATCACTAATCGGTCTTCATCCTGCTCCAGAGTCACAGCTACAGTCACCCAGGCTTGAAAGGTCAGGCTGAGCCCTGCCGGCTTGCCCCTCCAAGTTGCTGTTGCCTTCACATGGTCGCGTCGAAAATCCACCGCTCTCGTGTGCTCGGCACAGTATTTTAATGAACTCAGCAGTGGGGTAGAGCACTGCGAAAGTAACCGATCTCCCTGCAGGACCTGGAGCGGTTTGTTAGCCCGTGGCATTTTCTAGGCTTGTTTGCTGATGGTGTGCTTAAGTGGCGGTGAGTGATAGCAAATCACTCCCTCAGCCACCGCAGCGGTTGCGTTCGCAGAGGTCAAAGTTTTCTCCCGGTCCCCTCCGCACCAGCGTGCAAACACACACGCGTGCCCACACACACATGATCCAAGATGAGCCCAGCTCACCAGGCCCCCACCAAGCCCAGCGTAAGGAACTGGGGGAAAATGGGCAGGTCTGGGACATCCCGTTATGTTCCTGCCTCCGCACCAAGGGCTAGATCCTGAGTGACCTGCAGTGGTCCTTGGGCTTGCTGGAGTTGGGTTGACGTCCCCCAGCCCAACATCTGGCTACGTGCAGCAGTGGGAAGGGAGGCAGGGATCTGCTCTCCACACAGCATGGCTAATGTGGCTTTGAAACAATTTCCAAACTGTGTGCAGCTTCCAGCCCCCATGTTAATTGGCTTGTTAAGAGCGACAGCTGAGTGTGGGATACACGCTCCTGGTTGAGTCTGGGAGCCCAGTGTCTGTCTCAGGCAGCAGTTCGACTTGGCCATCTGGGAGTCATTCCGTTGTGTCCCCCCTGGGCAAACTGTGTCCGCCCTGCAGCAAAAATCAGATTGACACAGCCTGAACTGCAAACTCAGTTTAATCCATCCCTGGTTTTTGACACCACGACCTGAGATGGGTGCAGCAGTCAACAGTTGTGTTGTTCCTAGCAGTTGCTGTTATATTGATTGTGTGATCTTCTGTTCTCACCCTGAGCGTAGTGTGGAGCGGGAGAAGGACCTAATGTCAGCTCTCACCATGGAAGTAATGCTCTACCTCCCTGTCAGCTGTATCCATGTGATTTAATTAAAAAATTACGCTGTGTTAGACTCTTCGTACAATGACGTGCTCTAGGAACCCCTGAGAGATTGCCATTTTTCAATGGTTATCAAGGCGGGCTCCTTCTCCAGAGTTGCCTTTGTAGCATTTTAGCCAGTAGCTAGCATGGCTGCCCAGCTGCAGCTCTCATGGGTGGCGAAGTGGAGCTGACAGTTATGACCTGGACCTGTGCAAACACAGCTGCAGAATGATGGTGGGCTCCTGGAGGGACATCAGTCTCTGCATGAGGGAAAACCAGAATGACACTGAACCAGGACAGCAGACAACCTTGAGACTTTGCAAACTTGTTTTCCTCCTGCACTGGAATGAAAACAAGGCTTTTGAAATATTTCCCTGTGACATGTGGCATTTTCTTGAGCTGTAAATGCTCAAGTCTCTGCCCTGCCTGAAGGTTCAGAGGACAGTTTTATCTCTGACTGTCGCAGAACAGGACTCAAGCCGTAAGCCTGGCAAGTCTGAAGGTCTCAGGGTGGCGAGAGGTAGCTCGGGTAGGTCAGCAGCAGGGAGGGAGCCTTCCCAGAGCCTGGTTCAGGTTCCTGCTGTGAATCACCATCAGGAAGAGCATCTCTGTGTGTGCTGCCTGTGCAGGACCAGTACATATTGCCTCCCAGTTGAGCTGTCTAACACAGACACCCGAGTCTTTCTCCTTTGCCCCTCTAGCACCAACAAAATTGTTCCAATGAAGTTCCCATCAAAACCAAGCCCTCTGAAAGAGCGCACTGTGCTGGGACTTAAGTCAGATATGCAACACCATGTTCTCTTAATAAAGAAATCTAGGCAATTATCCAGGGAATTTGCCCCCCTGTTTCCCCCTCTTGCTTGTGGATTTCCTGTGAACAAGCTGAGACCTCTAGATTTCCTCAGTGTCTTGGTTTTTTTCTGCCATTAACCTTCACAATCTATCCCAGCCCGGGAATCGCCTGCAACCCAGCCCACGCAGTTATTTTGTTGGAGAGGTGATATGCTGTGCCATGTGGTTGTTCTCCTCTTGGGATGAAGTGTGGCCAGAAAGAGAGATTTACAGATGATGAGATGGCCCACCATGAGCCTGGCTTCAAAACCTTGAAATTTTACATTAAGTGAATAAACCATTAGAAGGGTCTTATGAGGAGGTTTATGGCAAAATTAGTTCTCTCCAGTGTAGACATCGGCATCTGATACTAATACTGTTCTCTGTGGAGAAAACCAAGCGTTTTAAATAGGGTGATTTACCTCTTCCTTGGAAGACATAGAGAGAAGCCAGCGAATGGACCCCATGTGACGCTCTTTCAGAGAGCAGCACGGAGATACTGGAGCAACCTAAATGTCATGGTGCTTCATCTTTGAGCATCTAGTTGCTCACAGGCTTCCCTTGACAACACTGAGGAAAACATTATCTGAGTTTCTTCAGTCCCCAAGACCTGGGGCTTAGAGGGACAACCCAAGAGGAGGGTAATGAACCAACCTTCTGAGCTAACAAGCTGCAGTGTTGAAAAACAGCAGATGTTTCTCAAATCAATGCACCTTATTGTATTGCCAGCGCATTACAGACCTGTTGGTAGTCACTAAGAATTGCTGGGGTGTGGGGGCAAGGACACCAGTTCAAATTATCAGGCATGAATCAGTTGCCATAAAGGTTTTGCAATGTCAATAAAACAGTTTCTTTCCCTTTCAAGGCTCCACATCTCACCGGTATCACAAGGCAATTGCCCATGGCACAGAGAGGAGGAGCTGGAGGCTTTCTTGGCACTAATGTTAGCCTGAAGAGTTACAGTCATTTTCTGGTGGCAGCACTGGTTTTCCTGACATGGAAGTGGTGTGATGATTGAACAGCATTTATCCCGGTGGAAGCCTGGTGTTGTGTTTCCTGACGGGCAGATAAGTTCAGGTTTGTCCCTGGGCACTTGCAGTAGGAGCAGCTCTGTGTGCAGGTGCCTGCTGCAGTGATGTTACCTCTGCCTGCAGCTGCCTTGGTAACAACGAGATGATGAGGACCATATGACACCAAAAGAGCATCGCTGCTCTAGTAACATCTCTTAACCCTTTCGAGGGCATCTTCTTCCAGGCTGAGTAGCATGGTAGGTTTAAATGGCTGTACTGGGACCAAACAGTGCAGCATCTCAGCTTTGATAGTGGTCGCCTGCAGATGCCCAGGGAAGAGAGGAGAAATAAAGAAAATCTGAAGCGGCTCTTTCACCTCCCTGTTGGCCCAATATCTGGCAATAGGTGGGTTAGTACCTCCCTGATCCACAGAGCTGTGTCCACAGTTTTGTGTTTCTGATCTCTTGATGGACTTTGAAGAATGTGTCTAGTTTGTTAAATTTCTCCAACCTTATGCAGTAGCTTGTACCCCCTGGCATATGAGTTCATGAAAACAATAGGAATATCATTCCTTCTAGCTCTCAACGGAGATTTCTTAGCCTGCCAGGTGGATTTCTGTTGTACTCTCTTGGCAATGGCAAAATTTATTTCACTAAGAGTACCAAAATACTGCCGGGAAATTAAAATCAAACAGTAAAATAGGCCAAAAATGCTTAAGGACTGCTGGATTAGCCCATGCCTACCAGTGACTAGATGCACATAGACAAGCTGAAAACCAGGAAAAAGACATATAATATTTCCATAGGACACTTTAAGGCTTTAGCAGTATGTTTTATGGAGTCTTTCTGAGGCAGAGTGTCTCTAGCTCTAATAACACCTGAAGGATTTTTTGGAAGGAACTTGCCTAATTCCTTTATGAGCCCTTGTGCATTTCTAGCATCCACAACATCCTGCAGCAAGGAGCTCCACAGCTCAACATCGCGTTGGTTAATGACCCACATCCTTTTGTTTGTTTAAGCCATCTGCCTGTTAGTTTTACTTGTTGGTCTTTAATTCCTGTACTGGTGGAGACCATGGACACCTGGTCCTTGTTTATCTTCTTTGAGCCACTGATGAACTTTTAGACATCCCATCCCTGCTCCTTCCCCAATGACTTTCAAAGACAGAGAACTCCTAGCTTATTTGATCATTGCACAGTGTGTTATACAAAGGGCATTCCATAACTGTGCTACATTTGTCTATTCCAGATGTTTCATATTCAGCAAAACATTTGCGATGGCAAACTTCACGTAAACTCCTGAAAAACATGGTAGTATGTGATCATTTTGGAGAGATGGAGAATGATATGAGCATAGAGGTACAGCGAACACAGTAGGAGTATAGATAGAGATTTTAACTAAAATGTTAATCTCTAAATAATGTCTCCTATTTGTAAAGGCTTTCTAAGAAAAAAAAGAATTTTTTTTCTTATTTAAAACTCCCCTGAAACTGAATACCCCAAGCAGGGTCTGGTTTGCTGCTGAAGTCTTGCTCAGGGATTGTATTCTGACCCAGCATAAAATGGTTAACACTGGAAAGCTAAAATATCCCTCTCTTGGACATTCCTCCAGTGCGTCCGTTTTCACAGGCTCTGACTCCTGCACCCCTTGAACACGTGAACATTTTCTTGTTTCCAAAACTGCAAGCTTATATTAACTTTCCCCTAGTCGGGTCACTAGCAAAGCTGTGTAAACAAATGACATGTAGCCATAATCTTCTTCAGTTCCCCCTATTGATTTCACTCTGCTATTTGCCTGCCAAATATTAGCAAACCTTCCTTCAGAAATGGAGAAACCTTTGAATGCTTCTTAGGTGGGGTGAGTCAGGGGAGACTGAAAACAGTCTGCTAGTATCTTATGATCATAGACTGGGGTTGAGGAAGTGTACTGGTGTTGGCTGGGACAGAGTTAATTTTTTTATAGTTGCTCGTGTGGTGCTATGTTTTGGATTTGTGATGAAAACAGTGTTGATAACAAACCAATATTTTAGTTATTGCTGAGCAGCGCTCACTCAATGCCTTTTCTGCTCCTCACACCACCCTACCGGCGAGTAGGCTCAGGGTGCACAAGGAGTTGGGAGGGGACACAGCTGGGACAGCTGACCCCAACTGACCAAAGGGATATTCCAGACCACTTGACATCATGCTTAGCAATAAAAGCTGGGGAAGAAGGAAGAAGGGAGGACATTAGCTGTTATGGCGTTTGATCTTCCCAAGTCTCATGATGGAGATCTACTTTCCTGGGAGTGGCTGAACACCTGCTTGCCAGTGGGAAGTTGTGGATGAATTCCTTATTTTGCTTTTGCTTTCCCTATTAAACTGTCTTTATCTCAGCCCATGAGTTTTCTCACTTTTACCCTTCCGATTCTCTCCCCCATCCCACTGGTGGGGAGTGAGTGAGTGGCTGTGTGGAGCTGAGCTGCTGGCCAGGGTTAAACCACATCAGGAAGACAACCACATTGATATGGTTAATAAAACTTCTTCAAGGACTATCACCCATGATAGTTGATGGTATTTCGATTTCGAAAGCCTACATTTTGGAGTATCAAGGGGACAACAATTAGGTGGATCAGTTCACTGCTGCATCTTGAAAGCCATTCATGCCATGACTCCAATGAGTAGAGCTATTTTGAAGTGGTTTCCCCAGAGACTGGTCTTGCTCCACCACTGTTTAAGGTTTTGTATAAGTCATTTTGCAGTGATATAGAACACATAGGGGTGAGGAACCTTTTATGGAGTGATGACACAGAAATTTGCAGGCTAGCAACTAAGGAAGATATGGGTTACTCATACTGAGAGATATGGATCGTGTACTTAACTGGTCATGGTTCAGCAGGATGCTTTTAGTCCAGCAAAATTGAAGGGAATCCCTCTGGGAGTGAAGAATGCAAGGCTGTGCTTACAAAAAAGCAAGCTCCGTGTTTGAAAGCAGTGTCTTGAGGAACGACTTCAGGGTCATCTGTGATAACCTCTCAAGATGAGCTCTCACTGCAATTTCATGGGGAAAAAAAAAAAGGAGATGATCATCAGATCAGTTAAAAAGTTAGGTAATGTCAGCTGGAACAGGGAAAACACAGTCTTGGAAGGAGAGCTGTAAGACATATTGGGAGAGCAAGCATGAAGAAGAGTTCAGAGAGACACCCAGAGCTGGACAATAGAAATCAAAGAAATTCAACCTCAAACTAGACCTCAGCTTCCTAAGGCTGGAGACAACTGAACATTGGGCTGTCTGGAGAGAGATGGTAGACAGCTTAAGCTGTAGCTCATGTTTGAGGAGAACTTATTTAAGGGTGGAGCTGGAGGCATGGTGGCTTCCTGGACCAGTGAGGCCCTGGCCGTCATCCTCCATTTTCCCCACCTCTTTCCAGGTCTGGCAGCTGTTGCTGGTCCACAGTAAGATAAACCTGATGAGCTTCAGACCGTCCTGAAGTGTGCCAGCAGGGACTCCTGTACAGGAGTCTTTGGGTTTCATAAGGAGAAACCAGTTCGTGACTTGCTGGCCTGCGATGCAGGAGGCCACTCAGATGAGCCAACGCTCCCTTACGCCAGAGATTCCTGTTGCACGCGTGTGGGTACAGAGATATGCATACTCATGTGCAAATGAGTGTGCAGCTACGCGTCCCCGGGAAGCTCAGCCCCGCCGGTGACGTCCAGGGCAGCACCACGACTCCTCTGTTCACTCAGCCAGACGGATTTTGTTTTCTCCCTGTTCATTTGCCCTTCAAATTCTTTGAAGCACACAATTTATACAAGTGGGAACTGGTTGCCTTTTGCTTCCCCCGCAAAACAAAAGGGGAGACAGAGAGAGAGGATTGTATGTATAAAGAAAAAGCTCCAGAAGAACAACCTTACAGCTGACAGCTCAGACAGGGTCTCCCCCAGGGAAAGGAACGCATTATATTAACCGTGATACACTAAGGACCCTTGCGCATACATCACTTTCCAAAATGTTTTTAAAAGTTCATTAACTTCCAGTGGAAAGTTGTGGCTGCATCAGTTGCCTTCGAGCCATTTTCGCCGACTCTTGGCCCTGGCTGGGGAATACTTTGTTGATTTAGATGGGTCTATTAGAAAGTGAAAGTCTGCTGGGATATATAAAAGGCAAAGCTTCACTCTCCTGAACATTTCCTTAGTGCAGCACTTTAAAAATTGCACGGGAAGCAGGCTTTGAATGCCTTGATGCTTTTTAACTGCTGGACTTTCAGCTTGAATGTTTCAACTTGGTTAGTAACCTGTAAATGACACCAATAAAAAGGAATCTGAATGGGGAGGGAGGAGAGAAAGAAAAAGATGAGATCCATCCAGCATTTCTACTGCTTCTGGGAATTTGTTTCTAACCAGTAATAAAAACACCTAGCACCCAGTGAGGACCATGTGCTGGAAAATCGGATGTGACCCATTTATCCAAGGGAAAAGTCTTTTTTTTTTACAGCGGGGAAGGAGTATGTCTATAATATCAGAGCAGGGAGAATAGTGGGGTGAAATATTTTCAGGATTTTCTCTATAGCTATTTGGAGGTGCTCTCCCAAACCAGCACTCTGGGAGCTTTAGATGTCCCGGGATGAAGCATGTCCTCCTCCCAGTGCCCTGTGCTGCCCACGGAGGACCGGGGAAGGCAGCCGCAGTACGGCACCAGCTGGATGCTCGGGAGCTGCCCTCCCGTGCCCTGAGTTCTG
Source organism: Aquila chrysaetos chrysaetos (assembly GCF_900496995.4). Taxonomy (NCBI): domain Eukaryota; kingdom Metazoa; phylum Chordata; class Aves; order Accipitriformes; family Accipitridae; genus Aquila; species Aquila chrysaetos. Next base: position 73,242,071 of record NC_044006.1, on the reverse strand, counting down.
CTCCTGCCGCCATCCCGATGGTTTTTTTGCTAATGTTGCTCCTGGGGCTGATGGAGGGGAAATGGAGAAGGTCCTGGGCAATCAGGCAAGGCCTGTCCTAAACACGTGCCCTTGTGAAACTGTTAACTAGGGTTGGCTGCAGCTTCTGGGGAGAGAAAAATTGACCCCTCTCCCTCCCTCCCCCAACAAATAATTACATTTTCTATTTTTGTTCCTATTTCTTTCACGACCCCAACCACCAAAATTTCCTCAGATACTGTATTTCCCCTTCCTTTTTTTTCTCTTTTCCTCCAATCTGACCATTGCAACATTAGAAAAAGAAGGGGATTAAAAAAAGAAAGGAGATAGTCATGCTGTCATCTTCATTTGAAAGCAAGAACAATACAAACTGTTTGCTAAATGTATTTAATGCATTTATCCTTTTTTTTGTTTTTACTTCTTCACAATCAGACCAAATATTGCCTGGTGGCCAAAGAGAAACTGGTGTATTTTTCTGGCTCTGACATACGTTGCATGCCGTTAAGCCTAATACGTATTTATTTAAAATATTAATGCAGACGACTGAGCGCTGCCTGGCTGGTAAGCACGTTCATTGGAGACTTTTGTGCATATTGTCTTCTGTTGCTCTCCAAGCCTTATTCACGGGCCTTGTTGGAAGGAGAAATATACTGGAGAGTAAAGGTTTGCTTCCTACCCTATAGGAATTTTTTAATTACCATTTTGACAGAGAACAAGTTTAACTGGCTCTTCAACCACAGACTCTAAGGTCATTGCTATCACAGACCATAAAGAAGATACAAAAATGAGGTAATAAAGTATATGGGCTGTGTATGTCTGGTAATTTAGCATTATTCTTGTAACCCTGTGAGTCACCTGTGACTAATTTAAAAATGCTGATGCGCTTAGATGAAAGCCACAGTAAACCACCTAAATCAGAGTCTGAGAGCAGTAAACACTGGGGGCGGGGAGGAGGACTGAGACGAGGAGTGGATCCAAGCTTTTATCTGAAAAGATGCTATCAAGATGTGCCTTCAGCTGGTGGTTTGCAGTTCCTGAGAAGCTGCCTGCTTTGCATAAGCATCCCAATGTGCTGTTCACCCACTGCATGCCTGCATGGTGCCCAAGTGCTCTGACCCCGGGGCAGGAGCTGAACCAGGCCAAATTCAGAGGATTTTGGGTAGGCACCAGCTCCCAGGGGTGACAACCAGTGCCAGGGGGTGCAAGTCCTGGGCTCCCGCCAAATGGGCTGCGGAGGTTACTGGGTATCTGGTCCCAGGGCAGCATCTCTTCAGCTGCTTGCTAAAGCTGTTTTATCCCAAATAAAGGGAAGGACAGAGACATGAGCTGCTGCTTCTGCTGCGCCGCGTCCGAGAGACGCTGCCTGCTTCGAATTGCTCTTTCAGTTTCTTTTTCCACTCTGTCCTTTGCCAGCAGCAGTTTGTTCGTTTTTCAACAGTTGCTATCACGGGGCTGGAGGTGGAGGAAGCTTTTCTTGCAGGTAGACAGTATTATCAGGCAGGTTTCCCAAGCAGGCAGGCGTCAGGGTTGGGGTGCACAGCTGGGCAAAGGTGCTGGCTGCTAAGGTGCCCATGTGTCCTCCGTGCCCCTTCGTGGCGGGGACTGAGCTCTCAGTCAGGTTACAGAGTCATTTTGTCCTGGTGAAACCAATGCAAATCAGCTCAGCCCCCCAAAATCCTGTTTGACCCCATCCCCCCGAGCTGTGCGTTCCCATTCCTTGCCTGGCAGGGACCGATGCACAGCTCACCCTGGGGTGAGTCGGTTCAGGGAAATGAACCAACGGGAAATTATTTGCTTGTTTGGGATGTTTTCTGCTGGTTTAGCTCTCCGAACCAGCTGCCTGCGGAGGGAGGGCAGGTACCTCCAGGGAGAGGACGGGGATGGCCAGGCAGGACTGGTGTGGAGGGTGGGATGCCCGGAGATGCCAGAGCTGGTGGGCTAAAGATTCAGGGAATGTCCCACATCTGGAGAGACCTCTTTCTTCCCCGTCTCCCCTACCCCATGTGGGGATGCAATGAGACCTTTCACATGCTAGCGCTGAGCATTTTGTTTCTATGCAGAACAGGCACCAGAGGGGCATTTTTAGGTGTAATACCTCAGTTATTTTCTCCCCACAAAGCCAAAATTTCCAGAGTAGCTCTAATCCAAAGACAAGCATTACCTCTAATACCGTCATTTTGGGTTGCGAATTAGTACTGGCTTTAAGGAACCCAATTCTGGAGCGCTCTCTGAGGGGGAATGAGGTGAATTCCTGCTGTGGAAAGCAGGCCAGGAAAGGAGAGCAGATACATAATCACGGGGGCTGGGGACACTTGAAAGAAATAGCGATGGTCGATAGATATTGATCCCCTCTTCAGTGTGCTCAGCCGCCACAGGCTGGAGAAGAAAAGCCTTTTGTTCCTCCTGGGAAGGTGCGGGAGGCGGGTTGCGCTCGGTGGCCCCAGGAGTAGATGGGCCAGAGATTTTTTTGTGTGCTATATGGCACAGTGAAGGCTGGTCCATGATGTGGGGGAAGGGATGCTCCCGTACTGCACAGCCCCAAACCCCACGTTTTTTGTTGAAGTCTCAGCAGAGTAACCCGATGCGTCATGACCCAGGCGTCCTGTGGGATTGCACAGCCCCATGGGGCACGTGCTACTCGGTTTTGGAAGCCAAGCCATTCTGGCTGGTGGTAATAGGGAAGGTCTGCCATGATCTGCTTTGCCCTGCTGGTAAATCTGCTCCAGGCTTCAGAGTCGTTCTGCCCTACCTAGTGCAGGACCCACAACTTTGGGGGTTTCCTGCAGAAGGCAGTTGCAAGAAGAGAGTGGCACGATGGACTGAAAGGTAACATAGATGCAGAGTCCCTCAGAAAAGATGCTGGAGGATGAGCCATCAGGGCTATCCAAAAGACCCCTCAGGGCCAGTAGGAGAGGAATGCCCTTCTGCTAGAGGCCAGGTTGGTCCTCCTGATGTCAGGAGACAAGGTGATCACCTGAGAAAAACATCCTCCCTTATTCACTCCTTCCTTGACGCAGCCATCAGACCCATCATGCCATCTCTGGACCGGGAATCTGGAAATGCCGGTTTCCCTCCCATCTCTGACCTGGCCCGTGGTGTGATTTGGGTTGAGTCACTCCACCTCTCCCTGCTTCCCTTTCCCCTCCGTGCTTTGTCTTGTCGGATGAGCCTGCGAGCTCTTTGCTGGCAGTGCTGCCTCTTGGGTGTTTGTTCAATATGTAGCACAACGAGACACCAAAACCCACCATGACCTCCAGCACTCACTGCAATGCAGATAATGAGGATTTATTTCAGGCAGCCTTCACAAGAAAGGCCTTGCTATCATGCACAAATTTCTTAGTTCCCTGGGAATGCAATTTCTGCCCCCCCCCCAAAGTTGCAACATTTGGCTTCACTATGACACAGTGTGAAAAAGGTGACTTGGGAGCAAGCCTACCTGAGTGTCTTCACAGAATAACAAAGTCTGACATAAGGTGACAGGTCTCAGGGAAAGATTTCAACATTTTTGACATAAATGATAACATTTGCCGCTAAACCCACAACATTTACAAATGGTGATTTGAAAGGGAGGGGGAAAAAAAAGAACAAGCTGTTTGCTTAGACTTGGTGAAAAATAGGAGAATGTCATTGAAAGTCATGTTTTTGAGCCAAAAGTTGTGTTTTGACAGAATCCCATATTTCATTAAGAAATATCTCTTGGTTACAAGACATCGATTGACTGGATCTGTTCCTCCCTGAATCCCAACAAGGTACTTAGTGCTGTGCAAAAGCAGAGAGGCCGAGCCTGTTCCAAGCAGCTTCCTACCATGCAGACTAACTCTTATCTCTCACTTTTGATTTCTTTGCTTTGTAACGTATATTTTGAGAAATGGAGGCAAAGCCTAGGAGCAAAATTGCCCAGTGTGTGACTTTCTGACATATAATCAATTGTCTGCTCACTGACTACGGACTAGCTGTGTTAATATGTCCGTGAAGTCCTTCAATTTATCAGGCAGGGCAGCAGCATCTCTGAACCTAGAGCTGGCTGGCATTAATAGAGGGGAGCAAAGTAACTGAATATAGCCACTCTTTCCCGAAGTAACTTACCATTCAGTCTATATTCATGGATTAGCCTGTGCTGGGTTTTTCAGCCTCTGGCTAGCTTGCAAACTGTGCACTGTTTTTCACTTAGGATGTGTGAAAAACAGAGTTTGGATAGGGGAAATGTTAAGCAGGGTATAGTAATAAGGTGCTGCTAGATAACATTTTTTTTGATGGAAATTTTGGAAGAAAAACCTGGCAGAACCTTATGGGTCAAACCCTTTTCTTTCTGGCGGATCAGTGACTGCCTGAATCATCTAAAAACATTTAATTGTCTTATCCTGTAACACAAGCATCAGCCAGTTTTAAAGAAAGACTATGTGGGAACCTTTTTGATATAATTAAACCACATCTGAGATGCTATCTGATAGACCTGTCAGGAAAAAACTTCTCGGGGCATAAACGTGGACCTGATTGAGTCTTGGAGTTTTAAAATATTTGCCTTTGGGACACTCGGCACCCCTGCGGGAAGCAGGCAAGGAGCTGGGATATAACAGCTCACTGGGTTGAGACACCACGTGGCCATGGCAAGAGGATGGCAGCAGCTGAGGTGGCCCAAGACACAAACTTACTCCGGTTTCTTCTCAACTTTCTTCCAAACCCACAGCGGACCACAGGAAGGACGAGTTTGCCCTTTGCAAGCAGCCAAGCTTTCCCCCCTGTTCTGCCCTTTAGCAATGACAATCAGAGCATTTCTCTGTTGAGACTTTTATTCTTTGTTCCTTTGTTTTTTCCCTTGCTCCCTCTTTATTTGTGTGCTTCAAGGAGTTTAGCTGGAGAGGGAGTTTCACCAAAGGAGGTGAGCTGAGCAGCCCTCATTCATGCAAACTTTCCAGGGCTACAGCCCCCAGTGCAGCTGGAGCTTGGACTAGATTAAAGAAAAATATTATGGGGATTTTTAATTTCCCTGTGTGGAGCTGGGAGATGAAGAGCCACCACGAGAGAAGTTTGCCAGGGGCAGTGAGTAGATGAGAATGTCAAGCCCAGTGAGAAACTACTGAGAAGTACTGGAGCAGCATTTTTATTCGAAACGAGTTCTCATCTCCAGCACTCGCCGCTCCGGGCACTGAGCTGGAGTACAAAATGAGATCCCCAGGGTCCTACCAACAGGACAACATCTGAAGAGCCCCACTCAATTACAATCGTACGACTGTTGTCACTCCCGATCTCCCCACGTTCTCCGTGTGAGGGGAATGAAACACGAGGATGGGGGCTCCACTGCCAGCTGCCCCATGCAGGCTGCAAGGTGGGGAGGAGTGTTTCTTGGAGTGATGTCTGGTGTTTCTTGAAGCTGCTGCTAATGTGACCCTCCTCCTGCTCAGTTTGCTGTGTTAGCCATCATCTTTCGGTGGCTACAGCAAGCACACCAGGTTTTATCTCCTAGGCCCTGAGTTTGTATCACTTGGCTTTTCACCGATGCCTCTAGTCTTGATGGAAAATAATTTCCAAAAGCACTGACATAACTCCAATCCTACGTGCCATCTCCCAGCAGGACTTAGGATCCTGCATACCATTTCAGGTAGAATTCAAAGGGATTTAGTTAAATCACAGGGCCTTGCACAGAAAGGTTGGACATCCCCTCAGTCCCTGCCTACACGGATTCCCGTGCAGACTCTAGACCTTCACAGTGAACGACCCAACAGGAGTCAGACAGTGCAGGTAATACCAGCATCCGTAGTTTAAGATTTATGAAAGGAAGAAAGTCCGTGGGATATATTCCCATTATCTTTTCTGCACCAAGAGCATCTTCTTGCTCAAGGTACTGGGGATTCCCTTCCTAGCATACATCCCAGAAGCATCCCCAGTTAACCAAGCTTAAAGAAGAACAGAAGAAAAATGCCAGACAGTTTTGACATGACTTTTCAACTTATAGTTTCTTCTAGTTGTTCACTGAAAAAAAATTAGTTTTCAAAACTTAAAAAAATCCCCCATATTTTTAGTGTCCTCTGCTATATATATATATGAACAGACGAGTTTGTTGATTTCAACCAAATTTGGCAGGAGAGGTGTCCCAGAGCCTCCTAAATGTTCTGAGGAAAAGGAAGGCTGAACTAAGGAACCCATATGGTTGAGACTCCTAATACGTGCCCCAAAGTGGGAAAAAGGCTCACCTCTTCAAATCCCCATCTTTCAAGCTTACCTCCCTCTCCTACACCAAAGTCCTGGGACACAGATGCAAAGGAAGCCAGATTTCCTCAATTTCTGCTTCCTGCCAAACTTTCAGGGAGTGTCTGGCTGACACTTGGGATTTTAGAAACTAAAAACGAGCTGAAGGTTCAACCCCCTGTTGCACATCAAAATGCCAGAGTGCTTTGGTGCTGCTCAGTCCTTCTCATTGCACTGGTTAACTTGAATTAGCTTGTTCGAGAATGATGCCTTTTATCTGGTTGTCACATGCATGCTTAATGTGAACAACAGCAAGAAGAATAGCAGAAGAATAAAGGCCTTTGATGGGGATTTGTGAAGGTCACGTGTCTTAATTTTGCAGGGGTTGAAGTGTGCGCTCAGAGGGTCCATGGGAAAGTGTGCTTGTCGGGCACCCGTAAGTATGGAGACCTGGAGGAAACAGAGCAACTAAGGGGAAAAGAGACAGTTCCTAGCGGGAGGCAAGAAGGAGCCAGATGCACCTTTACTGAGTGGTCTCTCCCCTTCAGGACCAGTGAATCTTTAGGATTTCTCCCTGAAGCAGCAAACAGGCAGGCTGATTGCTGGAAGGGCATGGAAAAGCCTGTGGTCGAATTGTCAGGTTACTACCAAGGTTTGGTGTCACAGGTGCCTCGAGGAGCCATTTCAGATGCTCCATCACTGGCTGGTTATTGAGTGTTAGGTTGACACAAAGCTTTTGGATGGCTGACAAAGGAAGAAGAGGTGAGACCAGCTCCATCAGCACTGTGGGGTTCCCAGCAGGCAGAGTCACCCCAGACAGCAGAGACACGTCGCATCCATTACACCCATCAGGAGAGACTTGAAACACAAAAAAGATCAGCATTTTCCTGCAAAACCCAGTCCTGTGGGGTCTGTTCAGTGGAGGTGGTGCAAGTGTGAGAACCACAGCAGATGACTGTGGGAGAATTAACCCTTAGACCTCACTGCTAATCAAATCTGGTATATCTTCCTCAAGATGTTGGGACTGGCCAACACTTCTTCAAGGCCTGGAAACAGGATGGTCAAAGGGTACTTTGAGATTTATAGACAGGCAGCGGGTGGGTGCAGTGGATAGAGGGAGACATTCAATGAAGAATACGTCCAGGTGTCTATTCCTGCAGGGGAGAAGAGGCTGCAGCCAAAGGCACGGTGTGGTCCCTTCGCTTTGTCAGTCCTGTCAGCAGGTTTTTGCCATGTTGGCTGCTGTTTTCCTTTGAGAAAGCTCCAGCCCGAGTACCCAGGAGAAGGAGAGTATACCACCAAGGGTGACACTGAATTGTTTAGGATGGGGACTGGAAATGGCCATGCCTGCTGCTTTAACGAGAGAGGCTAATGATCCGATCCCTGCCGGTAACATGTAGTTGCATATGCCAGACTCCTTCAGTTCATAACAGGCAGCTACTTGCTGGCTCCATAAGCTCCCTTGCACCAACTGATGTGCAAGGAGGCCCCTTCCTCTCCTTCTCCCCCATCTCTCCCTTGGTCCTGCTGCTCTCTTCCCCCTTTGCCGAGGTCACAGAGACATTTCTTTCAGGTCAGTCTCCCGTCGGACCCTCACCAAGTCTGCAAAAGCTACAGTAAATATCATCTCCTGTCGCAGGAGGAAAGTGTCGGTGATGAGTGATGGAATATGCATGTGAAAGACCATGGGGCAGACACTGGGTAACAGAGGGATTTTAGGACTTTCTTCTTGGATGCTCTCCTTCCCATCCCTGTATCTTGTTCCCCTTATCTCCATGGTAAGTTGTGCTCCTTCCCAGCACTGCAGGATGCTCAAAACAAAACTATGATTTTCCTATTCTGTCCCAATCGAAGGAGTGCAGTGCACACATATCCTTACAGCAAAGAGTGCCCTATTGAAGGCTGCTTGGCTCCAGCCTTAAAGCAATTTAGCAACCTGCCATCTTAAACTGTCTAATGACAACTCTTCAAGCAATTGGAAAATTGTGGCCTTCAGTAAACTCTCCAGCTGAGTGAGAGCTGGTTTGTGTTTCCTCCACTCTCTCAGCAGGGCTTGGCACTCACAATGAAAGTCAGGCTGCTCTTCGTGCACTTGGCATGGCATTAATGCAAAGGCAGGATGCAGAGGGTGGGCTGAAGACTGTCCAAGGCTATGTCTATACTATTAAATAAAATGCGCCAGGGCTTGCTCCCTGGCACAGGCAGCAGCTGGCAGAGCTTACATGCCCATGCATAGCTCTCATCTTCTGCAGGACAGGGTGGCTGCATCCAAACCACCCATTGAGGAAGCGTCCTTGGCTCAAGCATCGCCCTGAACTTGTGCTCATGGCAAGGGCTCATTGGCCAGTACTTGGCCAGGGACTGTGCTCCCAATGGCCTGGCCTGGCTGATCGCAGGGCATGTTGGGGACATGCCTCAGTTTACCAAGTTTGATGATGTTTAGGTATCCCAATGCTGGCTATCACATTTGTAGCCTTGGCTCCCTGTTGCTTTGGTGGACGAGTGGGCAAAGCAGTGTGTGGTGGGTTAGCACCTACTAACATTTGCTGTGCAGCATGTTTGGAGGCTCCAGCTGGGATGCTGGGGAGATACAAATGCATAGGAGGGATCTATCCAGCCCCATCATTGCTTTGCCATCAAACTGGGTAGAAAAGGAAAAAAAAGATACAAGGTACTCTATCATACAGGTGGGGAAATGAGGCCTGGAGGGACCCAACAACTCCTGGAAATGGTGGAGGAGAGTGACCACAAGGAGCTCTGCTGTTATGTTTTGCTACGAGTTGGATGCTAGCTGAGGAGAGACGGGGCAGGCAAGGCTGGGGTTATCTCATCTCTAATGAAGCTGTCAGTGAAGCAGCAATCAGAGCACACTCACTTCTCAGAAGTAGGCTAAATCTGGCTGAAGAGATTACTTTTTTTTGACATATTCAAACCTGCCTGGGAATCTGACAGCATTCTTGCCCGAGGAAAGAAAAAATGGATAAAAGACATAGTATATTATGTGTAAGGCCAGGGCAGAATGGAGGTTATGGGAAGAGAGGCAGTGGAGGGTAAGGCTTCACCCCACAACCATGAGGAAGGTGCCTGCTCTGGCTCAGCTCGCCCGCCACACTCTGCCTCTTTGCATGCTTGGGCAGACCCCGATGGATCCCCTTCCTGCATCACCTCGGTCATGCAGAAATTCATCCTCACCATGGGCACTGGAAACAAATTTCCAGGCCACCATGGGTGTCCTGTACCCCCCGCAGCTGGCTGGAGCTAGCGTTGGAGAAGGGGAGCTGGAATGGTGGGAAGTCTCATGCCCTGGCGGGGGGATACTGGGATGCAGAGCTACAATGAGAGTGGATGGGTGGTGCGAACAGGGTGTAGCGCGTGTGTGTTGGCAGCTGGCTTGGCTGGAGACAGTGGTGATAAACTCAGCAGAGCTCCATGCAAGGAGAGAGGAGAGGGAAGAACATCAGGGATGTTGATTGACAATGGCTTGGCGTGCTTACAGAATCCAGCCAAAGTACTTTGGCCAAAGCACTTTGGCCACAGCACTTTGGCCAAAGCATTCAACCGCTGTATATCAGGATGAGTTTCTTGTTCGTGGGTCAAATAAGTGCAGAGGAAACTCAGAGACCCATGTTCACCTCCAGTTCTCCACTCGCAACTCATCCCTGGTACAAACTGTGGGAGTCTCGTCCTACCAAAGCACATGGGAGCACCCCTCCCCGTATCTCGGGGCTGTGACGGGGAGGGGTATGGGAGATAAAGCCAGTGTGTGGGGCTGTCTGCCAGCAGTCGTGCTTGCCAAAGGGTTGTCGTGCCGGAGGATGGCTGTGGCGCCAGCTGCACCAGGGCAGATGTGCTCAGCCAGCTGTGGGACCCTGCTGGGGGACCACAACATCGCTTGCTGCCGCCGCACCCCCTCTCTGCAGGGGGCACGGCAGCCAGAGTCAAAGCCTGAACCCAAGGAGGTTTTTGGCTCCAGCTCTGCCCGCTGTGGCTTGGACTCCGCAAGGCAAACTGATGAATTCCCAACCTGATGCTGGAGCCAAACAATCCTGCAATTCGGGAAGAAATTTGATTGCACAGCCTGACCTGAGTGTTATCACCCCAACCAGCTCCAGGGCTGAGCAGAAACTGGAGCTGGGTTGAGGCCAGCGAGACCAGCATTGGGCTGAATGTGCATCTCTGCAACACTTGGAGCTCTGGCTTTTATCTGTATTTCTTTACAGCTTATCGTGTTTGCACTAGGGCTCCGCAGATAACAATCTATTAACAGAAAAGTGAATTAGATCACTGCCTGGTTATTTCACTCAGCTGAGGCCAAACTGCTCTTGTCCATTCAGGAAATTTGTGTTACTTTATTCTCCCTGTGCATGAAAGCATGTCACTCTAATTACCTCCCGTCTCATTCAGCCCGAGCAACTCCGAAACGTTTGCAAGGCAGGAGGAGAGCTATAACCTCATTAGAGCATGTTATCGTAAGAGATCAGACACTGGCAGGGGTTTGTTGTGACGAGCCGTTCACAGATGTTTTCTTTTGAAACTACTAAAAGGGAAGAGGACTCTGAAGGCGGTGATGGGGAGCCTTGAAATAACCCCCTCCGGTAGCAAGGACCTTAAGCAGGTGCAGAGGGTCGCACTCTGCTCTTCGCTCGGTCTGCAAGGGGCTGAGGCGAGGAAACTTGGCGGGGGGGGCTGCAGGGATGCAGCATGCAGCTTAACACCCCAAAATTCCTCACCAAATCTCAGGATTGCAAGAACATTTTTTTGAACACACAAGCGAACGTGTGCCAAAGCAAACAGACCTTTCGGGCAGCGGATAAGCTGCCAGCACAGGGTGAGTGGAGTGGGGTGGCGGGCAGCAGGCGGGGTGGGTTTGGGGTGTGATAGAGCCTGGCTTTGCGGCTGCACAATCCCTTTCCTGAACCTTCTGGGGTCTAAAATCCAAAGATGCTTAACAAATGTTTTTTGGGTTTCCCCTAGCCTATATTATGAATCTTTCTGATGGAAGCAGAAACTTTCTCTTCCCCTCTAACCACAGCAAAGTAAAAAGTCAAGCAAGCCAAGCCGTTATTGCAAGCCGTTAACCAAATTAATGAAAACCAAACTATTTTTGGTTGCATGTGGACATTTTTCATTGAAAAGTCCATTTTCTTCCAGGTTAGGAGAGAGGCAATTTGAAGTAGCCACGGACCCGCCAGGAGGAGTAACCATATGCGAGAGCAGAGCAAGCTGGTTGTGATGGGGAGGGCTGTCCCCACACCTTGTGCCCACACCTTGGAGAAGGAGCCTGGTCAGGGCCAGCCATGCTGACGGAGAGTCAGGACCAACTGGTCAGGGCAAGTGAGCACAACCCTGCCACAACATCCACTATTCCAGGGCTTTAAAGTTCTAAGCAACGCATCTTCTTGCTGGTAGACAGGCCCTAAGCATTTAAGAAACGCCACTGAGCAGCTTCCCGATGAATTTAAGTCTCTTCACTTGTGTCAGAATAAACTTAAATGATCCCTTTTATTATTAGCTGTTGGAGAGAAGCTGAAGCCATTAATGTTTAATAAAGGCAGTGCCCATGAACAGTCCACTGCTGCTGCCTGTGCCAGGCCCATCTGGCAAAGGCACAAATCCCACCTTGCCAAGGGCACCCAGGCAGAATCTGGCAGTTTATTGATGAAACCAATTTAATGGGACGTTAATTTAAGTCATCAGGAGAGAAATGTGCCCAGTCAATACAAGGAGCAAAGGGGTTAATGCAGAGCCACCGACATCCCAGTCCCGTGGGATGCATCCGTTGGGGATGCGAGACCTGCTGCTTGGAGAAATTTTGCTTGGTGGGACCATCCCAGACAGAGCTGCTGCAAATGAAAATGTTACCTGCTCACTGCTTCAGCAGCTTCTTAATTTAATGTTCGTTTTGCCCCCTCCTCTCTGGGAACGTGGCTGCCCCCAAGGCAAGCAGAGCCAGGACAGCCTCATACAACACCCACTCCCTTCCCCATGCCTGTTTGGATTTGTGGGATGCGGTTTCACCCTCAGTAAATGCTGAACTGAAACAATGAAGGCCCTGATCCAAAGCCCTCTGAAATCAAAGGCAGGTTTGGGTTGGGTTTTTTTCTGCCTTTGACTTCTACTGCTTTGGATTACGTGATACTCAGCAATTTCCAGCAGGTGAGAGCTGATCAGCTTTGGGCAGTAACCAAACAGTCTAGCTGAGCATCTATATAGGCAGACACGCATTAGCAATGCTTTCCAATTTTTTGGCTTCAAACCGAAGGTCCCATTCATCTCTTGACCATTGTCCAAGCTGAGATCCTGGCTCTAAGCACCACTAAAAATTGGGGAATTAAGTATAGACCAGGATAGAACCCACCCAGCAGCTGTGCACACACATTCCCCTCCTCCAAACATCTGCAGGAGACACCAATGCTAAAGTCATGGGCAACCTTCTGCCTGAATTGCAGTACATATTGGTGAAGCCACAGTCCTCTTCCACCTCCAGTTTTCTCCCTTAGAGACCCCTGGGCCAACTCTGACTTTCAGATGCTGCTGTTACAATTTGGAGCCAGCCATGCAACTGGCTTAATATTCAGACAATTACCTTGAATATGGCTTGAGGGGGTTTCCTAGCCTGTTGAGTGCAGGGAGCTGTAGATTTCGGCTCTCCCACAAGGCTAGGAGGGACAGAAAAGCTTAGGTATGGCTTTTCTTTTTCCTCTCTCTTTCCTTTTTCTGAGTTTTCCATTAGAAACTTTTATTGCAAGTACCTGAAAAGCAACCCAGGTAATGAAGCCCTGAGATGGAGGGTGGTCAGACTTTAGTTGGGCCAAACACACAAGCATTGACTCCCGAGCCCTGAGCAGAAATCGTTCAACTGCTCCTGCTGTGGTGTGTGGAAAGCTGAGGAGCTCGTTCTCCTCCAGGACAGATGCCGTGACTGCTCACACGTCAGTACCTACAAAAAATACAAGCCCAGGGGACTCCCATGCATCTCTGACCTCTGCAGGAGGGTGGTATTTGAAGCAGAAGAGAAAAGGTTGCACACACGCACGCGGGCAGACATCGACTGTGAGAGGAGAGCGGCTGTAAGATGGGAAAAGGGAAAAGTCTGCTCTGATGGACACATCAAAGCCCAGAAATGGGCGAGGGAGCATTCCCAGCGGCAGGACAAAAGGTGACTTTTGCAGCAGTGGAGTCACTGAGTCTATCCCATTGCCCTCAGTCTCCGTTCTGGCTGGCAAAGCTGTTGCAAAACCGGCTTCCCGTCTAAGGCTCTGGCTTCGCATCAGCCTAGCACATGTACAGGACGCCTTCCAGAAATGCAGAGCCAAGCAATGTCTGCAAACAGAAAGCCTGAAAGAAGCCAGTCTGCTCCCAAACCCTTTTGGCTATTTGGGGAGCAGAGGCCACAAGGTGACAGAGGGTAGAGGATAGATGGCCAAGGGGGCAGAAGCCTGCTTAGCCCAGGGGAGCCAAGCAAAACACAGGGGCATTGAAGGCACGTACCTCTTACAGTTGTGGAGTGATTTATTGAAAGCTTAAAGAAGGAATTGCCAGGCGCTCTTTGTTTCCATGGTACCATAAAAAATGGATGGGAAGTGACTGGGCTGTCTTGTAGTTTGAATGTTTCATTGGCATGTCGCAGAAACCTCCAGAGGATGCCTCGAGGGCATGAGAACCGGCTGATGGAATGTGCTAGTTTGTTAATTTAATAGGATACAGTGTTTTCCCTTAACACCGCACATGCAAATCAGGGTGGTGAATCAGGTCAGCACATCTCCCCCGCGTTGGGAGTGCTAGGACCCCGCTCTCACACGGCAGCTCCTGCACGATGCTGAGATGCTCCAGCCCCCCCCCTTGCAGCACCCGGCAGGATCAGGCTGCGGGAGAGATTTTGGACTCCGAAGTGTCTAGTGGGAAATAAGAAACAGTATTTCTGTGGTGTGAAAGCCAGTCTGAACGACATCGTGGTATGCAAGGCAGTACCAGCTCCGCTGGCTGGAAGAGAACAGATCGATGTGCACATTGATAGGAGCATTAAAAAGTGAAGGTTGTATGTGGTTCATTGGGGACTTTATCAATGAATCCTTCTAGACGATTAAGGAAAAGGCATACCAGATATATTTGGGATTAGTATACTTACTATAGCGTTTTCAACCAAGCTACAGAATGCCACGGTCAGGACATGACTCTTCTAAAGCTCACGAGGTGCTTCTTCAAATCCCACGGAAGGATATCAATCTCTAATAAATTCTGTGTACAATTTTAGAGTCCTTTCTATAAAACTGTAGTATTTTGATCCCCATGAAATTCCCTCAAAGTTTCCAAAAGGAGGTTGGTGAATCTTACACAAATATTGTGTGTGATTGCGTGCATACGTGCGTGTGCATGTGCATCCTAAAACCCAACGCACAGGTCTTTGTCTCGTCCATCACTAGAGGCGAGTCCAGTCCTATTGAGCTGAATGGCTAAAGTCCCATTTTGGGAAGGGTTCAGTCCTGTCACAGACACAGGCTCTTCAGAGGATAGACATAATCCAAAATTAATTGAATTCAGTGGAGCTCTGCTCATTTAAACCAGCCAAAGACATTTGAACTCACTGACTTACCCCGTCCCTTCTCCCTGCTGCAGCCAGGAGAGGATCCCAGCTGTAGCTTTGCTCTGAAATAGCCGGGACATCTGCAATCGGTGTCCTCGAGCAAGTATCATTTCATACTTCCTGAGGCTTATGCAGCTGTCCTGCAAAGCTGCAGTGTGACACTGGGCATTGGCTTCATGTCAGCAACGTTCCTGCGCGGTGCCGGCGGACCCCGACGCTGGTGCCGGCACTGACGTGCTTTGCTTTTTGGGGAAACGGTCTAGCGGATCCAACCTCGGCACATCCTTCACCTTGCTGCGGTCTCCACCACACACGAATGCCCCCCGCGTGTGGGTGGCTGGGCTGGCCCCGCTCCAGCTACAACGTGCAGCCAGCCAGTTTCATTTTCTGTTGCCTGATGGCTTTGTGCTTGTCTTCCTCGCTCTGTATCTTGTGCATTCCCAGAACACATGTCTGGGTTTCAGGCTCTTTCCCCTACACTGGAGCTCTGCTGCTCCAGCAGCCAGGGAAAAAAATGGTGAGACATTCCCATCAAGCTGCAGAGGCAAGATCTCACGGTGGTTTTTCTGGTTTTGGTTTTTTTTTTTCTTTTTCTTAATGGGGGAGGGAAATTACTAATTTCTATTGAGAACTTGCTGTTATGTGGGAAGCGCTCTCCTTGAATTCAGAGTTTTGTTCTCAACCATACAGACTTTGAGGATCCTGGAAGAGAGGTTTTGTGCTTTGAAGGAACTCCACCAACCTTCCCTGTGTCACCCCAGCTGCTCCCAGTATGAGCCAGGAGGATAAACACAAAGTGAGAACCTTTTCTAGAGAAAAATAAAGGAAACAACTGTCACAAAAATCTGACTGAAACTCATTCCCAAACAATTCAGTGCCAGCTGCACAGCAGGAAAGCGTATCCAAACGGACAGTTGCAGCAGTCGTGTTTGATCTCTTACACAGAGGAGGCCAGAGGCTGCATCAGTGCCAAGTCCTGCATTGCTACCAATAGCTCACAGCTGAATGGGACTCTACTCCTGGCAGGACGACTGATCTTAATTTAATGACTAGGTGGTGAAGAATGTACCACACCTCTTTCTAATCAGCGATTAAGTCCCTTTGGTGTTGCATTTACTTCATCTGACTTCCATCGTGCGCTTCCCTGTGGCTACATCTATATTATGGTGGGTAGCCGTGGGCTTGAGTTAGCAGAGCTGAGTGTCTCTGTCATTTCTGGGGCATTTCCAAGCCAGCTAAAACCAGGACGTGTAAAAGCCCAGGCTAACTGCAAGTGCACATCCAGACCACACGACACCCACTCAGCCTTGAACCAAGTGCCTGAACCTTTTGGAGTTCCTCCAACTGTTGTCCTGCTCAGAGATGGCATTTTAAACCGGAGTGACTATATGACAATCTGTTTAGGGAAGTGAGTTTTAGATATGCATAGATGGCCTACCCTGGAATAGAATGTGGATGTAACCAAACACATTTCAAATCATCCTGATAGCCACCTTTCCGTGACACCAGGGCTTTATCGTATAGATTGTAAAACCTACCAAGAAACAAGAGAAATTAGCCTGATACTTTGTTTCAGCTACTGTGCCATTGTGTAGAGCATTTTTTGGTCTGTTTGCACCACGTTCTCATGCACGAAGAGGAGAGGGAAGTGCAAATCTATCAAAGGAGATGTTACGAGAGGTTTTTCAGCTGCGTGACTGCGACAAGATTGTACTGAAGTTCTGTAGCACACTATCTGTAGGATTCTTCAGTACAGCCGTGGAGACAGATGGCTAGTGCAAAGTGAAAAATCTAGTTGCATCAAACACACTACCCAGCAAGTACTTGTCAGGGTCCTATGCAAAGCATGGCTAATCTGCACCTGCAAGTCCATATGTACGTGTCCCATCAAGCATTCTCAACCACGTCCCTGGAGTGACAGCAAATCCAGACTTATTTTTCCATGTACGCTTCTACTCCAGAGGTTTTGAGGTGATGTACGGCATCCTCTAGCTACCAATTTCCATCATGTGTCCAATTTAGCATCCTCTCCAATATGTGGCACTGACCTCTGCTGTGTGATGGATACCAAAGAGAATTAACCATTCCTCTGTTCTTATTTAGTTAGGAAGCAGTAACCTTTCAGCGCTCCCTGATGTACCAGATATGTCAGAGCATCCCACTCTGGCTTCAAAGGAATGTCACAGGAATAGGAAGCACAGAACCAGCAGCAAAGCAATTAGCAATACAATCTGGTAGAGCAGTTCCCCTGCTCCGCTTCCTAATGCCACTTACTGTGTTTCCATTAATGGTAAAACATGTGTTAAGAGATCGGACACTGAGAAATGAAGTCCCTCCTAGAAAGAACCGGGCACCACTTTGCTGTGGATTCACAGTGAAAAATCTGAAAATCCACGGCTGTGGATTCACAGCAAAGTGAGGCAGAAGAAATGAAACCAGCACAGGGCATGCATTTAAAGCCTGCACTGGGGAACATTTTTCTCTTGCATGGATATTTCCCATGCAAGTCAGTTTATCTGAGTTTAAATAGAAGAGAATCAAACTCTCTGCCTGAAATCCTGCTCTCTCTATATGGTGGGACATAGGCAATTGGCAATATAAATGTAAGTAGTCCCAGAGCTGTGGGAAAAGTAAAGTCTGTCTTCCCTTAACTATATATATATCTTACTACAATAACTATAGTTCCTCTATGGTAAGAGATAGTCTGTGCACTGATTTTTCATTCATGTTGATGGATTAGCCAGTTCTGCATGCTAAATGGCCAGCGGGCCACTGCCAAACGTTTCTGCTTGCTTTTCCCTTATTTGCTAATAATCCATTGCTCTCTACTAGCTGAGGATCTGTGTAGCCAACACCTGAATATGGTACACTCTGCTGATAGGGAAAGTATAGGGAGGATTTATGCTGCAGAAATCCTGTTTCTAAGCCCTTCTAATATCCCAGCCCTATCCCTGCAAAGCTGGGCGCCTGCTTTACACCGAGCGCATGTTCCCCTTTCACCACGCGTAGGAGCATTTCAGGGCACCTTTCTCTAAGAAGAGATTTCACTTGACACCTCCACAGGCTAAAGAGGGACGAGGAAGAGGACAGGCACCCAGCTCAGCTATCTTGCTGTTACCCCATTGATTTGGCATTGCAGAGAGCCAAGTGAAGAACAGGAACATCAGGAGTGCAGGAATGCCCAGGTGGTGGTGGCCCTGCCTGGTCCTTGAAATCTGGCCCTTACTCTCGATTTTGGGAATTGTTTTGATATCGGTGCACATGCATCTGGGGAAACATTGCCCCCCCCCCCCCCCCCCCCATATATGAGGAAGAAGGAATGATGGGTGGTGGGCTTGTTGTGGACAGCAGGTTCACCCTGATGTGTCTGCACCTGCCTGGATGGAGGATGTTCTCCTGCTGCCTGTGAGGAGGAGCGAGACCTACTTACGACAGCCACATCCAGGCAGCTTTAGTATGTTTATATTATGTGAAGATCTGAACTCACATCTGCATTAGCAGTATGTAAAAACTGGAAGCACTGTCCACTGCTCTCTGTTATTTACTGCTCTGGTGTTTAAAGGCTCTACAGGCTTAAAGCAGGCAAGGAAAAAAAAAACCATCCAGCAAACTGCTGCACAGGGTGAGTGTCATCAGCCCTATAAGGGCTGGATGCTGATCCTCTCTATGGGAGCCCTCAGATTTCTGTGCAACAAAACTGCCTAAAGTCTCTGTTTGGAGAAACGAGGGGAAAAGGGTTATCACCCTCCCTCCTTCGGCTTTTCAGACTGTGAGTGCTCCAGGGCAAGACCTGCTTCGTTGTTTGTACAATGGCTCAAAGGGCGCTGGAGCTTTGCTGCTCCTTGCAGGAGCAGCACCATGACTGCTAGGTTACCACGGAGTAGTTTATGTTTTATTCTGTCCTTGCCATGCCCTGATTTCAACATCGAACAGGGATTAATCCCATAGCAAGCACAGGGATGGTTTCTTACCATTGCCCTACGCGATGGGCAGATCCTGCAGCCAGCAGGGCATCGTGGCTCGCCCTGGCCTTGGAGGGCGCAGAGGATGCTCAGCATCGTGCCAGGATCAGATCTGGCCCCAGCGTGGGGCCAGCCTGACCCAATTCACCTCCCTGCTCGGGCGAGGAAGGTGTTGCCGGCGCTGAGGGGGAGCAGAAGCAGCGGGGAGGAGGGGGAGATGGAGGGAAAACATCCACACCGGCATCTCTGCAAACGAGGGCAGGCAGGGACAACGCCTGCTTGTAGGCAGAAAAAAAGGAAGGGAAGATGGAGCGAGGGAAGGAATGGAAGATTTCTTCCAGGAACAAAACCTGTAAATGAGAAAGGTGCATTTTCCCCGAAACCCTTTTTTTTGTCAGCATGCAGGAGGCACAAGCTTTCTCCTTCTCGTGCAGGTGTTTAGTGAGTCTTATGGCTCACACAACAGATTTCAGCTTGTGGCTCTTCCAGTTCCCCTCCTTTTCTCCCTAAAGTGCCCTCCATGCTCAGCTTTTCATTCTTTGCGTCTCCAGCTCTAATTATCTTTTCTCTCCTGCTGCTTCTGATGAATTGCTCCGTTTTTTCATATCTTTGGGGCCCTGCTGCTTCTGGGGGAGCTAGGCTAGAGGCTTATATTTCTCATCCCTCTCAGTCATTATGAAAGACAATCCTCTCAGATGAGGACATTCATTAAACTGATTTGGAATGCTTGGTCTATCTTCACTATGTGTGTTTGCATTAGTGTGGAGAAAATAATTAAATGCACAGGAAGTGTAGGCTGGAATAATAAGAAAGGCTGGCCCTAACCTTAGGAAATCTGGGGGCAGGGTACCCATTTCCTTTTTAATAGGTGTCTCCATCACTGCAATTGTAAAACACGTTTGAGTGTTTTCTTCTCCTTCACTCTAGTGCCTTTGCGTGTCGGGGTGTGTGGAAGACACAGGCGATGAGACCCTGCACTCAGAACTGCGTCCCCCCGAGTCCTGAGGTCACCATTAGATCTTGCCATTTAACAAATCATTAATGCAGATACGGTAGGGGAAGGAAGAATTCTTATTTGCCCTATGAATTTGGACCTCTTTAAGGCTCCCAGATTCCAACTTCTCTCCACAGCCAAACTCAAAAATTATTTCCAACATAAAAGCTGATATGAACTTGATTCCAGAAGATGGGGATTTAAGGGAGAAAAATATGGAGAATATGAAACACACAGAGGTGACAGTACCAGGAGTGGCTTTTTATTCTGCTGATGGAGTAGGCAAGCAATCCCAGAGATACACCCTGCAGTGAATGAGCGCAAGAGTAGGGTGGTTTCAGCGGGGACGTCGGCATCGATCTGGGGGCCAGGAAATCTCACCTCTGCCACAGCCTCTCTGAGTCGGGATCAAGCCACGTCCTCTCTCTATTGCTCATTCCTGCTAAAAGTCTGTTAACACTTTTACTTTTTTCCTTCTTCATGTATTGGTCTTGAAGTGCCTTGGGGCAGGGATGGCTTTTGCGGTGCGCAGCAGCCCCAAATGAGGTTTGGATGGTGCTGGTGCCACGACCAGGCTATGGGAAAACCTGGATTTTTCGGATGCCGCTGAGGTCTCTTCTTGCCCTTGCAGTTGAAATGGCCACAGCTTGCACAAGCCAAAGGGAGGCTCACAGGGCCCAGGTGAAGCAGGGCACAATTAGTCTGGCCTGACTCCACGCTAATGTGCCTAATTGGCTCTGCGCTCGTGTCCGCGGGTGAGCAGCCCTGCGGACGTGTGTCTAGCAGAAGAATCAGGTGCACTTCAAGGCTTTGCAAATAAATGGGCTGTCTTGGGCTGAATTACACTGCGATAGCGAGCCAGGGCGATCCGTGATACCGTTTAGAGATTCACAGCTAGCTGAAGACCAGCCATGAAAAGGACTGTACTGGCTAGGACCTCACCAGTTCTTACAGCCTCCCTCCTGCTGCGGTCTCTGGAGGGGTTTTCCATCACGCCAGCATCGCTGGTTCTCTCCCTTTGCAGGATCCTCGTGCCAGGTCCCAGATGGGGCCGGAGGGCAGGATCTCACGGCAAAGAGGCACATGCAGGTACCGCAGAAGGGTGGTGTGAGACGAGTGGGAAAGTGCAGGTTTCATGCTCTGGGCGACCCGGTGCACTTTGTGTCAGCCCTCCGGCTGGGTGGCCCTCGCTGAGGATATCCCAGCGGTGTGATACCCCTGCGTGCACGTGCTCCGCGTGGGTCTCAAATAACTGCCGTGGACTTTGAGGTGGGATTCAGCTTCCTTTGGGCAGACGTCTGCATCTCAGGCTGCTGTCCTGGCTCCTCAGTGGAGACTTGGTTCGGGAGCATCTGGTTTGGGATATTTCGGTAACAGGAACCCGTCAGCAGGCAGACAGGAGGGTTTTTGTTCGAGAACAGTGCGATACGCACAAATATTCCTGTTCCAGCTCCCTGCACTGAGAGAGAAAAATGTGAGAGAGAGGGAGAGCGTGCGTGTGTGTCTGTCTGTGTGTGTGGGCACCAGCGTGGGTGTGAGAGAGACAGAGACACCCAGGGAGAGGGAGGGTGGGAAGCAGGATGAGATGATTTAGTACTGCTCGCAAGGTATGTCCTGTACTTGCCTCCTCTCCAAGGTCTTGGCACCAGCACATTTCTCCGCAGAGAAGCCAGAGGTGCGTTCCTCCAAAGTGATACTCTATCAAACAGGAAAGCCATTTACTTTCTGCTGGCTCTGCAGATTTTCAGTGCCTGCAACTGCAGACCTAAAAGTTTATCTTACTGGAGGAATTTATATGGGGCTGTGAGATGGGCTGGTGTTATATGGCTCTGAGTAGTTACATGAAGCCTCTGTGGGCTAATAAAATGGTATTAATTGTATTGCTAAGGTTGCATTTTAAACATTAAATTACGGATGGCTTGATAGCATCGTGAAAGCCAGCATCTTGACATGACCTAACCATTATCTATGGAAATGGCTAAAATGCCTTTTTACAATGTACTCTGGTTGATTTAACTCTTTGAGGTGACACTTCACATTAAATTATTTCCTCAGGCAGAGGGAGAGCAGTGAGGGTTTCTCCTTTCTCCTTCCCCTTCTCCAGCATCCCTGCTCTCTTCTCGTGCTGCTTCCGAGCTGCTCTTAACCTCCCCAGCTTACTTTAGCCTAGAAATAGCAAATGGGGGGGGGGGGGTCAAGCCCAGATCACACACCATTCTCCACTTTGTGCTGTGCATGTCTAAAGGTGTAAAAGAGAGGACCCTGCCAGGCACAGGGAACAGTGGGAGCAGGAGGTGTGGGATTGCAGGGAGAAGCTCAGAGGAAGCCCGGACACAGTGGGAGTGGGTGCTGTGCCCTGGAGGGGTCCCTGCCCAACTCTGCCCCCAGCCCAAGGAAGAAATCAGAGAGGGAATGCACAGGCCCCTGTTAATCTAATTAAAGGGGTCAGCCCTAAAGGCCAATTACAACACAGCTGGTGTCAACAGCAATTCTTCCCTTGCTGGCTGTTTTAGGGGCAAGGGGCAGGGCTGGCAGTGGAGCCTTTTGGGGCTGGGAACGGCATGTGCTGCCAGGGAGGAAGCACAGACAAATAAGAATTTAGTGGGTTTGCTTTTATTTTTTTATTTTTTTTTTTTAAAGGAATTGATGGGCTCATCACTGGAGGTGACCAGCTAAGGAGTAGATAGACATCCCCACCGTGTCAGGCAAGTCCCACCCCCGGTGCCCCGCTCCCCTGTGTTACATACCCTCGCATTTTCCCGCGTGTCTCCCGCAGCGGGTGAGGCACGACGTCCCCGCAGGCTCTGCGGTGGGACCCCGGCCGGTGTCACGCTCCCATTGCGGCAGTGAGAACCCCCGACTCGCACCCCCCCCAGCTGCGCAAGGTACAGCTGGCTGGTGGGGCGACCGCGTGGGACCCCGCCGTGCCCGGCGTCCCACGGCTGACGCGTGAGACTTGGCAGCTCCGTGTTTTCAAAGCTGCAGCTCTGACGTGTCCCTGCTGACCCCGGTAGAGCAGCCGGCATGCTGCTCCCGCTCCCGGCTCCTAAGCTGCTCAGAGCCCCAGCTGGAGACCAAACCCCAAGGGGGTTTTAGAAGAAGCCCTTGGCTCACCCCAGGACTGATGCAGTCAAGCTGAGGGAGACATTAAACATATAGGAGAAGAGAATTATACCTTCTGCCACCGTCGCCTCCGGTCCCTGTGCAACTCCGCCCTGGGTACAGCAGGGTCTCTGCTAGGATGGAGAGCCCCATGCCCACTTGGATTCATCCCACAAGCCACGGGACCTCCTGCCCCAGTGCCTCTCCTCTCAGGAAAACATCCGTGCACTGGCAGACATGGAAATGAAATGCAAATCTCCGCTGCCAACGGCTCGCGTAGCACGCCCGTCCTCTGCTCGCTGCGGCAGTGTGAAAACCCCAGTCGTGGCCTCTAGGAATCAGACAAAATAGGTAAAGGGCTAAAGCTTGCGGTCTCGTGACCTTGAATTTTTATACTGATAAAGCTACTTGATGGGGTTTTTATCAAAAGGAAAAAAATCCTTTCATAGGTTGCTGTCCCCTGATAGCATTTTGACATTAGAGCCCCATCATGCCTCTTGTATTATGGAGTGCTAATTTATCTTGGAAGCCAGTAGCAGCTGCTCATGTTACAAGTGGGAATTTCTTCCCTTTGTTTTCCTCGATGTTGCTCTCCTGAACTTTGGTTCAAGGGTTGATTTAAGTGGATCTGCATTACAGACCGAGGAGAAATTTCCAGTGAGTGAAATGACTAAACATGGCATGTTTAATGTCTTTGGTGGATCAAGCTCACCAGTCATTTCTGGCCACTGTAATAAGCCCTGCTTTGTAGAGCTTACAATCTGAGGGCTGGGTTTACGTGGTACAAAGTGTACCCAAGGGAGTTACGCTGATGCAAAATATATATGAATCTCATCACGTTTATGTTCCCCGCAGCCCCCAAAGACCCCTGTTACAAAGCAGCTGCCCTGGGAAGCCAAACTGTTACACAAATCACCCCAGAAGAGAAGAGCCAAGAACTGGACCCCCAATGCCCAACGAAGGCAACAATAACTTGAATATGAAGACAAAAAAGGAAACCCTGACACAAAAACCCAGAGGATGATTCACGAGCAGTGTTTGGTAATAATGTTTAAACTTGATTTAAGAGTTTGAGGGCTGAAATTTCCTGGGAAATGTCTCTTCTTAGGGCATAGAGGAGCCATCCAGATGCAGGTGAGATGGGAGAAAGCGACTGCATATACCAAAAAATCAAGTGTGTCCTTAAGGCAGCTTGACTCTCCTGCATGACTTATTTACAAAATCATTTGTTAAGCTCTGAGCTGCTTTCCTTCCTCAAGAAGAACACGGATCCTTCCTTCAACCTGAAATCCTCCGCCGGGTGTCTGGGACCAGCAGCCCCTTGGTGGACAGGCCCAAGAGCTGTGGGTTTGGGGGTCTGGATGCCTGGTTTGACTCAGGGAGGATGCCTTCTCTGGGATGGTGCTCCTGAGGGGAGAGAGCTGGTGACAGCAGTGCCATGCTAGCTGGTCCGTCTTGTGGTCTCTGCAGAGAGACCTGCCTGGCTGGTCTGGGACAAGCCAGCTGGCCCTTCTGTTTGGGCAAGCAGTGCATGACTGAAGCCTGGTCCATGCCCAGGCTCTGCTGGTCCGTGCAGTCTGGATACGCAGAAGCGTGCCAGCTGGCTCCAGGAACAGCACCGTGGGCTGAAGCACAGCTCCTAAAGGCAAAGAAATGCAACTCAAAAAAGCTGAATCCCTCCTTGATCTGCATGTTGTTGGAGAGCAAGGGTCAATTTCTCCAGAGGTAACAGGAGCTTCTTGCCCTGTTCCTGCTGCCGCATCCCAAAGAGATGAAAGGCAAACCTCTGGCGAAAATTATGGTGGAGCGTGGCCTCGGTTTTCCTTGGAAGCTTTGGAGTCTGTTCCTTGCTGAGAGGGGGTTGCTGCAATCCTACGTGAACCGTAACACCAAGGCAGCGTCTGCACAAAGCGCTGAGAAGTGAAACCACCGCTCCCCACCCAGTTTTCTTCCCTGGTTCCCAGGCTGACGGAGAGGGCTTGGCTCATCTTTACAGCGGCAGTCTCCTTCTGTTCCCAAGGTCTGCTCGCCCTTCTGGCTTCCTCTTTGTTCTTTAGACCACCAGGACAGAGACACATGCAAAGCCAGCCCTGCCCTGGCTCTGCAGCGGTGGTCTCCATCTCGCTTTGACAGAGGTTTGCGACCTTAAGAGCAATGCAGGATTTCCTGCTACCGTTTGCTTTGTCTGCACAGGCCTTCAGTGATTTGCTCAGGAACACCAGCAGATATCCATCAAGGCTATGTCCTTTCCAGCTGGCATTTGGTGGGTACCTCTGCTGGTTGCTGGTGGTCTATCAGTCACTCCCCCTAGCAGATTCACGGTGAGATGATCTGCTTCTTGACCTTTTAGCAGCAGTCAGTTCATGCCTTTTTATGACCAATTCCCTCAATACCTCCTCTTCAGGTGGTGGCTTGTAATACCTTTATGGGGTTGGTATTGATGAGCATCTGTATGACTACATGTGTTGTGCCTGTGTGTCTTAGTACGCCACTGCTAGTACACAGCTAGTGACAACAAGCGGAGATCGCTCCTGTCGATGGGTGACCATCTAAAGATTTAGGAGGTTGGTTTGGAGCAGCATCTGAGAGTTCAGATGCTTCTCTGAAGCTTAGCCAAACCCCTTTGGCCGGGAAAATGAGCTGGGAAATATAATGAGATTAGGCTGTCGAGTGAGATTTACAGCTCATCCTTCTTCCAGCTGGGTCAAAAATACCACAAGTGCAGCATCTTTGAGAGTGCATCAGTGCCTCTGCTCTCAAAGTCAGGGAGGGGAGGACAGGTGGGGTTTCCTTTCAAGTCAGTGGTTGATTATTAGTTTGGGGAAAGTTCAGCTGGTGCTCTGGGCCCATTTGTAGCTGAGGCCATCTGCATGTC
Organism: Aquila chrysaetos chrysaetos; assembly: GCF_900496995.4. Taxonomy (NCBI): domain Eukaryota; kingdom Metazoa; phylum Chordata; class Aves; order Accipitriformes; family Accipitridae; genus Aquila; species Aquila chrysaetos. Next base: position 73,216,350 of record NC_044006.1, on the reverse strand, counting down.
GATCGCATACCCTGGGGATAGGGCTCACCCTGACCCCGATGATGAAGGCAACACTTGTTGGGGGGGCTGCAGATCTTGGGGACACTGCCCAAATGCTGCTGCTTGTCCACGTTATTTGCAAGCCTGGTTCACAAACTCCTTATTGAAACCAGATTTTTCCTCCAGCCTCCGAGGGCTTTCCTTGCTGCTTTGCCCGCTGTGCTTCCAGCTCGGATAAAGCGGCAGTGCAACATGGGCATCCTCCACTGCTGCTGCGGGCGACTTCCACCCTCTTTCTGTTCCTGCTTAAAAAGCTGGGTTAGCGAAGACCTGCCATTTTAAAACTGGCTCCTTCAGACTGACGTGAGCTAGGGCTCCATCGCGTGAGCAGCACAGCTACCAGAGAGGAGAAGGCAGTCAGTGACAGGGGACTGGGTAAAGTCATCTCAGCCGGTCCAGCTGGTGCTAGAAAAGGGCACGTATGCATGCCCTAAGCCTTCTCAGGCCATACAACAGGGCTCCTTTCAGGACATTTGTGCATGAAGCCACAACCACTGTCGCTGTGAATAAAATCAAACATTGGGAATTGTGAAGAAGTGGAGAACAAAGCAGAAAATGTCACTGTACTGCTACAAATGTCTCTGGTGCATCCACATGGGCTCGCTGGATGATTCAGGTTGGAAAGGACCTTAGGATGTCCTTGTCAGTAGTATGTGCCATTTTGGTCCCACAATGCCAAAAGGAAATAGGATGTTTGGGAAAGATCCATGGAAAGTAACAAGGACGGCTGAAGGTCTGGAAGGATAAATTCTCCAGTTTGGAAAAGAAATAGCCAAGGGGAGATACAAGAGAAGTCTAGAGAAGTCCTGAGGGATGACTGACTGCTCATTTTCTTGTATAATAGAAGAATTAGGAGCATTGGACAAAATTAGAAGCTGGCAGGTTCAAAAGCTACATTGTCCCACTGTCCTGCTTTGGGGTGTGGGTGCAGCCATACCCCCCAAGGCATGATATGACCAGCTGTGAAGCTCATGGTGTGCCACCAAGCTGCCCTTCAAGCTCAGCTGAAGAGGGTGTCGTGGGCTCATCATGGCTTTCACATGGTTGCTTTTTTGACACCTGTGCTGAAGACTTTTGAATACTGTTACATAATTGTACCAGTGAAACTACTATTTAATTACAAAACAAGCTAATAACCACTCAAGTCAGCAAATGCCGGCAGCTGCTATGTATCAAGAGTATCAGCCATCATCACAGCCATGGGTATACCTAGGAAATTCAATCACATCCCTTCCCAGTGGTCCCAGAACCCCATCCCTCTCCAGGTTTTTTTAAGTTCATAGATCCCTGAGCAGGACTGACACCAAAACCTATTTTTCTGCTAGTGTCTGTCTTGTAGGGTGAATTTGCTGGTGTCCAATGAGATATAAACCCCAAAAAGCAGCTTCCCCTGGTGGGTTGCGCTGGATTCTTTAGCGGCTAGTAAGAGATGAGCTCAATATTGTCATCTTTATCGAGGTACTTATTCTTAGGACTGATGGGGGTCTACTGATGGGCTTAGACTTGATTCAGAGACAGTCAGACATAGAGAATGTGCACAAGTTGCATTTCCTGAAGAAAGCAGAGGAGCAACCTTTCATTTTGAACAAACTCTCCTTTTGGACTTTGCAAGCATTTTCTCTTCTCCCATTACCTAGATAGCACAAGCTGCTCATCACCTGCTCTCCTTGTCAGGGCTGGTACTAGCATGACTTATAGCGCAATGGTTTATAGCCACAACAGCGTCTGAATTACTGATCATTCACTTTTATAGTGTACTGTGGGAGGAGGAAGCTTTTCTCCTTAAGAACAATCATTTCTCTTAATAAGCGCTCCATGCAGCAGCTTGAGGGAGTAGAGCCCACACAGCCATCCTGGGGCAGGACAAGCTCATGCCAGTGTCATCCCAATTTTGGTGTCTGGGGCACAAAGTTATGTAAATTCCCCATCACAGTGGGTTTGCACAGTCTTTCCTTTCAGCCTTCAACAGGGAGACAGAGAGATATGAGACAAAAAAGTACTTTTCTTAGCTATTCTGGATTCTGTGCATGTTTTGCCCAACCCCTTTTATTTTGCTTTTCTTCTTTTTTTTTTTTTTAATTATTTACTAAAGCAAAGCAGTCAAACTGCTATTGAATTACATTCTTTTTTTTTCCTGGAATAAGCATCCCCCAAACTCAAACCAGCCTGATTCTAACTTTTTTTCAAAGAAACACTTTGAATTTTTCAGCTCGGCGCAGCTTTCCACTTCACAATGTATTTTGCTTCTGGATTTCTTAATGGGATTTTTTCCAAACAGCGCTCAAAATCAAAAGCGCTTCTTTTGTCTCCAAACAGCATTTTTTAAATTCTCGATTCATGGAAAATCTCCCAACTTTTGGCTTCCACGGCACAATGAAAGGAAGCATTTGGAAGTTTTGAACTTGCCGTCGGCCTGCAAAACCGGGTGCGTGAGCAGCTGCAGCGATCGAGAGCCTCTTCAGCAGCTGCGAGCAAGAGCTGTAAGTCAGCTCTGTCCACATCTGCCATCACATAGTAGTATTTTTGCCACTTAAAGGAAGTTTTAGCATTCTTGTGTTCGGCAGATTGTTCTCACCTGGGTGCAGCGAATCTCGTGGCCAGACCAGGCCTTTTGCAGGTGGACCGGAGTGGGTCCTCAACTGCCCGATCTCACCTGCGCCTCTTTCTCTGCATGCAAGGGGATGTTGGTGACCCCAGCAAATGTCCCTTGGCCCAAAGGGTCTGTTCGTGGGGCAGATGGTCCCCGTGAACCTGGGACCCTCCATGTGCCGTGCAGGGCTTCAGTCAGGCGGGGCGGACATGGAAAGCACAGCTGGGAAGGGGCAGCATTGCCATATCTGAACAGCTGGAAACATCCATGCCCCCTTTGCTATTTCTTTCCGTCCCTCTTTCTCTCAATTTATTTACTTTTCTTCCTCTCCCTTTCTTTTTCTTCCTGTCTTTCTCTTTCTCTCTTGCTTTCCTTCTTTCTCTTTCTCTTTCTCTTTCTTTTTCTCCCTCTCTTTCTCTTTTAATTTCTTTCTCTTTTTATCTTTCTCTTTCTTTCTCTTTTCCTTTCTTTTGCTCTTTCTCTTTTCCTTTTTATCTTCCTCTTTTTCTTTTCCTTTTTTGCTTCTTTTTTACTTTTCTTCCTCTTTTTCTCTACCTTTGTTGTATTTTCTTTCTCTCTTTTTACCTTCCTCGCTTCCTCCCCTTTCCCTCTTTCTTTCTGTGTCACTCTCTCTCCCTTTTCTCTCTCTTTCCCCCTCGTTTTCCTTTCTCCTCCCTCCCCCTTCTTTCTCTTGCCCCACAACCCCCTTTGGCTGCACTCCCCAGGGCTCCGGCCAGGACGCTGCTGTCTTTGCAGCCATGCCCGAGGCACCGCAGAGCTGTGGATGGGCCCTTGGGCCGCCAGCGCCTCAGAGCTCATTTGCGAGCAGCAGGGTGCTTTAATCGAGGATTTCCCACCACCATGACTCCCATCGGAGAGCAGTGATGGGAGCGGGAAGAAATTATCCCAGGGGCTGAACCACCTCTCTGTTTGTCACCTTCCTGGGACACTGGCCTTGTCCCAGGGCAAATCCCCTTTCTCCCCACTCTGGCTGGGGGAACATTTCCTTGGGGCTGTTCTCGCCCTGGCAGCCCCTTCCCCAGTCCTCCCCAGCATGTCCACCCCATCACCAGCTCTCGCTCTTGCCGCTGGGTTCAGGGCATAGAGGTGCTTTGGACTCGTGAGGTGCAAACAACAATCTGCATCCTTCTGCGATGGCTCGGAAGGCGGCTGGCGGACTAATTTAATATAGCTTGGTCTCAGTTCTTTTAATTATGTCTTTATAGTCTTTTAATTAGCCAGAATCCTACTAATTTAAACCACTTTTGTTCGGAGAGACTTCTGCTGAGCAGCTGTTCTCACTCAGAGCTTTCTCTGGGTTAAGAAGAGGAGCCTGGGATGTTTGCTTCTCCCCTTCAGGCTGTTTTTCTTATTTTGCTGCATCAGCAAAAGGTTGCAGAACAGAAATGTTTCCTCTGAGATAGAGGAACGTGACTTACAAATAATTATTTGTGTCTGGAACCTGTTTACAAGGTTCAGACAATAAAGAAAACCAAACCCATGGTGTTTCCCTTTGCGAACAATACCGCTCCGGTTTTCCTTCAAACAAGGCTGAGATTAGAAACTTCGAGGACCAGGATGACAAGCTCATCTGAAAGGCAGAGCTCATCCAAGATAAGAAAGGTCCTGGCAGCCAGGCTAACTTCCAGGGAAAGCAATTGGAAAGAGGGCTCCAGGAACTGCTATTTTATGCCCATTGCATGCCAGACCGCTGGCTGCAAACCAGGCTTGTGCTAGGTGCTGTACAGTCCTGAGAAAAAAGAGGGTTTCCTGGTGCATAGCACAAATTAAGACACCAGCCCAGAGGTTCACAGGGGACACACGAGCTTCCTCAGCTCCCTTTCCCAAGAGGGCTTGAGCACAGGTCTCTTCTGAGAGGTGGCACTGAATTTTCCTTGTCACTAAGCTCCAGGGAAAAAAAAAAAGGATTTGCTAAAATGCAAAAATGCAGCTTTCTACATTACCATCAGCTGGTGCTTCCAGCAGCAGTGGGAAGTGCAGGGCTTTGGACCTCAGGGCTGCTCCTTGGCTGCTGGCGGCACCCGTCACCTTCCCGTGGCTCAGCTCCGCTCTCAGCAAACTCAGGGTGTTGTCCAGCTTCAGATTTTAACAGGAAAAAAAAAAAAAGAAAAAAAAAAAAAAAAAAAGGCTGTGCAACAGCTGTGAGGGATTATCAGTGTGTATTGTGCTATCCTGCTCTGCAAGAATAAAGTATGCTTTAAAGTTCAGGATAGGCATTATTGATTGCATTTAATTGCTTTTGTCCCATCCTAAGCAAGGGCTGTAGCGTGCCAGGAGTAATACAAACACACACAGCGGACGATCCCTGCTAAAAAAGGCCTGCCATCAAAGTGCAAGGCAAGAGAGGGCAAGTGGGAGCCAGCCTGTTTTTCTCCTTTAATAATTCCTCCAAAACATTAGTCTTTTGAAAGCAAATACTGAGGATGGTCCAGGGAATTGAAATCCATCACAGCAAGGCAAGCAGACAGCCCTGCTCTTGCTGCAAGTCAGGAGGGAGGTGGAAAGAAAAGGGAGAGCCGAGGGGGAAAAGCGTCACCGTCGTGTGGCTCATTATCATGACTGTTTTGGTTGCTGTCTAAGTTTATAATCCAGGCTCCGTGGTACCGTAAGAGCTCATTAATTTGGAGTCTGCATTGGTGAGTCAAACGCAATTAAGAATAATCAAAGAAATGTCATCGCAAAATACACTTCATGGATTTCTTTTCAAAGTTATAGTATCGCTGTAATTATTTGTGGTATAAATTCATAGCACTTCGCTAAACAGACTGTGGTCATTCTTGCAGAAAGACGAGCCCTTTGTAGTAGGAGAGCTGGCTCCAAAGACTGCCGCGAGCGCTCAGCTGGTTGCTGCCAGTGTTTTACGATTAGGAGGCGGTTCAGCAAAGTGCAGATAAGGACCAGGCTGGATTTTGCACACAAGAAAAATAACTGGCCTGTGCAACTCAGTGCCAGCTGTCGTGGAGGTTACAGAGTACAGCTGGACCTAAGTATAGATAAATTTATGGGTGATAAGAGTGCAGCGGTGGCTCTTGAACATACTGGTCTGGACACAGACTTGGCATAGGACATCTCTAAGCTGGTGTTTGTTGGATGATAACTCAATGGATGAGACCCTTTTTCTGTATTATACCTTTCCCTAAGCAGCCCCTACCTGTCACCCAAGCGGTGGGGTATTCACCTACAAAAAATCAGTATCCGGATCCAGGTCTGAGGGTGGAAGTGGAGGGGGAGCGGAGCAGCCGGTGCTTTGCTGTATGGCAAACAGCAACCACACCGCGAGGGGCGGTGGGAAAGGGGACAGACCTGCCCTCCCTCAACCTCCCCATCAGCCGACCTCTGTGTACACTAGGCAGCAGCCCAGATCATAAAGCCGGGGGACAGATAGGTGGGAAAGAGTACTCCAAAAATTTCCACCGACCCTCTTTTTCAAGGGATGATTACTTCTTTGACTAAGTGTCTGTTCACTTGCCAAAGCAGCTGGGAAACCAGATACTTCATGCTGCAGTACAACCGATTCCTGTTTGCTGATGTTGGGATGTTGTTTGGGAGAATTTTTTTTTTAGTTTCCACCTGCTTTCAGCCAGAGTACGATTAAATCTAATTTTCCATTGAGGGAGGGGAAAGCATACATTTCTGACTATGCTAAAGACCCCTAAAGCTGTAAGAGGGGACTTGTCACCCTGAGAAATACCTGCTCTGTGAGGTGAGCTCCACTGAAGGATGCTGAGCACTGGGCTGAAAGAAGGGTGTCCCTTGTCTTATAGCATGGCTGGTAGTAAAACACATGCAAACCTATGACTGTGTGCTCTGTGTTAGTTAAGTCCATTAAGCAACTTGCCCGATCTAAAAATACAATATATGCCTTGGTGTCAGATGAAACAGAACCTTCTCTGTTCATCCATGATAAGGTTTGGTGGAAGCCGGTGCTACAAGCAGCCTTGGCTGTTTGCTGCCCACCGAGGCTGAGATTTTCAGTGGGGCCAAGGAGAGTTAGATGCCCATGGAGAACCAGATGCCTGCTTCCTTTTGACCCCTCTGCTTGCAAAGGTGCCTCTTTTTCTTGGGTGGGCTGAATTTTGCCAGCTGCTGTCATCAGTCAAGTTTACAGCCTTTGCTGAAGCTTGAGGTGACTGGGGAGGTGGCAATGCAAGCACCCTGCCAAGCACCGGGTGGAAAGATTCACACCTCTGTGATGGTGTTGTGTTTTCTCAGGTCTTTTGCTGGTGCATCCTTCAAATTCCTCGCAAAAGTGTGAGTCTGCCTGCAGGAGGGAAATACGTGCAAAGGGATTTAACTGATTGCCACCCATTAATTGTCCCATAGTGTTGGCCAAAAGCCTCAGAGTAGATTCCTATTATTATTATTACTGCTAATCATAATAATGATTTTCTATATTATGGTAGTGCCTGAGGTGCCAGGTCACCATGCCTCAGTCACCATCCAGTCTGATATATAAAAAGCAGGGATATTATAATCCTAAAAACAAAAACTAAAGCTTCAGTAGGGATTTCTCCAAGTCGACCTGAAAACCAGCTGAGCAAACCTCCTCTCAGCCAGAATCAAAGCCCCTTCCTCAGCCAGCCCCTAACTTTTTATTGCCTTTATTTGCATTTCTTTCCTACCACATCAGTCATCCCCAGGGTGCCCAGTGTTTCTTGCTGCAACCTGTAGAGGGAACTGTGCAATATAGCAAAACGGTCCAAAATAGTCCTGTGTGTCCCCTTCCAGGAAAGAGCGTTCCTCACCCATGCCCTCCATCCTTAAGCAGACCTCACATTTTCCGCTCGTATCATTTGATCTCAGGTGGGCTGGCACCAGCCCGCGCTTGCCGCGCAAGGCAAGGTGTACACACGCTGGCTGTGGGCAGCAACCAGAAGATGCAAAACACCGTGCAATCCCGTTTTCTTTTTCCTTCTTCTTCTTCTTCTTTTTTTTTTTGTTTGTTTTAATGAAAAACAGCTTGTTGGAGGAATTTGTCCATTATTTTGACTCATAGTTTCTCAATTTTTGGGGGCTGCCAGTACCAAGTTAGGAAAGGGCTGTTTCAACCCAAGACAGAAGTGTCCAGACTTCCTGAGCCCCCAGCCAAGGGTGAGCAGAGCCCAGTGTTTCTGGAGAGAGTGCCGGGCTCAGCACTATGGCTGCAGTTTGGGTCCTGTTTTATTGTCTCTCATGACACTGAAATAAAATGACTCAGGAGACCGTGGAGCCAGACAAGTCTTCCTTGCCCCATGGCTGAGTTGCAAAGCAGAGTCAGCACCACGGCAAAATAAGCCCACTCCCCTCCATCCAGTGCGGGGTTGTGGTGCTCCTTGTTGGAGGTGACAGTTCAAGACCAGTCAGCAAAAGCCTGGCAAAATAAAAAGCCACCCTGACCATGTAAACGTGCCCGTCTCTTGCCATCTGCCCAGCACAGAGCCTGGAGTTTCTTCCTCCTGCCTGGCAAGGCAAAGGGCCAGGTGGACTTTCTTAGTCATCGCTAGCTTTGCAGATATTTTCTGATCGCACGAGGCGTTGATTCTGTCAAACTTTAGTTTTGCTGATGTGGCGAAGTATGGCCTGACTCAAAACCCCTTGAAAGCAGCAGAAAGATCTGGCTGAGGCTGGAAAAGCCAGTGGTTTGAATCTACTTTTCTCCTGACACTGGTACTAGGGAGGAAATGAGTCCAAAGCTGCAAGTGACTGATGCTGAGGTCTGCAGACACCCAATCCCTCCCCTGGGATTTCTTTTCTGGAGAAGTTCCTGCATGCATGTCCAGAAAATGTAAATCTCCTTGGAGTGGGATAATATGTTGTGGTGGATGAATATCCCTTAGCCTGCATTTTTCTTCATTCCTCTGGAAAAAAAACAACAACAACAAAAAACAAACAAGAAAACAAACAAAAAAACCCCTGTAAATATTTATTTGGTGGCACCTACAAGATTAAAAAGGAATTGAACTGGTTTTTAAGACCTGCAATTTTTAACATTTCTTGGAGGACTGCAGCCTTGAGCACTGGGGATTAACTCTCTGCCCTACAACATATAGCAATGCAGAGCTCCCCCCATTTTTAATTTTTTAATTTTTTTTTTTAAGCCAATCAACCTGCAAAGGTAGGGAACAAATCACCGCAGCCTTGCTGAGATTTTTAACTTTACTCATCAGCCCCATCCCTGTCTGTGCAGTGGAGAGAAAAGCCCATCCTGTGCCACGATGGCACCGCTTTCTCTCAAGGACCTTCTCCAGACCTTCACCCCATCCCATGGAGCAGTGACAACTCTTTCACATTTACAGCCACGGGACCCTCACAGTGGTGGGACATAATTTGACTTTGGCAAGTGAATCGCAGCCAACCGCACACTAGTAAGAGTCTTCACAGACTGTGGTAATGACTTTTATCCAGCTCATTTTCAGGGCAGAAGCAGGGGTGAAGTGTCAATCTTTCTTCCTGCTCTTTACCTCTCCAAAGGGAGCAGCATCCCTCGCTGACATTAAAGGCGACTGAACGAGAGGGCACGAATATAGGCCAGACTTTATATAATTATATAGGGAGGAAAACTGGGATGTCTCTTTGTAGAGGCTGGGAATGTTCCACTGGAAAACTAGGTTAGACTGAAAAAAGAAAGAGCCTCTGTAACCCAGAAATAGCTGGGAGGTTTAAGTATAATTTTCCAGCCCTGTGTTATTATGGTGCTAATTCAGGTCTGAGAAATAAATGTAGGTAAAGGTCTCCCAAGGTCAAGAGGAGAAACAAATCACACCCACAGCTTCCTTTTAATAAAAAAATCCCTTGTCCTGATTGAACGATCTCCATTCACATGCGGGTGGTTCCCCTCACTGTGTTGGGGGTGGTTTGTGTTTAATTCCTTGATAGATTTATTAATTAATACATTTAGAAATAAGGCAATTTTTTTTAGTTGCCTGGAGCACATCCTTTCACCTGGAAGGTGAGTTTTGGGAGCAAGCAGAGCCTGGAGGTGCCTCACGTGCCCTGGGAGCCGAGATGGAGGCAGTGCTTCTGCGAGCAGCGAGCTGGGAGGAGGGACTCGAGGGTGCTGCACAGCCAGCAAGGAGCTGTGATTTCGGTTTGCATCCCTGCAGCCTTCCCTTAGGCAGCGAGCGATGGCACAGCTAAGGCCAAGCCAACTGCCTCAGACAGCCCAGAGCAAGTTTACTTCAATGTCTATTGCTCTTTGAGTTCACATTTCTTTTTTGTTTTTATGAGGCTAATGAAGATTAGCTCCCTTCATGGACTGCCGCCATGCAAGGTGCTGCGCAAGAAGAAGGTGCCTGTGCTTAAAAGGGAACAACCTCAAAACCACACCAGCCCTCGTCAGTACACAAACCCTGCTTTTTGCTGAGAGCAAAGTGACCGGAGAGACCAATGTCTCTGCCCTGCCATGGGAGTAGTTTGCTGCTAAGAAACGTCAGCGATGCAAGGAAGGAGGAGGAAGACAGTGCAACCATTTTTCCAGGAAAGCAAGACATTTCCCTTCCCCATCTGAAATGTGCATATTTAAACAAGCGCTAGGAAATTAGGCAAAATAAAATGGTCTGGTTTTGCTTACATCAGAGCCAAGAACCCAAAGGCTTGTTGCTTTGGCATCTTTCAAGCCTCCTCTTAATGTCAGCTCCCAAACAGAGGGTGTATCTGTGGGGAAGGATTACCAGCAACCGGTCTCGTTTCAAATGAATGTCCACTTGCTACCCCAGGGCAGTGGTTGGATATCTGGTAGCAGTTTCATCACACAGCCATCCTGAAACCCAAAACCTGACGTGCAGACCTGAGACAAGGAGGAAAATTCATGGCTCTAAAGTCAGAGTTCAGAGCAGGAAAGTGCAATGCCAGAAATGACTGAAACAGTTTGAAGGAATTGTGGGTTTTGGCCAATTTTATCTGCACTTCCTTCTTTCTTAAATGTCAGGCTTTCTCTGAGACTTGACCTGTTTTTATCCTGATTTCCTTAGGACATGGAGCCTGTGCAATCATCAGCACTCCAAGGGTCAGAGAGAGTGGCTGGGGTGATGAGGTCGATGAAGATTTGGGAGAGGTGCAAGGGCAGGAGGGTGGGCACTGGTATTACAGTTCAGCCACGACGCACAGGGCCAGAGGAAAGCAGCCTCCAGCAGCCATGCACAGGACCACTTGGTTTTTAATTGCTTTTCTTCTTGGACTCCTTCTTCTGAGCATGGTTTCAGCAGCCCTGGCAAGTCCACTGATTTCCCCAGCCAAGGCTGCAGGCTGAAAAAGGCTAAATAGTCCCAAGTAGCACTTCTCACTTGTGATTGCTTCTGGAAGCCAAAACTCTGTCCCTTCTGGTTTTTATCCCCGATGAGATGACAGGTGGTAACTCTTTTCTTTTGCTGTGTTTTTCTGAGATGAATTTAAAACCCAGCCCTGTAGATTTTTGCCTAGGAGAGCTCAGGCTTTGCTCGTTACGACTGTTCACCTCTAAATGCATCAAGATGAAATCTCTTTGGCAAACCTGAGCAAGGCTCAGGCTAGATATGGGGTGAGTAGACACCAACGAAATCTCAGCTTTTGAAGAAAAGCCTCTAAAACTCCAGACCTCACAGCAGGATTTTCACTCTGCCATTTACACTGCAGGTCCTTAAAGGCCAAAAGTGATTTAAAGGCCAGCCAAGATTTGCCCTGGCTGGTGCGGAATGCATTGGGTGGTACGAAGTGAGATGTGAAACAACATGAAGTCGGAAATACCAGCAAGGTCAGCTGTCACTGTGGGACAGCAGGCAAAAGTCACCAGTCTTGGATAATTTCCTTTTGTTTTGCTCTCCTGCATCATCCCATGCTGGGACAAGAGACGGGGACGACGTATGGACAGTTTAGTGAACAGCTTTGCATGAGTTGGAAGGAGGTGACTGTCTTAGCTTAAGCTAACACAGAGGACCTTGAAGCCATGGCCATTTTATCATCTGGGAGCAATACAGCTGCAACCTCAGGCCAGCAGCTGTGCTCTTGTGAGTTTTGGACCCCAAAGAATATGAGAGATAAAAGTTGCCTTTGATCTTATCGGGATGAGTTTTTATTGCAGAGTCCCTCCATTTATAATTTACTGCAGTCGTAAGTTGGGGAAGGATGGGAATTGGGAGGAATGGAGCAACACAGCTCGTGGGAGGGACTGGTCATTTTGAAAGCTGTGTCTTAGAGCCGATATGACTGTCTGCTAGGTCAGACGGGGAAGAGACTATTCTCCACCCCCCCCCACTCCTTCTTTACAAAATATATCCTTGCCTGAAATTGCTTAGTATCAGGGACCCATCCAGAAACCCTTCCTTATCTCTTGACTAATCATGCCTGGATGAGGCCAAACTGGAGCTTGCTTCATCTCACAAAGGACTAAACAAACATTCTGGCTCCTGGTGATGCAACTCCGAGTTGATTTTTCCAGTTACTCAACTTCTCTCTCCCTACGTATAATGTGCTGAACTTTGAAATAAATGCCTCTCTCAGCGATTTCAGCAATTTATGTCAAGAAAATCTGGATGCATCAAAGTGAGACATGATATTTTCTGACACAGCACAGAAATAAAGCTGCAGCAGTACATGTAGCTCCTGCTCCTTCATCACAGCTCTGCCACTGACAAGGTCTATGGCCAAAGGCAAGGTAGTTGAACTGCCTGTTCCTCAGTTTCCCCACTGCTGAAAAGGGAATCGTGGCATTTATCCCAAGCAAAGGAAGTGGGACAATATCATACAATATACCTGTAACACTGATGGAAGCTGTCTGTGAAGGAAAGGAAACGTGGACTCTGCTGTCTCAGCAGAGAGGATGTTTTATTCTCAATTTGTGCAAAAAATGCAGCATGTAAAGAGGTGTTGCTGATTATTTCTAAGAATCAGCAACATACATTGCATTCAAAGAGCCTTTTCCATATGCTATTTCTGTTCTCTTGGCTGCTTCCCAACATGGGTCATTACCTCCTGCCTCTTACAATTGCCCCGCTGCTTCTTTCCGATACAGCCTCCCCCTTCCCCACCCAAAATGCCTGTGCCGAGTTGCAAGGAGCTTGGAGGGCTCAACCCCCAGAGAGACTGAGTGCCCCGATGGGAGCTGAGGGCATTCGGATATTCATGAGAGCACCTCCCAGCTTGAGGAATCAGACCCAATGCTCCTATTTTTATGCAAACAGCCTTGCTAATGAGAGATAGCTCTCCCTCCAAACGCCTTGATGAGAATCCCAGAAACCTACAGGGTATGAAATCCAGAGCATCCTTGTGATTTATCTGAAAGACAGGGAAATGCAGGAAATTAACAGTGCCTTGAGGTTGCCTTTTTTCACCCCACCAAGGCTGCGGTTGACGAGCAGATCTTTTAGGGTAGTATAACCCGCCCACAACTCTCTTTACAGCAGGACACAAAATTCCCCAGCTTTGGCCATGAGACTCCCAACGGCAAAGGTGAAGCGTTTGTCTCACTGCTGCTCCCCATCCAGGAGGCACCTCGAGAACTGGGGGGCTGCCACCCCCTCTGCCCGCTGAGCATCACCTTAGAGAGTCTCAGCCCTGGGCTGGGGAGCTGCCACCAAGAGGAGCCCGAGTCTCCGCCACCCACACTCTGAAGAGAGAAAGGTTCAGCCTGAATTTGAGTCACCCCGGTTGGAAAACCCAGACTTTGATGAGGTCCTGGGAGAGGAATTAATTTTATTTCACACTTTTCCAAAGCCCTCTTTAAGACAGTCTGCCTTTTAACCCTTTTATCGTCACAACAACCTCATGGCATAGGGACGTGCTATTTCTTTTCTGATTTACAGACAGGGAGACTGAAGTGTAGAAGAGCTAAATAAATATCTTCATTGCATTCACACAGATGATCTGTGGCAGAGCAGGGACCCCACACAGCCCTCACCAAGTCTTCGGTTACCGTCCAGTGGAGTAAAATGTTGTTCTGGAAGGCAAAATAGAGTGACTTTTGGCTTCCCATACGCTCTGTCACATTATTTGGGTAACATCTTCCATGTGAGTGAGGCCTCTTTTGGTCCTTGGCCCAAGGAAAGGCTCTTGTGGTGTCCTCCAGCCTGGGGTGTTTTGCTTTCTCCTTTCATTTCAGAGCCACGAGGAAAATGCTCACGTGGAGGTTTGCTCCCCGGGTCCAGCTCCAACCGAGACATCTCTTCTGAGCACTGCCAGGAGAGCGGCACTTCTGCCTTTGGCTTCTGGAGCTCAGCTGCAAGTCAGAGGCACTGATCGGAGCTGAAGTGACCTCAACCGACCTGAGCTGGCACTTCCACAGCCTCATCCAACGTCTGCAGATGCACGGACACGCTCCCCCGCAACCCAGATACCTCCATCCCAGTTTCTCTAAAAGGCTTTTTCTCCTCTGCCTGCTCCTGTAACCATCAAAGGAAATTTTGAGCCTTCGTCCTAACTCACAGAAGCATTTTTTTTAAAGTGCTGCACTGAGCATGAAGGCAATACTTAAAATGAAAGGTTTAGTGAGTGGTGCAATGGAAGAGGAAGGTTTGGGCAAGCTTGTTCTTTCCCTCTGCTTTTCCTGGCTACTTTCAGGTTTTCACTGGATTTTGTCCATTTCTGGACCAAAGTTTCCTCTCTCTCTCTCCCCCTCTGAATTTGCCTTAAGTAAATTGATATGTATGTGATGTGTATTAAGGCTTAGACTATATAGCAGTATATGTGGCATGCAGTCTCTCGCTATTGCTGTTAGTACACTTATCAGAATATTGATAAGTGTGCTTTATATAATATAAAAGTGTATATATAGATAAAGTGGAAGCACATCTGACCTGTTGGGGTACCACCCAGCGTGAGGTGGGCAAGCACCAAAGCCCAGGCTCCTCTCCTGCCCAGGGATGGAGGTGACATGGCCAGCGACCGACCAGTGGATCTCAGCTTCCCTTGGATCAACAGAGAGGGATGGAGGCACACCTCGGGCTGGTGGTTTATCCACCTTTTGGCATGGGAGGAATCCCCCTGCAAATGCACCTGTACAGTCATTTTGCAGACAGGGGAGTACCATGCCTGGCTGGGATATCACCTGGGCTGTAGTCAGCAGGAGACTTCAGGAAGAACACCAACAAACAAAACCTCTCCCCTTCCCCAAAATCCTTTAATAATGAATCCTGGAGCCAGATATGATTTAAAATCACACCGAGGCTTGCTGGTGGATGCTAGGAATAATATCCACCAGTTTCAAGGTCTGCCTATGAGTCACTAGCATCATCCCAGAATGCCTTTGGGCCCCAGGGTTAAAGTGACTTGTCCTTCAGGAATAACCAGAGGGAATTTGGTGAGGATTTTTGTTTCTGAGGGCAGTCTGGGGGTATTTCCCTGGAGCCAGCTGATGGGTCTGCTTTCCCTGCTTAGGATGGCTTCCCACTACTGCCCAGAGCCTGCCCTGAAGCCAGGGTGCAAATTGCAGCCCACAGCATGCAAATAACCTTGTGTGCTCTCGTGGGCCCAGGCAAAGGCTGTTGACAGGGAGCCCTGACTGCAGGTGACCTCCCAACACAGCCTGGCTTTAGCGGAAAGCTAGTTGATGTTAGAGTCGCTGGGGATTGTGAAGGACTGCCCTAACCTGCTGCTGTCACTTCTGCCTTGGTGTCAGAGCATCGGGGATCCCCTTAGCACCGCCTTACCCTCCGTATTCCCTGCGAGAGGGAACGTCAGTGCCAGAAGGGATCTGTGGGTCACCAGGGGACGATTAAAATGCAAGGGAAGGAAGGAGGGGATTTGGGATGCAGCACATATGTGGGTTTGGATAACTCCTTCCTTCTTCCCCTTGCAGGAAAGGAGTCCCTGTCCCCCAAGACACAGGGATGTTATCTGGCCTTATCCTGGAGGTAAGCCTGGGTGTAACCAAATTAACATGAAGTTGCAAGGTATATTCAACCTCTGTGTAAACGGTTTCAAGCAGACACGGGCTTCTGCACCTCTCCTCGTTGCTTTTCGGAGGTGGCGAGGGACCAGGCACGTGTCCAAAGCCATTATGGGGAGTGTGCAAAGTGCTGCCATAACCCAGCAGGAGATGAGAACCGTATTGCCCCTGCCCAGCAGCCTGACCCCTGAGACACATGCCAGAACTTCTGTGAAATATCCAGGAGCTAGCAGGGCATGATGGGCTTCACTTTGTCCTGCTACCTTGACCTGCAGGAGGGAAGTCTCCCAGCTGCCTGGCACGTGAATGCACCCTGCTGCACTGAAGCCCAGTGGGAATACCTGGGTTGAAGCCAACTGGAAAAAGGGCAGAGTGGGAGGCTTTGGAGTGACTTCAGGAGGTTTGGATCAGGCCTTGGGGAGAAGTTGCTTGTTTGAGATCTGGGGAATGGTGTGAGTGCAAGGAACGGAATCAGGCATTGGTGCTTGCTTGGTTATCTGGGGCTTAAAGAGGGTTTCTAGAGCACTAGGACACCCAACGGGACACATCCTCGGCCGGTTTAGCCTTGTCAAGGTCTCTAGGCTCAAGCTGCTGAGCTGCTTCTCCTCCATTGAGTTTCAGACCTTCCACAAGTTAAAACAACCCCTGAGTAACTATACTCCTCTCTTCTTGTCCCCAGCACTGGTTTTGGCCTCCCCAAACCCCACAATATAAATTAATCCAGATAGAGATAGTCTTCAGAGGCAAAGTGCAGCTGTAGACCTGAAGTGACCCACAGCTGTGAGTGCTTGGATGAGCCCCATCGGAAACAGAAAGGGTCTGCTTGTAAAGACAAAACCCGACCTGTAGCAGCAACACAGAACAGGAATTCCTCCAGAGGTCAAGAGGAGCTGGCTGTTGCAGTTTTACCTCTTCATCTGTCAGTAGCATATACTTGGCAGGATTTTTAATGAAGAAACTGAATCATTTTAGTACGGAGCTGGAATGAGATGGTGATTTCCCCCAAACTCCTCCCATCACAGCTGCAGAGAAAGCTCCTGATCCCCCAGGTCAGACCGGGCTTGTCACCACAGTGTCCTCCTGATGTGGATGTCGCTGTCTGGCAATGCCCACTCCGAGCTGCCTCTGCTTTCGGGGGGAGCAGACAGCCCCATCCCATGGCCAGGAGGACAGAGGAGGGACCTGGAGGACAAACGCAGGAGTTTGCTTGGCTCTCTCCTAACTCAGGTATCGCATCAACATTACAGTCTAGGTTTTTCTCAGACCTTAAAAACTGGAGCTCTGCCCATTTTAAATATGAGAAGGGAAACTCTGGAGGGCAAGTGTGCGATGTGGTTCTTACACACAAGCACATCCACACAGCTTGCCTAATGCTTTCGGAGATGTGGAGGAAGGGAAAGCCTTTTCATTGTGCAAGAGGAATCATTCTAATAGCTTTTGACATTTGGAAGATTCCCTTGAGTTTCTAATTCAAATTTTTCCTTTAATTTCCCCTCTTACACTCAGGGAGATCCCCTGGAACCGCTCTAACCCCATCCCACCCTCCCTTTGGTGTTTTTAGCATCATATAGTTATAGAAAGCTTTTGCATTCCCCCTGCCTGGTGATGGATGGAACAGTATTCAGCAGACAGGAGCCCTTGGTATGACTCCTCCTGGCATTGCTGGCACAACCGCTGGACAGAGGGAACAGATGAGCAGAGGGTTGAACACTTCCCATCTGAGCTATCTCTAGAGTCCAAATGACAGTTCCTTGTTTCTTCTCCATCTGTGCTGCTCAGAACGAATGAATCAAAGCAGAAAAGCCAGCTAAAGGGATTGCTTCGATTCCTGTCTCTGAACCCAGACCTATCCCACATTGGTGGCTCACGTTGCTCCTCGCACAGCCTCAGCCTGGCTTCACCACCCAGGGCCAACGCGTTGGGCTCTGCTCCTCTGCTCTGGCAGCGGCTCGCATGCAAATCAGCAGCCTAATGGCTTTATGGACACTAGCTAAATAGATAGTCCAGCTAATAGACTTTTCCAGGACGCACAAGAAAAATCACGATGCCCTTTAGGAGTCGGAGGTGCTCGGCACACGGCTGCTCTCGAGCAGAAAGCACAGCAAGGAAGGGGAGCATTTCAGTAGGAGTATTTCAGTGGGTGCTTCCCTTCAGCTTCCTCTCTGTAGAAAGTGGATGTGGTTCATCTGAGGCACCCCAGCCACACATGTTGGCCACTTTACAGCAGCCAGGGAGATTAAATGCAGCTCTTCCTGTGCTAGAAGTGCAGGCCCTTTATTATCCAAATGAAACCTGACTTCCTTAAGCAGACACACTGCAGGGCTTTTGACAGACAGACAAGCCATCTGGAGTCCATCCAGGTCATGGCTGGTTTTTGCGCACACAAATACACTGGCTACAAGTCACCAAAATGTTCCCACCATCTGATTTCCACTGTCACCTGCTCCATTCCCTCGATTTCAGCACTCCCAATGGGACTCCTATGAGTCCTGTTACGAACAAACTTGACATGAAGAGCTGTTGCCCAAACCAAAACAAGACTGTTGGGTTAAAGCAACGGCCTCCAATTAGACCCAACAATATTAATCAGCCTAAGTGCGGCAGCGTGTTTAGCAAGGCTGCCACTGCCGCTTCTTTTACGAAGTTGTTCGGGTGGGATTTTTCTATGAGTACCTTTTTAATGTCAGTGCATGTGTTTCGAAACCACAAGAGTTTTGTTCCTGAGAACAGATGGTGACTGGGGGCTCTTTCAAGCCAGCTGCAAGAGGAACCTGGCCAGGGGCTTAACTGCTGGGGCAGAATCTCCCACCTGCAGGGTCTGTCTCCTTTCCCTCATCGGGAGGCAAAGAAGATCCAGCTCTGCTACAAAATAAAGGTAAAATAAAGGCCTGCCCTGCAAAGCTCCCTGGTGTCAAGGAGAACTCTGCATGGCTGCAGATTAAAGGGCAAACCCTTGGCATGGGAAGTGCTGGGTTTGCCAGCATCCCATGGAGCACACAAGGGCACAGCAGAAAATGCACCCCACGCACACAAACACACTCTTCTCCTGGTCAGGACCTCAAACCAATGTCAAATCACTTTTACTGGGGCTTTTATTAGCCTGGCAGCAAACCGTGCTTAGCTGCAGAGCAAGTTCCTGGGCCATGATATCCAGATGCCAAAGCCCCTGAGCTGTGGTGCAGCCTGCAAGGATGGTCCTGCTCCCTGCCAGGGACGGGAAGAGGAGTGGGGCTTTGGGGTAGCAAAGGCTGCAGTGTGAGTTTTTCCACTTGAATCCTACCTGGAGAGTGACAAGCGGACCTCATGCGTGATGTGAGACCAGAAGGAAAGTCCCTTGGACAGGAGGAACCAGCTCAGCACCGCCCACAGCACCAGATGACACTAACAGCATGACTCTGATGGCTGTCCCTTGCCTCCTCACCCCACCTGGTCCTCCCACGTGCCGGTGCCACAGTTCCTCTCTGCCTGGGTCTGTGCTGCCTTGCTGTGAGCATCTCCATAAGGAGTCCAGCATCCCGGTCAACATCGATGGCTGTGGAAGGAGACAGGTCCCTGCAGACAGAGATTGACAGCCTTGAGTTCAATCTATCTCCTGCGGAGGGGTTTCTTGCTTTGCATGGGCTACAAGGAGAGCCCGTAGTGACCATGCTTACAGTTGGTTCCCTCAGTTAAGTGCTCATATTACATGGCTAAATCAGGATCCTTAGCCTGTAAAGCAGATTTTAAGTCATCTCCTAAAACTTTCCTTTGCGGGAGCAAGGATACCTCAAGAGCAGGCCAGTAGCAACAAAGTCCATATTTGGCCCCATGCATGAAGACTTCTCGCCTTTAAAGAAGTTTCAGCTAAGCAAAACTTCATCCCAAACAGCCCTGGGGAGACCAGGAAGTTCTGCAAATACAATATGTTGGGATTAACAACCATGTTCATCAATAACAGGTAATGTGACCTGACAGGTATTGATTCGGCAGTGCAGCATCACATTTGCTCAGTATGTAGGTCACTCAAGCACAGGCACTTCAAATAAGTGTTCAGTGTGCCCCGTCCGAACCGCGAGTACAGGGCATCCCTTCTGCAAACAGCATGGGTTTGCCTCCCTGGTTCGCTTTCATCCAAGGCAAGAGATCACCTTCATTAGTGTCCAACGCTAATGATATTTCCACTGACCTTTAGGGTAGGGGAGTTCTGCATTTTTCAAAGTGCAAGCATAAGGCCATGTGTCTGTTTTTTTTCCCCCCACCTCCATGTCTTCCTCTCTCCTCCTGCCTGAGAACATTTTTCATTTGCTCTGGTTGTGGGGAAAATGGGAAATGAGCAAGGGGGGGAAGAGGGGCTGCAGCAACTGAGGTGAGTGGGCTTGGATGGGACAGACCCAGACTGGGGAAAATACAAGATGGGAAAGGTTTTAGGGCAGGAGGTGAGAGATGTGAATTTTGGGGTGCAAAAGGTGAGAAAGGAGAGTGGTGAGACAGGACGCTATGGGGTGTGGGTGCCCTCTTAGGATGTTGTTTGAGAGCAAGGGTATGTAGCTCCCCCTCCATCCCTCCACCCCTCCATCCCGCCATCCCTCCATCCCTCCACGTGCACACAGAGGAATGATCTCCCCCTGCCCCATGAGGAGCAATGAGGCATCCATCTCCCACTATTTTTAACCTCCAACAATAGGGCAGGACTAAATACATCCCATGCTGTGTTTTCACCATTGGGTGAAGGGTCTGCCTGTGCACCTACACCCACTGCCTGGGCAGACTTTAGGAACGAGCTCTCCATTTGGGATTTCTATTAAACCACCTTGCTGTGTCATTTTTCCTTCTTTTTCACTCCCCTTTCTCCAACCACAACCACCTTGAAGCCAGCTTGCGAGGGAAGAGGAACTTATGTTGACATTTTTTTCTTTCTCTTGTGGTTCCTCAAATGATTAATAGAGAATGTGGGACTCGTGCACTTCCCACTTAGGAAAAACCGAAATAAGACTACGGGGAAATTCTCTGGGTTCCCTCTTGCAAAGTTTTAACCAGATCATCCCATAAATGTGCAGTCCTGGACCTGTCCCCTGACTAAAGAAAACTAGATATTTCCCTCCATTCAAAGAGACTGACAGAAAGCAGCTATGCTTCATATAGCAACAGCAATAAGAGAAACACCAATTTTATTCCGGTGGTTTTATAGGCAGCCAGAAAACAGGATGAATTTTTCATTACAAGTTTTGCAAAGAAATGTAGTGGTTTAAGGTTTGCTTTTCCACTGAGGGGGAGGGGGGGAGATGGTGGAAATTAGTCATCTGAAATATTTCAAACCTCTCAGACATTGTTTAGCTCATATCTAACCTTCCTGAAGCACTGCAGACACCCATGGAAAGGAGAGGGAAATCCAGCCTGGACTGCTACACAGAGAAACCTTGTGTTTTGCAGTCTGGTTTCACAAGGTTTTCTGTTCAGGGCCTCCAGGGTGTGAGCTCCAGGGATGGGAATGGGCACTGCTGGAGCTGTTGGGCTCTGGGACTAGGAGACGTAGTCATTTAGAGCTTATTAGCAGTGGACCATATTCTCAATACATGTTATTTATGTTATGCCTGATCCCAGTCTTGGGTCAAGACATAGAACCCAGGAGACCAAAAAATCACAACTTCTCCTGGCATTTACTTACTTTAAGTGGTGCAGATGAGAGCTGCTATCAACTTTCCTTAAGGCGCTTTTTTGGCATCCTCATAAGGTTGAAGGAAAGACCCGTTACAGTTGTGATTTGTGGATTGCGGACAGTGAGCAGCTCATTACCATCCTCATTAAACTCGCTGTTGGATAGTGATATTATGTCCTGGTTTCAGCTGGGACAGAGTTAATTTTCTTCCTAGTAGCTGGTAGAGTGCTGTATTTTGGATTTAGCATGAGAATAATGTTGATAACACGCTGATGTTTTAGTTGTTGCTAAGTAGAGCTTACCCTGTCAAGGATTTTTCAGTTTCCCATGCTCTGCCAGCAAGCAGGTGTACAAGAAGCTGGGAGGGAGCACGGCCAGGACAGCTGATCCAGACTAGCCAAAGGGATATTCCATACCACAGACCATCATGCTCAGTGTATAAACTGGGGGGAGTTGGCCAGGAGGGACTGATGACTGCTCAGGGACTGGCTGGGCATCGGTCAGCTGGTGGTGAGAAATTGAATTGTGCATCACTTGTCTTTTCTTGGGTTATATTCCTCTCTTGTTTTGTTATCTTCCTTGTCATTACAATTGTTGTTATTATTATTATTATTGTTTATTTTATTTTAATTTATTTTAATTACTAAACTGTTTTTATCTCAACCCATGAGTTGTTGTTTTTTTTTTCTGATTCTCCTCCCCATCCCACTGAGGGGGGCAGGGAAGGAGCGAGCGAGCGGCTGCATGGTGCTTAGTTGCCAGTTGGGGTTAAACCATGACATATTAATATGAGTGATTAACAACATTACTGATTTTTTAACATTGGAAATTCAAAAATGAGTCATTGGTTCTCTCCCAAGATTAGAAAAACTTGTATGTTAAGGCTTTTAAGCTTTTCTCACCAAATGCGAGGGCTAGAAAGCTTCTTTTAAAAAAAATGAAAGCAAAGATTCCAGGATCTGGGCAAAGGAAAAAAGCCCAAGAGCTGGCAGGCTGGGAGCCTTGAATCCTGCCACAGAAAAGATCAAAACACTGGATTCCCGTAATGTGGTCTTGATCACGGGATGCTCTGGTGGTTTATTTTGTCTTGGGGGCTGTTTGTTTGAATGGAGGAGAGTTTCTCATGGACGTGTCCCAGTGCTCTGTGTGTGCACGGTGCGTGTTTGAGAAGCAGCTCAGCGTTTTTATCCACTGTGTTTGGCTTGTTCAAAAACAAAGGAGAAACAGCAGCATCATGTAAGGCTCAGAAGCAAATGGTAAAATTAAAAGGCAAACACTTGTTTTGGGATAAGGCTGCGGGACTGAGCTGAAATCTGTTACACATGCTGCTCTAGTCTTAACTTTTTGTAATTCTGGAAGGGATCAGAGAGCAAAGCTGTTGACTTTGCTAAGTGTTTGCAGGTCAGGCTGTGGGGAAAAATCCCTTCCATGCTCCAGCTTTCTCATGCCAAGGAAAAAGAGAGCAACGTCCCATTCTGCGCAGGGGGAGATTTCTCCGTTCTGACCTGTGGGAGAGGACGCTGCTCTCCAACGAGTCTCTCGGCGTGGAGATGGGGTAGGGATGGTGGCACAAGCAGGGAGAGAGCCTGGACATAGGGCTGCAGGGCTGCAGGGTGGCACTGAGGTCTCCTGCGTGGCCCAGAAAAACCACCATGGCTGATGGGAACTGCTGAGCTGTTTGCGTCTGGGATGCAAATTTTGGGTGCTGAGTAGACTCTGCTCGGCACCTCAGTCTTGGCACCAGGCAAAGCTGCCATGCTGAATAACCGTTGCAGAACATGCTGAGTGATAAGGAATAAAGAAAAACTGAAGTAGCATTCCAGAGGCGTGCGCAGCCCTGCTCAAAGCACTGCAGAGCCCACTGCCCTTCTGCCTGGCATGGCCTGCATCACCCCTCAGGGCTCCCAGCCTCAAAAACCAAAATATGCAGCACATCATTGAAAACAGAAAATAAGGGGGGAAGAGGAAGACATGGCTTATAACCTACCAAACTTAGCATCAGTACCAAGGATAAAGGATGCTGGCACTGGCTGAAGGGAGGAAGTGATGGATGGATGGACGGACGGACAGATGGAGGGGTAGGCTGTATTCAAGAGATCCAGCCTTTGGATTGAATCGAGTTTCGATCCATATAATGTGTGAGCAGGTCCCCAGTTAAAAGAGACTGTACCTTTTCTGTGATACAGCTTTGAAACCATCCTGATCCTCCTGATTAAACGTACACACACACGCACACGTGTACATATAAATAAAAACAACTTTATCTGGGGAAATTATTTACCTGTATTACGAGGCTGTATTACCCCAGGAATGCCATAGCAGGGTCTGATAATCAGTCACTCAGGCTTGCATTTGGAAGAGCCTGAGGATTAGAGCAAGCCTTAGTATTTCCTTCAGTGACCTCCTGGTTCTGAGCTCTGCATAAGCATCATCATCTGCCAAAGACCCTCACTGTCCCTTACATAAAGGAAAATTGTGCTAACCCAGCTTTTGTAGGGAAGATAAAGGGACAAGACAATTTTTATCATTATTGTTGTTGTTCTCTTTGTTGCAAGAGCTTCTGCAAGCAGCAGGGTCTCCCGGTGCTTTGTGTTTCATAAAAACACATTGAAGAAAGAGTGCCAGCCTTATGTGACCTACTGGAGCTGGGAGCCAGAGCCAGGATTAGGACTCCAGTTCTCAGCTCCCAGTCCTGGATTCTTCTTATTAAATGACACCTCATCATTACAATAATGAGATCATCCCTGTTAGTTAATTACATTCTCCTTGTTGCTACAAATCCTCTGTGTAGCAATCCAAGCACTTGCTTTCTAAGGTTAGCAGGAACAGAGATATGTTTCCTGCCTTGCTGTTAAGATGTATATCACTTACGTCTGGCCTGACATCAGCTTTTTCCTACTGCAGCCCTGGAAAAGCTGAACTCACACACATGCCCATGCTCTGAGCAGCGAGACTGCCAATACTGACCTCCTCATTCAAAGATTCAGATGTGGGCTTAATTTTGTAAAAACTGTGGGATTTCTTAAAGGCTGCTCACACCAGGAAAGTGAAGTGTCTACAGGATCGAGGCTTCTGGGGCTACATCCCATTTGCTTGTTGCAAAGATGTGGGTCTTCAGGATGCCAGAGGAGGTTCCCCGCTCCAAGGGGGTTTGGACATGCTGAGATCTGACTCTTTGCCCACCTCTCGTTGGCTTTGTGCAAGAGGCACTCTTGCCTCCATCTTATTAATTCACAGACCCCGAGGGTGAGGAGATGCTACCTCCAGGAAGACCTGTTGCTTCTGGTGCTGGTAGTTCTGTGGCAGAGTCTGGTCAGCTTTTTACAACCCATCATTAGCTTCTGACACATGGGGGAGAATAAGGGCTCCTGGAAGAGCATTCATTAGCAGAAATCTAGATGGGCTTGTTTGCAGGGCTGCATCCCACCGCAACTTCATTTGGGGACCGGGCACAGGGGTGGCAGCAGCAGCACCACAGGAGGACCACATGTTAACCACCACCCACCACTAAAAGTTATCCCACAAAATGAAGAGCTCTGGAGAAGAAAAGCCTGGGATGACTTCTTGGGTGATGGCTCCAGGCTGCTCTCAGATCCTCTTACATTCCCCCAGCTCTCCCAGGGATGGCTGGGGTTGCATTTTTGGCAGCCTCTCCAGCCCCGGGCGAGACTGGAGATCATTGAGTTTCTGGGTATGAGGAAAAGGCAAGCTGTGCGAGTTGCGGCATAGCTCGTGTGTGGAGCGCTGCCTGCCACAGCTCTTGCCAGCCCTGGCTACCAGGGCTACCAGCACTTCCCAGTATGGCTCCTCTTTGTCTTGGCACTGCCCCCTTGGATATGTTAGTATTCCCAGTTAGGCAGCCCAAGTACTGAGGAATTTATGTGATTTACCCATGGTCATACTGAAGATTTTGGCCAAGGAAGAATTTAATCCCAGTTAGGGAAGACCTACAAGTTTATGTCTTAACCACCTTTAGTTTTTTTCACTTCTCATATCTCAGGAAATGATGTCCCACGTCTTTTTTTACATTCTTCTTCAAGTTGCCTTTGGCTATGTTGCCTGCAAGAAACAAGCAAGCAAAGACACCTCCTTGTTCTGCGTGTTAATTTTTCATCTCTTTGCCATGCCAGGCTGGGCACTGGTGCTTGCTAAGCCTGAGCAGGTGCCCCAACTTCTCTCTCCCCCCAGCTTTTCACCTCTTCATTACAACCTTGTTCCATGCCGTCAGAAATGAGTAACTTCCCAGGGCAGGGCTCTGTACCTGCGCAGACTGGGAGGGTCTAGCATACTTTCCAGTACTGAAATAATTAGTGATTAAGTCATTAATTAATAGCTCATCTAGCTTTCCACCGGCACGTGAAGCACTTTGCAATGGCTAGCATCAGTAAAGGATCCTCTCTTATATTTAAGTCTAGAGTAATAATGCTAGAAGAAGATCAGAGGCAATCCCTCCTACATCCCTGAGAGATATGGAGACTTGCCGTCAGACAGGCAGATGCTGTCTTTCCTCCAGACATCTGGAGAAGGGCACTTTGATGCCGATGGTGGGAAATGTTCTTGGCTTGCTCTGGCTGGATGAGAAACCACTGCTATCTGAGACAGTGATTTTGCCATGTCCTTCCTCTCAAGAGTAACTGGGATTGGGACAAGTTATGTACTGAGAGAGAAATGCCGGTCAGTAACTGCATCAGGGTGTGCAAAAGGGGGAAATATCATCCCATTAGTATCCCCAGTAAAACTGCTATTGATCTAATTGCTCAGCTCCCTTGCTTTCTCTCATCACCATACGAATTTGAGCCCTTTGATGGGTTCGAGCAGCAGCAATGACTCAAAACACCTATGAAACAAGCAGTATGCTGGAAAATGAGGATGTAAAATACCTAGCTTCTATTTATTATAATGCAACTCCTGCTGCACACAGGCAGAGCTGGAAGATGCTGAGGTATGGGCTTTGCCTAGCACCGAGATCATGTCCTGACCCAGGTATGCGGACCCTCAAGATCTTAAAGGTCTGTTGAAGTTTTGTGGGCTGGAGGAGGATCCGCTGAGCATTCGTCTTCCAATACCATCACCCATCAGCCTGCAGTGCAGGGAAGAGTGGCAGAGCCCAAAGAAGAAACAGTTCCATTGAGAGCCTGATACATCTTGTGCAGCATGGGGCACAAAGGTTCTTTGGGGACATTGCTGGGTCAGCTTTCTGGCCTGGGAGACACTCAATGATACAGTGATAAACATTGATTAAAGTAAATCAGGGGGATATTTCCCCCATCACGCAGAAAGAAAACAAATAAAAACCATGATGTACTATTTTGTTTTAAAACACCCCCCCCCCCCCCCCCCCCATTTCCCAGAACAGGAGAATAGGAAAAAGGGAAGAATGAGTTTTACACACAAGCAAGCGCAAAGCCTGCCTTCCACCCAAGTGGGGTGCTCGGTTTGTGTGCAAAAATCCCTGTTTTGCTAAGACATCGTGTTCCCGGAGCAATCAAAGACAAAAAAGTTTGGTGGAAAATTTCCAGCCGGTTCAAGTGTCAGTTCACAACCCCGAGTTTAGCTATCCTGGTAGAACAAATAAGCCATCAGACACTCTGATCCTAAGATAATATGGCCATATACTGCCTCAGACAGACAGGTTGACTCGAAGTCCAGAGTTTAAAATGTGTTTGACTTCAGTGCAATAAAATCAAAAAGGAAGCAAGAAACCTGAAGCAGTACCACAATCGTTAACCCCTAGTGCTGCTGCAATGAATATCATATTTGTGTGCCTGAATGTAACTGAACTCCTTGGGGTGGTCTTTTATGTACCTGTAAAGCAGTGTCTACATGTACAGCACTCTGTAAATAAATAATGCACAGTAATAATGGTTAATAAAACATGCTGGATGGTGGGGCAATTTGGCTGTTCAGCTGGATTGCTGCTGACAATTCAGAGATCTGATTTATGACTTTGAGGTCATTCTGGGAAATATTATACCACAGTTTTGTCATCCTGTTGCCATGTTTTTCTGATTATTTGTATATTTTTCTGTTGAGCAAAGCAAGCATTATTTCATTATACTACAGACTTGAAGTCAGAAGAGAACGTCGTGGTCTTCTCTTTGTGCTCCTGTAATTTCTCACCAAACTAGTGGTTTTCCATTTGTGGTCTGTGAGTAATGGTGGGTGTAAAGGCTATTTCAGAAGGGTCTGTAAAGGTAACTAAGAACAGTAAAGGGAATTTTTTTTGGAGGTCTCCACAAGCTACTGGCTTAGACAATTTCTCAGAAAATACTGAAACCTATTCTGAAGATGTCAAGGAGCAGGGCCCTCCTTGTGTTCATTGCTACCGTCTGTTTGCATCTTGCTTTCCATTTGCACCCCTCTCTCTCCAGTCCTCTGTATTTCGTTTTGACTTTGTGTGTCCAACATGTCTCCACACAATACTGGCTGTAATTCCTTCCTGCCATCAATATTCAACTCCAGACTAGGAGGAAAAGACGAAGTCATATTTCTACTGCATTAAATGAAGAGAGCAGAAGAGAGTCCAAGTGTCCACACTGTCCTAGGATCTTCCTCTATCAAGAGGGAGGTTAAGGGAAATTCCTTTAAGATCTTGGGATGGAGACCATGAAGGAGGCTTAAGAGCCCAACAGTCCCTGCCAATGTGGCTCCCTTTCCCGTCCCCACATCTGATGACTTATTTTATAGAATCATAGAATCATGGAATAGTTTTGGTTGGAAGGAACATTTAAAGGTCACCTAGTCCAACCCCCTGCCATGAGCAGGGACATCTTTAACTAGATCAGGTTGCTCAGAGCCCCGTCCAACCTGACCTTGAATGTTTCCAGGGATGGGGCACCTACCACCTCTCTGGGCAACCTGTGCCAGTGTTTCACCACCCTCATAGTAAAACATTTCTTCCTTATATCTAGTCTGAATCGACCCTCTTTTGGTTTAAAACCATTACCCCTTGTCCTTTCGCTACAGGCCCTACTAAATATCTGTCCCCATCTTTCTTATAAGCCCTCTTTAAGTACTGAAAGGCTGCAATAAGGTGTCCCCAGAGCCTTCTCTTCTCCACAGGTTGTGAGCAAAGCATGCTGACCAGGTATCTGAGATACTGTAATATCATTGCAATCACCAGCATTTCTGTTCACTCCTATCTTTAGTGATTGAACTTTATTAGATACAGCTCTCCAGTGGATCTGAAGATGTAGCACTTTGGCTGGACTTCAGCATAGGGACCACAGCTGGGTTGTCACAGTGGGATAGAGCAGATGGGTAAGGAGGCAGGTCCAAAAGCTGCCTGCATCACTGGGCACCCATTTAGACAACAGTAGCAGTAAGCTCGGTACCCTCTGCTCACGTTGCTGTTAGAGGGCATCTAATCAATACAGTCAATGGGCTGTAGGGAGTGATTCGTCATGGCCTAAAGAAGACATCTGCAACAGCTAAGATGAATCATGCCCTGCACTTGTCTGTTTCTGCCCATTGACTATGAAGGAGACCTTGAGGGACTAACTCAGCTGAGGACATGTCTGAAGCTAGATGGGGTGAATATCGTCCTCACTGACTCTTATCAAGATACATTGTCTAACCCCAGGTTCATCCCTGTCCTGTCAGCTGGCCCCTTCCAGAAACTCCATCTTCAGACCCTGAAGGTCTCTAACCTCCACTCCCCTGCTTGAAAGGCTCCAAGAGCCAGCCAAAACTTCATTCCTGAGACAATTAGAAAAAGGCTTATTTCCACTTATGTCTCACGTTTGTTTTGCTAGGCAAAGAAAACCAAACAACTTCAGTCTCCTGTCACCAGACACTGCAGCCAGCTTTCCGCTGCACCTGCTCCAGTATAAAGTTGCATAGTGACAATTCCCCATCAGCAGTGATGTTTGGAGATCTCTATCAAGGCAGGTGTTCGGCAAATGGTCTCTTTGTAGGGGGAGTACCCACTCTGCTAATTGCCAGCACAAGAGCTGTACAACACAGTGACACAAGGCTTTGCAGCTTAAGGCTCTACATGGGGTGAATATAATCTTCTCCTGCACCTGAAAGTCTGTTTTAAAAATGTTATCAGCCATCTACACGAACTGGTGTGTGGAAACAGGTTGCAATACAAAATATTCCTGCTCACCAAATGAAGGGGGGGGGGGAGCACCTTGGGTTGCTTTTTCACCGGTGTGGGTGAGCAAAACCATCACAAGTGTGATAGCAAACACCAGATAGACCAGTGGTCCTGTAAACTGCTATATCAGCAAGTATGGAGGTGGAAACCAGAGCTGGACAACAGGCAGAGACTGTGTTTTGCAAAGGAGATGGAGGTTTGATGTGTTTGGTCCTGCTACTATACCTTCTTTTAAACAAAGAAGGTACTTCTCACTGTACTTCTTTTTGGCATTAACTCCATTTGGCTAAAGTTTGCCTTTATCACATGAGTTAGAGAGATGTCCAAGTGTCAGGTCAGATTATAAACTGTCTCCTAGAAAGTAGTTTGATCCTGTCTTTACTTAGCTACTGCATTTAACCATTAGAAAGGATCATCACAACAGGCATTAGCAAAATGACAGGCAGGCAGAAATCTGCATCCTTAGCTAGAATGACTTTCCCCTACCCACCTCCCCTCCCAGACTACTGCGCTACACTTAAAAACCTAGACCTGAGCTTCACAGCTCGGCTTTCATGTTTGCTCACAGCTAAAGAGCTGAAAGGCCTTGGTTTTGAGAAAGCAAGTATGATAAAGCACCTCCTTGGGCAAGAGGAGATTTGCAGTCTTTGGCATCTCATGGGCCACAATTATTTGTTACGGATGGGAAAAAGCAGGTACTTCGTTCACCCACTGGACAACTGCAGCACGGAGACAGATTATCCCCAGCCAGCTTTCGTTTGATTGCTCCTGCCGCGCCGCAGCTCCTGCAGCCTTCAGTCGCAGGGGCTGGTTTATTGTTGGAAGCCAAATGGGTGCCAAAGATAAGCTTTCTCAAAGGAACGTCCCTCTCTGATCCTGCTCTTCCACCGGTGGCACGCTAATAAAATAAACTCGGCTGTACGCAGGCCATGTGCGCGGAGCCCGGCTCCCGGACGTGGAATTCCTGGTCCTCGCCAACTTTCCCCTAAAGCTTCGTTATTCCAATAAATCACAGAGCTGAGTTATAGGTCTCTGTTTGGTGGGGGCTGCTTTTAATTGCAGTTTTAGGAACTGTGGGAAAGCAGAATTAATGCCATATGTTTTTTAGGCTTTCGGACCAGTCGCGGGGTCTCGCTTTCAGTTTTGGCCGGGATTCAAACATCACAGCGAATTTTCAGGTTCCTCTGTGTCAAGCCACAGCAAGAGGGGGAAGGGGAGGAGGAGAGATGGTGGCAGGGTGAGGGAGGGTGCTGCTGTGTGGTGCTGTGTTGCTGGGGTGGAGAGGCAGAGAGAAATGAAAGAGTGCTTCCAGATGCGAGGAGAAGCACTCCAGGTAAAATCCATCTGCTTACTGGCCCTCAGCACGGACAAGCAAGGCTGAAACTTGTGAAAAAAGGGGAACAGACTGAGAAGGGGAATGGAGCACACCATGCTGGGTTTTTTCCTGGATACTGGCTTCTTTCATGCTACTCCTTTCACTGATTTGCCTTCCCACAGTATTCTCGGTGCTGAGCGATGTGGTGCCTTCTCCACTCCTCTCCCTACCGCTGTCAGGCTGTGCTGCGGTTCTGCATTTATAAAGGAAGAGCTTGGAGGAAGTTCAAGGTAGGGCTTACATACCATAGGACTGACTTTTGCGAGCCCAGGTCAGTCCCTGAAACGATGGGGCAAATGTCACAAGAAAGCCAGGCTCTCTTTAGCTGTTTGAAGCCTTCTGGTCCCGGCCACCGTGACCGTGGAGACAGTCTCCAGGTGGCTCCAGCCTGGTTCCTTCTGGCAAGCAAGAACTGAGAACTCAAGGCTGCTCTAAGAGGACAGCTTTCATCCAAACACAAATCTCCCCTGTGCCCTGCAAGGGAATAGGGGACCCTACTGATTCCTCTTTGCTTCGTTAACACCAGGGCTTTAGCAGGGCCAGTCCCTGATGGTGATCTGCGTCAATCCGTGACATGCAATCACCTGCCCAGTGCACGCTTACTGTGGGAAGAGCAGCGCTCGGAGCGCGAAAAACACCGGCCCGAGAGAGGAGCAGGCACAGCATAACGTGGACCACAGCTCCTGTTCCCTCTGTACCTGCTATGTCCGGGTACTGGTTCGTGGTAGATATTGTGTGAGTCTAATCCCTCTCCGTTCAGAGAGGACGTGACCATGGCCAGCAGTCCAGGTGAGCACCGGCCACCTGGCGACTCATCACAGTCTCCACAGGCTGGCATTTGCAGATCGTCATGACACACTTGTTGGGGCTGACAAGATGTCCTTTTGCCTTTTCTGATGCCAAACCAGGACTCAGCTGTCCCTGTTGCAGGTGATAGAAGTGATGAAGCCCTCACCCCCGAAAATCTGGTCCAGCAGTGCATTGAAATGCCTTTCCCCTCCAAATCTCATCTATGGTATACATAGCAGTTGCTTCACCTAAGAAATAAGACTGCCTCTGAAAAAGAAAAGATGGCTTTTTGTAAGCTCTGGGCATCATGGGAACCGAGGCAGGTGAGAGGCTGAATGGTGAGCAAGGTCCCAGCTGAGCACAGAGGCAACCTCTCTCTTTTCCCTGTATTGCTGGGAGCTGCAAAAAGTCTGTGACTTTGTCATGTTGGGACACCAGCACGAACATGTTTCCCTCCTCTCTTCTATTCTGGCTTGCTTTTAGTTTGGGTTTAAAATATCCTGAAAACAGCATGGGATGTCCTAGTCAGCAGTGGTGAGGGGAGAGACAACTCTCATCCAGGTGGGACCCATCCAGCACGTGTGACCCTGCAACTGGTGTTTGGAGCGTGACTGTGACAATTAGACGCCAATGGTAAATAACAAAAGGATGACTCCGGCCAAGCCAGAGGTAATAATTAGTTAGCTCATTTGTTAATATGGTATGAGGAAGGAGGGATCTGTCAGATGACTCAGCTCTGATGGGGGCAAAAAATGTGCATAACATGTTACAGTGGTTAGATGGATTTTCCAGGTCTGAGGATAATATTGCCCATTCTAGATGTTGCCATCAGTATTACCAAAACAGCTCACACTGAAATTTATCCAGCAATCAAAAAGCACTTGCATGTAATAAAAGAAGGGTTGTGATGTGCATTTAAAAGATTCTAAGGAACTGTTTCTACCAGCTCTGAGTAGGTGTAAATACCTGATGACTTCTAGGTCTTGCCAATTATTGGAAGCGACTTTATTTTGCAGAAAAATAAAACCCACACATCTCAGAGCTGCTCAACATTTTTTGAGAAAATCGCTCTCCATCTTAAAATGCATTCACAAGAACACATAAATTTTCATGAAAACCTTTCAGTGAAACATTTTAACAAATTGCATTTCCTCAGTTTCACTTCAACAATGTTAAAATGTTTTGGTGACATAGAGAGATATTGTTTCAACTTGTTTTGATTCATTTTGTATTGTATTGCAATATTAATTGAAACATTTTCAATGTGTGTTATATTTTATTGTGCTGGGATTTATGTTGCATGTGCCTTTGTTATGTTTGGTTTTGACATTATCAAAGTGAAATGTTTCAGTGGTGTCAGACTGAATGGCTTTTACATTCTTGTTCCATCAAACACTTTAAAATTTTATGGTTTTGTTCAGATCGGAATGATAAATAGGAAGCAAACGTGGACGTTTCCTGGAGGACAAAAATTCTAAATTCCAGCCAACTCTGCCTCTATGTTTAGAAGGAAACCATGTTTTCTGGGCATTAAATTTGCAACTTTGGAGAGCTGTTCTGTCTCTCAGCTCCATCACTGCCCTGGGCAAGTCACTTAGGGCTTAACTACATGAGGAAAGAGACTGGAACAGCTATCCACAATCACCCAGAGTACGTGCATTTACTCCATATGAAGGGTGAATTGATCTCTACAGAAGTTCTCCAACCAAGGTCACTCCCCCTAAACTCAGTTTACCAGGGACTCATCTCACCCTAAGTGAAATGTCCTTTATGCTGACCACAAAAGGAGCCCGAGATGAACACCTCAGCTGAAGGTGTCCAATGTCTCCACGATGAATCCCCCTTCTAGTATCTGGTGCAATGAAATTTGGCCCAGCATCACAACAGCTTACACCCAGGCACAAATGCTGCCCTCCATGTCTCCAGGCTGGCAAACTCTGTGGGGTAAAAAGGGGTTACAGCCTGGACCCCTACCCCAATCCTCAAGCAATCAGGACTTAAAGCGAAGGACCACATCCATTGTTTGGTCTGGACACGGTCTCAAGCTCTACAAGTGGCTTGGAGTTTTAAATTCACACCAAAAGTTCATTCCCCAGTCACTTCCCTACATAAACCCCCCTTAATCTATCTACCCATCCAATTTTTCACCTGTAAAATGAGCATTATGCTAATGCTTCTTAACTCAGCTTGGTCCATCTAGATATATCAGGAGCATCTCTTTCTTTGTGTACTTTCAGGGATGAGTACAAGGGATCTTTGACCTTGTTCAGACCTCATTACAACCCAGAACAGTTGTCCTTTGTGTTTCCTGCATCATGGAAACATTTTCTTTTTGTGTGATCAAACATAGCACCATTTAAATAGTTACCAGCACCTCCCTGGCAAAACAGATTACTTTTTCCCTACCAATTTGCCCAATCACACTGTGCATCCAGTTTGTAGATCTGCACTGACAGCAGCAAGCTACTCAATCTTTTAGGACAGCATTGGACACAACTCATGAAGACCTCTTCCCATTGACACCTAGGACAAAATTCCCATCCGTCTTGCTGGGAACGAGGTCCTTGCCAGCTGATAAGCAAATCCTCATCGTGTCTCCTGGAGGGTGTCTCATCCCTCGTTTAGCAGGCTGGGAAACTGAGGGTGAGGGGTTAGGGCAAGAAGCAACAACCGGGAGTACAGCTGATGGTTTTTCATCCTAACCACCTGGTCTGTGCAACAGCTGCCTCTCTGGAGACGGTGGAGGGAGGGGAAATGAGGAAGAGCTGTCAAAGACAGACAACAGAGCAGTTTCAGTTGTGTATTTCAGTTCACCTCAAAGACCTCACTGCTTCATTTTTGCAGCGCCTTTGTCTTATTTTCCTTCACACGCAAGTTTTCTGAAGCACCTTCTCATTTGGGGAGCCCCTCAGGAGGTCTGCAGACCTGAGGGCCAACTCCTTCCTCCCCTCCACATCCAGGATGGGTCTGCAAATCACTTTACTGGGACAAGAAGTGTGATGGGCTATTTGCACTCCCCTTTCTAGTTGCCCACCTTGCTAAAAGACAGTTAAACCAGAGCAATACTGCAAAGTCCGGGAGCCAAACCTCAGATCTCCTCTACATCTTCCGACTTGGTTTTGAAGGCTGTGTAATTCTTTGCACTTTTTTGCCGCCTTCTTGGGCTTGTTAAATAACAAAACAAAAGATAAAAGCTCAAATAAAGTTGCAGCTGCTCGGCACCAACCCAGCTCTTTAACACCGAAGAAGGGGTGTGCAGGCAGAGAGGGGCAGCGTATGGGTTCTCTCTTCTGACTCAACAGGGAAAGAAAAGCATCAGAAGGGGCTGCAATTGGCACAAAAAGCTGTTGGACATCTTGCACTCCTTGTCTTTCAAAGTGATCTGGGCAGCTATGCCCCTTCACTGCCCTTCTGCTTCGGAAACCAGCTTTGAAATGGGTGGTGTTTTCTGCTGCTTGCAGTAATATCTGCTCCATTTCTGGGATTTCTCCTCTTCGTAGGGCTCCCTTCATAGGTGCTCCAACAGGACATTGGAGCTGCTGTTCTGGGTCAGGCCAAAGGCAGAAAAGAGAATGAAATGTTATTTCCCAGCAGCCTGATGATCACCAGGCTCCCTCCCTCCCTTACTGGGTACTGGATGAGGCTTGAGCTGTACCAACATCTCAACAGAGGTTTACCTTCCCCCATGCAAGAGGTGCAAATGGATTTCACAGAGAACTTGGAGTACGAACGTGCTTGTACACACTGGTGTTTGCTGGATCGGGCCTGCATCCCTTGACAGATAGATCCCGCAGGTAAAAAGAAACAGGGAAGTCACGCAAAGGCTATAGTCCGGCAAGGGCTGTGGTTGCATGAGACAGCAGCACATTTAGGCAGGTTTTTGGCCTCTTTTTAAACCAAGCGCAAGCGCTCAGCATGCAGAGCAAAAGGTCACAGCAAAAGCTATCTTTGGGCTGGTCAGCCCCACAGCATCACAACGTAAAGCAAGACAAAGCGCTGATCTTAACCTCCCTCGTCACTCAAAGCCAGAGTTAGTCCTCTTGTGAAATCAGTCCAAAAGGAGCTGGGATGGGGCTAACCCCTCTTTGGGCAAAATTTCCACAGCAGCCAGCCTTGCCAACAAAGCAAATGAGAAATCTGTCACCAAATTACCTCCGAGACCCTCCCATTCCCTGATGTTTAGCAGTTTGACTCTGAGTGCTCTCCCCACACTCCAGCCCCTCCAGAAAAAATGCTACGAACAGCCTAAGGGATGTTAATCTTAACTTAAGTGCCTTAATTATCTGTGGAGGATTTTATATGGACAGCCCACAGAGAATTTAGCTCCTGTTTCTGAAGAATGAGCTATGTCCAACTTTGCTCCAAAACGAACCCGTCTGTTTAAGCCCAGATCTGTGTGGGGACACTCATTTTGAAATAAAAATGACTGAGTTTTATCAAAGACTGACTTTCACCAGCAGGACAAAACTCTGCTTTTCAAACCAATGTGCAACACTTGCACTGATGGGACAAATGGTGCAAAACCCAAACATGTTTATTTTGGTGCAAAATTTACATACAGAAAGGTCTCCAGAGCATTTACTGTACGACTTAGAGCAAACAGCTTAATTTCTGGGCTTCCGTTTCCTCTTCTTTAAAATGAGGACGATGCTATTTATGCATTTTTCAGTTTAAATAGCACTTAGCAGGTGCACCAAGCCTGCACACACTGCAGTCCTGGGCTTTACTTGATGGGCAACAGTGGGAAGGGGACCAACACTTTTGGAGGGGACATCAAGCTCTCCCTCACTTTGGATGGCTGTGTATAGACGTGGCAGTTTGTCATTTAAACTGTACCAATAGACTACGGAAAGAAACAGACACCTACCTAGACTGCATTATTTTCAACATCTATCTTAGGACAAAATGAAGCAGGACCTTTTTAATACATGCTGCTCACCCTCATATTTAACATGTCTAGAACTTACACATGGTTAAAATCCTGATATTGGTCCATTAGCCATGAATCCCAGAATACCACTAGCAAAGTCTTTCAGACCTCTACAGCCCCAGCCATAGCAGTGGTTTATTGGGGTGTCTGCCACCCTCATGGCATAGGCTAAATTATTAATGGTAAGTGTGTAGTTAAAAGCAAGGCGGACAGTGGCTGCTTTTTGCATCCCTGTTGCTGTGAGGAGAGAGGTAATTTCAGAGGGGAAAACTAAAATAGCACAGCACAAACTAAGAGGAAACTACCTTCCCTGGCTATCAGGAAACCAAAACCAAACAAAGGTTAACTGGGCAGACCCAGCACTGACTGTAAGTGGGAGGTTTGGGCTTTATTTTATTGTTGTCATTAATTTCCTTCCTTTTACTTTCAGTAGATGAGCACAGAGTTATTTACAGACACAGCTGTGCCCCACTGAGGTATACCATAAGAAACAGTAAGAGTAATAGAAAAAAGCAGCTGAAGGCACATGGATGATTTCTGGTACTAACATCACCAAGGGCTTGTGCCATTTTTTCCCTTTGGAGCACACAATGATGATATCAATTCCCCAGATCTTTGCTGGTCCATCTGTAGGGTGTCAGGAGGAGGGATGAGCCACTCTTACTTTACAGGACATGAGATGTTAATGATATGCCAGTTTATCTTCTTTACTCATGCTTTTATTACAGAAATAAGTAAGAAAGCCTTGGTTTGAGCTGTTATCAGTAGGTTCCAGAGTTAATGAATTGGAGCAGATCATGCCCCTCGCTGCACATCTCTGCTCAGGAGAAGTCTTCATGCCCATTCTCATTTTTGCATTTTGAAGTGCTTTTTTTCCCCACTCAGATAAGGGCTAGTGCCCTGCAGAAGCAGGGGGCTGGAGGAGAGCCTGCGTGACACTGCCTGAACCACTCCCTTTCTTTATACATTTCCTTTCCTCCTACTATTTGTCTGCCTCAGCTAATTAGATTAATAAAACATGTGCCTTTTGTGCAGCTCTAGGGGCGGTGAGGACCTGACCTCAGCCAGGGGCTCCGGCACAAACAGTTGGTCAGGAGGAAGGGACGACCTCCCCACATCCACCTCCACCCCAACTCCCTCCTCTGCTCCCTGGGACCTTGTTTATCTTAACGCCAGCCGAGTTTCCCAGGGAAACCCAGCACAAGGCATTTGCCAGACATTCATTCCTTTGTGCAGCTGAGCCGAATGTATTGCTGCCAGACCGTTTTTTGCAGAAACCCCAGTAAATTCAGCAGGGCTTATCGCTCCCCTCCCTAGGCTGCTCCTCCAGGGCAGCCGGGCATCTCTGCCACGGTGTTGGTGGAAAGGGGCTTGCAAAAAGGCTGGGAGCCTCAGCAGGAGCCGAAGCGTTTCAGACTCCTGGCATATCCAAAAGTCAACGCCTCACTGCTACACGGCTTCCCTCCCACCCAGGTTTCTGCGCAGCCGGCCAGAGGCTTTATTTATGGGCTGGGATGCTCAGCAGCGAAACGGTTAGAGCTCTTGGCATCAGGGGTCATAATTACCCTTCCAAGTTAACACCCATCGAGATGAATGGGAGCACACCCTTTTCTGCGGGTGTTATTGTTGCAGTCTGCCTGGCTGCAGACTCAAAGGCGAGTTTACCTTGGTTTGCAACCAGAAAGGCTAAAAACCACCTCTT
Source organism: Aquila chrysaetos chrysaetos (assembly GCF_900496995.4). Classification (NCBI taxonomy): domain Eukaryota; kingdom Metazoa; phylum Chordata; class Aves; order Accipitriformes; family Accipitridae; genus Aquila; species Aquila chrysaetos. The sequence continues at coordinate 73,178,333 of NC_044006.1, read as the reverse complement.
TCTCTCTCTCTCTTTTTTTTTATTTAATAAAAGGAAAAGGAAAGTTTGCTTTTGCAGATTTGTGGGGTGGGGAACATGGGGGAATGGTGAAGCAATATAATTTGGGTCTGATGGTGCTGAGCACCTATGAAGTCTTCTGGCTTTGGAGAGTAGGCAAGGGCTGAAATGCTCTGGGAACAGAGCTCCTGGGTTCAGCCCGGTTCCTGTCAGCAGCCAGGGAAAACTGTTGTGTTATCTTTTCCTCCTATCTGAGAAAAGGCTGAACCTAATAAGCAGCTGGAGCTGCTAAACCCCTGAAACTGCTGGGGTTTCCCACACTCGGCTGCTGCAGGCACGCTCTGGGATACAGCCACCATCCTGGCAGCAGCACCACGGCTGTGGCCATCTGAGAGACGGAGCTGGGCTGCAGCATGGTTTGGACATCCCTCCAAGGGCATCTCAGCACACTCCCTGCCTTTCCCCCAAACAACTCTGGCAGGTGCAAACCATGAGCGATGGAAAAAGGCTGAGCCCTGACCTGGACACAGGCACCTCCAGCCCATGGACGCTTCAGCCGTCAGGTGTTCATATACGTACAGCAGAGGAGCTGCCGACCCCACAGCGGAGGAGATGCTTACCCCACCTGCCTGCCACAAGTTGCTTTCTCCTCGAGCAGAAGGAGTTGGCTGGGGAGGCAAAACGTCTGCACTTTAATCCCCAATTCCCATCCTGGCACGCCTTACCCGCCCGTTACCATTCCCCGATCCGACTTGGGAATCCACAATCAGGGCAGCTAAAACCGCCCGTTACCATTCCCCGATCCGACTTGGGAATCCACAATCAGGGCAGCTAAAACCATCCGGGACAACAAACCGGTGCCTGGAGGCCATGTCTGCAGGAGGAGATGCTTACCAAGCAGCCCGGAGGGACACCACTCCGCTAGCGTGGTGTTTTGTGTCGGAATAACAAACTCACCTCAAGGGCTTGTGTGCGCTTGAAAGCGTTCAGTGGGAGAAGCAGCCCAACACTGGTCCTCCAGGGAAGATGTAGACTTTGCCTCCAGAGGAGACCTTTGGCAGGGATAGTCTGGAGCAGTTCCTAGAATAAAATAAACTACCCTGGCACAAAGGTTTTGTTTCTTGATTAACACGAGTTGTACATTTAGCAGAGGGACTAAGGACTTGTAACTCTGCCTACCCTGCTCACAGCATCACTGACATGCATGTCACCCAGGGTACATAACAAAAAGCAAACAAAAATATCTTTACCACCCCACCCTACCCCCTTGCAGCTACTTTCCCTCTAGGGTGCAAATAAGAGTTGCAAATACCCATGTGCCAGGGGTTATTTGCAGGAAAAATTATGCTGGCTAGGGGTTTTGAGGGTGTTTTGATCCGTGCTTTTAAGTGTAGTAAAACAAGGTTCAGGTACAGGCTGCCTGGCGTGCAACAGGAGCAGCCCTAAGGCCTCGGCTGCTTGGGATTTTCATCCCCTCTGAGCTCCCCCGTATTCGTTAGCGTAGCCAAGTCCCCGTGGGGACGCTGGTAGGACGCTCCGTGTGTGCGATGCAGAGACGCCCACATGTATGCACAAACACAACCACGGCTGGAAGGATAACCCCAGGGCAAGCTATTTCCTATAACCTTCTCCTTCAGCTCCCAAAGGCGGCAGGACCAGGGTGGTGACGGGAGCTGGGGACCTCCGCTCCCGCGGACCGGGCTCCTCCCGACCCTGCTGCTCCCACCGCCTGGCTGCGGCCAACCTCCGCACCCTGTAAAATCACACCTCAAGCACAGCTGCCGGCACACGCCGGTCCAATTAGTACAAAATCAGGAGGCAAGTCCCCAAATTCCTGAGATGAGAAACAAACCCATACGCAATGGTCTTATTTGCTTTTTTTTAACGGCTACTTTTAATCATGAAGGCTTCAAACACGCTGAAAATAAAATCCAAATAATAAAATCCTGTAAAACTGTGGACTCTGAAGAGGTTTGGTTTTAAGAAGAAACATTGGCTAGGACAGGTTTGTCCAAGGAATGGGAGAAAGCTGGGCGGCTTTTCTGCAGAAACAAAACTGCTTCTGCACCGGGTGCAGTATGTAAACACCGAAGTGGCCCCAAGAGCAAGGGAGTTAAGTGAAATCACATGACCTTCCATAAAACCTTTAGGAATCGGTTGTGAACTGGTTCTGTGAGCTGAGAATAATGCAGACACGTAATAAATAAGGGAAGAGAAACTTGGTTGCAAAGAAATCCACTCCCAAGTAAATCCTTATCTAAACACGCTTCTCAAAAGCACTCAGCCTGTGCTGCCGTGACTGTGCTCCCCATTACATTTCAGAGTGGCAGCAGATAAAATACGATTAAAACCCCTCTTCCTACCCAGTTACACCAAATAAAGAGGTTTTGCCAGCTTGAAAAATTTGTATGTTTGTAACCAGAGCTGCTAATCAAAGTCTGCCTGGCTGTTCTTCGTTTTGTGCAGCGACGACTTTGTTGCGTGCTGTTTGGTTTTCCTGGTTCAGCTGGGAGTCAGGCAGTTTACGTGAAAGCAAAAGGTGATGCTCTGCTCAAAAATAAACCGCTCCTCAAGCCATCATGGGCTGCTTTATAGCCAGTCTGAAAACAAGCCCAAGAAGAACCGTTGCAAATACCCCTCTGCAAAAACACATTACTGTGGATTTGTGCTGATGCGAGCTGCGTTAGCATCACTCTTTAAATCCAAGTCATTGCAACAAGTTGTGTTTGTCTGGTGTTTTCAGAGCAGTGACAGTGGAAGATGCCCGCACTGGGGTAATCCAGCCCACGGGCACCTGCGTTCACCCAGCACCAGCAACTTTTCCTCCTTTTCCTGCAGTTCCTTGCCCTCTGCTGAGCTCCAGATCCCACAAGCAAGGCTGGAGACATCTCAGGTTATTTCTGCACGGTGCTGCAGCAAAATGTCAAACTGCAGGGGACGCAAAGCACTGGCGAAACCCGGCTGCTGGCTCAGCACCGGTGGGCCACGGGTGAGCACGCTGCCCGTGCACGGGTGAGTCAGGTTAGCTGATGGGGAAAGTCGGGCTGGTTTCGTGGTTGGAGCCCAGGCCAGCACGGCAGAAGAGCCGAGCTCTTACTCCATCTGTCACCGGCTTCCTTTGCGAGCTGGAGTGTTTATTCACACCCGCGAGTCTTGGAAAAGAGCTCGGAAAGCTGTTTTCTTTCAAACCCAGCTGACTGCGGGTTGGATTAAAATGCTACCGTTGAGAGTGCAAAGCAACCTCCCCCTCCACGGTCATGCTCACGTAACGGAGACACTCTCTGCTCTGCTAATATTTACAGGCAATAGATTTGGTCAGACTCTAATGATCACCTTTCTTGCTTAACAGAACTTCCTTCTCGTACCCATCTGCAGTATTCATATTCCTGGCTGTCAGCTGTGTAAATTTGCTGAAAAGCAGAACTGCACAAATAACTGATACGGGTGAGGGGTGGCTAGACCGGAAAAAATAAACGTATTTGCCGTGGGGTAACTAGAAACGAACGTTTTCCAGCTAGGAAGGGGGAAATCAGCATTTTAATGAAATAACTTTGTTTCAGGCCAAACAAGCACTTTGTCTGACCGCAGTGATCTCTTAAGTGCTTTTATACATTGCTCAGATAATTTGTTAATATGAGAGAAGCTTCAAAGAGAAGTGAAATATTTCTACTAAAAAATAACATCTTTTTTTTTTTTTTCACTCAGGAACAATTTCCTGAAATTGCTTTCAGTCGGTGAAACATTGCAGTCAAGCCCATCTGCATATTTTGGAGGAAAAAATTGCCTTCTTCCACCTCGCATCTTCTCTGGCTGTTAACTTAACTGTATCCTCACCCATTTCATCCCCTTTCCTCGCTTCCTCCTTTTCTCCTGTAACAAATGTGAATTTCCTGTCTTTTTTTTTTTTCTTCACCCTGTCTAACCCGTTATCTGATCCGTGCTCTCTCAGTCCTGACCTCTCCTTCCTCCAGCTGACCTTTCTATCGCACCACTGATACCCATTTATCTCCTCCTCCCAAAACCCACCTCTTCCCGTTTTCTTTCCCATAGCCATGAATCGCGGAGCAGCCCCAGGGAGGTGGGCTGCTGGGCGTTGTAGGAATAAAAGTGGAGAATAAGGAGTAAATCCAAACCCAAGCTGTACAGGGCTGGGAACGGAGCCCTCTTGCAATATTCCCTGGGTGACATTTATACTTTGATAACCTGAACCAAAACTCTGGATCCCACATCCTTAAATTGCAGGTGTGAAGTTAGCATTGCTCAGCGTTCATTCCCGAGGTCGTGGCCTTAAATTAACGAGGTCCCTTAATCGGTCCCTTCGTGACACTCATCACCTCTGCTCAGCGTTAGGTGCCACGCATCAGGCATTTGGACTCTGCCTTCCAGGTCTCCATCCACGCCGGTGCAATGAGATGAGGTCTTTGCCAGGCTCCACAGGCTTCCCGGGCTGCTCTGCACAACAAACATCTAAAGATGGCTTGGAGCCAGCGCTGGGTTGTAACGGAGATGTGGTGTTCATCTGGACGGTATCTGAGCACGTACTGCAGGCAGGGATCACTAATAAAAGCCAGTGCTCTTTGGAGGGCAACTTTGCAAGCAAACAGGACACAAGAAAGGAGCTAAATATTCCCTTCCCTCTGCAACTCTTTTATTCACAGCTTGCTGCCGCCCTCCTTGCCGTAAAAGAGCAAAGCAGTAGGACATCTGATCTCTGCTCCCTGGGATCCAGTGATAGGACACGTGGGAATGGTTCAAAGCTGCGCCAGGGGAGGTTTACGCTGGACAGGAGGAAGCATTTCTTAACCAAGAGGGTGGTCAGACACTGGAACAGGCTTCCTAGAGAGGTGGTCGATGCCTCAAGCCTGTCAGTGTTCATCTGGACAGTGCCCTTAATAGCACGCTTTAACTTGGTCAGCCCTGAATTGGTCAAGCAGTTGGACTAGATGGTTGTTGTAGGTCCCTTCCAACTGAAATAGTCCTCTTCTCTTCTCTTCTCTTCTCTTCTCTTCTCTTCTCTTCTCTTCTCTTCTCTTCTCTTCTCTTCTCTTTTCTCTTCTCTCCCCCTCTCCTCTCTTCTCCTCTCCTCTCTCCTCCTCTCCTCTCTCCTATCCTATCTATCTTTCATCAAGTGGACAGGTAGGGATTTGAGCACTCACCCCTTAATTACCATGTTTGGGCTCTACATGGCTAAATTTTCAAAGGTGCAGTTTTTACTCTGGTATTTCTCAATCCAAATTCACGTTAAACCCAGAAGTAGCCTCTGGCTACCTGGCTGCTCAATGGGCACAGCTGCTGACCCTCCTCAAGCCACGAGCAGAGCCTCAGAGCCCACCGCTGGCTTGACCCACCGACTTGGACCTTCCCAGTGGGGTTGCCCCAAATTGGGAACATCAGCCCTGCAGACATGCAGCAGCACACGAGGTTTTTGCGGTGTGGGGGAGTGTGTAGTACTGGGGTTCCCCGAGGCACAGGGAGTCTCCAGGGTGGGGAGCTGGCATGGCCACGTATGCTACCACCCTCCTGGGCAGCAAGGTCTGGTTAAACACCATGACACCAAAGAGGAACCAACGGGCGTCCTGGGGGAAATAGTGGTCACCGAGAAGAGTTTCAGTTTTGTCTAAATTTTCCATGGAAACATTCCCCTTTTTCAGAGAAAAGCTTCATACTCACTTGTTACAGAGAAATATGTCTATATACATATAAACACACACACACACACACTATTATACAAAATGTAAGCACATCTCTATGTGTGTATATACACATATATATGTATACATCTACACAGACATGTTTTGATTTGAGGCATTCAGTGTCTGTTCTCTAGTAACAAGTGTTTCCAAATTCTAGTGAGTTTCTGTGCAGAGAAAGAACAATTTTAAAATCCCATAACTGAAACCCCAATCTTTAAAAGAAATTGATTTTAAAAGAAAATTTCCAACCACTGCTGCTGATCAGCATTGACTAACCATCCGCAGAGGAGCAGTTCACTAGCATGGATGTGGTAGAAGAGTTATCATCAAACTCTCACAGGGGGACCAGAGGTTTTCCTGTTCATTCTCAAACTAGTTGCCAAAACAGAATAAATGGATCATAAAAAGGACTTTTTTTTGGCATAAGTGCATCTGTGCCGGGGCTTTTGGTTCTGGTGGGGAAGGGTGTAAGCTTTGCTGCTGTATCTGAGCGTGAATTGCCACCTGGCACAGCTCCAGTGAGTGTTTCCACTGAACCACCCATTCACAGGTAACTCTGGTGTGTCCTGGCCTGACCTCTTCGTTTAAGTAGGTTGTAGTTCTGATATTCTGGAGTTCCCCAGACCCTCTCTGGATGTGTTTTCTGCTGCTGTGCCCCAGAAATGGGACTTCTGGCTGGCCCTTGTAGACATCACGAGTTCGTTGTTCCTCTCTCCTAAGGTCATGCTGCAGCAGGATCGTGCAAGTGCACGTACTTTGCAGGAGCTCAAAGCACAATCACTCTTCACTGTAGCACAAGGAATAAACAGTTGCAGAGACAAAACAATACAACATCTGCAGGCACTTCCCTGCCTGAGCTTTTTTTTTTCTCTTACATTCTGCTGACTTTATTCATATACCCAAAAAGTGTCCTATATCTTTCTCCTCCTACACAGGGTTTCTGTTCTAAACCATTCACTTCTCCCCCCTCCTCTAAGGAAGTTTTCTTTTCCCTGTGCAGGTTCTTCAATTCAAAGGATGTCTGTGTTACAAAAAAATCCTGCCTCTTTGTTCTTTCTTCTACACAAGTTTCCTTTTAAGTGGCTGGAGAGACCTTGATTTCTCTAAGTGCCAGAACCCTTTGTCAGGCTGGCTCTCTGATCAGGCTCCTCAGTGGAGCTAAATCCCTTGCCAAGCTTTCCCACATTTAGCCAACAGCCCCTTTGAGTTGAGTCTTGAAAAACTGGCTTGTCCTCAGCAGCAGCTATCTCTTTGTCCAACAGAGCTCCATTTGAATGGGTAATCATCAAAGTTTAACGAGCCTCTTTTGTGAGCCTTATTCCAGGTGGAAGGATTTTTAGATTTTTTTTTTCGTGTGGGTTTTGGCTCAAAAATATGTAGACAAGAAGAGAAAGCAAAGAGTTCCATACCCAAAGCAGAGTTTGCTGCTCTACCTGCCTAAGCCTTTCCAGAAAAACTGCACCAATAATTCAGACAAGGTGCAAGGAAAGACAGGGAGGACAGGTTAGCACCCCACCAGCTGGTAGCTGTTTGGTGCTTGAGCAGGACATGGAGAGAGACAGCAACAAACCATTGAACGGGGGTTTGAGAAGGTCCTTGGCTTGTTTGGAGTTTGGAAATTTCCGGCTACAACTTCACCTTTGCCCACTTTGCCTCCAGCCCAGCTCACAGGTGCTGCATTTGTGCCCTATTTCAGACTCTTGCAGGAACAGAAGAGTCTTAATTATGAGCCCGTGGCCAGAGAGAAGGAGCTTTTCATCTCGGAGTTTACCTACCTTAGAATAAGCTCAACGAACCTTCTCCCGGAGATCCACAAATCTAAGAAAAAATTACATCAGTCAAACACTGCCTGCCTTTTGGGGTAGTTGGTGGCTCTGACATGTCTGCTCTGATAATTAGAAAAGGGAAAGAAAAAAGGATAGTTACAGGAGGGGAAGCCACTGCACTTCCCATCCCTGGCTGCACAAATTCTCAGTTGCTTCAGGGTTGACCTGAAGTGACCAGGTTGCAGGTGGATCCCAGGCAGGTTTTCCAGTTGAGCCTCTAGCTGGAGCATTGGGAAGGGAGTTGGAGACTGATAGCTGTACTGCCAAGATAAGTTATTTGCCAGAAAATCAGATAAACTTTTTTTTTTGGTTGTTCTTTCTTTCTTTCTTTCTGGGATAAGAAATGCTGCTAAATCAGCTAAAGTAAATCACTGATGGCGGCCGCAGAATATTCAAAGCTGTGAGCATGTTAGTGCCGTGCTGTAAAGCTCTGCCAGGCACACAGAAGAGGAGGTCGCTACAAGGGCAATTAAATTAAAATTAATAAATAGCCAGGGGACTGCATTATCAGTGTAAAAGAGATGCTAATGGTCGGAGTGAGGTCACAGGGTCTTCTGAGGCCTATCAGAAGGTGTTATAAAAGTCTATATGGCCTACGTTGGCCAAAGCCTAGTGATAGCTTTGGGCAGCAGGGAAAAGAGCCCACCTGGTATTTAGGTGCCCCGCTGAACCCATTAGGAGTGAGGCACCTAAATGTTGCTAAGGGATCTGCAAGCCACAAACTATGGGATTGGCAGACCTCAGAAAACGTGAGCTCTGGGCTGGCACATGATATGGGGATGCATTTCATCTGGGCAGGTGGCTTTCCTGCAGATTTTCTAAGATATCTGCATCCCCTCTTGACTTCATCAGCCCCTAAAAGGGAGCCCATGGCTTTCTGGTGGCTTGAGCCTCCCGAACAAACCCACTCTCACCATGGGGCCCAGAGGAGTGGTGGAGCATCCAAGAAGGGCTCAGGTTGAGGTGGATCTCAAGGAGTTGAGTTGCTAACAGGTGCTTTGTTGTTGGGGTTGCAGAAAGAGCAGGCTGGCTGTGTTACTGTCTTACAGGACACCGTGTACGGTATGGGACCCAAAGAGGCATCTAGGCTTTAACTCAGCTCAGTGTCTTGAAGACTGGGGCAGAGTGGGAAGCAAATTAACCAGAACTGAGGCAGGAAAGCCACAGCAGGACATGCTAAATTCTTGGAAATCAGGCCTTAAACCCAGGTATTATTTCCTTGTTTCGTTTTTTGTGAGAATGGAGAAGAAAATAACAAACCCAGGTCCTCTTTCAGCAAATGGTTTGGGCTGGTTTGCCAGCTGGGAAAGGATATCTTCAGCAGAGATGAAGCAGCCTGTGGCTGTGGTCTAACAAACGCCTCCCAAAGTATGTCTGGAGAAAAAAAAAAAAAAAAAGAGAGAGAGAATCTGGCTGCATTTGCACAGCCTGTTTACATTTGCCTGGTGAAAATGCTCTGACAAATCAGTTTGCTGGGAGGAATGGTTGCAGAGCCTGACTCCTTCACCTACAAATTCTGCTGCCTGTGGCCTTCAGATGTTCAGTTTCCAGGTAATGAGGTCTGGTGCTCAGGCTGCCCCTTGGGTAGGACCACAAGCCATTTTCACGCTCCTGGTGAGGACGCTTTGAAGGCGGTTGATGTATGACAATTGCCAAGAACATAACCATGAACCAGAGATGCCTACGCTGGCTTCCCACACATCCATCTACAGTGTCACCTCAGCGCAGCCAAACTTTTACAGCTCTTACTGCACTGCTCTGCCTGGGCTTCCCAGCCAGTTTAGGAACCCCCATGCAATGAGACATAAAGCAGGGTCTTCACCCAAGCGTGTGATACAGCCCTACATACAGCTAGGAGAGCTCCTCAGACCCAGAGATGCTGTCCTGATGCTCGATTCCTGACCTGAGATGCCAACTTGACCCCTGCAATAGCTCTCTCCATGTCCTCCAGTATAACAGAGGCTCATCCGAATCTAACAAACCCTCTTTGCAAGCCTCGTGCCAGCCATAAGGGTGACCCTGTCCTTCCTTGAGGGCTGGAGGCAGGAATCAGGTAAAGAAAATGACCTTATAGCCAAAACTGTTTTCTTTGTGATACCAGTATTGCAACACTCCACCACTGTTAGTGACACCACGGGACAAATTATCATCTTGCTCCCCCCAGGAAGAGGGAACATACAGATTAGAGTCACCATCGCACACCTCTCCCATGCTCCATGGATCACTCCCAGTCACGTCAGATCAATTCAATGGAACCTCTGCACAGCTTTTGGAGGTGTCAGGAGGAAAAAGCTGGATGCTATTTTTATCTGATTATTGTCCAAACAAAGCCAACGTGACAGGCTTCAGAATTAAATGCAGCATTAAAACCAGTTTGGCAGCTTTATTGCCACCACCTGAATGAATGAAGCACCTGGATGGAGAAGGCAGGTCCCAACAGACCAGAGTTAAACATTTGGCAGCGATATCGAGGGCATCTCTCAGCAGTGGAGTAGTTAACACTCACGGGCATTTCCAGACAAAGCATTTTAATCGTTGAACACCAGTTAGCAACGCCTGCTTCGTTGAATGCACCGATGTCTCTACTTTCTCTCAGCGCTGCTATTTCCAGCTTTCAGGCAAACAGCACTTTGCATTTAGCTAATTACTCTGAGAGAGCAGCAGGGTTTCTGGGGCTGCAGACTTCACACAGTTTCTATTAATATCCCCCAGGGCTTCCAGGTTTGTGTTTCCTTGGGATAACAGTGATCTCTCTCTTTGCCAGGACCACTCAGGTCTTGTGCATCCACTCACTCCCAACCACTTAACGTGGCAGCTAGCTAATAATTTCCCTTATCACACAACCCTCCTGATAAAGCTGCTTTGCAATAGCAGTGAGGACCGGTGCCTGGTTCCCTTAGATCTGCCCCCGGCTCCAGCGGAGACTGGAGCCTCCCAGCAGAAGAGGAGCAGGCGCCTCGGGCTGGAGCCGTGCGGGGCTCGGTGCCGTCTCGCCCCTCACCGTGACTTTTGCCTTGCTGTCCCCAAGAACCCGCTGCCTTGAGCTAAACGCCACAGCTCTAGAGGGCACGAAGAGGGGGCAGGTGCCTAAAAACGGCTCCCGCAAAACCCGGCAGGCTCAGCGGGGGAGCCACCGAATGTGGCTGACAGGAGATGCTGAGGAGAGGGATGCAGCGTCGGCATCTCTGGGACTCACTCAGCATCTCACCCTGGCCTGCGGGGTCCCTGCCTGGCAGCATCCCCCAGTGGGGGTGCCCAGCCAGCCTTTCCAAAGGGAAAGGTAGGAACAAGAAGAGCCTCCTTTTCCCCCAGTAATGGAGGGATATGAGCACTCACATAGGAGACGCCAAGATATAACGCTTTAGAAACCAAAGGCAGCTTTAAAACCCGCCCCGCATTTGCAGCACCCTCCTCTTGCTCGGACACAGCCTTCGCTGGAGGTGAGGATTCAGACGGGGCACATGCGTCCTGGTTTAAATAGCTCATCTGGCTTTGCCTTAAATTTACGGGGATTACAGTGAATCAAAGAGTGCATGGCTGGGAGTTTAAGAAGTTTTTTGTTCCTCTGAATTACATGAATCCTAAAAGATCTCTGGCATCAAAAGCACACATTAACCCCAGTAACTTTGTTGTTGTCACAAGGGACTTGTTTTTACTCTCTGTTGCACGATCCAAAGCTTAAAGTCAACAGAGACAGGTCTGTTGACTCCACTGTACTTTATTAGCCTGATAGCAGAGCTCATGACCATCCTCTTTAGAGTGATTATAAAAAACTTGAGATAGAGAGAGAAAATTTTAAAAAAAGAAAAGTATGAGTAAATGTAAAAATGTGCAAAAATGTACATTATTCCGTGAATCCTCCTGGTAGTCCTTGTGCTCTTGCATTCACAGTTTCTTTTTTTTTAAAGAAGTTTTCTTTCCCACTTCTTCTTGAATGATTAACAGGAATAACTCACTAGTGAGAGCTGGGGAAACAGGGTACTAGCTGCATTAGCAAAAAAATATTGTCCTATCCTATGCAAAGAGAGAGAGGAAAAAGAAATAGCTATAATCCCCTAATTACTTATAGCTGTAGTTACTGGCTGTCCAGCGTCTTCTTTAAACCAGTGTGGCAATCCTGAAACTCAGATCAAGACTTCATTGTTCTTCAAAAAAAAATCCAACATTGTGTTAGTGTAAACTAAAGAGTTGCACGCAGTAAAAGGCTGATTTGGGGATGGTTGGCGTGGAGGTTACAGGCGACAGCTGGTGGGTGTCTGATGGGGCTGCCCTTTCTAACTACCATCTGGACTTTGCATAGGACATGCAAGAATAAGCTACTTATACCTTAATAAGGAAAAAGCCTGTAAAAATGGAATGGGGGGTTGTGGTTTGGCTACGAGATCGCTTCGCAAATAAACAGGAATGCGAGCTTGGGCTTTCCTGCTCCGCTTGGGCTAAGACAGGGACAGCAGGTGGGGACTGAAAGCACCTAGAAGTTGCAGGGATATTTTAACATTTTGTCCCTGATGTACTAGTGTGTGTGAATTTTTTGTTTTAAATTAATTTGGTTTTTAAAATTAACTTGGTTAGTATTATTATCATTTAATCACAGCAGAATCAGGAACAGCGATGCACCAGTGAGCCTGATTCTTCCACCCAGACAAACCAAAAGGCAAAACTGTTGTTGCGGTCCATGGGGAAAGGGGTAGATGGGGCCAGGGTTGCAAAGTGGGAAGGAAATAATGGAGGAGAGAAGCACAGGACCAACGTGCACTCAACGCAGGTGCGAGTGTGGTCTGCCATCGGCACACAGAGCTGCCCATTTACACTCCCTTTGGCAGGAGGGCTGCATTTGGGTGGACCAGATTTACCCTCTGAGTTCAGAAAGAGTAATTTCACTGGGCCTGGGTTTTCCCCGCAGCCACCTGACATTGCACAAGTAATGTAAAGTGGGCATAAAGAGGCATTAAACTCACTTAAATATCAGTTCCCCTCCAGCAGGGATTCAAAAGGCCTTTAGGGCCCATTGACTTCAACACTTTGTTCACCTTGGCTTGAAGGTGACCAGGGTGAAGTTATTGCGGCAGCAATGCCGAGAGCTGTCGGCCTAAAATAAAAGGGTTTGGCAGACCAGCTCTGCCCAATCTGTCTGCAGATGTTTTGGATTGCCCCTCTGCTGCACCAGCCCTGGGGCGAGTTGGACAACCTGGTCCTGGCATTGATGCCCAAACTGGTGGTGGGTTGGGTTCAACCCCAAGCAGCTGAGCTGTGGCTGGAGTCACTTTTCTGCCAACAGAGGTGGAAGCTGCCATGGCTGTTCCTGCCAAAGCTCATCTGTCGCGGCCTTAATTTGCTCCTCCAGATCCCAGCTCTGCTCCCTTCCCCTCCTTGCAGCTGGCCAAGAGAGAGGAGGCAGAACTGGTCGCCATGCCGCGTTGGCGCAGCCCCTGCCTGCGGCAACCCCTTCCCGCGGGATTCCCCGGCTGAGGAATTGCAGGTGGTTTCCAGTCCTTGGAGCGTGGCCTTGCTGGGAGCCTGGAGGCACATGATGCCTCTCCTTCCAGCTCCTTCATCCCATCCCGTCCCATTTGCTCTGCGGAGCAACAACACGTGGGAGCCTATTTGCCAATTTTACACCGATACAACCCTTTGTCTTCTCCATTTTTAGCATCTTTGCCCTCAAAACCCTTCCCCACATTAGCGTGCACATGCTGCCCTGTTGCAATTAACTCACAGCATCATTAAGATGTGGAGAAAGCAATACCAGCAAACCTTTTGCTCTCTAAGGTAGTGCTTAAGCCATGTTTCAATGCCTGTCTCAAACAACCTGCCTTCATATTAGCATCTAATGTTACCTGTTATCTAAATGCGTTGGGCCATAAACCCGCAGAGTGGCAAGCAGATAACCAGCAACATCAGATGCTACTTAGAAAGCATTTTGTTCCCGATTAAAACCAAAACATGCGCTAAGAGCTATTGAGAGAAAGTGCAGAGCATTTGATTTCCCTCTTTTGCTAACACACTCAGAGGAAGAGGTGACAAGTTTATGGAAATGGCTGCAATTTGCAGTCAAACGTGGTGCATACATGAATAGGAATTGGAAGCAAGGAGCCAAACAAGCAATATACTGCACGGATTTCCTCCAGCAATGCTGACGGAGCTTATACAAACCAATTAGCCCCTCTTTGAAGAGGAACACTATCCCTACCACCATACCCTTTATTTCCTAAGAGAGAGGTGGTTGGTTTTTTTAGTAATTCCTTTTTTTTTTTTTCCTTTCTCTTCTCTTCGATTTTCCTGGGGAAAAATGCACCTGAAGATCCAGGGAATTGCTTCTCCATGCTCTTACATGGTTTTACTGTGAGGTAAATTTATGGGTGTCAAATAAGTTGCTCCTTATGCCAATGTCACAGAAATAGGAGTGTGTGGGAGGGCTGGTGGCTTCTGCTTAGTGGAGTTGCCAAAGATTGTGCTAATTAGCAATTGGAAATACTTATGTTTTGGAGGTGTGGAGTGGGCCAGGGAGGCAAGTCCAAGCTTGTCTAGGCACTAGTAAAGGCCTTTTTCCATGGGTCAGCTGCAAAGGGACATTTGGGATGGGGAATTGAAGCATGTGGCTAAGGTGGGCTTTTTGAGACACCTCCAGAAATGGTGTCTGGCTTAGGTTCAGGCACGTGCATCGCCTAGCCCTGCCACAAGCGAACGGAGCTTGTATGGGTTCTGACAGAATCTCCAGCTGCTACTTGAGCTCAGGAGCATTGGTGGAAGTTGATGGAAGCTGCTTTACCTTGTGCTACTTTAATAGCTCCAGGCTGCTTCTGACACCAGTGGCTGGTGGCCACCTCCTCATGGCTGTCTCAGGGCTGGGCTGTCCATCGTTTTACCTCTTGCGGTTATTTACGCAAGTGGTCAGTTGAAGTGAACGTGACATATGTCTTAACATATGTCTTGTGTATGAGCTGGAGCTTTACTTGCAGTCTGAGCTGCCTCGTCCTTTCCTACGCCTCAGACTTAACCAAGGCACTGTTTTGCCCTGCTGTAGCCCCAACAACATCCCGTGGGAGTCTCTAACATGGGACCGTATCGGGGAACCTTTTTCTTTGCAAAGGTTGGAGATGCCAGAAGGAGGTCCTTGTTCCCCTGCAGCACCCTGGCATTGATCCCCGTGGTGGCCAGATGTCCAGAGCTGGCATTGCTGGGCTGCAGCGGCTCCACGCCTGCTTAACAGCTAAACAAACCCATCTCAAGACCCTCAGCATCACCAACACTGGATAAAGTTTTTCTCTTTAGGCAGACCAGCTAATCCAGAGTCCAGCAGTTCAAACATGAGGGAAGCCTCCAGCTATCCACATTGTCTGACATGCACTGCCTCATGTTGGAGGGAAAGCTGGAGACCAGCTGAAATGACAGCGTCTGAAGGAACGCAGCGCGTCTTCCAGCAAACACCCAGCTGCCAAGGCTATGGGAAAGGCCTTTTTCAAGAGGACTAGCATGTTGGTCTTAGCTCAAGTAGCTCTCTTGAGCTGGAAGAGGTTAGGGACCGGCCTCCGGAGCAAACCAGCAGCAGATTTGAGGCGAGAGGGTCTGGACGGAGGGCGACGGGGGCGGAAAGAGCAGGTTGGGAACGTCTCCATCAGCACAACTGAATCCAGAAGGAGATGCATGTTGACAGCCTCAGTGTCTAGCTTTCGACAACTGATTTGGCAAATTTGGGCCTGTACAAATAACTAAGAGCAGATGTGTCAAATGGTTTTTATTTCCTAGAATTAACACTAGATACAAGAGTACTAAAGGAAGTTGCCTGTATATCCCCACCGTGGGAGTCTCCCTGACCCTCTCATCCTTTCTCTTTACCATTCCCAGACCAGATACTGCTTTCACTTGAGCTAGAATAAATTAGTTTGACTGGAGCCACGGAAGATATTAACCAGCACACATAAGAGCTGAGGAGGACTAGCTCTTTTCATACCATTTGCTGTGTACATGCAGATAATGAGTTTGTCTGTTACTTGCTTTTAGTCTCCTGTCGCAAGTCCTTTCGACGCAGGGAGCTCACCCTACGACATAACATCTCTCCTGATTTCCGCTGTAACAGAAATGCTTTTGAGATCCCATTTATAACTCTGTTTGCACAAAGTGTGACAGTTTTAGCTATATTGGAAGACCGGCCTGACCCTGGCAGCCGCTAGCACTGTGATCAGAATAGTTATCAGACAAACCCCGGTATGTGTTGTCTGGTTGCGATGCTGTGGCAATGGAGGAACGTATCTGTTCTTGCAATAATGCAATCCACACAGCACCGGCAGCGATAATCAGTAAAGCACGGCCCCGCAAAAACAGACAGGTGGAGTAGGATTCGTCTCGAAGTGAGGCACACAAGTCTGAGCTAGCCATCCTGGACTCCCCTTACGGTCCATGGGGAAAAACAGGTTCTTTCAGGGAGTGACTCATCTCATCCTAAAATAGGTCAGAGGAACCGCTCTCCAGCAGCGTCTGACTTCTCTCCACAGGCTGTAAAGGGAACCCGAGGGAGACTAGTTCAGATTTAAGCAACTTATTTTCACTTGTCTAAGGGACATTGGTACGAAGCTCAGCGAGGCTATGCAAAGTTTTCTGGAGTCAGTGGGTGTCATGTCAAAGGGCTTTGGACCCGACAATTCATGGTCTGAGTCAGATCCTGCATTTCCCAGAAAATCCTGAATGTAAAGAGACAGGTAGGGCTGAGCCAGAAGGAAAAATGTGCACCTTAGGCCTGTTTTCTGGAATATAACAACAGATAGGCAGTGCATCCAAACAAGGGAATTCTGTCTTTTATTTAAAAAAAATTGAGCGGTGTAAGACACTGCAGAGTTTGGTGTGGCATATTTTTTCCCAGTTATCCTTCCAGTGAAAATGAGGTCACACTTCTCACTGTCACAGTTCCTGGGACTCTCATCATCTTTCAGCCCAATGTGTTCTCCTTCCTCCAGATTTTCCCCTTGATCTAAAATATGTTGAAGTCAATGAAAATCCATGATGCTCAGTAAGACGCGCCAGCGCTTTGCAAGAATCCCTCGCTGGGAGAAGGGCACCAGATTTCTTGCTAACTCCTCCCTTCACCCTCTCTCAGCAGAAGCTGATGACAGGATTATTTTTTATCAAGATGCAGATACTACACACAACCAGCACAAAAGATCAGTGATTAGCCTTTGGGTAAGCAGCCAAGATTGCTTTTTCCTGACCTTATCAATCTGGTATTTGAATTTAGTGAGTGGGTTTTCTTGGGAAGCTGAAATCCTTCTTTTTAACCCTCATGCAAAGTTTCTGCTAACTTCACCGGGATTAGTCTCTCATTCAGGATAAAAGCAGATAGCCGTCCATGAGCTGTCTGAGATCAGGAAGGTCTTCAGGTTGCCAGGGATTTCCTTTTCCTTCCTTTGCCCCACATTTGGACACAGCCGGTAAAATGAGAACGAGTTGTTTCCTGTGGAGTAGAACAGGGATAAAAACACCCAAATGCACGTGGATATCTACCTGCAAGCTACACATCTGAGCTTCCATTGGAGATCCAGGGTGCAATTCTTCTGCTTAAAGGCAGACATCTGGTCCTGTCTGAGATGCCTGAGGGTGTCTGAGACGTCTGCACAGGGCTGGCAGGGATCACACAAGAGCTGCAGGAAACTTCTTGAAATCCCCACCATTTGGTAAACAAGCTCCAGAGCCCAAATAACCCATTGTACATTCAGCCCCAGCAAATGATGAATCATTTAGGCTTTCAAAAATGCAGTTTGACTGGGCATCTCCTGATAGGTCCTGAGTACCTGATATTCCTGCAAAACTATAGATCTGTGCAAGGAGCAAGAGACCTTGCTCCCTTTTAGACTCTCCTTAAAAGAAATTTTCAAATTCAGCACTGAACTGCTCAGAAAACGGTTGTTTGTATCTGCAAGGGAAAAGGACCTTTTTTTCCTCTCCCTGTGGCCCTCCGGTACCGTTTCACTGACTGAGCAGGACACTTTTAAAAACAACATCTCCTGGGGGCTGAGGAGCCAGAAGCCCACAGCCTGCTTTGGGTCCACATGCCTCAGTCCCTTCTTGCAGTTCCTGTGGCCTTTTGAACATTAAAATCTCATCAAGTCCGCCTCTGTCAATCTGCAGGGGTTTGGAGGAATTGCACAAGGCAGTTTGGAAAGGCAGGTCCACGTAACGTGTTACGTTCAAAGCAAAACCCATCCCTCCCTGTCGTTGTGACTGAACCAGTGCTGAAGGACCGAGCCAAGGGGCCATTGTAAACAGGAGCAATGAAACTCCTGAAAATTGTCCGGGTGGCCTTGCACTGCAGTGCGGACATCAGAGAGAGACATTTTGGCACAAAGAACAACCCTCCACATGTTCAGCACTCTGCTTTCTACCTTCTGACCTGCGACGCTCCTGAAAGAGTCCTTTCCAAGTCTGTCACTGCTGCAAGCCTGCGGATCCTTTATCTGGCAGAAGCAGATGCAAGAACTGGAGTTGGGATGAGCATTTTTAACAGCACTTGGTGGTTTTCTCATCTACTTTAGCCCCAACTCCAGGAGGCAACACGAGCACCACGTTAATTCCGACCAAGCTTTGCAACAAGCCCCTGCCGCCAAGTGCTTTGTAGAAGATGGCAAAAGCATTGTGGGGTCCCCAGGGAAGAAATCCCACCAGGTCTTGGTGAAGCACATCGATCCCAACCCCTGTTTGCAGGCAGAGGTTAAGCTGAGAAGTTGGCTTTCAGGTCTTGAGTGAGAAGCACAGAAGCAGCCACAGCAAGGTAGTAAAGGGAGCCCTGGCACATCATACAAAGGAGAATAGACTGAGTAAGCATGAAGAAGTCACGTTTTGGATATAGGAAACAGTCAGCCAGGGGAGGATTTGCTTTGCCGGTCAACAGGTCTTATCCACATGCTCTGTTTTGCTTCGGTGCGGAGGAGTTGTCAAAGGCTACGCTTCCCAGTGAGACCCTGCAGCCCAACTCCACTGCACAGGCAGTTCAGTGGAAAGCAGTGCATTTATTTTTAGCTTTGTGTAGCAATTAGGCAATGGGGGGGATGTTCTCAGGAAGCAAATTTTGGACAGCTTCCTTAAAAAGATAAGACCTATCCCATTTCAGTAGGGGAAAATAGTTAGCACAGAAAACCACTAGGAGCTTTTTGTTACATGTCTTGTTCTTGTGAAAGCCGCCTACTGAGACCCTTGGGTTTAAGCCAAGCGTATATCTGAACAAGAACCTTCTTCCGAACTGCCTATCCGCCCCAGCCAGGTATGCTCCCTCCAATCCCCGGGGACATTGCAGACAGGTATTTCCTGGGCCTGGCTGTGATTCCCCAAGTTCCTTTCCATCACCTGCCACCTGGGATTCACCACCCCACCTCTCCGTCTGCCGATGGGATCCTGTGACCTCCTTGAGCAGCTTCAGATACAACCAGAGCCCTTGTCACGGCCAGGAGGTTTTGCATGAAGCAGATGAGTGCTCAGCGGACCCGTCTACTCTGTGACCTTGGGGAGGGAGTGGTAACACCAGGGAAGGGAGGAAGGCAATTGTCTTGCACTGGCACAGCTGCTCACCCAGGAAATATCTATTCAGACTTAGAAGCAAGCAGATGGTTTTCTCCCACTGACCAATCCATTCTTGCTTTTTCATCTGACACTGCCAAAAAGGGTCACAGCAAGAATGGGGATTCTCCTGTGTGTCCCAAATGGACATACATTGCCCTCTCTGTCCCAGGTGGACATGACGCAAAAGCACAAGTGACCAAACTCAGGTTACAAAAGGTGGATAACGAAGTTTCTTGACTTGTTGGCTTGGGTAAAAAGCACAGCCTTAGGTCTGCTCGTACCACCACCATGCACAGCTGTTCCCCTGCAAGTCTGCCGACCATGCACAAGGGGAAATAGGAGGCTTGTGACAGAGCCAGGGACTGAATCGTATTTCAGCAGCTTGGGCATATCCGTGTGCTCTAAGCCAAGAGGCATGCAAACTGCTCAGCAACGAACAACTGCTCCAGCGGCCCATAGCCAAAACGAAACACACTCGGGCACGTCAGGCACTGACGCAACCCACCATGGAGGTAACTGTAAGATTGTGTTATCGGAGGGTCGAAGCTGCATCTTCCGCTTGGGAAATAAATGCCGCTGCTTTGGCGTGGTAGTTATATAGAGGCAAGAGACCATTATCCAGCAATTATGCTCTATCTCACCGACGTTATCTCTTAATTGCATGTTTGCAAGTGCTTGTACTTGCAGGGTGGGTGCAAGGAGGAAGGTGAAGTAGGGTTGCCTGTCTGAGAGATATGGAGTACCCAAGGGACCTGCGCCATCGCTAATTTTTGGGATATGACAGTACAGTTGCAGTTTTGCACCAGACAAGGGTTTATTCCTACCTTGTCCCAGGAATGAACTTCAAAAGGTGCCAGTGTTGCAGACCTGTACATCCTGGACTTTATCATCAAGCAAAGCTCTCAAAGTGTCAAGGATGCTCAGATATACCCTGAAAAAACTGACTTTTTATGGAGAAGCACAAGAACAGTAATTCAATACACAAACATTTTCTATCTCCTTCCTTTTCTTCAGAATTTTGTACAAATCTGTGGCTGTCCAGGAACATCTGGTCCATCATTACTTTGCACAACATGACCACTCACATCTTGGCATTGCCTGCAGAAACAGAACTCGGAACCACCCGTTCTAAAAAGCATCTGACGCTCCAGCAAAAGAATTGTCACGGGTGGCTGCCAGAACACGGCATATGACACATATTTGCAGTGCTGCTTCTTTCCGATGTATGGGCAGCAACACTCATAAACATCTGCCTATGTATTACGGCGTGGCTGATTTTTAAAGACTGGGCCTTGGATCTTGAAAGACAGTTTGGTGCATAAATCTGAGGAAATAGATCAGGAATTAGGTTTCTAAGTACTTCGGCTGATGTGTGTGCCTGTTCCTTAATTCCAAGATCTGTGTTCTCTACTATGCCACCTCTCCAGTCCTCTAGACATTATAATTTGGACCTGGAGACACAGTTCCTTTTTAGGACATATTCACAGCTCCAAAGGAATTAATTTTAATATTTTCAAGTATTGCAATTTAGCCGGATGCTTTCAGCTTCAGTCAACTCCAAATTCTGATGGTAGCTGCTGTTGTACATTGAGTTTTCTGTCACCGACGTAGTCACATTGGTACAAACCCGTAATGTAGATGTCTGGCTGAAGGTGGACCTCATTCACGTGGGACAATCTTTCCAACCTCCCCAAGCTTGAGGCCAGGCTTCATAGAGCAGTGTTGTTGGAGTGACAGAGGAAAACCCCAGAAATACTGGTGCTCTAAAGATGCCCTTTGAGCACCGATCACAGAACTGAGAAGGTGTGTTTGACTGTCCTTGGCTCTCATGAGGCTGAGCAATGAGGTGACCTTGGCTCTGGGACCTGAGATACTTCTGCTCGCAGACTGTCCTGGTACTAGAGCCGTCAAGAGATAGGGACATCTCACACAATAGGGATGAGTTTGATGATTGAAATTGTCACCACAGAAGCTAAGGACCACAAAATGGGCTGTCACCTATCAATGTTACTTGCTTTTTATGGTACTGGTGTTATTTTAATTAAACCTTTGGTAGCTTAGAAGGTTGGTGATCTTTTCAATTGCTTTTTGAATTGAAAACTCGAGAACTACCTACAGGCTCAGAGGGAATGATCTGCCTTGAGTTCCCTGGTGGGACACAGCCTTATGCTTCTGACCTCACCAATAACTGGTGTGACCACACACCTTCCTGTGTTTCACTGCTGCTTAAAGCCTCTCTGAGATAATAAGCCTTTTTAGCTCAATTCTTTTTTTTGCCTCACATGTTTGAAAAGTAATTACACTCAGCATTTTTTCCACCATGATGCTATTGGAAATCTGGTCACTTCAGAGTCCCTGGGCACACATCAGCACCTTGTCACAACCTGGAATGTTTTCTGCCAGAAATGATGACATGTGGTGGTTCACACTGAACGGTATTCTTCCCAGATAATTCCAGTTTCCAAGGTCCCAGGCTTTGAAGATAAACTTGTTGCTTGTTTGGTTTCCTAGCAACTTCTGCTCCACGGCAGAAATGCATTCCTGGGACCCTGCTCTCGTCAATGCTTGGAGCTGAGAGGTGCTCTGCTCCGGTGAAAGCAACTGCCTGCAAACACAGGAGTGGAGCTGCTGCGAGAAAGCTAGACCTGGATCAAAACCTCTGATTAGATCCACTGGTCTCCCCCGAAATTTGTCATTAAACACAAATCTCATTTTAAGTGAAAACAACACATCTGGCCAGCTCTGAAGGTGGACGTAGCTTGGATTTGACTGGTTCTCCAGGTTCTTGCTGGGGAATTTGGCACTGATCCCATAACACGGCTAAACCAATAATCCCGGGTCAAACATCCTGGCCTTCACCGGAGCTTTAATCTAGGCTGAGCTCAGATGAAAATCCCAAGGATCCAGCTTGCCATGAAACATGATGGGGCAAATCATCACCACCAGTGAGACCACTCAGGTGTAAATCTAGAGAAAAGAGCAGATTTGGCCACCTGTAAGGCACGTGAGCCTTAGCCTTGCTATTTTTAATAACATGTTCAAAAGAACAAGGGGAAAATCCACCTTAAGCTGTGTCTTGCCTGGTTATAGATATTTATTTCCTGATTTCTTCTGCTTATTAGAAGCTCACCCCCACTTCAACTTTTACTTAGGTGCTTCAGCTCCGATGTCCCAAGGGAACTCTGCAAGCTCAGATTCAGTTTCCCAGAGCTGCATCCAAGACAAGTGAAGGGCAGACCTAGAAGATATTGAATCTGGTTCTGCTTTGTATCATCTCGCTTGATCTAAGGTTTCTGGAGGCACTGGTCATCGGGTGCCTGGTGGGAAAAGATCTCTTTTCCATTTGTGTCCCAGTTAAGAAAGTACGAGACTATCAGTTCTCCAGCTCAACAGAATAATAGCAAAAAAAGCAACATGTCGATATCAAAGAAACTTCTAAAGGAACCCTGAAAGTCGTAGCGTTTCAGTGTGTGAGGTGCTGTGTCAAGAAATAGGAGCAGGACAATCCTGTGCTAAAGCCACTGCCACCTAAGTAGCTGCAGCATGGAATGAAGAAGACCCTTGCTTTTCAGACAGGCCACCCTTAGGAAGGGTGCAAGGCATTGCTAAAATGGTTTATGGTCACAAGAAGCAATGAGTTCTTGATCTTGGGGCTGAACAGGTGTCTTCTGAATCCCAGTATTACATTTTTACATAGCGACTTAGTCTGAATTTGTCTAATAAATTTAATCAGAGCTGTCAATGATCATGTGAAGATTTTTGTCCTATTTCAGTTAACCCAGGGCATTCTTTCCTGAGGATAATCTTCAGTGAATATAGCACTGCATTGTTACAGCACTGTATTATGGTCCAGAGAACAAACTGAACGTATTGTTCAGTCTGAATTATATCATATTACTGTCAAGGATATTCCTTCTAAAAGCTGACACCTTTTAATTACCGCTGTGAGAGTCTGGGAAAAAATGGTATCCTGGGGAAAAAAAAATGCTTGGCACCCACTTTGTTAGTTTTAGCTTGATGTTCATTTCTAGCCATTCATATAGGGCTGAGTCATAGAAGAGAAGCCCGTAAGAAAATCACGAACAATCTGTCTGGCTTGAGAAAATTGGGAGCCACTTAAAGTGTGCATTGCCTTATCTCATAGTTAGTGGCAGGAGCTATTAGAGAATCTGGAGAGTCTGAAACCGGAGAGGGTATTTTTCTACCTGAATAGTTCTGCAGATGGATAGACTGAAGACGGGACAAAAACAAGCTTCGTGAGAGAAAGAGACCTTCCCAGTCAGTGCTAGCATTAGATGTACCATCAGAATCGGATGCAATCATCCTTCACCTGCCTAGGGCATCTCTAAATCTCACTTGACAATCTTTTCCTTCTGTCTTTAGGCAACATTTTTCACCTCCGCTGAGCTAGTTTGAAACCTTTAATTCCATTCTGCCTGTTCTTCCAAGAATGTGGTGTAGCAAGTGGAAACTCATCTCCACACGGGAGAAGAAGGGGGCGGGGGGGCACTGCATGAATATTAAAAAATTTGCAGTTGTAAAGTGTTGGGTCGTGAACAAAACCAGCACACCTTGGGCGAGCAGCGTGGTGCCAGGGATGTGCTGGCATGCGGGGTGTCCCAGGAGAGTTGGCAGCAGTGCTCCGGGGCGATGCGTGCAATGCCACATAGGTGGGCTTGCCAGGTAAGGGTTCTGGGCTTCGCAGGAGACGTTCCAGGACTGAGATGCTTTGGAGGAACATGCACAAAAACCCCGAGTGGTGTAAACCTGCCTGTGCGGGAAGGTGGTTCTCCCCTTGCCAGTGAGGCTGGGGTATGCCTGGAGGCAGCATTACAATCCCTTTTAAACATTCACCCTCTCCGCGTGCGTGCTCCGATTTACCCAGTTTGGTAAGGGACGCTCTTCCTTCCTGAGCCAAACCACTTGCAGCTCAGCGTGGTGGAGGAAAGGTTTTGTTCTGCCAATGCCGTTTGGCAGCAGAGGCTGTAAAGATTTGGTCCCTGCTCTGGTTGCAGATGACGACCCGGGGTGCCCGTCCCCCTTGGCTGAAAAGTGGAAGGGAAGAGGTCAGGTCTGAGCAAAGTACCTTGTTCCTGCTCTTTGGGCTGATAAGGTACCAGAAAGGTTGTGCAAGGCCTATCAGAAGATGAGAATGTGCCTGAGGCTGTACGCTTAGTAAGCTCAGTGTAAAATGGATACTCTCTGATGAGTAGTACATGGAGTAGTTTAAGACATGAAGGTTTCTAAGGTGTTTGGGGCCATCAGAGCTTGAAGGGGAAGAAATGCAGTAGATGTCTGAGGCAGGGACCGTCCTGCATTACTACCAGGTGAAAATTGGAAGCAGAAGATACACAAGGAACAGGAACGGCAAAAAGTGACCTTGGCAGTACTGTCATTTCAGGGAAACAGGGTCTCTGCTTCCCACACCTATGCACATCGTAAGGTCTTTGGCAAATACACGGGAGCAGCTAGGAGGCTGGCTTGCTCCACTGTCTGGAGTCACAGTGCGTTTCACTAGGAATCCTGTTTCTGGAGATCTTGCAACTCTAACCCCGAATGTATTACCCTAAGCCTAGATAAATGAGCCTGTGATTTGTGTTATGAGAAGGCTGATGTGCTGTAGGGGAGCAAGATGAATCCAGTGACACTGGCAAACTCAGGATGCTCAGCTTCGGAGAAGTTATAAAGTGGAACGTGAAAGCTGGGGACATGCTCAGAGAGCTCAAGCCAGGAGAGAGCTCAACTGCCAGATTTTGGGAAGGAGCTGCTGGTGACCCAGAAAAGCGCATTTCCTACTGCATTCAGGCAGTACCAGCATGCCTCCCTGTCCAGGTGTTCCTCCAACATCATTGCAAATACCTGCTGAGCGGTATCTAACAGGACACCCAGACCAGGTGCCTCAGTTTCCCAATGGGAAGGATGGGATAACAGTACTCATGACTTTTGCAAGAGCCTTGATCCCTGCTCACAGGCAGTGCCAGGTCAGAGCAGACAACAGCTCTCCTTCCCTTGATGTATTTGTCGTGTTATTCACTTCCCGGCCCGATCTCTTATGCACCGTGGCTGGTCGAGAAGATACACTATCCCTGGAGAGTGCCGTGGCTGGGAACTTGGTTTTAGCTTCCCCTTGGCACAGCAGTCCTTTACTGATGGCTGTATTGGTCCTGCCTTACCATGGAGACCTGTTTCTCCTGAATGAGGTTATCATGGATGATGGTGAGAGCTGTCTGGTTTTTGAACGCAAGGGGACGATTCAGTCCTTTTGTGAGAGCTGATCAACTGCAGTAAATAAAGTTGCAGCTTGTGGGAGTAACAATTAAAGCCCATTATAACCTGCTTAACTAGTCAGGGACTGAAGTGCCTGGAAGAACTTGCTCTGTCCTTCCTGAGTGCTGTTTTGCTGTACCCATTTGCCTGATTTGGGAAAAAGATTGTATTCTGAGGGGGTTAGCTTGCAATTCCTGCTCTCACAACCAGGGCAGGGGTTCCCAGTTCCTAAGGGTGACTGATATAATAGAAAAAAAAGAAAGTTTCCCAAGTGATCCATCTGAATTAAGTTTTTTGATTCACGGGACATGCAACGCCTCATGTGTTCAGGACAGACAACACATCATAAATTAAACCCAACTGTGTTTCAGAGCAATCTCTGAGTGGACCAAAACTGCAACTCCAATGCTTTCAGTAGAGACACCTGGAAGGAGGACGAGTCGGTGTGACATCTCCACCTGTGAACCTGCCTTGAGATGCCTGGTGGAGGTAATAGCGTAGGCTTCTCACTGGCTCACGCTGAGAGGTTTGGAGAAGGGAAAAAGGGGGCAGAGAGCCCATGTCTACGTGGAAAAGGCAGGGTCAGAGCTGCTGGGGCCTGTGAGTTGATGACTCACGGGCAGGATTTACGAGTGCTGAGCCATGGAAACTGCCTGGGTGTCTGATTGCCCCTGCTGCAAGGCAGGAACACTCCAGAGCCACCTCAGCCTTTTTTTTCTCCTTTTTTTCTAGAAGAATACACACATGACAGGGCTTATCTCCACTGATTATTGCTCTGCTTTCAAGAACTAGAAGGGAAGAAAAAAAACATGCCTTTTTTCCTCTCTCTCTCTCTTTTTAGGAGTGCTGCTCATGGCCACGTTTTTTGCATGCCTTCCAGATATGATCAGAAAGGACTGGTAGCTTTTCCCAGGTCTTTAGCGCAGCTCAAGGCATTTGTTTATTTGGCTTGCGTGGCTTCTTTGTAAGTTGCAGTGTTTTTATTTGGGGCAGCGTTGGGACAGATGGTGTGTCAGTCATGGTCTGCAAAAGCCAAGGGGGCCCGTTGGGCTCATGTGCTTATGGCATTGCCACAGCATACCAATAGGAGCTGAGGTTTTCTGTGTAAAGTACGTGTCCGTGGGCTGCAGGGTTACGACACCCCATGGCTACTTGTCTGGGATTTTGGGATGCCTAGAAATCTTGGCCAAATGGGCAAAGTCCTCAAATGCCACAAGGATGGGAGGTTCGG
The DNA here is from genome assembly GCF_900496995.4 of Aquila chrysaetos chrysaetos. Classification (NCBI taxonomy): domain Eukaryota; kingdom Metazoa; phylum Chordata; class Aves; order Accipitriformes; family Accipitridae; genus Aquila; species Aquila chrysaetos. The sequence continues at coordinate 73,151,775 of NC_044006.1, read as the reverse complement.
AAGGAGAAAGAGGACAAGTCATGGGCAACTTCTCTACCAAGGACAAAGCTGTCCCTGATGTCCTGGCTCAGGATGACCCAGGCCTTTTTTACAGCTGGGTCAGTGGGGGACAAACAGCCTTCAGCACATGTCCAGGATGACATTAGCCAATCTGTCCATTCATGTCCCCCTGCCACCACACACACAGACAGAGAAAGATAGACTTCTTCACTTTACTGTGCTCTCCAGCCAGCCAAGTCAAAAAGGGAAAGGTTTACTTAAGTGTCACACCACCCTCTTCGCAATAGTAAGACTGGCAGTTATTTGCGCTCTGCTCCTGGGGAAGGGCCAGCAGTTTTCAGAGAAGAAAATGTCATCAAACCAAGCCTGAAATACATGTGTTGGAGTTATAATATCTATTAAAAAATGGATGTTCTTGGCCGAGATGTCATTGTTTATTTTGCTATGGGAGGTGTTCACCAGAGGTCTGGTTTGTGCAAGACTTCCCTTCTCTCTCTGTGGACTCAGTAGCATCTGTAACCTGCTCTGGATGGCACAGCTCTTGTCCTCCCTCCTCTCCATCACATCAGGTGTTCTCCTGCAAGGACAGGTTGCAGGACTGAAGCCAGGGAGTGGGTCTTGCAGCCCCTTGGCCTCCCTAGCCAAGACAGAGCTGGCAGCCAACCAGAGAAGCACAGGGAGAAGACGGAGAGAGGAGAGGTTTGCGTTGCTGTGCAATGTGAGATGGGACAAGTCTGGCATCATGATGTTACCGGCTGGTGCCCAGCATCACGACTTATGATCCGTGTCCCGCAGGCGAGACCATGTGTCCCCTTAGCTACCCATGGGGGAAACCATGGAGGAGGTGGCAGGGTCATCCTTGTTGTCCCCACACGGATCCAGGAGCTCACCCACGCTAACCCAGTCCCTTCCCTCTATGGCTTTAGCTCTGAGCTCGCAAACCCTGAGGCCTTTGTGACTCCAACAAAGAAGATGCTCAGATTTTTACCAGCTTGGACCCAGCAGCCTCATGGTGTGAGGGGTGATCCAGGGACATCCCCGCAGGGCTAGCTTACTCACAGAGCAAGGATTCATTCAAATGGCTTTGATTTTCGGCCGATTGCACCATGTGAGTCCCCTGCTAAGTATTATGATGGAGGGAGCCAGCCTTAGGTTAAAAATAAGTATCTTCAGTAATTAACAGACATGGTTGGGAAACTTCTGAGCACCGTTCATTTCTCAGAGGCTTCAAAGCTTGAATTCCTAAATCGGGGCAGTATTCTCCAACTTGCTTTTAGTTACATATCCACTTTGCTTCTCCAGGGATTTGCTGCTGTTTGCGTTGCAGTGACGTGGAGGTATTTATGGTCTTAGACTTCTGCTTATCTGATCCACCCCTGCCCTCCACGCTCCTGGTATGGTGCCAATCCTGAACCACTTTTCCTCCCTCTGCTTGTGCCCCTCCAGAGGAGGTAATATCCAAACACAACAAAAACCAGGTAGCTCTCCCAAAGAGCTTGTGGAAATGAATTTCTCATTTTCATCGGGCTGCAGCAGAGGCACTGTACTGATTTATTTTCTTTTGGACAGGGCTTTCAAGAGTAAAAATCTTTCTGGTGTTTGGTACGGTGGAATAAAGCATCACTGTGGCCATATCGCCACCGTTAAGGAAATATCAAGTGGGACTCTGGCTGTTCTCCGAACTGCAGCTAGTATCTGAGTTACTATCCCACAGAGGTTTGTTGTTGGAAAATAACATAATTGACTTTGTCCTGTTTCCAATTTCACAGAGAAGCGAGTTGTAAGAGTACACAGGGTACAGGGCCTGGCTGCTCCCAGAGTTTATTGAAAATGATAAATGTAGTAATCAGTACGAGACCGTACAGTACATCTCCTTGTACTTTCTTCCCCTCCTGCCTGCAGCATGGCATCGTCACAGGCTGGTGCTGCCCGGTCCCACTGGGGAACTGTGGCCGCTACAATGGAGGCACTGGTCTAACCACACCGCTGCCCTGGAAAGCCACCGGCTCCCACCCCCCGACACCCCAGCCTGGCTTTTAGCCCAAATAGCTGACCTTTGATTAAAGATTACCTATTTTTACTGCTCCTCAGGATGCGAAGAAGAAAAGACCGAGGCTTGCAGAGGCAGGCCAAGCCAAGGTGGTGTTTATAGTGAGGACAGGGAAATTACTTAGAGAGCAAGTTTAAAAAATGAATCTTTTTTATTAAATTAAGGTAGTGCCCAGTTAAGCCTGGACCTTATTCTGTTTGATCCGGTACTAACAAAGCAGCACAGACCCTGGGGCCCAAGGGCTACTGGATAGCTAGCAAATTAAAAGTGCCGGGGACCATTTCTGGACTTTCAGACCACAAACACAGAAGGTCCTGTGTCCATTAACCCCCTTTAGGGTCTGAAACATGGCAGTCAGATGCAAACTTTGTGTCGGGAGTGACACCTGGCCTGCGTTAAACTGCAAAGGGTCCTGGGGAGGTGTTTGGGACACTGCTGGCTGGCACAGGGCAGAGGTGCTGGAGGTCGTGCTGGTGATGATGCTGTCAGGTCCAGTCCCCAGGAACACACCCTGGCACCAGGTTACTTGTAGAGACATCACCCCAGCTGGGCTAATAGCCCATCCCTTGGTACCAGGGGCAAATGAGGCACAGAGAGACGAGGTGACTTGACAGAGGTCCTAAAGAAAGTCTGTGTCAGAGCAAGGACTGGTGCTTCATCACCTTTTGTCATTCAGGTGGAGGACACGCTTTGAAAGTTGCCTTTACCTCCTCCAAATTTTCTTTTTAGACCTCAGAGAGGCACTGGATGTGCTTCCAGCTCGTGGATGCTCATCTGGCCATTTGGGCAACCTGAAGTCCACACTCAGTAGCTGCTGGCACAGCACAGAGCAGAGCCAAGCACTGAATCTCCCCTTTGTGCCAACCCCACATCACAAGCATCTCCCTTGTCAGGGCAGTCTGTGGGCACCTGGGGCTAACTTGGGAAGGAACACCATTCTCAAGGCAACGCTCAGGAGAGTGTAACTTCATCACAACTTTCCTATCTCCTCAGACTGCCTCATATCTCCACTTACAAAGCAGAGGTTGTCATCTTGCCCTGTGTGTGCGGCTGCAAGGAGTCAGATACGACAGTGATATGCATCGTCCAGGCCATATCTAGATTTACAATTAATTGCTACATCTAGATTAGCAAGAGAGCAATAGGAGAGTATCAGGAGATCAAACAGACTGGTGCTGAGGGCTCAACAGCTACACCATGTGCTCTTCACAGTGGTTACTCCACGTTAGATTTATTGTAGTCACCTACACTGAAAATCCCCACCCTGCACACTGTCTGAGGGTGACTGAAGGACAAGCTACTAATTTATTACCTTATATCCCTATGAGGGGTTGTAGCAGAGCTTCTGGTCTAGTTTCACTGGGAAAAAAAAAAAAAAAAAAATCGCATTTTTGTGCATCAGAGCTATTCTGCAAACTGGACCACTATGGGGTGAGGGAGACCAAGCCAGGGAATAGCCGTGAAACAACATTACTGCTCTGAACCAAAATGCTAAGGCAGAGGCAGCCAGAAGCACCTTGGGCTTGATCCAAGGCTCAGCAGAAAGGTTCTCATTTACTGCAGTGCTCCTTGAGTCAAGCCCTTAGGGCTTGTCTCTATGCAAAAATTAATCTGGATTAAGATGAGGCAGGAACTTAAGGTAAAGCAACTCTTCTGGAATAACTTCAATTCGTAACAGACAAGCCTCCGGACGGTTTGGTTAGGAAGAGTCATGTTACATCATATTTATGATGATGAAATGCATTTTCAAGAGAATGTCCTTGCGGTATTTGGTCACAATTACGCAGCGAACACTTAAAAACATATCCATTCCCTGCAGGAGGAGAAACAAAGCTCCCTGCAGATTTGGACTGCTTTTGGGGGCTGATGTGCCAGAGAAGCTCGAGGGGTTTCACCGTTCCTCTCTTTTCCTTCCCAATGAGAAAGTGCATAAGAACCCGTGCGCCCAGCAGCGTGTAATGGCCGGTGGAGCATCATCCCAAAACGTTTACATGGTCATTAATCAAAAGCTGTCCCATACACACTAGCTCCAGTCCAGAAGCACTTCAGAGCATCAGTTCAGAGCTGTGTCCAAAAGACTAAATCCTGCCTAAGCGTGGCTCTGCGTGGATCCAAATGCTCTCCCTGAGTGAGCTTGAATTACACCCTCCTGGAGTGCAGGCAGGTCCCCCTTTTCAATACCTGCACCTCTGCTTACTCAGAGTCACACATTAAGTACCAAAGGACAAAATGACCTTGTTAAGTTGGACATCATTGAGTAGAGTGATAAAAGCATGAGGCCTGGAAGGACAACAAGGCCTCCCTAACTCACTGCGCGGAGAACAGGACAGGAGATGGACATGTCTTGATGATTGTGAGGCTTCTTTCTCCACTGAAACCAGTGTGAATGGGAGTATTGCATTCAGGGTTTTTTTTTCTCCTACCTGAGTGCTTCTGCACGGCTTTATTTCCAGCCAGGTTTAAATGGCCTGTTAAATATTTCTACCAATAAACACCCTCTCTGAAAGAGTCTGTTTGCATTCAGCTCGAGTTAATTGTTCATAAGCAACAGTCCATAAGCGTAAAAGTTTCCATATATTATTTTTTTAGCTCTCTTACTATTTATTCTGTGAGGTGCTAACATTGATTTCAGCTCACTCTCTGTTTTTATCGGTCTTGCACAAGGACAAGCAAGGAGGCAAAAAGGAACCTCCCTTCTTTCCCATGAAAAGGAGTCTACTATCAACCAGCCGAAGCAGAGGAACAAGCCCTTCATCATGCTATATATATAGCCTCGTTGGCAGAGTACATTTTCCTTAACATGCCTAATCCCACAAGTATGTGGTGGCTTGCTCTGTAGAAACCTCAGCTTTTCAGGTGCTCGAAAATATGCATGTTCCATGTTACTTGATAGTTTGCTCACATCCCTATCTCCTGGAGGCAAGCAATGGCTGACCCTCTCAGCTTTCTTTAAAAACTACTTGTCTTTCTGCCTCTCCTGGGAAGACTGAAAACTACTCTGAATATAGCCCTCATGCAACACTGCAAGGAACTATAATGTACTCACAATTTCTTGGTTTATATTTTTCTGCTGTAAATCCGGAAAATGAGACCTGAATTATTCTTTTCTGTTTGCTTTGACAGACATGCAGTCCTAGCTTCTCAGCAGACTGGCTTATGTATGCTGAGCTTTCCCACAGCTTCCTTAGAAGAACGGAAAGAGGTAGTGAAGTTGGGTTTTGATAATGGAGCTTATCACAACCACGGTATAAAAAGTTATCATTGCTTCCCTGGTGCAACCACCCTCAGATGTAGAGGTACACCAGTTGGCCTACTGGGCAGCAATGGGCATTGAATGAGGGACCTCCAAGTGGGTGGGAAGGATTTTTTCCTCGTCCTAAAAGACTTTCTGAGGTTTAAAAAATGTGCTTATTCTGGGATGAAGTAGAAGAACCAAATTACCACGGTTTTGTAACCTACATAAAAGGGCTCACACAACTGCATCCCATTTAGCAAAACAATTACCTGCTCTGTGCGAAAGCAGCTTCAAGCCCTTACATTATCATTATCTCCTATGTCTCCAGCAACCAGGCTATAGGGTAATCTGCAGCCTCTCATCCTTTTCTTCTGGTGTTGTTCCACTCTGTATAAATACTACTCATTGATGCAGCTGTTGGGAGACTTCCCAAATCCCAGGGGAGTGCCCTAACCACAAAATTATTGTCACCTTGCTCTCGTCCAGTAGGTATTTAATTATTCTTACAAAGTGAAGTAATTTCAACTGGAGAAAACAAGAGGCACCCAGGTCAGAGTACCCCATAATTATCGCGGTAGGGAGCACTCTCCTAGGACATGAGATTTCCCAATCAGACGCTGAAAACACTGGGCTGTGGGGGTAGCTGGGGAGAGAAATGTTATTGTCTCCTCCACTCTGTGAATGGTTCCTCAGACTCATGAGAGTAACGCAGTTTGAGATATGCGTCTGTGTGTGTATGTTTCTGAAAATGCTGAAACGAAGTGCTTCAACATTTCCAAATTTTTTCATTTAATCCAAAAGCATTTGAGAATATGCATCATATTTGGCAAATAACTGTGGCCACCCTGAAACCACATTTTTAGCAAATAAATGATTCACTGAGTAAATTTAGCTCATCTTAAATGACTATTTATATCACAGGAACACACCCTGTCACTGTTGGGGCTTCACCATGTTGAGTACTATCCAGAGCTTACAGCCAGACACGCTCTACCACAAACAGTGCCTGAGAGGGAAAAATAAAGCCCTGCCTATTTTACAGGCAGCTTTTTGCAACAGCACAGATGTCAGCCTCACTGTTTCAGAAAAGCTGTGCCCTACCCTGCAAACGTATTTCAGATACCTCACATCGTCGTGGGACTGGGAAACGAAGCATCTCCTTGCCAATGTCCCCTCCCACCCTCTCTGCCACCAACGCAGCAAAGCCATCCATCCATTTTTTCGTTCCCTTTCCCCGAAAAGAGTCATCTCTGAGAAGCTTTTGCCTTACACCCTCAACATCCTGCGAACACCGAACGGGTTAATCCCCTTTAGCCAGCATCCCGGTAATGAAAGGTTTCACTCTTTGTCACCTAATGGTCTTGTGTCTAAAATACAAGCCTAGCTGCCTTCACTTGAAATGTTTTTAATCATTGTGGAATAAAAACCTAGCCTGGCTAGTGCCAACCAAAGAGATGTTTGTCTGCTCAGCAGATTTTATCAAAGCTTCCTTGATGTCTTTGCCTTTGTAATGCTAAGCACTTCACTGTTTGGCATATTTAAAGTAGGATGCGGTACATGTGAAACATTTCACAGAGAGATGATGTATCGAGTGTGCTTTAGGAAGTAATGAAAGCAGCAGACTCATGATTTTTGAGCTTTTAATTACTTATTAAGTGGCATGACATAAAGGCTACGGGGGAGATTTTTTTTCAGCATCCAACTTATTGACTTTGAAGTCGGTGCCTAAATACCCTTTGTGCCTTTGAAACTTTCCGTCTGCTCACAGGGGAACGTGCTGCCGCTTTGGGCTTTGTTTCACGCTGACCACATTTGTTCGGAGGAGAGAAGCGGAGCGATGGGAGTCTGCTCAGACACAGGTCTCTGCCTTCGACATGGTGGATAAAGATGAGGGACAGGCTAAATACGTGTCCTTTGACAAAGGGCATAGAGAAGGCCCTTAGCACAGAGCCTGGAGCGATGAGTTCTGACCTGGCCTTAAAAATGCCAGCACTACAGGGGGCAAATAACCATAGCAGCTCCCGGGGTGCTTTTAATGAGCTGAATCGCAGTCCGAGTCCAGCTCTCCATCACTCACAAGCCACTGCCACAGCTGGTTTTAGCGGATGTCCCCTCCAACAGAAAGGGCCCAGCAAAGGACAGCGGTTGGCCTCGCCACCATCTCCTTCAGGTCTAGTGTGACCGCTGTGACGAGGATGCCATCCAAAGCTTCAGGAGCAATACAGTTAGGAAAGGCCAAAAAGAAGAAAAGACCCTCACGTTCGGTTTGGGGGTTTTGGGGGTAGTTTATGGATTTTTTTTTTAGCGTCTTCTGAAGGGAAAGACTTTCCTCCCACTTATTCTTATGATAAAACAGGAGACCATGGCCTCCTAGAAGGGTTTCTCCATGATGGTGAGGATGAAGCCAGATCCTTCCCTCTCCACTGTGTGGACCAACACTTATTGGGTCGCAGTTGGGATGTCCTTGTGAACAGAGATCCATTTGCTCAGACAGTTAGTAGCTGACCCAGCAGAGAGTATGCCTCTTTTTTACGAGTCCTATTGATTCCAAGAAATCCTTGTGGATCTTGAACCTGAGATGCTCGCTCTGGCTCCAGAGGCTGCTAAATTCCTGGGGGTCATGTCAAAGCTGGAGCTACATACATGGGGAGAAATTCACCCTGCAGCTGTCCAAGGCACCCTCTCATCCTCTGGTCTCTAAAAAAGAGGTGTCATTCTGGCATCTTCAATCAGTATCAAATGCTCCTTTCAAATAAAAAGAAAAGGGGGAAAAAAAAGAAGAAAAAGAAGGGATGGCTGCCTGCTGAAAAATTACCCTCCCCACTGATGGAGAAATGAAATGCCAAAAGTGCGAAATGTGTATTTTTATCCTCACTGAAGGAAAAAGCAAAGCCACAGCTTCCCATGTTCAGTAAGTGACCAACACAAACACACAAGGACTCAAGTGCATTTCTACCCCCTGGAAAAGTTTTCTTTAATTAGGACAGACACTCTGCTCAGTCAAAGCAACATCAATGTCCAGGCACACAATCTGATTAACCCACTTCTTATAATCTTTGCTGCTTGTTCAGATCTTCCAGAAAAAGGAGTGGGAAAGACTAAAATTCACTGTCTTTAGAACAGGTTTTTTTTTTACTTTCTACCATTTTTTTTTTCCCAAGGAATGACAAATACCACTGTCCTGCTTCTTCAGTTTTCTGAGCGTGCAAAACATTGCCATTTAATGGGATTTTTCTTAGTGCTGGTAGGATCTGCACAGGGTCACCCAGCCGGGCAGCTGCAAGGGATTTGGTTCAGGAGTAGAAGGACTCAAGCTGCTTCCCAGTATCACAAGCAGGATATGAAAGGGTTGTGTCCTGGTATTTCTCTGAAGCTTTATTAAGTCATATTATTTAGAAAATCTACTGCATAAAACAATAATTAGTTTTTAAAAAGTCCTGCAGTCTACACTGCTCATGATAGATTAATTTGCAGGCCTGTTTTGGGTATAATTACTTTGCATTTATTACTGCAGGTCCAATAAAGAGCAGAGGTGGATCCTGTCTGAAAAAAATGAAGGCAAAGGGCTGAATATTAACATCCCCATTTTACTACTGGGAACTAAACATCAAAGAGACTAAGGGCCATGTTAAGAAAACCCCCACATTTAAGTTCACCATAGAGACCCTGGGGACTCCATTTAGCAGAAACCCAAGTCTGAAGGTGCCGTGAGCACCTTGGTTTTAGATTTGCAATATCTTCGGGGGCCCAGAGTTGCTCCTGGACGCAGTCAGCTGGAAGTGGCACGGTGCCCAGGTCGTGCCCAGGTCACACGGAGCTCCGTTAGCATCCAGAAATGAGCCGTTCCTCTGACTAACACCCCAGAGGGATCCTACCCACTCCGTGCCCCATGCACCCACACAGATGGGATCAGCCTGCCCGCAAAATGGGGCACCGAATACTCCTTTTGTCTTAAATCTTCTCATGGCATAAAGCTGGAAATCCCAGGAGGTGGGAAGCGGGCGTTTGACGTGCTCCACAGCCTGAGGACGACCTCAGCTCTCCCCATCCCACAAACGTCCCTTAACAGCAGGTCAGTAGGTTGGTCCAGGTGGGGCCAATGCTCGCCCGCCTTTTGAAACTGGGACGTTGCGCGTTAAAGAAGTCAAGTGCAATTAGGTGTAAGGGAGAAAAAAGGTGGCAGCTCTTTGGCCCTTCCGCCAGAGCTACCTGTACTTCTGGGAGAGCTTCGTTTCTAACAGGGGTTTTGGGATCTTGCCTGTAGTACCAGCCTCTAAGGATCAGGTGCCACAGTGCCTTATGTTGAAATATGGAGGTTCCTTCATCAGACTGAGCCCTAAACAGCTTCTCTAGTTGTCAGAAGCCAGTGGTAAATGAGGGACACAGCCGTGAGCCCTTAAATCACAGCTAATGTGGGGGGATTTCTGCAAATTTGAACCACGAATTTGTCCGCCCTTGCTCTGAGTCCACATCCACTAACATCCCTTTTCTGTGACTGCATCGCAGTATTGGGCTTTTCAGGGCCATTCTCTCTTCCTGGGACTTTCTTGCTAATACATATTCAGTGTTGGTTTTTTTTCTTGAGGGAAAAGCAATGAGAATTTCCCCCAAAAGGCCTGAAGGAGAAGTTGGCCTCAGCGCACATCTCCGCTGTTTGCTGCCATGCCTGACACGCTGCAGATCGCGATGTGCAAGGTGAAAACCACACAACGTGGTGACACGAGCTGACCTCCACTGGAAATGAGCAGGGGCGGTGGGAAATGTTGCAAGCAACTTGCAACACCCACTTTTTACCTCTGCAAGGAGCAGTTCAAAACCACTCCAGGAAAGCCAGCAGAGAAGCTGCATTTTTATCTCATTCTCGAAATCTGGAGGCTTTATGTTTCCTTTAATGCACGCACGTAACTCATGCTAATAGGATGTATCGTGAAACACTTAGGGCCCAAACTGTACTCTGGTCATGCTCAATTTTCATCCACAGTAGCTCACCTGGAGTCACTCCTGATTGACATCAGTGTAGCTAAGAGCAGGATCTGATCCTTCATCTCTTCTGATGAAATAAGATCAAAGGGTTTAGACACCGGTGGGCTGCCTTCTTACTCAGCTCTATTACACCAATACAGAGGCTGAGGGATCTTGTCTCCAAAAGAATAGGATTTTTAAAAAAAAAATAATTTAATGTTGTTTTTTAAAACAGTATATGGTTCAGTGTGTGTCAACTGAGAGCAGCTTGCCTTCACTCCTCAGTCAGGACGACTGCCACACGATGCGCGAGTATAAATGAGTGGGATTGCTTTGTGTTATCCATTACAGGAGCCTAGAACTCATCAGCAGCTTTCTCCGCTCCAATCACCTCCATTAAAACTGGTAAACCAGAAGTGTGCAGCTTACGCATATGGAAGAGCGTTTGCAGGAGGGGAGGTGAACCTGGCATCGTGTTCACTGTGTATTTAAAGAACTGCAGAGACTCCAGAGTAGTTCCCCATGTGGACACACACATATGTTCGCACTCCCACTTATTTTAGTGTCTCTGAAATGAGAGTCTTTTTTTTTTTTTCTTTTTTAGTTGATTTCTCTTTGGAGGCATTTTAAATTGTACTGTAGGGAAGTGACTACAATCCCAGAGAAATGGACTGATATCCTAACGCTTTCTTTAGACGGCTGTATCCAGGCAGCATCATTCAAGCTAGTCACCCCCACTCGACTAGTTATTAAAGACAGCCCACTGAGGTCTGGAGCACAATTCATCTCCTCCTACAACAGATGCCTAAAATATAGCAGAGGAACTGCACCCCAAAGTGCCTATTCCTCTCCATTGACCATAAGGGCATCTCAGATGCCGATATATGCACTTGTGCAGATGATTCATAACTAAAGCGCCCACACAGGCAGAAATAATGTGCAGATCTATAGGGTCTCTCAGCAGAGGCTAAGGTATGGGCTCTGCCTTCCCCCTGCCAAGATGGCTTGTATTGCTGCCCAGCTTAGCCTAGGGTTTCTTCGACCCCATGCCCTATCAGCACAATCACTTCCATTACTTGGTCCCAAAATACAAGGAAGCCTTACTAGTCCTATTCAGGGGCTTTGTGTTCACACCTTGCATTGCTATGGTGTAACTTCCCATGCAGACGAGCTTTGGATGTGGTTCAGTATCTCCAGACTTTCACATATCTGCCTCTGAAGAGCCTTCACTGGTTTCGCTTTGATAAAGACAAAAAAAAAAAAAAAGGGTTCAGATGAGTCGGTTCAGGGGATCTGGAAGTTCCCCTTAGTACATGTGCACGTGCAGCTGAAGAATTCACAGTTCACATGAGCAACACCCGGAGATAAGATTACACGATGTGGGTGAGCATCTGTAATCCTCCACGCTGACCCGCAAAGAGGGTATCTTTTATTATCCCATCTAAAGGCTTTTAGCTTCAATGGGCTGTGGTTTTTCCATCTAGAGGTCTCTGCCCTGGCTGCCTTGACTGTAGCCGAGGCGAAGCCCTGGTGGGGCAGAGGTAAGTTTTTTAAGGCTTTGCCCCTGAGAATGAGCGTCTGCAGGTGGGGGGACACCGTGCAGCTCAGTTTGCAGGAGCAGATATTTGCAGAAGGGTAATTCAGCGGCATCTGAGAACAATTAAATCATTATTTACGTGGCAGCTTTTAAAAGAGGATTTCTGAATGCTCCATAGACATTAACTAAGCCTTCCTATCTGTGCAGGCTTAACTGCGTGAGTCAAGCGAGCAGCTTCAGAGCAGGTGACGAGGCAGCAGCCAGGACAGGGTCAAGCCTCCTGACTCCTGCCCTGCGCTGCTAACCACAAAGCATCCCCTCCCCTTTGTCAGGAAGGCTAATCCTGTAATGTGACTCTTGAGCAACGTTTAGGAGCCAGAGCCTAAATAAAACTTCATTCCAAAATAGCGCGTATGAAAATGAAGATAAGGCTCAACAAGTTGTAACAGATGCCTGTTAATTAGTCACTGCAAGGCACTTTCAAATGCGAGCCGTGTTTCGGTGCGGGAGCCATCCGCAATGGTTGCTGTCCCCTCACTTCTCCAGACATGATTAAGGAGAAGGGGCAAGCCTGGACACCCTTATTTCGCTTAAACTCCTGGTCTAGCTGCAGCAAGGCAAGCCCTGCTTCCTTTCTGACACTGGACTCAGCCCGCGTTAAAAAGGCAAGAATTTGGGTTGCACACTTGCACACAAATCCCGGCATCAGACAGCTCTGTGGGTGCAGGGTAACCTCAGGAAAAATCAGCCCGGACTAATGCACTCTTATATAAGCACAGACAACATATACCGGTATCATTTTATTACTTTTTGTCTTGATACTTGCATTTTATCTCATTTATATCACATATTTCTGAACCCAGTAGTAAACAGTTTCTCCCTCTTTCATAACCTTTAATGATACAGGTTGTTTTTTTCCAACTCTTCAAGATTACCATTTAAATTAACTATATAAATCAGGCCCTGGCCTCTATTACACGGGAAAACAATTGGGTTCTGTTTAACTTAGGAATCTGCAGTGTTTATAGATAGACAACCCTGAAGGTAAGTTACTAAACTAGTTTCTAGTTGCATTGATCTGTTGCCAGAATACATAAATTATTAACTGAGAAGTAACTCCGGAGAGTGTTGTGTATTTAAGTTCATATTTGGTAGGGCTGGGGATATGTGGCTTGGCCATAAGTAGACACTAGAAATATTAATCACTTTCAAGTAGAATTCTATATTTTAATTGCTGAGAGGAGACTTCTTTCTTTCAGCGTCTGACTAAGAAACCCTTCCCTTGCTTTGTTTAAGCCACTGCAGTGCAAGCCTACGGGAAAACTCCCACTGATTTCCCTGAGGACTCTGGCGTTAAGTCCATGGGAGTTTGACCAGTTATTTCGGCTGATCAGAGAGTCCAGATGCCTCTGCCATGTAAATCTATGTCCTCTGAACTCCAGCTACTCAAAATTTAGTGTTCTGTCACCAGAGCGTGACACGGAGAGTGAGATAATAGCGTTTTCCTCCCTAAACGACACGAGGCACTCAAAATACTTGACAGTGCCGAGGTCCAGGTGAAGAACACTCTTTTCTGCTCTTTTGTGTTATCCGGGAGGTTGACCTGAGGTTAGCTGCCCTTCAAAGCACAGAGGGTCACAGAAAAATTTAAATTAGTTTCCTGGCTGCGTTTCTGAGGACTGAGACAGTCCTTTCTTGAAAATTACGGGATGTCACCTGGGCATGGCATGTGCTGCTCAGGCAGTGCATGCTGAGAAAACACATCTGCTCTTTATCTTCAAATTGTCTTTAATTTCCTAGGTGGGGTGTCAGGGTAGCACTTTGATCCTCTGTCTCGAGGTTAAATGGGACAATACATGGCATCCTGGCTGCTCTGATGGGCTAGCCCGACTGCAGAGGATGGGGTTGTGAGGAATGCAAGCTGTCTGCATGCCACTCAGTCCCCGGGTGGATTTAACACTAATTCCACTTTGCCTCTCCCACCTCCTTGGAATAAATTTCTTCCCAACTGAACTGCACTGCAGCCAGCGGCTCAGAGAGAAGGGAGAAGACAGCCTGAGCAGGCTCGGTCCCAGCCGGGCAGGTATGACTCCATACTTCACCTTGTCCTGGAAGACCACAGCAATTTAACTTTGTCTCCACGGCACGAGATGACAACTCCCTTTTCACACAGCGGGGAGAAGTCCAAGTGTGTTGAGTGTCACCGAAAGGAAATTGCCTTGCAGAAACGGCCAGGAGCCCACGCTGCGAGGGTGAGCAAGCCAGCAGCAAGAGTGGGAGCCGTGAGGTGCCCCATCTCTCTGCTTGCAGCAGGTCCAGCACAGAGCAGCTCAGGGGAAGAGTGGGAGAGCCATTTGCACAGGGAGCAAGTCAGATTTAAATAGCTACATCTTGTCCAGGCACCTACGTATGGCATCCCTGCTATGTGAGAAGGGTGTTCAGCTTATGTGTAATCTTCACCCACGCCAGATGAAAAGTACCTTTTTGGCTGTACAGGTGCCACGGATGCTTTTGCAAAACCCTGTGGTTCTTAGCAATTTGGTGTAAGCTTTAAACTCATTAGGACTCATTTTTTTTTTCCTACCTCAAGATCATGAGGGGCTAAAGGATGAAAACCATTACCCTTATTTGCGCAGTACCTGAAGCTTCACCGTCCTCACGTGTATGGATCCTCACTGCATCTGGAGGCTGGTACTGTCATTTAGCAGTGTGGAGATGGGGTAAGGATTTAAGCACTTAAATATCTTTAAGCACAGGGATGTACAGATTTGCGGGCTATCACAAAGGATGTCCATGAAAATGCAAGGAAGGGAGCCCAGTTATCTAAAGATGTGTGACAGCTACCAGGCAAGCTTTTCCTCACAAATGGCAAGATTGCCAAATTTTGCGGAGCTGAGTGCTGCAGGCATTAGTTTTGGATGTCCTGGCCATCCTGTGTCCTCCTCTCATGCGTCTTCTCCAGAGAGGCCCAGGCTTCTGAGAAGTAGCATGGGTTTGCTTTGAGAAGAACAAGGGAAACATCTTTCTTGTATTAAGAAGCTGTGGTTGTTACCTGCCACAAATGGAAATAAAAACTTATCTGGACATTGCAGAAATTCACAGGTTTTGCTTCACAGGCCCTGAAGGCCCACAAATTTAATTTGCTCTGGATATTTGTATGCCGTCCTCGAAACTGTAATGGTGTGGGTGACATCCGTACTGAAGTATTATACCAGGCTTTTGTGTTTTAGTTCTGTTCCTCAGCAGCGTTATCAGGGTAAAGCGGAAAGTTTTGTGGTTACGGTTTCGAGTATGTTGGTAGACGCCCACTTTGCCTCTGTGACCTTCTGCAAGTCGCTTCATCCCTCTGCTGCAGTTCTCCCCCATAAAACAAGGGCCAAAAAAACCCCTTCCCTGCCCCAGGAACAGCTACAGAGGACAAATGCTGTTGTTATCTGAGAGGGTCAGATGCCACCAAGATGGGGAACCGTCCAAGTGATGAGTTGCTGTGACTCCTTGGTTGCATCAAGATGGAGCAGCAGAGCTTGGTGCAGCCATGAAGTTGTACCAGTCTTGGCTGGAGACAAAACTGACACAGATAACCTGAGTATTGTGACAATTTCTATATTGATCCTACTGTCTGTCTTCCTAAAGCGCAACAGCAGAAATGCAGTTAAATGCCATATGTAGAGAGCTTTTGCTTCAGTGAGAGAGCAGTGATCTTCAGAGATAAGGGGCAAGGCAAACACTGCGCTCTTGTGAACTGCCTCTGTAGACAACTCTTCTTTGGCTCATAAGCTATTAATTACCAGATGTTAGAATTTATTTATTTTTCCTGAAAAGAATTCTGACAGCATAGAATCTTTAAAAAAAAAGAAAAAACCAAGACTGCTCGTTTAAAAATTCCTCTTCTCTCTCCAGTTCTTTAAATGCTGCTGGATTGCTGAGCTGTGAAATACGATGTCTTTTTAAGAGTTCCAAGATTTTTGCCCAGAAGGAAAAAAACACTGTTCAGGTTTGTCTCTTGAGGATTTAATGATCACATCGTAAATTTCTCCCGAGAAATGAAATAGCAGTCAGTGGGTAATATCCCATCTAGTGCTGTTTTTCCCCTCTTTTCTCCCTCAAAGGCCCAGCCTCTCTCTTTGAACCTCTCGGATTTTCTGTGTAACGGGAGGATGCAGAGACGCGGGGTGATGTGCCCTTCACAAACTGATTCGACACACTCAAATATTATTCCTTCTCCAGCTTAAATCTTCCTGCTTGATCTAAACCCCTCTGTGTCCTAAAAACAACTGTGTTTGGTGTCCTCAAAACCCAGAGCAACTGAAATAAGGCAATGTTCCTATATAGCCTGTGTGTGATAGTCCAAGCATCTGTGCTCCTGTATCCCAGCGCATTTCAGAGGGCTTCAGCTTCTTACTGGAGGGACACAGACACCGGAACGCAAATTATTTCCATTTTCTCCTTCCTCTCTGTGAGGTGTGTGAAACTAGACTGCCTCTTTGCTCAGAGAAGCCTACGTGGAAACCTGCAGAAGGACGAGATGAAGGGGCAAAAGGTTGTTGTTTTTTAAAGATCAGGCACCAGTCGAGCTGCTCAGCCTCATTCTTGGACCCAGACAGAACAATAACAATCCTTTTTTCGATGCTGTGTTTTTTTCCTAGAGGCACATGTGGAACACAGGGAAAGACCATCTGCAGGGTAGAAGCAGTCATGAGGCTATGGCCCAAATCAGTGTATCAGTGATGTCCTCCCTGCTTTCTCCACCTAAACCCTTCTTTTAGAGAACACTCTTTGGGGTTAGAGCTCTTAATTCTAGTACTGGCTTTTCTGGGAGACCATGAGCCATGTCTTTAACTGCTCTGCACCCAACTTTCCTCATAAATACTACAAAATAAGGAGGAAGGATTTATTATTTGCAGGAGCATCGGTACCCTTGAGCTGAGGTCTCTCCCGACAGGAAAGGGTTTATGCCTTTTACTTTTTTCTAAATGCCACCAGCATGCAACTCTCAGCCCTTTGGTGTCCAAGCACCTTCGCTGGAAAAAAAAAAGCACAAAAATCCCTTGTTATCTGGTTCCTGCCTTGCAGCCCAAATCAGATTCAGGGGAGACTGAGCAGTGCTCTGCTTGACCTGACAGTGTTTTTAAGTCACATCTCGCCCTGTTTGCTTGTCTTCCTGCTGGCCAGGGGTTATTTCCATGTGCAAACAGGCCGACCTGGCTACTCTCAGCAGCTGCACAAGAAAACGCCGTGGAAATGGTGGAAATGGCATGAACACTTGAAACCCTACGCTGCGATGGATGCGATCCCCTCTATTCAGGTCACCAGTGCTGGTGTGTGTTTCTGGGGCAGCAAAATGGCTAGATCCAAAGTAGGGGGGGACCCATGCCCTCTCCTCACACCCACACGCCTGCTGCGCTTCAGTTCGCAAAGCAGCAGAGACAAGTGGTTTTGGTATCTTTGGGGAGATCTCTTCTTTGTTCTCTGTGTTCCGTTCTGCCTTGTTAGTCACGAATGCCATGGGCCGTGGGCACAGGCAGCAGCGGCGGTGGCTCCCTGCTCCAGCCTTCCCACCACCTGACGGGGCTTAGGACAGGTCTGGTTTCCTTCTCCTACCCTGTGAGCCAACGTGCCCGATCACACAGCAAATCTGGTCCAGTATGCCTTTAGAAAACACAGGGCATCAGTGCTGTATCCCATTCTTACGCCTCTAAATAACCCATTTCTGCACACGGGTACGTGGACCTCAGAGGACCTGTTGAATGTGAACGTGAGACGCAATGCATTGGATGTCGTCTCCTGACTGCTGGCTCTGTCTACACCTTAACAGAGAAAAATAAAAGACTCTTTACAATACAGTTGGGGATGGGCCCAAGCCACAAATTCAAATATGAATGAAGACAGAAGGTGTTTGGCTCCAGGGTTTTGGTTTGAGTCCTTAAATAAAGCAACTTAATTTACAGTGTGCTTGGCCCAGAGGAGCTCATGAGAAGGAATGGAAATCCTCCACTAGAAGTTATAGGTTTCATATGGAAATCTGTGGATGATCGTCCTACAGCCTCTGCTGTGGAGACGTTGGGCCAAATCACCAGCACAGAGCCTTGTCATTTAAATCGCTGCTGCAACATACTTTCACTTGGCATTGGCACACACTGTCTCACCTACAAAACTGCTTTATAAATGTACTTTGTCCTGGCAAGATGCAATCCCAAAGGATAAATTAATAATAAGCCACATATCCATACACGCAATGTTCAGAATTGCATAACAGTTTCAGAGATGAACAATCCATGTAAAGTTGGGCAAAACTATTTTGTTTCAGTTCCTCCATCAATGGGCACATTCCCATTTTGTGCTGCTGATGTTTGCTGGATTTAGTGTTGCATGGATGGGATGTGATTCACGGTAAAACAGGCAGGCACTGCCCAACCTAGAAGCATCCCATTTAGTGCATTGAAAAGGCACCGAATTAGCTATTTCCTCAGAGAGATTTGAACAGTCTTTTTGCATGAAACGCGCTTCAGGGTGCAGGGTGTATTCCCTGTCTCAATCTTCTCCTTTCTTCATCTTCATGGCATGGGCATAATTCTTTTCATGGTTCTGCCACGGTTTCTACAGGCATTAAGCATCATCACGTCTAAATAATAGCATTACCTTCTTCTCTTGTTTCCTCTGCAGCCTACTGAAGCCAGGGGCTCTCCTTCTTTTGGCAAAGCCCGTTTTCCTCCTTTCTGCTCCCAACCCACCTGAAGGGAAAGGGATTAAGATGGAGACGGTTGCGCCGGCTGCAAGCCCGGCTGTTTGGCAAGAAGAGACGGGGCGGCTGCAAAGTTCCCACAAAGTGGAGGCTCCCTCCAGCCAGGGCTGATGACGGCTTCTGCTTGGCACCCCCTCAAATGCAAGGCCCTGGGGGTGGAAAGGTAGCAACAGCCGAAAGCAGCTGCAGTCTCCTCTGCCAGGGCAAGAAAGGAGATTGTACGAAGCCTGGAGAGAGACAATGCTTTAGCCAAGGGCTTCAGCGTCAGTGAGGGTCTTTCTGCAAAGAGGTTTTTAGGTATTGCCGGTAGAAAAACCCCGTGTTCCTGTGGCCTCACACTATGAAGGTTTTCCTGAATGCGTCTACTAACCTTCCTTCTGCAGGTGTCCCCGGTTGAGATGCTGGGAGCTGAAGCGACCTACTTAGGAACTACCTGAGGAGTAGGGACATGAGATGTGCTCCCCTCAGTCTTCAAACCCAACCAATTACTTGGCCTGCTCCTCCTTCTGCCGGACTAGCCTTTCTGCCTCCACACCGTGCTGCTGGCAGGATCTCTAAATGGTCCCCACGGTCACACCAACCAACTTCAGCCCTGGTCTTAATTTTAGGACATTCTCTTTCCACGTCACCCTGGGGCAGAGTCATGAGCTTGACTCAAGATGGATGTCAGGTTCGCTGCGTCTCTCTAGCACTCGGGGCTGAGTCTCCTTTGAACTTTTTGAACCTGCCCAATGCATGGTCAGAGAAGCCAGCCCATGCTTGCTGGCAAGCAGTTTGTTTCAGAGCCCTGTTGTGTACACGCCTCCTGCCCTGATCTGCCGGCCAAGGGAAAAACAGGAGACCAAGCTCTCTCGTGCTTCTTGCACTTGGTCCCAAATAGAAAACAGACTGAGAAACAGACACACAGTGAGGTCTGTGCCTGGAACACCCCAAAATCACACACTCTGAATAACCAGAGCTCTCTTTACCACCGAGCAAAAAAAAAAAAAAAAAAAAATCACATATTGGCTAAAAGCCGAGTCGCGGCATTGGCAGCCTGCTGCTACTGATGGCAAACGAGCCAGTTTCCTGACTGTCAATAACCGGCTGCGTTCACATCCAGAAAGCCAAACTTGCACCCGTGAATCAGAGCAAGGGTGCAGGCAGTGCCTGGCAGGCTGAGAGCAGCAAAGCAGGGGACTGTGATCTCACTTACACCACAGCTAACCCCAGTTATTTAGGCAGATTTCTTCCAAGTTTCTGCCAATATAACTAAAATCATAATCTGGGCTCTAGTCGTTGCTTGGTTCCAGGGCCATGGGAATATTTTCTGCTTGCTGCTGGGTGAACCAGCCTCGCTGTGCCTCTAATTGGGAATTTTTTTTTATTCCCTCACAGCAGTGCTCAGGAGAGGGTGGTAGACATAAAAGAAAAAAAAAAAAAAAAAAAATCACAGCCGTTACCAAAAAGCCGGCTCTTTTCTGCGATTTTTATCGCGGGCAGACAGCTAACCCACACAGCTGGATGCTGGTGTCTGCCCAGCCCGGGGAAGGGCTGATCTGGGCAAGGTGCCTACCTGTGCTAGCCGTCTAGAGGAGCACGGCAGCCAGGGCAAGATAGTGCGGGCTGCAGCAAGGCCTGGCAAGCGGCAGCCCCGGGAGAGCTCATGCAGAGGTTGCTAGCATGTTTCTTGGCCAATTCTGTGGCTCTCCGTGCCAGCTGGATGAAGCCAGCCTCGGTACCCAGGGGATGGAGCTGCGGCATCGAGGCTGCACAGCGGGATGTGCTGTATGGTGCGGTGGGCAGCATTAGTGGGAGGTTGTGCCCGGCGTGCAAAAACTGTGCTAAACCCTGTCGACACTCCTCTTCTGCAGCGTTTGGGTGCGCGGGGTGCCTGGCCCCAGCATCTCCATCCCTTGAGCTGCTCTTCCTATCACTCGTCATCCAGCGTCATGCCTTCACGGTGCAAAGGCTGGAGCTTTAGCGCAGGTAAAACCTGCCCTGGGGGTTTTCCATCAGCATTCAGCCCTGGACACACTCGAATCACACCACAGCTGGTTGTCACTGATGCTGGGGGGGCTGAGCCCCTCTTCCTGCTCTCTCTGAGCTGGAGGGGTCAGGCTCAGCCCCACGTGCTGACTCCAGGAATACAGCTGGTTGTGCTTCACCTTGCTGCAGGCTGTTCCTCTCCTCCTGGCGCTCGGTGTCCCTGCTAGTGTCAAATCTGCTCTTTGCCTTTGTTGCCAGGCGAATGTGCCCTTGGGCCCTGCTTGGGCAAGCGGCTGCAGAGCTACCTCCTCCAGAGGCTTCCTCCTGGTTATTTTGCTAGCACAGCGCATGCGTGCACTGGGGCAGATCGGGTAACTGTAGGGCTGTCCCCAAAGCCTGTCGAAATGCCATGGCTTGCAACGGGATTGGGATCCTCAACAGGGAAATAACGTTCCATGACGTTGGCCAACAAACCTGGAGCAAACCGCATCCCTTCACGCTAGACATCTTCCAGTTCAGGCTGAAGGAAACCTCTGAGGGTAAACCCAGAGGCAGGGCATAGTGTGGTAATCAACTCTGCAACATGCCGCTCTGGAGAGGGATGTGAAATAAACCCATGTGTAAGTGACCCCCCTCAATGCCCCCCATCGCTGAGACAGGAACCGAGGGTCCTTCTGCAGCAGCAGCTCGACACAATTTGCAGAGCGGCGAAGCGGTTGCGAAAGAAAAGTTTGGGAAGAATAAAAACCCAGTTGGAAATTTCACTACCAATATCTGTGACGCAGAGCCGAAGGCTTACGCCAGGCCATTGGGATTTGGCAAGAAAAAGTCCTGTCCGCTCCCTCATGAGAGCGGCAGGGACCTCAGCTGGTTTTGCTCCCAAGGCTTGACGCCAGTGGTCTTGAACAATACCCAGTTTCCACGTGTCTTTGCTCATGTTTGCAGACTTTTGAGAGTTGCATAATTTCCCCTTCTGCCGTCGCGCTGGAGAGGGTGGACACTAGCACTCTTCCCAGCCCCAGGGTCAGATTGCTCAGCCTTTGAAGATATTTCCTTGGAGTCCGCGATCCTGAATTTCTTGGCCTCTTTGAAGTTTCCCCTTGATGTTAGTGCATATCTGGGTGACTCAGTTCCTTCCCACTCTGAGCAAGATCAGATCTTGTTTGCCGACTTTGTCTTATGTCCCCCTCCTTAGATAACTGCCAGATATGCGGTCTCGGGCCACTGAGTCCAAGGGCTCTGAATTTCTGGGGGACTCTGCATGTACCAGCATCATCTTGTTCCTTCTTGTTGGTAGCACACTTCCCTGGCACGGGAGTCTTTGAGGCATCCCTGCTTTCTGGAGGTGAAATCCTACAGCCCAGTTTCATAGGTCCCAGGATTCCCACCAGCCTTGAAAACAGGGCGTTTTACCCTCATCTGCTCCCAGTTTTGCTGTGTGGGTCAGAAATGAGCTTAAAAGAGCCAAAACACCTCCCCCAGGTTCTTTAAGTCCCTTTAACCTTTATTTTTCCTCCTTCAGGAATTTCTCCTTTGCTCACACTTATTCTGGAGAATTTTTCCAGCTGCAGTTGTCCCCTGAGGGCTGTCGTGGTCACCCTCAATAGCAGGAATTAGCTTTGAACGCTTCACGCTGCCCAAGGCTTGCATGAGCCATGCCTTGGGATTCAATGTCCAACCCGCAGCTGCAATAAGCGTGCAGCCTTACAGCAGATCTCACTGCCATGCAGAGCTGGATTCAGACACAGAAATAGTGGGGAGGTGCCGTTATCTGACATCCATTGATTTAGGCCTTTAGTCTGGGAAGGAATTTGCTGCAGGTCACAGAAAGCCAGTGGATAAAACCGGGATCCTCACCGTGTCCCAGCCTTGCAGTGCCAGCCTCTCAGGCACGTCTTTCACCAATGCGGGTATTCGTGCACTTCTGGCCAAGAAAACTGGTCCCTCATCTTCCTCTCCTTACACCCGCTGACCTCTGAAACCTGGAACCCTTTGGAAAGAGCGAGGATTTAAATGCTAAAAGCCAGAGGGCAGAAACCAGACCTTCCCTAGCTCCGCTGGCACTGCTGTAATTAAGTGCTGTGGAGTGAGAAGGTTGAGATGGGGAAACCCAAGATAAACAGGCTCGTATTAGCAATGGTATCCCGAGCCAGTGATGACTCTGCTCCTCCACAAGAATAAACCCCCCGAGCCGGCGAGCCGGACTGCTGCTGTTGTAGCTGCGGAGCTACAACAAAGGATTCAAACGTGTTTCCTCTTGGAACAGGATGAAGCGAACCATCCGCAACCCCATCCATCGGGCAGGTTTTCGGCCCCCCTCTCCCTGCCTCCATCCAGAACAGCTCTGCTTCTCATCCACATCCACCCTCCCCTTGGAAAGCAAAGTTTCCCTGCTATTTCTGACCTCCCGAGCCGGGCTGCCAAGCTCCCGAGGACGAGCTGGCCAAGGCTGGCTGCTGGGGCAGGGCAGGGGGCTGCAGAGCCGGGGGTGCCTGGGGGTACGCTCCACAGCCTCCATCTCTTTTCTCGTCAAAAGGAGGCAAGATGCTT
Organism: Aquila chrysaetos chrysaetos; assembly: GCF_900496995.4. Taxonomy (NCBI): domain Eukaryota; kingdom Metazoa; phylum Chordata; class Aves; order Accipitriformes; family Accipitridae; genus Aquila; species Aquila chrysaetos. The sequence goes on along the minus strand of NC_044006.1, from coordinate 73,128,731 downwards.
CCCTGGTCAGCTGGGTCCGAGCGGAGGATGCTTCACACAGCCCCGGAGTCAAACAAGAAATCGTCGTTGTTTGGCCTCCGTTTTCAGACATTCTGGTATTTCTGCCTGTGCATTTATTCCCTCCTATTCACACAGATGTATAACTAGGCAGCAGCTGTAATGTAATACCAGAGTCCTGTATGTAACTCCGAAAACACCACTGGAGCAGGCCTATTATCGTGAGACCAATCTGAGCAGGAAATATTATCATTACCAGGGGGCATTATTTTTTCCAATCACACTTCATATCAGTTGTCATCAAACCCTGTGTTTTATATAGTGTTACAATAGCCACAGTTGCCATGAATTGTCTCTGGATGGACTGTAAGTATTAAAAACAAAATAAGAAGCATATGTTGGAATGTCTGAAACTAGCAGACGAAACTCAAGGCTTTGACAACGTTACGGGTTTTTTGGAAGGAGCCAGATTTTAGCAATAACATTCCACTTTTGTTAGTCTACCCACCAGCATCTAACCTGCCCCATAACATCTCACTCGAGTTTACAATTTCCTTCACCTCCTGTTCCTCTCTAATGTAAACTCTCTGGCTTTTCTCGGACGTGTGGCTTGGAAGAGGAGTAGCTGAGGCTCCAGCCTCTCAGGTGCCAAGTGGAAATCTTCCTTCACAGTCGATGGGCAAGAACAAATGTACGACCTAAGGAAAGTGCTTATCCATAGCGCTTTTTTCTTTTCCCCCCTCCTGCTTGAGCTGTAGCAAAATGTCAAAGGCATGATGCACGCATTCCTTTGAAGCCATTCCATCGCCTGATGATCCATTTTGCTTACGAAAGGAATGTACGCTCAGTGCTGTGATTTTTGTTGGAGGCCTCAACAGCAATGTAATAACTGCGAGGAACACTGCCAGGTTTCCCCCCTTCCTTACGCATTCCAAAACTTCCATCCAGTGAGCAATAAATAGCAAAAAAATATTAATTACCCAAAGGAAGAATTCTCTCCTGAACAAATATTGGCTTTGTGACAAGAAGGAGCTTGTGAAATGTGTGTTTGCCTACCAAGCCCACTCAGTCTATTTCTGATTCCCAAAGAACATAATGACCTGTGTGCCAGATTTTATTTTGGCTTTTTTTTTTGCATGGCCAGCAAGAACTGTAACAAATATACAGGAAGGAAAACACTCTATTGTTGCTCTTGGTCTTTTGGTGGTTTTTGTTCTGTGCTTTTAACTGTGCTTCACTTCTGGAGCTGCACACACACACAAAAAGTTCTTTTTTAACCTATTCACCAATTGTCCCAGCTTTTCCCTAACTGCTTAAAAATGTTCAGTTAAGTGAGCTTGGGAAAAACCAGTTTTGAGCTATTATATGCCACACACACAAACACATAAGCACATGCATACTTACATGTATATTCACAGACACACAAGTAGGGGCTTGACCCTGGAGCCACATGGGTTAACGTATAAAAGCCTCCAAACCCTGCTCTAAAGCAAAAATGATGGTCTCCATCCTGTGCAAAGTGCTGTGTACAAGGGTCAGTCTTTGTCTGAAGAACCTGGTGTAAATGAAGGTGAAAAACCGATGTTTCGGGTCCGGTGGTGAACACCATCTACCCTCATCCCTGCCCCGCACCCTGCAGGAGCTCAGCTCCGAGATCTGCTGCTGGAGATACTGCAGGCAGCAATCACAGCGAGCATGAGAGTGGCTGAACTGGGCCAGAAAAAAAGGGCCAGGTAGCCTAGTACCCAGCAGCAGCCAAGCGCAGATGCCACGGGAGGGATATAAGAATTGGGACAGGAGGTGATACTTCCCCCAGGATCTCCCCCAGCCTCAGCCTTTCGCAGCTCAGGGACTTCCTGAGCTGGATGAGGCTTTTCTCTGTTTAATAACCCTTTTCCATCAACTTCTCCAATCTCCCCTTGACCCTGTAAACTGAGAAATTTCCTGCAGACCAGGAGGGAAAGAGGGGAACTGGGAAAAGGGGAATGTTTCTGCTCCCACTTTGGTCTGCTGGATGCAGCCCCCTTCCTCCAAACAGAGGGGACTCTCGGTGCTCGGGGGGAAGGGCACAAGGCATCAGCAAAACCGGCGTGCAGCCCTTGTCCCCCGTGGGCATTATTATTGCAGCCTTTCAATACTTAAAAGAGGCTTATAAGAAAGATGGGGACACTTTTCAGCAGGGCCTGTAGCGAAAGGACAAGGGGTAATGGTTTTAAACTAAAAGAGGGAGGATTCACACTAGGTCCGAGGAAGAGATTTTTTACGATGAGGGTGGTGAAACACTGGCCCAAGTTGCCCAGAGAGGTGGTAGGTGCCCCATCCCTGGAAATGTTGAGGGTCAGGTTGGATGGGGTTCTGAGCAACCTGATCTAGTTGAAGATGTCCCTGCTCGCTGCAGGGGCGTTGGGCTAGATGACCTTTAAAGGTCCCTTCCAACCCAAATCAATTCTGTGATTCTAAATTGGGCATGGGTGGCTCCAGCCCCCTGCTCAGGACTGGGCGAAGCATGCTGCAGGAGGGAGGCTGTGATCCCAATGCCTCTGCTGCTCAGGGAAGCAAGACTTTGTGTCCAACCACCACGGCTGGCCCCTACTCAGAGGCAGGCCTCGGATCCCAAAGCTGGAGGAGTTGGGGTTGATGGCCAGAGCTGTACACGCTGCTGACAACTGGGAAAGGTGCATCTACGCTCTCCAGCCCCCAAGCTGCTCACCCCAACATGCACGCAAGCACCAAGCTAGCACTGAGACAGCAGAGCCCCGGTGTGGGAGAGGGGGTAATTCCCTCTGTGGTGCACAGCCTACACTTAGGGGTGGACACAGGCCAAGTGGAGGTCACCCCACTGCAAAACTGCCGTGGCATTTCCCCACCAGGTCCCACAACCTCCACAGACGCTTGCAAGCTTCCCTTTGGAACGCGCTCAAATCTTTCGGTCTCACAGGAGCTGAAAAACCATTTCAGTGTGTGCTCCTTGCCTGGCTTGTTTTGGGGCTATTCTTTTGGGAAAACAAACAAACAAAAACCAACACTAAATGCAAGGGGGGCAGAGAGAGGCACTTGGAGGAGACCAGGAGGGAGTCCAGGTCTGTGCAGCCCCACAGTCCCAGGACACGGCATGGCAGCCCTCTCCTGCAGAAGAGTGCGGCAGTGACATTTTGAGACTAAGAAAATGATGGCAACCTTCCTGAAAGCAAAGCCTGGTTCAAAACAGTCAGAGGAGACCACCCAGAGAATATGTGCCTGGAGATCCCCATGAGCAAAACTCTTACATCCTAAGCTATCCCTCATCTAAGTTGCCCAAGGCAGGACGAGATCCATTCATAGGTTGTGCCCTTCCCTGCTGCTGGGAGCCAGTTATGTGGTAAGAACAGTCAGCAGTTAGGAGCAGCTACATAGGATTATTTATCCACATAGAGATCTTTTCATGAACAGAATAGCAAATCTTTTCATTCAACAATTTCTAGACAAGAGCTATTTGTTAATATGACATTTTTCAGCTGTATCAGTGCAAACATCCATCCATTTAGTTTTTCACACACAGAAAGCTTCTTTCTTGCTCTTTCCAAAAAAGAGGGGGAGGATGAATGAAAATTGTACGTATTTTTGTTGTTGTTGTTGTTTGGGGTGTGTTTTGCTGAAAAAGAAAAGAAGGTCAAAATAAGATGTTGCTGTGAGTCTTTAATTTAGGGGAAAGGCCATTTTTAATCGTCAAAAATGGCTTGATTCAATAAATGTTGCCCTGCTCTAGTGTCATGCTTTGCTAATCAGATTTCGGATGTTGAGCACAGTAGATCACACTGCCATGTCTTATCAGCTAAACTAAATGTTGTGGTTACACCATGCAGCAATACCACAACAGGAATAACTCGGTCTTCACAGCCGACTGTTGTAGGACCCTGAACAGTGCTGCTGGTTTTCTGCACATCCTTAAAACCAGTTCAGCTCCTGTTAGGAACAAAAAGACAGGGAGCGACCGGGAAGGGAATTGCAATGGTCAGTAGGATCCCTTGGGATGCTTTGGGGTAGAGATCCATCCGGCCTTAGCTCCCTGTCCTCACCTTCCCCACGGCAGTGACTGCCTAACGTGGGAAGGATGCAGTCCTCTCTGCTTGTCATGTTTATTCTGCTCTTGTGCTGCGAAGTTACAATTTCTGATCGTTGCCTTTTTTTTTTTTTTCCCTGTGCTTGTCTATCCTTTCAACAGGATTCCTTTCCCCTTTGCCAGTGGATGTGAGAATGGATTACAAAGTGATACAGGTGGGAAAACTGCCATGAGATGAAACAAACAACCTATTAAATTGTTTTCTGCACAAAAATCCAAATTCTGGTTTAAATTCTAGAGCTGGAATACCACCTGGGGGATTATGTGCAGTTATCTCCAACCACTGGATATTCATTATTCTCTCCTGGTGTGTTTCCCTGACCATCATTTGGGTCTTAGCAGAAGATAAATTTCTTTTATTTTGATGCTATTCCTGGGGTGTCGATGGTGTTCCCATGTAAAACTGTAGTTGTGATAAACCCCTTGAAATTTACTCCAGGTAAAGAAATAAATTGATATCATAAACAGCACTCATTACACCAAAGTAAGAGTAGACTTGATTTCTATCATGCAAAATCAGATTTGGTGTTAGTATTCAAATAGTAAAGAGGAGGTTTCATGGGAAAGCCTGCTTGTTTGCAGCAGGTAGGATGCCTTTGAATATTTTGGGTGTGACTTATTTGACAAGAGCAGACACCTAATTTGCCCATCTGAGCAAGTCTCCCCGGTCTCCCTTTGCAGTCGATGGAGATCTCATCAAGGGAGACCAGGACTCATCTCCTCCACAAGCAGGCAGCTAAACCTGGCCTGATGCCCCATGCTCTCAAGTCCTGACCGTAGCAAGGTCCCAGGTGGTGAGCAGAGGTGCTGGGCTGTAAAGCATGATGAGGTGAATGTGGGGTTTTTGTGTTGGAGCAAATTCTGGTGTTATGGTATGCTGGAGGGCATGTTATCAACAGAAATGATAAATCCAGACCTTGTGCCTCTGCAAGAACAAACCTCTTGGTTCTGTGTCAAGTTTAAACTCGGCACAGATCTGTGTTCAATGTGAACTCTCTAATTTGATGTAAAGTATTCACGAACACAAGCTGGTTTGTCGTGTTCCCATCGCTTGAGAAGTCGCACCCTTAGCTAGCTCAGGCTGCGTGCAAGGTCCTGTGCCTGCAAGGAAGACTTGGCCAAAATCTCGCTATTCTCGGTCAAACCTTGAGTTGGCAGCTGGGTGTCTTCGGGGTAAGATATCCCCTTACCTGGTCCTGGTGGCCAGTGGGGTGGGGGATCGGAGGTGGTCTGGGAGTGATGCCTGCACGCACCCCTGCCTGCACATCTCCCTGCTCAGCACGCCTTGGGCACTGGTGGAAGGACAGACCTCCCAAAATATCCACCAAAGGATTAATTCCTCTATTCCCCAAGCTGCAAAGGGAGAAACCTCCTGTCTTGCCAGCGAGAAAACGTCTCTTCTTGGCCAAGGGATTCCCGTGATGTCTTGGGGCAGGTGGGAATTGCAAGGAGGAGTAGGTCTGGTTTGCCTGAAAGACAAATTGCCGTTTCCAACCAGCACCCGGAGCTGTCAATACCCTGACCATACCTGGGCATTTCTGACAAAAGGCCCACTTTGCACCCGTACGCTGCTTTGAAATCCACCAAAATGTATGCATTATTTCCACCTCCTGCTCTTCTCCTGCGGCGATGATCTGTGTTTGAGCTACACACAGACTTAAGACACAGCACGTAATTTCTCCTGGTAAGGCAGAGACAGCCTGTCTTATCCCTGTGCTTTGCATCCTCTAACACAATGTGGTGTCGGTTATAAATGAACCTGAAATTCATGTAGCATCAGACTTTCCAAAATCCAATCTTGACCCAGCCTCGCATTCTGAATAGATTAGCAGTTATTTCTGTTTTTTAAAAAAAAAAACCCTTAGCCCACTGAAAAATGTTAAAGGGAAATTGCAAATGTTATGCTTGTCTGAACAGGAGTCACTCTGGGAAACACGCTACAGACATATTAATTTCTAAGAGATCCCCCCCCTCATCCTGTGTATACTCACATGAGGAATGCTCTGGTTTGGTTTATTCCCATCTTCTAATACGCACACTGCTTATCAGAGATGCACTAGTTAAGGTGGAGGAAATTAAGGTGACCTCTACTAGTTCAGGTCTTGATGCAATTTGAGATGGTCATTAGTCACATATTTTGGCATGCTGTGAATTAAAGAGAGACTCAGACTTCCAGAGTATCTCAGACCTTTTATTTTATATTTTGTTCTCTTTTGTATGACTGAACACCCAGAAAGGTTGTTTTATTCATCTCTTAAAACTGATATTTTATACAATTTAAAACAAATCTGTATATCTTCTCTGGCTCTTTTGGCTAATACGGTGTGAAAAGTCCTTCCAGACTCGACAGGAAAAATGTTTCTCAGCTATTAAGCCATTGATTTAGGAATTTTGCTCAGGGAAAGAACTTAGCCCTCACGCAGGGAAAGGACCATAAATCTGCAAGAGGAAGAACTTCTGGGGCTCCGTTACTCATCCTCTTCCTGCTTGTGCGAATAGATTGACTTTTGCAGACCAGATGCAGGAGTCAGCACCGCAAGAGCAGCAGGGAAATCCCTGCTTCCCTCTCGGTGTGGAGGAGACACAATTTGAACACGCTTGGCTGGAGCCAAGGTGGAAAAGGCAGAAAACAAGGTGAAAATCACCCGTGGGCTCTGCACGTCGTGCTGATACACGCTTACCGACGGACAATAGAAAATGCTGCTGTTGGGACACCCGGACTTGTTCCCACGCGTGGGTCTAAGTGCTGCACAACGAGATGCCCTCAAACTTCCCTTTGGAATACTCCTGGACCCACACTACCTCCCTAACCCCGATGGCAAGGCTTTGCAGACCACCTCCTCCTCCACCACCACCTCATCCCACCCTGGCCAGCGTTTCCACCAAGGCTGAGCTGCCCCTCGGGACAAAAAGCCCAACAGAAAAAACTTGGTAACTGCAAAGGGGAGCAGCCAGGGGCTGGGAGAGGCACTAATTTTGTGTCTTTATAGCTAAAAAGGGCTGTGCACAGCTGAGTAGAATAAGTTATCTCACTGTTAAACACATCTTCCTGTTAGGGAAAACATTGCTCAAGACTGAAAGGGCTAGTAATTGCTTTTTGAAGCTGACTTTTTGTGTGGGCCTACCCGCTTTTTGCTTCTGTCCTAAATAGCACAACTCCCACTGACTTACTAGAAATATTAAGAACTAATGACTCAATTCCTAAGAATAATTTTGGGTGTCTCTATTTATAGGTACCAGCCCTAAGCTCAAAAGCATTGGCAACACCCGGTCTTCTATTTTTCCATCATGCTTTGATATCACACCGGAATAGCCTGGAAATCAACACTTTCCACTGTTCCTTGTTTCTGGATATCTGCCCTTTCCAATCCAGATAGCTCGCAGCACTTGATTTCTCAGGAAGGGACATGAGCCGTCAACTATTTTCAGGAAGTGTCTGGAAGCTCAGTTTAAAATAGAAGTGGAGATGCTGGTGGACAGATGCAAATTTGTCCTTCAGTGGTGGATTAGAGACATTAGAGAGCACTTCTGAAGGGCAAGTGGTGGGCTGGACGTGTTGCTGTTGGAAATGATATGGGTAAAGGCAGCCCTGTTGTGGGGCTGAGGATGGAGAGGCAAGGGATGGAGAGGTAGAGGTTGGAAAGGCAGGGCACGCAGAGGCAGCCTTGAAGCTATTTCAACTTATGGCCACCAAAGGATCTTCAAAATTCCCCAAACCTGAATAATCAGACCCACCCCGATCACTTTTGACTGCGCTTTTCAAAGGTAACCTATGATCTTTAGAGGACAGATACTAGCTGGGAATCAAAAAACCTTCTTGCTCGTGTTTCTTATTTAGAGGGGTGATCCCATCGCGAAGGTGTTAGTGGAAGGATGGGCTGCATTTTCTTCTCCACGGTGCTCAGCACAGCATCTCCACACCCACAGCCATCGCCAGCACGCCCATGTAAGGTTACAAAGCACGTCGATGCAGTGGTGGTGATGATGACTTCAGTGCCAAAACACATTCTCCTTTTCTTTGGAAATTCTCTGCTGAACATCCTCTTGCCCTTCCTCCGTCCTGCCGCAGGCTCGGCAGCGAGAGGCAGGATGCTGGCGAGGCCAACGCGTGACTCATCCTCCGGGAAACTGAGCATGGTGTGGCCTTCTGAAGGAAAGAACCCATGAGTAAGGGCTTTTTTTCTCTTTTTTTTTTTTTCACTTTTTTCAAGGGGAATCGGGCCATGCAGGACAGTGGCACATAAATGAAGGTCACATCAGGTTGTCAGGGAAGAGGGGCACTGCAGGAGTCCCAGTGCTTCCCGCCTGCTCAGAAGCCACAGAGCTTCATGATGTTGTTAGGGGATATTGTTTTAACAGGTTACAAAAGCCCATTTTGAGCAAAGAGAAATAATATAAAATAAAATGCCTCTCCTGACAGCTCAGTGACAGCAATTGTTTCTCAGAAGTTGTTGCCTCTCCTGAAATGGTGGGTTTGAACAATATGATTTTAACTGAATGTTTGACTCTTGCAGGATATTGTAAGGAGGCTGGGATAAGCATGGATAGAAACAGGTTTGAAACAGTAGCATTTCCCTTTGCAAAACCAGTGGTGTGTCTTTCCCCACAGGGTTTTCATTTTCTTTTTTTTTTTTTTCACCAGTTCTGCTTAATTACTGGTTCAGACAGCAAAACCAGTCCATCTCTGATTTTTAGGAGAGATGAAATAAGCCTTTCAGTAACAGCACCTCCCTGCCACATCAGGTGCTGTGAACCTGTTGCTATTAGGAGTTACTAGTCATGTAGATGCTTTGCCAACGGCACTGACACACGTGCCTGGATGGGTTACTCTTTTCTTTGGAAATCCTCTGCTCAACACCCTCTCTGAGCATCCTCCTGCCACCAGCCAGCTAACACACTCCAAAGGCTGCTTGTTAACTTTTCCTGGCCAAGGTGACATGAGTTAGTACCAACCTAACACTTACACAAGCTCATTTTGGCTCTCACCGGGGCAAGGAGGTAAGCCAACAGCCCCAGGATGGGTGGCCTCCATGAGGGGTTATACTGGGTGTCATGGGGAAGGCTGGTGGGACTACAATAAAGGGTCTTGGAGGGGATGTGAGCCCTCAGCCCTGTCCACGGTGAGCTGGAGACTTGCCAAAGAGCTTTCCCAGCGGCATCTCCCAAGGGAAGGCAGAAATAAAGCAGGAAGCCAAGAAAAAGTCAACCCAGTTTTCTAATAGGTGGAGAAAAGCTGGAGTAAATATTTCACCTACTCACATTATGTCCAATGAAGAGGTTAAAAATAAAAGGGAAAGAGTCAGGGCTGGTAACACATCCCTGTGACAGGACAGCACTGTTAATGGGTCTGGGGAGGGGGAGTGTGACAGTGTCCCCCAAATAACCACCCAGCCTTTGCAGGAGAGGTCACCCCGCTGGCAGAGCTGGCATAGAGACGGTTAAGGTTCATGCAGGTGTTTCCCTGTAATAGGCACTGTCAGGTACCTTTGCAGCCTTGATGACCATCTGGTTACTATAAAGAATGGTTTATGGGATCTCATCCTGGTTTTTGACTACTATAACATAAGTATTGAGAGCCGGTAAGTTATGGCTTCATAAAAATAACAGCTTAATAATGAGAATGACTTTCTCCTTCCAGACCATGGCAAATTCAGGTGTATTTTCCCCTTCCATTAGGATTGTAAAATGATACAAAAGAGACCCAGGCATCTGGGGGGCGGGGGGGGACACACCAACCCCACAAACCTCTCAGACCTCTGTTTTACAGCAGCGCATAAGCACAGCTTGAAGCTGTTTGCAGGGCAGGACTGAATGCCAGCCTCCATTTTGAAGAAGGGGAAACTGAGGCACTGAGCTGTGAAACAGCTTGAACAGCATCATCCAGACAGTCAGTGGTCAGAGCAGGAACTGCACCCTCAGCTACACCTCTCACTCCAGTCTGCGCTGCTGTAATTAAAGATACCAGCACAGCTACCCAAGAGTTGTCCCCCTTTATCACAGCTATATTTAGGCTATGTCTTAGTCTTTCAAACTCCTTTTGTATTTCCAGAAAGCAATAACCCTCTCCAGACTCAATTCCTCAGTGTTTTATAGGCTAGCGGGGCAGTGTGTAAATATATATATATTTCTCATTTCAAGAAGTGGCTGCTAGGTCTGGCCTAAAATTGTTTGTTTTCTTTTTCACAAAGGTACGGATGGGGGAAGGCCTTCTGCTATACATTTCCTTAGGACACTGGAAACTTGGATATATAAAATCAACGGGTTTGAGGTTTTTCTTGGGCATTCCTTTCAAATATATTCTCTGAATTTGTTCTTGCAAAAAAAAACCCTTTTCACACAAGTATTTGAATGAAAGATTGCAATTCAGGTAGCTGAATTTTGGTGGGGAATCAGAGGAGTACGCAGAACTTCCCAGTTAAAGTTAAGCTCCATATCCCTGCCCTGTTTAGTCCTATACCATCATCGTCTCAGGATATCTGCACACAGCTTGTAAACTCTTTAAAGCAAGCTTTTAAAGACAATGACATTACTATGGGAGGAAATCAGGAGATATCTGCTTTCTTAAATATCAGGAAAGAGTTGACAGCATTATGGACATCATCATTGTGCCTGAAATGCTCTGCAACTCTGCAGGCGAAGACCGCAGACAAGCACAGGACAGAGCACACACGCTATGCAGAAGGAAGGATGAACATGTTTAATATGTTGGCCCGTGTCTTGGGAGACCCAGTTTTGGTTTCAGCCTTTACAGACAACCTGCACGACCTGCAGAAAGTCAAACAGTCCCTCAGTTCCCGTAAAAAGGAGCTGCCAGGAGGGTAACTGTGCGTGAGATGGTGGGGTTGTGGGGTACACTGGTAAGAGTTGGTATGTTGGGAGGGAGTCATCCGTCCCAATTTTAGGTTTCTGTAGCACAGATGTCTCCATCCGAGTGAGCCAGCCTTTACAGGCAAAGGAGACAGTAATCTCATCTGAAGACAGGGGTCTGGGCCAGGTGAACCATCCTCTGGAGGTACCAGTTTCTACAAAGCGATGGGCTGGACGCACAAGCCCGAGGTTGAGCCTTGGAGAAGGGGGACCGGCCAACTTCACCTACACAGGGATGGCCGGGACTGCAGCCTCCCGTGGAGCTGGGACACCCAGGCACCTGCTCCTCCCCAGACCCTTCCTTTGCAAACCAATTAGCAAAGAATGGAGCCATCATGAAGATACACCTGACCGAGACCCGGGGCAGGCTGGGGATCCAATCCTGGCTGTAGGACCCTTATAGCACTTAATAACCTGCTTAGATAGCACAGACATTAGAGTCCTGCGGGGGGGTCTCTGCAGTCCCAGAGACAGGGAGGGCATCGCTGCTCCCATCGTTTGTCTGCCAGGGAATACTCCCTCTCTGGTTTTGTTTTTAGAGACAAGCCAGCTTGTGATGTCTTGAGATAGGCTGGGGGAGCTCGGGAGCGGGCCAGGGCACTGGAGACCATTGGCTGCATGTCTGGGAGGAGGCAGGGGTGGGATTATCTTTCTTATGCCTCCAATTTGACCTCTTCGCCAGCAGATTGTTCTGATTTTCCACATGGAGGAATCTAGGGACCCTCTCGAAAGTTCAAACTCCCATCATCTTCCCTACCGGCAGCAGCAGAGCTCCGGGCTTCTGCAAAGCCCTGTCTCGCAGGGAGCTGGACTGAAGAGCAGCCGTCACAAACCCAGATTGCTTCATGCACAAATTTGGGCATTTTGTGTCGCTTTTATACTGAACCATGCATTTTTTTGCTAGTCAGAAATTTCCATGGAAAACTAGGAATTTGGGTTTGCATTTTCTGCTGGTTTTACCACCTCGGCAAAAGACCTGGGGGAAATTGCTGAGATGATTTCAAGTCAAAGCATTTCCATTTTATTTATTGCAACAGAATTTTATTTCAAAATTTGTATGCAGTTAACAACCAAAAAGCTTACAAGTAAAAAACAAGAAACAGGGCTGTTTCTTTCAGATTTTTGCTTAGCTCAGAAAAGCAAAACATTTCCGTCTTTAGTCAACCTGAATTCTTACAATTTTTTTAACTTCCTTGGTTCAGCCAGCAAACCTGAAAGATCAGCTCTTTGCACAGCTTCATCTGACAACCTCATTGACTTCCTACACGTGGGTGCAAGAATCTGGACTTGGGTCGACCAAGTATTGTCCATCAATGCAACGCAATACAATACAGTAAAACACATGGGAATAGCAAGTACTGTCCTTCTGCCCTTTCCAGCTCAGAGAAGCATTGGAGCATCTAAAACCAGAATTTCCCAGTCCGTGGCTGGAGCACAGAGGCTCTACAATCAAGTATCTTAATAACAGGTCTTACCCAGCACAGGAGTGCTCTATGGCATGCACGTTATTGCTCCATCTGCCCTGGTTGCAAACATTTATTATTCTCTGTGACACATACTGTAAAATTGCACTGAGGTAACTACGTCTAGTTAGTAATTTCCATTCAGATGAGCCGAAGGAATTAATGAATTTGGAAGATCTCAGATCTTTGGAGATAAGGACAGGCGATGGCACGCTTTAAAATAATCATTCTCAACTGTGCACAAGCTTGAAACCACCCTACTAATCATAGGCAATCTAAGTGCTTATCGGGGCAGAGGGAGAGCTCAAGCACCATTCGAATTCTCTAATAATGGTAAATGATTCCACAAATGCACGTGTTCAGGACTCGGACTGCTTCCAAAGCTAAGTGCTTATGAAAACTTGAAGTGCTCCACTGGTTTTAAATCACTGTGCAGGGATGACTGATTTAAACTACCAGAGCACTTCTCTTTTGCTTGCATTTTCTCCCCCCCCCCTCCTTTCCTTTTTTTTTTTTTTTTTTATGAACACTTCGATTTGGAAGCAAGTCAAACGCTTCAGTTTAGTGGCTCGAGACCATATTGAACCGATTTAGAAATATGTCAAAAAAAAGAAACAGTAAATTATGGTTTAAAACCCTTTTGTTTCAGAGCATTTAAGAAGTGAGGATTGCTGCTAGAGCTGGGATGTATTAGCAAGGGCTGGAAGACAGCACTGGGTTGCAGGCATGGACGCTTATCTGTTTGATCACATACCTACTGCAGGACAGATCTGCCCATGTGCTGCTCCCTACCCCGCACCTTTGATGTGCTGACTTTTTTCTCTGATCCTTAGTGGCCTTTTGCTGCAACTAGAAAAATTCCTCGGCTTGTAGGTGCAGTGCTGAAAGTGGCCTGATATTTAAATGTTGTGCATGGAAAGGGGAAAAGATGCAGCCCCCATCCGGGCTTTTTAAATAAGCGGTATTGCAGTCTTGGCAGTCTCCAACACCGTCAGCGTCACAACCTGAAAGTGAAACTTTCTGGTGAATTCATACCTCTCAAAAGACGGGATAAAACTGAAGCTGACAGCATAAATAATGGAAAAGTGAATTAGGCTTTAAAAATTCTGTCCTGTTCAATAATTCAGAATGATTATAACATGCTGAAAGGAACTTTTTTTTAATTACTTCTAGCCTGGCAATCTCCCATTAGTGCACACACATCTCCATCAGAAATCGTCAGCTAGCGAGAGCTGCTGAGACAAGCGGCAAAGTACGTCCCTTTGGATGTTTATTCACACCAAGGACCTGCGCAGCCTTCCTGCACCTACGGCCACGCCGGGGAGGGAGGAGATGCCGCGGCCCCCGGGACCAAAGCCCTGCCCCTGGCTGCAGCCATGTTCTGGCTTGCATAAAACATTCAAAATAAAACTCCCTCGGAGCCAGTAAATCGAAGCTGCTTGTCACCATTGCTGGGAAATGAGTGCAGCAGGAAGGAAACCGAGCTTATGGTCGCAGACATGAGCTGAGGTTTCCCTCACATGTAATGTGGCGAGGTTGAGGGGCTGATGCAGCCACAGCAAGTGGGGGAAACGAGGACGTGGGAGCACGCCGGGCTGAGCGCTGAAGACAGTATCAGCGGAACCTGAACAATGAGTCCTGCCTTCCTAAAACGACGGCAATCCTTGTTTAGCGACCCGGGCTGTGTGCGCTACGCGTACCCTCCCTTAGGATTCTACAGGTGGAGAGACGTGTTGGCTGCTGCTGGTATCGACTTGCTGGCGAAGGCTAAAACACGAGCAGACCATCAGCGTTCCCATCACCAAGAGCCACGTCTTCCTTCTACCGGAGCAAGGAGCTTCAGCGACGAGAGTGAGGAAGCATTGCCCGGGTGATGCTTTCCATGAGACATGCAACCAAATGGCAGGTGGGTGAGGAGCAAAGCTCCGGAGATGTCAGGAAAGGAGGAGAGCAGATGGCAGGAGAAGAGTGGTAGGTGTCTTGATTGATAGCTAAGAGCTCTAGGTAGTTGAAAGGGAGTCCAGCTGAGTCACAAGCATTGGCATGGCTAGAAGCAATGAGGCTGAGGCATGGACCGGGACAGTGGAGTAGCTGAGAAGTGCACAGCTTGAGAAGAGCAGGAGAAAATGCACAAAGGGCTCTTTTGTAGCTGGGAGGTGAGCGTGGCTGCACTTGCGAGACTCAAAGCTGTGGTCACAGGAGCCAGGCTGTGCTCTGAGGTTGCAGCCAGACTCATTTAGCATTTTGCGGGCCGTAATTTACAAGCAAATATAAATACTGGCCACCCACAGAATATACCCAACTCCTGTAGCAAAGCTGGTAGGTGGGGGAACACGGCCACCCCTCAGCCACTACCTTCACCGTGCCATCTGGCTTGCTGTTGCCAAGCCCATGATGGCCATCTGCCTTGTGGCTGCCTAGGAGAAAGTTAATTATTTTTTTTTTTTTGTAGAGACACAATGGCAGCTGGAGATGCCAGCCAAGCATACACGAATAAATTAGGCCCAAATTCCATTGCCAAAACTCAGAGAGAAGTTGTTTCTGGGTTAGTCGTGCTTCAGCCCCACCACACCAGCAAGGACATGGCTTTCTAAGTGTTTAGGAGCTGCTACTATGTCATGCTTACATTTTGCCATGGCACCTCAGTGTGAGGGAATCTCTCCTCTGTTGGAGGATGCAGGGCAGGGTAGTCTGCTTCAAACCCTGCCTGGACTTGCTGGGGGACAGGAGGAAAAATCCCTGCACCTGATCTCCCAGTTCCCACATCCATCAAGTGAGCGCAGCCATTCCCATTTCCTTTGCAAAATGCCTCAAGCAGGAAAAATAGTGTAAGAACAAAGTACGGAAAGAACAGAGTTTTATTTGGCCCTGTTAAAACTACTGTGCAGGAGCATTTGACAAATTATTTTCTTTACAAAACCTCACCGTTTCGTACCAACCAATATTCATTAGCCACCCTCAGCTAATCACAACTCGGGCACCCTCGCTAACCACCACTGGCACATTAGTATGGTCCTGAGCCCAAACCAAGCATCTTCCCTTTGGGTGAAGGCTCCTTGGGGTCCAGGACGGCATCCCTGCACTCTGCCATCCTATGCCGTGCTGACATAACCCTGCATCTTTGCATTTTGCTCCATAGGTGAAGCCCCAGGGATCAGACCTTTGCTCCCCTGTGATTTTCAGGACACCAAACATATTCCTGTGGACACTCAAGGGTCCTGGTTTCATTTAGGTCTGGAGGAAGCTGTGTTGTCATCACACAAAAGAAGCACTAGGGCATAGATTAAACCCTCTCAAGAGACGGGAGTTTTCCAAACTGCTTCATAAAGGGAGCAGCGCGCTGTGAGAAGAGAAAGCTCCTTTGTTTTGGATAGCAGCTGTAATCTCCACATCAAGCACATGTTGGAATTCGTAAGTGGCCATTTAGCCATATTCTGACAGCAGAACGAGCAACCTCGGGGCGGCAGCCAGGCCTATTTATAGAGAGGAGTTTTGAGGTAATATCCTTACCTTGGATGCACTGTCTCCACTTAAGAGCCCAGCTTACAAGAGAAACTGATGCCAGACAGGCAGTCAGCAAGGAAGGAAAAGAGTCACGGCTCACTCTGCCTGGCTTGCTTTGCATCAGAGCAAATTAAGTTTTACAACAACAATAGAAGTCTCTGAAAACTCAGTTTCTTCCCAAGTCTAACAAGAAAAGGAATGGCAGAAGACAAACAGCTGTAGAGGTTCCTCAGGCCAAACCTGCATAAGCATATCGAGTTAATGTATCACTGTTGGCGCAGTACAAGAGCGTTGGGAAATCGTGAGCTATCCAGGAGGTCAGAGCTTAGCCCACAAAGCTTGCTGACCTTTTTGTTGACGTTACTGATGACACTCAATGGCTTAGGAGAGCTCTTGGAACACTCATTGAGTGTTATCATAAACCGAGGCTGTGCCCCCTGTATTGCATCAAATATCGATGCTTCGAGTCTGCTGAGGCCAAGGTATTTGGTAAAACTCAAGCAATGTCAGCTTAGGTGTCCTATATAGATGGGCTGTGGTCCAAGTCTGGCTGAAATCAGAGGGGTTTGGAGCTGGTCTGGGATACCTGACAAATGTGGATTATTCCAAGGTAAACAGGAGTCAGGAACCCATGGAAAGCATGAGAAGGGGAGAGGACACCAAGGTGGTGGGGAGACCCCTTTGGTTAGCAGAGGTCTTTGAAGGGTTGTACTCAGAATAACAGGGTGTCTTGGCGATGGCCTGTAGATATGGTAGTTTGAGGGTAAACTCTGGCTTGGAACAAGGTATGGTGGGATAAGATTCAGCTCACAGCCAAAAAATCTAAATTTAGCCATTTCATTTAAATTTATTGTCTACATTATACGTAGGTCAGCTACGAGTCTGAGCTCCCATTGCCGCCTAGAGAGGGATCACACAGGCGCAGTGTGGGTGGTTACCTTCAGGTACGTTGAACAGATAAGGTCTTTATTCAAGAGCTGGGTTGAATAGCCCCAGGCTGGTGCCTTCACCAGAAGATCCCTTCCTCTTGCTATAATGAAGAGGGAATATATACGACTGCTCCTGGAGGGCCCAAGCCTAGAAGTAACAAGCCTCAGAGTGGTTTTATAACTGCAGCTGAAGGTTTGGGTTTCATCGCCGTGGCTAACCCATCCTTCTCAGAGACGACCTCATGCTGTTTCTGTTTTTTGGCTACTACAGCTGGCTTCATAATCTGCGTACCAACATCTGCCTAGGACCAAGAACCACAAGACACATCTCAGGTACTAGAGGAGGTGCTCACACACGCAACCTAAGAGCCCCACACCAGCCATGCCAGCACCGATTCTTTCAAAGGAAGGATGCTCCCTTACACCGAATGTTGATTTTGGTTTACCCCTTGGGTGAGAGAAACCATGCCAATGCACCCTGAACCTTTAGATCATACCTGTAATTAACCTGGTCTTCTTCCGAACATCCTCCTCCATGGAGGTACAATGCTTTCTGAGTTAGAGGACAAGTATTTTATTCGTCAGGTAAGAAAAACAGTATTTATAGGAATCTCACTTCTAACATTGAAGCTGCTCTAAGTAGCTTCCCCATAGTTCCTAGCGGCACATGGGAGTGGGAGAAATACCCCTCTGAGACACCTCTGAGCCCTTCTCCTCTTCTCCGAGTTAAAGTTGCTACTGCTGTTGCTGCAGGGACAGCTGAAAAAATCCTGGTGTGGGAGGGAAAGAGAAGCTGGCAGGTATCCAGCATCAGCTTCTGCCGTGGGGGGAGAGTCCTGCTTTCCAACAGATGCTTGGCTTTTACAGCTCCTGGAGCCTAGTTCCCTTATCTTCCTAAGACATCTCTAGCTACTCCTTTACTGACCGAATTAAACAGAAGCAGGGATTGAACTGGGAATATTAGATTTTCTAACGTGCACACAAAAATCAGCAGATTGAGAAGAAAATCTGTATGTATGTACACATACACGTGTCCATATTACATGCATGTTGAGCTGCTTAAAATGGCCAGTTTCCTAAGGCTGATATAAGTTACAAGACAAAAAAGTTGAAAGAAAGAATTTAAGTAAAAATGTGACTAATAATTACAAATTCAGTAGAGCATATTTTGCTCTTGCCCCAAAACCCCACAGCTGAGACACTGACCCAGGCAGAGGAGTGAATATGCACTACCTATAGGGTAATGTCTGGGTGTCCATGCAGAGTCAAACAGGACACATCCAGAGGAACGAGAAAGCTGATTTTTAACAATAAGTATTAATGAGAAGTCAGAAATTATAGGATGTTGATAAAGGAAGCAAAAGGACAGAGGGAAGAATTGTTCAGTAAATATCTCTGTACTGTATTAGTGAAAAAGCCCAGTGACAGAGTCTGATTATGTGTTGAAAATTAAATACCTCCGCTCTGCTAATACTTGTTGTGGTCATTAAGCAGCAAGTGACTAAAGCTAAATGGATAACTTGAACCCCAGGATTTTCACCAAGCTGCCCAAGGGCTATTAGTATTGAATTTCATTATTTCCAGGGTGTCTGTGAGTTAGAATTGGAGACTGTATCAATCCTAGCACAATAATAAACCGCTGATAACTACATCAGTTTGAATTTACTAGATTAATAAAGACACTAATGTAGTCAATACCAATCAGCACTGGTTCATGGAAAGGAGATCCTGTCAAAGTAAACTTACCTTTTCGCTCTTGATAGGGACAACAGTGTTAATAGAGTTGGCACTTTATAAAGGTATCGGTAGCACAGGGTATTTTAAGCTGATTAAATCCACTTGGCATATGTAAAATCTGTTAAGAACTGGACATTTGATAGATCTCGAACCCTAATTGCAACAGGAGACAGTTCATTGAGCTCCTGTGCTTCTAGTGGTTTTGTGCAGAGTTCAGTTTTTGGCCTTACACTTTAACCTTTTTTCACTAATTCTGGAGAGAAACACATTACTAGTGTTTGCAAATGATGGGGAAATCTGGGAACTGGCAAAGAAAGAAGAGGTCAGGGTAGTGGATACCCTTGATTGCTTGCTACGTTCATTGCAGGCAAACTATATTCAATACATATTGTACACTCATCCTTTGAGGAATGAAGACTTTCTGTGCACATTTACCGTACAGGACAGTGCCCCAGGAAGCAGAGATTTTGGAGAGTATCTTCCAGGGGTTTAGAGAGATCCTGAAGGTAAAAACCAGGCCACTGCGCAGAAGCACAGTGGTCTGCATCTGGCATAGATCTGACAGATGCAAGATTTGACTCAGTTGTACTTCTGCAGTTGAAGAAATATTAATAAACTGGAGAGACTCACAGGGCTAATAAAAAGATTTGAATATGTATGGACTACACTGAAAGGCTTAAAGGGCCCTCAAGAGCCTAGAAAAGCACGGAAACAGCTAAAGGGTGACTTGACTCTGGTAAGTCATCAAAAGATGACAGAAGGATATTCTGCTTACTGGATAGGGGCATAATAAGATCAGACATAAAAAAATTTAAGCTGGACAAATTCACATGAGATACAAGATATGTATTTTTTAGCAATGAGAACTATTAACTACAGGAACCATTTTCTAAGGTTTCCCATCCATAGATACCTTTTTTAAAAACAGATCAGATATCTTTTTTCCTAAAATCTAATATTTGAATGATAAACCCCTGAATCATTTCTTCCAGGCCTTACAATTAATAAATCTAAATAATATATAAATCTATTAGCTTTATATTTGCCCAGGAACCTGGAGATACCTAAAGGACCATGAAGCAACCTACTGTGCCTCCTAGACTTGGGACAGAAGGCCAGGATCAAAGCAATCAGAGCTTGAAAATTCACAGCTAAATCAATTTTTCTGCAGGTCAGTCTTTATCTGCCAAGTCATGGGAATTATCTCCACTGTGTTTTGTTATTTTGCCTTTCAGGTCTTGATGGAATTAGGCAGATTCTGTGGTGCGCCTGAACCCCCAGATGGGCTCATCCAAACAGAAGAGTTAAAAAGAACAAAGAAAATAAATCTGGAGTAATTCTGTGGTGTCCTCTAGTCTGGCTCTTCTGAATCATCAATTAATGACATACTTAATCACATTAATGTTTTCTGTAGTCCTGATCAGACTTGCTTGTGTGCTTAACTTTATACTTTACTATGTTGACCTACTATTTAATGTAAACCAGGTATATGCAAACTTCCCGCTGAGCTCAGATAGATTTATCTACTAATGCACTAATGGTTACTGTGTCACAAGCGAGAGTAGAACATGATAGCTAGATTTTTTTAATTAATTAGTTTGTCAAGCTCATTTTAAGAAGGAGAAACTTGAGCCTAAGTTTGCCTGTCAAGCAAAAAATACTATGACTAGATAGATTTTCCAAAGCATGAAATTCAAGGGGAGTTAGGTTTCCCTTTGTGCCTTTGAAGAGCTCTCCTTCGTGTCCAAGAGCCTCATCTTGGCTACTATGCTCTAGGCTTTTACCCACAGCCAGTCCTGAGACATTTTTCTCTGTTTCCATGAGGCACTGTGACCAAAGGACTCCTGTGCTGCCAAAAAGGCACGGACCAGCCAGTGGTAACTGTAGAATCTCTAAGGTTCATCCCCCGTTTTTTTCACATATTTAAAGACTCAGTCACAAAAATGCCTTTGGCTGCACACTGAAAATCAAACCACAGCGTGATGGCTCTGACCTATTTCTCTATCACGGCACACATGTCTGGTTGACAGAGCTTTCTGAAGAGCCCTGGAGTTTTCCACCCAGCTGGGCTCAGCGAGGACGGTGGATATTTGACGGTGGGCATTGGAGGGGCCTTTCCAGACTCTTCAGTCAGGCCCAAGCAAGCTTTGAATATAAGCTGCTGTGGTTTTGATTAGGTAAGCAGGGTCTGGGTGGGTTGCACGTGATATCCATATAAAACATCTTATTTTCTCATTCTCAGCACTGATTCCAACAGTGCTGCTTTGCTTTGGAAGAAAAGGGAAATTCTCCATGTCACTAGACAATCGCAGGATGCAAAGAAGTAGGGGGAAACCTCTTGCAATGCAAACCCAGATGTTTTTGTAGAGGATTTCAGCTGAATGGAAGAAAATCTATATATTTACATTTACTGGTAAGAGGAACTTTATTAAATGGGTGACTGATTGTGGGCAAATGATGGAAGCAAACTTATGTGCAAATGTTAAACCAAAATCTGGAGGCATCTCACAAAAGACTTACACTTCACCTTTCTTAGTTTTAGGTTCTTCTTCTTCTGCTGGGGAGGACTCTGATTTGCTTTGCAGTCTCAATAAGCTTTGCCTTGCATATGTGTCTTAAAACCTTCTATTGTCCTTCTGAGAGGACATTTCCAATGTGAATGCTCCTTGTACAGCGAGAGTTAACCTTCAAAACAACCTGTGCCTACAAGATGAATCCAGATGCTCGTCATATAGCGTGTCCTCCCCGATGTGCTTCTATTAATGTTTCTTCTCCCTTTTTTCTAGCATTCTTTCTCCTTATGGAAATTGAAGTGCAGAATCAAGCCTTGAAGCACAGGAGCCACTTTTTGCCATCTTGCTTAAATTAAATCACCTTTCCCTCTTCAGAGAGCCCAGCCAGCTTCATGGAGCCATGTGAGGACCAAGACATACCCACAAGCTGGGCCCTTCAGAGCATCCTTCAAATATTAAGAACTCAGGGGCACACTCCATGTCCTAAGGACGGAGAGAGAACAAGAAGTGAGATGAAGTGCAGCAAAGGCTAATGCGTTCAGTGAACACTGATGTATCATGCATATTTTATTATTCCCGCTTTGTAGGATTCTCACAGGATTTCCTGCAAAAAAAAAAATACGCCGCACATGAATATCCTGGGCTTGTCAGACTGCTGCAAATGCACTATATGGATGGGCTGAGCACACAGAATGGATGTGACTGGGACAGACTGAAATCCCAGGCAAATACCTGATGTCCCAAACTCACATAGCCATGATCTCCACTCAAAGACACAAGGGCTGGCTGAGGAAACCTGGGGAAATATTAACCTCCCCCATTTCTCTCTTTTTTTTTTCTTACCTTGAGGTTTTATAGGGAACCAAGACATCGGTTTTGAAGAAGGACTTTTAGGTGGGGAAGGGAGTTTGATGTGACTGGCCATAGCTCAAGGAAACCCTAGGCATTAGGGGCCGTATCTGAACTGATGCTTGGCTAAATGTGATGGTTACCATTTAGCTGCCCATTTTCCTTTTAATATGGCTTTTTAATAGTTAGAGGTCATATCTGACTCCAGTCAGAGGGCTTGACAGCCCATGCTGGCTGTGGTTACAGCAGCAAACCAAGCAGGGCCAGCTTGCCGCAGCCTTTTTTCTTGCCCTAAGGATGAGTACCAGGACACAGCTCCTATCCATGTTGTTACCCACAACGGAGCTCACATCCATCCAGATACCTCCTTCCTGCCCCCTTCCACAAACCCCACATAGCAGGCTTGCCTATAAGGTCACGTACCCTGGCCCACGCAATGCCCCGAACCATGCCCGGCTGGGAGCCTGATAGTTTGCACGGGCCAAAAGTCATGGCAGGGAGTGAGCTAACGTCTTGGTGATCACGGGAGAGTGTTTGATCCTGTGCCCTGGATCTGGTTAGTTTACTAGTGTAGACATGAGCATCCAGACCACCTACTACCAAGTCTAATTCAAGCGTTGCCATCACCTCCCTCCACAGGGTCTACGAGGAAGCAGGAACCAGTCTGCCAGCCTGGGGTAGCAGACAGCTGCTTTGATCTCTGCAGCAAAGGTGCCCCAGCGACGGTACGTGTAGGCAGCGTGAATGTGACCCGAGTTCATCTATCGCCGACCTCTCCTGATAAGCCGTGTCTGGGGTAGGGAAGTGTTATTGCCCTGTTTATACCTGACAGAGATCACACGGGAAGGCAGGCAAAGCCGTCCTACACGTCTCTCCAGCTCCCCACCACCCCTGCGTTCCACCAGCTGGGTTCAGTCCCACTCTGTTCCCCTTTGCAGTTTAATCTGGGGTTGCATATCAGTGACTTTTCCCTGCCAAGATAGTGGAAGTATTCTGCTTTGAGGCTCAGCCTAGTATTTCTTCATAATCTTTTCTAGTGAGAATATTTATTAATATGCCATCACTGCCTCTATTGTATTTTGGAGTGGGGAGACGGATGTTGTGTTTTAATTTTCAGTTAGATGTGAAGAATCAGCATGAAAAGCTTCAAACTTTTCATCTTTGATGTCAGAGGAGCATGGAGGGGTGTTTTTCAGAGACAGGCTGGCTAGGGAGCCTTGGGAATATATGAAGCTATTTCACTCCTCAGCCAAGCAACTCTCAGATATTATAGAGAATTTCTTTACCAGATCTTAAACTATGTTTTCCATCTGACCTCTAACTCTAAAGAAAACTACACCTTTTATTTTTAGTTTTTAAATTTCAGCTTCTTAAGGACTCTGCTCAGTAGGACGTGCAATGTAGAAAAAGCTTGCACAGCTTCTAATACGCCAGTGTTATATGCTGTATTTTAGGGGCCTTCTTTTATTTAATGACAAAATAGGGGTTCAATCAGCAGCTGTAGTCACATTTACCGTGTTCATTTGCACCCTGCTACAGCAGCAGAGCGTAGTTGCTGATCTGTTAATGTGGTACTGGCAATTTGGATGATTTCTGTGCTTTTATTGCTTTTTTTGTGCTTCCCAAGATCTTGGGAACTTTATGTTTTATTGATGATTTTTTTTTGCCTTTCTGGTTGTGGAGAAAAGCACACTAACCTAGCGGGGAGTGATCTGCAGACTCAAACTGGAAGGCAAGAAGAGGGCTTAGAAGTTGATTATTCTCCCTGCAAGCCTCGCAATTCTTAAGTCAATCTCTTCCTTCCAGGGAGCTCCCGAGGCTGAGATCTGACACAACCACAGGTGGATCTTGCTTTCAGTGAAGAAGAGATAAGGCATAAACGCAGTACCTGCAAAGGGGTGATCTACTCCCAGCTCTCCCAGCCACACTGCTGAGGAGAGGGACAGGATAACTCTCAGTTCTGGCTCATTATGGACTTGATGATATCTCCCTTGTAAGTTACTAAACCCATTTTGTTCATTTTGCAACACATCAATTTTATGGCTGAGGTTGAAGTATTTACTCGCCCTTGGGGTTTGCAGTTGTTGAGATACAGGATGGAAAAGCTTGCATGTAAAATGTGGCTGAACTCTGCTATCCATTCAATGGAGAGTCAATAGTTCAGGAGTTAATTCATGAGAAGAAGGGAGTAAAAACACACTAAGGTCAGGATCTCATGACCCACAGTCTGTCTATAACTCTATCTGAAAGACCTTGTAATAGATAGGTATGTGGCTTGGAAAATGCATAATATTGTGGTTAAGCGAGGCATTTCACAAGTTTTGTAACATCACACTACTGGCAAACTTTCCTGAGTGCATATTATATTCAGATCAGAGTTCTCTGTGGGATGGAAAACGTTAGGGTGATGAATGTTTTAAATCTCATGACACACAAATTGATATGCCAAAAAAATATTTACAAGCTGGTGAGCGTCCCATAAACTCCCCTCCAAAGATTTTTCTCTTCAGGCACCAAAGGAGCTGTGCTGATTTACACCAGAGCTCTGGTCCTCTCCATACCGTCTCCCAGCAGCCAGGAAATGCCAAGCCCAGGTAGTTTCTCCCAGTTACCCACCTGCCGTTCCTCCTCGCAGCGCCGTGAGATTTGTATAGTGTCAGCACTGACAGCCAATTTCCTGGCTTTCCGTCAGTTCATCGCTGGTGCAATGAAGATAAGCTTCAGGTTTCCAGCTCTGTAAATCTCAGGGTGCGGGAGGCCCACCTTGAAGTACGATTTCAAGGCGTCCTCCTTTCTGCTTTGCCTTTAAAATGCCAAACTGCCCAGCCCAAGAGAGAAGATTGCAGAAAGCCACCACGTCTCTAGTAAAACACGGACCTGGCGAGGCATGAAAGCAAAGCTAAGCTCAGCAGGGCTTACGGGCTGCCTGCTTTTTCTCTGACCAGCTGGCCCTTAGCCTGGCAACTGGAGCTTGGGATCCCATGCACCGACCTTGCTCCAGGCCGTCCCTTGCAAGCTGGAAGGGGCTGGACATGCTCTGGGAGCTGGAGCACCTTTGCAGCCTTGCAGCTTTGCAGTGTGGACAGCGGGTTTGATCTTTAAAGGCTGCAGTGATGGCATCCAAGGGGTTGATGGCATGGTCGCACTCGGCCAGATGCTCTCTGCTATTTCTGCACCGAAGCCCTTCTCCTAACTGGATGTGGGAGATGACCTGGCTTGGAAAAAGAAAAGGAGGGGAATGGGAGACAAGGTTTCCTAAATCTAGACAAGGTCCCTGAAAAAGATGGCAGCACGGGCTGTCGTGGCAGGGTGAGGGAGGATGGGAGGGAGAGCTGCTTTCAGCCACCGCTGCCTCAAGCACTTGTCTCATGATTCGTGAGGCTGCTGCTAGCTTCTTGTGTGAACTGGGGTAAAATCACCGACTTTCTGTTCCTCATGTGTAAAACAAGACTCTTTATACTTCCCTTTAGACCTGTCCTCTTTGTTTACAGCTTGGGACAGTTGTGACAGAGCCTGTCTTTTGTTGTGTGCAAGTGCACAGCTCCGAGCACTGCAAGCTTCGGTCAGGACCCGGAGGTGTTGCTGGAGTATTAATACAGAGGAATATTTGCACCCCAACCCTCAATGTAGCCTTTTCCCATGGAGGGCCCCCTCCTCTTTCACTTGCAGGTTTTTCTTGCAGCGATTTGAAAAATAAGGGGCAGGAGGAGGGAGGGAGAAAGCATTAATGGAACAAATGCTCCAAAAGCGGTTCCAAAAACATTTCCATCTTCCGGCAGAATAGCAGCTGTGGCATGTCCAAAGCTGTGTTTGGCGTAATGGTCACCAGCTGTGAGGAACCGCTTTTTTATTGACCAGAGCATTTCCTCGGGGCTGCAATAGATACTGAACACCTCCGGCTCCAAGTTTTGCAGGTGCCCAGAGCTGGCTGTGCCTTCCACCGATGGCTTTGCCAAGGAACTCCTGAGGCTGAGTTTCCCCCCCGCCACCCCTCTCCCCGTGCTGCCCTCCAGCCTCCAAACAGCAGCAATCTCACTTGGGATGGGAGAGGCAGTGCTCAGGTCTCCTTGCCCAATGCTCCCTGAAGCCCAATGCACACCAGTCCTAAAGCCACAGTAATTAAAGGACATGGAAAGAGGTAATACCAAAGATAAATGATGTAGCAAGAATAATTAAAAAATAATAAAAGCTAAGACTTTTATTTCAGGAAGATCTTTTGAGGAGGGGGGCTGGTTATAATCTTTTTGAGTGCTCTATTATAAGCTCTGAGTTATAAATAAATCCATATTTTAACATCTGGGATTCATAACATCTTGCTGACAGTCAAATCTCATAAAAGATGTGGTGAGTTCTACAGATGTGGGAAACCTCATTCAATGAGCTGCATAACAAAGGAAATCTAGTTCTTTTTCATTATTTATTGTTAACTCTGTGTGTCTCTGGCAACTGGAAAAGTGGCTGGTTACAGCGAGCCTGGCTCCAGAGAGGGAGCAGAGCTGCAGGGTCACCCCGGCTTAAATGCACCCTTGCTCAGAAACTCACAGCAGCATCATTGTCTTAAAACCACGGGTGAAACGAGTACTCTGCACATCACGAGTTGCCTGCAGAGTACAGGATTTTGATCCCTGCCTGATGCTCAAGGCTGGATGTTCATGCAATAACAAGCAGTCCCTGCTGGGGGAAGCTTATAAATAGTGGGGGACAAGAAGGGGAGCACTGCCTGGGGCATCAAGAAGACACTAGGCTAAGGGATGTGCCTAAGATTTGCATGAATGTCCCTTTAGTCCCAGCATGGGACTTTAGCAAGGTGAAACAGGGGGAAGGAAGGGAAGAGAAACAGCAAGACACCCCATCTCCCCATCTCACAAACCCTCATGAGCCACCACGACTCCTCGGCAAGGATGTAACTAGTCGAGGCTACAGCCCCGACTAACATTTTACAATTAGCTGTTCTACTTTCCCAAAGAAAGGAGGGGAAAGCATTGAAGTGTCTTCTAGCAAAACTTAATAACAGCAACCGTATTACCACAAACTAGACCCAACACTTGTACTGTCACAGGCGTTACAGCAAACTGGAATCTCCTTTCTACTGGGTAAACCCAAGGAAAGTAAACAGTTTATTATGGTCACGTTTAATTTGGGCTTATACACAGTTGGAGCACTGAAGCCTGTGTTTAATGCGTTTGTGGTGGTTGGGATTTTTTTTTCCTCCCCAAATAGCTTGCCATTGATTTTCCTCTTAACAAGTGCTCTTGTTCTGACAGTCCGTCTCACTCTCCGTGTTCAGACTAAGAGGCTGTAATCTTCCCATCGGTGATATCTGAATCCTCTAGCCGTGGGCATGGTTATGTTTTCACTAAAAGAGGATTATAACCTATTAATCAATAAAGATGAAGTGGGCTAGCAGAGCCGTGACAAAGACGTGGTTATTTTGCACAGCCCTGGAGAAACAGGCAGGTGCAACAGGCATGAAAGAAAACAGCATCTCAACGGCATTGTCCTCAGCCATGGGTTTTCTGCGTCTGACAGAAATGGGTGGTGTAAAAAAAGGTCACACAAAGAGCTGCTGTTGATCTTTGAATGATCGGTCTGCTATTTCGTCGGGACCCACGCAGTACGGGTGCTGAGCCACATGAGAGAGGAGACCAAAACGCTTCCCTGCTCTTCTCGGTGCCAGATCTCAAAGCGCTTTATGGCAGAGGACAGAATTGTCTGTATTTGACACAGGGGGAAACTGAGGCATGCAAAGGCAGTGGGATTTGTTTGTGAGCTGGCAGGAAATGGGAGCCAGGGCTGGATAACAGAAAATAGGCTTCACGAGTTTAGTGAGTCCAGCCCAGCTGGCTGTGTTGCGTGACTTACACTAAGAGGCTGGCAGGACCCTAGAGCTCAGCTAAAGCACTGGAACTATGAATTTCCAAGCTTTCAAATATTTGGATAGCCTATAAATATAATTTCAAGCTCCTAATCCCTCCCTGTCACACGGTGTAATTTTTTTTCTCTTCTTTTCGGTTTCGACCTTCCTTCTTTTTTGGTTTTGCTAAAGCAGCCTCAGCTCTGACGTCATCTGAGAATTTAATTTAACAAAATGTTTTGAATCATTTGTGCCGGTTCTGGTGACTCTGCCAATGGAAACATCCCCTGCAGCAAGTGCGATTTAAACCTTGAATGTGCATTTTTTTTCCCCTCCTGTAGTGACATTCAGAGCAAGTCTCTTCCCTTGACTCCCGGGCAACTATCCCAGAGGAAGGGGTTGCTCCAGGATGCCAGGAGAACATGGTTTGCACAACCAGGGAGAGCCCATCTGGAGAACGGGCAGCTTCTTCGCATGTCCCTCTCCCTTACCAGTCCACCCAGGTGGGTAAGAGGAGGAGGAGAATGGGCTGAGGGAACATTTGCTGCAAGCCTGAGGATTGAATGTGGCACGGTGGCTGTATCACCAAAGCGATGGCGAAACTCACCAACTGGTAGAGGGAGAGGACACTGCTGGGAATGAAAGCTGTGACCAAACCACACTCTATACCTACCAATATATTTTTTTTTATTATTATGTGACAGTGTTTGCACCTCCTGCTAACCAATGCTGCTCCAGAAATTGATGTCCTTGTATCGGGTTCTCCTTCACCCTCTTTTTAATGGTTGCATGGAAGTAGGAACATCATGTCCTGAAGCCAAACAAGGCAGAGATGGAAGGCTCCTAGCCCATGACATCACAGTTAATACTCACAGCCTTCAGATATTAAAACCAAGCAAACAAACAAGGTGGTCCTCAGATATCCCTGATGCACTACTGCCAGATGGCTTCTTTGCCATGATGTGCAAGCACATGGATAACAGCAGTTGGTGCTTGAGGTTGCCTTTAGGAAGCAGGAACATCCTTTGCAAATCCTTGACCCTCAGTGATATGTCTCTGACCTACCAAACCCAAAAGACATGCATTAAAAGCCTCTTCATAAGGATCAGGACTGGGGGAAGGAAGTTATAGGCTATTTCCAAACAAAATGTTGCCTCAGTCCCCCTGTGCACCAGAACCACCCCATGAAAATACACTGAGACACCTCTCTTCCAACAGCAAAAGAGACTCCAAAAGGGGAGGCGTGTGAGATATTGTGGCCCTATTATGGCTCTATCGATACTATTCAAAACAAACACAAACACGCTCAGGCTTATAATAAGATGGTGTAATAGATAGTAAGTGCAAATGACTCATTCACCGAGATTTTCCAGGATTAGACAGCAGCAGAAGGGCAACGGCTGTGTAAAACGGACTTTAAAAAATAATCTTCTAATAAGATTTTAATAAATCTGTTAGTAAATTATAACGCTTGACTTCAAGCACTATTTCTCCCCTGCAGTGTTCTTCTGTGGAGTTAAAGCTGTGATGCTCTCCAACGTGCATGATACAACCTCAACCACACTGTAGGCAGAGCCGGGCAGGGAAGGGATTCCTCAGGTCAACGGATGAACAGAAAATCACGCCTGCAGAGAGAAGTTGAGTCCTAAAAAGCTGTTTCAGGCCTCCTGGAACATTAACTTTTTGAATTAAACTCAACCTCCTTTTTTATACTATTCTTGCCGTCTTTTTCTTTCTGTTGTCTTGAGTAGATTAATTTCAAAAATAAAATTTTTGAAACAAAAAGCCTCCTCTTTTCATTGCCCTCCAGACTGCATGTAGCAAATGCTGGCTTACCAAAGCCTTCCCCTAAATCCTATGTCTGGACACGCATGTGCATATTGCCGATGCAGGGAAACTGCCACATTTTTGGTACTTTTCTTAAAAGTCTGTCTCCTGGGGTCAAGTGATTACATGGTAATCTTGGCTTTTCGTTTGGAGGAGAGAACTCATTTTTGCAGCTGCCACAGTTGAGGAGAAAAGCTTGCATGTGCAAATGTTTAGGAGCTCAAAAACTAGAATGGAAACCAAAAGGACTCAGGTTTATTGCCCTTTCTGAATCCTCACTGAATTGCAGCACAGTTGTGTTCAAGCTGGACCTGGCCAAGCTGCTCTTACTTCCTATGAGTTTGTGGGCATTTTGGCCCCAGCAGGACAATGTTCAACTCCCTTTCACCCTCTCTGCCTCTTGTTAAATGGGGTGTCAATTGTTTATCTTGTTGTCTTATAGGGAGGTTTCTACCACCCACAGATGTCACCACTACGTATACATTATGTTAACAAGTGTATCTGTAAGTGTATGTACATATCTCTTACATTTTCATTTTTACTCTTTAGCGAAAGTAAAGAGGCACAAGCATAAATGCAGCTCCTCAGTTTTACAGGATGACTGGAGAAAATAACCTTCAGATGGGGTGAGATACACCAAAGCCCAAATCACCCTCCCTGCTACACTGGGGATGGGTTACTTTGTGGGACTGTCCGGGTGCACAGTTAAGGGGGTGCTGTGTGAGTCAGAAGGTTGTGTCCTCCAGGACCGTTAGTACTGCAGGCTTTAGGAGACATACATACTTTTGGTGGTGAGTGTCCCAGAAAAGCAAGATGTCCCCTCATGCGGGGGCACGAGGCCAGATCAGCACACCATCGCTCCCCAGACCAGACCTGCTTCACGCTGCCACCACCACCGTGCCGTTTGCCACCCCTTGACGATAGAGGCTCGCTAAAATTTCCCATTTTTTTAAATGGGTCTGACAGAGCAGACCCCAGCGAGGCAGTAGGTCTGCCTGTGCCCCAATCTCTGCCCTTCGTGCCCCACACGAGGTCGGGTGGGTGCTGAGATGGTGGGGGCACAGCCCCGGTCCGAGCTGACTCTGCGGCAGGAATCGCCTCCCGCAGACTCCGTAGCAGGTAGCTGAGGGCTGGGTAACCTTTTAAAGCACAGCAGCCGGCTGCTCCATGAACAGGGGCCAGAGCTCAAAAGCATTTCGAGATAAGCGCAGCGCGCTGGGGTGCCAGCATCTGCAGGGAAGGCAAAGAGGAAAAGCCCGGATCGGTCACAAATTACTTGAGCAACACTGACGCAATTGGCTCCTTGCTGCAGACGGTAGGAGAGGTGGATGCTCCCGGGTCCTCTGGGGTCAGGCCTCCAGATTTTAAAGGTCACCTGTTTTGGCTGGCCATGAAATTACCAAAGGATCAATATTTTGCCATAAACTATTAAGTGGTAGTTTTCCCATGCAGCTTCTACCTTGCCGGGCAGTGCTTGCCCTAAATACTTGTGTTCAGTAGGTGCCTGCAGTGAGGGTTTAGGATTCCTAGAGAAATACCTGAACTCCTGCATGGGGTAATTCAGAGTCCCTGTTTTTGGAGCTTACCCACTGCGCGGATATCAGAGGAGCTTGGCAATAGCTGGCATAGGCTCAGCCTCAAAACCTCGTGCCTGTGCCCATCCTTCTCCAAAAGGACGGTCCGAGCTTGGTGCCTCAGTTTCCCTGGTAAAACTGGGGTTAAAGAGCCGGGTCCTGTTCCCCAAGGAGCAATGAGGGCGGCACAATCACACTGGGAAGCGCCAAGACCCCCGGACATGTCAGCTATGTCAGTGGCCTTGCCGGGAGTTTAACAGCTTTACGGCAGACGTGAATTTGGCTCGGAAGCCCAAATGGTGATCACAAGCACTTCAGGAGTGTGACCTGTCACCAAGCCCATAAAGCACCAACAAAGACAAATAATAATTTACTCTTGGTACCTAATTCCACACACTTACCCTTTTCAGAGCAAATTTTCCATGCTGCCAGGATCTGATGCTAAAACCCGGTGTCCCTGGGCATCCTGCAAGTGTCAGAGGGATAGCGACAGCTCACAGATAAAACCAGCACACAAATGGAGACCTGATGCCCTTTTGATAGCTTCCATTTTTAAACAAATGCCGTCATCCCGAGCACTGGCACCAAGAAGAAAGCACTGAAGTGTCACCCATGGCCGCTGTGGCCACCAAACGCTGCTTCAGCTCTTGGTGACACGGGAGCAGCATTTTTTTGTTGCGAGATTTGCTGTGACTTCAGTCAATCAAGTTAAATATATAGAGACGCACACACATCTGCTTGTATATACAGAGTTTATGTATGTATTTCACTGCTGTTTCTGCCCAGCTCAATTATCATAAAAGCTGCCCAAGGGAAGCAATGCCCCTGCCCCGTAGTGTGGGCTTGTGAAAACCTTCTTTAGAGGAGAAAATTGAGCTTTAGCCATATTGTTCTTTTTAATGGCTTTGGATCCTGGCTTCTCTGCTCTGAAACTGAGCAGCTGCAGTGGCTTAAGGAGCCACCGCAGCCCTCCAGGAGCCTCCAGCCCTCTCCTGCGCTGGAGGCTTCACCCCGGCAGGCAGTCGTGGGGGCAGGCGTGCGGGTGCCCCAGATCTTCCCATTCACAGTCCAGGCAATTCGCTCACACTTTGCATCAAAATAGGTTCCTGCTGAGATGCCTGGAGTCAACCGATCGGCCTTTGCTGGAGGCAGGGGGGTAGTAACTTTTTCAGACAGCTCAGGTATTTCCTGCAGAGCTCGTCTGTCACATCGCTGCAAATATTTTTGCTCTGGATGGTGTTTTGCTGGTTAAGAACAGGGTGCGACGAAGGCTTTAGGATTCCTCTTGCAAGGAGGGCAGGGGCTGGTGGGGGCCTGCAGGCAAAGCACCGTCCCCAGCCTGCAGCCACGCAAAGCAAGTGACACCGGAGTTGTGACGTCCCCATCGTGAGCCACCAAAGTGACAGGATGGTGGCTTACGAAAGCTCACAGGGAGAGACCGTGGCGAGGGTAGGGAACGAACCCCGAGTGGTGCCTGGCCAAACCCATCACCCTACACAGGACCAGAGCAACTTCACTGCAAAGTGACAAACGGACAACAAAAATTGCTTTTTCTCTCTAAAAGCTGCCACCAGCCAACCCAATGGAAGGGAAATAACCCTCTCGCGCAGTCTCCCCTGTAGTTTACGATAAAGAGACTTTTGTTGCATTTTAATTTGCGAACTTTCTCTTCTGCCATTCTCATGTACCGCAGTTCCAGAGACTCACATAATTATTTTTACAAGAAACGCTTTCAGACAAATAAGTCTGGGGAGGTTGTAATTTCTATTACCTCATGGCGACTCTATTGATAGACAGCAGAACACCTTGAGAGAATTAGAGAGCATAAAGTAATGGAGGTTTTTGTCCTCTCAAGACAGAGCTGCGAGTGCTGCCTGGCTCACCGCCAACACCACCAATTACCAACCTGGAGCAGGAGACAGGTCCTAGCGCTGAAAAATTACCATTTTCCAACTAGCCTGGTAATGATGGAGCTGTACTATAAGCTACCATTTCCTTCAGGGCCTGTTAGGCATCCAGGACTGCGACGTATTTTGGGCCGCCTCAATGTTTAGAGACAGTTGTTGTCCCTACTTGGGGGGAAGGATGGAGTTTGTATTGCTGCTTCTTGCCTTTGTGGCCGCTCACAACTCTTCCCCGGCTTCTTTTTTTTTTACGGAAGCCCTTTCTGCCAGGAGACAGAACAGTCGAGCATAAAAAGCAACTTCGGAGGCACTGTCATTGGCAATTACGCTTGAAAGCCAGAGATTTAATTATTGCGCGAGAGCGATACCCTTGAAAGAGAAATTGCAACAGTCCCATCACTTGAGATGTTTCAGCGCTAAACCAGACGACTCACGAAATGTCAAGGAGCGAAAAACACAGCACTCGTGTATTTCCCACCTCCAAATCCTGGTGCGAGGGTTTCTGTTGACACCGAAGTTAACTATTAGTTAGGTTAATTGAGGACACAGGTGCCCCACTTGAATTCAGCTGTCTGGATAACACGCTTTTTTTGTCACATTCATTTTCCTTGCCGCTAACCATTGCTAGCGAGTGGCTGAAACTACACGGCACTTTCACAATTCCCATTTCATGCCTGCATTTTAAATTAACACTTACTCGCTCAGGTTGATGATTTTTGCATGTTTGTTGGGAATCTAGCAATTATATCAGCGGTCCCCAGCAAACAGGTCATATTCTCCATCTCTCTCAAGTGTACAGGGTGCCTGTACATTTAGGAGAGCGCAGTATTATGATGTCCTGATCTCTATCAAGGATTGACAGCATAGCAAAATGCATGAAGAAAGCACATTTCAGTAAACGCACAAATAATACCCAGCAGGTATATAAGAGCAGAGCATATAGGGCCTTAAATGCTATAGATCTGACTGTCCTCCAGCATCAGCTCAAATCAGAAGCAGCTTCACAGAAGCTGATGGAATTGTGCTGGTGTAAAATCAATGAGGAAACTGCAGGACACCTTCTGCCACATGTTCATGGCCGGACTCACTCACCCAAGGCTGTCCCAGTACAGCCGCGTCCCTCCCACAGTTCCCAGCGTAGGTGAATAGCCCGGAGCATGGCTGAAGCAAAGTTTTTGATTTGCCGCTTTTATGGGCAAAAAAAACCCAAAATAACTCAATGCTCTTGTTCAGCTTGTGTTTCAGATACGTGGGGTGGGAAGGAGCGCTGGCACCAAGACAGGCAGCCCATGAGCAGCCGCGGTGGTTCCCTGCAATTGCACAACCTGTTATAAAAGCTAAGTGTTCATTTTATCTGAATGCGAAACAGGACGAGTTGGGGCCATGGGGCGAGTCAGGGCCACGGGGCCAGCTGGGGGTGATGCCGGACATGCGATTGCTCAAGCGGGGTTGGTTCAGCGGTGGTTTCTTTTCCCATGTCCCTGCATTTTCATTCTCAGATGAGCTGCGACGGTACCCAGCAACATATCCACAGCCAGATACAGCTGATAAGCCCTTTCAGAACCATGCTCAGGATGTGCACGTAAAACCAGAAAAAAAATTCCTATCTTCAAGCCCGGATACTCCTTATTTTTCCATCCCCAAGCACCAAGAGGCTTTTTCCTCCAGGGAAAGCTCTTCTCCCGCTGCAGGGCAGGCACAAAACGGGCAGCGAGGAGCTTGACATCCAGAGCTTGCCCGGTTCACACCTCTTATCTCGCCGCCCCATGCACCGCGCAGCATCTCCCTCCGGTCCTTTCCCGCTGGGCTCCCCGCTCCCTGCGCTTGGTCTGCGGCTGCTTCTCTCTGCCAGGCCACTTATCCCGGCCGTGGCCGGTCAGCAGGGAATTTCCTCCCGCCGCAGCAGCACTCGCGTGGCGCCCGGCCAGGGAAACCAGCTCTGGGCCAGTGCTGCCAGCAGCCTTTGCCAAAGGAGCGAGGGCTTTCCTGGGCGCAGGGGCTGCGAGCCGCTCCGGCTGCGCAGGGAGAGGAGGACGGTTCTTGAGAGGTCCAAACCAACCTGGCTCATGTTAAAGAGAAACAGATTTTCTTTTTTTTTTTTCTCTCTCTCTTGAATTCATTTGTTGGAGGAAGGAGGCTCAGAGGCGCGACAGCAAAATACAGGTTGAGTCAAACTGAGATATTTCTTTCAACCTACACAGGAAAACGTCTTAATTGGTTGAGGGATATTTAGCCCTCTGTGTAAGCTTCCACTTATTTGTGTAGTAGTACTTTTAGGTTGATTTTAAAACAACAAAAAAATGCTGCTTCAAAAATAAGACCCTGAAAGTTTTGTTTCAAATCTCCTTTCTCTTTCACACACACAAATATGGGCAGTTTGGGGTCAGAATTGTTCATTGCCTGATTGAACCGCTAAATAATGTCTGCCCTGCATAGGACTCTATCTCACAGTGGCTTTACTTTCATTACAAATAATACAAGCAAGAGAGAAAATGTGTAACCCGGAGGTCGCTGGCAGCCTTTCTGACTGTTTTCCAGGATATCCCCTTTCCCCCCCACCTTGGGTTTCATGCAAAACTCAGCTCAGGGATGGTGACAAATGACCCCCCCTCCCCTTCATCTCACAGGCACGGTACATAGATAGGTGATATTATGTCCCGGTCCCGACATATCGAAGCTCTCCAGGTCCCATGGGGTTGTGCGGTGAGACCTCACCGGCGCCAGGACCCATGTCGGGCTCAGCGATGGGCGACTGGAGCCGCTGGGAGGGCGGCTGGTGGCTGGCGGGGAGGCAGCGGCTGGCCGGGGTGTAGTCTCCGAGGCGGAGGAAGTGAGGAGCCAGCGTATAACCTGAACTTGGTCACCCCCGACCCAAACCCTGAAGAGGAAAGCCTGCACGCATGACGTCTTCCTGTTAGGAAATATTAATCACGGCCATGTCCAAACATGGTAAACGAAACCTCAGGAAAACCGCTCCTTTGGTGATCGAGCACTGTACACCAGCATATTCAGGAAGGCCATCGTGCCTCAAAGACAGGACCCACCCGTCATCAGGGCACCATCTAGAATTACGTATTGCCTCCACGATATTTGCATCTTTGAAGCAAAATCTCAACACACCCCTCTTGTGCTTCTATACTGCTGGGAGCTGTCGCCGTTGTTTCATGGGCTGGAGAGAGAGACACGGGAGGCGAGCCAGGTGCTGGGGTGAAGCCCCTGGAGATGAGATGCGTGGGGCATCCACGGGGTTATGGAGTTACATCAAGCACAGCAGCAAAATCGGCTTGAAGATGTTCTCAGTCCACCCTGGTTGCTCACCCTCGCACAACACTACGGTTTGCTGCCCTTGCAGCAGTGCCATAAGGGTGACCGGTGGGGCTGCCCTCTCCATGGGAATCGCTGACACACATCGGGGTAAGACCAGAAGCAAAAATCCTGGTGGCACTGCTTCGCATGGTGGTATCAAACTGGCCGTGGCTTTGGTGCTAGTGAGGACCATTTTCAGCATCAGATTATTTTTTTTTCCAACATTTTAGCCTCAGAGTTTGAAACCCTTCACTGGTGAAAGGACTGAGGCTGAGACTTTCACAGCAGTTTACTCTAAAAGAGCTGTACCACATCAAAGCTCTCACCTCATCTTCCCTACTCTTCATGGTCAGACCGGACACCTTCCAAATGAGACACCTGTGTTACAAAAAAAAAAAAAAAAAGAAAAAAAGGGCAAAAGGCATCCCAAGAGGTTTACAAGTAAAATAATATTCCTGGAAAGAGGTGCCAGCACCCCGGCTCACAGCACTGCGTGGGAAGTGTCTTGGAGCTAAGGGGCTCACGACGGAGCATGGGGGGGTACGGTGCTTGGGGAAATCCCTCCACACCCCAATCCAACCTCATCCACCTTCTTGGCCAAGGCAAACCCAACCCGACTCCGTCTGATTTTGAGTGGAAGCTATGGCAAGCGAAGGATCGAAGTGGGACCTTGGTGTAGGAAGGGGGTGAGCAGCCCCTTAGAGGCTGGACGCAGAGGTGGAGTTGAGGAGACCCTGGCATGGCTGTCTTCAGGCTCCTCCATGGAGCCAGCGGAGACAAATCCTCCCACCTCCGTGGACTTGGTCCTACACGGGGACTCCTGCAGCTTGGCTGTACCCAAACCCTGTGGGATACAGCTGGATTACATTGTAAAGAGCAGCCCGGAGAGCAGGCAGCTTCACAGCCTGGGGACTCTGACCATGCCACTGGCCGTCGGCCCAGCTCCAGCTTGTAGAGGGAAAATCCAGCCAAGTGGTGAAATTGGGCAATGCCGAGTCAGTCTGCACCTCGCCTACCGCTGCAAGGGGTTCAATGCCAGTGGTGCAGCTCTCTGAAAGCTCCTGGTGGTCAATGGGGAGCACGTGGAGATCCCCAGCTGAACGCTGCAGTGACCAGAGCTGGGGAGCGACCTGGTGCGGGCTCCCAGACGTCCCTCCATCCCAGCTGTGCTGGGGAACGGACTCCCCAAAACATCGTCTCTCTTGCTTGTGGGGCCTTAAATCCCGGGGGGGGGGCCAAGCCTCCCTTGTAGGGCCCAAGTCCCTTCTGGGGACCCAATTCTCTTTGGGGGACAACTCTTGCTTGTGGGGCTCAAACCCATTTTTGTGGTCAACCCTTGCCCATGTGGCCTAAGTCCCTTTTAGGGGCCCAAATGCCCTTGGGGGATCAACCCTTGCCTGTAGGGCCCAAACCCCTTTTTTGGGGATCAAATCCCTATGGGTCCAAAATCCTCTCTGGGGGACAGGCCTTGCTGCTATGCATCTTGGGGGGAGAAGCAAATCCCTTTTGGAGTCCAAACTTCACTTGTGTGTCCCAAACCCCTCACAGGACCAAAACCCCTTTCGGGGTCCAAGCCTTGCCTGTGGGGCCCAAAACCTCTGTGGGACCCAAATCCCTTTCGGGCGCCAAGGCTTTTGTGTAGGTGTCAAATCCCCTTGGTGTCCAGAAACCCTTTTGAGGGCCAAACCTTGCTTCTGGATCCAAACCACCTTGTGGGGCCAAAACTCTTTTTGGGGCCAATTCTTGCTTGTGGGCCCCAAACCCCTGCGGGGATCAAAGCCCCTGTGGTGCCCCACTCTTGTTTTGGGGTCCAAGCTGTGCTTGTGGGTCCCAAACCTCCTGTAGGGTCCCAAACCCTGTGCAGGGTAAAAATCACTTTCAGGGGCCAAGCCTGCTTGTGGGTCCCCAACCCCTCATGGGGTCCAAACTCCTTGAGGCACCCACATCCATTTTGGGGTCCAAGTAGTGCCTGTGGGTCCCAAACCCCATACAGGGACCCAAAACCTTTGCGGGGGCCAAATCCCTTTCAGGGGCCAAGCCTGCTTGTGGGTCCCAAGTGCCCTGTGGGATCCAAATCTGTTTGGGGTGCAATCCTTTGTCTGGGGGTCCCCAACCCTTTATGTGACCCAAACCCCCTGCAGTGCCCAAATCTGTTTTGGGGTCCAAGCAGTGCTTGTGGTTCCCTAAACCTTTGCGTGGCCCAAATCCCCTGCAGTGCCCAAATCTGTTTTGGGGTCCAACCTTTGCCTGGGGGCCCCCAACCCCTTGTGGGCTCTGCACCCCTTGAAGCACCCAAACCCTTTTCAGGCTCCCCACCTGCTTCAGGGTCCCCAGCCCCCTGTGGTCCTCAAATCCGTTTTGGGGTCGAAGTTGTGCTTGTGGTTCCCTAAACCTTTGCATGATCCAACCCCCCCTGCAGTCCCCAATTCGGTTTCGGGGTTTCTGACCGACTCTTACACGGGGTCCAACCTTTGCCTGGGGGTCCCCAACCCTTTCTGTGGCCCAAATCCCCCTGCAGTGCCCAAATCTGTTTCGGGGTCCAAGCAGTGCTTGTGGTTCCCTAAACCTTTGTGTGGCCCAAACCCCCTGCAGTCCCCAATTCTGTTTCGGGGTCCAACCTTTGCCTGGTGGTCCCTAACCCCTTCTGTGACCCAAACCCCCCTGCAGTGCCCAAATCTGTTTCGGGGTCCAAGCTTTGCCTGGGGGTCTCCAACCCTTTCTGTGGCCCAAACCCCCCTGTGGTGCCCAATTCTCTTTTGGGGTCCAAGCCTTGCCTGGGGGTCCCCAACCCTTTGCGTGACCCAACCCCCCCTGCAGTGCCCAAATCTGTTTCGGGGTCCAACTTTGCCTGGGGGCCCCCAATCCTTTGTGGGCTCTGCACCCCTGGAAGCACCCAAACCCTTTTCAGGCTCCCCACCTGCTTCAGGGTCCCCAGCCCCCTGTGGTCCTCAAATCCATTTTGGGGTCCAAGTTGTGCTTGTGGTTCCCTAAACCTTTGTGCGACCCAACCCCCCCTGCAGTCCCCAATTCTGTTTCGGGGTCCAACCTTTGCCTGGGGGTCCCCAACCCTTTCTGTGGCCCAAACCCCCCTGCGGTGCCCAATTCTCTTTTGGGGTCCAAGCCTTGCCTGGGGGTCCCCAACCCTTTGTGTGACCCACCCCCCCCCCCCCCCCCCCGCCCCCCCCTGCAGTGCCCAAATCTGTTTCAGGGTCCAACTTTTGCCTGGGGGTCCCCAAATTTTTGTGTGACCCAAAACCCCTGCAGTGGCCAAATCTGTTTCGGGGTCCAACCTTTGCCTGGGGGTCCCTAAACCTTTGTGTGACCCCCCCTGCCCCTGCAGTGGCCAAATCTGTTTCGGGGTCCAACTTTGCCTGGGGGCCCCCAACCCTTTGTGGGCTCTGCACCCCTGGAAGCACCCAAACCCCTTTCAGGCTCCCCACCTGCTTCAGGGTCCCCAGCCCCCTGTGGTCCTCAAATCCATTTTGGGGTCCAAGCTGCGCTTGTGGTTCCCTAAACCTTTGCGGGACACCACCCCCCCCCCCCTCCCCCCGCGTGGGACCCACATCCATTTTGGGGTCCGCACCCGTTGTACCCCCCCCCCAATCCCTCCCAGCGTCTCCCGCCTCCCACCGGGGAAGCGGGGGGGGGGGGATCCTGCGGTGCCGGCGGGGCGGGGCGTCCCGCCTGGCCCTGACTCAGCGCCCCGCCCGCCGTAAAGGCGGGAGGGGAGGCGGCGGAGCAGGAAGCCGGGCGGGCCGGGTGCGCGCCGGCCCCGCTCCTGTCACCGCCTGCGTCAGAGCCCGGAGTTTTCCACTGACGAAAAAGGGCAGCGCGGCGCGGCGCGGCGTCAGCCCCGGCCCCGGCAGCGGCAGTAGCGGGAGGCGCCGCGCACAGGCACCGCCGCTGCAGCCGGACTCCGAGAACCCGCCGCCGGAGGTGAGGGGCAGCAGCGCGGCGCCGGGATGGGGCTGAGGGGAGAGCGGTGGTGTGTGTGTGTGTGTGTGTGTGTGTGTGTGTGGCGGGGGGGGGGGTCCGCCGTCCGGGACTGCGGGTCGCGGGGGGGTCCGGTACTCGGCCGTCGGGGCTCCGGTTCAGAGCCGGGTCGGTGCTGGCTCGCCCGTCGCGGGGTCCGGCGCGGTGCTCGGTTACGGGGGGTCCGGGTCGCAGCTCGTCCCGCTGCTCCGTCGTCCGGGGGTGGTTGGGAGGAGTGTGTGTGTGGGGGGGGGGGGGGGTCCGTCTCGGTTCCCCGCCGTCCGGACCCGGGCAGGCGCGCCGCTGCGGCGCCGTCTGGCCGAGCTGCTCCGGCCCGGGGGCGAGGGGAGACCGGCGGGGCTGGGGCTGGGGCTGGTCCGGTGTCGGGGGGGGGGGCGGTCCGGGACCCCCCGGGGCAGCGGGACCGCGTTCCCCGGCAAGGGGTGTAGGGGGGGGGGGTGTCTTTGCCGCTCCCCCCCCCCCGGCCCGCCCGCACTTTCCCATCGGCAGAAAACGCTGTGCCGTATACACATATAAATCCCTAATTATTTATTTATTTGGAGTAGCGCTGAGTTTTTTCCCCCCCCTGTCAGTTAAGGCTCCGCTCCATCTTTACGGCTGCGGTTCCAATTTTCTGATGTTGAAAGAAAGGCGCGGGGGGGTGGTGGTGGTGTTGGGGGGGGAGAAGGAGAGCCTTGCCTGCTCGCTCTTCCCCAAATCTCCCCGGCTGGGGATGCTTTCCCGTCGCTACAGCAACACCTACCGACCGGCGCACGGATGGACGGACGGACGGAGAGCGGGCACCCCCCCCACCCTCACCACCACCGCCCGCTGCCTCCCGAAATAAAATCAGGGCTTTTACAGCGCACCTGAGAAAAAGAGGGAGGGGAAAAAAAAAAAAACAACCAACCAACCAAACCCAACAACAAACAAAACTACTAAGTTTTCTCACTGTGGGATTTTCTTTTTTTTTTTTTTAATTGCTTCCCCCCCCCCCCCCCCCCCACCCCCGGCATCCTCCAAAGTGTCTGTCACCTCCAAGTTACATAATGTCGCTGTAGGAAGAGGCTGACACATAGGGACAGCCCTTTCCTAAAGCAGCCCTGCCTCACTAACGTCTGTAATGACAGCGCCTCGGTGGGATGGAGAGAAAACCCTCACGGCCATATACAAACCTCAAAGTCTTGTCATTTGTTACAGGGAACTCATGAGCAATTATTATTTTTTTCTTCTTCTTCTTTTCCACGAGAATTTTTTTTTTTATTTTTCCTCTGCTGAGCAGTTTGCAGATGAGGCCAGTCAAGGTTGGGGAGTTTATTTTTGGGATGGTGCGTGCGTTTGTTCTCCGTGCGGAGAGACTCTGCAGCTCCCGGCAAGCCTTTAATAATTCAGCGCAGGAAATGTGTGCGTATATATAGCAGGCAAGGTAATGCACAGCGTGTACCTACAGGAGGACAAATATGGAAACCTGGTGTGAATTATTCATGAGGTGTAATCAAATAGAGGATTTTCCTAGACAAAGCACACTTCGCCGTTTTCATATTTATTACAGCACAATCTGCGCCGAGTACATTTGAACCTCATTTCATTTGGGCCGTGTCAGATAACCTTTAATGTATTTGCTAATGTTTCTTATTTACCTTTCAAGCTGTCAGCGAGAAATAAGGGCTTGATAGGAAAATCTGGAAACCTTTTTTCTTTGTGGCCTTCTGAAAATTAGTAGATGGAGTAAATGCTTCTGATGCTCTTCCCGGGAAAGGCGTTTTGCCTGTTCAGTCTCTGGCAGGAGAATAAACTCGTGGTGCTACGAACTGATTCATACTCCTGCTCGGCGGCACGGGGTACTTTGGGTTTTGCTGTTGCATAGTAGGCAGAGGCTATTTTTAACCGGAGCAAGGTTATGAAACCTTAGACCCAGCTGGGTGAAAATAATCTGGTCTGAACTGGAAAGCACAGCTTGCGTGGCTGGGAACACGCACGGGACTGTCCCCCGGAGGGTCCTAGTGGGATGATCCCACTCGCCTTGGCCCTGGTCAGCCCCAAAATTGGGAAGTGGTGTCATCGTGGAGGCTGTCACAGCGGCGCGGGGGAAACCACTTAAGTAAATATGCAAAGAATTAAAATAGTTAAATGAACGAGCAATGAATCAGTGTTGATAGCGTGGTGATTATTAAGTAACCCAGAGGCGTTACTGGAATCACCGCTGCTGTTAGACATGAAATATCTGGGATAGCTAAACGGGAAGCTCAGCTCTGCACCAGTTCTTGGTGATACTCGCACCAAGGTCGCCTGACCCGCAATAAACAGAGGTGTGCAAATAAACACCGACCCCCAAAACTCCCCCGTGTTTGCTCCGCGAGTCGCTTTCGGAGCCGTACCTGGCTAAAATATGCAGTGGTGGTTTTTAAACTAATATTTACTCCTGCTAGACCTGCACAGCCACTGCGGCTCTGGGGGAGGGAGCGGGAGCCGCTCTGACTCACGGCTCAGCAGTGTTGTGAACTCGCTGCCGGCACCCGAGCCCTCGTCCCGGTGTGCCGGGAAGAGTCCACTTTGGCTTCCCGGGCTGCAGGCAGACAGCTGTGCTTGTAAAGTTGGCAAACAGGCTCAAAAAGTCCCTGAAAAATAAATACTTTTAGTGCATTGCACTGAGGTGTTTTGTTTTATTTTGTTTTTACCCAAATTGCTTTGCAGAAGAAAGTTTCCTTTCAATAGCTCATGCGTAGATTTGGGATCCTTGCATTCTTTAGGATGCTCCACCGACAGAAACCCCAAAATTTAAAATGTCCTTGCTCGTAGGTGTTCTCCTGCAATACCATGGGAGTTGTGGCACAAGCAAATGCAGCTGCTGGACTTGCTGGGAGAAGTTTCCTTTACGTTGCTTGCACTGCTGCATTTGCCTGCCCGGTGCAAAGCACATACACAGCCCCAAAATATAATGCCAAAACATCTTCTCCGCGTACTTCTGCACAAAGCTGTGATGCCTCTTAGTGCAGTCTCTTATAAATAGACTAACTGGACACTGGTAGGGGTTTTAGTTGCCTTCCTCTGCGCTCAGCTAAACAAATGCCAAACCTTCTTAAATCTAAATTACTCGAAATATTTACTGTTGAGACGTCGTCCAAGAGGAGGATAGTTAAAACATTAATTCCTCGCATTCCAGTGTATTAGGGCTTTACCCTGCGACTTGCCGAGCGCCAGAAATGGGACTTTGCAGATTCAATTCCCTTCCCCCCAACTAGAGAGCTAACCCCCTCACTCCCCCCACCCAAACTTTAATGCTTTTTAAAAAAAAAAAAAAAAAAAAAAGGAGGGAGAGAAAAAGAAAGGAATGCACATCTGGGCTAAATATTTGTTAGAAAGTATTCCCAGGATAGTGGGAGTTCTGGTGCCAGAGAGGAATTCCTGCGGGTTTGATCCATTGCATTATGTACTTGTTC
Organism: Aquila chrysaetos chrysaetos; assembly: GCF_900496995.4. NCBI lineage: Eukaryota > Metazoa > Chordata > Aves > Accipitriformes > Accipitridae > Aquila > Aquila chrysaetos. The sequence goes on along the minus strand of NC_044006.1, from coordinate 73,084,896 downwards.
CAAAAGCTGTTTTCAGTAAAATAGATGAGTAAGAAGTCTTAGCCAAGAACAGAATGTCTTTTTTGGCAACTAAAAGGAAGATAGGATTATTTTATTTCAGGTTATGTAAAAAAAAAAAAAGGAAAGAGCGAAGAAGGTGGTAAAATCCTGCGCTCAGTGGTTCCTGCAGAGATTTGCAATGGCAAGCACAGATATATAGATATATATTTTTTGGTTGGTTGGTTTTTTCCATGCTGCTGTGCACGTTTTTGTGACTTCTTTGTAAGACATCAGTGTGGATTTAAGATTACTTGCGGAATTACTGCAATTAAAATGTCCTCGCTGTGTCTGAATTGGCCTCTGGGTTTTTTTGGCTGAGCGGCCAGTGGTTTCAGCGACATGGCTTTCAAGGCAGCGTCCAAATCGTTGGCGTGATTTCTGCTCCCAAGTGCCGGGGTGAGGAGGGGAGGAGAGGATCGTCTTCACCTTGACGGCAAAACCCCTGTCTGGAGGACTTTTTTGGGGTGGATACAAGTAGATGCCGATGGGTGCAGCCCCACTACATCGCGTATAGCTCCTGAGAAGGATTTGAAAACTTGACCTGGAAAACGTCGCAGCCATAAATCAGCAAAGAGGGGTAAGGCGTTACAGGGGGAAAATTAATGTGTTTTGGCTGGTGGGCAACAGGTTCACCAGCTTTTTCCCATTAATTGAGAATCATGTCTGCACGACACCTACTTTGCATTAACAAAACAATAGGTGTTTTGAATAAGACAGTCTGCCAAAGGTGGTTTTTTTTCCTATGCATTTGGCTTGTTCTCATAGATGGGAGATGCACGCACCTCCCTTCATCCTTCTGCCAGACGTGGCTAATCAGCAATGATAGTATTTAAAAAAAAAAAAAAATAAAAAAAAAAATTGCACCATCTTATACACAGCTTGACTTGGCTCTGGCTTGGTGTTTGTGTTAATTCGGTTAGCTTGCTTGAGGAAAAGGCTTCGTTTTTTTATCGCTGTGTGGTTTGATGGGAGGCGGCGTGGCTCGTGATTGTCACTGTTGGGTTTGCAGGCGACATGAGCATCAGGGCTGCATCGCTCTGCAGCATCACGATGTCCGCCTTCTCGCTTCTCTAGGAGTGCTGAAGACCAGGTAAATCCCAGCAGAAATGGATGTTGCGTGGGTTGCTTTTTTTTTTTTTTTTGGTGCGGACCTGAGAGTTATCCCTGTTTTAGCGGTGTGATTTTGGCTGCTCCAATACCCTCTGGTGTCTCCCGTGACGCTTGGATGTGGTCACCATCGCATCTCCGAGGGCGTTTGCCATTGGACATGTGTCCTACGGGCTTTTTGGGAAGCTGGTTTCTCCCTCCCTTGGCTAGACAGTGGCATCCTTCACCGGCAACATCGGAGGTGTCCTTTGGAGCCGCGAGCGGTCGCTCTGTGGTGCGAACTGATGCTCTTTCAAGCCACGTGTGGGACTTTTTTTTGCAAAGTTTTTGGCCGCTCTGCGTGGACGATGGGGTTGGCTGGGATGAACAAACCTCTGGCTGCAGCCCAGGCTTTGATTCGGACCCCTGCCATGGATTTGGAGGGTTTCTTTGCTCCTGGTTGTTTCTTAAATTAAATGTGAGGCAGAGCAGAAGGCACACACACACACAAGAAGAATAAAAATAAGAGGTTTGTAAAGGCAGCCAGGTAGGTGGTTTAGGCGTCGTGGCTGCCTTCGAGCTCCGCTTTGCCAGGGCGCGGGCGGTAAAGGGGTTAATCCAGGTGTCAGGTAGGACGTGTGCTGCTGGGGCTGGAGGGTGGCCAAATCCACCTTCTCCCCATCTGTTTTGGATTAAGGCCAAAAAACCAACAACCCCTCCATGGCAAAACCACCTGCAGCTCCGGGGCTGCCGAGGAGGAGGAGGAGGAAGAGGAGGAGGACGGATGGTGGGGATCACCTCTGCCGGGCCCCCAAGTTCAGGGGGCCGTGGGGGATGCACTGGCTCCGTAGGAGCGCACTGCAGTGAATGATTAACTTCTTCAGGCTGAGGAACTGCTTCATCCAGGGATTTTTTTGACCTTTTAGGGGACTATTGTCTCCTGGGAAGCTGTTGGTAAACATAATTAACGAGGGCTGGCGCAGGGCTTTGAAGGCGCTGCGCGTGCTCCCGTCCTGCTACGTGTTCGTGTGCGGTGCTGTCGAGATATTGAGAATCCCGTCGTTCGGAGGTTGTGAAGCCGGTGTGTTTTCTCTGCCGCCTGCTTAGGGCTGTCAGGAGGGCAGGTTTAGTGTTTTGGGTTGTTTTTTTTTCTTTTTTTTTTTCAGAGACTTAAATTAACTTCAGACATGCAAAAGAGGGTGAGAAAGTGCTACGGTTACAAAGAACAAATTTGGCAGGTGGAGGAGTTTCAGCTGGCGGGAGGGGATGGGGACCGGGTGTCTGGCACCCCCGTATCTGCACTGTCACCATTCTGGGGGCTGTATGTGTCTGTCCCAGTGTCATCCGCGTGTTAGGGATGCTTTAGGTTTTGTGTATTACCTCTGGTTTTATTGAAGCACCGGGGTGGCTGGTAGCATCCCACGTTGCTGGGGCTCTCCCCACCTTGCTGGAGGGAGTTTCTGGCCTGGGGCTGCATATCTCCCACTGCGATTGTGCCTTACAGCCCGGTGGGATGGGGTCAAAGCAAGTCACTCCTCCGGCAGCAGCCTGTTCTCAGCTTTGGGTACGGCTCACTGGCTTCAAAATAAGCTGGCAGTGACTTCTGCAGAAGCAGGGGCATCTGGTGCGGTATTGCCAGCGTGTAAAAGGAGAAACAGTCCATCATCTATGCAAGAGCATCTCAGCTTAGGTGGGCTCTGATATCCGTTAGCCTATTGTAGGCAAAGTGTGTAGCTTTTGTGCAATTTCAGGAGACAAAAACCCACAAACTTTATAAAAGCAAAAGTTAAAAGATGCAACAAAGTTATTTTTGTTTTTTCTTTCTTTCCTTTAAGATGAACAGGGGAAAAGCATGCAGGAAATTTAGGAATCTAGGCAAGTACAGAGTTCCTTTGTTTTTAATTAGCTGCGTTGTTTTTAATTGCTACTATGCTTGATACATAACCCAGCCTAAACAAGAATAGCTTATTGAATGGAGGACTGACTATGAAAGGCACCGTGAGGAGAAGGGCTGTTCTTCACAGTTGATATATTTGTATTTCAGTGCTTCATTTAATAAGTCTGTTTCCCCAGGGGGCTGTAGCAAGTAAATCATGCCAACAGATTGTTCTCTGCAAACTGGCTTATTTTTGTAATTAGCAAGACGTTAAAGCTGTAACTGCATAGGAAGCGATCTGGGTAAGGAGTTAACATAAAAGAATTAGTAAGCAAAATGTAATACTTATTGTTTGATAACATTTGTGTTGATTGAATTGGTTTCCGGACAGTTTGTTGTCTGCGGCAGTCGTTTTTTCTGCAGCGTCGTAAAATGGGAGAGAAAGTCAGCAGGTGTGCACAGTGAGGGTAGTAAGGTGTGTTTTTTGCGGGGGAGCACTTTTTGGGAACCATACCTGCGTGGCCAGGTGGACCTGGCAGAGAAGCCTTGCTGGGGGTTAAAGCCGTCCTGCTCATCACCAGAAACTGCCAATATTTCCCCCGCTTTATTTTGCTTTTCTCCTTTCTTTTCCAGTTGTATGAAAAATACGGCGTCACCATGAGCGGAGTATTGAAAAGGAAGTACGAAGAGCTGGGGGATGACAGTACCTACTGCTCCTCCTCCTCCTGCTCCCCCCTCTCCTCCTCAGCGTCTTCGGGCTGGGAGTCGGACGAGGAGAGCTCCCGCGGAGAGCCCAAGCCCAGCTCTGCCTTAACGCCCAGCTTCACCCGTGAGTATCTCCGGCAGCCCCTTTCCTGGGATCAGCCGTGCCTCTGCATGGGTTTTTTTGTAGCGTGGTGGTGGGTCGTCACCATGCAGAGACCCCCTTGAAGCACATCTTTACGAGTGAAAGTGGCCGTAACACCAGCTCCCTGTCATTACACCAATTGATCTTCATTTTATAATCGGCCAGCATCCTCAGGGTAGTCTTCCTCAGCCCTTCCTCCCAGCATTTATCATTCCTTTGTAATGTTTTTGCTGAAGTCCAAGTTTCCAGGAATAGAAACCCAAGGACCTGGGTGTGCAGAGGCATGCAGGTGCCTCCAAGCCAGTGCTGTAGGACCATCCCACCATCCCTCAATCAATAGCTGTCAAGCTATTCCATAGGCAAAAACTAAACAGACAGCAAGGCCCATAACACTGGTTTTTAAAAATGATTAACCAGTATGGTAATTACTGTTTCAGAGCTCGTTTCCTACATAAGTTGGGTACTTTGCCAAAGAACATGACACGTTTGACATTGCCTCCGCTGTTAGTACAGATAAATGCTATTTTGTTTTCCCAGCAATATCAGTTTTGAGAGCTTTTAGGAAAACACACAGAAGACAAGGTTGTAAAATCCTTTATCTGCCATGTGAAGGGAAAAATAAAAAATACAATAGGGGACCATCTTCATGGAGGAGAAATAGTCCAACCTAGTAAATTATACTGAACACCCACTGTATATAGCAGTTAAGGTCTACTTAGCAGACATACACAAACACGCAGTGGTCTGAAAAGGCTTTAGAAGTCTTGTAATAATAAAGAGTCTCATTCTTGCTTGTCTTCCCAGGTTTTGTGACAAAACAATGAACTTTTTGTATTCTCTGGCTCAATTGGAAAAGGGTCAGGAATGGGAAAACAATTTCGGAGGAGGGGTGCGGGGAGAGAGAAGCAAATGCCAAAGTGCAGCAGCTCAGCTGATAGATGATCGTGGTGGTTAACTTGCCTTTTGATAAAGAGCTAATGTTTTAGAAGATTGAGTCAAGGTTATTATGAAAATGCAACGCGCAGTGCAAAGATATCATCAAAGCAACTGCAGAGCCCAGTGTGAAACCCCCAGCTATTTAGCAGAAGCTGCTGACGCAGCTGGGTGAACACTTTTTTTTTTTTTTTCACATGAAACTGAAATGCTATATTTTGGCAAGTGAGACTTGTGAAACATGGGTGCAGCTAACTGTCCGTTCTTACACTTTCCCAGCCACCGGGGCCAGCCAAACCAGCCGAGCCCCTCGGGTTTTCGGCCGTCCTTTCGGTTGGCTCCCTGCAGTAGGGCTGCCCGCAGCTCTGCCGTCCAAAGAGCGGGGCTCGGATCCCAGCTCTGCAGGAGTCACCCATCCTTTCTGGGTTATTTTTTTCCCATATTCTCCGTGGTGGCAACCAAGACATCCATGTCCCAGCAGAGAATGGGACCAAAAAACCTCACCGCCATTATCTGTGCATAGCTGACTCTCGTTCCTGACACGCTCACGCCGCACAAAAAGCAGCTCTGTAACCCAGTATCACTGCGTTTCGCTTTGCTTTTCATGGCCAGCTACATTCGTGGAAACTCACTTACTGTGAAACTGCCCTGGCTAATTAGTCCACCTCTGCTACATTTGCACGTGCAAATGTGCAGAACCAGGTATCTCTGGAGAGGCTCCGTTTTAAATGGTGTGTAGCATGTTTCAGCAGTTTAAGATAAACCAGAGTCATGTATTGCCATGTTTACCCTAGGATCACCTGCATAAAGATTAACATCTTTGCAGCTGCTCTCAAATGAGTCTCTTGAGAATAAACTATAGATTCATAGTTCCTCCCAGTGGATGGTGAAAGGAAGTACCAGAAAAACAGCCGTTTGGGCTATTTTCTGCCCTGCCACAAAAGCTGGAGCCACACAGCGCTGGAGTGTCGGTGCTCCGGCATCCCAGGAGCAGACCATAAGCTCCTGAATGTGGGGCAGGGTGCTTGGGTTTAGAGCAAGACAGGCGTGTAGGATGGTTTGTTGCTTGTTCGTTATGCTCTGCTTCACGTAAAGAATAAGCAAATATATGCTTCCTGAAGGAAGTCAAGCGGGAAGGAGAAGCAGCAGCCGTTTCTTGGGGTGAATCTGATCAGTGACTCTGATGCATCGGGACTTGGCTTAGTTTCCTCTGCATCCTCATCCCACCTTTGAAGTATTAGATCCTAAAACACCAGAAGCCGTCAAGCGATGTTGCACCCTTGTCCCATCATGTCCCTGTTGAGAGAGTAATTTCAAGTCCTGCCTGTTTGTAGTATTTACAGCCTGTTTGTAATATTTCTGTCCTGTCTGCAGGATGGCAGTACTGACTTTGTGCTTTTTTTTCTTCCCCCATTTTTAGCCACGTCTATCTTGAAGAAATCCAAGCGACTAAAGAAGAACAATGTGGAGTTTGACCGGGTCACTGTGTTTTACTTCCCACGCTGCCAGGGGTTCACGAGCGTGCCTAGTCGTGGGGGCTGTACCCTGGGGATGGTGAGCAAACACAGCTCCTCCCGGCAGTTCACACTAGCGGAGTTTTCAAAGGAGCAGGAAAACGTTCGTCGGGAGAAACTCGAAGAGAAATTAAAAGAGGAGAAGTTGGAAGCGTTGAAGTGGAAAGTGAGTAGGAGCGTGGGGCTGGGTTGCTGAGGAGCTGGTAGATATTGTTAGTTAGTGGCCGGTTTTTAGTAGGAGCCTCTCTGAGACCTGGGGGCATCAGTCCTTAACCCTGTTTAGGTCTCCAAAAAACACAGGCTCTGGTGTGCGATTTACAGCTCATTTCTTCACCTTCGCAAAGTGATGGAAAAGACACTGAACTCCGCTTGTCGGGTGTCTGTCAGGTCTTTGGGGGCTCTGATGCACATGTTGGTCCTGGGGTTGGCCACCGTGGGGGGCAGATCTTTTCTTTCTTGTTTCTCCTGACCTGGGGGTGCTGATGGCTCTGTGTCCCCCACAAGTCCCTAACGCTTTGCCCATTTGTTGCCCTTAGCTAACCATGAACGGCACGAAGGAGTCGGAGGAGGCCAACCAGCTCACCATCGAAGACATCTCCGATGATGACATTGACGTCAGCAACGTGGACCTGGAGGACGGCTTCTTCCTCCAGCCCTACCCCGCCAAGAAGAGACGCGCGCTGCTGAAAGCCGTGGGGGTGAAGAAGATCGACAAGGAAGAGAAGCGGGAGCTGCACAACATCCGCCTGTCCCGGGAGGACTGCGGCTGCGACTGCCGGGAGGTCTGCGACCCGGAGACCTGCAGCTGCAGCTTGGCAGGCATTAAATGTCAGGTACTGCCCTCGCCTCTGGGCACGGGGGAAAAGCCGTGGCTCCAGCTGATGTGTATGTTAAAGCAGGGAGGGTTTGAGCGAGCAGGACAGAGTTAGGGCAGCCTGTAAAATGCATCTGTTCCCACCTGCGCTCGGAGCGAAGCAGGCGAGAAAAGCTCTTAGAGATGCTCCCCAGGCTGCGAGGCAGACGCTGCTTGAAAGCGTCCACTTCCCAAATCACACGTGCAGCCGTCCCTGCACTGCTGCTGCAGCCGTGGGGATGTGTCTGAGCCTGCAGCGTGAATGCACCTGCCCCATCCGTTCCCACGAGACCTGTACCTGCTTGGTCTCCTGTTGGAGATAGGCCACGTGGGAATGTCTTCGTAAACGAAAGCTTCTTGCTCCTCACGCGAGGCTGCGATTTGTCCTCCTCCCCCTGTTTTTATTTTTAATTTTATTTTCCCTTGGTGTGTGTCACAACTCCCAGCGCGCTCAGGCAAACGTGGGAGTCTCGGCTGAGTGTCATCCCACAGCTAGCTGTGCAGACCACCTGCAAAGTGGGATAATCCTTCCATATTCAATTAGCTTATTATATTTTTCATTTTATTTTTTATGGGTGCCTGCCTGGCTATGTTTGGGGAGCCATATCACCTATTCTGGGTGCCACTCACTCCCTCGATGCCGTGGTTGCAGGCTGGGGGTGGTGTAGGGTGAGTGTGCACAGGCAGGTGGGTGCACACAGGCTGACGGGTGCTCCATGTGTGTGTCACAGCTCCCCTCTAGTGGCTGCTGCTAACAGGGACATAAAGGTGCCACAGATGCCTGTTGAGCAATTTGTCCTTATCTCGGCAAGGGGCAGAAGCTCATGATATGGATCAGGTATTAAATATCATGATGTAATATATAAAAATTCATGTTTGCCCCCTTACATCTCCTTTTGGAGCATTATATTTTGCTTTTTTTGGAACCTTTTAACTTTCTTCAGTTGTACTGAAATCCAACGTTTTTATGACAACCCTTCAAAAGAGCAGGGTGTCTTTTTTTTTTTTTTTTTTTTCCAGTCTGCTTTTAAACCCCTCAGCTGTTATTTGGTTTCTCAGGGCAGGTGAGTCGCGAGTGTTTTCGATTTTGTGCCGCCGGGTTCAGTTCTAACCCTCCGCCTCTGCTTCTCCCCGTGCCAGATGGATCACACCTCCTTCCCCTGCGGCTGCACCAAGGACGGCTGCGGCAACACCGAGGGCAGGATCGAGTTCAACCAGGCCCGCGTGCAGACCCACTTCATCCACACCATCATGAAGCTGGAGCTGGAGAAGCAGCAGCAGAGCAGCGAGAAGGTGGCGGAGGCCGAGCCCCCTTTTCGGGAGCGGCTCCCGCCCTTGGGATGTGCGACGGGTAAGGGCTCCTTGGAGGAGCGTGCGGTGCCGCTGGCACCCGCCTTCCAGTTCAGCCCGGACCTGGAGGCTCTGGGGGAGAACAGCTGCAGCAGCGACATGACGGACTCCTCCATCTCCTCCCACCCCAGCGAGGACCTGGAGGAGCCCTACGAGAGCCTCCCCTCCGACAAATCCCAGTCGGACGTGGACGACGACGGCTTGGCGCGCATCCTCCACTTCAACGACTCGGATGCTGAGGAAGAGGGTGGCCGTGGCCAGGATGACCTAAGCTGCTTCCATGCCGCCGACTTCTTCATCGAGGACCACAGCGGCGAGGCCAAGCCTGTCCCCGGCCACTTGTCCCACCTCTCCGAGTGCCTGGACGAGAACGCCAACCAGGACGGCGGGGGTTTGCTGGAGGATGCTGCCCACGCGCGGTGCGATGGGCTGTCGTGCTGCGCCTCATCCCCGGCTGAGCCCTGCTCCAAGAGCTACGCCGACCTCAGCCTTTCCTCTGACTCCTTGGATTTCTTCCAGTCCTTCTCGGACTATAACTTGGGACCCCTTTACAACTCCTTAAAGGAGTATGAGAACCTCGATAACTTCTCAGCGTTACAGTTTCAGTTGCCTAATTTCCCCAGCTTCCCGCAAGCCGGAGATCAGGGCTCCTGTTTCTTGGAGTCCCTCATCGGCTTGTCCGAATCCGTCCCTGAAACCCCGGCCCCTTTCACAGACAATCAACTTTTGGAGGATGCCATCAAGTCGTCGTTGATGGAGACGGTGAAAGTGTGAAATGCCCGTGTGGCTTGGGCGGCAAGGACCGGTGCCAAAAGGAAAACCGAAGCAGTCTGATGGGCAAACTTTCACAGAAAGGATGATGCGCTACTCAAAAATAAGGAGGAAAAAACAACAAAAAAAAGACTTTCTAAGCAAACAAACTATTTTTGGTCTTTATAGAACGTGGACGTTTTGACATACTGCAGCTACAATCAGTTCTCTCGCTGTTTGTGCAAAAATTTCTAAACTTTCATGATGGGGTGGGGTGGGGAGGGAGGGAAAAAGACTTTCACGTATTAATTTCCTTGTGTTTTGTATGAAAAGACCTGTTGAGAAATGCTCCTCGCTAACGTTGCCAGTCGTACGTACAGCCCCTTCTAGAAATGTTTCAGTGTTGCAGGAACTTTTTAAGACAACTTTTTGAAGCTGTATTTATTGTGAAAATTTGTGGTTTGCGTAAGAGTTAGCCCAACACACTCTTATGTTTAAATCAGACAAGGTTTACAGAAGAGATCCGTACACTATATACATAATCATTCTTCATCTATTTATTGCAAATTCCAGAATTTAACTAGCCACCGAAGCTTGAACTAGCATGAAACCTTATTTAAATTGGTAATACCTCAGATGTATTATGTGTACAATCATATTTTTTTGCATAATATATCTGTATTTATTTATTTTCTACCTGTAGTACATGAATAGCACTGTGGTTTATCAATGACCTGGAAGGGCAATAAGGTCTTCAGCAGCACCCATCCTTAAAGACGACCCTGTTTTTTCTGAGTCTGAAGGATGTTGGCTGTTTGGTCCTCATTTCACATTTCTAAAAGAGCCGAACGCAAGCGGGTGGGAGGGGGGACACGGGGGAAACATTTGTGCAACGTCCTTTGGCTTCTATCAGCCCTCTAATAGACAGGATGATGGTGTCTGATCTCCATAATATCGCTATGGAGAGCAAAACAAGCAAAACCTTTAACTATTCAAGAAATAACATGAACTAGCTGTATTTAAGCAAAAAAAACCCCAAAACCCTTTTCATAAATTATTTTATAATTTATTTAATTTCCTTAGGATTTGGCCATGAGATCTTTCCCGATCAGTTATGGTGCCTGAATATGCAGAGGAACTGTTAGCAGCGGTGGGGGGATGTAACGAGAAGGACCTTTGCAGCCCTGGGGAGGCTTTGGGAGAGCAAAGCTGCAGCAGCAACACTGAGCTCATGCTCCTCAGCAAGTGCTCCTCAGGACTCCCCAACGTCGAGGGTATCGCAGCTCCAAAATCTAGTGGGTCAGACTGTTTATACTATTATTTTTTTTTATATAGGTAAATTGGTAAATCAAGTGAAATGGATGGATATGAAGGTTATTGGGTTATTTATCCTTTGAATACGGTTTTAGAGGGAAGAAAAAGTAATGCCTGAAAATAAAGCTGAAAAACTTGAAGGCTTTTGTTTCATAAAATGAGAGAAATCGTCATGTTTAGGAAGGATATTGGAGGCCCTCCTGGCCTTTTGCTATTTAAATCAGTCTGAGAACATGACACTATTTGGCCACGAGATGTAACTGGACATAAAATCTGTACGTCAGTGATACACTAAGTGCCTATGCCAGCGGTATGGAAAAGAAAAAACAACTGGCTTTAAAACCTACTGGCTTTAAATCCCCCCTTGGAAAACATGGGATTTGGTGATGGGAGCAATTCCTGGCATTACCGGCACCGGGGGGAGGCGGCAGCTCGGGCATCCCAGCCCCACCGCCCTGGGAGCGGGGTGCTGGTGGGAGCTCCTGGGGTGTGCGCAGACACCTAGATGGGGGAAAAAAAAAATAAAAAAAATCCAGATTTGCGGATTTTTTCCATTGGCTGAACTGTTTATATCCCCAACAACAGGAATGGTGCTCTTGGGTACCTGGAATTCAACAGGCACCTCATGCCAACCTGCCAGCAATTTAGGAAACTTCTGGCGTACGAATATGGCAAAGGCTGGGTTGTTTGTGGTTTTGTGTGTTTTTTTTTTTTTTTTTTAAATCATTGTTATTACTATTTAATTGTACATCTTCCCTGGTATTGAGCCGGTCAACTTGGAAGCGGAGCTGACCTGCCGCGGCCGTGAGTGGGTGCTCGCCCCACGCTCGCTGCCGCATCCTCCTGCAAAGCATCGCCCCCGGGGACCTCCCCGCCGGGCAGGAGGGCGACTGTAGGAATACTACTGGCAGATGGAGGATTTCCTGGACATATATATATATATATATATATATATATTATTACTATTTTTTTGTTGTTGTCGTCATTTCTTTAGGCTGAAAAATCCCCTTCAGTTATCTCCTAGGTGGTAGTTTCTATCCTTCAGACTGCATCAAAAATACTGACAGTTGAAAGTCTGGTACCATTCTGTATTTATTGGCACTAATATATTTTATAACATTCCTAGGTTTCTCTGCATATATATATTTATATATATAAAATATATGCATATATTTTATATATATATATATATACACACACTTTTTTTTTTAAAGAATGACGGGGATAGACTCTTGCCTTTGTGGATTTTTTCTATAATTTATTCTTTTTATTTGTTTTGGTGCCAAAAAAAAAAAAAAAAGATTTTTTTATCTTTTTTTTTTTTTCAGGGCACTGAATTGTAAATATATAATTTTTTTTCTTCTCGGTATCTGTGTAAAAAGTTGCCTGTTAAACAGTTTAAAAACTGGGTATTTATTGACACAATCTGTAATTATCTAATGTATTGATTGAAACGCTTTGGTTTCAACATAGCTTTATTTTAGCTTTCTTTGTGTATATATTGTGATTATGTTGCTTAAAGGTACAAGTTAAAAAAAATGCTTTATTTTTACCTTATCCATTTGCATTTGTTTATAAAAAAGCATATTTGTCTACAGCTGCTGTCTCTCATTTCATCAAAGCAATATGAAGAAATTTCCATTACACTTTCAATAAAAGAATTTTGTTTGAATATGGCAGCACCTTAACCTTGTTTATCCTTTACCGTGGCTCAAAAATGTGGATGATGGGTGTGTACACTGCATGGTATGTCATAGTTGTTCCTTTTTTCGTTTTTGCCTTTTTTGACCTCTTTTTGAAGCTAATGGGTGCCTGGGCCTTCCCATCCCAAGTGTCGAGATGGGAGCATCCTCCCAGGGCACGAGCAGCCCTTGTCCAAGCCTGATGTCCTCCAAGAGGTTTCTCCTGAGCTTGGGGACCCCTGTTGCTTCTCTTACCACCCCCCCCCCCCCCAAAAAAAAAAAAAGCAGCCCAGAGAAGAGCATCCCCATGCCCTCGCGTGGGGGAAAGGCGCGGGGGGAGCGTGGGAGGCTGAGCCCCAGCACGGGGCCAGTCCCATAGTGGGAAACCAGCCGTAGGGTCTGTCCCCGGAGCGAAGGGGACGTCTTCCATGGAGAGGCATGGAGCCGAGGCAGCTCATCCATCCCCGCGGAACCCTCCTCCGTGTGTGGCAGCTGGGTTGCAAGAGCGGTTTCTCCCAGGGCTGGGACTAGAAGAGACCTTTTTTTGGCAATTTGCTTGATTAATTTGAGGGCAAAAATGTGATGCAACCTCTTGCTTGGCGGAGCAAGACCTGTGGCCCGGAGAGCATCTCCCGAGGCTCCCGGGGTGTCCCCGGCGCATCGCTCTGTGGTGGCACGTGACAATTGTCCTGTTCAAGTTGCTTCCTGCTCTTGTGTGACACAATGCCTTTTTTTTTTTTTCCCCCCCCCCTAAAAAAAACGTAAAATTCAGTGCATGGGGCTGGCATCCAGCTGTGTTGTTTCCCCAGCTTGCTTGGCTTGTGGATGGTGGCTGCCCCTCTCCATGGGACGATGGAGAAGACAGTGATGGTGGCAGCATCCCCATCGCCAAGGAGCATATAGGAGAAATCTTGGGAAACCCTTGGGAATCCCTGGAAACCTCTTTCCCTCACAGGCTACAAACCATTTCTCATCGCCCCACGGCACTCGTGGGACCTGGCAGGACGCAGCCAAAAGAAGCATCACCACGATCCTGCGCCCCAAAGGAAAAGCAGCAAAAATACGCTTGGTCCTGGCAACAGCAAGGAAATAAAAAGGGGGTGAGGATGTGAGGCAGCCCACGCTGCAAAGGAAAAGCTGAATAAATCCCAGAAACCTGGATGGGGAAATGCACACCTCTCCCATGGGCTTGCATCCAGCAGCACGGGCATAAATCGTAACCACTGGCATTGACCTGAAAGCAAGGGAAATTGGCCCAAGAATGCCATTGTCTAGTTTTCCATTGGGAATCCATTTCTAAAGGTTGCCATCTGCCTCCAGAGCAGAGAAGCTCAATTAATTGAATAAACTATTTGTTGCAAATTATTTGCTGGGCCGTAAAAGCAGCAATACTGAAAAGAGGCCCGTCTGCGGCTGTTCCGCAACGGGCGGTGAAGCCTGGCCCCAGTTTCCCCATCCGGAAGGATGTGTTTGGTTGTGGGTTTGGGTTTTTTTTTTTTTTCTTTTATGGGGTTCATGCCTGTAATTGCATCTTAAGTTAATTATTTTCTGACTGGGAGGGGAAGAGTCCCCAGCATACGGCTCCAGCTGCCGCGCTGGTGGGTTTTCAGCTCACGGTGATGACTTTGCGCCGTGCCCCGGCAAAGGGCATCGCGGCCGGGGACCCGTCACCCACCAAGGGACGGCACCGAAACATCCCCGAGGTGCCGCATCCCACCGACCAGCCTCCGGCGCAGGCATCCGCCGTCCCAGCATCTCCACGGGGAAGCGGCGGAGTTTATCGCAGCCTCTTTGTGCCAAGAAGAGTTCAGGTTTGCTTTGAAGAGCGAGGCAGGAGAAGCCCTGGAGGAGTTTCCCCGGCTGGTTGGGGATCACCCCTCTGCAAGGCGCTGACATGAAAGCCGTGGCCGCTCCACTTTTTTTTTTATAGAGCTGCATCTTAAAAAGAGCGAAACCGGGTGCAACCCTCAATTCGCTCCCTGGCTGTAGCAGGGCGGAGGCCGGCTGATTCTCTGTACACGCCGGGATGGACGTTCCCCAGCCCGGTGACACAGAGCTGGGACTCGGACCCCGTTTGCCACCGGGCAGTGGTGCTCCTTCCCATCCCTGGGAATCGGTGATTCACTGACCCCAGTTAAACCCATCTGTGCGCTCCCCACCTCGCTTAAGCTTTCATCGCCCTCTTTATTTTCATTTACTGTCTCTTCTTCCTCCATACAGCCACTCTGTATGCCTCGCTTGTAACACCCAGAGGCACGGAATTACTCATCGCCCGCTTTCGTTTCATTTTTAGATGCCTACAAGAGTCGAACCATGCATGTAGCCACCAGACTAGAAAGCATTTCTCTCCGGGTGGCGGAGCAGCCTCCAGAAAAAGGATGAGTCATTTGACGACCCGTGGCCGGCGGGGACGGGCTGCGACGACGCAAGGTTCGGCTCCTCCAGACCTGGGAATGAGACACCTGAGGACTTTTCTCGGAAGGAACAGCTATAAAATGACGGGTACGATGGACTTTATCTCCAGCAAGGGAAAAAAAAAAATCAACCCAGGAGCTCCAGGGCAAGGGTGTTGGTTCTGCAGCAGCGGGGGCATTTCTATAGGGCCAGATCCTGCATGTGAAGGGCTTGTGTCTGCTTTGGAGGCAGGAGCGTTGGGAAAAAAAATACATTTTCTCATCGCTTGACTGGCTGATAGAAGAAAAAAGGCAGGTTTGCACCGGGTGGCTGAGCAGCGTGACACTGCAGGGGGTAAGGTTGCCCCAGGCTTTCTGCAAAGGCAATAAAAGCATCCCAGGTGATGCCTGTGCATCCCTGCTGGCTTCAAGACCTCTGTCACGGTAACAGGCACTTTCTGTACCTGTGCACCTGCATTTTTCCATGGAATTGAGCAGAATTTTGCAGGAGCTGAGGTTTTAACTCAGACCCAGAGATCGGTTTGGCTTCCCCATAAAAAAAGCACTGTAGATTTGGCAATCGTTGACAAGTTCCTGTGGCCCATTTGAGTTTTAGTCTGTCAACGCTAGATGGCATGGGGAAAAAAAAAAGGTTCAGCCATTATTTCTTATTCTTTTGGGTAATGATGTTCAATATCACAGAAATCGTCATCACACTGTAAGGAAGTGTCCTCTCCACCAAAGCAACCCAAATTACACACCAAAATAAAACCAGTTTGATTTCTGCACTATGTGAGGGCCCCTGTGGTCATCATCTCTGGAGGAGCTGTGAGTCCTCAGCATCTGGGGAAATGGGTGACGCTAAATGCACTGAATAAATTTAAATATTCCAGCTTCAGTGTTTTCCCTGAATAAAACAGCAAAAATTCCTGTTTTGCCAGAGCTCTGGCTAAAATGAGACTTCAGATAAGCAGTTAATAGAGAGAACTAAGTTTTCTCCTTCACAGCTATGACCATTAGAAGGTTCCAGTGTTGCTTAATCCACACGTTTCCATCAGCTTGTTTTATACCTCTAAGCCTGCTGCAGTATTGCCATCTACAGGGCAGCTGCCTCCTTCTCCCAGCCTCTCAGCTGGCCAAATTGCTCTTGGGCAATGCTTGTCCTCCTCTGCGGGACCAGAGACACCATGTATATCGCTGAGATACCATATTAAAAAAAAATAAAATAAGGCTTAAATGGCCCGCTTAGGTCTGGAGGGGAGGTAGGATGTCCTGGGGCTTGGCTGTGTTTCCAGCATACACATCCACAGCTGGAGGAAACCATCTCCAGAAGGTAAATGCTCAGAAAAACCCATGGATGCACCTACATTTTGGCCAGGGAAGCTGAGTGAGGGACCAAAATGCCTGTGCCTGGGCATGCCCTGACTCCATCGCATCGGTAGGTGCATGAAACCCATCAAAGGGGGAATATCTGCGACCGGCGGAGCTGAAATATTTTGGCACGAGCGCGGAGGCTGTGAAGAGTTTCAGGTGAGTCCAGCTGAGGAGGCTGAAAGGCTCGAGATGGCCTGGGGACCCGATTCCCTGGGGACCACACGAGCCACAAGCCAGGGTAAAACATTATAGGAGAGCCCTGCCACCAGCAGGAATAACATGGAAGGATCTCCCTCCAAAATAAACCTGCTCCGCCGAGATACCCTGCATAGGAAACTATTATCTATTACATTTCCTTGGAAATAAATACTTGGCTACTACATTGGAGTAGAGATGAGAACTTAATGGTCCTTAAGCGCTTTTCATAGTCAAAGCATCCCAAAGTGCTTTCCAGTAATTAAGGCTAAGTAGCTGTCAGGAGGCAAGGGAGCCCGTTGCAGTCATACTCCCAACACCCATCATTTTTGCCTGCAAGTGAGCAAGGGAACGATTGGGTGAAGGAATGGTACAATTTCGACTATAGATATTTGGGGGTTATTCTGATAAAGGGTAGCAGCCCCAGGGTAGGATTTAGATGAGGAGATGTCTATAAGCAGAACATCTCTAGTCAGCTGTGGTGTGACTGAGGGCCTCATTGCTGAGCTTATCTCTGTGTGACTTAAAAGCTCCGCAGCTCTGTTGTGTTTTGGGCCAGTTGAGATGCTCAAGGGTATGAAGTCATCCCCATGGGGCTGGTGGAGGTGATAAGGGAGCTCAGGAGAGCTGTGCCCCTTTGACCCAGCAGGATGGGGTGGGATGGGATGTCCTCAGACCTCCCCAACGGCACTGACCACTGTATTTGATTCCTGCACCCCTAAGCTGTGTTTCACAGCATCGACAGCATTACCTCCCCAAATAGCTCAAGGTGTTGTAGCCAGTCCCACACCTCACCGGAGCACCCTACACGTGGTGGGACCAGCCCCAGGAGGTAAGTCTCCTGTTGCCGCAGTTGTCTCCATTTTCTGCTCCCCATAAAGATGTGGGGAGCACCAGTTTTCCAAAATCTAGTTCGTTCCCTAATTTAGCTCCATCATCACCACCGAGCTTTGGAGAAAAGGATGGGAACATTATATATGAGCATTATAGTACTGTGCCCAGCCTTGTTTTCCCCATACCATTGGATATTATATCGCTGTGTCACCTAGTATCTTCACACTGTGAAACACTGCATTTTTCCATAGGCTTCCCAAGGTGTGTTCCTGGGATCACAGCTTTGCCCAGCAGCGCTGCGGAACGAGTAGCCCTAGCAAGGCTTTTGGATAGCGAGAGGTAAATGAGGCACAGGAGAAGCACACGAACCCTCTCCGCATGCTGCCAGGCTATCGCCTCCCTCTTATCCTACGCAATAAATCACGGCTGAGCAGCACAAGCTGTTCCTGTCATCGAAACGCAGAAAGAAACGCTCCTCTTGGCACCGGGGACGTGATAATGACCCTGAATTAGAGCTGTACGTCTCCAGCACCTGATTCTCCTGCTCCTGCGGGTGCAGCCTGATGTTTCTCCTCCTGGCTGTCGCAGAAACAGGTCCAGGTCTTGCTCATGCAGAGGACGAATGTAAAGGAGCCATGTCCAGCCTGGCTTTCGGAGCAGCTTGTGGCAAGAGGTTTCAAGCACCCGATGGCCACGGCTGCCCCGTGGAGACCAGGGGCAGTTACACGGCTGCGGGCAGAAGCAGGGACAGCGTGTCACCGCTGTCACCTCAGGGGACGGACAGGGCATGGCTGTGGCGTTTTGGGTTGTGGCAAGGCACGTGCATACTCATTAAATCGCTAACGCGGTCCCGGGAATGCTTTTGGCCCAGGGAGCAGCAACTTCCCCGACGGTTCCCAGCTCTGCTCAGGCCAGGGCAGGGATGGAGGCTGGTGAGAATTTGGGACCCCATGTGACATCCCCCAAAGCCCCCATGGCCCGCGCACCGAGCACACAGAGTTAGACCCCCCCAGCCCAGGCATCGGGCACTGTAAAACCACCAGGCACTCTAACGCTTCACTTCTCAGCATCTGAGTAATTTTTGGAAGTGGTTTGAGGGGCTGCCTTTAAAAAAAATCTCATTTCCCAAAGCTTTCGATCTGTGTCTTTTTAATTCCTTCTGAAACTCGAAGGGAAAAGCTTATTATAGCCAGGCCAAGATCTTAGATGCCAGCGTGCTCCTGTCACTTGGCTGCTAAGTGCTCTTATGAGGGACATTACTCCATCACCGAGCCTAACAGATCCAGGGTCTTTCAGGAGAAGTTAAATATTTGAACTTGATACAGCAGCAGAAATCACACATACTGTCTTAAAATGAGCAAAAACCATTCAGTAATATTAAGGGGCAGGAAAGCTGAGATTCAGGGGGTTTTTAACTTGTCAGAAGAGGAGAATTGCCAAACCCTGAGCACCCAGGAGACACTGCCAAGTGCAGTCCAATAAAGCAAAGAGCTAAAAATACAGCTGGGACTCCACTCCTTTACAAACCTTAAAGAAAGCGCGGCTGGTTTCGTTTTCGTTTGCGCTTGCCGTAATAAGGAAGATTTATCTGTTTGCAGATCGGACCTTTGGATAACGGCGGCGAAAAGCTGCTCCTGTGTGTCATTGCTTATCTGTGTGTCTGCAAGCAAACACGAAGGACAGAGTGCAAGGCTGCGGACATGTAATTTTATCATTCTCGGCCCACAAAACTTCTTTAGCAGTCGGTGATAACCGTATCGCATATTCCTTTGGTTTGCCAATGCCCTCTAGTGGCTTTTGGAGAGAAGAAATGCGCATTCCCAAAAAAGAGAGGATTTTGCAAAAATACTGCTATGCCCTGGGTGTGTGCAGGCTTTAGGAGAGATGGGACCTAGGTAGTTTAAAATGGAAAAAGAACTAAATTGAAATCCTTTGTTCATAAATGCTCATCTCATACACAGCAAAAGGGGCACAGGGAACATTGTGGGATTCCCTGTGTATTCCTAGAAGATGGTTTTGTAGTTCATCAAAAGACAAATCTTGCTTTATTGTGCACGCACATCTCCCTCCCTTCCTCCTTCCCTCCATTTACTGTGTGTCTAATAGGAACATGGCTTTTATTTGGAAATGTTACGCACTGCAGATAGGCTTGCCCAGCTGGCTGGCGTATGGGCCCCTGCATGCCTGACAGCACAGGGGATTGTTTTACACCAAATTTATTGCTTCCTCGCTAGAAAAGCACCCTCCAGAAATGCCCTTTTCTGTGCATCTAGTCTTAGACAATGAACTAAAAAAATAATCATCCTGCACAGAGTGAATTTAAGAATAAGGTAGATGGATGGTGCTTTCTATGGGTTGAGTTTGCCAATACACTTGAGGCAGATGCCCTCTATATGAGCAGCACAGTATTGAAGATGTTTGGGAATATAAAGACAACCCAGTCCTGCAAGCAAAACCTCTGCTGGCTGCTGTTAGAATAGAATAGAATAGAATAGAATAGAATAGAATAGAATAGACTATTTAAATTGGAAGGGACCTACAACAATCATCTAGTCCAACTGCCTGACCAATTCAGGGCTGACCAAGTTAAAGCATGTTATTAAGGGCACTGTCCAAATGCCTCTTGAACACAGACAGGCTTGGGGCATCGACCACCTCTCTAGGAAGCCTGTTCCAGTGACTTATTGACATGTCCACCTCTTAAGGGAAGGTAAACCTTCAGGGTGGAATGCGGTGGATATGCAAGGAATCTGTTCTGCGATAATTGCCTAAGCAACATAACCTGCAACCTTAGATGTTAGCAACACCGGAGGAGCTTGGTGTGCTGACCCTAAGAGAAACAACACGGAGGGTGGAGCGGAGTGGAGATGCCGTGGCCGAGCTCTGTGATATCACCGCAGGGATGGAAACTGGATGATACTATGGAACTGATAAACCGCATAGTTGTTACCCTGAGCCAGCCCTGAACCAGCAGTTATTCATTTTCTGTCAAAATCATGGCCTCTGGGTGAACTTTGCTCATTATAATCTAATTATAATAACAAAACACACCTCCATCCTAAAGGCTACCTGCCTTCAAGGTGCGACCACCCCTCACTGAGCATGTGCTCTGAATTTCTCTAGCTTATACCTTTAAAAGTAAAGTGAGGAGATTTTGTACCGATCATAATAAAGGTATGTATGACTAGAGTTACTCAAGCTCCACCTAAAAATAAGAAAATAGTATAAAATGGCTTAAGAGAAGAGGAACGTTAGGGAAGATACCATTGCAGACAATTCGGGAGGACATCGCTGACTTCTGGGATCACTTGACAGGCTGAACCTCTCTTTCCCCCCATAGGGACGCCTATTGGGTAAGAAACATTCAAACACTCGGTTTTACTGAGTGCTTCCCCAGGAAACTTAGAAATCTCTATAGAGTTATTCCATGATTTAACGTGTTTGTAGTCAGCTGTATTATTCATATTCTTGGTACTTGCACATGCTTTGCAGACAGTGTATTTATCACCAGCAAGGCGAAAGAATCTGCACTTCTGTTGCTTTAATAAACTGTACTATTCATTAATCTAGCCGTGAGAGTTCTCATTGAACGCGAACAAAATTCTTAAGTCTGGCCATGCTAATTCATCGAATGTGACTAGACTGAGGGTACATTGCGCTATTTGTGCATCCGTGATCATGGTAGTTCAATATATTGAATGCGACCGGAGTTACAGTGTCGAATTGGGCATTACTCAGAATCTAAGCCCAGCCAACCCCAGCCCCTCTGATATCTGAGGACAAGCTGGAACGAAAGGGGCTTATTTTCTGCCAAACTTCTTTAACCTTTAACGCAACACACACCAACGCTGAATACAGCAGGATAATTACCTCTTTTGACCGGCTGGTTATACTGTGTTTGACGCACCCCAGGATGCGGTTTGCCCTCTTGGCTGCCAGGTCACCCTGCTGGCTCCTGTTGAGCCTGCTGTTGACCAGCACTCCCAGTTCCCTTTCCGCCCAGCTGCTCTCCAGCCACTCCTCTCCCAGTTTATACTTGCCCCCAGCAGTGTCACACCATTGCTCTGCTCCTACCGACCTGCAAGCACCAAGTTGGCCACCTTCGCAGCTGGTGGGGTTATCCCTAAGGAATCCCTCAGCAAGAAAAACCCATCATGGTCATTTTCTGCAGGGCTTGGTGCCCAAATGACATCCCTGAAGAGCCACGCTTGCTGCCCACAGCCCAGCCCGAAGTTAAGGATACCATCGTCGGTTTATATTGTCGTTACAGGATGCGGCAATTGCTGGAGCTTCCTTCCCTGCTGACGGGGTCTAAGCCGGTGCCTAAGGCTGAGCAAACACAGCAACAGGTCACTGGTTGCAGTCCCTGATACTTTATTATACTCTCAGCCAAACCTTGCTATTGATAGCCCAAAGAGGTGTAGAAGGGACAAGAGGTGGGTTAATAAGCAGAGATACTTCATTCTAGCTCTTCTCATATTCGTGCACCAGCTGATCCTTCTCTAGAAGCCCCCGTTATCCGTTATAGTCTGGAAAACAAAAAAGAGGTGAATTCAGTAGCGAGTCAGAACAACACGTCTCCACCCCACGCAAGTGCTCTGAAGAAGGGCTTGTTCCCAGGTGGGCCAGGGCACTGCTCTAACAATCTGTTCCCACTCAGAAAGGTTTATGGACCGCAGTCGCCTCCCTCTTCCTTGCAGTGATTTAAAATATCTCTCCCCACCTTTCTTTCCAGCAGGCTCCACGGTTTACAACAGCATTTCAAGAAAACCATCCCCTGTGCCTGGGAAACAGCTGCTCCTTGTGCCAGACATTGTTTCTGGGAGCAAAGAGCTCGTTGCTCATTCCCAAATGTAAAGCTGAGAGTGCACAGCGCGGCACTGCAGGACTTGCACTTGTAGAGATGCTTTATGTTTGCTGCATTTCCCATTCACCGGCCAGCTAAATCCTTCAGTGGTTTCCTGCAGTAAGGTTTTGTCTGGGTGAATGGTGATGGTCATCTTCTGGACACAGAGCCCAGCTCCTGCCTGGCTTGAATTTTGTCCCTTGTCCTCAGCAGAGCATTTCAGCTCCAAGGCAGCAGCTCCTTCCTTACAACTGTTTGACTGCACCAAAAGTAGCACCAAATATCCTGATTTTTAGACCTCTCCAGATCTCCCAGTTCAACTCCTAATGGCTTAATAAATGAAAAGACTCTGATTCCTCTGGCACTCCCTCGCCTTCATGGGAGATGCATGAGGTTACCTCGCAGGCACTAAGCAACTTACTCTGCGGATCCAGTCCACGTAGGCTGACACACGTGTGAAGACTGTTGGCTTCTTGTAGGTGTTACAGTAAGGAACCAGCCCAAAACTGACAATCCCGTGGACTTGCCAGCTATTGTCTTTGTAGCAGCTGAGAGGGCCCCCAGAGTCCCCCTGGATCAGAAGAAGGAGAGGAACATATTAAGCCAAATTATCTCAGTAATTGAGGAATGACTGGATAGGATTGAGGAGCACTAGTTAGTTAATCACCGTCCTGAACATGAAAATAAAAGTTTGTGCTGCTTTCTTTGCAAAGGGCTGATTGCTCCCCAGCAGCATGGGAGCAGAGACTGCCCAGCACCTCCCAAGATGTTGCAAAGATCAGACCCACTATTTATTATCTCAGTCTACATGCACAGACACTCACACATACATACACATACACATCCCAGGAAGGGCTGAAACCCAAATTTACCACCACCATTGCAAAGATAGTGACTGCAAGCAAATGGTCCAGCGCATGTTGCATCACACATAATCCTTCCCAGCAAGGTCCACCTGCATCTCCGTTAAAAAATCAGTGCACTCTCCAGCTACAGGTAGAAGGGAAACGCTGCTGCCCTTGTTCTTTGCAAACAAGTATATTCAAAGGGCCCCGGGAAGTTAAGGTGGTGAAAAAGAAAGCAACTTGAGTTAAAATATATGAGAAGATAAAGGCTCTTGCTTGGCTCAAAACCCGATTTGTAACAAGGTTCTGCCATAATTAAAACACACCAAAAAATACACTAAATATCTATAGACCTATAATTATACTATAATTGTACTATGTATAATTCTACAACCTGTTTTATTTCTGTATGTTTCTCTATTATATCCATATATTTACATAATCAAATATGTTACGTATTTGTCCATTAATTTTTAAGGGCTCTGCCTGGTTTCTTTCACCAGAAGCCACCTCTGCAGTGAAGGGAATACAGGCAGAGGTAACAGGTATCCCCTGCCTTCACATGCCAAACCTCCTTGCCTTGATGCTGGGGCCACCTGGAGCCCCTGGGATAAAGGGAACCTCACAGCATCTTCATTTCCCACCTAACCCGGGCCAGGCGGTGCAGCTGGATATAGCCAAAACTTGCGGCAACCTCAGCTGTCCATGTAAGCAGAGCGGCTGGGGAGGAGAAGGGTGACAAGCAGGAGGGAGCATTGCCTGGCCCGGGGTGCAACGTGACAGCAACGTTGGAGGAGCGGTAAGATTTCCCTGCAGCTTCATCCTTGGGATGAGGGCAGAGGGGACTGCCAAAGTCTGAACCTCGTCTCCAGGATCTGGTCAATGGGACATGCTGCTGGAAGAAAGGGCAAATCTCCCCTCCAAAATCTGCGGGGAGAGATGCAGCCTGAGGATCTGGAGGTTTTCTCTCTGCTGGCTGCTCTGTGGGGAGATGGAGGAATGTGGAGCAGTCTGGTTTAGAAAATGTTCAGCAGAAAGCAGCAAAGGGGACAGGATTTGCAGGAGAGCTATTGCAGGTGGAGAAGTGGCACAAACAGGTCCCAGCTGAAGGAACGGTAAGGTCAGATAGGAAGGAAAGAGAAAGAGGGGAGCTTGAAAAAATCCTCTGATAATAACAGATCTTACACTGCATCCAGCCTTCACGCCATCTCCACCTGCACAGATCATAGTGGTTTTTACTTGAGATCCCCACCAGTCGTCCTGGGAGCAGATGGCGTGGTCGACCACCGGCAGCATCACCTCCTGCAGTGTATCCGTGCCGCTGCCACCCACTAGCAGAGAAAGGGTGAGATTTTGGTCCAGGAACTCCAGCGGTTGAGGAGAGAAGCCCGGACCCTGCCTCGTGCAGCCTTACCTGCACAGTGGTCCCACTTCTCCTTCCCCCTTACTTACCGCTAACGACCCCCCAGCCGGTAAGATAGCAGGGATAGTTATTGGGCAAAATTTCTCCTTCAGGTGGAAGCAGTGCCAGCTCAACGAACCCGTTGTCATAGGCAGGAGATTCGAGGCGCAGCAGGGCAATGTCGTAGCTGAAATGGGATACAGGTAAAAGACTCTTTACTGAAAATCCTGAAGTAGTCATAAACCAGACGTCCTCACTCACATTTTGTCACTTATACAGGTCTCTGGCCTCCGGCACAATGATAGACAAGCACCTTGCAAACATCATTAATTAATCTTTATAGTTATCACAAGTGACAGGAAAATATGAGCAATTAAGAGAGAAGGGGCCATGGTACACACTGATAAAGGGCTAACATGCCCCAAAAATCTCCTACTCCTTGGGAGGCGCCCAACTTCAGAGGGAATTTCAGTGGACCCTGGGTGGACAGGCATGCCTCCGAGGGGGGATTTAGGATAGTCCCTCGGCATTTCCTTGTTGGCTTCCCTTCATCAGATGCATCAGTGGTGTGACAGCTGGCAAGCTGCTGAATCTGCTGTACGTCCTGGATTTGTCTGTGAGGTCCATCTTTCACCGATCTTGGGCAAAACAGGGCTGAGGTCATCCATACAGACACCGTGTGACACCTCCAAGAGAGGAGGTCATTTGGGAAATCTCCATTGCATCATCTTCCAGTGCTTCCCAGACATCCAGTCTCACTGGGAACTGGACTGAATATCCACATAAACGACGGCAGGACAGGGCGCTAAGTGCCACTCAACCATCTGATGATATTCAAAATAATTACCCATTGGCGATGTTGTTGGGATTCCAGCCGCTATGAATGAAGGCACTATCCACACCAATATAGTACTCGGTGCCATCCACCTTCAAGAGATTGTGCTCACCCAGAGCCACTCGGTAGGTTGATCCTGGTGGCCTGAAAACGAATCACAGAATATGTGATGAATGTAAATGTAATGTAAAAACTACTCCCCACCTCTAGCTTTGCAGTGTAATTCCTGCACCACTGAGACTTTCCACCAATGTAATCATTTCTAAAGCACCTTCCACCGGAGGATTTTCAATGGACTGTAGCTAAATGGTCTTATGAATTCGGCAAATGCTGCCTGCAGTTTGCTGGCGAAGCAAGTGAAGGTGCAGCATCAGCTAAGAGTGCTGAGCTTGGCCTTGAACGAGAACGTTCATTTTGCATCTCTGCATCTGTCTGAAACAGAGTGTGAAGAATCAGCTTGTTACACTTTATTGTAAGTACATTCACTAAAGGCATGAGTAATTAAAGAGGAGTGTTTGCTTATTGGTGTCACGCTGTATTGTTTAGGCGGTGCATGTTAGACATGCTGCAGAGCAAATTGTACAACATGACCCGTGAGAAAACATGCCTTTTGTTCAATCCGTCCACCTCTGTGCAGGTTTCTCAGGATGCAAACCTATTCGAAATGCTCACATCCATGCAAATGCACCTCCTCTTATGCAAATCAGCAATCAGCTAGATTTCCACGCCCAGGAAGTCAGCAATTAATATGTAAAATCAAGGCTAAAGCAAACAGAGTTTTCCAGTTCCCTCGATTAAGTGTGCAGCGAGATGTCCAGCTGTGCAAGGAACGGCACCAGTGGGCAGCTCGGAGGATGAGAAGGGTCTGGCTCCCATCTGCAGCAAGAACCGGAGTTTTAGCACGTTTTATTCTACTCACATGCTGAGGCAATGGGCTGCAGTCATGACCCATTTGCCAGTGATAAGGGTTCCACCGCAAATGTGAGAGTAGTACCCCGGGTAGTCGGCATAGGCAACCTGGAGCGATACCTGGATCAAACGACAACATATTTTACACCCAAGCCATGCCGTGCCTCTGCAGAAATGGTGTGTGTGGCTTTGGGCAGTGGAAGGTGTCATTTTCTCACTGTTTTTTCAAGTAGAAGGCTTTTTTCAAGTATAAGACACCAGCATTACCTGCCACTTCCAGACGTGTGGTTCGGCCTCGTGGCCTCCAATTACTCGCCCTGTCAGCACATCCTCCTGAAGAGCATCCTTTAGGGGACTTCCAGAGATTGCCCCTAACGGCACAAAAAAAGGAGCGCAGTTTGTCATGTGGATTCCTAATGAGCATCAGTCGCTGGGTTACTGCCAGCGACAAACGTGTGCTGCGCAGGGCAGCCAGCTAAGCAAGTCTGAAGGGTCAAGTGATTGAGACTTGCACGTGGTGACGCTGCGATCGCTCTCCATCCTGGAGGCTGTCTTTAAAGCCTCCATGGTCGAAAAATACCATAAAGAGGCTTCAAGATGCAAAGCTCTCATAAAAATTGACTTGTTTCCCATACTCCCTACAACCCCACCCTAACTGCCAGGTGGTTGTGCACCAACCTAAATCCCCTTTCTTTTGGGGTGTAGGATTCCCCTCCCCTCCCCCAGAGAACTACCAGATCTTTCTCATGGAGATCTTGTTCCCGTAACAGAGAAAAACCCTTCCAGCCAGAATAATTGTGTCCACGTTAGGTTTTGCCCTAGCACAGTAACTGCAGAGAAAAAAATTAATATGCTCTAATCTGCACCACATAGAGGTTGAGAGGTTCACCCTTTCCCAGCTCAAATACTTCAGTTGCAACTTACCCAGGCAACTAAGAAGAACCAGAAACTGAAGCATCTTTAATGAAGTGGCAGCATTTTTCCCAAGAAAAATTCTTTTTATACTAAACTATCTGATAAGAAGCTATGTCTAAATTTGTGATTAATAAAATTTATCTATACTCATAACTCATTAAACTGATCAAAAATGCTGGAAAAAATGTGGGAAAAAAGGGGGACCAGTGAACTGTTCAAGCTAGAGCCCAAGGTTACACAAACACCTCCACACTGCATAGTTCCCACAGGGCCATGAAGCAGAAAAAAACCTGATAAATGTGGAGTGCTCTCAGATCAAGTCAAAAACAAAGCAGTGCAAACCCAGGCTCAAGAATCCAACACTTCAGTCTAGCAATTGTTGATGCACATGTTGTATTCCCTTGTAAGAAATATATCTGTCAGTCCAGCTGTCTGCTACTCCATGTAATGTGAACTGATCTTTGTCAACTAGATAAAAAGAGCAATAGCAGACAGGGAGAAGTGTAACCACTGAGGGTGGTTCAACCTTGGCTGGACATGTTAAAGCTGACCTTGGCTGGACATGCTGATGCTTTTTTTCTTTTTTTTTTTAGGATCCTTTTCTGCTCCCTCCTCCCTGCTGAATGAGTTTTCCTCTGCTTGCCTCAAACCGCTGGCTCTCAGTGGCAGGAGGGGAGGTAGGGAGCTGGGCTATGGCCAAGGGGGATGCTGCAGTGGGAGGGAACCTGGGCTATCTCTGAGGAATGGAAAAGGTCCCATAATCACAGAATGATTGATGTTGGAGATCTGGAGGTCACCTGGTCCAGCCCCACTGCTCAAGCAGAGCCACTGAGAGCTGGTTGCCCAAGACCATGTCTGGACAGCTGTTGAATATCTCCAAGGATGGAGACTCCGCAGCCTCCCTGGGCAACCTGTGCCGGTGCTCAGTCATCCTCACAGTAGAAAAGTGTTTCCTGATGTTCAGATGGACCCTCCTGTGTTTCAGTTTGTGCCCATTGCCTCTGGTCCTGTCACTGGGCACCACTGAAAGACCCTGGCTCCATCCTCTTTGTACCCTCCCTTCAGGTATTTATGCACATTGATGAGATCCTCCCGGAGCCTTCCCTTCTCCAGGCCGAACAGTCCCAGCTTGTTTTTCAATCAGACTTTGCTCATGGGAGAGCATGCTCCAGTCCCTTCATCGTCTTTGTGGCCCTTTGCTGGATCTCTCCAGTATGTTCATGTCTGTCTGGTACTGGGAAGCCCAGAACTGGACCCAGTACTCCAGATGTGGCCCCAGCAGTGCTGAGTAGAGGGGAATGATCTCCTCCCTCGACCTGCTGGCCATGCTTTGCCTTATGGAGCCCGGGGTACTATTCACCTTATTTGTCCCAAGGCAACATCGCTGGCTCATGTTTGACTTGGTGTCCACCAGGACCCCAGGTCCTTTTCTGCCAAGCTGCTGGAAAGCAGCTTGTGCCAGGCAGTGGGTAGAGGAGGCACCAGCTAATATTGCCAAGACCTGCATCCCATCATTGACAGTGGCCTCGACGTAGCACTTCAGAAGAAAATGTAATGGATAACTTTCTTCTAGGGGGAAGTATGTTTTGCTTTTTTATATCCCCATTAACTCCAATCCCCTAACCATTTCATACTTGTGGAGTATCATGAATTATATCCCTTTAATTGTTTAAGGCATCTATCCAGGAGCATAGCAGATGCATAAGTTCTTCAGTTAAATGTAAAGTACAGCGCTGTTATACGTGTCCAGTGGAGAAGACAACAAGAAATGCCTGTCGCTGGTGGAAGCTCAGAGACTTGTTTCCATGATGAGGGGAAATCCTCTTGGGACACACAGGCCATCAATGGGTGGGAAGTAAAACTCACCTTGAACTTGAACTGCAGCCAAAGATCAGTTGTGAAGCAAAAAACTAAGAGTTAAGGAAATGAACTGGAGAAGATAGCAAGGGTCACCCGTCCAGGTATGCTAACGGTATCCACCGCCCATAGAATGGATACAGTAGGACCAGGACCTTTTCCGTATCATCCCAACAGTCCTCTTTAACAAATCCTTTTTATTTTACTGGAAGCCATAAAAAGTTCAGTGTGATATTTCAGCACTGAGACCTTCTTTAAGTCATTGAACACTTTTTCCCCCTTACATCATAGATCATTTTTAGCTTCCAGTTAGTTTTGGCTAGGAGGTCAGAAAGTGGCCTCCTAGCCAAACAGTCTCTTCACTCACTTTCACTACATTCATCATCCTTGTTAGACCTGGCCAACTCACTCATTTTCTATTGCTAATTTATTTCTCCAAAGACTTTATGCGTTCCCTACATACAATTTTGTTGAAGAACATTGTTGTTTGTTTATTCTCCTTTTGGACATCATGCCATTTAGCTTGAGTAATTGTTTGTCCATAATCTGTCATCTACAGCAATGTGCCTGGTATCACACTCGTTTTGCAGCTGAGTGGCTTTGATGTTGGGCTGTGTTGTAACACCCAAAGGAGAAATAAATTACACCGAGGGTGATGAATTACAGCTGTTTTCAGAATTTCTCCACTTCAGGCATTGTTTTAGCATAGAGCTCTTGAGGGACTGTCTGTGTTTTGCTCTGAGCTCTACATATATGGTTTGTGGAAGAGTTGAACCTACGGGACGTATGTGCATGGAGAGAGGGGAGTTCAAGCATTGGGACTGGGAAACTGTTCCATGTACAAGCACTTAGCAGGGTGAAAAAACTTGAATTTCTGAGTTAGGACTTTTAACTGTAAGGGAAGGAAATGAAGAAACATAGACATTGGCGTTAATGGCAATGAGAAGGCTGATTAGTTTTTGGTATCGCGGCATTACCATGAAGCTCCAATTGTGAAGCTTGGCTTGAGATGCTGAAGTCTACAGCTGCCATCCAAAACACAACACCTTACCTACTGCTAAATCTCAGAGGCCCACAACCCTCCAGGGTCTATGAAATTTGTTTCAGAACATAAACAGTCCTGGAATCAGAGTCCAGGACTCTTCCTCTTTGAAGAACCATCTCAAGCCAGAGCCATCTCGGGGTTTCTTACAAGTGTAGGCAAAAATGAATTTCTATGCTCCAAGTCTTTACCAGTAAACAAAATGGGACATCTTTCACACCACAAAGCCAACTCAAGAGGCCCTGTTTGTGTCCATATGGCAAAACTTTTATATACTCTAAAACAGAGAGGTCTCATCCATGCTGCCTATGGAGCATGGTCTCTCGTCCATACTAACTTTCCAAACCGTGCATAAAAGCTGCTATGGAGAGTATGGGCTGGTGCAAACCAGTGTTATACTGGACTATGCTAACATTTAACCGTACAGAAAAAGCAGGACAATGTCTGCGTTGGTGCTCTAGCACTGTTTAGTTAATTGGTGCTCTAGTATTGTTCAGTTAATTAATGATCTAGCACTGTTTAGTTAATTAGTATACAGCCTTTTTGTCTTTGTTCTCAGAGCATCAGAATTAAATATTTTGATGACAGCAGCATTTTCTGGGTGAGTAGATTATTTTAGGAGTGATGGGAAGGATAAGAGAGGTTGTGAGGTATAGGATGGTTCGTGGGGAAAGATTCCAGGACTGTACAAGCAAATAAGGAGATTTGGGTGGACTTGATGAGATCCATTGGGAGCTACTGAGCACAAAGATAGGACATAGTCATCTTTCGGGGAGGCCCTAAAGCACAAACTGACTTCCAGACATCGGGAGGGTTTACTGTGTATGTTTACTCTATGTGCAGCTTTATGTCTGCTCTGCCTTTACACGCCTTTCCTAAGCATCTGCTATTGGCCACTGTGACTAGGCTATTGGCTAGATGGATCTTTCGCATGACACAATTCAGCCCCACATATATCTTTATTTACTGACTATGTCTCTAGAAATGAAAGCCTCAGTTTTATTTTTGCAGTGCAGATGCCAAGGTTCCCTTTCTTCTGCATAGCAGCAATTCGACATAATATCTCTATTCAGGATAGCATTAAGCACATTGTTAAGTACGTGCTAATGTAAAGCACATGCTCCTCTTCTCAACAGAGATGGTTTTAAATGTATTAAGTAGGACTAGAGAAAGTTCCTTCCAATGCACACAGAGTATTTAATTTTTCATTATTTTTTCTCTATATTCCTTCTCTTTCATACCTGAGTTTGAGTAGATCGACACACCAATAAACCCATAAATATTCCTAGCTTATCATCATTTGGCAACAAGTTAAGACAACATGAGCGGAAATCCTTCTGTTATATAAGTAAAAAAGTCTAAGGATACACTATCCTGAAAACACTGACAAAACCTTGATCTAATGTACAGTTCTTAATAAATACACTACAGTGGCCTTAATCATCAATAAATGAGGATAAAGGGACAAATTACTTCACTCTTCCCTCCTCTTTTTATTGCTACAGGATGAAACCTTTATTTCAGTTTGAGCACTATCGAGCTGTAAAAAAGTAAGCACAATATGAAATGGTTAATTTGTCAGACCACACCATTTATCTCTGTATCTGGAAGCATATCTTTGAAGGTTCATCTAAAATATATCTGACTCAAAAGAAATTCTTAGGAAGAAAGGAACATAAAATGTATGTGAGAAAACATCACATTTCAACACTGGAAATGTAAAATGACATGAGGTAATGCCTGTATATTCACTTTAATGGTAAAAAAGTTTATTAAATTTAAGGTTGGTCTCATAAAATACACACACTTAACCCATATTTACTGATGTTTCACATAATGATGTTTAATGGAAAGGGCAAGTGACTGAGTAACTCTAGGGTTAGTATACACTGCAATGTGCACATACAGGAAAAATGCTACCTGATAAATTTATTAGGCAGCTGAGGTGCAGGCAAGTTATAATGCACACATAAACTCTACTCTGAACGTGACTTTTAAAGAAGTTTGATATACAGACTGTTGAAGGTACGTGGAATGTGAAAGCATCTGCTTCATCGAGGACCTTTTTAGTTCAGAGAGGATAACAAGTAAAAAGGGAAGCGATAAACAAAACACAGAGACACAAACCTGGTAGACAAGGGATAACTAAGATGATGATGAAGGCCAAAAGTCTCCAGACCGTAACTGATGGGCCATTAAGGAACTACAGGCTGAGCTTTGGAGAGAGCTAACCTGGACGGTGCTACCGATAAGAAGGGAAAAAGAAGATGATCTTGAGGATTTGGGGTATTCAAGGGGGCTGTGCAGGACAAGCAAGCTGGACTAGCTGGCAAGTAGGAGATGATACAGCAGGTACGAGGGCCCAGTGTTCCCACTGAGGGCACACCAGACTGGGCTCCAGCAGCTGGGCAGGAGAAATCCTGGGTCCTGGAGGCTGCTGGAGATGGCAGGTCTTATAACGTTCTTAACACAGACTACTGCATATGACGGTCTCACTGGTTTTATTTAAAACCTTTCTGCACCATCCCGGCAGGTAAAGGATGTTTAAAATTGACAAATCCAATTTACTGCCACTTTAGGTTTCTTTCAGTCTGAGCAGATAATATAACTGGCTGCAAAAGAGAGGGTCTGATATTCGCTGTCTTTAAAAATGAATCATCTTTATAATACAGCCATGATAAATGCAATGTCCCCTGTTTGTGAACCTAAAGCTCTCCCTTGCTGAACACACACACACACTTTAGTGTTCATGTCTGAGTCATCTTATTCTTTTCTTAAACAGTTATCTTCCCATGTGATTCTTCAAAAAATGAAAACTTTAATTTTATGTTAATTAAAAAGTCTAAAATATGTATTTACTCAACTTTTTTTTTTTCCTAGTGCTTACTGACATCTCTAATAGCTAAATATTTTGTATTAAGATCTTATTTTTAGGATTTGATTGCTGCTTGTGCCTTTTCTAAAATCTTCTTGAATCTCTGGATAACTTGGAGAGAGTGTCAAAACCTAGTTAAAAAAAAAGACGGTTAATAATAAATGAAAAACTATTTTTCTTATGAAGCAATTCAAAGTCTTTTGAATGGCTTACATCATGACAAAATTCTATCTCCTCCACACATCTCTTATCTTTTAGGTAACTGAAAGCAAGTTTGAAACCTTCAAGAGATGCAGAAAAAATAGTTGTTTACCACCTGTAGAGCTTCTTGTGTTCAATCTGAGTTTAAAACAGCATTTCAGAGCTGATACCACAACAGATTCAGAGTTAAAACAGGATAGCCCAGAAAACATTAAGATAATGAACATGTGACCTGTGGTACAATTTTTTTCTGTCTGGATATTTTAATTGGATTAATGTGTACATTGTGTTAGGGAACCCCCAAAAAACAGATCTCCCAGGAAAATGTTTTGCTAGGTAATAAGGTCTTATGCATCTTGGATCCTTACCCGGTTTGCAAGTGAAGTGCCGAACACTTGGTGGGCTCACACTCCCCAGGGCTGGGGAAGGAGGACTAACACGCTGGCAGCCGCTGCACTCATGGGAGAGGAGCCCGTCATGTCACCGTGCTTTTCAGAGCCCAGATGCTGGCACAGGTCCTGAGTGCACGGTCCTGGGCACATGGTACTGCTTCAGTACATGTTTTATTTGGAGAGTAAACCAGTACATAAGGATCAATGAACTGGGAGATGAGTGACAACAACTAACACCCCAGTTTTTTCTCACTCTTCAGCATCTGACAACGTCCAGTTTACTTTTGCTAATTGTTTTGGTTGAATTTTGGCCTTGGCAGTCTGTTTTAAATATCACATGGGCTTGGGTCATTGTCAAAATAATTTGAATGCTTTCCTTCTAAGAAAATGTAAATTACATGCATTACAGCAGTCTCCCTTCATATGTTAGTGATCGTGTCGTATCTTGCACTGTCGTATTACAAAAAGCTAATGCAAAACCAAACAGGTTGTTAACAGATTGTGAAATAAACCTCAGTAATGCCATTTATAGTAAACACCCAATGTAGCATTAAAAAAACCCTGAACATATACCTCCACTTTTAACTTTTCTTGCACCTGTATTCCTACGGACTGGTTCCTAGGATCTCATAATATAGAGGAATTTATACATGAAATCTTTATATTAGGGTAACATATTATTGACAAACTAGATGGAATATATGAACCAAAAGTTCTTATAATTAAAACACCTGTAAAAGCTTTTCAGCTTGTCTGAACATTGAGCACAGAAGATACAGAAGGAAAACCATCTCCTATGTTACAGGCAAAGATAAAATTTCCAGGAATAACCTTTTACAGCTGGGTGCTGTCAATGTGACAACATGTTTCCTCAGTGCAGTATGAAGAATTTGGATGATTCAACTCCTAATTATTCAAAACACTGCTAATCAAATCAAGGTCAAAGGGCTCCTTTAAGTAGCAAAACATGTTATCCGCTTTAATATGTTTTATGATTGATGATTAGTTCTGAGCAGTCATATAGCTCTATTAAAATCATTAAGTATACATATTTGTGCAGGGGAAGCAAGTAATTAAATATTTTGCTGGATCAGGACCAAAGTGTTCAGCTAGTTGTAGTGTCACAGTGCTATTTCCCAATATTGATTTGATTATATTGAAAATCTTGGGGAAGGAGCAAAATATCAATAATTCAAATTATTTATGCACAACACAGAACTGAAAGAGTAAGTCTTGAGAAATAATGTCCTACTTATTTACTTTTAACAGCATAGTAGCTTGATCTTGCCTCCAAATTCTGCAGAACATTCAGTAAATAATTCAATCTCGTTTCAGTTTTTTTAAGTAACTGTTGTGCGAGAAAGCAGTTTACTGAAAGCCACAGTTTTCATAACTCTTAAGAGTATATGGGTGTGATTTTCTACAAGCAAACTGTATGCTTTAGAAAAACTAGTCTATGAAGCTTTATAAATAGTGGTATTCCTAACTCCACGGAAATCAATGGAAAAGTTTAGTATTAATGACATCAGAATCTCACCCAGTGTGTTTACTGGAAAAGTTTGCTTTGACCTTAAGTAAAGAGGAAAAAGTACAAGATAAATAGCCTACATTCTGTCTCTTCTAGTCCTTACTCAACATGAAAAAAGTAGTAAACACATTCATATAGAAGTATTCTAATACGCTTATTAATTCAATTCCAAAGCTTTTAGTTTAAAGTTAAGAAGAAAATGCTATTCATTGTCGAGAAAAAACAGGTTAAAAAGCAAAGCAGGAGTCTATTAGCAATTTCTAATAGAAAGGAATGTGTATGAAAATATCTAAAGAATTTTTTACCTATTTTTTTGCCATTTCTACAAGTACGCTGAGAGCTTTTTCTACATTGCGTATGTCTGTAGTAGCCATTAAACTATTTCTAGAACATCTTTAGCTGATTTGGGCCCTCTTGCAAACAAGGACAAAACTCCTTTAATAATTTTTCTGCTGTTCTTACACCCTGTTGTGCCGCTTCCTTCTTCTTATCTAAATTACTGTAACAGTAAATTCTATATGGTATTTCCTAGTTTCTTAAATAGTGACTAATATAAAGCAATAGGCATCGTTGTCTATAAATTCTAACTACCCCATATGTAAACAGAGTGGTTATGCATTTGTTTTTCTAAATATCTCATAAAACACTGTTTCCCAGACTAGAAATTAATCACCTTAAACTGCTACTGTTTGCATACCTGTTCTATAGCTAATTTCACCCTACTCCAGGTCTTGCAAGCATGGAAGTTTTCAGAAGTGCTACATTTTCCTTTATTTTTTAAATGAAAAGATGTTAAAAAAAGAATGGTTAGATACTAATACTCTGTACCTATTTCTAAGCGTGTTGTTAACATGTACATTCCTGCTTTTCCTGTATGTATGCCTTCATGCACTCAAGACTGACAAATCTTTATCTCAGTAGTATGCACAGGGGAACCTATAAGGCACCCTCCTCTATTTCCCCTCCTTTCTTCTTTCTCATGTCATTCATGTTGGTGTAAAAAGAAAGGCACACATCCTACAATATCTGTTTCTCTCAACATCAGAATTTCTGGAAAAATATTTATGGCCTCAAAGCAAGACATGCAGGAATACAAAAACATATCTCAAAGAATATAATTTCAGCCAATTTCAGGAAACTCAACATAAAGAGCAGAAAAAGGCCGAGTGCCTCCACTTGTTGACGTCGAGGTGGTGGCTAAGTATTCACAACTGGTTGGAGGAGATGCCCGTCTAGTTTAGCTGCAGGTAACCATCTTTGCAGTGCCTGGTATTTCAGTCAAACCGACAAAAGCATCTGATATGACAGCAGCTGAAGAACATGTGTACTTGGATGCACAGCGAAGCAATTTGTGGCTGAGGATCAGAATTTCTCTTGCTGAGAAGTTGCAGGTGTGCTCTCATCCAGAAGGACAACCAACACCAGCACCATTAAACAGGGACGGCAGAGCCTGGGATGGCAAGTCTGGCCTGAAACAAGTACAAGAACATCTGGAAGGAAGGGCAGGGCTCTTGGGCTCATTGGATACCCTCAAACCAGAAGATCCTTGGCCAGCCTAGGATCAGCTGAAGCTCTACTGGCAAAGCCCTCTTGGCAAGGGTTCTGAGTGCACCAGCAGGTGCTGCAACCCTGGGGGTGTTCAGCTGCCTGTGTTCAGGGTCAGCTCTGATAGAGTGGAGCTGTGGCCTTGGGTCAGACTTCTGTGGAAACTTGCTACTTTGTGAGAAAATGCTAAATGAGAAAAAAAAAACAACTGAGAAGCCTCATCTGGGGCAGTACCCATTGGGACTGCTGCTCAGGCCCTTGCTCTTGGTCCTTGCTTGAGCTACGTTGCTTAGGATACAATTCCCCATCCCTTCTTCCCCCACTCCCCATTTCATGGTCATCAGCTTTAAATTAGCACTTCCACTAGTATGTTTGAAGCTCTTGGAAAGTAAGTCACTTACCGATAAACTTGATACTAAGTGCTTGCTGGTAAAGAAGATGGGAACCTTGCAGTGCCTTATTTATTGGTATTATAGCAGTGATATTACCTGTTACTATGTGATTGATGGATCTTCTTCATGTAGGGCTTTGGGATATTCCCAAGCATGACAAACTTTGAGGTTTCAGATCACTGGCATGAACCTTCCAACCAGGCAAGGAGGCAACCGTGACTATTAACTAGGGTAGCAAAGATAATTTAAAAGGCATTCTGATACATCCCTTCTCCATGCTTGCCATTGATAAAGAAAACCCTGGACTTTCTATAGAAGTGACATATTCATGCTGATAAACTGATGAAGTGATCAGGAGAGTTGGTACACTGACCAACTCCATGCTCTGTATCTTCAATATCACCAAGCCCAAGTCAAAGCCAGAACTCCAGAGGTTTAGTTGGCTCAAAGGGAACTTTTCTACATTTAATCTTCAGACCCAGAGCTCCTTCTATGCCAAGAACTAAACTGCACCAGAGCTAAGGGCTTGGCATTTCCTTCTGCTGCCTATATTGTGAAACTGTTTGCACAATTCCTAGTGTGGTTTCGCCCCATGTCAGCCACCAGAGTCTCAGACAATACTTGGTCACATTTTAGTGCATAATATGGGCCAGGAATTATTCCAATAGGCAATTAGGTTGCACACACTCTGGTTTAAAGATGAAAGAGTTTAATCACATGGACGTGAGACATGTCTTGCCAGTTGGATTCAGGAATAAAGAATGGGTACCACCCATTTGATTTACTAATAGAATGATTTTTTCTGTCATCTGAAACTCTGTCCAGATGCCTCCTTTGTAAGCCCACTGCTGACGCAAAGTGAAGCAATTAATCTTTTCACCCTCAAGTATGTGACAAGCAATATCACCTTTTTGAAAAGTCTGGACGCAGCAAAGCGATTGGGCAACAGAGCTCTCTACTGGACGTGGTTCTGACCCATGGTAAACAAACATAATTCAACCTGACTGACGACGAGGAGATAGTAAACCTGTCTTCCTAATGGGGATTACCAATGACAATCTTTAATAACAGTTTCTGAATTACTGTGTTCAAGTTCCTTAAATCCTCAGTGGTTCCCCAGCCTCCTCTATTCTTTAATATTAGCAAATAACTATTAGGAAGCTTGCTCTTGAACTATTTTTAGATGGGTTTTGACATTTCCAGGTAAGATGTTCACCTGCAGCAGAAGCGGGTTCTAATTGGAATCTCCTTCCTGCCCTAAGAAATTCAAGGAAAAGGACTGCAGGAGAAGAGAGGCTCGAACTGAATTGTGCAACTTCAGGATATGATGCTAAAGACCTAATTGCTGTACTTGACAATTAAATGAAAATGCACAGGAAAACCTCAAGACAACAGCCAACCTACCTTACAGACTTTTCTACAAATAGCAGTCTTGGATTTGATCGAGACAAAGCATTGCTCAGGCAGGTAGTCTTAACCCAAACAATGGAAAAAATGGCTAAGTTCACCAGAGCAGAAAAATCATTTCCACAAGTTATAAATAGTCTGTAGAAAAGTTGTGGTCATGTGGCACATGAAGAGCCAAAGTCCAAGAGGATTTAGACAAACCTGAAGCATATTGTTGATAGCTCTCTGGCCCCAGTCACTGCCCTTTCTAGCTTTGTTAAATTATCTCAGAGCTTGATTAGATTGTCCCTTGTGCCTGTTTGAATAGCATAGAGGGCGATCAATCTTCTCAATATGAAGTTTCCATATTTACCTATATAAAGCACCTTGAAAATGAAAAGACTTTTTAGAAAAGAGAATTTTTAAAAATTTCCAGTAAGCATACATCTGTATACACTTATAAACAATAAGTGTATGAATTTCTTCAGATAGATGTTTAACTTATTTTACAATATATTGATGCATGTTTTCTCATACATATGCCGTCCTTTCATTTATAGCTTCACAGTTCTTAACAGTTTGACAGATCCTGTGTTTGCCAGTTCTGATGCACAGATTAGTGCAAAATCAACCATTTGAAAAAGAAACAAATCAGGCACCAACCATGTAAACTCTGCCAAGGAAGGAGGAAGTTAGCCCTGCAGAAGAATGAGTTTGTTTACTTTTCCCCAAGTACCACAACTCTTGCATTGAATCACGGCTGCTTAAGTATGTACTTTCTGCTTATATGCTTAGACAAAGAGTGCTTCTGCAATTAACGAAGTACTTTTATTTAGGTACTGAATGAATTTAACCTCTGTCAATGGTTTGTGTTGCTGGAAACGTGCCGATTCCAATCTCTCTCTGGGACACAGATGCCTACATTTCTCCAAACCTCTACCTTAAACGTCAAAGCTGATGCTCTCACTCTCACCCTGAAATCCTAGCAAAACCACAAGCTCTACTAAATGCACAGTGCTCCCTTTGTGAAACAGTGAGCAAGAGTATAGACGGGGCATGCCAGATGCTAACTATGTTGTTTAACACAATTCACAAAGATACAGCTGTACTATGGTGATGATGACAAATAAAATAGTGAAGAGCAATATTGCTAAAGAACAGCATTTCCATTAACGACTGCGGTCTGGAAGGAACACCTTTGAGCAACTGGCAAGGATAATTTATTAGAGTAGCATACCACATTAGGGTATTGGCTCATGCGCTCTCCAGTTACGCATACTTACATAGCTCAGAATGGATGATCGGGCAAGCTCCATCAGCTGTGCCAAGGGTAATGTTACATATACGGCTGAGCTGCTCGAACAGCTTGTTGCTACAAAAAAAAGTGACTTGTTATCACTCTATTCCTGGCAACAAGGTCCTCGCTTGCCTTGAGCTTTGGAACTTTTCCTCTCATATTTGATTCACTAACCCAGGGAAAATAAATTCATATTTTTGCTGGCTATTTCTCTGTCATTTTAGAAAGCTGAATCAGGCAGGTACAGAATTGGATGGTTTTCAGAGCCTGTGCAAAGAAGCGGGTAAGACTGTGTGGCAAGAAGCAAGGCAGAAGGAAGAGCAGGACCTTCCCATTTCAGCACAGCAAGTTCTTAAGGGGTTTGTATTTGTATCATGTAGACATCAATGTTCAGAAGTAAAAAAATTCCACATCTATGTAATGAACATTTTATTAAGCTTTTCATTCAGTGCTACAAAGACAGTCCAGTGCAGGCTGAAAGATGTGTGCCATCTACTCTCTATTGCATCTTCACATATTTAACACATCCCAGTTGCTTACGCTTGTA
Source organism: Aquila chrysaetos chrysaetos (assembly GCF_900496995.4). Lineage (NCBI taxonomy): Eukaryota > Metazoa > Chordata > Aves > Accipitriformes > Accipitridae > Aquila > Aquila chrysaetos. The sequence continues at coordinate 73,045,042 of NC_044006.1, read as the reverse complement.
GAGACCTACTCTGGGCAATCAAGTCAGAAACAAATGACTAAAAATATAAATTAAAGAAATTCCAGTTATAAACAACTTGGGCTTGTGTATCCTGAATTATGCAGTAAAAGGAAAAGAAAACTTCTCACTATCATATTGATTATATAGTCCAAATTAGTTTCATTTAATTGTATTTTGATATATCATATACAGATACATATTAGATGTGACACCCTATAATTATAATCTCTCATTTTAAAGCCAAATGCCAAAAAGACCTAAAGCCAAAAAGTAGACTAAGAACTACTTGGACTTATATATGCAACTGAAAAATGGGTAAAACCCTACATTTGTAGAATATAGACGTCATGTGTATAACATAAATGTATAGAAAATGTTTTGAGATCCCCAAAATAAACGGGTGCCTTTTACAGTATGTTACAGGACTTATTTGAATTGTCTTACTGACTACATTGTAGAATAACATCTTGGGCAGCATCCTGGCTCACTGAAATAATTTAAGCCAGGATTTGTCTCCTAATGGTTGCAGATGGAGGACTATTTACAGTCCAAGTTCTTGTGTTAAGTATCTGCAGTTGATATATTCAACATACTTCTCTTCTATTTGGAGTACCTTATTCACTACACATATAGCTTTCCCCATCTTCATGCTCCCGTACTTTCCAAAAGAAGTCTTGAGCTATTAAGAAGTTTGTATTTTTACCAGCTCTAACTTATAAGGAAATCTGGAAACACTGGTTTCATTTCTGTGCACGTGAAGAAATAACATTTAACAAACTGAGCCTTAAAGCAGTCACATAAACTGCACAGAGGTTCTGCAGCACTGCTCTGAAAATCCAAAATCCACAAATATTCCTTTGCATGCCTTACCAGCAGTAGAGTCCTTTGCAGTAGTTATATGCAGGTTCCCAAAATAATTATGTTTCTTCACCATTTCAAAGAAAAATGCAGTTCTATCAAGGTTGCCACTTCTCAGAAAACCAACTAATCTTTCCAGGGCTGAAAAGTTACCTAAAAATTACAAAGCAATAAAGTACATTTTATCTCTACCTTACAATAACTCAGATGCTTTCAAATCTGGCAAAATTTAAATATTGACTTAAATCATGCAGAATTTTTTGTTTTGTTTTGGGGGCTGTAATTAATAAGATACAGCAATATAGCTTATCTCTTGGGAAGAAGGTAAGATTTTTAAAAGAAATAATGGCACAGCCACAGAGCCAAAAAGAATGCAGATGCTGCTAACATTTCCAGCTTCCTGAAGTAGAAAGCTCTTCCAGAAAACTTCAGATCTATTCATATTCTATATGTGACACTACAGAAAGTCCTGAGAAATCGTGGATTTTAGTCAGAGGGGGAAAATTTTGTAGGTGAAATTAAGAAAACAGAGTTTTCACATTTTCATAAGTTAGTTTTTTAAAACTTAGAGCGGAAATCTGAACACACACACACACACACACACACACACACACACACACACACACACACACACACACACACACACACACACACACACACACACACACACACACACACACACAATCTTCAAGCTTATTTAATGTTATACACCTGGTCATTTTTCCACAATATTCTGGTGAAAGTTTATTGCTTGTTCATGCTTCTGTTTCCTGAACATGAGATCTACTATTACCTAGAAGATAAAAACTTGTAAAAATAAAAGGACATGCAGAAATAAAAAGCCCTACATATGAACAGGTGTCCTGGTTTCAGCTGGGATAGAGTTAATTGTCTTCCTAGCAGCTGGTACAGTGCTGTGTTCTTGAGTTGGGTATGAGAAGAATGTTGATAACACACTGATGTTTTCAGTTGTTACTAAGTAATGTTTAGTCTAAAGTCAAGGATTTTTCAGCTTCTCATGCCCAGCCAGCGAGAAGGCTGGAGGGGCACAAGATGTTGGGAGGGGACACAGCCAGGACAGCTGACCCAAACTGGCCAAAGGGGTATTCCAGAGCATGTGACATCATGCCCAGTATATAAACTGGGGGGAGTTGGCCTGGGGAGTGGCGGATCGCTGCTCAGGAACTAACTGGGCATCGATGGGCGAGTGGTGAGCAATTGCATTGTGCATCACTTGCATATTCTAATCCTTTTATTATTACTGTTGTCATTTTATTAGTGTTACAGTTATCATTATTAGTTTCTTCTTTGCCGGTCTATTAAATTGTTCTTATCTCAACCCATGAGTTTTACTTTTTTTTTTCCGATTTTCTCCCCCGTCCCAGTGGGTGGGGGGGAAGTGAGTGAGCGGCTACGTGGTGCCTAGTTGCTGGCTGGGGTTAAACCACGACAACAGGCATTAAACAATATTTTGAATTTAGTTCTTTTAAATGTTATCAGAATACATAAAAAAAGATCTAATAATTACCATACCAAAAAGCATGTGGGACATTTCCACTTTTTAGGAAGAGAGAGGTCCCAACCCATCGTTAGGTGTCACACCATAATGGATGGATCAATGTCACCACTTTGGCATACCATTACCCACAGAAAGCAAATATTTCTTCTATTTTCATACATGTGTATAGACTGAATATTTTTTTCTGCCCTACAAAGACTATATTTGGGGGATACAGATCTCTGATTTTCATCATTCCATTACTTCACTCCTTTTCTATGACTGTTACTGGAAAAAATTTAGTGATGTCAATCTATCATGCCAGCAATTTCATTATTAGTGCTTCCATGTAAAAATAGTGTGCTGGTGTGTAGACTGGGAAAACAGTTATTGGATCTTGACGATCAATCATCCAAATTAAAATAAGCCAACTTCAGTATTATCTGAGAAAATAAGAAGTAATTAAAAATGAAGTATTTAGATAATTATTTTAATAAGTATCAAGATCCTATTATTTTCTCTCTACTGAGTTCTATCATAGAAGACAGAAACAAAGTAGATCAATTTTTGCAATGCAGTTTTAATCTACTTTTATAATTAAATCAAAGATAGATTTCCCCATTAGCACAACTATTGCAGTACCCAAGTAATTATGAATAATCAGCAAAGGATATTCTTTACTGATTTTTCTTGTGCATCGTCATTAATTATCTGAAATGACAGGGCTAATGTTATTTCTATTATGAATAAACAAATAGAGGAAACATGGAGGAAGTCAAATAGAAATAATAATAAGATGGCCACTCTTTGAAAATCAGTGTAATCCTGGAAGATGTTAATAGTAGTTCTATTTAAATGAAGCTGCATGTGCTTGCTAGACACTAAAGCTTGTAATATGTAGCATATCATTAGTTCTCAGTAAAGGCGTAGACGGAATTCATATCTAATTCAATGCTATTTTCTGCCAGCTAATGGCCCTGAGAATCAAGCATTCACAAATGTAAATGGGAGTTTTTCCAAACCAATACTTTATGGGCTTTAAGAACTACCTTTTACTGCGAGTAGAAAACCATACCTGAGCAATTTTCTTTGTTGTAAGTGTGACCTGATTTTTACATTTGTAATATGATACTGTCTTCTGATGATTTACTATATTACACATGAATTTTAAAATATTTTTTTATTTGATACATTTTATTGAATGGATAAATAAGTACAAAAATGGCTAACATGGCTGTATTTCCTTTTCATGTTTGTGTTCCTTTTTGCCTCTTATTCCATTCAAATGTCAGAAATGTGATTTAAGATTCACCCATGGTAATTGTATGGTTTTGAAAAATCAGTATTTCCTTTTCTATATTTTTGAGGACATGACACTGACAGAACAATTTCTCTCACTTACCTTGTGTATAGATACTATGAATGAGATGTTGATTGAGATTTTAAAAAAATACTTTCTTTACTATCTGTTGGATTATATGTTAATGCATTTTTATAGCTTTCAGTAGCTTGTACATAGTTCTTCTGATTCAGATAGTGCTTGACATTAATCAGTGCTGCCAGCTTCTTCTGAGAAGAAGTTGATCCTGGCTGCTTTGAAGGGACACGTTTCAGTGTTCTCTGTTGTATTTCAAAAGCCTCTAGCAATGATGAACAGTCTAAGAGAGACTCGTGAAAATGAAATAACTATTGCAAAAATTTCTGACAGTTTTTCAGAGCAGTTTCTTTCATGTCTGTGTGTTGTTTGGGCATTCACCTGAGGAGTGGACACCTGCCTTTAAACTGCCTTTTCTCAGTCCGAAACAGAGAACTCAATTCAACTCTCCTACCACCAGATTTGTGTCCTAAAAGCCAGACTGGTATTAAAAGATAAATCTCTTTCAGTCACTGCCCACTGAAGCTCTTCCATTTCGCATAAATAACATATTAACTAAACTTGTGCAACCTGACCTGTGCCTGTGGGGAAGGCATGGCCATTGTTCTATAATGTCAATATTTTTTTCTTCCAAGCATGTTTCATGCAGAATTGTGGATGACTGAGAATACAGTTAAATAACTAACCAGCCATTGAAATATCATGCCTTTTCCAGGTGGTTAGATGGTTCTTTCCATCTCCTGGCTTGACCCTTTCCTCTCGTAAGTTCACTTCAATGAACTCTTTTCTTAAAATGCTTAACTCTTCCAATGCAGCATATGGGGAGACTCATGGGGGTAAATGCAGCTATGAATTCCACCATTGCAGTGACTACAATCTGATTTTAGCACTGCTTTTTATCAAGGGATAATTCTCAATATATAAAATTTACCCATTTTCAGTAAGTCACAGCAAAGTCAGTATGGACTTCAAACGGTGGCTGGAATGGTGCTGTCTCTGCAGGCAGGTGAACTGTTTTAAAAGAACTATGTTTACATTGAAATTCCCGCTCTATCTGTGATGGATTCACAAATGTATTTCTAACACAAAATCAGTTTCTCCCTCACAGAAACACACACAGGTATACCTGGCTCCTACACCGCTTACCCTATTCACGGACTAATCTGGCTTAATCTTTGTCACACACTGACAGACGCACCCTCACTCGCTCCAGTTGCTGACACCACACACACACAAGCCCCTATGACCCATGGTCCCCATCCCAGTTGCTGGCACTTAGACCCCCATATCACAGAGAGCACCTCATCCAGAAGAATCATTAGAAACTGAGTTTAATGAGACTGTGCTGATGAGACACAGGGCATGGCTAGACGAGCGTACTGATCAGCAGCCTGTTTACAGGTGACCAACTCCTTTTATTGCCTTATACCTCTACTTTCCCATGCTTGTTCCTCCCCTAACCACCTTGATCCCTCCCTTTCTCCACCATATGGTTCCTCTGCTTAACATCTCACGGTAAGTCTTGCAAAATCCCCAAATGCTCTCCCCCTGCACCCCATTGCATGTCCCATATCCCCCAGGAAGTAGTCCCCCTTGGTCCAAAGATACTCTGGAGAACCTTCCCTGCTGACCCTTGATGATGGGCTTCACCCCCAGCCCGGGGGGCAAACGGCTGCCCTGTGACAGCCCCAGGAGGAGCCAGGGCAGGGTGTCTGCTTCTGAGAGTGCATTATTGGGGTTCCCCTGCCATATCATATAAGCAAAGCTAACTGAATAGCATATGGAACACATCTGGACATGACATCAAAAACTGTCAGGCATGATAACTGTGAGAAGCTGACAAAAGTTACAGATAATGCCATGAGGGATGGCTGGATTTTGCAGGTGGTTCATAGGGAGTTACACGAGAAATGGCTGGCCCTCACAGATAACTGGAGGGGAGCACTCAGGACCTTTTTGTGGAGCAGAATCTTGCAAGGCCAACAGCACCAAGTTAAGTGTATCAGTGATTCCATGTAAGGCCTAGGTAATGGCATCAGAAATACCAAATAAGGTTATGGATATAGCAAAACTGGGACCAATGGGGAAAAAGTAATGAGATGAGACTGGGTTAAAGAAAGGGAGGTACAAAGGTGGCAAAAAAGTAGGGTCAAGAAACAGGAAAAGGGTAACAACGTATGGAAATCATGCCACCAGTGCTGTTTGGAAGTACCCATTGAGCAGCCCTGGGCTTGTTTATTGCAGCTGGAGCAGGACAGCAAATGAAATCCATTTGTTCTCACCATACTGTAAGAGTCAAACCTGCTTCCACGGCCAGGACGAGCAGGGTAGAGGCAGGGGTGGCTGGCTGGAGAACACCTGGACAGATGGACTGAGCATCCTGGTACCACCTGTTCTGCAACTACTAGTGGCATGTCTCAGGTCAATACTGTTCAATATCTTTGTTAATGATCTGGATGCCGGGATAGAGCGCTCTCCCATTAAATTTGCGGATATTACCCAACCAGGGGAGCGGTTGATATGCTGGAGGAGACATAGACAGGCTGGAAATGGGCTGGTATAAACCTCCTGAAGTTCAACAAAGGCAAATGCAAAGTCCTGCCTCTGGGGGTGGAAAATCCACATGCAACTGTGCAGGCTAGGGGATGACTGGCTGGAAGGCAGCTCTGCAGAAAAGGATCTGGGAGTCCTCGTGAGCAACAAATTGAACATGAGTCAGCAGTGAGCCCTCGCAGCAAATAAAGCCTACCATGCGCTGGGCTGAATTAGCTAGAGTGTAGCCAGCAGGTCAAGGAAAGTAATTCTCCCTCTCTATTCAGCAGCTGTTGGACTGCATCCCTGGAGTAGTGTCCAGTTCTGTGCTCCCCAGTGCAAGAAAAGCATCCATATGCTGGAACAAGTCCAGTAAGGGGCTGCAAAGATGATAAGGGGGCTGAAGCATAAATAGTTAATCAGCTCACTGTCTTTAGGCTCCCTTGGGACTGACTCAGTCACTTAAACATCGGCTTATCCAGCCTTTTAAGTGCCCCAGAATATCTGACACATCCCTGCTGGGCTGGCAGTCTGACACAGGGCCTATGTCTAGACACTGTCCTGGGCAACTGGCCCTAGGCAGCCCTGCTTGAGCACTGGGGTTGGACAAGATGACCTCCAGAGAGGTCCCTTCCAGCCTCCACCATTCTGTGATTCTATGGGAGACCCATTCACTTCTGAAGCTTTGAGGTAACTTAATCCAAACACTATTCAAGTTATTCCAATTTCCTGATGACTGCATTACTGCTTGACTGCTATCAACACAGTTAACCTGCTTCCTTTATCAAGCAGCGCAGCTTAAATGCTGGAACATTTCCAAGAGCTCTGTTTGTACAGGAAATACCTTCACCCACCAACCCCAGCACTTGTGACAGCACTGGCACACTGGTACAGTAACGGAGACAAAAGAATAAATTGCTTAGTCTCTGCAAGTCTCAGTAATAAGATAAATAAGACTATTAAACAGATGTTATGCTATATGGCTATACTAAATTTAGATGCACTTTGGAAACACCAAACCTTTCTTTACCAGTGAACATCAGTATGTTATTTATATTAAATGGAAATTCTCTCTTGTGAATACAAGAAGGAGCTTGAAACACACCAGTACAACAAAATCCACAAAACTGGATACAACTGAACCCTTGCCTCTGCCTGGCAACTTCTGTGTGTAGAAATATCTTAATCTATGCTTCTCCAGGGTTGCAAGATTCAATTCTTTACAAGTTCTGAAAAGGTGATACTGTTAACAAGGTGATGATCATTTAAATTTTTTATGTATGATATATATATGAAAATGCTGTCTTATTATTGTTATGGAGACAAATGCTTTCAGAATTCCTGTTCATAAGCACCCTGTCCATGTCTTCAAAGAGGTATAAACAAATATAACTGAAGATCTTGACAGTTTTATTAATATTTGCCAGCAAAGTGGATAATCTTGTTGGATACATAATCATTCAGGACGAAATTCAGTTGCTCACACATTGGCATCGAGTGTCCCTGGAGATCCCCCAAAGTATTCGAAGTGAGGACTTGCCTCCCCCTTCCCTTGGGAGCTGCTTTTAGGCTGAGGCTTTACCATCAGCCCCAGTCTGTGCTACACCGCAGCAGCACAGCAGCTACGTCTGTGCCCAGTCTCGAATTGTGGCCCTAATCTGGATTCCTTGGTTTAGCCGCCTAGAAGAGGAAAGTGCTCAGGCCCTAACACCCTGCCGGTGTCCAACACACTAGGCTGCCACAAACTGCAGTAGCTGTCCAGTGCAGACAGGTCAACCAACCTCTAGCCAGTACGGTCAGTGGAGTCTGCGATGCTGTTGATCTGACTTAATGTAGGTGTCTACTTCAGGTGAGCTGAACAATTCTCCACTTTCTAGACCTCCATTGACTATAATGGGAGCTTTGACACCTAAGGCTCAAGTCATTTACCTACACGTAACTGTCCTGCACCATCTGAGATGCCATACAGTATCTCGCCTCGCTTTCAGATACTGTTCCAGAAAGGCACTAGTATCCTGTCATTCGTGTGTAAAAACTAACAGTCTTGTTCAGATTTCTCAAGTACCCTTAGGCATCGCAGCTGGCACTGAAAACCTGTGTTTAAGCAAAAGAATTAGGACCACAGGTATTATATAGACATCTTAATGTTGACCTGAACACCACCCTAACAAGCACTATTCCACCAAGGACAATAATACTGCCATCAAGTAGTTTCCAACTCAATGTCAAGTTCACTTTTTTCAAAACAGATCAAGCAATAAAATCCATCTTTTGAAGTAAGTTCAGCATCTTTAAGAGATGGACAAAACCACTTTTTCAGGACAATAAAGGTCCTGTAAATCATCTGCACAGGTTCGAGATGAAATTAATCTCCTTAAGAAAAAAAAATTTAAACAGGTTTGACCTATCAGATGCTCTTCCTCTTATTTTTGAATAATGGATTTCTGTAATCTGTCCTCAGTAACGCTTAGTTCTTATTCCCAATTATTTTGACCAAAACATTACTGCTTGTTTAGGGTCAACTTCTTTGATCATCTTAAAATTTATTATAGGCATATTATTAAACAAATATTTTGTATTGACAATGAGCGAAGAACTAATCTTGCATTAACATTTTTCATCATTGTTGATTTTCTTAGCTAATTAAACTCATTCACAGAATTTCCTCTGAATTGCAAGCGTGCTTCTGAAGCTTACTGAGTTCAGACAGTTAATATTTGAACATTTATTCCTTTGAAATTCTGAATTTGAATGTTTAGTCCTTTATAATTTCTGATGAGTTTTACACAAAACAGTTCTGAAAGAGGCTAAAGATCTTTGTTCACACTACACAATTCTTCTGCCATAATGAACAATTACTTGTACAATGGGGATGAGAAATCCTTAATTATAAGAGCTACAGCTGAGAAGTGCCTGTTTTTCTCCACTGACTGAAAAAAAGGAACCTACAGCTAGCTCAGCTGCAGCATTTTATACTATATCTACATATCTAAATGTATTTTAGAACGGTCAGCACGCATTTCATGTATCAACTTTCATTTACACAGGAACCTTTAGAAAAGACTGATACTGCAAGCAAGCTGTAATTGGTAAGCATACAAAGAACTTTGAAAAATAAGCATTTAAAGTTTACAGTATACTGCAGAATCTGTCAGTTACATATTACATTTTTGTAGCTCCATTACCATGAATGATAAATGACATTTCTTTCAAAATTCAGTATCTGCAAAAGCAAAGACCTCATATAGATATAATTGTGTGAAAATGCCATAACACTGCATTATTTCTAGTGGCTTAAAGCCCTATAACAATCAGAATACATTTCTAATGACCTGCCAATTGTTCTGTTTTTAACCTTGCATTACCAATTAGCTGGTTTTAAAGGAAAATCCTCTGTTGACAAAGTATTTTGGAGAATGCCTAAAATATAACTCTTAACCATTTACTAACAATAACACAATCCTATTTTCACTGTCTAATACTCAATTAACAGAATAAAATTTAAAAAGTAAGATTTCAAAAAGTATTTACTGAGAAACTTGACAACAATTTTAATCCACCAGTTATGGAGCAGCCAGTTTTGACAACATCAATATGCAGGTAGGTAACCTTTGTACAGTGTCACAGATGTGACCAGATACAACCAGTCCTCTTTTTGTTTATTTTCAGAAACACTTTTAAATGTAGACTGTTTCCTGTATAACACAATTCATGAAGAAGGAAGAATCACAGAAAGAAACACAGGAAGAAGAGGCTTGAAATTATTCTTAAACTCCTTGTACCTTTTTCTCAGTAGGTCAGGATTTGCCTCTTAGAGGCGTAGTCTGTAAGACCTGTTCAGAAAGCCTTTTCATTCCAGACTCCTTGCCTCTGGCATATAATTACATCAAAGTAATTCCAAAGTTACAACCAAATGTAAGTAGACCTGATGAAACAGTTTTACCCTCAACCATTATCCTATTTTCCCTCTGTAGAAAAAAAGAAACATTCTTCCTCATCCAAAAAGGATTACTGTAGAAATATCCACTAAAAAAAAAAAAAAAATCAATGAATTTTCCCAGGTTTTCTAGTAAACAAGAAATGTAATCTAGATGATTATAATCTTAGGTACAGTATACATTAGGTTTTGCATATTTATGTTTTCTTATATTTGGCTAGAAGTCTGATGACCTCATTTTACTTTTTAAATAGTGAGAAATTCTGTGTTGCTATGGATGAAGTACCATTTATACACTACCTCTCTAGATCCAGGAGACGTTTTCAGCATTCTGTCTAGTCCTTCATCACTTTTATCCATTAGCCATAAAAACATTCCTGCATAATGTAATTCATTAGTGTCTGCATTTTTCCTGTTTCTTTTGTTTTCCAGCTTTAAACCAGCTTCATAATCTAAAAACAAATATTAAAAAAAAATGTGCTAAATGTGTTAAATTTTTAAAAGTCATGTAATGACAAAAACAGTCGAATGAAACAAGCCTCCTAATCCTTGAAACACACACATAGGTAGCTTCTCAGATTGTGTTACTGAAATCAAAATTGTTCAGCATTTGCCAGATTGGAAAGTACATTAGTAAGCTTTTCTCCTTTAGAAATTGTATCTTTTAAAAATGAATTATTTTTGCACAAAGGCACACTGAAAAAGAATATACAATTCTTCACTGATATAGAATGTAGAGCTCCCGTTACCTTGTATGGGACTTCAGCTCAGTTCCAACTCCTGCTGAACCGTGGGTTGCTCCCATGTGAGCTGAACATGTGCTGTGTCTTTCAGGATCTTAGTATGCCTAAAATTTATTACCTCTAATAGAAGAAATAGCTACTAGTTAGTGTTGTCCTCTAGTGCCTGAAATACTCTTGTGCTGATGTTCTAGAAACACTCATGCAACTAGTCAAAATAAATCTTTAGTGTAGTGCAGAATCACTGTCAGGGTAGTTACATGAAAATAAAATTTGATTTCTCTTCATGAGAATACCATAATGTGATCACTATGAATTCTGCTATGCAATGCTGTTGTTTAATAATTTATTGAAGTCTCTGAGCTTCGTATAAGTTGACAAATTGAATACGCAAGCACTGCTTAAGTGTTGAATAAACAGGAGCTAAAGTATTTTTCTAAATAAACAAAAATGTGTTGCAAAAGAGTGGTCCAGGGCAGACTAGATTTTTTTCAGTAATTCTAGTGACAGCAGCACTATTTTTCGTACTATTTTATTTAGCAAATTAGACAAAATACTACTTAAAACATACCTACATTTATCAAATCGCCTCTAGATCTCTTTTGTTCTACAACTCTTAATTTAATCTGGATAAGTGGATGAAACACTGGACTAATGTATTGCCAAGTTTCTGACTGTTGAAACTTGTGACAAGTAATATGTAAAAGCACGGGGCGGGGGGGGGAACACCCCTTACCTATATTTTTACACCTTTTGTGTGCATAAATGAGTTCCAAAAGACGATACAGTGACACATCAGAATGGTTCTTTCTGGCTTTTCCTAACTGTAAGATAGCACCTTGTGTTAGACCAGCAGAGACGTTGCAGGTGGATGGTTGATTCAGATGTTACTAGCAATTACTTAAAAAGTTATTTGTATAAATGAACTCCGAGCCACAGTCTAACTAGGTAGTTTGTTTAATTTGCATGCTCTATCACGATGAGCTGTTCTCAGTGCATGCATGTTTCTACGATATCCCATGTTGCAAATGACGTGGAATAGCAAAGAATAATGAGCTATGAGCATTAACATTAAGAAGAGCTGCGTTGGGTCAAACCAAAGCTACATCTAGCCCACTCTCAACCTGCAACAGCAGCTCTAACGCGCCTAGCAAAGACCAAGAGTGGCACACGTGTAAACGATACTTCCTTCGAACACCCTCCCAGCCTTCAGATGGCTTCAGCTCAGAAAATATCTTTTGTTGTATTGATTTCTGTGTACTTACTGGTCCTCCCCAGATTTTTCTTCAGTGAACTTGCCCACTGCCTCCTTGGGTCCAACTAAACTCTTGGTATCACAGTCTCCTACGGTAGAGTTGCAGAACTAAACAGTTAAGTGAAAAATCACCTCCTTTTGCTTACTTTGAGTGTGTGCCCTCATAGTTTCAACAGCTCCCTTGTTATTAAATCGAAAGAGAGCAAACACTCAATTCCTGACTACCCTCTCCAGACCACAAATGATTTTATAGCACATTCTCTCTTTAGTTGTCTCTCTTCCAATGAAAAAGCCCTGGTTTACTTAATCATTCCCTGTGTGGTAACCAGTGATACCTTTAATCATTGCTGCTGCCCTTTTTCAAGCTTTCCCATTTCTGTTTTTTTTTTTCTTTGTTTTGGTTTTTTTTAATAGAACAAGATGTGGGAAAACTATGAGTTTATACAGTAATTCAGGAATGTCCTCTCTCTTAGTCTCCATAATTTTCCTGATAGTTCTTAATAATGGATTTGCTTTTTGGCTATTTGTGATTTCTGAAATGACACTTTGTAATTTCTAGATTTCACTTCAGACTGTTGCCGAACAGCTCAGAGCCCACTATTTCACATGTGGGATTAGTCAGGATTTTTCCCTACGTTCATCCCCACGTTTCCCATGTTCATCTACACTTAATTACACCTGTGGTTTTATTGCCCACCTAATCTTCTAAGATCCTTCTGCAGTTCTGCAATTGCTCCTTAGTTTTGCTATTCTGAATAATTCCATGACGTCAGTACACTTTGCCATCTCACTGCTTATCTCTTTTCCCAGGACTTCTAGAATATGAGGAAAAGCAGCGTCTAACTGGTTGTTTGGATTACTTTTGGATGATCTTTCCAAGCAGCGATCATTCACTCCTATCATCTATTTCTTACCTTTTAACTACTCATCTAAATAAAGATATCTTATGGTATTGCTGCTTAGTTTCCTTAAAAGCCCTTGATAAAGCCTTGATAAGTGACTTTTTGAAATCTAAGCAACCAGATCACTCCTTTCTGTATGTTTCTTAAAACCTTTAGGAACTCCAATAGATGTGTGAGACAGGACATCCCTTTATCAGAGCCACGTTGACTCTTCCGAAGAATTTAATACTCAGGTACCCACTAAAAATATTATTTATTACAGTTTCTATTACTTTGTCGACAGAGGCTTACAGACCTCCCCTTCAGATCTCTACTAGAATCCTTTGTAAAAAACAGGGTATTTGGTACTTCCCAGTTCCCTGCAGCCAATGTGCTTTTAAGCAAGAAGTTCAGTACAACTGTTTGTAGGTGTTCTATCTCCTTCCCGAGTTCCTCTGAAGAGCTTGGGTAAGTACCACCTATTCCTGCAAACTGTTATTGTTCATTTTGTCTGTCCACAGGCTCTCCGACCTCCGCCTTAATATAAGACAGATGCTCTGATGAGTTCCCTACAAAGAAAGGTTTGGGGATGGGAACCTCCTCACTATCTTCCATGGTAAACATAAATGCAAATAATAGCTGTAGACTTTTTTTTGCTATGGTCTTATATTTCCTAGGTACTCAGTTTTATACTGGATCAGACTCTCTTCTCTGGCATCTAGTTTGGTATGTCTGAAGACAGATTTCTTATTTCTATTATTTGTAGAAACACAATTACCTGGCCAACGCTGCAGTTCCTCACTGGCATACCTATTATAAAAGATGTTCTGAAGAAAAGGAATTTAAGAAAAAATATAATTATGTGATAAGGTTCTCGAATATATGTAGCAGGAAACACAGAAAAATGTTTGGCACAATTTTATTTTTTCTGAATACTTACATGCACTTCTACCATATGCTCAATGAATGCAATGCATGGATCTGCAATCACAGCTTAGAGATAACACCAGAAAAAAAGCTCCTGAGAATATCCTGGTCTTTCTTTGGAGAAAAATGAGCCAGTATGTATGGCTTTCACGCATAAATAGCTATTGAAGAGACAGGAATTCTAACAGTTTCACTTGGAAGCAAAGGCAGAAAGAGAATGCCTTTGAAAGGCAGAAAGAGAAATGGAGAAAGCAGCTTTTTTTCTCTTCTGTCTTTACGCATCATGCCTGAACCACAGAAATTATGTGGATGGATCTGTTGGAAAAATGACATCTCGGAGGCAAGAGCAGTAACCACCAAGGAGTTTTACTAAAATGGATGCTTCTATACTGGAATGAAAGTACTCACACAGGAAATGTAACAGGCACTTTAACTATATTAATATAATAACGCTTCAAATTGTTACTATTACTCTGAAAACTTTCCGTACTTTTCCATTAATGAGTTAAAGGCAGAATCAGAAGAATTCATCCTAAGTAAACCAGAGTGGAGCAGATATGAAATTTCAGGGCAATGGAAGTATCACCACTTCTTAGTAATTACCTAAACACAAGGCTCCCTATGTCCTGAAAAACAGCAACACTGGACCATTGATTTGCTTCTTCAGCTTTAAGGCTGCAAACTGTCTCAGCTGGTGAAAATACTTTTCTTGAGCGCAGTATGTAATACATGTCAGAAACGCTCGCTCTTTTGAGATGTGCAGAGTAGATATTGGCAAAAAATAATCATCTCTTTCTGGATTGCACTAACAGGAGTGTAATTTTTAAAAGGCTGTTAGAATGGGAACTGGGGTTTTTTTTTTCAGAGATTTGTAAAAATATACGTGAACAAAACAAAAAATAAAAACCAATTTATAAGTGAGTGTGTTTCTGCCAAAAAAAAGGGGGGGCGGGAGGGGGTGCTCCGGGACCCAAACTGCCATCGGGCTGCACGCTGGCTGCCGGAGGGACTACCCCGGCTCGGCAGGCAGCATCCCCCGTCCTCCCTTCACAGGGAAGCCCCTCCGGGCGTCTCCAGCGCCGGGGGCAGGCCGAGGGGAGAGCGAAGGACCACCCGACCGCCTGGCCTTCCTTCCCCGGCAGCGGCGCTTCGCTCTCCGCTCTCCTCCTCCCTCCTGAGGAGCCGCGGTTCTCCTCAGGGCTGTCACCTGGTGAGGGGGGGCTCTGCGGGCCGGCCGAGGCTCAGCGACCGCCGCTTCCCGCCATTTCTCCTCAGAGCTCTCCCCGCCCCTTCCCGCCCGGAGACCCTCGGGAGCCCCGCCCCCCCGCCTCTCGCCCCGCCCTCCCGCAGCCACGCCTCGCTTCCCCCGCCCCCGCCCCCGTCGCTAAGGGCGTCACACGCCTCACCGCGCCCCGCCAGGCCGGCAGGGAGTCGAGGGGAACCCGATTCTCACCTCCTTCTGCCGAGCGCGGGCCGGGGGTGGTGCTGCGCTCGGCGCTCGCTTGCTCAGGCCTGCGACGCCCTCCGCTGAGGGAGGGGCGCGAGGGCGATGCTCGTTGCCGCCGCCGCCGCCGTCGCTGCCGCTGCTTGAGCGTCCCCGTCCCGCCCCGCGGTGGTGGGCATGGGGCTGGGCTCCAGCTCCCAGGTCCCCGACGGCGGCGCCGAGGGCTTCCACGTACACGGGGTGAGGCGGCGGCCGTTTGGCGGGGGAAGAGAGCGGGAGGGCCGTGAGGGGCGGCGGGCGCTGAGGCGGCGGGCGCTGAGGCGGGGTCCCGCTTCTCTCCCCCCCCCCCCTCCGCCGCCGGCTGTGGTGGCTGAGGGAGACCGAGCCCGGTACGGGAGATGGCGCTGGGCTCGGGGCGGCGGGCTGCCTGGCCACCCACCTGTGTGGCTTTTTCCAGAGAACTGCCACGACGGCAGGGGAGGAGCGGCCGCACCGCTCCCGGTAGGCAGCGGGTGGCCGCCCCGGCGGCTTCAGCGGGCTCGGAGCCTCCAGCTGCGACGTGTCGGCTGCCGGACGGCCGAGGGGAGCCCTATGTGCTGCTCTCGAGGAATTTGAAATAGCTTGAGAGTAGTAGAGCCCTCCCTGCTCCCCTCCAAACTTGAAGACTTGGCTAGTTTCTCTGCGGATCTTTACAGCATCTTGGCTGGGGTTAATTCCTGCTCCAGCCAGTGTTTTCCTGAGGGGCCGCTGCTCGCAGGCGTTGTATGTAGCTGCTGATCTGTTGTAGCTCCTCTATCTGGCAAATCGTCTGGACGTACGCAGGTTTAAGTGCGTATCTTGGAGCTTAAAGATAGGCGGAGGTATTGCTGATGACAGCTGTTGCGTAAGTTTATCATTTCATTTAGTTGGTGGTCTTCCTCCCCGAAATAAGAGTGAAGCGTGGTTGCCACATGCTCCTTTCCACTTCATCAGCAGTTTGTGTTTCTCAATATCACAAGATGTGTTTAGGGTACCGGTGTTGTTATGTAATCTGCTTTTGTCAGTCTCCTTAACTGAGTTAACTCCATCAGAAATGACTGTTGGTCACGAAATGCCTCCTCCTTTTATGTTAAGTGCAGGATTCTGCTCAGTTTTCTGTACTGGAGGATGATTTTGGTGACCTACAGTGTGCAGGAGACAAAGTAATTTCTTTTTCCTCCAGGGAATTCATGCAACTTTTGATACGGTGTCATTTTGAAAACCAAATACTGCAGGATTTTTTGCAGCTTACAGCTTCGTGTGGGAATCTGTATGGCTTTTAGACATCTGAACAACAATGTCATGAGCTCTGTAATAACTTCCATGTACTTCTTTTTGTCTGTGTTTTCATCTTTGACGTTGTGTTACGTGACAGTTTCATTGTAAGGCTTCTTGCATGTTATTTAGAATTTAGATGTAAACTTTTTTAACCTTTTTAACTTCTGGTTTGGTATAAGCTGGCTGTTTGCTTTTGGTGCAGTTTAGGGTTGTGATGAAAGTTAATACTTCCTACTCCAATTGTGGTTACAGTGGTCAGTCTTGACTGTTTAATAATAAAGCATGATTTTTTTTTTTTGCTTTAAAAGCTTTTGCTGAAGTATATTTTATAACTTGTATAGACAGTATGCCAGCAAAAGCCCCAATATCAATACAAATTTATTTAAAAAAAAATATATAGCAGTTTTAACTTTGCTAGCAATGAACTTCTTAGTTTAGATGATGCGTGGATTGTAACCTAGCACTTAAATTGTGGGGTGGCTTTCAGGAGTCAAATATATTGCAGGTTAAGGGCTGTACTGCTGAGATAACAAAAACTAAAGTTAAAAGCAGTGCAAACTGTTAGCACGTTTGCAGTGGTTCCCTTAATATCACGTTGCTTTGTTAGTAAACTTTGAAGTGAGTATACTCTCATACACTCTGCATGTATCAAGTTCTGTGTAACTTTTGGTGGGTTTTATCCTGTTGTGAATGCATTTTAATAGGTATTCTCTATATTTCTTTATTACATCTGTTTTACGCTAACTTGGTTGTAATGAAATTGAGATGTTGCAACTCTTATTTCTTATGAATCTTTTGTAAGTGATGGCAATCTTCTTGACCAGTACTTGTGGTTAGCCATGCGTTTGTAACATACTCTTTTAAGTGTTCCTATTCTAATATGCTGTAAATTCTGGGAACCTAGCTGTAAATTGTGCTTATGTAAAAAATGGCTGTGATGTAGTTGGGGACTCTTGATGTGCTCAGGCTACTAGTAGCATGGAAGAAAATCCTGCTGCAGCACTTTGAAAACTAAGCCCTTCTCCAAAGTCTTCAGCATTTAATAATTCCATGCTGTGCACTCTGAATCACAATACTTGTGTATTGTGTGGGGTTCAAACCCTGTTTTTTACAGCATAATTTGGACACCTGTTGTTTATAGCCTTATAAAAATAAGTTCACAGTTGTGGACTGCTTCCCAAGGTCTGTCATTTGCTATCTCATCTCTGGCTCAACTCAAAAGTAAACATTAAATCAAGTGTAAAGATTAACACTGTCACCTAATGTAACTGGAGATCAATGTTATAATAAAAACAAAATGTATATTTTGCAGGTTCAGGAAAACTCCCCAGCTCAACAAGGAGGACTGGAACCTTTCTTTGATTTCATCATTGCCATAGGACACACTAGGCTTGTAAGCCTCAAATGATTTTATTGCTTGTTTTTTTCCCCTGCATGAAATATGGGTATTGTAGTGATGAAGGGTAGAAGCCAAAGCTGTCACAGTAAAGAAAGCTTTTCATATTGGATGTTGCATATGCCATTAAAAAGATAAAGTAAAACTTGGTGGTGTTCACAGTCTCTTCTCTGGCTGGATCCAAATTTGAGGAGTCTTACTTATGCCTTTAGTCACCTTAACTTCTTAACAGATTAACACAATGTTTGTGATATTACTCATTCATGCATATTTTCTGCCACAAGGTGAATATTGAACTGGGGAGTCAATGGTAAGAGCTCAACATTTGTTTAAACAAACTTGTTTCAACATTTGATAAAACATGAAGAAGGAGGACTGGGATCAGAGGCGTGAAGTAAAATGTTGCTGCTTATTCTTAGACCACATAGTTGAGATCTAATATTGCTGATAGTATTTAATAGCAGTTACAAAGAACAGGAATGTAAGTGATGTGATGGAGTGATAGTAAGTACTTATGTAAAGGGACATGAGTTGACAGACTGACTTCTTTCTAATAAAAGAAAATTGAACTCCTGGGACTGATTGTGAAACACAGAGCCTAAACTTTGATGGTTTGGGGTCTTTGTATTCAAATTAAGCCACAGGTGTGACATCTGTGTTACAGGTGCAACTAGAAATAATATTAATCATATATCTCTTTCTGTGCTCTACAGAATAAAGAAAACAACATGTTGAAAGATCTGCTGAAGGCAAATGCTGAAAAAGCAGTGAAGCTGGAGGTGTATAATATCAAAACAATGAAAATAAGAGAGGTGGAGGTGATACCCAGTAACATGTGGGGAGGACAAGGTCTCCTTGGAGCCAGCGTGAGGTTCTGCAGTTTCCAGGGAGCCAATGAACACGTGTGGCATGTTTTGGTGAGACAGAATTCTTTGGTGGCTCGTTAGTGTTCATACAACCTTGTTTTAAGGTGTAATGTTTAGAAGTAATTTTATGGAGAAGTACAATGCTGAAATCACACAGAAGAAGGCAACACAGTCTTGAAGGTTTGTCTGAGCTACTTGAACAAGTAGTGGATGACTTAGTGTTGCCTGTCACTATGAAGAAAAATAACTCCATCCCAACTGGACTAAATAGTGTGCGATGAGGAGAAGGTTTTTTCATCTTATGTTGAAGAATCGATGGCAAAAGCAAAAAGATTCTGGCCTGATTGGTGTCTCTCTGTTGGCTAAACTTCATTAAATTAATAATAATGTTTCATGTTTCAAAAAGCACCAAAAATTATTTTAAAATTAAGAGGGAGAGCTGAAAGAGTAGAGCTGAATAGAAAAGACTGTTTGTTACGTTTCTGGTTGTTTAAATAAATGCAACTTCTCAATGTCTTCAGAGTATCTCATTTTGAATGGGTAGCATCCTGGTCTTTCTTATTCAGCATGTTTTACAAGATGTCACACCTAGATGTAGACTGTTCAAGGACTTCTGTTTTGTCCCATAAACAAAACGTTCTTTCCTTCTGTTGTTTTTGGAGTTAGCTTTCCTTTTTGATCTTGGCATAGTTTATCCTGCTCCGAGTACAGATGACACATATCATTCTTTTACAGGATGTTGAACCTGCATCTCCTGCAGCTCTAGCTGGTCTCCAGCCACACACTGACTACATTGTTGGATCTGATCAGATTCTTCAGGAGGTAGGGTGCATTTTCCTTCAAATAGTAATTGAATGTACATCAAACGTATGGGGATAGTGTTTGGCGATTTGGGGAGGTTGATGTTTGACAGATGCTTTACAGCTGAGGTAAACATTTATCTTTTTTTAATGTAACGATAAAAAAAGAGTTGCCCCTAAAGATCAAACTACACGAGAGGGTTTTAGTCTGTCTCTGGTTTTTTAATATCTCACATTGAAGTAAATAACTTCATAAAATGCTAACTTGCTTCCAGCTCCTTGTCTTGCACATTTGAGTTTAATAACTACTATCTTTTTTTTTTCTTAGTCAGAGGATTTCTTTTCACTGATTGAATCCCATGAGGGGAAGCCGCTGAAGCTGATGGTTTATAACACTGAAGCAGATTCCATTCGAGAGGTAGTTGTGACTCCCAATGGAGCCTGGGGTGGAGAAGGAAGGTACTGATCTCCGGACAGTCACTGGCTGATGACAGGTTATATACTCACTGTAAATGAGCTCCTGTTAAGAGTAGTATTACTATTGATTACAGCTTGTTGTTTTCAAGTTAAGCTTTGTTTTCTTACACTTGTCACACAAAACTGTTCATCTTCCCATAAAAAGTCTAGCTTAGAACTAGGAATTAGACGTGTTCTGGACCTAATGCTGTTTGAGTTGAAACCAATGGCAAAACCCGTGTTGACTTCCCTGGTAGCAGATTCACTAGCTACGTTCTCATAGTCAAACATTCACTTAACAGCAAGAACAAAATCCACATCAGGTCAGATTATATATTTTGTAAAGATATAAAAATAATCAACTGAAAGCTAAGCTACGTATGACTTAATGTCAATTGCAGAGTGCTCCTTGAGTACTATAAGTGAGTGAAATGATTCTTGCAGGTAGGTATATCTTGCTATAGATTATAAAGACTCAAACTATTTTTGTTTTTATAGAGTCAAAATTTAAAACACTTACTAGCTTTGTTAAGAACACCTTTTTTTCAAGTCTTGTTTTACTTTTCTTGTACAGTTTAGGATGTGGTATTGGATATGGCTATTTGCACAGAATTCCAACACAGTCTATAATATCGAAGAAGAAGCCAGAAAGCAAACCACCTTCACCCTTACCAGAAGCTGGAACTCCTGTACCATCTGCTAATGGTTACACAGAGGTATGTAAGAAGTAAGTTCATACCTCTGGCATGTTCTCTGGAGTTTCAAAATTTTCTACTTGTTGGAACATTCATAATACAGTATTATTTGAGTACAACATATAATATTGCTTGACTGAAATAGAGTTAGGTGAAGGGAGAGTGAGAGCTGATGATGCTGAGCAGATGACAGATCACCAGTGTTGGCTGATATTTTCATCCCGTTTTGAAGACTTGCATACTACAGCTGTATCAGTCAATGAGAATCACATTAGAAGAATACCCCGTTCACTAGGAAATAAAGTACGCCTACAAGAACTAATTATGGACTGTTCTTCTAAGAACATACTGGCTTTAAAAGGCTACGTTGGAACATGTCCTAATCAGTGGCTTGACTTTGTTTCAGCATCATAGGTTCTCTCTGAATTAGTGTACTTGGAGACTGAGGCAGAATGCTTTCATAGGAGGGTCATCTTCAGGTGAAGCTTTCAGTATAAAAAGATGCTTTTCCTTCTTACTGTGTCATTTCAGACTCCATTATTGGCACCTACTTCTCAGAGTGACAACTCTGAAATAGTTATGAACTTGGATCGTTCCACAGATCAAGAAATGAGTGGTTATTCACCAGAAAGCTCCCTTTCTCCTCCTCCTCCTCTCCAGAGAGTTATGGATCCAGGTATATTTTCTTAGGTGCTTTTTTTTCAGCAATTCTTTAGAGGACTTCTAAGTAGACTAATAAGGTCTTAAACAAGTTTGAGACTTAAGTGCAGCACTATGAGCATTGGTGGTTGTTTTCCTTGAAGTTTTTGACTTCAGTGGATTTCAGAGCTGTAGAATTTGGGTACTGTGAGCCTGACTGAGGTTAACATTCTGTAGAAGTCTTTCCACTGATGTCAGCTGACATTGAGGTTAAGTTTATTTGCATTTAGTGGGGAAGGGACTTCACTGACTTAAGTCTGGATATAACATGTCTCTGAATCTAGAATTCTGTGTTATATAAAACAGTACTGTAATACTTGCTTTCTCATTCAGGATTTCTAGATATGTCTGGTATTTCATTTCCTGAACTCACCAACTTCACAAAAGTATCCAATGTGTCTTCCTCTGCCTCCTTCAACATGCCAGCAGCAGATGCTTTAGTAGGCACTGAAAAGTTAATGTTGAACAATGACGCTCCTGCTTATTTTGGTAAGTGTATTCAAGATTTCCTTTAGGCCTCTGACCTAATTTCTGGAACGGCACCAACTCATGCCTGCTCAACAGTGTCATGCTTTCTGGAAATAAGCCAATTTTAAGAAAAACCAGAAAGGGGATTGGCTAAAATGAGATGGAAAAAGTAGCAGTATAGAAGTGGACAAAAACTAATAGGCTTTTTTTGTAAGATTATGGAATGTGTGTCTTTTTCTTTAAATGAAAATGTTGATGATCCAAATTAAACTGACCTTAAAAAGTAGGTATTTCTAAAATTGGTATAAATTAATTTTTGTACCACAGGCTTGTCTTCACAGCTGTAAAGTGAAAACAAAATTGCAGTCATCTTAATAGTGACTTTTCTATTTAAAGAAAAATAAAAATCTTCACATTATGGATGCCTTTCCCTTTTAAAAGGTGGGGTGACTAAGAGTTGTAACACAAAATAAAACATCTAGCATAAGAATACAGCAGAGCAAATCGTTCATGGTTTCTTAAGAACGTGCTTGCACCATCAGGTTGTCTGGATTTGGGGAGAACTGAGTGAACACAGCCCATGTATTTAACAGCTGTGAATCTGGTTATGTGCCTGTACGAGGTATCTCATTCAAGCTGATTTTTCTAGATGCATGGTAACCAGAGGCACTGTCTGTTAGCCTGACAGTTTTTTGGTTTTTTACAAACTCTTTCCGTTTCCCAGAAAATGCCACAGCTTTGGGCCCTGAAGATGTAACCATGCATTCTGAAGGCTCAGTCAAGCAGCCCGAGTTGGACGACCTACTGCCTTCAATTCCATCTTTACCTTCTTTTGCTCTTCCTAATGAAATTTCTTCAAAAACAACACTAGGAACTGATCCCAATAACCAAGAAACAAAGCTGCTCTTAAACAGTGTTGAGAGCTCGTTAGCCACTACTCCGGTGAAACCAGATGATGAAGCAGCATGTGAACAGAAAGAAGAAGCAGCTGCACAAGATCGTGAGTGAAATGGATGCTGCTTTTGTTTACAGACCACCGTATGGTGTAATACTACAGCTTGGAATATTTTTCTGATCTTGAAAGAATTACAGTTATTCTATTTTGTTAGTGTAGACAATATTATAAAAGAAATCATACGAAATACATATCCTATTGTCTTTTCCAGTCACAGTTTAATGGATTGATCTGTGTTCAAACTTTGAATGCTGTCCAAAATCACCAAATTAATGGAGAAATTGATGCAGAAACAAGTTGGAGACTGGCAAAATGTCAAGTTCCTGAATTCACGTTTGCCTACAACTGCTCCTGAATGTATTTATGAAGGCACTCTGCCTGAACAGTGATGCTTAATGATGATTTTCTCAGTATGATTGATGGCATTAAAAAAAAAAAAAAAATAATGGTTTTGACTCGTTAGAAAGCTTTTCTAATGGTACACCTCAATTAGACAGTTCTTGTGACTTTCAAGGCATTTCCTACCCCAAGATGTCTTTATTTCTACTTACTACTCTGCCAACTGTTATTTTTCTTGTTTTAGAGTCCTTTCTCTGTAACAGTTACTCATGTACCTTCTCCACAACTACTTTTGCAGGAAAGGATGTACCACATGGTTTGAAGTTGCAGCATATAGATAGGACAAAATCATGTTGGTGGGTCCTGTCATTCACTTCAGCTCTTCAGTGGATGAGGGGGTCATCTCACAGTTTGTTGTTGTTTTTTTGTTTTTTGATTTTTTAAAAAAAAAATGGAGGGGGGGAATTATGATGGTTATTTGAAACAAACTGAAGTCAAAGATGAATTTAAGTCAGGCCCATGTGTTTTCAGGGTGATTAACCTTCACAGTGGAGCTGAATATGTCTTGGTTTCTGTAGTAATGGAGAAATAGCTTTTCTTCAGTTGTGCTTTTCTATTTATCCATTTCTATTTTTATACAAATCATTGTAAGTTTAAGACATGGGGATGGAACATGTTAGTGCAGCAACATCTGTTGCTTTTTGTAGCTTTTTTGTTTTGTTTGCACTTGTCTTCAGATAACTTCTGAATGTAACAGCGAACATGAAATGAACAATGAAAGAAATGTGGGTGTTTTTATACCTCTCAGGGCAGTGATTTATCATGGAATTTTAAGGGTACTGCTTGGGAATAACTTCACTGTAGCTGGTACAGTTAGTGTGGTGAAAATCCTTCGTAGATTAAGAGAATGGGGTACAAGGTTAGGTGTGTGTTAAAGCTATAAACTAGACTATACTTCTTTAGTACAACATCGTCTGATTTCCTTTTCTCTGCCCTGTCTCCTGATCCCTTTCTACGTTGTGCGCTATGGAGATCAGTAAGCGAAATGACTGACGAGGCTGAAATCTACTAACAATGCAGGATGGGCAGTCTGGGTCACACGGCTGTGCCCGTGACAGCTCAGCTGCAGCAAAAGGGTGCAGGCAAAGTTGCAAAGCAAGAGAGGTCTTCTGATGAGTACAGCCTTAGATAAAATCTGTCCTTTGTATTCCTTCGTCTCTGCTATTAGTCTGAAATACTGTTTTCACATAAAATTCAGTGGCTCTGAACAGGATGGTCAAAATATCTCTTGCTTTAAAGAAGAATGCATTAAGCCCTTAACTGCAGGTAGTAGAATTAAGAGATTTGAAATCTAGTCTGCTAAATAGTCTGTTAATAGTGAACAGATTTTCCTCTCATATTGCTAAAATAAATTTCCTTTCCTCCCCCCCCCCCCGCTGACTGCTACAAGTGTGAACAGCCAAACACTAAAAATAAATGTAATTTAAGCTATTGGTAAGTTTGTTTGGTCTCAGAGCCTGATGACTGAAAACACCTAGGTGATCTGTTTGGTTTTTTGTTCTTTATTTAGGACTGTTTCTAATCTTACACCTTTGTCAAAACTGTTTTTCAGCTGGTAGTAGCTCATTTAGGTGATGCTGTACCATAAGCACCCTTTAGAAATTTAAGAGCAGGGAATGTAAAAACTGATACTAAATTTCAGATGTCACAGTAATAAATGGCTTAACACTTATGCCAGTCTGTGTCCAGCCTAATTTATGTTAATTGGCTCTTGGAAGGGGAGGTGGGGAGTCTTCAAAAATGTATGAAGACTTGATTCTTTTTTCATAACATCTAATTGAACAATGGTCTAACATACCCATTTAAAAACCAAATAGAGAGTTAAACCTCTAGCAGGGGTATGTTGTATTTTCCTAACCTATAACTTTATCATTTAAATGCTAAATAAGTTGAAGAGTTTAATGTCCTCAACAAATTCCTTTTCTCTTGACAATTTAGAAGCTACCTTTTGAAATGCCTGCAGCTACCTCCCTGCTGAAACAGAGAAGTAGAAAGTACTCTTTTACTTGTGGGTGCAGAAGTAACAAAGCTGATTAGAATTTCTTAGTTTCAAAATAAAACCTAAAAAGAGTAGTAGAAGCTCCTGAGAGTGGCTGGATTCAGAGAGGCTCCAATTCTGCTGGAGACAGAGGTCTCCTCACCTTCCTACTGTCACTGCAAGCATAGACAGCAGGAGAGCCATCCCCTCTGATACAGCCTATGTGCTGCAGACCAAGCTGGAGCATTTGTGATTATCTCACTGCTGCTGCCACCACCTTAATCTGGGGAAGATTCAGGAAGGGAATGACCAGGTACTACTGCTGAAAGAAATGTACCTCATAAGGCCTGTGAGGATAGACCAGTTCTGAAATAATAAAGGCAATATTTTATTTTGGTCTGAAACAAATGGTTGTAGAAGACAGAGCTATTTTTGAGTGAAATGGCTCGAATGGTCCACTTCTGTATTTGGGATTTGAAACAAAAGAACCCCCCAACAAATCACAATCAGTCAGGTGCTGTTCCAAACAGCTACTCTTTCCAGGTAAGTAGGAAAGCTGTGTATTGCCTTGGTTGCTTCTGTATACTTCGAGGGTATCTACAAACCTGACAGTGATAGTTCTTTCACAGACACAAAAAGGATTATTGCAGCAATATCACAAGGAGGGCAAAACAAAGGGAGGAGGATGTCGCCTTAAGAGTGCTTTGTACTAACTTCAGAGCTTGGATGCAGTGGATGTGTAGCTTGACACTTTGGTATGGCCAGACACAACAGGATAAGCTTCCAGACCTGAGATTAATAGTCAAGCCTGAGGACGCGAGTCTGGCAGACATTAAATCCAAAGAGGCTACCAGGAGCTCAAGTGTTACAGCAAGGGTTAGGCAAAAGTCATCTCTGTTAATGGGCCAGAGCACCTGGGTGCTGATGGTGGTTAAACACAGGATGGGTGCTCAGAGGGGCAGCAGGACCTTCATCTGCCCGGATACTCACAACTCTACTCAACAAGGGTGGGAACAACTTGGTCAAGCCTTGCCCCAAGCACAGCTAACTTCAGCAGGTTGGACCAAGCCCTCCCTCCTGAAGTGAAGTACTTGATTCATGGGAACTTCAGACAGCAATAACCCTGTTGTACTAGGAATGAGCATAACCCCCCAAAATCCTGATACGGAAATAACCATCCTAGAGATAAATATGCAAATCTTATTATTAACAGCAATATGGATGCTGAACTAATTCCAGCTGAACTTGAACATGTGAATAAATGTATTCAGCATCTTTAAGGTGAGTAACTACTGGCAAGAACAGTTGAAATACCAAATTCAGGCAGTGATGACTTTCTTTTCCCTCTCAAACTTTCACAGCAGGCCTGACAATTTACTGAATCTTTTGCTGTACTACTCTAGGCTGTGTTCAGAAGCTGCTCATCCAAGTTGCCACACTTGACTGAACTTCTCTTAGTTGTAACTAAGAAATGCTGCAGGAAGATAGACTGCAACATGGAGTAGAGATCACACCACTCACATGTACTGATGGGCTTGAATTATGCATTTCCAGCTGCTTGGGGGTTCAGAATTTAATCATCTCACCTAGCACTAAGGATTACAGCACTAACTGGGGAAGCAGGAGCCTTCAGCTATTCCAGCACCCCTGTTCTCCTGCACCAGGAACTCGGCGGAAATGGGAAGTGGCTGAGGCAGCCTTCCAGGGAGAAGCCTTTGATCCAGCATTCCCCTCAGCACCCTTACCCTTCTCCATCTTCCCCCATAACTGGGCAAATATTTTCACCTCCAAGCACTAATGCAAGAACTAGGCACCACTGCCTCTGGCTGTTACGTGAAAGGAGCTACAGGTTGAGTGTGTTAATCTGTTACTTCCTGGGCATTGCCACTAATGTCCACACATCCTCCCTCTTTGCTTTTGCCTTAAGCAAACACTAATTCACATTGGTTCTGCCGTAAGGGCAATTTCAAAGCAGTTGTTCGGTTTATGTTACATTTCTAAGCTACAAAAAGTAATTAAGCATTCACAGTCCCATGACAAAGATGCCTAGAACAGTGTCAAAATAGCCTCAGAGAGAGATCGGGCACGTCCTACCCGGTCTCTCCTCAGTAGCTCTGGTCTGCATGATGTTTGTACAGCTGCTTACAGAAAAACCTCCACCACATAGTACAGGAAACTACTGTAGTCAATCACTTTCTTGATATTTAAGTGTGCATGTGCTTTTAACAGTTCTGTTATCTAGCTGGGTGGTCACTCCACCTGGCTCTGTTTGGGAGCCATCAGCACATCTACAAGTGTAGCATCATGTGCTTAAAGATTGATGCTAAATGTCAAGTTCAAGAAATTTCTAGGGATAAAGTTTGACTCAAATAGGACCTCTGTGAAAGAAAAATACCTTGGTGCAATGTACTGGCCAAAATTTGGAGTCCTGTAATTGGATTCATGTGTTAACAGTCACTCTATGCCTTCACCTTTGGCAAATGTGTTCTCTCCCCGTCCCTGGCACCTCCACCCTAACTCACCTCAGCAAACCGACCTCTGCAACTTCCCTCTCTCCCCTCCCTCAGCAGCTCCCAGATCAACATGTTGGATAGACGCCCACGCTTCAGCTCGCACGATCTGAACCTTGGGACAGCTGTTCTCTGAGCAGCTCTCCACGCTGCTCTGCTCGAGACTGACCAAGGAGTGCACTCTCAGTCCCCTGGTTGCCCCTCTCCCATGGAATACGGGCAACCAAACTAATAAATCCCGAGTCCCTTATTTTCCCACTGCTTGGCAATGAGGTTGAACTACATTATTATCTTCTGCCTAGGGCTTATTTTAAGTATATTTTTGGTGTTTCTAAAAGTTAATGCTAAATTCTTCAAGTAGTTCTTCTCTTCCTAATATGATACTTGCACTTCAGCTGCAACTAGTGAGCCTAGCTCTCCTGTTCTCAGCACTACTGCACCTGAAAAGGAAAAAAAAAAAAATTGCCTGTCATAGAAAAATGCTTTTATGGGACACAGATTACACTACTAAATACTAGATTTACAACTCCTTTCCATTATGAACTTGGAAATTAGAAAAAACTTCTACAAATCAGCAGCATTTCCTATGATTCTGTCAAACTGGAACTCTATCTCAGTCCACAACATCCCAATGAGCTGTGACTCTCCTATGAACTTAACGCTGTGCAGGGGCCTCTCCTGCTCTTGCCTTCAGGACCCTTACAGACAGCACAATTCCAGAAAAGGTGACAGAAATTAAAGGGGAGTAGCAAAATAACGCCTCTCACTTGACATGGCATCTAAGATGGATGCTGGGAGCCTCTGCAAACACATTCGGTCGCTGAATTACTGCGTCTCCTCTGAGAGCAGCCGAGTTGACAGTCCCCACAGCAAATGCTTTGAGTATTCTGTGCTGGTGTTTTCAGCATCAGGAAACCCAGTCTTGGTTTCCCATGTGTCTCTTACAGTGCTACAACCTTTCCACGTCCAGAAAACTCCGTGCCAACTGGCACGAGTCACTTGTAGGAGGGCTATCTTTTCTTATGTACTACATTGGTGTTGGCACAAAATATTTTCATAGTACAAAAGCACGCACTGCCCATGCAAACGGTATGACTTGAGCACATTCTCCACCTCAACAGGATCTCAGAACTTGCATTTGAAGGCTTGCAGGCCTGCTAAAGTCTTATATCCCACCATATTACAAGATCCTCTTTAAAGGGACTTTGTTAAGGCACTGCCATTTCTTCAGCCGTTCTATTACTTGAGGCTTCAAAGGACTCTGAAATCCTTTGTAGTACAACCATTAAGTGGCAATAGTCCAACCTCTAAAATTGCATAATTGATCCAATACACAAAACAACTGGAAAATATTTTAACTAAAGCCTTTTATTCTATACAACTGTGAAACATCATTTACCCTTCTGGCATTGCAGACTCTTCTGTCAATCTTTCCTGAAACTGTGTTTCGGGATGGTTAGAAAGAAAAAAAGAAGAAAAATTACAACCCTGGCTGATTTCAAACAAAATCACTGGGAGCAATTCCAATGTATACAATGGGACAGCAAGACAACCAGAAAAAAAAACCCAAACCCGCAAACAGTGCCTATTGGAACAAGCGTAGACCCTTGCTACTAATAAATACAAGTCAGGACAATTTATCAATAAAAGTTACAGTTCTTTTTAAGCATTTAATTCACAAATATCACTAAAAATGTGCAGTTATAGCACAATTGTGTCAAACTGAGCATACACAGAAATGGGGATTAAAAACTGAAACTGACTCTCAAAATGACAGGGAAAAAGATGTGCTAGCTTAGTTCTGAACCATATTTTTGCTTAAGCCATGAATTTGTTTAGCTAGGTTAAGAGTGCAGAAGGTAATGATTTGACTATTTTTTCAAACAAAATACGATGAAAAATATTTTACTTTTTGTTTGACCAATACAATCCCAGTAATATAATTTATTGGGACTTTCTTTAGGCCTCAACCTAAATCTTGATAGCAAGATACAGGAAGGGCAAGAGCATATGTCTCCTGAAGAAACTCAAATAATATACTGCCCTTTGAAGGCACTTGTGCTTCTGCTTCAGACAAGAGTCATTTTTACACAATTTCTTTATGAGGATTTGTAATTTGTTCCGGCTTACAAATAGTTTTCTGGGACAGCCCCACATTTTCTCACAAAAAGCTGAAATGCCTTTACCCCCTCCCCCCAATAAGTTAAACTCTATAAAAGACTACTATGAGTCTATGACAGTCACAGATTTTTAGAAATAACAGTGAAAAGAAGATCCGCATAAATCTATAACAAAAGAACAACTGCATATAAAACTTCGGAAAAGAAGGATAAGTATTTTTATATCATGAATATGAAATCTGCTGAGAAGTTTCTAAAAGTTTAACATTAAACATATGAAGTTATTTTCAGAATGGTCTGAAGGTTTAACAAAATGTCACATAGTTTTGGAGCACAGTTACCAAAAATTAGACTAGTGTGTCTTTAGAACACCTAGGACACACAGTGCAGGAAGTAGTTATATATATTAAAAAAAAAAAAAAAACCAAACTCATTAAGTTGCTGCAAAGCATGTTCACTCTATTATGATGCACAGCATCATTGGACTGACCCTGCTACAATATTTATCTAGTGTTCTTATTCTGCATGTCAACAGCTCTCTAAAGCAACAGTTGCGTTGCAGTATTAAAACACTTCTAATATTAACCCTTCATTTGCAATTAAATTGGCCAATTCTTTCAAGTATGCAATACCTATTTTCTGTTGTTTTTCTTTTCCAAATTTCTTCAAGTGGTAGAAATGTTTGAGTAACCTGTGACAAATCATTGTAGGAACTTTATGAATGGAATGTACTAAAAATACCTTGTGTGCACTTCTGAATTATATTGTGAACACAGCGACTAATATGGCCAAAATGGTTTCATATCAAGCATGAGCAGATGAGGATATGTTCTGGAAAAACAAAAGCAAAAAGGAGGAAGCGAAAGTCTGCACTGGATTATCATCCGTTCTCTGTACACCTCACACAACACGAACCACTCAGGGACTTCCCATCTCATTGGCTGAGACTAGGACAGACTTTAGTTTAAGTCATATAGATTTTTTTCCTCTATATTACAGATCTATTAGTCAATTCAGTTAAATGTATACTTTCCGTCCATACTGAGTCATTAGAAGTCTCATCTACCTTAGGGGTTCAGTGGGCTTCTATAGTACTACTCTTGGAACCAGTACAGTATGGTCAAGTAAATAAGCAACCATTTGGGTCCACCACTCCCTTCACGTTGATTTCTGGCGATAATGAAGCGTCAGATCACCACCACTCTTCCAAATGAAGTGCTTTACAGTTCGAAGGTCCATATTCGGATCCAAAACCTAAACAGTAAAAATTCATCTTTTATTCCACAAATCTGATAGATTGTCAGAAATTCAAAGATAAAACACTCTGGTTTGCGTGTATGGGTGAACTGGCATCAAAGACGAACCATGCAAAGGCTCAGATTTTTCAACTAGCAAGTAAACCTAATGCATTACTGAAAGATTTTAGCAATGTAACATGTAACTTCATATTACAACCACCTCCTCTAAATATTTAATCTTCATGCACTTAATATTTTGGAAAAAAATTATAAACTCTGCTAGAAATGTGGAATTCAAAACATTCAAAAAATGTTAGAAATGGAACTCTATGGAATTGTGTTAAGTCCGTTTGTTGAGTATGAGTAAGTAATCCTATAAAGGCTACTAGTCAGACCTAATTAAACAGGCATGCTATATAAATTCTTTGATCTGGCTATCTGCAGCTGTCTGAACTTGTGTCAGCAGTGAGTTAACATGATGTCAAAACACTTACCT
Organism: Aquila chrysaetos chrysaetos; assembly: GCF_900496995.4. Lineage (NCBI taxonomy): Eukaryota > Metazoa > Chordata > Aves > Accipitriformes > Accipitridae > Aquila > Aquila chrysaetos. Next base: position 73,013,223 of record NC_044006.1, on the reverse strand, counting down.
AGTTTTAAAGGTAACAGATAACATATAGCATATTTCAAGCCCAGTATTCAGAAATTCACAACTGATACATTGCTAGACATTGGTTTTGTTCACAGGCTAAAACGCCCAGGTAACTTACCTGGTCCTGGCACAGAAGTTCAATCTTCTCCTCTGCTAGCACAGCAATGTCCTCCTCTTTTTCTTGTTCTCCTGCTTTTTCATTATTGGAAGAGCTAGTTGTCTGAGACTCATTATCCAAGTTTATGATTTTCTCATACACGTGTTCCATCACTTTTCTCACCTGAAGCATATCACTTGCTGACAGTCGGTCTCTATACAAGGTAAGCGAAGTATGGCAGGAAAAAACTTGAGAAACTACATTTCTTATCTTCATAATACCTTAATCTGTAGCAAACTATGCAAGTGCACAGACAAGCTCTTTATATTATAAGTTTAATAGGAAATTATCAGGATCATAACAGCTATTTATCCAAAGATTCACACAGCAAAAGGGACTCAGAGAAGTGGCAAGATATTCAAAAGACCGAATTAAAATCAAACCTTAGGTTAAGAGTATTGCACACAACACTCATTCTTTCAATAGAAAAAGGATTAGTAAGAGAAGGACAGAGGGCACGGAATAATAAAAGCGGTAAGCCAGAATATGCTGTTCACCTTACTACATTAACCGAAGGGCATTCTAAAGTAATAATCAGCAGTGGTTTTTCTACAAAGAACACAAAAAGCCTACGAAGGTCCTCTTTCACAAATTGTCTCTGATGTGAAGAATTCAATAAGACTTAAAGAGGAACTAGGCATTTGTGGAAAATACTGATAATTGTTGCATAGAAATAGTAGGCATACTGTCTATGACATTGACCTCAAATCTGAGGACCTGCATTGATTTCTAACCTATACAGCTCCCAGTTACAGCTAGTGCGACAGGCAGACTATCTTGCATTCCCTACTGTCACGTTTTGTACCTTTTCCTTTTTAAAAGCTATTCTCACCACTGTTAGTAATAGGAAACATAATATAAAACTGTGGTTCTGAACAGCGTAACAATCTGTAAGTTCCTGTTTTCTGATTAATACCACAAAAGACAGAAAGTCTAATTTCAGTAGTTAGTTCGTAGACGTTTCTTAGGATAAACTTAAGCAACTGCCCACTGAACCCAAAAGAAACCTACAGTTCTTTCAAATACTCTGATATAATTCAACGCTTCAAAGCGATGCTGCTTAAATGACTAGAAACTTCTACAGATTCTCCAAGCACAATATGATTCTCTGGCAAACTGGTTTGGTTTTTTTTTTTTTGAGCTCGCAATTCTCTTTCTGCAGTTTTGAGAGTCAAATATGCATTACTTACTTTTTTAGAGTTTTTGCCCCTGATGATGAATGAGGTTGGAGGTAGAAGGGAATCTTATTGAATTTGGGCATATTTTTCTAGAAAGAAACAAATTTGAAAAGTGTTAATTTAGGGTGAACTGTTACCAGCTCCTATTTCCACCAGCTGGTATGTGAAGTATATTCAGCTCCTAATTATCAAAACCCAAGAGAAATTCTTAATCAACATAACCACCACAGCCAACTTCCAAATTACTCATATTCCTGAGATGCTTCAATTTAGAAGATGCACATACCATCTAGCTTTTGAATATAAATTATGATTTATTTCAAAGGAAATTAGATAGTATCAAAAGACTGCTGCCATATGAAGAGTATTCTCTGTTCCTGAGCTCCACACTTGAAAAGGATACCAATTATGCACAGTGCTTTGAATTCTTATCTAAGACTTTCTGTCAAAAGAAAGTGAGCAAAAATACCTTAACTGGACACATCAAAAAATAATGAATCTCAAAGGGTCTTGAATACAGACCTTGAGACCACTTATTTTAAATAGAGCAAAAATTTAAAATGTCAGTTCAGATCTTGTGCAGTTAAAAACATTGTAGTTCACCTTAAAAAACCAACAAAAAGCAAAATGTATACACGATACTTACATCCACAGTGATGTCTATTACCCATTGTGGCACAGTTTCATTAAGAAGCATAGATTCAGTTTCACCACCTGAATCCCGACATAATAACCTAAGACATACAGAAATTACAGTAATTGTTTTTATTCATAAAGGTTATGTGCATTAAAAAGCTTTCAGGAGAGGACCTGCCCTTTTAATGTGCAGGGAGCTTGAGCTTGGTTAGCTGGCCCTTCACATCATCAAACTTATTGGGGAAGTAATCACGTATTTTCTGTAAAGACCAGACAAAGCTGCAGGAAGAAGACAGATCCCTAGAGCAGAAACAGGGAAAAGTATCTCAGGAGACTATAGGCTATGGCACAGAGAAATTAAAAAAACTACTTTGCTCGTGGATTGCGTATGTTTGTGTGTTGAAGTACAAAACTGTCAGAAGAAGGGGAAAGGCACCTAGCACAAAGCAATTCTTTTCTGCTTAGGGAAAATGAGCTTTGCATATAAAGCATCTGTTAAGCCCTTACCAAACGGAAAGAATAAAACCAATTTTAAGAAATGCACACACACAATGGTGAAACAAAGCCACATATCATTTTATCAATTCCAATTAAGTATTTTGTCAGAGTCCTCAAGCCACCTTTGAGGTCCAATAAGCATGGCTTGCTCCCTCCGATCGTGTCTTTTCAGTGTTCTCTTGAGAACAAGCTGCATAAGATCCACCAGTACAGAAGGGATGCAAATATTAAGTCCCAGCTACAATGTAAATACACTGATACTGCAGGGGGGGGGGGGGGGGGGGGGGGAAATCAGTTTTCAAAGCTGAAAAAGGTCACCCTGTGTCCTGGTTTCGGCTGGGATAGAGTTAATTGTCTTCGTAGTAGCTGGTACAGTGCTGCGTTTTGGGTTCAGTATGAGAAGAATGTTGATAACACACTGATGTTTTCAGTTGTTGCTAAGTAGTGTTTAGACTAAGTCAAGGATTCTTCAGCTTCTCAGGCCCAGCCAGCGAGAAGGCTGGAGGAGCACAAGAAGTTGGGAGGGGAGACAGCCAGGGCAGCTGAACCAAACTGGTCAACAGGGTATTCCATACCATGTGACGTCATGTCCAGTATATAAACTGGGGGGACTGGGGCTGGGGGAATTGCCAGTCAGGACTAACTGGGCGTCGGTTGGCAGGTGGTGAGCAATTGCATTGTGCATCACTTGTATATTCCAACCCTGTTATTGCTATTATTGTCATTTTATTAGTGTTACTATTATCATTATTAGTTTCTTCCTTTCTGTTCTCTTAAAGTGTTCTTATCTCAACCCATGAGTTTTACTTTTTTTTTCCCCGATTCCCTCCCCCATCCCACTGGGGGTTGGGAGAGGGAAGGGAACAAGCAGCTGCGTGGTGCTTAGTTGCTGGCTGGGGTTAAACCATGACACCCTGTTTTACTGACCAATTCAGGGACTGAAAGTTACATCATTTTTGGGCCTATTCAGCCTGGGAAACAAACCCATCAAATCAAACATTCCCTCATCCCTCAAATTTTAAATTCACTATGTCCTTAAATATTAAATGCTTCACGGTATTTGAAAGCTTGGCATTTGTTTTGCAGCACTGTTAAACTGTCTCTGACATATCATATATCACAGTTCGGCTTTTCAACGTAGAATGAAAAGAAATAGAAGGGTAATCAGTATATACACATTACAATACAGAACCTGTGCTCTTACCTGCCAGAGCTTAGGACCTTCTAATGGGTCACCATCTATAATTTTGGGAGCAGAAACCAACTCTCTACTGAGTAGGATCTCCTGTCTGAGTCATTAATGCTCAAAGACCAGCACAACAGACCCATAAGAGAAGTTCTACATGAATCTAAAGTAGCACAATTTCATTCTAAAACTAAGTTCAGTTAATCAGTTTGCAGGAAGAGGGTACCCAGAAAGATCTCAAAGCTATGACATACGACTAAGAACAACATAACTCTTACCACTGTAAAACCCCACACGTTGCTGATGTTCAAACTCACATATTCAGTTGGACAATGCAAAATTATCATTAACAGCTGCTTATTTTGCCTGTCAAAGGCATGTCTTGAATGTACAGTATGGAATGGATGCAAGTATTACATATTGATAATATTTCTGCTTGCACAAAGGAAGCGATTGTTTAGCCACTGAATTTACACTCTTGAGTTTTTGTACCTGAACAAAGTGCGTCCTCCAGCCTCACCAAAAATAACTGGTGTGTGTGGTGGCACTTGAAAGTATCCATTTCCTTTCTGGACTCTGTTCTCCTGCTCACCATTCACTGTTGGAAAAAAATACACACAACAGTGATACAGCACTAGGCCTTAAAATTGGGTATACGTAGTCCAAAAAGTGTCTTTTCCACCTACAGCTAACGTATTTCATAAATTAACAAAATCATAAGCTTCATAAAACCCAAGAAAATCCCTACTTCCAACACATAGCAAGTATATAAAAAGGAACACTAGAGAGTAACTAGATCAATACAAGCTTGTGGAAGGCCTATTTCAAAAGCCTCTGAGAAAAGGGAAATAGAGCTCATGAACCAAAACCCGATTACTAGTTTTCTCCAGTTCCTTAACAGTATTCCGAGGATTTGTCAAACTGAACAATACTAATAGTAGAAAGCAGCTAAAGAGATTCTGCTGAGACAAGACTATTTTTCCCCCTCTACACTGACAGCACAGAACTCTGAGGGATGTTAGCTTTGCTCTCTTACCTGGATTTGCCAGATGTTAAAATAGTGTACTAGTAAAGCTCGGACTCACATTTCCTTGAAGTTACTGCATTCTAAATTTGATTTATTTTTAGCTAGTTATAGCAGTATGGTCTTCAAACACTGAAGAACCTGATTCCACATCAGGTGGATAGGATAAGATTAAAGAAAAACCAGCATTATTTATGCACCTCTTGAACAGTGCAGCTTGTAGTCAGTCAGGTATCTTGAAACACAATATAGAAGTATTTAGATGCCTGCCTTTCACTTGAGAAAGATCATCTCGATTACACTGCAGCATCTAATTACTGTATTTGAACATGATGTTGAATTCAAGCAACATAAGAAAGGTCAAAAGTCCTATCAAGCAAAGAAACCAAAAGAGAAAATCTATTCTCTATTAAGACGGGATGAATATGATACTGAAGTTAGAGCAAGAAAAATCTTACAGTTTGAAAGATTTCTTCATAACACTTCTGTTAACAATTGAGAGGAACAATACTGCACATATGGCTTAGACAAGTGTACTCTTTGCTGGCTGAAAAACCGGCTGGATGGCTGAGCCCAGAGGGTTGTGGTGAATGGAGTTAAATCCAGTTGGCAGCGGGTCACAAGTGGTGTTCCCCAGGGCTCGGTATTGGGGCCGGTTCTGTTTAATATCTTTATCAATGATCTGGATGAGAGGATCGAGTGCACCCTCAGTAAGTTTGCAGATGACACCAAGTTGGGAGGCAGGGTCGATCTGCTCGAGGGTAGGGAGGCTCTACAAAGAGATCTGGACAGGCTGGATCGATGGGCTGAGGCCAGTTGTATGAGGTTCAACAAGGCCAAGTGCCGGGTCCTGCACTTGGGTCACAACAACCCCATGCAGCGCTACGGGCTTGGGCAAGAGTGGCTGGAAAGCTGCCCGGCAGAGAAAGACCTGGGGGTGCTGGTCGACAGCCGGCTGAACATGAGCCAGCAGTGTGCCCAGGTGGCCGAGAAGGCCAACGGCATCCTGGCCTGTGTCAGAAATAGTGTGGCCAGCAGGAGCAGGGAGGTGATCGTCCCCCTGTACTGGGCACTGGTGAGGCCGCACCTCGAGTCCTGTGTTCAGTTTTGGGCCCCTCACTACAGGACAGACATGGAGGTGCTGGAGCGTGTCCAGAGAAGGGCAACCAAGTTGGTGAGGGGCCTGGAGCACAAGTCTTATGAGGAGCGTTTGAGGGAACTGGGGCTGTTTAGTCTAGAAAAGAGGAGGCTGAGGGGAGACCTTATCGCTCTCTACAACTACCTGAAAGGGGGTTGGAGCGAGGTGGGCGCTGGTCTCTTCTGTCAGGTGGCTGGAGATAGGACAAGAGGAAATGGCCTCAAGTTGCGGCAAGGGAGATTTAGGTTAGATATTAGGAAAAATTTTTTTACTCAGAGGGTTGTCAAACATTGGAATGGGCTGCCCAGGGAAGTGGTTGAGTCACCATCCCTGGAGATATTCAAAAAGCGAGTGGACGGGGTACTTCAGGACATGGTTTAGTGGGCATGGTTAATGGTTGGACTCGATGATCCTGAAGGTCTTTTCCAACCTAAATGATTCTATGATTCTATATATGCATATATGCATATTTAAGTTCTGGTCTCTGTACACAAATTTCAGTGTCCAACAGGTACACTTTATCTTCTTAAGTCACTGTTCAGTCTCAGTTTCTTAATTGTTACTTTTGAAAGGGAAAATGAAGACTGATTCTGTAGCGAATATTCTAAACATTCCACTAATCCACAACTATTCACAGAAATAAGTAGCGCAGCATCAGTGTTGCAACAATACAAAGGCCTGCGAGCTATACTTTTCATATATTGTCTGGCTCTCAAGCTGTAGACTGCCAATATGCAAAAGCATGAGAATCAGCAACTTTATCCAGAAAAGCCTGTGAAGTGCTGTAACCCTCCATGAAGATAATTTTTGAAAGAAGAGAGTAGCTAACTCTTGGCACAGTCTGTCACAAAACGGCAAGATATTGCTGAACTTACAGTTTTCTTAATTGCATTATCTGTAGAAAGTAATTTCTTAATAGCCAAAGACAAGACTTTTCAGTCAACTCTGCCAAAACCAGCATAGGGTTGAATTCATTTCAAACTTAGGAATTATACAGTCTCTTTTCTCTATTCTGCCAAATTCAGCCACTATCTTACATTTTACATAGCTGTGCTTTTTATCTCATGCCTGATTAGACTTAGCATTTTTACCTTAAACCACGACTCTTTAAGGTGGTTTTGTATAGACCTACCCCATGTATTATTCTAATATCTACTAAATGTATTTTTTTCCAATAGATCTTTATTTTATATTGTTCATCATACCTAGAAGCAAGATGTCAAGAGAATACTGGCTAATGTTGAATAACTGAACTATTGTTCTTTGCTGTCATTATCTAGGCTGTTTCTTTTCTAAGTCAAGCCTTAGTTTTGCCAGTAATTGTTTTTCAGCAAGGCACCACGTTTCTGTAACTTCAGAATCATCTATTCACCTACTTTTTTTATGGACTAGAGTTCTTAAGATTCTTGCTGATCTTTCAGAAGAAAGCCACTCAGCAAATTTTGGTGTAAAGCAAATTTAAAAGGATTCAAAACCATTAGTTTATAATGCATGCAGAGACAGCTATAAGACAGCGAGTCAAGTTGTATCTGTTAGAGAAACAGAAATATAAACAAACAGAATGTATGAACAAATCCTAAAAAATGAAAATATTACAATACTAACCATGATTCATTTCATTTTCTTCTTCATCCATTGGATTGATATGTGTTCTAGGCCAATACTCCAGAAGTGCTTGTAGCAGAAGCCCTCCAAGATTTACTGTCAAGACATAGCGAGGTAGAACTTCAGTTACAAAAAACTGTTGGCATCATAATTTTCTACATTTGATTCACAGCTGAAAACCTTCCCAAGTTTGAGTAGTTCTGTTCCCAAAACAAACTATTTATGGGCACAGAAATCTGCTTATCACAATCTCAGAGCTATATATTACCATCTTTCAGAAAAAGCTGATTTTAGAAGCACTGCTGTTGGATCACTCACATGCTTTACCATTCTCTAGATTAGGCAACAGTTCCAAGTTTAGGAATATTACTTTGCCCCTTTTGCTTCTTGAAGGTTTAAAACTGATTTAAATAGAAAACCTGAACATGATTGAAATGTTTCAAAAAAAAAAAAAAAAAAGCAGCATTCTCATTGGAGAATTCTCTGCAGAATTTAGTCTCAAGAAAATAAGCCCTAAAATCCAACCAGCTGCTGACATGTGTGGCACTGGAATACTTTGAAACAAAAATACTGGAATTTATTCTGCTTTTTTGTCTCAATAAAACACTAATATTAGTTAAAACTTACATTTTGGATCAGAACCATCTGGACTGCTAAATCCAGCATCCTTTGCTGAAACCCACGCTGCAAAGCAGTCACTTTCATCCAAAGTAATTGTCAACATCTGTTGGAAAAAGACCATCAGGAAGAGGAATGCAATAGTTGTTTTGTATTAAACAAGTCTATAAATTTATTTTGTTCATACTTAGCTGGGAATACAAAACAAAGAATTTCTAAATGCATGATAGCGCACATTGTTTACTAAACTGTATTAATTCATAACTGGTATTGATGGATTTAAACTGACCATACCATGAGAAAATAAAAATAAAAAGCTGTTCTTCAGATTATTAAGAACGGAGGTAAAATTTGCTGGTTTGCTTCAAAATAAATCTAACCCATCAGATAAATGATGATTGTTCTTCAAAACTTGTAACACAGTAAAATCTTTGTGAACAAACAGTATAAGAAACATGACATTAGAACAATAGATTTAGGAGTTGTATCTCACCCCAGTTTTCAAGTCTACTGAGAACCAGTTTGGCACATACACCATTTTAAATCTCTTCTTAATTTCCTCTTCAAAATCTACTTTCCCAAGGTCTTCGACTTTACATGCCTGTACACCAAAAGAAATACACAAGTTTTTAAATTCTGAGTATTGAGTCATATCAACACCTCAAATCTTTTACTTTACTTTTATATACACTTGGAATGATTACGACTTACCATCTCTCCATGAGTACTGTAGTCCAGAAACACACAAGTTAAAGGTTCAAATTTTTCTCAAAAAATGGAACAACAGTTAATGTGCTAAGTAATTTTGGTTTTTTTATTTATTATTTATTTCTGAGGTAGTGGCATCAAGCCAGTGGAGAGGTATGGAAGTACTACTTCACATTAACAAAAAACATTTTCCCTATCACTGAGTAGAAAGCTGTCTTCTAGCATCCTCTGTCATTCTCCTCCACATCAGTATAAATATTTCAGTACAACTGTCCATCAAACACCAATATTGAGTGCAAATCTAGCAACAAATTCAGCTCAACTATTGCAACGGGAACAGCAGTGAATGAATTTGTGTGCAGATTCTTTTTTCCTGTTTTAGTTTACCTATCTGTTTTATTTTATACTTTTATTTTTAAAGTTCCTCAAGTAAGTCTGTTAACATCCAAATTCTTGTAATCCACTTGCAGTCATCCCGAAACCTGAAACACATGCTTTAAGCAAACTCTTAAGGATTGTAACCTTGCAAGACTTATTTCCTCAAAATCCAGGAAAAGTTACAGGAAGCAAAGACTGAGGGTGTAGCTACAGGTAAGAAAATCTCTCTCTTTTCTTCCAGTATCCTCAATAAATAGTCTCAGCCTTAGAGTCCAGTGATCCTACTCATAAGATGACACTTTGACCTGGCGAGCAACCCCATCTCTAAAGTGAATATGTATTTAAACATATCTAAGAGATGCTTCTGAAACCCTTACTAACAAAAGAGAAAAAGAATTGAAGGTACAAATTAACATTAGCATTTGACTTTGGTCCTGAGATCTAACATTGTACTTAAAAACACACCAACTGTAAACTTAAAGAAAAGCTATTCACTTTTCCACAAAAGTCATTTAGATAATTTTTAGTACAAATCTACATTCTCCAACTTAATTCCCTCCTTTCTTACTTCTATCAGCAACTCAGTAAGTTAGCTGAGCATGCTTTCCTTCATTACTGAGTCTTGGCTGGAGCACTGCATAGTTCAACATGACAAAAAGATTTAGAATTTCAAACAGGGTTTTGCAAGAGAAGAAGTTGCTGACCATTTCACTGATCTGACATTCCAGTTCTTTCTCTTTGCACTCTTTTCCCTCTCCTCTGACCAAACATTGGGTAAAGCAAGATAAAGAAATGCCATGCCAAGTGTCTCTCCTCTCACAGGAGCAAGTAACACTAGGGAGGAGCCAGGCTTCCATCTGCTAACTTTCCTTCCAGTTCTGCCTTCCTGGCTGCTATCTTGCCAACTAACAACGGACGTGGCAAGTTCACGCTCCCAGAATAATCCACAGACTACTAGTCAGCACACTCGCTTGGGATCTGTGGGTTTGTAGCAGGACCTGAAGCACAGGCTTCCCTTTTGCAGGCTAAGCTTTCTTATGCTATTCCGTACTGCATTGGGCAGACATGCCCATGGACCTCTACAAGCCCTCTTTGAAACAAAACCCAATCAAAACAAACATTACTATTTCCAGGAAAGAATTCAAGGGTCTGAATTTCAGGTGAATGAAGATGTTGATACTTCACTGAATTCAGGTGAATGAACATATCTGTCAGCCTCATGTCAGGCAAATATGCAGAAAAGCTCAGAAATGCCCCCTCCCCTTTCAGAAAGCAATCTTTGCATTATGTCTTGCAACAGAAAGATGACTTGCTTTCTACCATAGGAACCTCATGCACTAAAAAATATATATATATATAAAAATGTACGAAATAATCAATCATCCAACAGTAGACGCTTAATCCAAAATTATATACTTACCTTCAAGACATCCCAGTATGCCACATTATTATTTGTGTCTTTGGTTAATATGTGTCTCTTGTCGTTAAGAATGTGGCACTGAATAATACTAGCACCCCCTAGCAAACAAACAAGAATTAAGGTCACTACAGTGATTTTTTTTTTCTTTTTTTTCTAACATTACATTAAACTGTATAATACGACATGTGTGACTGTTCTTTGGTTTCACTGTTTTATGTAAGGCTTGGATAGCACCAAGGTTTAAACACTATTTTAACTGTAACTAACACTAGATAGATGATAAGCACGTTGTCTTTGTTTTGGTTGAAATCCTAGTATCAAGTACCTAAAAACTTGAGCCAGTCTTAAAGATCTACCTTTTCTGCTAACGATAACAGATTTTATAAGGTACCCTGGAAAACAGCTGTTTACCTTTTATAACTTGGTCAGGCTGTGTACACAGAGGTGGTATGGGATTGGTACAATCATTATCATAATCTCCAGATGCTCTAAAATTATGAATTCCCTTCAAAGTCTAAAGAAAGAAACAAAATAATGACACATTCGTAATAATCTATAAACTTTGCTTTTCACCTGTAACAACTGCCAGTTCATGCTGCTATTTAGATGTTAACTGTCCAGTTCCGAGTAAGATAATTTATTTCCAAAAGCAGCATAAATAGATAGCAAAGTAATTAAAAGCTTAATGTCTTTTGATCAATTTCAATATTAGCATTTTATGATTTTTTTTAAAGAAAGCTTACAGATCATAGCAAGTCACAGTCAAATTGCAAGCAACAGTCCAACAGCTCCCAAACCAAGACTGCAAATCCTATGACCATTTAATTGAATTCACAGAGTGTAAGATGTATCATTTACCCATTTATTCACAGAGGATTTGGTTGTTGCAACCCAAAGCGCTGGAGGAGGATCAGCTGATCTGTCAAGTTCCATCTAAAAAATGAAACCACAGGTACTTTTAGGTGTGCTTAACTTAATTTTCCTTTGCTCAGCATTTGCTCTGTGTAGACCTGCTTCCATACTTGGATGTTTCTCGGAGTACAATATTTTCTGAATTACTTTGCATTCAGATAACTTCACATGGTTAAAAAGAGAACATAAGAAGTTCTGTACTAATTAAAAAGCATAACTTTATACATTTGGCTCTGCTGTTACATTTCTTGGACGATAATGAATCACTGTAGCTAAGATATTAGAGACCCCTTCTGATCTTTGTACAGCTGACCATAGCTTTCATTTTCCATTTTGAACTGAAATTTCTCAGATTCTGAATTTTTTAAAACTACATTAATATATCCAGAATATTATCTGAACATACTAAGCCAGAGTTCAGTCACAAGGAAAGCCAGATTGCTTATATACCGGTATCTGTTTCAATCACACACTCCTTATACACCTACGTGTTCCAAGGTCATGTCATCTAGAGTTACAGACAGCAAAAAAAATCCCCAAAGCAGTCTCTTTGAAAGACTCAAACTTGTGCATGCAGTTTTCTCCAGTTAAGAAAGCATCGTGTTTAGGTGTTCAAAAAACCAACAATAAATTTTAGTCCTGGTTCCCATGAGTATGCAACATATTCTAACAGAGTCCTGTGCACACACATTGCTGCTAAGAAACATCCATTTATGTCTAAAGCCTTGGCAATGCCAGCTTAATTTCTTAAGCCTGTACTAGAGTCTGGTAAAAACAACTTTTCATGTCTGAAGCATATTCAATTTCAGTAATATTTGAATTTCCATATTTTAAGTAGCTGCCAGGCATTTATCTTCTTCAGACAATGGAAGTTTTAGATGTTATTTAGGAGACAAAGTCAATACACTGAAGATGTGGTATAGTAAACGCTTGTTATCCAATACACATTCTTCTATCAACTTCTACCTCAAACCACTATTTTATTAGACAACATGCAATACAATTACACTTTCACACTGTGAGGGTGACTGAGCACTGGAGCGGGTTGCCCAGAGAGGTTGCAAAGCCTCCATCCTTGAAGATATTCAAAAGCCATCTGGACATGGTCCTGGGCAATCAGCTGTAGGTGGCCCTGCTTGAGCAGGGGGGGTGGACCAGATGACCTCCAGAGGTCACTTCCAACCTCAGCCGTGCTCTGATTCTCTAAATTACACTCAATTACCTTAAGAACTGGTGCCTTTTCTTCACAGATAAGTACACGGATATCAGGATTTCGTAAATCTGTACAATAAATCTTCCTGTCTCTTCCTCCTGAATAAACATGAGTGAAGGCTTCATTGACCTGCAGAGCCCAAACACCTTCATCATGGACTCGATATGTGGCTATACATCTCTGCTGCCCAAGGGACCACAGGCGGATAGTCCCATCAGAGCTGCCTGAAAGACACTGAGCAACAACCATCATACTTAAATCAAGCAGGTATTTAAATCTTTTAAAAATCATTTTTTCCATAAAGAGCTTTCATAATTCTTACGGTTATATTTTTCCATTAAGATGGTGCTAAACAAAGCCTGGCAGTTAACAACTCTAGTCACAATTTCCAGACATTTTATGTAAGCCACCCACTCCATACCTAGATGGACCTGTAATAAAACAGAGCTTTCACCCACCAGCCTCCCTCCCTTAAACACTAAATATCTGTAAAATATTTAAGCTACCTTCTGTAATCTATGACATAAAATAATTATATTGAAAAAGACTAATAACATTTCTGCATTCTGTAAAATGCCTTTGTCTCAAGTTAAAGCACATACCTGGGTGCCATCTCTGTTCAACAACAAAGCTTTTACATTGTCCGTGTGCCCTTTGAGTTTCATTAGTTTTGCACAAGTTCTCGGATCCCACACCCTTAGAACCTACACAAATAGACATTGGATAACTGGCATTAACAAGATTCTTCCCACCAGTGCATTTTCTCTATAGAAAATTAAGCCTTTCCAAATAAACTGACCCTTATTCCAAACAGGCAGACATCCATAGCCAAAAACATACTTCATTAGAACAATAGAACATTAGAACAAGATAGACATAACTAGATCTTATGCACCTCTAATAATCAGTGTGATTTGCTTTGCTTGATTTTAATTTCATTTGTTCTGGCTTTTTGTGTCTTCTTAAGAAATTAAAGAATGGAAGTGACTGGAAACAGGATAGTGTGATGTGGGTAAAAAAAAAAAAAGATTCTGAGAATCCTCTCAGATGCTTCACTGGTGTATCCTATTTTCATTTTTATACTTACTTGGAAATAAAATTCTCTCAAGGTTAGATTACGTAAAAAAACAACTTGCAGGGGACTTCAGGGTGTTTCACCTTCCTTTACAACAAAGAGCATGGGCTCTCTCTTGAGAACACTTGAACTTCATTACCTCACTTCATTTCCCACTTCCTGCAGGGGTCTTACAAAATTGCTGGCACCACTTTTCTTACCTGTGGCAACTGCTTCAGTTTTTATAATCACCTGAGTAATGTGCCCCCAAAATCAGAGCTCTTGTAGTAAAATGTAATGATCTCTGATAGAGAGAGGGTTACACAAGATGATCTGATTGTCTCTTCTGTGTATTAAAGCTATATGGATATATACACATCTTCAGATTGAGGCAGGTATTTGTATCCTACACTTACGCTCCCACTTAAAAAAGTGTCTACACTCACTATTAAAAACACAAAAACTGGTACAGACATGGCATTGAAAAATCAATAAAATTGTCTCTTTATACTAAACTTGGAACTGAAGTGGAATGAGCCTTACCAGATTTTTGCTTACCTTTTCAGTGGACCCTGATACAATAACTGTTCCCATTTGATTCATTGCAAGGCTGTAGATAGAGTCTTTGTTCCCACTCAGGGAAGAAGCTATTTCAAAATAAAATTTACATTTTCAATTTTAATGCTGTCTTTTGAAAAACATACTTATTCACTCAAAAACGGTATTTTAATACCCTTTCATCCATGAAAATAGTGCCACTCTACCCCATATATAGAGTTGCTTTAAAAAAAAGAAAGACTATAGCCAGCATACTGCCAGGAAAACCCCATCCTAATTCTTAATCTACTGCTGCATAAAAACAAGGTAACCCTTCAGACTTATGGTCATTACAGTCCTGGTGCCCTTTGGACACCACAATTCAGTGCCAGGACCATCAAGGTACTCTTGCTCTTCTCAACTACTTTATTAGAGAATGATACTTCTATGTGATCTTAGAATTCACAGCATTTGGATTTAAGTGCAGAGATTTTTTTCCAAGCTAAATAGCAGTAAAATTCTACATTATATCTTAAAGGCTCTTCTCTTAGTTCAGCAGAGATGTATTACTGAAGTTATACTGCAGTGCTGAAATGTGTTACTTGAGCATGGATGCTACCTCTGTGTTTGTGAAAACCATATGGCAACTCCTAGCATCACAACTAGCATCAGAGTTGAGGAATTCTGTACCATCTAGCCTAATCTACTTTTGGACAGATTAAAGTACCAATCCTCAACTGGGAAAAGCACAGACAAAGCAAATGAAAATCATCTATTCAGAGAATACCATCAGGCATTTCATCAAGCCTCAAAACCATACGACCCGTATGCCAGAAAGGCTGAGAACAGCAACAAACTGTGTTGCCAGCAAAAATGTGAAACTTTATATAATGATTTATGTATATTATGGAAATAAGTTTCTAACACAGTATTTGTGACCCAATATCATAAACATTTTGTCACAGTGGAAGAATTATGCAGCTTGACTTCAGGGTCCTCTTAACTACTAGCTATGGCTATCCAAATGTAAACTATCAAATGAAATCTATTATTTGTAGCCAAAATAAAGTTATAGTCTTCCACTGTCCCCAGACAATAGCTGAAGGCAAAAAGCAGAACTGAAAACTCTTGAAGATCAGCACACTGTTCAACAACCATAATAATTTATGAAAGGATAATGTACAGAGTTATCACAAGCTGGACATCAGGAATAGAAGAGTGAATCTTAAGTGTACGGAAGCAAAATTTTTGCCAGAACAAAAGCAAAGCTCGACTCCACCCTCTTCTGGAAAGGCCTACCTCATAAAAGCAAAATCTCTCCACTTAATTTAAATTATGGCTATGCTGACTGACTCTTTAAAAATAGGCTTCCTTTTAATGCTGGCATGTGTACATTGCTTCCCTGTAATCAGATACGAAATTAATGCACAAGAACAATTTTCATTTGCACTCTGAAAAAATCAATATTGTTTGAAAGGACTGAAGAAAACCAGCTTCTTTAAGGACATACACCACGTTCTTCCCAACAGAAACACTGTTAGTTGGGAGCACTAGAAAGAAACAAAAACAACTCCCCCTTCCTCCCCCTTACGAAGCATTACTGTTCTAACTCTAGAAATGCAAATTTATTTCTGTCATCTTAGAGGTAATGTCTCCACTTCCATTTGACCTTGGGCTCAAAACAAGCATCAGCTCTCCTCAGTACTCCGTGTCTCCCATTTATGATTCACTTGAATCATTTAGGTTCTGTATCACTGTTGCAGTGTTCAAGAAATCTCACCCCCCCCCCCAACTGAGTTTTCCTGTGAGCCAGCAAATAAATTCTTCCTCCAAAAACTCCCTGTTCAACCAGAAGATAGCATAACTTACAGTTATCAGCAAAGTTTGGTGATAAAAATAATTCTACTTCCAATGAAAGAAAAGTTGTGGGAAATATAAGCTAAATCTATTTAGTTATGTGCAGTCATGTGCCATCTCAATACTCTTCTGCAGTGCAACACAGCTCACTAGAAGCCACCTCTCTTTTGAAGGCTACAGACATGCCAGCATAAGGCTATACTCAAATTAAAAAGTCCTGTAGACAGAACAAATGCAAAACTGAGAATTCTGCCCACCAGATGCACCTTTGGTTTTAGAAGCTACCAAATCCATAAAATTAACACATCTTTCAGAATTAGCCAAAAGAGTAATTAAAAAAACACCCACACCAAAACAACTATATGGCTGCCTCATTTACAGAATCACATAATCCTGAAATTTCTTAAAACTATTTTGTGCCAATTCCAAATTTTAGTTTTGCAGATTTTTCTTGAGTCATTCCTAACCTCTGAATGAGGAAGCAAGTAGTCTTATTTAGAAAATTCAAGTGTGGCAGTGTAGCAAGATGGTATGTTCTTTCCCAATGCATACATCTGAGACTCTGCTACTGTTTAAACATGTACCAAACATTAAGTATAAAATGAAAGAGATCAGTCACTTTGAACACTACTTTTCAACCTACCTACAAGCAACAAAAGACAGTGGTCAAACTAGACCTCTTTCTGAAAAAATATACTGTAAAATAGCCAATACAAACTAGGATGCTGATGACCCAGATTTACGTTATTCACTCCAGCAATCAAATCTAAGTGAACTTGAAGACTGGTGTCATACTTCCCAGAAGAGAAACTTAATCAGCTCTATCCTGACTATTCTAAGAAAGTCGTGTTGGAATTGCTCTATGGGGAAAGATCTTGTAGTTTACTATAATGCCTTTATTGGGACAGAGAAGCAGGGCAGATCACTTCCTAAAAGATAATGACATTAAGGATTAACCCTGATAAGTAGAAAGTATGGAGATTCCCCATGCCTTCTAGTATCTAGTGAGTTAGATCTCACTATTATGCTATCCTTACATGTAATTAGTGCTTAGTATTACTTTGCATGTGTTTGAATCTAAATTATCTAGTAACTTCATTCTTCTGACAGATTTGATAAATGTATCAAGTCCTCTGCTTTAGGAGCTGTACTGCATTTTTTTGCAGCATCTATATAAACAAAAAAACAAACCCAAATTATAATACACAGAAAATGAACTGACAAGTAACCCAAGGGAAAGTTTCTATAATGGGTTAGTTGAGGAGCAAAAAGCTTCTCAAGATAAAGCTCTTTCAAGTTTCAGAGAATACCAGCACATTGCATTTCAGGAGAAAATATTCAGAGACCTATTCTAAATGCCATGACTGTTGGCTGCTCTAGGTTTTCAGCTATTATATAACACAATAAATGGACTGATTACATACTAAAACCACCTTAAAATTTCTTTCACATGTTTTATGTACACACAGAAACAGGTATCTATAGTTTTAAATCGATCTCTCAGATTATGCTACTCAACAAAATGCATTGCATTTGCCTCCCCTCCCTAGGTACCTACTTGTTACGGTGTTATTTGAGGCAGTCAGTGCTGTTAGAGTATTTACATCCCAGAGAAATATCTGTCTGTCCAGCCCGGCAGATGCTACCAGTTCTTTATCTTTTGCATATGCTAAGGCTTTCACGTAATCCTACAATAAAGTAAATATAACAACATGAATCAACAACATTATCCATTTGAAGTCTACATCTTAATATTTAAAAGACTGTCAGTGATAACATACAGTATTTACAGATAATGTTTTTCACCTTATGTGTCCTTAGTGTTGACATGCAAAATCCCTTATGTGCATTCCACACTTTAACAGTAGTATCTGAAGAAGCAGATATCACTAAATTGGAAAGAATAAAGAGTAAACTTTAATGGCTTATATATGACTTTAAAGCATATTTGTACTACTCCAACTTGCTTTTCAAAAAGATTAAAAGAATCATTTATATACACATCTAGATTTCCATTAAAACATCTGCTAACACTATTTCTCAAATTTACAACACACATGACAAATTAATTTTACATGCTAAGATGGAAAATAGTTAAAGCAGCAGATAATACACTCTTATACACAATTTCTGAATACTATAGTTTTCAAACATTTAAGTACTTACATGTTTTACCATTGCAGCAGAGCACAATGTCATTTACCCAATCGGTGTGATGTTCCATAGATGCTATATAAGGGTCTTGCTGCAAATTAAAAAAACAAAATTTTATAACATCTCATCACAAATGGAAAAGATTGTGACTATCAGATCCTGTTGCAATATTTTCTTCCACCTTCAAATGGATCAAAAGTTGCCTAATATAGAGTTACTTGAAGTCACTATTCCAGAATCTTTTTGTGAAGGAACTTTACAGCCATGTAAGATATCACAGTATGAGCAATTTCAAAATGATTTTCTTATCATAATAATTGGCAGCTGTTAAAAACAGTATCAGATATATACCTGTAGGCAGCTTACTAGCATGATAACTTGGAAAAAAGTAGGTTAAGACATAGAAAACCTCTCATGGCTCACCTTGTGCTGATTGACACTCCATATCCTTATAATAGAGTCTCGGCCTGCTGTGAAGAGTCTATTTAATGCTGGATCCAGCTGAAGTGCGTTTACCCCATTTCGGTTATACTTCTCCACTTCATCTCTAATCACATAGGAGACCTAAAACACATTTACACAAATCCAATTATGGTATTAAGATATTGACTTGGCCATAAAATCCTAACATCTAATTTCATCTTTGTGATGTTCTCGGGTAGAAAATATTAAGAGCTTTACAAGCATTAAATAAGTCTGTCAGTTTGAGAGTTACCAACACCATCTCAGTCAATCACCTCCCCTGAAAATGGGGAAGAATCATAGAGAAGATATCAGCAGTGCTAGAACTGGAGCCCAAAGGACAATTTAATCATTATGACTCAAGCTCAGGCCAAGAGAACCCTTATTTCAATTTGCTGCTCTGCGCAGATATTCTGTGTAATCTTAGAGAACACACCGAGTTTGTGTCTCACTTCCTAAGTAGGTTTCATAGCTTCTATAGCCGGGATGACGGTATTTCCCAGACTCACAAGGGAGAGGATAGGGTCACTAAGGATTACAAATCACTGAAAGACTGCAGGTCCAAATTCTAGCTATTTCAGGTGCCGCTATTATTTTGAAACCAATTTTTTAAAAGCTACCTACTTTCTAATAAGAAGCACACATATTTACTGCTCTCTCAGATAAATGATTCCTTTAGTTTCTTTACTTCTGTATTTGACAGTGCTGTGCGTATAGGTTATTTCATTGTATCCTTCAGAAATACTAAAAGCAGATTTAAGGATACATACTGCAAAGGCTATAGCACTCTCCATTATTACTGTTCAGTAAACAGAATTATAAGGCACTGCAATTTCTTCAGAGCTACTCCATTCACACTGTACTGCATCTCTCCTGATGACAGGGTTTACACAGAGTTTATGCATTACTATAAGGAAAGCCCTCACACTTAGAGAAAAGGAGAGGAAGCTGCCAGGTATGCCTCTGCACAGATTCTGTAAAATATGATCAGAACAACAAGGTAAAATTTTAGGCTTGGTATAATCCAATCTGCCCACAGCAGGAATCATCGGGATACATAAGTACCAGTGTTTTGAAAACACTTTCAAAGGAGTAGTCTTGGGCTAGAGATCTGAAAGCAATTTTTCACTCCAATAACTGCATTATAGCAGTATAAAGAAAATGTTTTCCAGATCAGATCTCAGTTACACAAAATAAAACCAACAAATTAAACAAAATGTTCAGTGGTCCTTATCACTGAAGAAGTATTTTACAGCATCCCAGATTCTATAGCTCAACTGACAGGTCCATTTGGTGAATGTGGGCAACACCTCAACTGCATTATCCCATCCTAGTGCAGCACAGTAAGAGAACTGATGCTTCTAGAAAGCACGCATCCAGTCCTATTCTCCATTTTAGAAACAGCTGCAACAGCTCTATAGACCAACACAGGAGGATCAAAATTAAGAGCCTCCTGAATCCTTCTGCCTTAATACTCTCCATTACCATTCCACAAGTCCTTTACTACATTTATTATGTTATGTCCCAATGCTCTTAAAGCACTTCTTGCTCATAGTCTTTGTTAGCCACTTACAGTCCTTGTAGAGTCACGGCTCTTCCTCCCAATTTCAGACTGTGTCCGAATTACCAAAACTCTCGGCTTCTCTCACCTATTCCAGACTCATCCATAATATTCTTGCTATCCATGCTCAAGTCTCCACCTACACACAGCTTCAGAGACATTACTGAAAGAAGACACCATCAACCACACATAATAGTGTTATGTTAAAACACTTCAAATACTTGAAGTATTTTTTGTGTGTAATGCAGAGAGCCAGATATATGTGAAACTCCTCACCAGCGCTTGATCATATCATGTCTACATTGCTAGAAGACCCACACAGACTACTTGAGTAAAAGAATGCTACAAACAAAGTCAAGGTTTAACATGATACAAAACATAAGGCAAAGGGATGGCCGTCAAATTCATACTGCTTTCAAACTCTTTGAATAAAGCCAATGAAAATATTCAACTAAAAATACTAAGTATGAGCAGATAGGACACAAAGGAATTCAAAACCTAAAGGTCAGTAGATCAAATTTGATGTTAGTTATCAGGGAGAACAATCTCTTCCTGAAATATAGTATCAGACTCAAGATCAGCAGGGGCCTTTCAGCTGTTGCTTCTCCAAACTGCTAGCAGGATATTTTTTGTCAAATCCTCAATTTTTGCATGTGTTACTCTTCTGTCAGTCATCTCCCATATTTTTTATATTTTCAGGTGTAATATAGAGCTCTTTATTCCACTCATAAATAAGACTGTCAAACTATGTTAGTCACCCAAGCATTTTAAGGAGCTTTTTGCTCATAATAATGTTACTTTTTCAATTTACAGGAGTTCAAGTAAAGAACAGCCATAAATAACTATTTTAAAAATGCAAAAAAGCAAATGTTGGCTTACTGTAGTAAATAAGGTACTTTTCATATATGATTGATCCTTTCATGGGACTGTGAAAATTGAGAGTCATATTTCTATTTTAATCTTGACAGAATTAAAGTAGTTTTGTAATTTCTTAAAATGCAATGGATAAAATATTTTCTTGCTAAAATAAAGAACTAAATGTTGTTCTTAACAGAGAAAATAGCAGTGAAAAAAGCTCATAGAGATTAGATGTAGTAAAATAATTTTAACTTCCTTCTATAATGGAATTTGCATAACTATTAAATTTCTGTCTAGAAGATCTTGAAACTGTGGCTGTCAGCTCAACTGGTTGCTGTTTTTCCATCGTTCAGACACGACCAGGGAAGGCTGACAACCGGTTCCCACTACACCAATACTGAAATATTCAAATAAAGGCCAAATTTAATTTGCCCTTTATTCCTTTTAATAACTTCCACACATGAATTTTGTCAAACACCTCTTGGCAAGTATTGTTTATATTTTAAGAGAACTGAGACAGAGAGAGGAATTACATTGTTTCAGGGTTAATGAGTCTGTGGTAGATCTAAGAGCGAACGCTAGATCTCAGTGCCAGTCCAGCATTAAATATAACATCATCCTTCTTCCTTCCTGTGAGAAACTTCACAAAGTAACTCTGTTGTAACAACTGAATTAAAAAAAGATTAAAATCTTATTTCTTACTGTTTCTTTTTTTGTGTGTGTAAATACATGAAAGCTTAGATGGAAAAATAGATGGCAAAACAACAAAAAAAGCTTGACATTTACAAAATTACCCAGCAGTGGCTGCTACTGTTCATAGAATTCAACCAGTTGCTCTTGTCTCTCCTCAGACTTATAATTCTACAAAGTTTTATTTTCCATCCACAGAAGGAATAGTATACCTTTCCTGATAAACGGTCTTAAATATTTAAGATATAAGAGTAAGAAGGAAAAGAAATCCCTATTGTATAAAGAATAGGTAATGATCATTTTCTGCATGTCATGGGAAAAAAAACGCGACAGCCATTTTTCAATTATAAAGGTGATTCTAATCCATGTGCTCCCTAAAATTATTTTTTTACTTCTAACACTAAAAGCACAAGGGGAGAAAATTAAGATGAAAGAAGATGATTTTTTGGTCAGCAAGTTTATTGAATACTACACCAACATTTCAAATGAACACTGCTATTTGAGCAGTTAGGTAAGGACAAGACACACCACTTTTCATGAAGAGAGCATGAATTGAAAATTATGACTATGGTGCAAAAATGGACCTTCCAACTCTTATTGGATGCCTAATGACATGCTAGTAACTGTCAGTTGCTTACAACGGAAATACTTAATAAATTTCCTTTCTCATCCAAACCAAAAAATGTTAAATGGTCCACTCTTGCAAACCAGTCATTGAGACTGAAATAAATATCTTATATAGTAAAAAAACTAGAACAAGACACACGGAGTATGTGGCTGAACTAAAAATAACCTCACAAGACATTTGCTGTGCATCACATGGAACCTTTCAGAAAGAGAGGTATAAGCATCCAGGCTTGTATTCAAATACATTATAAATTAACACAGAGGGACAAATTAAGGGTTCCACAAAATCTGTTGAAAGGGTATTGAAATGCCTCTCTTAACGCAGGGAACTTAAAACAGATCAATAAAAGCAACAGCAACTTGATTTAAAAGACTTGACACTTGTGTAAGAGTGGCGGACAGCAGGCAAGTTCACTCAGCTGAAAAGTTCATTAAGATGAACGAAGGAAGACTGCTGATAATCCACATGTGGTTCTACATTATATTCTTATTTTGGGGAAAAAAGGTCAGAAAGTGTTTTTTAATTTGTTTGGGTTTTTTTAAATTTGAGTGTCACTGAGCATAGAAATGTAAGAACTATTGGTAAATATAGTAAATATACAAACAAATACAAAACCATAGTATATATTCAAGTATGCATGTGCACACATATATGTGAACAACGTAAAAGCAACAGGCTTTTGGCCGAGAAGAAATTGCTGTGAAAAAATTCAACTCTGACCCGCAGCATACACATCTTTACTGCTCTAGATAAGGTACCCTGTTCTGCCTGGAGAGGACTGTGAAGGTCACCAGGAAGTTATGATTCTAAGCACCAACTGGCATTTACTTCAAACAGGGCAGACCAAGAGCACATTACTGCTTTGTTCATTGCATTGATTCACAAAGTCACTTGCAAACCACAAAGATAATAATGACTATGATATAGATCATGGTCGTTTTACTGTGATCATGGTCTGGGAGCGGCAAGATTTGTGGGATAAGAAATATTTTAATAATGACCAGGGCCTTTTACATTTATATTGCTCTAGCTTTTATAAACTCCCATAACGAATAAGAATCTTTCACTGCAGCAGTGCACAAACATTACAAGGTGATGGACCCTCATTATAAAGAATTTATGGGATTCAGTACCCTAAATGGTTCAGGACTAATCATTTTAATGACTAAGAGCTCCACAGATAAAGCTACTGTCAACAGATACATTTCAGCAGGCAAAGCCAAGCGAATTTCTTGCAGGATCTACAATGTGTTTCCTTCATGGATGAGTGTATCAGCTGATCCGGAATCTTGTTACCCTTGTTACATTAACATGTCTTATAACAGATTTTGTCTTAATAGATGGGTAGAATCTGCTTGTAAAAATACCACCACACCATCATGGTGGAGGAAAGAACGAACAACCGAGCTCTGACAGCACTCATTCCTTGTTTGTAAGTACAGAAAACATTCAAAGACACAAATGCTATTGTGAGCAATTAAAAATCTGGTATTTCTCAAAATCACTGGAAGGATTCCGTGAGAACTGACATGAATTGCATCAAAAAATGAGAGAAGCAGCAGTCAACCACCATGAAAAAAAAAAAAAATCTACTGCCTTAGTGTCTTGGTAGGGCAGATGTATCCCTTAAAATAAGTTTTAAAATTAAGAACATATCGATATTTGAATTTTCAATCAGGCGCTACAGGCTCTATAGAATAAAAGTAATGGAAGGCATTAAAGAAGTTAAATTTATCCTTTTACAATGGAATCAACTTACTGGCTATTCGTTTGCTTAAGTATTATATTAAAAATAATTTATAAATACAATGTATATATTTATCACATATAAAATATAAAATATATCTATAAAATCTAGTAGTTACAGCATACAAAATCTAGTGCACTTTTAATAAATGGTACTATTAAAAAGTCAGTAGCTGAAATATTTTCTAAATGTAAAGGTTTTTTTGTTTCACTTTCTACTTAATATCATAATGCAGTATTAGTGCATAAAGATGACAAAGTTAGTGCAAAAAGATCTTCTTATTCTGTACAAGACTTAAAGACAAATTCAATAATTTCATAACAAAGATGCTGATCCAGATCACTTAGGGCAAAATTCCCATGCTCTGTCAATAGGTTTTTGAGTGTGGGGGTGAACTTATTCTGGCCAGGCAGCAAGTTTGGGAGAGCAGTTACAATGAAGCCCCTCAAGGGCAGCTACTTTAAGCCACCTGCTGAAAAGTGGCTTCATCTTGACTTAATTCCCAGTAACATATCTGAAACCTACAGCATATGGCCGACTGTTTCTCATCACACAGCAGTGTCTGACACACCTCTGCATCTCCATTCCCTTCCCAAATCAGACAACCTTACTATTGCAGCCTTCAGGCACGCACAGCTAAGCTTAAGAAACACCAATAGCCTGCTGCTGGACATTTCAAATGCCTGACTGACATTTAAGCAATTAAACTTCCTACCTTTTTTTTAGGCATGGAATTTATTTTGAGGCCTAAAACATCTATTCTGATTAAACCCTTATAAACATACAATTATATGCAGAAGCACCCTAAACTGACTATTTTGGATGGTTCTGCTTACCAGTAAAACAGGTGCATCCAACATAATAATAGTTCCAATTTCCATAAACTTCAACCAGCTCTCCTGCCATGTAAGGAATCAAGTTCCTCCATGCCCGAGAGGTATTTTTTTAAAAAGGTTCTTCCCCTAGCCTCATAGGTTTGGGAGAAATTTCTTGCCCTCTCTCTCTTTCAAAAGCTTGATGTAGCAGCACCCTAAATGCTCAGCCATTGGGAAGAAAAATAAATCATTAGTGGTTTCAACTTTCTATCAGCGGCTGATGGATACAACAGCCACTTAGAATTCCATTACATGAACAAAATCCTGTTTCTAACCAAGTAGGTGGAATCATAAGAGCACAAGAAAATACCTAGTTTCTACTCAAGGCTTTATATATGCTTATAATACAACCAAAGTTATTCTCGGCAGATCTAGGCTTACAATATACTGGCTGAGACACAGGTCAGTGTAGCAGTACATAAAGTGAAAAAAAATTACGTAACACAATGAAAGCAGAAAAGAAGACATCACAAAAGAGCACAAAACCACCTGTAAATACAAGCTTTTGAGGTAAGTAATGTTTGGAAAATGCATGTAGTAGTAAAAAGGAAACAATGTACTCTTTGATGCATGTTGCTGTCAGGGAAATAATACTTCATACAGAAATACGACTACATCAAAGAAATATCTAGTTACCATAAAATCCCCTTCCTTAGGAGAGGAACCTGCAAAAACCTGTTTATGGCACAGGCAATGAAGTCAATAAAGGGGTATTATATTTTGGTTTCTTTGTATTTTAAAGAATGTCTGAGAGTTTTTTTGGCAGGGCAAAGGAATTCTTTCTACAGTATTGATTGAGTGTTCACCTTCACCCTGAAAACCACTAAACGCTGTAAAGAAGTGCACATTTCCTCTATGTGACAAAACGCAAAAGATGTGTTCCAAAACCAAATGCAGCTCTGTTTGGAAGGATCCTGATGCTATTTCAGGCTTAATCAATATTTCTTTTGATCACAGTGGATAGATACAGCTGAAACTCGCACTTGCCAGTAGAGGAAGGCAGCTTTGCACATTGATAAAGCATTAAATCTTTTCCATAGCGAAAGCTGTAAGAATGTTTAAAGTGCCAGTGGTATCACAAACAAGAACGAAAAAGTTGAGGACCATAATAAAATCATTTTCATGACTTTTACTGTTAAAGACTATTGACTTTTCACACACACTTCAGTAATTCCAGTCTCCACCAAGGCTACAACAGTGCACTCGTGGCTACCTAGGAGCCCACACCACGAGATCTGATGGTCTCTCAGGTAAGCTGAGGAAGTTTACACCCACCAGACTGCCTAGGCCACGGTCTTTCTTTTAAGAAACGCTGACCGGAGCTGGAAAGGGCAGGCTGGCGGGGTGGTTTCAGCTCTGCCTTCCCTGCCCCGGGGAACCTGACCCCGTTCGGCAGCGACCAGCACCTCGTCCCCCATCGGCCGGCCAGGCCGCGGTGCAGAGGGCAGCGACTCGCCCCCTCCCCACGGACGTTAGCGGAGGTGGGGGAGCGCCGTTGCGGGGGTGCGTGTGTGTGGGGGGGAGCATCTCCCCTTCGCCTCAGGGCTGTTGGGAAAGGGAAGGAGGCGACTGCGTCGCCATGGAAACCCCCAATCCCTTCCCCCCCCCCCCCCCAGCTGAGAGCAGCCGCTGCCACAGCCCCTCAGGGCCGGGCGGCAGGGTCCCCGAGGGGCGGCAGGGTCCCCGAGGGGGGGCCCTCCCTGGCCGCCCGCCGCTGCCCGCCGCCCCCGCCCGCTGACCCCACCCCTCTCCCGGGCCGCGCTCCGCCTCGCCTTCCTCCTCCCTCCTCCTCCTCCTCCTCCTGCCGGGCCGTGCCAGAGCCCCGCCACGCCGCGGCCCCCCCGCCCCCCCGGTCCAGCCCCCACGGGGCCCTGCCTCGCCCTCACCTGGACTTTCCGCCGCCCCGCCGTGTTCTGCCGATGATGCGCCGCCATCTTGCATGTTGACACTCTGATGTCATTTCCGTCGAGGGAGAGCCGGCCCGGAAATCCCGCCCCTTCTCCGCTCCGAGCCCGCGCAGCGAGGTGGAGGCGGGGGCGGTCACCGCCCGAGGCGTTGCTAGGGGAACGGCCGGAGGGGGCGGGGCCAGAGGAGGGGGCGGGGCTAGCGGTCCCGCCTTGCCCCTGTCAGTCGCCATGTTTTCCTCAGGGCGGGTTCTCCACAGCCTTTTCCCGGAAAGCGCTGGGGTTATCTCCGTGCTCGTATTGCTGCTCACGGAGTGTCTTCGTCCCTTCTTGCCGTGTTTTCCCCCCGGGAGGGCGGGCAGGCCTGTGGGGTGAGGTCACTTGGCCCCTCTGGAGGGCTCGGCTCTGGGCTGAGGCGTTCAGACAAGGCTGGTGCTGGGTGCCAGCTCTGAGGGGCTCCAGCTCAAAGCCTGAGGCGAGGTGCTGGAGGGCTTCACACATGCCCTGGTAGTGCTCGGGTCCACGGTCTTCTTTTTAACGGTCTGTGGTGGGGGACAAATGCTTAAAAGCGAGATTGCGTTTCGCACCTTGTTGAGTCTGCCCCACTGAGGTAATCTGCAAAGGCTCAACTACCTTCCCCAGAGAACCAGGGAAGATGGTATCATTTTGTCTAATGACAAAGGATTCCTGAAAATGATTGTATAACGGTATGAAATTTAATACTGTCTTCCAGAGATGCTCCCCCGTCCCAAATATGTCTTTGGCACTTTAACCTTTGATGCAAAAAGTGTTGAGCTGCAGCAGTTAGCATGTTCTGGGTGAGGAGCTGTATGAAGTTGTGTACAGGACTGTCTTCTTGGCACAGCTTTTTGTTATACTGGTTAATTCACTGTGGTAGAACAGTGAAGGTGCTAATAGTTAATTAGTGGAAAAAAAGACCCAACCGTACTGTGAGAGAAAAAAATGTGTAAAGGGATAGGGAGATGAAGATCAGGTATTCACATTCTTGTTCGATGCTGGCTGCAAAAATAAGTAGAAAACATAATGGCCATTTACTTCTGCTAATTTAAACTTTGCTTATTTTGATACAGATCACAGTTTCTAGCATTGCTGAATGCACAGTGTCCTCATCACAATTGCAAGTGGAGGGTATGATTCTTAAATGAGATCTGCCTTGACCAAAGTCTGTCCTTAACTGCGGTATTTGAACTATTTTATCTTGTTACGGCAGTGAGAAGCATATGATTTAAGGCATCTCCTAAGACACAAATGTGAAATGCATTTATTGTTTAATAAATTTCATTTTTTTTCGAAGGTGAAATTAAGGCTTTTTTTGTTCAGAGTTTAGTTGTGTACTGGCTTCAGGCTAATGATAAGTGTCAAAGTGTTTCAGATGCTGTCATGCATAAAGTACGTAATTTTATTGGATTCTGGGATGGAGAAGAATGAGGCAGTGTCAGGTTTTCTCTGTAAGTAAATACTGAGCAAAGTGCCTTACTACATTTCAGTATGCATTAGTCCATTAAGAGGTTGATGACTTCATAACACAGTTATTTTCACACATGCTTTAAAGTAATTTCTTGTTTTCTCTTAAAGATATTGAAATTCTTATATTATTTTGGGGTTCTTCTTTGATAAAATGAAATAATAATTTCATTCATAAGCCCTAATCATCATTTCATTATCCGTAATCACCAATGGATTATTGATTTAGTGAAGTTAATATTGTGTCTTCAAGGGCAGTCATCATCTTTTGTACATTTGATTTAAAATTGAATTTGTTTATGGATGGAGAACCTTTGCTTTTTACGTTATTATGCAATTTAAAAATTGTTTTTCCTCTTTTTTTGTGCATCAAAGAACTTCTTGTGGATAGTTGCTGCAGTTAATATATATAATACAGTGTTTCTTCAACCTTTTAGATCAACAATTCATTACTCTAAGGAGAAAAAAAAATACAATGATCCCTTTGTATCACAGAATCATTGTGGTTGGAAGGGATCTCTGGAGATCGCCTAGTCCAATATACATTTACTGAGGGCTGCTAAAAATATGAGTATTAGTGATAATTTTCTGTTTTCTGTGTGTATGTTTATCAAGCCTGAACTAAAGACAGTATTATGCAAAAAATATTGTAGGTAAGATTTTCTTTGTTACGCAGTAACCTTTCAGCCTTTCATCATGTTTGTGTCGTTTTGGGAAAGTGGCAAGATGATCTAGTTTATAATGTTAGCTGTTTGCTTTTGGTTTTGGAAGAGAAGGAACATGATGGATAAATGAGTCTAGGGATTATTTTTCAATTTCCATGAAAATCTGATCATCTTTGGCTAAATTGTGAAGTTCTGAGAACACTAGAGTGAGCAAACAGCTGTTGAGCCAAAAAGGAAGTGATGGAGAACTAAACAGGTCTCAGGAGTGAAGTCGGGATGTTGAGATGAGAGAAGTAAGAATGGAAATGCCTAGAATGTAAGTGTTGGGTGAAAATCGTAATAAGTAAGAGTATAAAGATAATATTTCCTTAATAGTAGTAGGTTCAAGAATGCTGTAGAATCTCCCAGCTGCTTCTGTCTGCTGCTGCATTCCCTCTGTGTGAGGTTTGACATTCAAAGCATTCAAAGAAAATGTGAAAAGGATTTAGAAATATGCTGTGAGCATGATTTGGAGCCTGAGAAGTATGAATTATGATGTAAAGTTCAGGAGGATTTTGTCTACAGAAGAGAAGACAAAAGGAAACATGATAGCAGTAAGAAGAAATGTGGAATAGACTCATCTTCATGTCCTGATGAGTGAAACAAGAAGTAACAGGCTGAGATTGCAGTTCAGGAAATTCAGATGAAGCACAAGAAAAACCTTTTTTTGGCAGTGAGAATAGCGAAGCACTAGAATACATTACATATAAAGGTTTTGGAATCACCATCTGTTGAAATAAGAGACTAGACAAATATCTCCAGGAATTACATCAGTAGAGTTGCTGGTTTGGGCTAAAGTGTGAGCTAGTTGGCTTTAGGACATTACTTCCAACCCCATTTTTTAAAAATATAATTATACAACTACAAGTAGAAAATATTTTTCATAAACAAAGGCCTCTCTAATCCTCCAGGAAAAGCTGTAATAGGTTCTGTAGTTGAGATAAGAGCTACATAAATTCAGGATATGAAGAAGACATGCATTTTAAGACCGGCTGATCACTGAAAGATATCCCCAAAGGACGTGGTAGATTCTACATAGCTTGAAAGCAAAAGTATTGTAGCCTATATATAATTTATGGGCATGACTCAGATATAGCTGTTTGAAATTACTGTATTTAGTCTGTATTTTATGGGATGTGAAACTTCGTGATCTTAAACCCTATTTAATTTTATTGTGTGACTAAATTTTCCTGGGATATCATATTCTATGTGTCTGCATAAGCAAGACATTCAAGTAATACAATCCACTGTTTTAGTCTCCTTCATGTTCAAAGTCTGCTGTAAAAGCCACAGAAATACATTCACAGAACAATGTACAGTAAGGACAGTCTTTGCTGTGGTTCTCTGGAAGTGGTGTGTCTGCAACTGCCTTGTGCTGCTGGATTAAGCCCTGAAAAGTTGCAGAATATCATCTGGCATAAAGTTGTGATTTTAGACGATAGTCAGGCAGATCCCCACAATTTCTGCATTATTTTTCTCGCACTGTTTACAATGAGGGAATATTTGTAGAAATCTAATGAAAAATACTGCAAATGAGTTTAGAATTGCTCTATTTTTGACTGCTGGATGAGGCATTAGTTTCTCCACTGGCACAGAGGGGTGAGAGTGAGTTCCTTGAGTCACTAAGGCAGTTGATGTGTCTGAGCCTCTGTTGCAACTGGGTCACGTATGAGCAAAGGGCTCTGCAGATATGGTGACAAAACAGTGACTACATATACATTTTTAATGACTGCCAATTATTGTAAGTAGGAGATATGGAAGCAGTGTGATGGCAACTGGAAACAAAGAAAGAAGCTAAATTTTCAAGACATTTTGATAAATCAGATACCCCAGCTAGCTAGAGAGGAGGGATGGACAGAGATGAAATCCAGGAGGCTTTGGAGAAAGGAGATAAATTATTATTTCAGCATTAACTTTGTTTTAAATTTGCTTTCTCACATTCATCTAGCTGCTAAATACTGTGTTCTAGTTCACTAGCATATAAGGTTTGTTTTTAACTTGTAAAGCTGTTTGGTATTACATAATTTTTAGCAGTTGCATTCTTGACACGTTGAAGTTTAGACTTTAATCTTACAGGGAGCTACAATAAGAAATAGGTTTAAAACCAAATAGCTCAATCTTTGCTAGTGTGCTTGCATTTGTCACTTCATGGCTGTGTTTGGAGCCATGCAATAAAAGGTGAGACTTCAAGAATAAACTATGTTAGCAAGATGGCATCAGAAGTACTGGAAATCTTTCAGAGATTGTAGTAGCAATATTTTGCATGCTCTTAGCATGTTTTGAGAAATACAAAATGCTTCAAAAATACTGTTTTTCAGAATACTAAGGAGAAACAGATGGAATAACTTGAACTTCAGGCACTGAGCTAATTTTCAGACTTATTCAGTGTACGTTAGGTCATTAGGCAGAAAGCTACTTTGTGTAACAATGCGTTTAATGTGTACTTACCATAAAAGCCATTTCCTGTTATTCTGTAAAACCAATTAGCTATTTACCAAATACCACATTTCATGTCCCTGTGACTTCTTATTTCATTGTGCAGCATGAAAAAAGGGAAATGGCAATCATATAAATTATTATCTTGATAAGTACATCATGTACTTTACACTATTAGATTCTTTTCTAAGAGGGATTGAGGCACACCTTTAGTTTATCTCAGAGATACTTACTAGCCAGAGCCCCTAATTTTTTTCTGTGACAGACTCATGCCTTTAAATATTTTGTATAATATGTTTCTGTGTGTGTGTATTGGTTTTGGTTTTATTGTGTATGTAATATGTAGTAATTCTGCATTCCAAGTGTAACAAAGAAGATGTATTTCCCCACTACTTTTCTTTTTGCCTGCTGTCTCGTATTACTCCTGTTCCGGGGATATGATATTTTATAAGAGGCATTCCTGGAATCTCATCTACGTCTTGAAATTAAGGAGAATCCTGAAGCTTCTGGCCAGCAGCTGAATTAATTCAGCCCATGAAGGATGCATTTGATTTTTTATCGTACTAACTGTGTGTGCATTATTTAGAGATGGCTTTTAATGTCAGAGGTTAGAGTATTTCCCAAATTGTGGGCATGCCTCTCTCCCTGTCTGCCAGTTTAGTTTAGACAGGAGGGAGGATTGCAAATTCTCTGAAGTTGCAGCTGTACAGAAATCTATGCAAATAATTTTCATTGCAAGTGTATCCAATGCAAACACTTGAATTACCAAGGAGTATGAAATTTTATTGCTGAGCAATAAACTGCCTCCATTACATAAACTTGTAAGAAATATCATTTGTGCTGTAAGCATCAGGGTTAATAACTGTTATACTGCTCCAAATATATATTATAAAGAAATACTGTAATATGAAAATCTATCAGTTCTCAAACTGTATACATATGTATATAGAGCTAGGTGGGGATTAGAAAATGAAGGCCTACTCTAATCAAGCACTAATGATTTTGAGTATTTGAGAAGGCCAGAAGTGTTCACAAGTTGTTTCAGTACTTAATTGTCCATCCTGTTGTAATACGTGTGCCCTTTTTTTGGTCCACATTTGACTAGTTTCAACTTTCAGCTTTTGTTTGTTTGATTGAAGAGCCATCCACTATTAAAGGACGCATTCATCTGTAAGTTCTTATGATGTGATCAAGTCAGGTCTCTGCTTCTTATTTGAATGATTGAGTAAAATGGAAACCATCGCTGAATTTGCTGTTTTATCCTGTACCGCATTTTTCAAAGATATTTACCTGAAAGACATAACCAAGATGGTTTTGATTAGCTTGTCTTCCTTTTAAACACACAAGCTTGTTTCCCCAAAAGGCTCTAAAGATCTGTACACAGAATAGAGAGTGTACTTAGTTTTTTGTTTTATTTGGCATCAGTGCCTTGACAAATGCAGTCATCGGGGGACTATATTTGTGCAATTATATCTGTGCGTTCCATGTTGCTGTCATGTGGCTGTCCTGCAAAAGGTCAGCTGAAGAGCCACTGCACCAAAACCAGAACAACTTTCCCAGGCAATGATCAGTGATAATTCTGTTTCGAGCAGAGGCAAGGAAACCATGTGGTTTGCACTCTGAAAATTTGTATATAGCGCTTTGCTCCAGGGCAGTGTGCAGATTTGAGGGCTTAAGAGAAGATAAGATTCTTAACACAGAAAAACTAGGATTTCTATTGAGAAATTCTGTCTGTCATGATATCACTTAAGCAGGTTTACCAAATTTCAGGAAGTTGCATTAATGAGGAGGAACTGTTTATTTTTAACTCTAAAGTTACTTGGAAGACTTTTTTGATTGCGTGTTGTAGGGAGGCAAAAATAACAGCTGATTTCTGTTAATATCAGCTTTTTGCTATGAGTATGATTTGTCTTTATTTTTATTATGCCCAGAAGAGACATCCTCTATTCCTGTCATGTTGCTATCTTTAAGGAAACTAAAAATATACCATACCTGTGCTCCATCTGACATGATTTCCATTCCCTGCTCTCCAGAGATTGAGATTTTGTCTTCAGGAGAGTATTTTGATGTCTGTGTTCATACCTATTTGCTGTTATGTGCACAGTTGAATTTTCTGTGTTTTGTGGAGTTTTCTGTGTGAAACAGTGGTTTGTGTTGCTGCTTCTAATCGAGGATCATTGACATCACTGTATTTTTCTCAGAATTACTTGTTGTCGATGTCAGCTAATGGGCAGTGAACCATAACCATAAGGTGCAATAAGCTCCATAATTAACAGTTGTGATTTGTCTCTGCGAGAATTTTAACCTAAGTTAAAACAGTCAAAAGATATTTTATATCAAATTCAGTAGAGTTCTTCACCAGTGGATGACATGATCTAGTTATATATTGTATGACTTTGTTTTGCAGGATCCATTTCTTGAAAAGATGAAATGTCTTTCTCAGGCTAGAGTAATTTTCCTTCCAACTATTATGGTTGAAGTTACTAGATGTTTTTAGCATGTAAGTAAAGTAATGTTGATTTTTCCATTGAACTTTTGATAAATGTGCTTGTTTTCTCTCAGTAAAACACTTTTATTCAAACTTTCTGTGCGTGAGTGTTGTGTGAATAATAAATAGAGAGGCTATTGAATAGGTCAGTATACAAATTTCAGATTTAGATTTACAGATACATCAGTTGACGATAGTGACTTACTTGTTTGAAATTTAAGTTCCATTCCCTCTTGTATCCATCTGGTGTCTTGTGTCCATCTGTTGTGTTTTAACCCCAGCCAGCAACTAAGCACCACGCAGCCACTCTATTACTCCCCCCTCAGCTGGACAGCAGAGAGAAAGTGTAACAAAGGGCTCGTGGGTCAAGATAAGGACTGAGAGACATCACTCGACCAATTACTGTCATGGGCAAAACAGACTCGACTTGGGAAAATTAACTTAATTTATTGCCAATCAAACCAGAGTAAGGTAATGAGAAATAAAACCAAACCTTAAAACACCTTCCCCCCACCCATCCCTTCTTCCTGGGCACAGCTTTACTCCCGAATTCTCTACCTACCCCCTCCAGCAGCTCAGGGGGATGGGGAATGGGGGTTACAATCAGTTCATCACACATTGTCTCTGCCATTCCTTCCTCCTCAGGGGAAGGACTCCTCACTCTTCCCCTGCTCTGGCATGGGGTCCTCTCTCCCTGGGCTGCAGGTGGATATCTTCTCCCCCGTGGACCTCCCTGGGCTGCAGGGGGGCAGCCTGCCTCACCATGGTCTTCCCCACGGGCTGCAGGGGAATCTCTGCTCTGGCGCCTGGAGCACCTCCTCCCCCTCCTTCTGCACTGACCTGGGGGTCTGCAGGGTCGGTTCTCTCACATCTTCTCACTCCTCTCTCTGGTTGCAGTTGCTGCTGCCCAGGTTTTTTTTCCCCTTCTTAAATATGTTATGACAGAAGCACTACCACCGTCGCTGATGGGCTCAGCCTTGGCCAGCAGCGGGTCCGTCTTGGAGCCAGCTGGCCTTGGCTCTGTCGGACACGGGGGAAGCTTCCAGCAGCTTCTCACAGAAGCCACCCCTGTAGCTTCCCCCCCCCCCCCACTACCAAAACCTTGCCATGCAAACCCAATACACCATCTTGTGATTTTGGCCAATTACAAATATAGTATCTTAAAGATACAGATGTATCTTAAAGGGGGATGTAGTGAGAAGGATTAGGTTTTCAATGATCTGAGTTTCAGACTTCTCTATGTGTAGTAGGGGGTCCCTGGTCAGTGAGCTATTGAGGGAAGGTCCCAATCAGATAGGAAAAGGAAGGAAATCATGCTGAATTTGTTGAGAACTTAAATAGCAGTCTCATTCGTATAAATGGGAAAAATAGGAAGAGAAACCTTGTATGAACCCTTCTCCCTCTAAGACAGAGGCACATGTTGCGCGTCTATTATCCCACTGAATATAGGAGAGACAGATTTCTAGGATTAGACCACAAGAGTATTTCTCAGTAGATAGAAGCTAACAGACGAGGCGGATGGGTAGAATTTGAGGATAAGAGGGTCATGCAATGTGCATGAACTATTAAATGCCTTGATATCTTTAATGACTGAATTTATCTGATCAGTAATCTAAAGCAGCATCTAGTGTTTAGAGTTATGGTGGTCACAAGATACATTTAATTATGCAAAAATCTGTCTTTTAAGCTCTGGACATCTGCACACTCTTAGTCATTAGACTAATGGTGGTGGTCTAATGCTACCAAGAAAAAATATTTTTCTTGTGCTCTGGCAATAAAAAGAAAAAGAAGAGTGCTATACTTTGCAATTAATGGAAGAGACAGATCCATGTCAAGAACATGGTGACTAAATTAACGGAGTTAGTAATTTCTGTAACAAATATTGTCTTTTTGCTGTTAAACTTCAGCTTTTTTTTTTCCTTTTTTCATTATACTGAGGAATAACAAATGAAACCGGGAAGAAAATAATGTTCTTACTATGAAGCTAGTATTCTGCCCCCTCCCCCCCTTTTAAGAAACTGCCTTCCCAATAGGAGAAAGTAAATTTTACATAGTAACAAAGAAAAGTTACTTGTCTAATTGTTTTGCTCTTAGCTGCAAGTCCTAAGGCTTTCTTTTAACAGCTACAGATAAAAATCTTGTTGTTTTCCATACCTTTCTCTTTTCTGATTACAGATGTTACAGCTTGCAAAAAGAACAGAGGAGTGCAACTCCTTTCACTCTTTTCTGTCTTCACTCCCAGTGCCCCATTTTTCACAGGGATGGGTTGATGAAGAAGATACAGCAGAAAAAATACTTTCAGGTAAGGATCTTTTTTGTATTTAGTGATACCAGCTGGTACAGCATTATAAATGTGGTTGCTTTTGACTGTAGCAGATGAAGTGCCATTATAGAATGATGCTTTACTGATCTTTAAAATTCTGCTTTCTTAATTGAACTTGCCTCGAGAACATACTCTTGCTTTCTGGAAAAATAACTTACACTGGAACTTAAAATGGCTTATTGTTTCTTGCATCACAGAACACTTAGTGTTTTATTTCATTCAGACCATCTTTAGTTGTTTCCTTTGCTGATGATACCTATCAAGCAAAGCGTTTGATCACAATTGTTTTTCTATTTGCATGCATTAGGGCTGCCTGGCTTTTAAGGACAGCATAGTTCCTTCAGTAGAATTCTTCCAGCAAAACTCATGGTAACTCTCTTATCATCAGGAAAGATGACAGGAAAGATTTAGTATCTACCCAATAGAGTAAAAAAAATTTTGGACAGTAATGGGTTCTGTTGATATAACTATAAGAGAAATAACTGTACTTAGCAATAAGGCTTACCTTTAATGTATACCTGTTACTATCCAATACCTGTTGCTAGCATGCTTTCTACATATCTGTTATTTAAATAAATATAAGCGATTTCAGATATGAGGATAAATGTTTTTATTTTGCTCAGACAAGGTTTGTATGTTTTAAGGGAAGTTACAGCATAATGTGATATTGAATGTATTTTGGGCTCTGATCTTGTATGTAGGAGATACTATATTTGAGATTTTGTCTTTAGAAGGTATAATGAACATATGTCATAGCCTGGGAATAATAAAATACGGAAATTAAGGAATGAAAACCAGTAATTTGTAACTCTAATTTCATCAAAAGCTTTTAATGAAGGGCAAATTTTATGCCACTATTTAATGTATGCTGGAGAGTTCAGCTGGTTAAAACCTCAGAATGAAATGTGAAACAGGACAGCTTTTTCTTTCTTACAGTTTTACACATATATTTCTGATTGAACAAAAAAACCCCTTTGCTTTTACTAAATGTAACTATGATTTCAGCAGAAAGAAAATAATTGATTAATATTTAGGTGGTTATTCTTCAAAAGTATCACCCATGCACTTTTTCCTTTTTTACAGTGTTCCTAGTGAGATCACAAAGTTTCATTTATTGCTGTCAGAAAAGCAACCAAGCTCCTCCTTCCATCCCTCCCCCAGGCATCTCAATACAAAAGAAAACTTTCTGCATGGGAACTAGCTAGGTAGATAGGATGTTCTTTTGAATGGAATGGTGAAGGTGAGAAAATGAAGACTTTCTGTCTCTCTGAAGATACAAGCTAGCAGAAATTAGCTTAAGAAAGCAGTGTGAAGGTTTTTATTGTGAAGGGGTTGTTGTAAGTATTTTGTTTTTGCTAAGTATTTGTATACTATGAGAAATCTCAATTGCTACTTTTCTTAATTTAAATCTATGTAAGTTTGATCAAGATATTCAGGGATGTATGTATGCAAGTGTGTATATATATAAAAAATATGTGCACACATTTTTAAGTCCTAGAT
The DNA here is from genome assembly GCF_900496995.4 of Aquila chrysaetos chrysaetos. NCBI lineage: Eukaryota > Metazoa > Chordata > Aves > Accipitriformes > Accipitridae > Aquila > Aquila chrysaetos. Next base: position 72,975,289 of record NC_044006.1, on the reverse strand, counting down.
GTGGTTTTATTTTAGGTACAGGTAGCATGTACGTAAGAAACTGTGCTTTTAAAGTAGAACTACTATATTGCTGTAAACATGTTGCTCTTCCTATAGTTTACATGTGGCAGTATAACATTTTACTAAACATCAATATATTTCTTATATTAATTACTGACTACTTTTTGTCTTGTTTTGTTATATCGGCTTATGCACAGTAGTCCTCAAATTGGCTTTAGTACGATCTCATCTGAGTTATATTTATCTTGACATAGTGGAATTTCTTTACCTACACAAATCTGGAATGTTTTACTCACAAAAATGCTGGTGAGTGATTTTTTTCACAATGTTTAAGTAATGCACAGTCTAGCCTGTTGCATACATTTCTGATTTTGGAGGTAATCAGTGAATAGATATTATATTATATTGATATTGTGAACAACTTTATATATTACATCTTTTAAAAAACAAAAACAAAAACCAAAAAAAACCAAACCCTGCTGGTAGATATTTACCTAAACACAAAGGTTTTTTGGGGGGCGGGGTGCGAGTGGGAAGCACAGAGTGGGGGACAAAGTGCTAGGTGGAAGAAATGGCCATGTATTTTAGAAACGGCAGTAGTCCAATAAAATGTTCAAGTTTGATTTTACAACGGACTAAAATCTGTTAAATCTGTCGATAATTATTGGTAGTTAAATAGAATAAAATGGTGATCAGAGAGCAGAAGTATTTTCTCTTTATTGAAACTGAGTAGGTGATAGCAGTAGTTTTTGCAAGGTATTGTACACACAGAAAAGAGAGAATTCCTAGCCTATTTCATAAGTTGTTGCTGTGAGCTGTTTTCTCATTTTTTTCTTGTTCCAGATGAGCACATGAGCAGTGGCTGATCTGATAGAAAAATATTTGAGCTACATATAAAACAGTGTTTTGATTTCTTTTTTAATCACCTTTTTTGTGCAGTAAGTTATTATTTTTAATAATGGGCATTCATTACAGTATACATATCTAGTGCATCCATGGTGATGATGAACTTGGAGATGCTTATAATATTCAGAATTTTCAGATCAGTGTCTCCTGTCGTATATGGTAAACTGTTTGAATGTAAAGTTTGAAATCTGAAATAGGTAATGCAGACTGTTGGTTTTACTGACACCCAGTTCTGCTCTTGTGGGTCATATAGAAAGCTGACTCCAGAGTGTTAGAGGTCTCTGTTTAACAGCAAGGAAAGTTTTGGTAGCTATGTAATGATTCAATGCAAGATTGATACCTATATTTAGGTGTCTAAATGCAGCTGTTTGTGATCTAGGTGTTTCATCTCCCATTACAGTCAATGGAGATTTAGTTAATGTTGTCACTGGAGTTTTAGATGATTTTAAAGTAGCTGTCTCCCTTTGATCATTTGGATATCTCTACAGCCTTGATTGACTATTCATACCACTAGATATCCACTGACTGTAATGGGAGTTTAGGATGCCTTCTTCACATGCAGGACCTCAGAAAAATGTCTCTATCTACAGACTGTATCCAACCATAACATCTTTGTGTTTCTGTATGTGTGGCCTATGTGTTAATATAAATTTGTATATTTTTAAGGTACTAAAAAAGCTACTGATTTTGTTGATATAACTGAAAAGGCTATTTTGTTCCCTGAAACAAAATTGAATGTGATGTATGCACTTAAGTGTGGTTAAATACTCCTTCATGAACTACTTGGAAATATCTGGTTCTGGACGTTTTGATATTATCATTGTCTGAACTGTGTACAAGATTTATTAAAATTTGATTTTGCAAATGCCCACTTAAAGTGAGTTTTGACAAATACACAGATTGGTCAAAACAAGCTTTTTGGAAATAACTGTGGATAAGTACTGAAAAAGGAACAGGGCTTTGTCTAGAGCATAGATTTTAATAATTCCAGTCCTATGGTGGTGAATCTCATGGTAAGTATTGGTACATGTTTCATTCTTTTTTTTTTTTTTATTTATTCATTTTAAGATACTTCTTGACCTATGTTAAGCAGATAGTTATTTGATATTGTGCTTTCAAACAAAATCCTACCACAGGGACACATTTTTATTCTTTATTCCCATGTGAAGAATCTGCTAAATGCATACTAAAAACAAACTAAACAGATAGTTTACCCTTTATTTTTTCAGATCCAGGTGCTCACGGGAAATATTCAGTGGGTGGCTATTGACAAGGGAGCAGAGACAAATAATTTGGGACTCAGAATTGGTTATAATACATGCTAGAACTAAATTGAAACACAAATAAGGACATTTTTCTATTTATGTTGCTACTAGTTTTTTATACTTGGAATACTCCTCAAAAAATGCCCTTACTGACCTTGATAGTGTTTACTGAGCAGTTCAGTTAGTTTAAATTGCTCTCTTATGAGCCGTTGACTATCTTATGGTCAATACTTTGATTGCTGTTACCTTGCTGCATATAAAAGGAATTCTGCGTGCTTTTAGGGAGCTGAAAGGAGTTCTGGAATTCACATAAATGGAACCAAATTAAGGAGTTGCCTATAGGGCTTGAATTTGTATTTTGTTTTTCATTCTAAAAGTCTAAATCTGTTGGTTATCATCTCTACTGATTAGTCTTTACCCCAGTGAGCATTTTATAATTTGTGTCTGTGAAACATTGTATTAATAGACTCATTTTTTTGTAGTACTTTGCTATTCTAGAGAAAATTGTCCTAAAGACAGCTTTTATCTTAAGAAATTTTTATAGATAATTGTACTGTAGTAGTGCCCATGTGTCCATTTCATTTAATGACTTGTTGTTCATCCCTTTCTAATACTTTGCAGATCATTTGTTCAGTAAATTTCATCAGTATATCTGGAATTCCTTAGGTTTTGACATAAAAAGATTCTGTGTCATTTTCACAGTACCCAAAGTCAGCCTTAAGCCAGTTAGAATAACCTAAAACTGTGGCTAGCTGTGTACACTGATTTCAGTTCATCTCAAGATGAGAAAAAAAAGTAATTTCCCCTTTAATTAAAAAAAAAGGTGAATTTGAAGACATATTTTTGTATCCCTGATCCTGCAGAGAGTGGTCCTTTAGTAACTGAAGGTCCCACCAGTGCATTTGTATCTGTTACTGACGGACTGCTCTCTGATACAGGACCAGAGATATCAAAACCTGTCATAGGATTTGCAATTCTTTATTTAATTTAAATGGAAGTATCTTACATATCCCTTACTGGAAATTAACAGATCTGGACTCTAGCCTTATATTTGCCTTCAGCAGCATGCTTTAGTTAGTGTTTTGCCAGGATTTCCCCACACTAACTTGTATTTACATACCCAAGTTTGTCCTCCCAGGTTCTGGAAGAAATCCCATTCAGTAGTACTTTAGCTTACTTCTGAGAACACTTGTTTTGTAGCTTCCGTCCCAGAATTGTTTACTAGAGAGACTTTTCTGTCCAGTCCAAAGACTGAAATTATTTCTAAAGGTAACATTTTATCTTAGTGTCTTGACTTAAAAATTCAGGTAGTTCAGCAGCATATAATGAGGTGGCTGAGTTAGCTGAGCTTCAGGAATTTCGAGTAGTCACTCTGTCTTTTCAAAATTTTTTAGTCATGTGTATCACAAGGATTTTTTCAGTCGCATCTTCTTAGCTTCCTTTTTCCTAACCTAAGTCACAATCTGTAAATACTTGGCAGTTGATGAAAGCCCAGAAAGTCTGTTGTTCCACATGAGCACAAGTACCTTGCTGGTACAGGTCTTCTGAAGAAATCCTCTCACGTTGTCCATGACTGTTTGTCCAATTATGACTTCTAGTCACTGCTGCTGAAGGGCATGTGTAGGGTTTTTTTTCTCTTGATCAGTGCTTTTGACAGATTCAGCCTTCATTTTTTTTAAAATTCAGCTCCCAAATCCTTAATACTAAACCAATGTTTGTATTTACTGAAACCATTCTCTTTGATTCATTTATTACAGTCAATGTAGTTACCTAAAAGCTCAGTCTTTCTGTTGTCAGTTTTAAGGAATGCTTTGAAGGTAAAATTAATCTCCTTAAAATTATTAAAAAATTGAAAAAAAAAAAGGAGCATGTTGATTTTTCCCTTTATCTTTTGAGCTTTGGATTGGAAGTGCATCTGTGTGGTTTTGCAAAGTAACAGTTCTTTGATTATATACTTCTGATTTGTTACCATGATAAATTTTGGTCTCTGAGTTGTGGTCCCTGATCAGATCTGAACTTGCTCGTAAAGTCCCAGAGGATGAAAAAAAAGAAACCAAATCCCCTAAACCAAAACAAAATCATTGCACAATCATTCTGGCTCCAGGCAGTTGCATATTCTTTTAAAAGAAATGTATCTATGCATTTAAAGAAGAGAGCTATAATTACAAAAGAGTATTGATTCTCTAACATTGTCCACATGTGAGCTCACAAAACTGAAGTAGCACAGCTGGACCTCAGGCAATCAAAAATGCAGAGTATTTTAAAGACTCATTGGTGACCAAAAGTGTTTATTAGATGGCAGCAATTGGTTTTGACATGAGTCACAAAGGACAAGTCATCCTGTAATGGGTCAAAATTTTCTTCATCTTTTGTGGATGAGAACTGCAGTCATGTAAATTGCTGTTATCTACAAGTGATGTGGTAAATCTGGGCAGGAAGTCATTAGTAAGTGAATAGTTACAGTGATTTGCCTTAAGTCACTTCAGTGCTTCTCATTACCTTGCCACCCTTTCCCTTTGTTAGTGATTTAAGATCAAGCAGAATAATTGAAAATAAATTCTTGAAGGTACTTTGCTAATCCCCAGAAGAATTTTGCAGTATTTGTGAATATGTGAGAAGGTGAAGTTGCTTCATCATATTTACCTTTTCCCAGGCTGGTATGGGAGGCAGAATTGACCCATACCTGTCAGCGTGAATAAACAAGTCAATGACTCCGATCAGAATCCGAGTAGTTAATAATAATTAAATTTGTTTCCTCTGATGTGTGAAAAAGAGTAGTTATTAAACAAATAGACATAACTAAGATCTCCATAAACAGCAGACACTCTGGTGCAGAGCCACAAAGCATTAAGGCACATGTGAAATTCTAGGAGAGACGAATCTTGGTATTGACATGCAGTTGAGAGGAGGGCAATACCAGATTTACTTGATTATTTGGTTTGTAGTAGTCCTTTATGGTGTCTTTAAATTCTGCCTAACAGTCAGTGGGTATGGAGCTTCATGAGGGTTGATCAGTGGTCAAATCACCTCCTAGTGAAGTTTGTTTTGAGGAAGTGCAGGTCCCTGGCTTTTCTAGGCACATAGAACAGGGGTGATCACAAGAAGAATTAAGCATAGCAGCTATCCCAGTTCTGTCACTGGTGTTCCTGTAATTTTTTGAGAACTGTGTATTATATGATTCTTAATTACCAAGTCTTGATGTGAAAGTATGCAGGACTCATTGTCAGCAAAGTTAGTGAAATAATACCAAGCAGCATGCTACCCTTCATAGTGTGATGCATCATACCTTTTGTAGGCTTGTGACAAGTAATGTCAAGGTAAATTAATTTCAACAGATGTCTTATAAAAACTTCAGGAAATCTGGAGGTATATTTGAAACTCAGATCTTTCTCAGGCACTGCATCTTGGTTTTGGCCTAGATTTATAAAAGTTTGTAATACAGTTTGTTATTTAACATCAATGCAAATAGTCTTTCATCAAACCACATATGGTAAAGCCTTAGTTGTGGCCACATTCTCAGTTTGCTACTCAGCAAAATGAGAAAAAAGCCTCATGAGCAGAGCTTTTCAGCCATAACTAGATGGCATGAGGGAAAGAGTTAAGAGTCTAAAGAACAGGAAGAGCAAACATGAGTAACAGATCAGCAGAATCAGAGGAGGGCAAAGCTCAAGACTGGTAAGGTAAAACCTGCCATTTCTTATGTTGTTTTTACTGCAAGCCATAAATATCTCCTTGAATGTACTCAAAACTCAACTGGACAGAGCCTTGAGCCAAATTCAGTGCTGGCCTTGCTTTGAGGAGCCTCAGTGTCCTTTCCAATTAGACCATTTTGTTATCCCATGTAAGCAGCAGGCACAGTAGATATGGAACTAACTTCTGTTTGCAAGAAATACAGAGGTACAGTAACTAATGTGCAAGGCTGCGGATAGTATAAGCAGCTACAGAGAAAAACAATTAGGTGATTGTCAGAGTTCTGATAGGAATGTGATTTTGTCACTTCCTAGCTGGAAAGGAAAGGAAAAGTATCTCTTCTGCAACCTGAATTATACAGGGTGGATCCAGAATCAATTGCTGGTCTTTGTTGGTTTTGTTTTACATTACCCTTTCTTCTAAATGAATTTGCTTCTAGTTGGTTTTGGTTTATATCCTGGGGTGCATCAAACATGGTATAACCAGCCAGTCAAAAGAGGTGATTATGCAGCTGTATTGAGCATTGGTGTAGCCTCACCGTGAGTACTGTGTGCAGTTCTGGGCCCACAATTTAAGAAGGATGTGAAAATCCTTGAATGCATCCAGAGGAGGGCAACCGAGCTGGTGACAGGGTTGGAAGGCATGTCCTGTGAGGAGCGCTGAGGACTTCAGGTTTGTCTCGTTTGGAGAAAAGAAGGCTGAGAGGCGACCTCATCGCTCTCTACAGCTTCTTGAGGAGGGGAAGTGGAGAGGGAGGTGCTGATCGCTTCTCCCTGGGATCCAGTGCTAGGACATGTGGGAATGGTTCAAAGCTGCACCAGGGGACGTTTACACTGGACAGGAGGAAGCATTTCTTAACCAAGAGGGTGGTCAGACACTGGAACAGGCTTCCTAGAGAGGTGGTCGATGGCCCAAGCCTGTCTGTGTTCAAGAGGCATTTGGACAGTGCCCTTAATAACATGCTTTAACTTGGTCAGCCCTGAATTGGTCAGGCAGTTGGACTAGATGATCGTTGTAGGTCCCTTCCAACTGAAATAGTCTTGTCCTCTTTTCTCTTCTCTTCTCTTTTCATACGGCGTTTCACAGAAGAAAGAAATAATTTAGGTAATGGGTATTAGTTTTAAGTTGTGTATTATTTCTGTTATTTTCTAATTGTCACTAGTTTTCTCTTTTAATTTGCTTCTAGCACTGGAAACAAACATATAGGAGGAAAAATGGATCCCTTGTTTTGGCCATCAGAAACTAACAGGTTTCGACGTTTCACCCCTGAGTCCTTGGCAGCAATCGAAGAAAGAATTGCTAAAAAAACCCCTCAACAAGCCAAAGTTAACTGGAAGAATAAGGACCAAGGAGTTGAAGAAGATAAACCTACTCCTCAGCTTGATCTGAAAACCTGCAAAAAACTGCCATCTCTGTATGGGGATCTTCCTGTGGAGCTCATTGGGGAACCCCTGGAAGATTTTGATCCGTACTACAATGATCACAAGGTTAAAACTTCCAAAAGCATTTTTTTATTTAATTTTGTCTGCTGAACTCTTAAGAGATAGTAAAAGCTCTATTCAGGAGATGCTGGTTTTTGACTGTTCTGTAGACAAATCTTCGAACATTACTAGCATTTTTTGGGGCAGGAGTGCTAAGGTATGCTCCATATTATGTAATGAAAAGGTATTTTAAGTTCCATTCAGCAATCAGAATAAATTATGAAAACATGATATACTTGATAGCTACACTTTCATAGGAAGTATATTCTGGGATAACTGATGCTTTGTTTTCCAGAGCAGTTTCTATGATGTCTGTGGGGCTGAACTCGCTGTCCTATAAACAGTGCCTGTCAAACAGTAGACCACACTGGAATTGCTGACTTACTGCAGATGCTTTTGCTGAATTCTAAATATTATACAAATTAAGGGAGACATATTTGAGATATTTCCAGTACTCTGTGTAGCAAAACCATATATTTTCATTACAGTAAATTAATTTTCTGTTATTTTATCTCATCAGCTTTGTTTATTGTACCACATTTATATTGCATATACTTCATGCTATTGCAAAGTGTTTTGTGTTGTTGCCTATAAGAGTGTGTAAAGTAGATGCTCTAGGAATCCCTTCTAAATGAAATGTCTATTGTATGATTGCTTACTGTTGAGGGGGACTTGACCTGAAGAGCAGAAGGTTCCATCCAGTCCCATGTTGCTCTCTTTTATGTATGCCAGCAAGTCACTGGAATATAATAATTTAATCAGAGAACATGCAGAAAGCTTTGTTCTTCCAGAGATTTTTTTTCTGTAAGTAATCAAAGTGATATTCTTGATGAAGAGAAACTAAGGCTGATTCAGTTGAAGAAATTTACATAAAAGTTAGTGAACTGTATTTTTGATTTAAGATATTTCATTTTTACATCATGTGGCAAAAGTACTGAGCTGTGTGGACCTTAAGGTAGCTTAGAGGGAATTTACAGTGTTACTTGATAATTTAGAGATATTTCAAAATTATTCTTGTAGCCTATAAAACTATCCAAGGGTAAGGTACTTTCGAGTATGATTACCACCACTGTTGCAGTCCTAGAATAGTATCCTTTAATTATTTTGACCAAGTGAATATGATCACTTGCTCTTCAAATTCATTCCCATTAATACTTCTTCTTCACAGGCAATAATGAACTTTTATATAGTTGCTGTCTTTCTTTCAAAAGTAGTATCATCAGCTCACAGCTCCAAGTAAGAATACAGGAAAGCTTTACTTGTAATTGCAATTAGATATAGGTCTAGATGCAGATATGAAAACCTAAACATTTAATTTTGGGGGAAAATTTTGTTTCATTAAAATATTTCATATACTATGAATCTTTTTTTTTTGTAGACTTTTATGGTGATAAATAAAAGGAGGACTATTTTCCGGTTTACTGCCACACCTGCCTTGGGTATATTTGGTCCTTTTAATCCAGTCAGAAAAGCAGCAATTAAAATTCTGATCCATTCATATCCTTTTATTGGTTTCCCTTATTTCAATTTTAAAATATACTGTACCATTTTCTGCCATTCTTTTCCTCTGTTCATATTAATGTAAATGTAAGCTCATGTGTCTGTGATAGAGATTTTTAAAAAGTTTTATTGAATCTTGTTTTACTACAGCTAAGATATTCACATGGTGTTGGTACAAGTAAAAATGTCAAAAAAGCTCATATTTAAAGTCAGATTTGCAGATATTGATATGAAACAACATTTAGAGGCTGCTGTATGATATTTTTGCCCTTTTCCAGAACTGTTTCTAAATCTCTACTGTGGTGACAAACTTAAATTAAAAAAAAAAAAAACAAACCCAAAAAACAAATAAGTGACTCCCTAGTTATTAAAACATGAAGGATGTGATTTACAGCAATGCTTTGCTGAAAGAGTTTGACATCCGAAGAAATGTATTTCACACTCAAGTTCAGAAAGTTCTGAAGAGCACCCATTTTTTATATTTTTTCAAAAATGTAAGCGTGGTTTGAAGAATGTAAAAATGTGAAGGATCACAGGTGCAAAACCGTAGGCTGAGTTGTTCCTGCTCTTTCTGCCAAACATCTGTTTTCATTTGAAATTATTAATTTATAGAAATAGGTCCTTTTATGGGAACTTATGGCTGACTTTGAATGTGTATTCATGCTATTAGAAATTACTAAATTTGCTGTTCAGTTTCAAATAAACCCTAAATTTAAGGCCAATGTTTGTTTTTAAAAAAGAAGAAACACTTTTATTAGGTGACAAATGAACTTTCATGAAAGGATGTTTTTTCTTAAGATATTTTCATCGCCTGCCACATAAAATGAGAAAGCTTTCTGAACTCGTGGCAGAGCATAGGTGTCTCTTGTAAGAATGTATATATGGACTCCCAGTTTCAAAGAACACTGGTTATTGATAATTAAGCTTTTGTATCTGTTTTTTCTAGGCTTAAAAACCGTAGTTATTATGGGGTTATGGCCCATTTCTTTTTCTTCCATGCTCCTGCTAGGAAGAAATTGAGGTTTCTAAAGTTTCAAGTAACAGTAGAGACAGCAGAGGACTCAGATTTTTTTTTTTTTTTCATTTCTTTATGTTCCTCATCTCTTCTGTTAAACATATTATGTCCCACTACTTCCAAAACTATCCCAACATGCAGATAATTCATTGTTATTTTTAAATCATGAACTTTACCCAGCTGAGCAGAAGTTTGATCTGACATCACTTACTTTGGAAAACACATGAAAAGTCCTGAGCATATTCAAAACCAAAGTAATTATTTTAATATCTGTGTGGGGTTTGTGTGTAAATCAGCAACTTTTCTGAACTTTGGTTTTTTATAATATAGCACTTTTTCCTTAACCAATTATTCACATTATTTGTTGGCTTTATTACATGTACTGTGGTACTCAATTGTGTTTCCATGGCTGTAAATAAGCTTCCAGAAGTACTCAGCTGGACTGAGTAAGTATCTCTGTTGCCATTTCTTCACTCTTTTTCTAAGGTTACTAACATGCTGGGCTGAAAAATTTAAATAATGTGGTGATCTAATTCTGGGGCTTGAAAATTCTCAGACAGACCTCTAAGGAAGATTTAGGATTATTATTATTATTATATCACACAGTCTTCTGTGGAGCTTCGGTGCCTCTTCTTAGAGGCTTACACCACATGCCCTTTTCGCTCTGTTGGCTAATTTTGCCATCTGGTGTAACATAGAAGGTTGCCCCATTTTTCCTTTTAAGGTTTAAGCCTTTTAGAGAGACTGTGCAGCAGGATTCTAACTTAATATCTCTCATTCTAAGGCAATAAGCTGAATGTCTGTTATGGCCAACTCAAGCAAAAAGTATAAAGGGATAAATACTCATTCCATTCCTTCTTGCTGTTTCCTGGGGACACCCCTAGTTCAGTTGTTCACATTAGGAAGCCATTTATTGATAATGTCTTGTTACCTTTTGTAATTGTGCACTGTATCCAGTGTAACTTGAGTTAATGTTCTGGAATTAAATCTTGAAAATGTGCCTGGGGCCTCAGAGGTTCTATAATTTTAATTCCTCTTATTTTGGGGTAAGCATGGTGATAATGATAGCTTAATTTTATGTAGAATTTCTTTCAGTTACAGAGTATTTGTCAGAATAAATGTATAAAATGTGCAAACTGTACAGGCTAAAATAAGTCTTTGCTGTTATTGTTCTGCCAAAATGTTAGAGGCTTTGATATTTTCCAGCCTGCTTTAGAACATAAACACTGTCTTAAAAATTATTCATAAGGAAATGGGAGCTTTCCTTCATCCAGTAATAGTATGGTATGCTTACGTGAACACTTGTGATTATAGATTTTCATGGAAATCTTACTAAAATTCAGGAAAACATCTTCTTATACCTGTGGTTTTTCTGCAAGTAATGTAACCTGTCCTATTTTACTTCACATTTTCTACCTTCATCTCCATCCAGTGACTAAATCATAGAACAGGTAGAAATGTGCCTGAATGTCTCAATCTCATTAATATTTTTATTTCTATAACTTTAATATATGCTTTCCTTCTCAGATATCTTTTTACTGGCATATATACCGGTGAAATATTGATAAAAATATTAGCAAGAGGATTTGTTTGGAATGAATTTACCTTTCTTCGAGATCCATGGAACTGTTTGGATCTTGTCGTTATTGTGGTAATGTAAGTAAAACTCAGTTTGTCTTTTACACTCAAGGGACAAACACGCAAATAAAACACTATTTGATATTGCTGAAGTTCTCTAGAGTGGTTGGCATCCTACCTGCTTAAGCGTTACTGTAGTTGAATCACCCTTTGCATATTTGCAAAGAGAAAAATAGTCATAGACCTTAAAGTAAGACCTAAATGCAAAGCTCATTTTAGAACTGTTTGATTGTTCTCAATTTAGTATGTATTTAAATTTTGTTTAGAGGCAATTGCATAGGCAGCTGAAACCAAGCATGCCTCTCTATATTGTTTTAGTTGTACTCTGGATCAGATGAAACTAATTTGAGAAGGCTCCAAAGTGGGTCACAAGGTGTTGAATGACATGGTGATAAATAACAGATGAAATCCGAAGAATGTAAAGTGATGCTCAAGGAAAACCAGACCTAGCTTTACATACACAGTTATGGGCTCTGAAATAGCTTTCACTTGTTGGGAAGACGATGTTGGATTTAAAATAGACAATCTTGTGAGAACACCACTCCAGTGTGCAATCATGGTCAGAGAAGGAAATAGAAAAGAGGACATTATGGGTAAGAAATAAAGAAAAGAAGTAGAATACATAGTTATTTCATTGTGTGGCCTGTATTTTTCTTCAGGACTATATGTAGTTTTGCCCTTGACATCTCAAAAGAAGACAGAATTAAGAAAGATAGAGATGTATATCTTGTATTCCACATAATGAGAAACTAAATAGAGTAGAACTCTCATGAAAAAAATACAGCAGGAACATGGTTGAAGTGTGTGGCACAGAGCCAAAAAGAGAATAAATAGTGTTGTTCTTTTTTTTTTTTCTCCTACGATGAGAGTTAAAGGCACCAAATGAAGTTGTCAGATGGCAGAATAAAAAAGAAGGTAGTAGTTTTTCACACTACATATAGGCATATTCCCATAGGAGGTTGTGGATGCAAAAAACTTAGTTGCATTCGGAAGACTTCTGGACAAAATCCTGGATGAAAACACATTAAAGGTTATTTTTAACACAAAAATACTATGTCTTGTTCGGGAAGTCCCTGAGCTATAAATCTTCTGGAAGAATTCAATCTGGGGAGCATCACTGCCTTGATTCTAAACTCCCTTGTAAGCTTCTGTTGTGGGTCGTTTTTGAAGACAGGGTAATAGGCCAGATGAATCACTGCTGTGGTCAATTTTAAATTCATATCAAAACCAGCTGGCTAGGTGGACAAGAAATGAGGAAGAAACCAAGTCAGAATTTGCATCTCAAATAGAGAATGTTAATCTTGAAAGCAAAATAGTCTTACTTGCAGCAGTGAACAGATTCACTCATGCCCAGTCTCAGAGCTTTCAAAGCCAATCTCTGTCATTTAGTATTTCTGAATAGTTTTCAGTTGTCTTGTTCTAATTTATTAGAGGTGTAGAGTAATTTAGATTGGAAGGGACCTCTGGAGATCATGTGGTCCAGCTCCATGGACTAAATTAGCAGGACTAATTTAGATTAGGTTGCTCAGGACCTCATCCAGTCAAGTTCTGAGTTTGTCTAAGGATGGAGATTCAACAACCTCTCTGAGCAAGTCATTCCAACCACATTGTGGCTTTTTTTTCTCCCAAATATCTGATTGAAATGTCTCTTGTGTAGCAACTTACATCATCCTTTCACGGTGAGCTTGCAAGAACAGCCTGGCTTCATCTTCTCTAAGCCCTTACATTGGGCAGCTGAAGACAGCAATAAGATTCCTGCTGCATCACCCCATTAGCCTGCTCTTCTTCATACTCAACAAATCCAATCCAGCCTAACAATTTAACTATATAATTGTCTTACTGCACACCCTTCAAGCCCTGGTTGGACCTGCACCAGTATGTAAACTGTCTTTCTTGCCCTGGAGAGCCCAAAGCTGGACACAGTACTCCAGATTCAGTCTCAGAAATCACTTCCTTTAATGTATGGCTAGACTCCTCGATGTATGAGCTAGACTCATGTTAATCCAGCGCAGGATGTGATAAGCGTTCCTTGTCACAAGGGTGCTCTGCTCAGTCATGCTCAATTTGTCTGCCCTGACCCCAGGTCCTTTTCTGCAAAGCTGCTTGTTATCCAATGTACCCTCAAGTCCTATTTGTGGTCATGCTGACTCAGGTGCAAGACTTTGCCTTTGCCTTTGCTTTTGCTGAACTTCATGAGGTTTCTACTGCCCATAACTCTAGTCTGTCAAGCTCACTGTGCAGAGCAGCCTTGCCACCGAGCGTATTGACTGCTCCCCCCACAGCTTAGTATTTGTGAACTTGCTGACTGCAAACTCTATTCCATTCTTCAGGATATTAATGAAATTGTTAAACAGTATTGGCCCCAGGACTGACCCATGAGGGATGCCGCTAGTAACCAGGTGCCAGCTGAACTTTGTCCCTTTGATCACAGCACATAGATGCATGGATAATATTTCACTTCCACAGATTTTGACACTAGACTCAGGGATCTGGGAGGCCTGAGAGCAGACCTCACTGGTAAAGACCAAATCAAGGCAGCATTGAGTAGCATTTCAGCTTTTGCATGTCCTTTGTCACTAGGTTCCCTGCCTCCTTGAACAACAGGCCCACAGTTTCCTTAGTCATCTTTTCACTGCTGATGTACTTAAGGTAGCCCTTCTCGTTGCCCTTCACATCCCTTGCTAGCTTCAACTTCAGCTGAACTTTGTCTTTCCTTGCTTCATCCCTGCGTGCTTGGCAGTGTCTTAGTGTCCCTTCCCAGAGCTATCTCTGCTTCAACCTTCTGCACACTTCTTTTTTGAGTATGAGATTAGTCAGGAGCTCCCTGTTCAGACAACCTGGTGTTCTGCCACATCTGCTTGACTTTCAACAGAGTAGAGTGCATCGTTCCTGTGCTTTGAAGAAAATACTCTTGAAGATCAAGCAACTGTTCTGGGGCACACTTTTCCCTTTGGGGCAGTTTCAGATCCCTGAACAAGCTGAAATCTGCTGTCCTAAAGTCCAAGATTTTTATTCTGCTGTTCATCTTGCTTACTTCTCTTGGGGTCTTAAACTCCACCATCTCATGGGCTCTGTAGCAAAGGCTGCCATCAACTCTCATACCCCTGACTGTTTTTTTCTTATGTGTAAATAATAGGCTATGTAGTCAGATGTCATCACACACATATATATGTATATGAACAAAGTATTCTTATGGGTAATCTATAAACCACTAAGGAGCTTACACATTGTTAATAATCAGTAGCTATCAAGTAGTCCAACAGCTGTATGAAGAATTTCATTTTATGGTCCTACTTCCCTAGCCATACTCCTAATTCCTTGGTGTTCAAGCAGATATAAGCACTTCGCAATGTAGCATCTCCTTCTGGTTTTTTTTGGTCCTATCATGCAACAAATAACAGTATTTAGAAATTAACTCAACAGTTAACTCAAGTGCAGTTATTACTTAAGCTACTTGAGAATTATTTAATCTTACAGGCTAGTCAAAGCCATAGTGTTCTGATCTATTGCTCACAAAAGTCATGCTTTGAGTGGGAGGTCACCTAGATCACTTCCAGAGGTCCTTTCCCACCATTGTTTCTCAGATTCTGTTATTGAGACTTTTTATTTTCAGGAATTCTGTTACCAGTTATGACCTTGCCATAAGATGAGTCACAATTCATGTCAATTCTGACATAAGTCTTATAAAATATGGGGCAACCCCTTAAAGATAAAGTGCTGTATAGAATATGCAACTCTTAAAATCCTCATTTTCTGAAATTTTCAAATTGTTGAAACAATTAAATTGAAACTAGTTTCAATACTGAAGTTCTTAGCTGACTATTAAATAAAAGTTAGAAAGACAGCCACGTAGTACAGAATTAACATACTGTAAACCTAGTTTTGCTCAACTCCCTTCTCCTAAAGTATATATTGTGTAGTTTTGAGATAGCTGCAACATATACTTTCATGTGGTGTTCTAAATCAGATTAGCCTCAGTATGAGAGGGTGTGGTTATGACATTGAAGGTTTTATATTTATTTGACATTTTGATGGATAAACACTTCAAAAGTTAAGCATCCAAATGCACACTAAGTAAAAACTTGCTGTGTTTCTTTTCAGAGGCACTATTCAAAAGTCTCGTTATTTTACATCAATATCTAGAAATGGACTTAGATTCCTAACTTTAGACACCTACCTTAGGACATATTTGACCTATCTATTTTCTGTAATTTATTCATTACTGTGTGCTCAATACGCATATGCTCTGAAAAGCTAGATCTTTGTCATTCAGTTACATGGTGCTTTAATTTTATAGGTATGTTACCATGTGTAAAAGTGTGGGCAAGGTTTCAGCTCTTCGAACTTTCAGAGTACTGAGGACTTTGAAAGCTATTTCAGTAATACCAGGTAAGGAACAAGATGTCTTACTGATTTTCTCTCCGCTTCAGCAGTATGCTATTTCTAATTCCCGTCCTTTTCTTGTCTTCAGTTTTCTGGTCACTTTTTGTGATGATTCACGGGATCCCAAGGTGTGACTGTTTTGCAGTCTGCAGTAACTCTCAGCAGCATCCTAACAGAATATTTTTTATCGTCTTTCCTCAAAATGATTTTGACACAGGCAGACTTTTGTATTTTCTGCTTTTTCTAATCCCATCACTAATGTTCAATTTTACTTAGCCCAGTGCCTTTGTGTTTTTACTTTTGTCTTTCCTGAGCAGCACGCCCTATTCAATATGTTGTCTTAACATAATGTGGCTATACCAACATATTTCTGGTTTCATGTTATACTTCATTAGCTTAATCTTCTATGGTTTATTTCCCAAAATGCTGACTTCAATATTTCAGAGTTTCATTTGTTTGTTTACTGACCACAACCACTATCTGGAGTGAGCATAATACTTTCAACAGGGTTTTGCATATGCTGTTCAGATATTCAATATTTAGTTGTGCCATGAATTAGGATACCAAAGTATGGATTTCAGAATTTAACTGCAAAAACTCATTTGAAAATCTATAAATGGCTATATATCCCATTGTCATAATATATATTAACTTTACCATTTTTATGTAATTACAAATAATTTTTTTATTTTGTTATGGAATTATAACAGGCATTAAACATAGGAAGTTTTTCGTTTTTAATGTCAAAACCACCCATCAATACTTTTGCTTTGATATTCAGCATGGAGAACAGAGATTAAACGTAATTTTACTTTTTTCTTATGAAAGACTTCTAGAAAAATCCCAGATATCACTCTCTGCCTATGTCGTATTTCAAATTCAGTTATTCTGCCAGAATATTGGTCTTAAGTTTACATATAACCCATTTTCACAGAATCACAGAATGGTTGAGGTTGGAAGGGACCTCTGGAGGTCACCTGGTCCAACCCCCCTGCTCAAGCAGGACTGCCTAGAACTGGTTGCCCAAGACCATGTCTGGACAGCTGTTGAATATCTCCAAGGATGGAGACTCCGCAGCCTCCCTGGGCAACCTGTGCCGGTGCTCAGTCATCCTCACAGTAGAAAAGTGTTTCCTGATGTTCAGATGGACCCTCCTGTGTTTCAGTTTGTGCCCATTGCCTCTGGTCCTGTCACTGGGCACCACTGAAAGACCCTGGCTCCATCCTCTTTGTACCCTCCCTTCAGGTATTTATGCACATTGATGAGATCCTCCCGGAGCCTTCCCTTCTCCAGGCCAAACAGTCCCAGCTTGTTTTTTAATCAGACTTTGCTCATGGGAGAGCATGCTCCAGTCCCTTCATCGTCTTTGTGGCCCTTTGCTGGATCTCTCCAGTATGTTCATGTCTGTCTGGTACTGGGAAGCCCAGAACTGGACCCAGTACTCCAGATGTGGCCCCACCAGTGCTGAGTAGAGGGGAATGATCTCCTCCCTCGACCTGCTGGCCATGCTTTGCCTTATGGAGCCCGGGGTACTATTCACCTTACTTGTCCCAAGGCAACATCGCTGGCTCATGTTTGACTTGGTGTCCACCAGGACCCCAGGTCCTTTTCTGCCAAGCTGCGTTCCAGCTGGGTGGTCCCCAACATATATTTGTTCCCTTCCCAGTGTCATAAATGTTCTTTTGTTTTTAAACTGGTGACATCTGTAAGGCATTATCTTTTAAGGCAGAATTCCCTGAGGTCAGCGAAAGTTATCCTTTATTGTAATGTGTATTTGGCACAACATGAAGTACTTGTTTAACGTTAATCAAGCACAGAAATCCGTCCATATTCATTAAAGTTCCTAAGAGTTTGTTTAGATGCCATCTTAATTTAGAATTTTCAAGTTAGCAAAATCAGTGTTGGAAGGAAGTAAAAGCCAAATAAGTCATGATTAGGAAATTTAAGTAAAAATACTTTACTCATTCCTATGCTTTATTTTACCTCATTTAATACTCTGAGGTTACAAAACCATTTACACTGATTGTTTTTAACATACTTGCAACTGTTGTATATTGTCATAAGGGAACGCTACTGCATTCCTCTTCTCATTTTGCTTATTATTGAATCTTATTTTTCTAGGTCTGAAAGTCATCGTAAATTCACTTGTTGAATCTGTTAAGAAACTTACTGATGTGTTGATCTTGACCGTTTTTTGCTTGAGTGTATTTGCTCTAATAGGCCTCCAGCTTTTTATGGGCAATTTGACATCCAAATGTGTCCTCAATAATACTATATACAATGACACGTTATGTAAGGATGCCAAGATATATACACCAAATGATGAAGGTAAATGTTATTCTTTTCTCCCTTTACATAATCTGTGTATCTTCCTATGTATGTCTTGTTTTTTTCACAGAGATGTTAAAATACAGTTGCACGTATTTCTCACAAGAAGGTATGTCCTTCCATTTGCACAAGTAGTAATACGAAGTCTCTTGGACAGCTGAATGTGAGATTAGTGAATCTTGGATTTGGAGAAAGATTAGTAGTCTGTGGGATAGAAGGGACTGAGTTTTCTATGAGCATTTGCTGCTTTACCTATGCACATTGCATGAGGATCCTAATTTTAGGGGTACGGTACTACACAGACAATTATTTTTTCCATCACTTTATCTATATCATTCAGGGATTTTGCCTACTTCTCGCAGAGGTTCTTATTTTTACCAGAGATCAGACAACATTGTGAGTTGTGTAGTTACTCATTTTTATTTTTATTTTATTTTTTTTTAAATTGCCATAGGGACGGATCTGCTGAGAAACAGCCCTATATGCCCTTTGTTGTGAAAGGAGTCTTTCACAGAGATTTCGTCCATGAGGGTGTTTTTTAAAGTGCAGTACGAGTTTTAAAGTGCAGTATTACTGTCAGAGTGCTGTAGGAACTGACAACTTCTGATTTTATGATTCCTTCATATTTTTTTTTATTAGATATCTGCTACAGAATGAATAAATCTTCTGAGATATTGCTCTGTGGGTTCAGTTCACATCCTGAGTAAGTGAACAAAACAGTTTTAGTACTTTGTTATTTTTTCCCCCAGATGTACTGTGGTTTTATTTTTGGCCTAAAGGAATTGTGATAATTTTTCAGGAGGGTGGAATATGTGTGTGGGGGTTATTAAATTAAAAACCAGATATTTCACATCAGAAAAAGAATGAAGTAAAGTACTAGGATGCGAGCAATTATATATGTGCTTTGTTGCTAAGCACTGGTAATATAATGGTAATGTAGAATGATATAAAGGAGGAGGGGAACAGATCGGTAAAGAGTTGTGAGATATTAATAAATTCTCCTCTCCTCATCTCAGTGAATTATTTAAAAGGAAATATATTTCAATTTTTTCCCCTCTCTATGTATTTGTTTGCATGTGTACTACATCAGTGGAGAGTTTCTGTCTAGTCAGAAACTAGACAGAACTAGAGTTTCTGTCTAATTTCTTTAACTAGATAAATGGCTTTCTAGGATTGTCTGATATAAATCAGCCTTTCTGGCAGAATTATATTGGGGAATAATGAAATGGACTTTCAGACAAACTGGGCAAATCTGTATTTGATGTCGTATACTGGATGCTTTCAGCTACAATGTAATAATGCAAGTAAGTATTATTTAACATTTCTTTTGTGGTTAGCAAAGAGTGCCCAGAAAACTACAGCTGCAAGAAGATTGGGAAGAATCCTGACTTTGGTTATACAAGTTTTGATCATTTTGGCTGGGCCTTCCTTTCTTTATTCCGTCTGATGACACAGGATTACTGGGAGCGTCTCTACAGACAGGTAGGTACTTTTATTAGCTGCTGGAATGACTTTAGACATGCAGTTTAGAGCTTTATGTCGACTAGAAAAATCTGCACCTGTTTTAACATTACTGATACCAAATTTCTTTTAAAATCAACATAAATAGTAAGGAAGTAGCTTCAAGTGACTAAGTTGCAACACCTTCTGCAAGTGATATTGGATGGGAGCAATCCTGCTGTGAATGCTCATAGCTTTGTTGGAGCACACACTTGGGTCAGTGATTAATAGTTAAATGTTAATGTGTAACTACCAAAGGATTGGGGTATAGAGTAGATCCGGCTAGGGAGCTCGCTGCTGCTGCAGGGGATATGAGGATTTGTTACATACTCTGTTTCTCTTCCTTTTAAGTCCTGACTCCTCGCCAAACCTTTTGGCTCAACGTACACACTTTCATTTCAGATCATTTTTGACAACTGGTACTAAAAAAATTGGAGCCTCTATGTTTTGATTCAGAGGGTTGAATGTAACTTTTAAATTCTGGTTTTTGACAAAAAAGATACAAAAATTGCATGTAGATGGATCCCTTACATCTATGCAGTGCCTTTGCTAGAAGGGAATTATCCTCTGCCTTGTTCTGTAACTTTCATATGGTCCACTTCAACTTTTTTCCAGCAACCTTTATTAACTGAGATTTTTTTTAAATTGATACATCTTCTTTTTGCCATTTGGAGGTCAACTGGTTTTTAGTTTTTAATGTCTCAGAGCTTAATTTTGAGCCATCTCCTCTGCTACCATTTAAAAAAATGTAAGAATAAGCAATCAGTCTAAATACTGCCTCTGATTCTCTAATTCTAGCATCTTTCATGATTGTTTAGATAATCCTAGCTTTCATCCTTATCACTGAATTTTATTAATTTCATCTGTAGTCACCTGTATATCTTTTTACAGCTGAAGTTGTCTTCTCATAACTTACACTCTGATGATCATTTGCCTGATTTGCTGGGAGATACTTCATTTAATTTTAAGAATGGATTTTGTTAATTCTTCTCTGCAGTACATGGCATTGTTATGAATGTTTGATGGTCTGTTACATAAAAAGAAAACACTGTGTGATCACAGAGAAGTTTTTCAGAGCTGAAATTTATTTGCTTGAAGGCCAGGGGAACTCCTGACTAGATGTGTTTCTAGACCTTCTGTGTAACGTAGACCAGAGTTAGATCCTACTGTTGTTTAATGAAAACAATGCAGTACGTTGACCTTTTGTATTGTATAGGAAAAGAAATTGTTTAAAGTTGATTGAAAATTCTGTTGTAAATGTTAGTTTATTAAGAATTTATTACAACCTTTACCTTTTCCTCACAGACTATCCGTACATCTGGAAAGAACTACATTTTATTTTTTCTGGGTGTCATCTTTTTGTGCTCATTTTATCTCTTCAATCTGATCTTGGCTGTAGTAACCATGGCATATGAAGAGCAAAATAGAGCTACTCTTGCTGAAACAGAGGCAAAGGAAAAATTACTTCAGGATGCCCAACAAATTCTAGAGAAAGAACAGGTTTGTAAATTATTATATCTAATATATAATATGTGGTTCCTTTTGTTTTCTTCTGTTTGTGAATTAGGGAAAAAAGGTTTTTAATTAAAAATGTGCTTCTTACAATACTTTTTCACACTTCATTTCTCTTTCTGTCTCTTTATAAATACACAGGTGTATGTATATATATATATAAAAATATATATAAACATTTCTGTGATACAAACAAACAGCATGAGTCCAAGTTAAATCATATTAAGTGTGGGGATTTGCAGACCTGGCGTTGTATAGGAATGGCTTGCTGCAAGCGTATAGCTTTTATGGTATTGCACAGGTGCCTGCGCTCTGTGGTTTGCCTCATTCTTGTACACTACCACTACTGCTGTGTACAAAAATCCATTTTTCTGGATATTCCTTCTTACTGTTACTGCATAGTCTGATGAAGGAAGTATGAGTAGATAAATTTGCTTCCATAAGAAAAGCTGTCATTTCTACAGTTCCCTGAGATTGGAAGTTCTGATGCTGATAGATTTCAGGATTGATTAAAAATGCAAGCTTTCTGAGAGCCACTGTGCTCAGCTATCTAAGGGGTGTCATGCCTTTTTTTGAGTGATTGCATGCAGAAAGTCTACCAGTTGACGAGAGCAGGAATAGTCTTTGGCCAGGCTAATACCATTAGTTCCATATTAATGTAGAAGAACATCCAGAGACTGCATTAGTTTCTTTGCTGTTGGTTTGGAGAGCTAAGAGACACAGATCAGATTTCTACAGTGTTTCCTCTTGGCCCAGTATTGCCTAGATTAATTCATTCCTTGGCCTGTACGGGACCAGGGATCACCTTGTTGTTTTTATTCTATTTCTGAAAAGTGAAGCTCTGAGCTGAGGCAACAAGATAGATTGAAAATTATTGTTAAGAAATATTTTATCTTCTAACTTTTTATAAAAGATACCTCTGATTTACTGCTAACAATTAGAAAAGTCCAACTTGTAAGAGGACATACAAATATTCTCTAGCAACTATCCAATTTCATCGTTAAGGTGAAAGGCATCACCAGTTTACCAAATTCCTCCTCTACAGATGTTGACAGGCCTGTAGTGTTTCTCTGTCTGAAATTCCAGCTTGCCAAGCTTTACTTAGGCTTTTCTTCCTTCTATTTTTCTTTCAACAGGATTAGTAGTTAAGAAGGGTTTAACATTTTAGTATTTAGTTTGAGCCCTTAGTCTTCTGTTGTCTTTGGGCTCAAGGTCCTTTCCAAAGCAAGAAAAGAAGAGTAAAAGGATACACCATAATATTCTGTAATTCAGGTAAAAAATACAATATCTAAAGTGGCAAGGACAAACTTTAATTACAGTAGCTGATAAGTAACCCTGCTTTATCTTTCAGTATTGTGAATAGCATTTTGTACTCCTATCTTTTTATAGTAGTTGAATATTTGAAAGGTAGGAATTGTTAGTGCAAAGCGTTCAGATAGCATAATAATTAAACTGTATATGATCTTAGCCCATGCATTGGCATTTGCCTTGTATTAATAGACAGACCTGTTGCTGTTTCTTTTACAGATGTTGGCTGCGGGAGAAGGTAATAAGGCCTTACATGTCAGATCTGAAATGGCAGTTGCTGACTTGAAAAATTCAAAAGAAAAAGAGATGAAGAAAGAAAAACCTATTTTAAGACAAAACTTAGTTTTGGGTGATCATGGCAAAGAGGAACACATATTTAATTCACAGCCTGGTCACTGCCACAAGAAGCTTGTAAGTATTAAAAATAGAAGATACATTCATTGGACTTGCATGGGATATGATAATTTGATGAGCAGAAAAGCTTTCTATTTGCAATTCCCGCCCCCCCCCCCTTTTTTTTTTCCCTTCCCCTTCTTGCATGTATTGGATTAACTTGTTTTTTAAAGCAATCTGAAAGTTAGATTTTGGGACCAGAGGGAGACAGCACTATATGGACTTGAAAGGAAAGTTCAAAGTGGCTGAAAGTAGCATACTTATGACGCATTATAACCCTCTACACTCGGCACCTCTGTTGTGCTACGTAGACAAACATATAATACCCTGTAAGTTTTAGAATTTCCCTGATAACCTAACTTTTCTTTTTCTGTACACACAGCTAGTTCTCTGGCCTAAATATTTAGGGTTAGTTTTAGTTCAGTATGAAGACTTCGAATGTTAGGAGCGTGATTCACTTGTCTAACTATAAGCATCTGGTGCTATTTTAGATGTTCTTGGACAGGTTGGATATCCTGGATATCTTTGGCATCTGTGGCACATCTTCCAGCACTGTGTGAATATCTCAAATACATTATGACATCTCAAATGTTACTAAATTCCTAGATTTAGGCAACTGGATTGTGCTCCAGGTGTTCGTTTGCAGGCGTCTACATGTGATTTGGGTTCTAAACTCCCAGAGTTGAATGGAGATTTAATTTTTTGGGTCACAAATTCATACCTAGTGACACTAGAGGATTTCCAGAGTGTCTTACTTGGCCTCCACCTACTCTGCAGAAGGGTACAGACATGATGTGTCATGCCTGCTTAGTCTGAGACTGTGGATGTCTCAGATACCAAATGTCTCAATAGACCATCTCAAATGGCTTCAGACACTTATGTTTAAGTGAATCAAACTTATCAAAAAAATATGCATCAATTATAATGGGATTTTAGATGCGTTGTGCAAATGGACAAATTAAATGTGAATGTCTGAATATTAGGCTAAATCCCACACATGCTATTTCACATCTTGATTACAGCAGTGACTTCTGGCTCCTCTGCTCATCCCTACTTTCTAAATCCATTAAGAAACTGCTATTAAGACTTGCAGTTTTTACTTTGCTGATTCTTGGGGTTTTTTCACAGCACCTTTGACACTGGCAAAATACCGTATATCTCATGGACAGTCCTTACTATCATGTTACCAATGGTCCAGCATCCGTGTAGAGTATAGATTTGTTACCTTTTCAATGCTTAGTCCATGTGTGTGTCTTCATTTGGCATGACCAGTGCATGTGTGACTGCACCTGGGGTATTGTGTTGAGTTTTGAGCTCTCCAGTAGAAGGATTATGTTGAGATATCACGCAAAGCCAGTGGAGGCTGCCAAGGTGATTAAGGGGCTGTAGAACATGAGGTGTGAGGAAGCGTTGAGAGGTTGGGTTTGTTCAGCCTGAAGGAGAAAAGGGAAAGGGAAGAAAACTGATTATTGCTGTCTACTAATATCTTATGGGAGTGTATAAAGAGGAAGGAGCCAAGATCTTCTTACAGGTGCACAATGGAAAGTCAAGGGGAACAAGTTGCAACAAGAGAAATTCTGATTAGTTTTTAAGGGGGGGAAAAAGGATCTTTGTTTTTGGAGATATTCAGAATGTAGCTGGAAAAGGCCCTACAGGTGAAGTTTGCCCTGCTTTGAGTGGTGGAGTGGGAGGACTTCCAGAGGACCTTCCCAACTTTAATCTTTCTCTGGCTCTATGTAGACCTCCACATTTAGATGCCAATATTTAGATATTTTAATCTTGAGTTGCACCTTCCAAAATAATTCTCAGGCAATTATCCATATTAGTGTGTTATTTTCAACAATATCTAAAAAGAAAGCTTTTAATGCCCTTATACTGGTTCAGCAACAGCCATTCTCCAGTACAGGCTTGTGACTTAGACCAAACAGGGTCCACTGGAAAAACAGATAGTGCAAAAGCAGATGTTTGTGTCCGAATAACACCTTGACTGAAACCCTGGTTCCCAGTCACACCTTTGATAATGCAGTCTGGAAATTCAAACCAGCCTTCATTCACCCTCTCAGATGTGTTTCTTCCTTCTATTTCTTAGGTGATCAATTACTGTGGCTGAGCAGGGTCTCTCGATATGGAGAGCTGGAAATCATCACCAAAATATACACTGTTCATTTTGATCTTATCCCTCACCCCTGTCTCCCAACATATTTTCTATGACCCCCCCATGATAGTTTGTTCCATCTCGTGACAGATTCTCTCTTGCTTCTGGGAGAATATCAGAATTGTTCCCACCCATTTAATAGAAAATGGAAACTGTCCAGTTGCAGAGTAAAGGAGTAATGGCCCAACTTCCTTCCTTTTGAAAAGTGTCCTTATAGGGGAGTTTTTATCAGACACGTCATCCTAGCTAAAATGGATTAGGTTTTCATTCTGGCAGTCAGCATGGTCAGAATTTCTTCTAAATTCCGTGATCCTAGCTATATAAAATTATATGTCTGAGCCGAAGGAGTCAAAATCATCCACTTGGCAGCAACTGCCATCTGTCATCTCCTTTAGTATAGTATTTGCTTCTTATAGAGTGTCATTAATGTTTCCCCTGCTGTGTTAAGACTATTATGCCATTTTGTGACCTAATTTGGTTTTGCTGTACTTAAAAGGAACACTGTGACACAGTCCATGGTAGTGTATTATTATACCTATTGAGGAAAAAAAATGTCTTTCCATAGCAGGTGTCATATCTTCTATAAGTATAAAAATCAACTCTTATGGCTGATTATCCCTATTTAATTTTTTTTCTTCTAAGTCTGTGACTGTATTGCAAGAGATGGCTGAGCCAGGAGATAAATTTGGTTTAGTTCCTAGACATTACTTCTCCAAGGCTGCAAAATCTGCACAGGTTGGATGCCAAAAGCAGTCTGTATTTTACATTTCAGAAATAGCATTTTCAGACCCTTCCCAAGGTCCCTTCCCCTCTCTGTGCAGAGAATGGCAAAGTTATGAATATCTCTGTATAGGAACTTTAGAAAACAGATAATAGATAGCATTAGAACCTGGTACAAGAAATGTTAAGTGGAACCCACTTTTCAGGAGTATATTCTGCAGAGTTTAAACTATGTTGCTGTACTTGCTAACAGATGTCTCTACACTATCTGCATGAAGAATTCCAAGACCCCAAGTCCAGGTAACAGTGACTGTGTGAGATCCTGGTTGTAGTCTTATGCTTTCTTACACAAATTTACAGATGATCAGCTGACAGCAGAAGCAGCTATTTATCAGTCATGAGCGTTCTTCAAGATGCATAGTCCACCTGTACACTCACTTCCTCTCACTACCCTACATCACAGTTCTCACTTCGCCCTACAAATGTTGGTATTTTGTATTTAAAAAAAGAAAAAAAGGAAGGCCTAGAGCATGATCCGAGCAGTGTGAGCTGCTCCGATGTAGAGTTCTACCATTAGTCAAACAAATATAATCTGCAACAAACATGACAGTTTGTTTCATGTCATGGCAACTACTGGTAGTACTAGCTCTGCTGCAGCTGAGGACTCTTCAAACAACGTACTCTCTGCTTTAATCACAAAAAGAGGCTAAAGATGCTAAGTCAAAGAGAAAAAAGTGTATTGGGTAGAAACTCTTTGGTAGGACCTAATCAGTTCTATAAAAACTTGAATGGACTGTTTGTCTAGTGCGTATCCCTATTTTAAATCCTGATTTGTCAGAGGACTCCTCATCACCAGTTATTTACTTCAGCTAAAGATAGATGAGCAGCAGTAACCGCTTCAGTGTTGATGAATACTCAACCTTTTTGAAAACACTAACTCTGAATGCTTCTGAACAGATGTGAATTTCAACAAGAAGCCTGAGGATTTTAGTCAGGCTGGCACACAAATTTTTCTAGGTTTCTCTCCTCTGAGACCCCAAACATTAGAGAAGAATGAAAGGACAAGTTGCACCGGTAACTGGGATGTGATTAGAATAGTCTAATTGAGTCTTTTAGATTCTGAAAAAATACAGATAGAAAAATGAACATTTTAGCACTGTATTATAAATTCATTTTATATGTCTATTCTATGACAGTTCTATCAGCTAAGTTTTGCTTAGCTTTTCAAGTCATTAAAATACCAGAGAGACAAAAAGAAATAATTATTATTAAACCCCTGAGGCCAAGGATATCAGTTTCATTCCCTGAATAACAGTTTTATAGAATATGTTCATAAAAATCATATCGTAAAAGTTTGAAATAACGATATGACAGAGCTTTACTTATATACCCTCCCCACAAAAAGAAAATGAAACAAATCAAGTTGTGCTGAAAGGGAATACTAAGGTACCGTGCATTATGATGTGGTCAGTCAGTAGCTCCCTGTTAGCTGGTAGTTCTAATTATGTCCTTCCTGATACTGGAATCTTTGTTCTCTCTGTTTTTCTCTACCTCAGAGTCTGACCTATTCTTTGAAGCCCATGTTTTACAGTTGTCTACTTAGTCTTTTAAAAGTGTGTATGTGTGTGTGTCTGTGCGTGGGGGGGTATTAATGCATCATGAGCTGAATGTTTGGTAATAATTCAGTGGTCTTATAAGATACAGGTGTTGGCCTGTCCTTCAGTGCACATCAGGAACACCATATTTAGCATCCTGTAACTTCTAATGAAACAAAAGTAGTCCCATTCCTAGTTTTAGGCAGTTCAATATTAGTATAGCTCTTGATAGGCTTAATAGGGCTGGGAAAACCAATACTTTTGATTCACTAAATAACTACTCTTAATGTTAATAAATATTTATTATTTATTAATAATCAATATTTCATAATTAAATAGCCAATAATTTATTCAAACTGATCGTCAGTGTTCTTTTTGTATGTACTTTTTATCAGTCACTGGAAAGATGGAATGATTTTTTTCCTATGCTCCCCGTTAATGGTTCTATACTTGTATAATGGTATTATCATTGTTTAATATTTTCAGAAGGAAACAACTTCTTGAAAAATATTACTGTTTTTGATGAAATGTCCTTTGCCTTGAAAGGCAAACACATGATATTGTTGTGCTGTTTTGTTTTACATTCTTTCAGCAAGGTAAGGCTTCATTACAATGTGTATTTAAAAAGGCATGTTTACCTTATGCTGGACGTAATTTTTGTATTGCTACTTATTCATATTCCCTTGTTATATTATATTCTTTTGTCTTTCTGACCAAAGAGACAGATACTGCTGTCCTATGAATTGTCAGTGGAGTCTATTAATGATCCTTTTCGAAGACAGAGGTTAATGAGTGCAGCCACTGTTATTACAGATAATTTGCGTAAGTCATTCTTTAGTGTTTTTCCTATGGTGATTGTGTAGCTTGACCTAAGAGGTCAAAATGTCACAAACAGTCAGCATTATTTTAAAAGTCGCTAGGGGAAATTATGCTGCAATCAAATGTAAATTTCAGTAGAATAAATATTCTCATATCTCATGTAACTGCAACTGTAACTTGCAATTACCAAGGGTGAATCATGCCTGACCAACTCGATTTCCCTGTACAATAAAATGACTGGGGTTTGTGGATGAGGGGAGAACAATGTTTTCATTTACCTTGACTTCAACAAAGCTTTCAATGCTGTCTCCCACAGTAATTTTTCATCCAAGTTAGGGTGTTAGGGTCTGCATGGGTGGACAACCAGCTGGACAAAAAAATGGTTGGATGCTTGGGCTTCAAGTGTCTGGTGAACAGGTCATATTTGTTCTACCTGGAGGCAAGTAACAAGTGGAGTCCCCCAGGGTGTATCCTAGGACACATCCTAAGTGACCTGGAGGAGGCAACAGAGGGCTTGCTCTTAAATTTTGCAGATGACACAAAATTGGGGGGGAACCACTTGATTTGCTGGAGGTAAGGGCTGCCATCTAGAGGGACTTAGACAGGCTGGAGGAACGGGCCAACAGGAACCTTATGAAAATTCAGCCAGAACAAATGTAAACTTTGGCATATCTGCAAGAACCTCTTGCAACAATAGAGGCTGGGAGCTGGCTGGCTGGGCAGCAGCTCTGCAGGAAAGGCCCTGTGGGTCCTTGTGGGCAGTGAGCTGAGCATGAGCCAGCAACATGCCCTTGCAGCAGCAACGGCTAACAGTATCCTGGACTATATTAAAAGGAGCATAGCCAGGAGAAAAGTGATTATCATTCATTATTAAGCGCTTGCTAGAACACATACTATGCCCAGTTTACCCCCCAGCCCCTCCAGTACAAGAAATACATTGAATTCAGTAGAGGGCCACCAAGTCAGGGGCTGGAGCACTTGCCCAGTGCTGGGCTGGTTCAGCCTGGAGAGAAGGTTTTGAGGGGAAGATAATACCAGTCTTCCAGTGTGTAGGAAGACATTATCAAGCAGGTGTAGCCAGGCTCTTCAGAATGGTGCACAGTGGGAAGAGGAGACAACAGACATAAATTGAAAGAAGAGAGCTTCAAACAGTGTGTAACGAGAAGCTTTCACCATGAGGGCAGTCAGACAGAGGAACAAGTTATGCCGTCTCTGACCTCATGGCTGACCCTGCTTTGAGAAGAGCGTTGCACTAGAGGTCTCCTGAGGTCCCTTCCAACTTGACTTATCTTACAACCTTATCCTCAACTATGGGTACCAAGATATAGGGGACACCCTTCTTCATTTTGTCATGGACTTTCTTTTCAACCCATGCTGCATCTGTGACTGCACAGATATAACTCACGGAAAACAAGTTGTCAGTTTCCCAGAGACAGTTAAGTTATTTCTCCTTAATGCAGATCCTTTATCATCCTTCAATAGTATAATAAACATATGAAGAGGTGGGTAGTATCACCTGTTTCTGTACTTGTGAGGTTTGTTGATGGTGACCTTTAAATAGCCTGTCATTAGTTTGTGTAAAATGAGTGAAACAATTTTTTTCAATGATGCCATTCTGCTCACGACATAGATTTTTCTTTTCAATCTTTTCTATGACTGATTCTCTTTTTCTTCATACTATGATATTCTGCATAAGATTATTCATATGTCACTTTTCCTCTTTGTCATTTAGAACTGCAAGAGTCAAAACTGAAATGCCCTTCATTATGGAAACGTTTTGCTCAAAAGTATCTAATTTGGAATTGCTGTCCATTCTGGAGAGTAGTCAAAGAGAAGGTGAAATTGGTAATTTTGGATCCATTTGTTGATCTCTTAATCATGGTTTGCATTATTGTGAATACCTTATTCATGGCTCTGGAGTACCCTGACATGCCACGCAACTACCAACAAATGATTTTTATAAGTGACAAGGTAAGTTAGGTCTGTATTAGAATGAATATGGAGTTATAACCCCGTATTTGTACTGGGGCAGTCCCATAAGGAGACATACTTTTTCAGTGACTTTTTGCTGAGTTTCTTTTTCCTCTTTCCAGGTCTTCACCCTGATTTTTACAGCAGAAATGATCTTGAAAATCATCGCTTTAGATCCTTACAACTATTTTCAGCAAAAATGGAATATTTTTGATAGCGTAGTTGTTATGATTGGCCTAATAAGCTTTGAAGAAAATCTGTCATCTTTCAGGCTGGTAATTATTTCTTTATTCTTTTTTAAAAGTACATGTGTTTTATAGATTTGTAAAAGATTACAGTGAAATACCCTCTAATTATTTTACTGATGTATCGGTTAAATCAGTTCTCTTTGTTAGTAAATAATAAGCCAACATGAATATTTAATTAGAGTGAATATTAAATCAATATTAAAGAATACATTCAATATGTTTATTATACTGTATATATTGGATACTACAAATCCTCTAGGCACAGTGTGACCCCTTGGAGATTCAACCTAGCAGAGAGTTCACTGGTTCTCTGTTAGGTCTGTACAGTGGCACTGCTCAACTACATTTCAGATCTTGAATTAGGAAAAGATATTATCTGAGTGTTGTCATGAGCTTAAGGATAGCAAAGGTTCCTTCACAGCTTTTCCTTTTGAGTTGATGTTTGTAAAATAACATAGCCTTCCTCAAGGGTTAGACTTGGCCTTGAGGTCTCCTCAAGGCTTTCCTCCATCTTAGGGAAAAGGAGGAGTAACTCTGGGATGTCTATGTATAATGTTACTTTTTTGTTTACGTCCTTACTGTGTATTTAGAATGCTAAATTTACTAATTACTTCTAACATTCTTCATAGCTTTTCATAGTCATCGCACCTAGAAATTCAGTTGAATTCTGTTTCATCTTGTGTATCATAACTGAGAGATTTTAACAACCCTGAATACTAATTTGACTAAAAATGTCCTTTTACTCATGAGGCTGCATAGAATAGATCCCACTTGGCTCTTCATATCCTATTTTAAGTCTGTTGGGTGAGAGGTAGAAAAAATTCTTTTTTCAATTTTTGTCTGATTACATTTGATTTAGTCCAAAATGCAGTCATTTCATAGGCCTCATCGAAGTACCTATAAGCCACTTGATTATTATTACTATTATTGTTATAGCTATTAATACTAATAGATTTACACATGCTCATATCTAGCTTAGCACAATTTGAAAGCTTCCTTTGGCAGTTCTCTGTTCTCAGTAACATTAACAATTTGAGCTTAAGCACAGCACTTTTGGATCGGAACAATTAAAAACATTTCTTTGGGGGAAAAATTATGATGGTGTTACTGAAGTAAAGACAGCATGATAAAGGCAGGGTCTGTTTTTTTATGTGTGCTGCACTATCTATGCAGTGTCTGCCACTCACATTGTTCTCTTGTGTTTTACTTACAGCTCAGGATCTTCAAATTGGCAAAGTCCTGGCCAGCCTTAAATACTCTTATGAAAATCATTCTAAACTCAGTTGGTGCTCTGGGTAACCTCACTCTGGTTTTGATTATCACTGTATTTATTTTTGCTGTAGTAGGAAAGCAGGTTTTAGGCAATTATTATGAGAGTAATTACTCTAAAATAAACACTGATCAGTATTTGCGCTGGCATATGAAGGATTTTTGTCATTCATTCCTGATTATATTCCGAATATTATGTGGAGAATGGATTGAAACCATGTGGGAATGTATGGAAGTGGCTGGAAAAGGGCTATGTCTTCCCATTTTCTTGCTAGTCCTGGTGATAGGAAACCTGGTGGTGAGTTTCAAGCTATTTTTCAGTCCCTACTGAATGTATCCAGTTACACTGGCATCTTTTTTTCTGACACAAACTTTATCATTTGGAAAGTATTCACACTATTCTCTTTTCTGGATGTTTCTTAATACATGTTTTTCTTCCGTCTTTTTTTACTTATCCCCTGTCTTTCTCTTTCTCACACAAGAGGTAGCTGCTAAGCAAAATAAAATTATTCCTTCTATCCAGAGTATAGAAGTGCAGTGCTTCTGATAATTTGGTGTCTGCTTTCTTCATCTTTTGTGTTGCTTGGATCAAATAACCAAACTGTTTAGTGCTTTTAATGCTGGCCAACTTATCCTTATCTTATCAAAAGTTTACAGTACCCAGATTTTCTGGTTTGTGTGACATATACTAGATCTAGTGTATATATCCTGGAAAATGGAATCTTCTTCATCTGCTTGGTTTGTTGGTCTATACCAGAACCTTTTTGACGGTGGTGTTATTAAAATCTATCTTTGTCTGCTCTTTTTCAACATATCTATCTCCTCATACATTATGGACATCAGAGCATGTGAAAATATATTTGATATACCCACACCCTCACTTCCTTCCTTTTTCTGCTGCCATTCCTTCTAGAAGGAGCCATATCATACTGTATTAATATTCCAGTATAATGGTAAATAATTTCATTGCAGTAGTTGATGAAAGCAAGACTGAGATTTTTTTTATCTAAAGAAGGTTTTCTGAAACATCTTTTCTGTTAACAGTAGTGTCTCCAACTTCCTTTAACTATTTTAAGGTGCTCAACCTATTCATTGCCTTGCTGCTGAGTTCATTCAGTACTGACTCCTCAATGGGACAAGAGGAACCTGGACAAATGACTAAATGTCAGATTGCCATTGAACGGATTCACAAGGGCTTGCAGTCTGTGAAGGACAGAATTTTGGATCATTGTGGCAAAATAATGAAACGAAGCCTCAAAACAACAGCCAAAAAAAAGACTTCGGTGAAAATGTCTGCCAAAGACATAGGGGAAAATAACTATACCATGACAGATGTCAGGAAGGATATAGGCAACAATTGCTTTGACATTGGGTATTACAATACTGAAGAAAGTTCCTCAGTAACAAGGAAATATGAAGAATTTTTAACAAGTCGTAGTAGCTGTGTTCCCATTGCAGTAGCAGAGACTTATGATGAAGGTGATGATAAGCACAGTGTATGCACAGAAATAGAATACAGAAAACAGGTAAGGAATATTAATATTTGAAAAATTATTGTAATTTGCGTCTGTAAACGTAATCTTGAAGACTCAGCAGTAAATGTTATCCCTTCTGTCATTTCTGCCATTTTACTTTCTTTGTCTTCCTAGTAGCTTCAAAATGCAAGAGCTACCAGATAGTCTTAGTTATTTAATAAGAGATATTGAATATCCACTTTTTTATCATTCTTCTCACCGATAGCCGTAATTCTGCTTTTGTCTGTTTTGTTTCCATTTATTGCTGTCAATTGCTAAATGAAGTTTGATCAAGACAGACATTCTTTCTTTTTGTCTCCTTTGCCTTACAGATGGCACCTGGAATTTTTGGAAGGCAGGCCTCTTGTGTTGCTTATAGGTTGCTTCTCAGTTGCATGGAATCCAAAGGGAACGCAAATAAAAGCTTCACCTTAAAACAATATTTTCTTAATGTTTTTTTTAATCCCCTGTTCACCTCTATGATACTTTGGACTCCCCTTTATATCTCTTGATTTTGTTGTGTTGGGCAGGATTAAGCTCAAGTCTTAGGCACTTAAATACAGATACCCAAATACAGAATTCTGCATGTGAACGTGGCGTTTATACTGCCATGATAGTCAATAACAGTGCAATTCATTTGCCTGTACAGAAGCATTTAGGGACATTTGAGATACTTCAGGTGTCTGTCCCATCTGCATGGGACTGACAAATAAGACATAGGAGCTATAAGAACTCTTTTTGGCATCTGGAGGCCAGGGGCATGTAGAAACACCTCAGATGACACTAGGTATCAGCCACAATTAGATTAATCCATTTAGATATCTGAATCTTAAGATTCCACGTATTACTCACCTCATAGATGTCAAGTGCCATTTGAGGTGCTGGATTGTCTCCTACGGCTTCTAAATGCACCTCCAAAAAGGTGTCTGGCAGTTTCTGTAGATCTTGTGCTGTATTTAACTATGCCATGTGTATGTCTTGGGTACCCCTAGGTATCTTAAAAGACACTAAGCAGTTTATGGTGAGCAACTGAATTAAACCCTTTGTGTCCTCAATGTGTTCAATAGTGTCCCTTGCTGCATGTCCATGTTACTTGTATGTTGCCCACTTTTGCACTTCATGTTTTCTCCCATTTTTCTTTCTTGATTATTTTTTTCCTTATTTTTGCTTTCTTTTCTTCTCCTTAATGACGTGTTATACTTTTAATAAAATGGAATTTTACCCGATTACTTTTCTTTGAGGAGGGTAATGTGTCTTAATGAAATTCGGTTTGTGACAGCTTCGTTACTTTTATTGTATGTGATATGATTGCTTAGAAAGGATATGAATGCTGGTTTGAGTATGATGATCTATCTGCATCAGTGCATTTTAGTTCAGAATCATTGGGTCATCCTCCAAGATTCTTATTCCTGTATAAATATTTTTGCCTATAGAAGGTAAGGGTGATACCTTTGAGCCCATTGACAGTACTGCAGCTGTGTATGAAACATCCTATGGTAGTTTCAGCTCAGCTCAACGCACAAGGACCTCAAGTTAATTTCTTTTAGAAGCCTGCCTTATTCACAGGCAGTAGTAATAAGAAGCAGCAGACTCCAATATATCTTCCGTACAATCTTTTGTCAGAAGGTGAACAAAAAAAAATATTAACCCTTCTCAGACCTCTACTAAAGGAAGTACCAATAGAAGCTGGCTTATACGACAGAAGAATGAGCTGTTTTGCAGGTTCTTCACATAAAGCAAGATAGAAAGCCCCTTACAGAAAGTAGCTTATGATTTTCATTTAAGTCTTTTTATTCATTTCTGCTTATTTCTCCATCTACCACATTCAAGTAGGAATGAGCTTTTCTAAGATGTTGCAACTGTACTTTTTTTCTTCATAGGTAAAAGTGGTGGTGTAAGCGTGTGGCATTATGGGGTTTAGCTCATCTAAAAACCACATCCAAATGTGTGAGCAGCAAACTCAGGTAGAACACCAGGGTTTGGTGACTACTGCACCTAGATTAGATTGTTAAAGATTATCTTTTATGAGTGTCAGTTGTGTTATGATTGTGATATCACCATATTTTAAATCTGTCAGAACAGGTATGTGAGCTCAAAGTGCAGTTACCTAGTATTATGCCAGAGCAGAAATGTCAAAAGCAAGTGCTATTTTTGGATGGTTTATCATATGGTCAGCGTCTAGGTGGACTGGTAGGATCCATTTTCTATGTTTTTGGTCATAAGAGGAGGCATTGTCAGCAGAATATCTTTGGACAAATTCTCAAAGAAGCAGAAATTGCTGATCACCTTAGAATCATCTGTGGCTACTTGAAATATGTTGTCCATGCTGCAGTAGAATCTCGTATTGCTTGGAATTTGTGGTGGCAAAAGGATTGAAGGCTGATTGGGGTCCATTAGCTCTTCTGCCTGTAACTAGAAAAATGAGACTTTTAGGGTCCAGCTGCAAAGGTTGCTACTGAGTCAATTCATCAGAACTTAGGAAAATGGATGCAGGAATCCATCAGTGGGCTAAATGTAGATCTTGAGGAATGATACATTTCCACAGTGTAACCACAGGACCACAGTATTTGAAATCAAGGAAGAAACCATTCTTTTACATGCCTTTTAGGGATATCATTTAATTATCTGTAAAAAGACAAACATGCTAATTTTTTTGAATGCTTTAAATTCTGTTAAAGAATTTTGACTCTTAAGAAAGACTGTCAGGAAGAAAAATGTGGAAAATCAACTGTTTTCCATTATTTCATGCAGGGAGACAGATTAAGACATAGAGAGCTGTGCCGGAGTTCAAGCGGTTTCAGTCAGATTTCTGGGACTTCTGAAACTATAAGTGGTTTTTCAGAAACACACCAAAGGAAAGAGCAAAAAGAGGTAATTATAACTTTTATCATCTTGTGGAATATGCTAGAGGTGAAAATTGTCACAACAGCGCTCTCATTCAGCAATGACAGGACAAACTGGGCTTTTCTGAAGAGTAGCAAGTATAATCCCTGTGAAGATGGTACATCTCTCTAGATATGATAATAGTTTAAAGCATGGAGGTTTGTCTCTCATAAACAGCCATGGCTAACAGTGTAACTTAATATATTATTTTGTACAAAATAAGTAAACAGAAATTAATTAAGAAACACACTTTTATACATACTATTAATTTTTATAGAGAATTCTGTTTGCTGTCATCCTTGGATGCAAAAATCTGTTCTCCAGAAAAGGTTCCCAAAACAACCATATGTTTTCTGGTCTAGAAACTTAGCTTTTTCTAATACAGTACAGTTCCACATCAAAAAAGGTGAAGAATCATGGCTTGCCTCCAGTGACCCAGAAAATTAAATGGAAGTTCAGCAACTTTGTGGATTACTACCTCCAAAAGTCAAATCACTTTAGCA
This sequence comes from Aquila chrysaetos chrysaetos, assembly GCF_900496995.4. Taxonomy (NCBI): domain Eukaryota; kingdom Metazoa; phylum Chordata; class Aves; order Accipitriformes; family Accipitridae; genus Aquila; species Aquila chrysaetos. The sequence goes on along the minus strand of NC_044006.1, from coordinate 72,938,693 downwards.
TTTTCTGGTTTTAGATAAAGTTGCCAGAAGTTTTGTTTGTTATACATTATTTAATTATATTTATATATTAAAAAAAAATATTAAAATGCCCATGAATTTAAATAATTCCATTCTCATCTATGTTGAAGATTCCCTAGGACCTTAAGTTAGGTAGAGCAGCATGGCTGTCAACAAAGGCAGTTCTCCCTTCTTCCGGCTTCTCATTCTTATCCCTATCCTCATGCCTTCCCTTTCTATATGTCATACAGGGCACTTACTTAAACTTCATGGCTGATAGATTGCTTTATTCCTTTTTCTTTATACTCATTTTCCTTATTGTCTTTAGTTTTATAGGCTTGTAGGTTACCTACCAATAACTGCAATTCTTCGAGATGTGTAGACCACACATACATTTCTTTCCTGCTAGGCCTTCCTGTCTTCAAGCCTTTTGAGACATGGTTTGTATCTCTGAAAATGAAAAGAGAATTGGATTGGCATGAAGAAATCAGACTTTTCTCTAAAGTTGTAGCATAATATAATCTATTCTAAACATTCCTTCCTACAAGTTCAATGTAGATGACTAGAAGAAACCAAGAAACTTAGTAAATTAAAGCCATGGAAGCAAAGAGTAGGGATTAGCCTTTTCTGTCCTATTATTTGTAATTTTATTTTGGTAGTTCAGCAACATTAAGATAATGTATATGCTGCAGATTTTTGTGTGTGTGTGTGTGGTGAATAACCTTCATTTCTTTTAAATCTGGTAACCTTATTAATGAAAAGCAAATAAATTCTCTTCTTTGCCCTTCTCCTGTGCAGAAATGTGATGCTGGTAGTTATTCTGAAGCCAGCACTGTGGATGCAGTTATTCTGGAGATGTTTTCGCAGCCTAAAAAGTCACACCTACCTAAGGACTGTTTTACAGAAGGTAAGAATCTTTTATGTATTGCAGTGATGCCAAATGAACTAATACTCAAAGATACCTGTTTGGAACATTTCCAAATTGTCAGGAACTGTTTGCCTGAGACACTTGTTTATAAACATAAAAACTCAAATAAATATACCTGAAGCCAGCACAGAACCGGGGCAGGGTTGGGATGCCTGAACACAGGCATTTAGTACCATAGGAGATGCCTGACAGTATGCAAGAGAACTGCATGAAGCTGGCAGAACTATCACAGAAGCTGTAGAATATCCAAAGAGGCCCAAGTTGGTTCTAAACACCTGTGTTCAGGCAGCAAAATGCCATCTTTGGAGTGTGATTCAGTCTTATATTGAGGCATCAGACTGCAGGTATCTGTATATGAGAGGTCAGTTAGGATATGTATGTCGGTACCTGGTATCTTAAATGGCATTTCAGCTGAATTTGTCTGAGCTCCAAGTACAGTGGATGACTATCCGGTCAATACAGCTAAATGAATTCAGAGGACTGTACAGCTCATCCCGATGTGGACACCTACCTTTGATTGCCTGAACGGCTCCTTAGACTCCATTGACTCTCATGGTTCAATCCTACTGCCTTTACAGATTAATCAAGAAGTGTGTTTCTGGTACAAAACAGTGAACAGAGAATCTAGTTATAACATCTCTGCAGTGCAATCAAGTGAAATAACCAGTAAAAATAATAATTTACTAAACCATTAGTAAGGTAATATCTCTTTTCAAAACAAAAAGAATAAAAACTTAAAATAAATTAAGCAAGTTTTTTAGATAAAAATAATGGCCTTTTTGTGCCCACAAGCCCCTATAGAAGTGCTTGTGGGCACAAGAGCTTCTCTGCTTTTTCCATGTATGAGTTCCTCTATGAAAAGAGTTTATTTTGGCCTACAAATTTTGTCTTTTCTTTAGCTTTAGATTGTTTCAGCCCATAGGTAAAAAGCCCATCACCCCATAGGTAAAACAGCACATTCTTGGTATAGTCTGTAGAAGCTCATTTTAAGATGTCTTACACTTTTTAGATTCCATGTCTCCAAATTTTCCGTGGAACCAATACGCTTTTCTTTCTCTTTTCAGGTTGTGTTGAATGTTTCCCGTGTTGTGTAGTGGATATCACTAAGTTTCCAGGCAGAACTTGGTGGAAATTTAGAAAAACCTGCTACAGAATTGTTAAACATAGCTGGTTTGAAAACTTCATAATTTTCATGATAATATTGAGCAGCGCAGCACTGGTAAATTAAATTTAATTTCTCAGATTTTGAATTGATGGAAAGTAAAGGAAAAGAATCATATTTAATAATGTTTAGTTTATTTCTTCTACTTTCATATCCCTTTCCCCAGGGAGAGACAGGAGCATAATAAACATATCCCTTAGAAGTTGTAGGGCTCTCCCCTACTTGGATAAGATATTTAAGTATATGGAATCATAATCTTCTTCATAGTTCTTCATGGAACGTAGTTCTTCACACATTTGTGCGCTTAATTAGGAGGCTAAACCAGGGTCCAAAATTACTTAGGAAAGCTTAAAAAAATAAAAGTAGTTCTAAGTTTGAAAGGCAGACGAACTGCTCAGTAAAAAATTTAGATTTAAAATCATCCAAACACTAAGATGATCAGAATCTAAAAGTGAAGATGGCTGTAAACTTGTAGATGACTTAATCTTTCATCGCTATTCTGATTATATCCATTTCTACTGAAGAATAAGTGAAGTTATATTTGCTTTGAAAACATATTCACTAAGTCTACTGAAAGTAATTTGCTACAACATTATATAGTGCAGAAGGAACATAACCAACTAGTGTGAAAGTGATCTATATGGTAGATGTCAGAATTTTCCAGAGAAAATCTGTTCTGTGTGCATTAAGTTTAGGTTGTTCACTGAACCATAGATTTGAACTGTCTGCTTTAAAATTTCTGTGGCAAAATCTCCAAGGGAACTCCCTGGGATTCCCGTGAGGGCTCTCTGTACTCATGTGGAACCAAACTGAAGTAAGGAAGGAAGCTGAGTTATTATTTTATGTACTGTAGGATCTGGCTCAGCTGAACACAAAACTAGCTGCTATCCAGATGCAAAATAACAAAACAATAATGATTTCTTTTCATCAAAAATGTATTGTGGTGTTGAGAACTTTCACAGTTCTAAGATACTGTTGTCCTCTTGCAAAAAGCGACTTGTCCATTTTCTGTTTGTTTATAAAGTCGTTTGCTGATACGGAATTTCCTGAACCAGCTAGAATGAAGGAATACCATACCATGAGGCATGTCCATGGCTTGAAAGTAAATTAAATGAGATAGTGATCATAGAAAGAATGCATAGAAAAGTATGTGGTGAGTGCTCGGTGCTCAGAGCAAAGGAGGAGTTAGTAGTTAGAAGTCTGAAAGAGCATCACTGCTAATGAACATGTGATTTGACTAGTAGATGGAAATCAAAGTAGCCAAGGTTAAACAGGGAAAAAGACAACGCTGATTATCAAACATGCTCAGAAAAAAGGTAGGAAATGGTAAGTAGGTTTATGTTTATGAATGCTGGGAGTTCTCAATTACCTACAGTCAAATTACTAGTCCTATGGACACAGTGACAGCTCTACTCTGTAGACATTTCTCCTAATTGCAGCACAATTGAATGACCACCGCTTCAAAGACCACTTGGCTCCAGAAGCAGTATTACTGTTTTCTTACAATACAGAGCAGAAGTGCGTAAGTTTTACCAGTTTGTTGGTAACTTTACATAGGAGCATCTCCTCTCTGTGTTTTTTCAGTGGGAACATAAAATGGAAACACAGCAATGATTTTACATGAGTTTATTGTTTCAGGTCTCACTTGATCTAAACACCTGGTTATGCTCCTGCTCCCCCTTATCGGTGACCCTTTAGGCTGGGTTTAGCATATCATAAATACAGGGAAGCGAATCAGATCTGCTATAATACCTAAATAATCATCTTCTCGCAGAGCACTGGAGGCACTAGCAGAGGCACTCAGGTGTTTCTGCAAGAAACATTTAATGGTTTGACGTGACTGGTGATAACTTGTAACTGTTAAGGCCTGCTGTAGCTGAGCGAATCCTTGCAAAACCATTGAGGTGTCTTTGCTGCCATGCTACCCTGAACCAAAGGTCTGTGGACCTTCTGGGTCAGTCTCCCATGTAACACTGTAAAACTGCTATTTCCTTAGAGGGCGTTGACTGTTCATGAACTTATTAAAAAATAATAGCAGAATAAGAGATTTCACAGTCAGGTAAGGAGCTGTTAAGTGAAGAGCTGATGTGGATTGAACCTGCATATGGATTAAAGTTTTGACACCCTCTGTTTGGTCCCTGACATTTGTCACAGACTACAGCCATATGACTTTGGGCAAGAGAATTGATCTTGCTACGCTTCATTTGCTCTTCTATTAAATAAAGATGTTGTGTTCCGACATCCCAAGGATGTGAGATGGTCTATTCCTCTTGAGAGGACAGACTCATAAGCTTCTCATTTCAACTTTTTTACTCATCTTATGGCAAGAAATAAGACAGAAAGTTAGCAGCTGCAGAGGCAGTGTCAGAGAAGGGGACCCAGATTTGAATGAGGATAGGAGAAAGAGAAGTTGTTAAGTGCCCTGATGTGCTCTAGAGACACATTGAGCTCTTGAGACAGAGCATGAAAGAGAAAGAGGCAAGAGGAGATTTAGTAATTTATATCTAGGAATTGTAGGGTGTGGGAAAAGGTGTGGTACAGGGTGCCTTCTGATGTATCCACATAAGTAAGAAAAATTTTAAGTAATGACAGTCATGGATTTGTAAGGGGGAAATAGTGGTGGTGAAAATAGATGGATAGATCATTAGAAATGTTGGCAGCGAAAAGGAAATGAAGTGGAGAAGGAGCTATAAGGGGAGAAATGGATGAAAGGAAGTATAAAGACATTGTCAGAGGCTTGGTGAGGAAATAATGCAATGTGTTAAAAAGAATTGGAAATAGATTGGCAATATCAAAAACTTAAATTAGCAAGGCACCAAATATATTAAACACAAGCAAACAATGACATAAACTACAGCAATCAATAAAACATTTTCCTAAACCCTTACTGACATCAAAATAATGTCATGGTTTAGGTGAAAAACTCCAGGGATGAACAATTCCAGGTAAGGTGTTTGTCATATTTTTTCATATCTGTATTACAACTCTGCAGGCTTACTAAAGATGACTCCTTTGGAAGGTCTAGGTCTGAAAGACAGTGTTTAATGTGTTTAATTCAAGCTTTATTATGAAGAATTTTAGACTAACACCTTCAAAATTATCCACTAACTTGGGAAGCCGAGACTTTTGGTAGCCACCATTGACCATCATCAGATATTTTTTGAAGAAGTGTTGAGTGTAAACAGCTGAAAATATGTGATTTTTCAACCAACTTGAAAATGAGATTGTACTTATTTTACAACTTAGGTTTTTACTTCTAAGTATAAAACTAAGTGGTGCTTGCCCGTAATTTAATATTAAATGGTTATAATAAGCCAAACCATGTATTCTTGTGCAATTTTAAAATAATTTTCCATAAAACTACTGAACTGTTTTAAAAATAAACTCTGAAATTCCAGGCATTTGAAGATATCCACCTGCAGGAGAGAAAAAAAGTGAAAATGCTCCTGGAGTATGCTGATAAAATATTTACCTACATCTTTTTAATGGAGATGCTTTTGAAATGGGTAGCTTATGGTTTGCACAGTTATTTCACAAATGCCTGGTGTTGGCTTGACTTCGTCATTGTATGTGTAAGTATTATATTCAGCTTGTCTCACATTTTGAATTTTGATATTTTCTGTATAGAGAACTACATGTAAAATCTATGAATAAACACAAGTGTAAAATACAGTTTCCAAAAGCTGTTAAAAATTGCAATCAAAAGAGACTTTAGGACAAATGTAAATGGAAATTGTAAGTAATCATCACAAGTCGCCTAAGAAAATTTTATTAGGTATCACTGTCATTGAGGACCATGTTGGTTATAAAAACCTTTTTGAGTGTAGAGAGAGAGTGCAATTAATGATCAGAAGTAAAACTAAAATAAATTAATTAAGACAATAGAAAACTGTGAAGCTGCTTGCAGCTCTGGCATTTAGAAACAGAAAAAAGTAGAGTTGCTTCCTTGAAGGAGAAGAAATTTAGATGGTAAAGGGAGTTGAAAAGTATTGTTGGAAAAATCATCTACTAGAGAGTTAAAGATGTAGGAAAGTATGTTTTGCTTTGCAACCAAAGAAATCCTAGCAATCCTTTATATAGCTATAAAAAGAAATGCTGAAATCAACTATAGTGAGATGGAGGAAGTGTAGTGTTCAATATATACATATTTATTCTGAATTCAGACAAAATTAAATAATATAATCTTGCCATATAAAAATGAAATATTTTTGCTTGTCAACAATACACTGGGAAGATACTGAAGTTAAATACTTTAAAATAAAGACATCTAAATAGTTAACTTCCGGTAATGTCAAAGTAGCTGTTTAAGTAGTAAGCATTAAAAGTTGTGAAGTACTATGAAATTTCAACAGAAAAATCTAATATTATGACTATTTACAAATAATATATAGCATGACTTTAGCAATTACAGTTCTGTAATATTAATAGCAGTGCTGTCCAAAACAGAGGAAAGCATGAAAATATCCAATGGCTAGACAACAAGACAACAAATTCAAATAGGAAGAGGCAAATAATGAACAGTGAAAAAAAACCCTAATTTTTGAAACAATTTTCTAATGTTTTCAGTTCATTTTCTCTCTTATGAAAATTTAAAATGAATACTGGATATCTTTTTAAAAATACTTTTTGTTTCCACATCACCATCTTAAGTTGTGATAAGGAATTACTCTATACACTTCTGAGAATAATTATGCAGAAAAGGGGAATGTTTTATTTGAATAATCCTTTCTGGTCTTGTAGTGTATGATATTACCATAGTTACCAATTTTGTTGTTATACTAGCATTCAAAAAAAATTGTATGAACTGGTTTTGAAAAAAAAAAAAAAAAAGGAAGGTTGTTTCAAATTAGAATGAAAGGATTCCATTATTTTTAAAATATTAGGAAAGAATGAAATGAAATTATATTACGATAACTTTGAATGTGTATTTTTTTAATTTGACTTACTGGTCAAAGATACTATAACATTCAGCCTATGATTGTCTACTGACGCAAATAAAATATATTTTTGTATACCATTTAATAATCTCAGTTTCAATTCAATGAACACAGCTGTCATTTGTTTCCTGGGGACTAAATACTGTTTCCAAAGACACATCACCTTGTTCCTCTGGGAGTGCCTTGAAATCTCTCAGGACACTTAGAGCATTGAGGCCTCTACGAGCTTTGTCAAGATTTGAAGGGATAAAGGTAAGGATGCTCTGTGTGTGTGTGCATATCTTGTACTAGCTGCATTTGAAGTTTGTGAAAATCACAACTTGAATTTTTTATTTTGGGACTTGATGGCATTAAGATGGTTCAGATTGCCTACTTACATCTTACAGTTGTTATTTTGAAATAATACCTAACACTTTCAGAGAAATTTATAGATACAAATGAAATAAGGAAATTGAATTATAATGTGCTACCACAAGGAATTATTATGTATAGTAATGTGAACACTGGAACATTTTTCCATGTTTCCAGTATTACTGCAATTTGCAGAACAAATTAAACAAGAATTTTTTTAGACTTGTACTTTTCTGAAACCCATTCTTTTGTTTATCTTAGACATGGAAAAAATTCATCCAGTATATTTGGCAAGTACTTCTAAAAAAAAATGAATATGCTTGAGAAAAATAGGAACCATTTTTAATTACTTGTCAATAGGAAAGAAGCTATATATATAGTTATTACAGAAAACAAACTGTAATGTGAGGAAAAAACCTGTACTGTGAAAGTATAACAATCTTCATGGCATAAGAAATGTAGTGGCCACAGTCCTTTCTTAATTTTTTTTCATTGCCTGAGGCAAGAAATTGGGACCTGGGAAAATGGATTCATTAATTCATTGCTTCACTGGAAACTGTTCACTTTTTGTAACTCTTTTTCATAACTCCCCTTCTTTAAACCGCTGTGCTTATATCAGCTCATCTTGGCAGTTATCTAGACAGGCTCACGTGCCACATTTCGGATTCTCCAGGGTGGATCCGAAAGATAACAATCCTTTCAAACTTAAATAGGGTGGGATTTTCTTAATAGGAGAAGGAATTCTTCTAACTCACTTTTAAAAGCTGCTCTGAGCGAACTATCTGGAATCTTTAAAGTCAGTGGGGAGAAGTAAAAAATTGTATAATGCAAATCATCTGACCTGTGTTAGATCACAGAGTGTGATGAGACACTAACTTCAGGCCCTGGGATGGATATGGAGCAAATCCTCCTGGAAGCCATGAAGGACAAGCAGGAATCAGTTAGAAACAGCCAGCGTGAATTTAGGAAGGGCAATTTTTGCCTCTCAAACATGATCGTCTTCTGTGATGAGATGGCTGAGGGAGGGAAGAGCCATCCGTGGTCTCAGATATTGGTTATATCTGGTTTGGATAGGTGAACTCTAAGCTAGGCAGAAAATTGGCTGAACTGCCAGATTCAGTGTGCAGAGATCATCAGGATGAAGTTCAACTGGCAGCTGGTTACTAGGGGCTCAGAGGTCAGTTCTGGGATCAATACCGCTTCATGGCTTAATTAAGAACCAGAAGAATGTGGTAGAAATTGTCCTCAGCAAGTTCACAGATGATACAAAAGTGGGGGTGAGCAGTTAATACACCAGGGGCAAGGCAGACTGGACATATGGGCTGCAGAAACCTCGGGAAGTTCAGCAAAAGCAAATGCAAAGTCTTGCACCTGAGCCGGAGTAACCACACGTAACTGTGGCACAGTGAGACGTGAGCAGCTTTGCAGAGAAGGACCTGGGGTGGACACCGTGTTAAACATCAGTCAGCAGCGCAACAAAGAAGATCTACCACATATTGGGATGTATTGTCTGGCCAGCACATTGAGGCAATTCACTCTTCTGTTTTTGGCACCTGTGAGACTGAATCTGGAGTATTGCGTCTACTTTGGGGCTCCCAGGTGTAAGACAGATATTAACATACCAGAGAGTGTCCGGCAAAGTGCCACCAAGATGGTGAGGGGACTGGAGAGGAGGGGCTGAGAGAATGGACCTTGGTCTGTCTGGAGAAGAGATGGTTAAAGGGAGGATCTGACTGGGATCTAATTAGGTAAGGGATCTACATGTTGTCTTTAACTACTTAATGGGAGGTTATGCAAGAAACGAAACTAATGTTTTCTGGTAGACCCACAGTGAGAAAATGAGACAGAATGAATTGGCTGTGAGGGATATTCCAGTTAGCCACCTGGGATAAAAAAATGACAGTATGGGTGTGTAGCATTCCAATAGATGGTCCAGAGAGGTTGTTGAATCTCCACCCTTGGAAAAATTCAGAACTTGACTGGACAAGATGCCAAGCAACTTGGTCTGTGTTGGAACAGCTGATCTTCAGAGGTCCCTTCCAATGTGCTTCATTCTGTGTGTTTCTAGTATACAGATATTATCCAAGGCCAGGATAAAAGGCTCAGAATTTTCTCATAATCATAGCAATGAAACATTTCCAGAGAGGTTTTCACTATGCCCCACCACAGAGTGGTGAAAAATGGTGAAAAGAAATAGATAATAGTCCTCAAATTCCCACTGACAACAAGCGTGGTCCTGCCTGTCAGCATCAATGGGCTGGATTCGAAAATACGAGTTCTTATCACTGCTTGTGTCAGGTGCCTTGATGTCACCAGCACAGACACCAAAAGCTGGAATCCCATTTTCACTGGTACCATTTCTGGAAAAGGCTTACTGCTCATCATGGGTTTGCATTCATCTTGTCCTCAAGCAAGCCTAAATGAAGGAAGACTGCTGACCAAAACTACTCAGTCTTCTGGAAGCCAAACTTCTCTACTTTATGTACTGTGTGCGGTCGGTTGCCAGTGGTTATTGGGTCAGGTTCATTTTGCTATGGAGAGCAAGCTATTGTTCTCTTGAAAAACCCCTCCAAGATAAAAGGGAGGGTTATTTATGATATTGTAGTAAATGCAGATCATGCAGCCCATTCCCCTATACCTGATTTTTGGATCCTATAGCTACTAGAGACTCATAATTTTATTTTATGTATTTCTTTTACCCAAGGATAATACTGGTTGCCATCTGTTTTACTTCCTTCCTCAAAAAGGCAAGACAGATACCACAGAATTACATGTTAAGACAAGCTTGAAATTGGGCTGAAGGCTGGCTTTACATTTGTCATTTACTAATTTTTATGTGAGTGAGAACCTGCAATAGATACAGAAAAAAAAAAAAGTGTTTTTCTGGGAAGGTGTTCTATTGAATGTGAATAATTCATTCTTTTCCTTCATTTTATTTATTTAAGGTGGTCGTGAATGCACTCTTGGGAGCTATCCCCTCCATCTTGAACGTTTTGCTCGTCTGTATTGTCTTCTGGCTCCTGTTTAACATTGCAGGAGTAAAATTACTTGGAAAAAAATTTTCGAAATGCATACTCAAGAATGGAAATATGAGTCTAATTGAAAACAAATATAATTGTACTTTCTATAATGGATCATGGACAAATAGTGATGTAAACTTTGATAATGTTGCAATAGGATACTTGGCTCTTCTCCAAGTGGTAAGTTCTATAAAAACGTGCTCAGTTTTGTTTTCTTCAAGGAAATGTGTTGAGCAGCCCAACCATGGGACACCACTACGCTTCTGTTCTTCTCACTGAAATAGGGGATTTTTTTAGCTTCCATAAATATTTTTCTTATTTATAAGCTGCTCAGTTCCTCCAAAAGAACACTTTAGCATATGCAACCTTGTGTTAAAATCGAGCACTGTTTCATGGCTTTTCAATTTTTTTTTTTTAATTTTGATTAACATACTAAGCCTAAAATAGTCTGCATGTTACCAGATTTAAAGTTATTCTCACTTTATTTAGTAAAAGTTAGTTCAGAGTGGATAAGAAAGAAAAAGCATGATGCAGTTTATTTATATTTTTTTTTCTTTTATTGTATAAGTCATGAACTATTGGGATGCTAATTTATTGATCTCCCTACTACCACAACAGAGGAGAGAAAGGAATTTTTAAAAGTACGTGTTATCTCTGTATCTTTTCTAGATGAAGTTCTTTGCTTTGTATCCTCCAAAGTGTTCTATGATTCTGCAGAGTTGCTAAAAATTGCAGGAAGAAATCGTCTGCTGTTTTCTTAGACATTGTTATTATCCTTTTAGGATATATTTGCTAGTTAAGCTGAAACTTTTACTGCTTTTTCAAAAAGCAGAGAATTTACAAAAATTTCAATTTAACAAGAGCTAACATGAAAACACATTTCACAGGATTCATGGCTTTTTTTTTTTCTTTTCTGGAAATTTTTTTTTTTTTTCTCTTTACTAAACTCCAGTGAATCATACTTCCAAGCAGATCTTTAGAAATGATGCACATTTTTTATAGCACACTGCCCACTTTTCCACAACTATTAACACATCTATATTAACTCTACCTAATTTTTTTAAAAATCTTTTTTTAGTGGTAATAACCTTAATAATGCATTTTTTTCAGGCAACTTTTAAAGGTTGGATGGATATTATGTATGCAGCAGTGGATTCACGTAAGGTATGTCACTAAAATGAAATTTTAGTTCTTTTCCCTTTCCTTCTTTCCTTTTCTATCGATACAATTCATTTTTCAGCTTTGTTTGCAATATCAAGTCAGAAATACAAGCAGATGAGTGCATCAAACTACACAGTGAAACAATAATCCTTGGAGGACCAAAGATATGGAACTTAGACAAAAGAAAACTGGTCAAAATAGAGCGATGCCACACAGAAACCTACTATATCAAGAATGCAGAGGGCAAGATGTTGCAAGTTTTGGACAAGTCTGTTTTGGGAACAGAGTTCAGAAGGTCTTGGGGGGACTGTGCCTCTGAAGCAAATTTTCTTCTTTTTGGAATGTGTACAGTAGCATTACAATGGCATGCATCTTTAGCAGTTATTTCTGGAGGTTTTGTTCCCTATATTTGACATCCTTACTATTTCTTCCCCATTTCCATGTGCTGTTTCTCTCTCTCTCACTAGTACAGTGTGTTTTAACTTTTCTATGTTTAATTTAATTTGCTTTTTCCTTATTCATTCAAGCGCTGTACTCTTGAATGTAGTGAAATCACTGCTAATTAAAAAGATCATAGAGTCATAGAATCGCAGAATGGTTTGGGTTGGAAGGGACCTTAAAGATCATCTAGTTCCAGCCCCCCTGCCATGGGCAGGGACACCTTCCACTAGACCAGGTTGCCCAAAGCCCCATCCAACTGGCCTTGAACACTGCCAGGGATGGGGCATCCACAGCCGCTCTGGGCAACCTCTTCCAGGTTCTGGGCTGCAGATGCACACTGCCAGGTCGTGTTGAGCTTCTTGTCAACCAACAGCCCCAAGTCCTTCTCCGCAGGGCTGCTCTCAATCCACGCATTGCCCAGCCTGTATTTGTGCTAGTTCCTTGTAGGGCTGATCGTAGTGAGCTGGCTTTTTAAAACTGCTTCTTGTCTAGGATGGCCGTTCACCGTTATGTTTGGTCTGAGCTGCTTTTCTAATCTAGGCATTCACAGTATCACTTCTGTTTGGAACTGTTTATCATTTACTTAAGAATTTGCTAGAGCTGGATTTAGCTATATATCCTTGTAATTATCTTTACAAACAGTAACAAGACAGAACAAGGCAGTTGTTCTACTTGTACATCTAAAAATAAAGTTTTAAATGTGTAGAAATAATTTATCCCTCCTGTCAATAAAAAGATTTGTTACTAGAAGTAGGAAATGATAAAGCTGTGATTATCTGATTTTTACCAATATTATTTTTCTGTTTTGATTTTTTTAACAGAGAGATGAACAGCCACAGTTTGAAGCATTCTTAGCCATGTATATGTATTTTGTGATTTTCATTATTTTTGGATCTTTCTTCATGCTGAACCTTTTCATTGGAGTGGTTATCAGCAATTTTAACCAACAAAGGAAAAAGATAAGTACTCCATGAGCTAATTCAGGGTCTCTTGTAATCCCAATTTGATTAAGTGAATGCTAGTTTGACACCTAGATGTCTAACATTTTCAGATAACTATTTGACTGGATAAATCTAAAATAATATTTTTAGATACCAGGTTTTGAAAATAGGAGTCCCCTTTTCCCAAAGCTTTTAGTAATTTATCTGTAAATTCTATTTTCGTGCCAAGTCCTTGATTTGTTCTAAGTAGGAGGACAAGGAGGAAGGAGTGGGTAGTTTTAGAGAACAGAAGCCAAAAAAAGTTATGCAGACTTTGCTACAGGAGAGTGGAATTCTCTGGAAAAAGTAACCACTGTTTTCCTGGTAAAGATACTTGAAAAGTATCTTGTTAATCAGAACTTCTTCTAAAACTAGCTACATTTAAAAAGTCCTGGCGTCAATAAAATAACCCTACAGATTAATTTACTGGGGTTTTTAAAAATTTCTGCACTGAGATCCACGCTGTGGCCCCAGGAAGAGGCCGTCTAGAAATTTGAAGGTTTCTTAAAGCCCATGAAGCACTGACTGCTTCCACTTTTCTCCTCATAGTTGTTAGATTCCCTGTTCTTTTTATTCGGTAAGGAATGGAAGGCAAAATCTTAGAATGGAAAATGCAACAACCAAAGAAAAGCAACAGTCAACCTTCCCTGGTATACTTCAGCTTCTTTTTCCCAAGCTTATTTGTCAATTGAGTTCTCTCCCTGATTCATTTAGGGGCTTAAAGTATCCAGAATATCAAGGGAAATTGAGTCAATTAATCCACTTGGAAGTCTTAAAACAAATAAGCATCTTGCTCATTAAAAAAATAGCACAAAAGCAGACCTCAACAGGAGGTTTACAATTTCAAGGACCACATTTGGAAGGCAGAATCTCTCCAGGAGCCATTTATTATTTCCATCGGCTGACTTACACACCAGGTGTCAAAGAATTACTGCCCTTGCTAGAGATAGATAGCAATAAGGCCCACAAGAAATTCTGCGCTCTGCATTTGAACAGAGGAAGGATATGTAGGGGTTGAGGAACAACAGTCCAACTTCACTATAATAATTTCTTTTTATAACAAAGTCCCAGTTATAATAATCCCAACAGACAGAAACAACACTGGTTAAGCAGCTAATGAGCCTGAACAGTTACTAGAAGTTGATGTGGATGTAACACTTTTTTTCTTTTTCAGTACACGCTGTAAGTGGGCATTTTTTTCTTTTTCATTTCTTTGCTGTTTCTTGGGGTTTTTCATTGAGATTCCATATAGTGAAATTAAACTGAATTTTCAGAGGTCTTGCCGGAGTGATTCAAAGTGCAGATGCCCTACTGAAGATTGTAACATGTTTGTTTTACAAAACGCTAATCATTAAATTCTTTTATGATGAGTGGCTTCTCCTGAATACTCAGTTCAAAGTGATTGCTAAGTAGCACAGGTGGTGTAGATGATAATAAGATGAGCACCAGAAATTCATTATCAGGACCCCCCCGTAGAACTTGGTTCCAAAGTGCTTATTCATAATCCTCCATTTACTTGCTAGCCCAGCAATATACTTCTGTTCCTACCTTTCTCAAAAATAGAAATGGAAAATATTTTATTTGTTGATGAGTCTTGTCATTTTTAAAATAAGAAATAGATTTGTAAAACTTCAGAAGGGATCTCACAATTGAGGAAACTGATTCAGGAACACTGCCTAGACTAGACTTTCACAATCAAACCCTGATCGGCTTTTTGCAGTACATCTTATCAAAGAACAAGGGGAAAAGGAGAAATGGTGAAGACACATTTTGTCTCTGTGCTCTCTTAGATCCCACTCCCGACAGCTGTAACTTACTTTTTTTTACATAAACTTACTGATGTTTATTTAGCTGACTGCTTAAACTTCAGCTGAACAACAGTATTCTTTCCCTTTACTTAGGTGGAAAAGATCTATTTTTGACTGAGGAACAGAAGAAGTACTATAATGCCCTAAAAAAACTTGGATCTAAGAAACCTCAAAAACCCATCCCAAGACCATTGGTGAGACCATCTTAACTAGAATATGATAGAAAATATAAAAATGGTGACCATATTTAAACTCAGTAGCCAAGCATCTGGAAATAAACTTCACGTTAGAGCCCATCATCTTCCTCATTCAATATAGTATTTACATTTTACTCTCTTTTTCTTAATTCCATCCAATGCAGCCTTTCTTTGTGAGTATTAATTAAGGAAATTTACAGCCTATTTATCACCTATTCAAATATACAACCTATTTATAAATGTTCGTATTAAGTATATGATATTCATAATAATCTTGGTTACTTAAGTTGCATAATACTGCTTCTGCAACTAGATTGGATTATTGCAGGTGAGAATGAAGAGTGAGTAGTACATGCCTCATGGCTGTTATTTACTTTTAAATAATCTTATGCTTCATTTCTTATAGTTTCTTAAATTGACTTCCAGGCCTGTCTTCACAGAGTAACTATTCAGAGTTTTTCTTGCTTAAGACATTTTAATTAGAAATGCTTATCCTAAAATGTCTGCCTCAATACGTATTTCTATTAAAAGAGCAATCACAATGTACTCTGAATGTTTTCATGCTGTATATTTTTTTTCTATGGAAATGTGGTTGCATGATACCTGAAAATACTTAGCCAAGTACTTTCTTTGAAGGTCTAAAGAAATCACCTAAAAATGCTTCTAGTAGCTTATTGTTAAATTTATATTCTCTTAAATTCTCTTTCTAAGCACAAATTACTGATTAATATTTGAATGTAGCCTGGGTCTTAGAAGTAGCATTAAGCAGTTTTTCTCGTTCACTCCACAGAATGTGTTCCAAGGACTACTGTTCGATATAGTATCGCACAAAGCATTTGATATTACTGTTGTGACTTTCATCTGTCTAAATATGGTCATTATGATGGCAGAAGGTAGCCAGGACGGCATCAAGGATATTCTTAATAAAATCAACTTTTTTTTTGTGGCGGTATTTACTGGGGAATGTGTCATAAAAATATTGGCCTTAAGACATTACTTCTTCACCAGTGGCTGGAACATATTTGATTTAGCTGTTGTGGTCCTTTCACTAGTTAGTAAGTATCAATCGTTATTAGATCAGGTAATGTGTCTTACCAATACTAAGCCGAATTTCAGTATGAAGTAACGACTTACATATATCCGATAAACAAATTCCAGATCCATTGTACTTTTTCAAACCATTTGCTAAGTGATTCCATTTAAAGGATGTATTTTTGTTTTCCCTTATATTTTTGCAGAGTACTGAAAGGTTAAGGGATAGTTTTCAGTTTTTTGTTTTTTTAAAGTATGAGTTTTATTGAGTAATTAACAGAATAGGAATTTAATGCAGTAACATCTTTTCTAAGTTATTGTACTTAAAGTGTTGTCTTAATGTTTTTATGCTTTCGATTTACATGTAATTACGTGAACTGTTGTTTGCATAGTAAAAGTAAATTCAGGTTAAAAATACTGTATGAAAATAATTTGTATGAAAAATGGGAAAGATTTATTTCATTTTCCAGGACTTTCTTTCAAGAAGGCAGATCCTGAAGGCTGATTTAGAAAGCTCAGGAAAATTTCATTGCTCAACACCATTCTAAATCTGGGCCACTATTTGTGACTGTGAAAAGTCTTAGTAAAAACTGGCTTGGTTTTGGTTTGCTTTTCAAGTAAGACTAGATGCTTGTCGTTTCTTCTACAAAGGGTCATATATAGCTTTAGTTTCTTGTACAATTTATTTGGTCTGTGCCTCCTACTCACGCTCAGGTTATATCATAAAGGATGGGAAAGAAAAATTGATCTGAGTTCTCTGCTTCATCCCTAAGCTCAGTACCCCTTTGCTACCCCGTGCAACCCAGAAAAATGCTGACTTCTTAAGTCTTCTGTTTGTAATCATTTACATTCCTACTGTATCATTACTCTGATAGCAGGACATTGAATGAGGTGTGATGGAGGATGAATACTGAAAGACAGTTTTCCTTTATTTTCTTCTTGCTCTTCTCTGATCTCATTCAAGTACCAAGCATTAATGAAAGTCTCACATTTAGCTTGTGGTTTAGGCCCGTAGAAGAAGCAGCAATCAAACAGCAGCTAGGAGACAAGCCCCATAGCTTCCAGCACAGGAGCTGAATGGGTTTAAAAGGATTTTTTTTAAGTACTTAAGCAATGCGTAATTTCATCCCCTGAATTAGAGAAATCTGGGAGAATGCAGTTTCCAAACTATATATAATCTTGACACCTCTTTAATATTTAAATGTATTACAACTTGTCTTTCTTTCCTTTTGTAAGCTCTTTTGTAAGCAATTGCAGTATTGATGATAATGTTTTTGTTGGAAGTGGTGTAATATGATCAATCTTACTTTCAACACCTAAAGCATAGAATATAACAAAATGGACATAAATAGGGAATTTCAGTGATACGGCTTGACAACATTTTGTTTTGTGTTTCATTTCAAAGGTATTGGACTTTCTGAAGGCTTTCAAAGTTTCTTCTCTCCTACACTTTTGAGAATTTTTCGTTTGGCACGAATTGGCCGAATCCTGAGATTAATTCGAAAAGCTAGAGGAATTCGAACTCTTCTCTTTGCATTACTGATGTCTCTTCCTGCACTGTTCAACATTGGTCTTTTGCTTTTTCTGGTTATGTTCATTTATGCCATTGTGGGCATGACAAACTTTGCCTGTGTTGGCTGGGAAGGTGGGATTGATAACCTTTTCAACTTTCAAACCTTTGATAGTAGCATTCTCTGTCTCTTCCAAATTACAACATCAGCTGGTTGGGATGGTCTTTTGGTCCCTCTGTTAAAAAGATCTGATTCATGTGCTCCCAACTTAAATTTAACACGTGAACAGAGAAAAAATTGCACAAATAAGGAGGTTGGTATTTTATTTTTTGTAAGCTATGTCATTATATCATTTCTCATTGTTGTAAATATGTACATAGCCGTCATTTTAGAGAACTTTGGTGTTGCCACTGAAGAAAGCACAGATCCTCTTTGTGAGGATGACTTTGATATGTTTTATGAGACCTGGGGAAAATTTGATCCTCAGGCAACACAGTTTATTGAATATTCTGCTCTTTCAGACTTTGCAGATGCTCTGGCAGAACCCTTACGCATTCCAAAGCCTAATAAAATTCGGCTCATATCCATGGACCTCCCTATAGTTAGTGGAGATAAGATTCACTGCTTGGATATCTTGCTTGCTTTCACTAAAAGGGTCTTGGGAGAATCTGGAGATTTGGATGGTCTTGAATTACACATGGAAGAAAAATTTATGGCTGCCAATCTATCTAAAGTTTCTTACAAGCCAATTACCACTACCCTTAAAAGAAAACAAGAGGAGGTATCGGCTCTTATTATTCAAAGGGCCTTCAGGAGGTATTTGATGCAGCGTTCTTTTAAAAATAAAGCTTTCTTATACCGTCATAAACACTGTAACAGCGCTGTCTTTGAAGAAGAAACACATGAGAAAGAAAGTCTTATTGCATCAATGCTTAATGAAAGTAATGGTAGGAAGCTAGATAAATCACGGACTACATCTTCCATATCTCTCCCTTTATTTTATGATGGTATTGCTGAAACAGATAGCGATAACATGGACACGTAAGGTTGCCCCAGGCTGCAGCATTTTTGATTAAACCAATATGAGTTATTTTCAGATGGAGAAAATATTTTGATCCCACAGCATAATACTCTAAATTTAGAATAATGATGACAGCCTTTAGAATATTGTCATTGTTCAATTTTGCAAATGCTCCTTAAAACAGTTGAGGTTTGAACAGCTATGTCATAAATATTAGAGGAAAATCAAACCATAGTATTTTTTTCCTCAGCTGCTGAAGTACGTGAGTTAATTTTTACACCTGTCATTTTTTGTATTCATATTTCTGTGTTTACAGAAGAAATCTATAAAAGATCAGTTGTAACTGTAATATGATTTATAAGCACACAAGGCTGTAGAACAATGTATATCTCTTTAGAGATAAAGCCAGGTTTGAAAAATTGGTTATTGTAGCAAAATTTGATAATTACTGCGTTTTCTGTAAAAGAGCTCACTCAAAACACTTGAGTTTAATCAGCCACTAATTTCTATGTTGTTTGGGACCATCTTCCTCCTAGTGCCTTTGGATGGATTTGTTTATGCTTAAGAATTTTTGAGGTGTCTTCACACATGCACCTAAATGGATTTAACATATCATCCTCAGGTGTCTGTGCTTGAAAGTTGTATATAATTTGTTCTTTGTATCATTCAGTGTATGAAAATTGTGATAATAATAGTTACCAAAATCAAAGGATGTTATGCAAGAGGTGTTGTTTCCAGAAAGTCTTAAGGATTGTTGCACATCAAATTTCATCATTATAATCCAAATGTCATAGAAAGTATTACTTAGTAATCTGAAAAGGAGCTCATGGTATATCTTATGAGACAACATTTATTAAAGTTAGAGAAAGTATTTATTTAATTGGTTCTGAAAAAAACCATGTATGAACAATATGTATTAATGTTATTTTACTGTCTTTTTGCAGTTTAGGTTCATCAGGTGAAATGTCATGGTAGCCTCAGAACTACTAAAGAAATAGGACGATTTTAGATTCTTCAATAAAGAATTCAGATGCTGTGCTGGTTTTGGCTGGGATAGAGTTAATTTTCTTCATAGTAGCTAATATGGGGCTATGGTTTGGATTTGTGCTGGAAACTGTCGATAACACAGGAATGTTTTCCTTCCTGCTGAGCAGTGCTCACACAGAGCCAAGGGCTGTTCTGCTTCTCCCCCCACCCCACCAGCGAGCAGGCTGGGGGGGCACAGGGAGTTGGGAGGGGACACAGCTGGGACAGCTGACCCCAACTGACCCAAGGGACATCCCACACCATATGATGTCACGTTCAGCCTATAAAGCCGGGGGAAGAAGAAGGAAGGGGAGACATTCGGAGTGATGGAGTTTGTCTTCCCAAGTCCCCGTTAGGCGTGCTGGAGCCCTGCTGTCCTGGAGATGGCTGAACACCTGCCTGCCCATGGGAAGTGATGGATGAATTCCTTGGTTTGCTTTGCTTGTGTGCGCGGCTTTTGCTTTACTTATTAAACTGTCTTTATCTCAACCCATGAGTTTTCTCGCTTTTACTCTTCTGATTCTCTCCCCCATCCCACCGTGGGGGAGTGAGCGAGCGGCTGCGTGGGGCTTAGTTGCCGGCTGGGGTTAAACCACGATAGATGCTTAAAATATTTTTATCTGTTTTGCAAGAGGTATCTTCAGTTTCAGTTTATTACAAGACATAATCTGTTATTAGAGGGGTAGAACCACAGTAATACAATTTTCCAAAAATAGCTACCTATTAGCACAAGAAAACTGAAAATGTTTTACTTTTTAGAAGGAATCAGAAAAGATTTAGCATTTTCAGTCCGCTGTCAGCTCAGCAGCACTGGGCAGTGGGATGCAGAGATACTTGGTGGGTCTGTTTGAGACCTATTTCTGTCCAGCTTGGATTGCTTTTGTGATGCTTCTGAGGTGAAACTATTTATTCTGTTCAGTGTGAGCTGGAATGAGCCCACAATTTTTGTTCCACGGTCAGATACCATTAGATGGCAGCATATACTACGTTTTAGAATATGGCCAGTCTAGGGAATGTAGCCTAGAATATGGCCAAGCTAGTGAAACAGATGTCAAACTTGAACACATCAGCATGGAGATATTAAATTACTTGTAAATAACTTAGAAAGTAATGTCATAACTCTCTTTTTTTCTGTCCTGGGCTCTCAAGCTAGCCACAGTTCTTGATAGGTGCTTGTTCACTGACTGTTCTGGTTTTTACATATGACAGATTGACAGACCTTAATGATTATGAAAAAAAAAAAGTTCTCCTGTGTGCTTGGATCTTCCAGAAGGGTAGTTTCAAGCATATATCTATAGCACTGTAGCAGGAAATGTTTGTTAGGAAAGAGGTAAGAATGCTTTGTTCTTGCATATTGGAAAAGAAGGGAAGACTGGAAAAGCCATGTGAGAGTATTTTAAACACTAATACTATGTAACAAAATGCCTTTTTTTTTCAAATTAATCTGATCTTTACAATTTAAAATTATGTTGTTTGAATGCAACAGCAGGTGCTGTGCCCTGGTCCAGAATTAGAAATAATTCAAAGGTGAACACTTTATTTCCATTGCAGGGGCAGCAATTTTGGACAGACTCAGACCTAGCATGAACACATCCTTAGTGATTATTTTACCTCAGAAACATAAAAAAGCACCTGAATTCACCACAGTGCAAATTTAAAAGTCTGATGAATTTTTTAGTATCGCTTAGGCGTTAAAGTAGCCTTAGCACACTATTGCAGGGTTGAAAGGAGAATGGTGATATCCAGCTGTTGCAGCTGCTTCATGCTAGAATTGCCCAAAAGCCAAATCAGCTGCTGAGGCAACAGAGAGTTTCATTAAGAAAGCTATATATGGTGATGAGTTAATAGCAGTGAAGAGGTGCGAGTTTTTGACAATTCTGGTATCTGGAACTGTGAATTCCTCCAGGTAAAACTGCCTGGACATACGTGAACTTCATGAGAAGTGGTCAGGCATGCTTGGAACACAGTGGAAGGATATTTCTTTCTCTTTATGAAATTTCATACTTGGAGAACAGCAAACCCAAAGGAATATTGGATCCCTCCAGTTAGGAAACACAGTGCATGTAAAGCTACTAGTAAATTCCCGAGGACCAGCAATATAATACAGAGCAACATTGCCTCCTTCGTGGTGGTGCAGAACTCCATTATTACATTTCCATTTATCACTGTCCTGTGTAGAAATAGTTAGCAACTGACCACTGGTAACTAAGAGTTTTCTCTTACCTTTGTGATAGCCCTGTATCCCTGAGAACAGGCTCCATAAATGTTTTGTGGAAACTTCTTCTATTTTCTGGAGCTTTTCAGTTACTGCTAACCTTGCAATGTTCGCACTATCCATAGTGTTTCTTCAGGACTCAGAGAGGCCCTGTATGTAATTAAGGTATCTGAAAAGAAATGTACCAGAAAGAGAATCTATCATGGCATCTTTTCCCTGAACCTACCAAAGCCAGGTAAACATTCTGTCTCAATTTGAGAAATCCCCACAACCTATGTTATGCAAGAAGATGTGCCAAAATATGCTTTTCTAACTCAGATTTAGAGTGAACGTTCCCATAAGACTAGCACACCCAACAACTGTAGCAGCTTTAGGCAGAGGTCGGGATTGTTGCTAGAGGTGATGGAGAAGAGGTCTATCATATTATGCTGAAACTGAGTAGAACAAATTTTTCAATATTTATGAAAAAAGTTACAAATGTGGAGGAATTGGGTTTAAATACTATTGTTAACTACTGCCAGCTAATAGCAAGTCTGACTTAGACTTGCTTCAGCAGACTTTAGAGGCTTACTTTCTGAAGTCTTTCTGTCTTACCTGCTATCCTGGTTTCAGCTGGGATAGAGTTAATTTTCTTCCTAGTAGCTGGTATAGCGTTATGTTTTGGGTTCAGTATGAGAAGAATGTTGATAACACACTGATGTTTTCAGTTGTTGCAAAGTAGTGTTTAGTCTAAAGTCAAGGATTTTTCTGCTTCTCAAGCCCAGCCAGCGAGAAGGCTGGAGGGGCACAAGAAGTTGGGAGGGGACACAGCCAGGACAGCTGACCCAAACTGGCCAGAGGGGTATTCCAGACCATGTGATGTCATGTCCAGTATATAAACTGGGGGGAGTTGGCTGGGGGCAGGGGAGTGTGCATCGCTGCTCAGGAACTAAATAGGCATCAGTCGGCAAGTGGTGAGCAATTGCATTGTGCATCACTTGTTTTGTATATTCCAATTCTTTTATTATTATTATCATTATTATTTTCTTCCTTTCTGTCCTATCAAACTGTCTTTATCTCAACCCATGAGTTTTACTTTTTTTTTTCCAATTCTCTCCCCCATTCCACTGGGTGAGGGGGGAAGTGGGGGACCGGCTGCGTGGTGCCTAGTTGCTGGCTGGGGTTAAACCACGACGCCTGCCAAGGAGAAGTTCTGCCAAATTGCTTCACAGAGATGAACAATAAAATGGACCTGGCACAAGCAGAGCTGCCCATCTCTTCTGCTCCGCAGAACGTGGACTGCCTTCAGTATGAACGCCCTAGACCCTATCCCAGAGTATCTGGTGATCAGTACCATCCATTCCAGCTATCGGTCTCCTTCTGCTTTGGAGCTGCCTTGGAGATAACCTTGGAGAACTTAACACATATATTGTAGTTACTGAGACCTAATTCAGCAAGCATATTGCTGTCCTGGCAGGTAGGGTCGCCACGGTTTGGGCAGGTCTCGCTCCAGTGGTTTCCCAGCCTTCTTCCATTTTACTGTTTACCGTTAGCTTAATGTACTGCCTGCTGAGTTTGTGTGGTGGAAGCCCATGCAAGGACTGCCTGTGCAAGCCAGAATTTACGTTCATGTTAACAAACTTGGATCTTACATGTAGATAATGGTGCGGAAGGAAGAACTATTTGACTTTTTGCCATCTCTCCCTTCTTTCTTCTCACACCTGAATGAATCGGATGGTTTCTTCAGTTATTCCTAGGTTTGGATAACTCTTTTCAGTTTTAGTAGCTTAAGAGTTGCTGAATTCACAAATTCATAGTTATTAATATTTTTTAGTAGCATTGCAAAAAAGTCATTGCCCAGCTTACATTCCATTAGTACTAAGAATGATACAGAAACATAACAGGAAATTAAGAATGGAGTATCATAATCCCATTAGCCAATTCACTTATCACAGTATCTATCTCATCACAGATGCAAGATAAAGGTAAGAAAACACCACAGATTGTGATGACCAACTAAATAACAGCGTAAGTTCCTTCCCCTTTGGTATCCCTAAGTGTCATCAATTTCTAGCAAGAGGAGGATAGCCTGAAATGAGAGATTAGAACAAGAAATGGTACAACTGAAAGGTCAGATTGATTGTTTGGAAGCAGCTGGGACAAAAGAAACCTTGAACAGGCAATAGCAGTTCAGGAAAAGAGAATGGAAATGGATGGGGAGAAGAAATTAACTTTGGATGAGAAAGGACTATCTGATGTGTTGAACACACACTTGAGGAATCACTGGCAATCACATATTGCCTGCTAAATCTGGGAAGGTTGAAAAGAGCATCCATTATTCTTTCCCTGCCCATATAACAAGCAAAAGATTTTAGTTCCAGAAGTGAAAACTGTATCATAAAAAAAGACTCCACCAGTATCTTAGAGGTCTGTATTCCTAAGAAATACATAAGCAGTTCCCAGCAAATTGTTTGATCAATCTACACTGGAAGGCAAAATGTCCAATACTTCTGATATTTTGAACAGAAGGAAAATTCCTACTTCATCCCTATTCTGGCAAAAAGATAGTCTAAGTTTTGCACATACTGGCACATACTGTCCCAGTTTATTTCAAGTATTATTAATTCAAACACAACTTTCCAGTGCTGTACTACCAAGTGGTAGTCATAAATGATTAACAATCAAGTTCCGCATCTGTTGCAAATTAATGTAACTGGAATATTGTCTGGGTTTGGGTTCCTCAAAACAAGAGACATATCGGAGCAAGTCCAGTGGAGGGCCATCGAGATGTTGGCGCACGTGACACACAAGGAAAAGCTGAAAGATTGGTTTGTTCAGTCCTAAGAAGGTAAGGTGAAAGTGTGGATCTTACTTTTGACTTCAGCTACCCACTGGGTGATTCTAGAGAAGTGAGAGCCAAACTCAGACGGATGTACACAGTGATACAGATAGGAGTCAACAGGCACAAGTTCCAACAAGGGAAATTCTGTTTAGACATTAGGAAAAAAATCCGCAGTGAGGGTGGATAAACTTTGGAACACATCACCAAGAGATGTTGTGGCATCTCTGTCCTTGGAGACATTCAGAACTTGACTGGACAAGACACTGACCAGCCTGATCTAGCTCCAAACTTGAATCTACCTTTGAAGGTGTATCTGCCTTGAGCTGGGTTACTTGAACTTCAGAGGTCCCTTCCAATCTAAATTACTCTATGATTCCATGACAATAGCCACACGCTTTTCAAACTTAAATATTATGGCTAAACAGGACTTACCCACATTAATCAACTGCCATTTGTATTATCTGGGATTCTGAGTCTATACCAATCAGTATTATTTGGGGTATGCAGTTCTAGTCTCTCTGTGTGATAGAGTGACATGTTAGTGCAAATTAACAAGAGAATTCTTATCTGTCCACCCCTGGAAACCAAATGATGAGTCCTCTGTAACTTCTACAACATCATGACAGATTTCTTCCTGAGAGTTTCTTCAGTACCCCCATCCATTACAAATATTTGGATAAAGATATTGAGTAGTTTCAGAGCTGAATATGGTGGCACAAGTTTAGGCTCTTTGCTCTGCCAATTCCAGAGAAAATATGTGAAGGCATCAACTTAGTAAGTGGTTTTATTGATCCACAAAGACTTTTGAAAGAGCAATAGAGATGTTTTGGCAACCCCTCAGGAAAATATAGCTGTTTGGGCAAATCCATTGCAGTTGTCTGCTTCATGGTTCCATGGAGCTAAGGCAAGACAGGCCAAGCTGATTTTGATAATAGTCATTACCTTAATGCAGAGCTGCTAGAATTCTGGGCAGATTGAGGGCAATGCAGTTTCCTCTTCTCTCCAGGTTCCAGGGAGGATGGGCTAACGCGGGAGCATTCAAAGGTTAGACATTCATAGATTAGACTTAAGACAACAGCCACCCTACCTTGCTGCCCAAACGCTGGGTAAAATTTTTCCCCAAAGACAAATTGAAGTAGTCACTTGAAAGATCAACTCTTATGTAAATTTTCTTTTATATATTCATACCCTTCTTGAAATAAAGAGGGTAGAACTGAAGATAGTATTTTAATAGTGGTCCTACTATGCTACCAGTCTTAGCATTCTCTGCAGAATTTATCAGCAAAAAATTTCATACCACTACTTCAATTATGTATTTTTTTGTGTGGCTATGGCTGGAATAATAACATAGACATAATGAGGCAAATAGAAAGTCAGTCTTTTGTTCTTCATTTGATATGTTGTTTGCTGCTGCTACTAGTGAAGCTTGTAACTGCTGCAGCAAGAAATCCATGTTTGTGTAAGAAGACAGATTCTTCAATATGTACACAGAAATTCACCAAAATACTTTCAGCTGCTGCTTCCCCCCCTCCTTCTGAACAGCATCTGTAGAAAATTTCTCCCCCTTTTCAATGAAATAGCAGTAAGTTTTAATCCAAATAGCAGCAACAAGATCCCACCGCAGCACCTTCGGAGAATGGCACTCAGTTCCTCCCTACACATACGTAGTGCCCATCACTCATTTCTCAGGCTCTCTGACATCCCATTCAATATAAAACTTGTGCTTATGTCCATTACATCCACCCTACTTATCTTCAGCGTCCTCCTATAAATTACTTTTTGTCTGCCAGCGGTGCAAAAGGCAGACTATCTGATGGCTGTGAGAACATCAAATATAATGGGTAACAGTTAAGGTCTCCTACTTTCCCCCGAGGAGGGGGCTCATCCCTTAACAAACAGGCAATAATCCAGATGGCAAACACCCAGAAAATCCAGATAGGAAAGAGAAAGTAATAATGTACCAGCATGGATAAAGTCAGTGCAAGCTACACTTTCTTATACACCTGGGAATCCACCAACAAAATACAAAGTCACAGGAAAAACTAGAGTTTTGTTAATTCTGCTGCTCATGTGACTAGTTGGTCTTTATTCGAGACTACTATAACTAAACGTATGTTTGCACTATATGTTCTGATCAGTTTGCAGCCTACAGTTTTGGCCTGAAACAGGCTTAAACTGATAAATGGTTAAAATGCTTAAACTGATACATGCTTAAAATGATATTCTACTTCAGCTGAATACCATATCAAATAAAATAGAAGTTGTTTTTTAAAATCAAAATTTATCTCACTGTTATTTTATTTCGTTACGTTGTATTGTTTCATTATGTACATGGTGACACGCATAGGTACACCTGACCGCCAAAGGAGAAACTCGTTTGTTAAACTGATAATGCCCAACTCAATTTTCTACATTTACCCCATTTTCAGTCTGGTGCAAAAGTATTTTCTTCCTGTATGACTGCCCAGTAAAACCCTACAAGGGAGAGAGGCTCAGAGGAGATGGGCAGGGGTGATGTGCCCGTGAAGCTCAGGGAATAATGTAAGGTGTGACTGACCACAGCTGTTGCAAAGAAGCTGACTTTATTTCAACACAAAGGGGATGGAGGGTGGCCTTCGGTTTAGATAAACACCTATCAACAGCTGAGTGGGTCAGCTGCTGGTGTAAATGTTTCTCCCTGAGTCCATTAAAAGGGAATGTCTCCTTGAGTTAGCGAGAACAGCATGGGGGGAGTGTATACGTGGCTCAGCCCAACAGAGAGCATAAAAACTGAACAACTAACAAAAGAATTACAAAGAGAGCAATGAACTTGAGCTGCTTCAACCCACGAACTTCTTCCTGGTGGCTGGGGATGCCCAGCATCGTGATGGTGAGTGTATTACAGAGAGGGTAATTGAGATTACACTGGTGTTGTGATTGAACTGTATATTCCAATTGCTATATTTTGCTAAGTGTAACCTTACATATGTAATGTGATTTCAGCATATTATGTATCGCTCTGCTAAATCAAAAATCCCATGTAACATCAAATATCTTCAAATAAGTAAATTTGATATTAAACATCACATCCTCCATGTGTGGAATATCTAAAAGAATCTGGTCAGAGTATTGGACTCTGCCAGCCAGGCATGGCTGGTCTTTCTGCAATTATCCAGAGTCAAGAATATAAATGAGCAAACATTTAGAGAAAGGCTTTTCTATTTGTTAAAGATGGGGCAATGGTAAAAGAAAAAATTATGATTTTAGAACCTATTTGCTCATCTTAATGATTGTAGAGACAGTGACAACAGCAGTCTTCATTTAAGGTTGTAAATTTTGTATGTTTATCTATGTATACAGAAACAGGTATTTTAATTGCAGTGCAATTAAATTAACTTCATAATGTTTCATAGCATGCCATGAATAATATATAAGAAGTGAAACCTATCTCCATATTTTCTGGTTTGATGATGCCGATTAGTGGATTTGAATACTACCTCCAGCTGTAGTAAAGGAGTAAACAATGGCCTTGATTGGCAGAGGCTTTCATTTCCAAGTGCCACATCATTGCCCCGCTCACGTTATAAGAGTTCACACTGTCCAGTGAGCTATTTCTCACAGGAAAATGCAACGGTTCAAACCTGGCTCTGTGGCCGCTGCTTAAACAATGCCCATATTTCGTAGATTTAAGCCAAGAGGATCACTGTCGATGTCTGTGGAGTAATAAGGCATTTACTCACAAGACACTTTCTGGCTTTCTGAAGGTGATTTAGTAAACCTGCTTCTCTACATAACCAAGCGTCATTCCATCCTTCTTGTAAGGCTTTTCTCTTATTCCATCTTACTATGTGTTGAAGAGCATAAAGGTATTTACTGGATTTATAATGCTGCTGGCCTTTTGCAGGTGCCAGTCCTACCAAATGCAAAGTTGAATTCCCAACTCCTTTACTACAGTAGAGAGAAAAGTCTCTGGCTGGCTTCAGGCACCCGGAAGAGAAGTAAATCCCCAGAAATCTTATAAGAAGGTCTGCCCTTCCCAAACACTTAGCAATTGGATGGTATGCGGTATATGTATCCCAATTAAAAAAACAAAGACAGTCCTACAGTTGCCCAATGTTCTAAGTGAAAAGTGGAAGCTTGCTTGCATGTTCCCATAAATCCCAACAGTTTTAAGATTTTTAGATATAGTCAAACCCAGCTATTAACACTATCCCTTTAGCTTTTGCTTGAATTTTAAGCCAAAGAGTGTTTATGGGCCAAACACCTCACAAATAAAAGCTTTTAACATACCAAAGTAATGGTTGCTATAAAGCCTTTTTGTGTGTGTGTGAAAAATGTCAGATTTTGCTACTTTAAAAAGTAGTCCCTGCCTGATGCACCAGTTCTGGTGTTAAAAACTGATGATTCTGTGCAAACAAAATGATCCCTTATGTCAAAAGTCAGCTTCCCTCACTGAAAAAAGAAATTGAATCTTGTTTCGGTAACTGAATAAAATGCTGTATGAAACTTGTAGATAAAGGAAGCACTTCCTTCCTTTTCTCTCTCACCTTTTCCCACCTTTTTTCCTTTTCAACTTTCATTTCTTTATATTTTATGTGTTGCAGGAAACACATTCTACATTTACCCCATTTTCAGTCTGGGGCAAAGGTATTTTCTGATGATAAAAACCTTATGGTTAAGATATGAGAATTAAACCAGCCTCTAAATACCTTGTGCTGTATGTGTTTTATGTTTAGTACCTAGAAAACATTTGTATTCTAGTAAGTAAATAAGAATGAGCGTGCTTATAAAATAACATAAAAGTGTGGCCCCAGTTACAGGACATTTGATTTACTTGGGGGAAAAAAACCCAAATTTATGCATTTATATGTGCAAATAATGCTCGTGTGTTTATGACAGGTTACAAAAAGTGCCAACTGCAGTAGACAGATTGCTTGAATTTTCTCTTTTGGAGGATAATGAAGCTCACGTGTTACAAGAAATATTTGGATGATTAACACCAGTGAGACTGATGTTATTTCAGATTATTACTTCCTCTGGCCTTTATATTATTTTGACACAAAAATACTTGTGGCTGACAAAGTGCAGATGCTTAGAACATGACACATTTCAATAGCAGGAGAAGATCCCTTTGGCCTTCCAATCACGTGTTCCTATTTCCACAAATTCAAAGCTCTAGTTTTAGCTTTAAAAGATGAAGATGAGATGAATGATGAAACAAATCCTAGATTTTTTCCATTCTGTTTGTTGAATTTGATAGACTTCTAAAGCGTGTCTTCTAAGAGGCAATTTAGACACTTCTCTTAGCATCGTCCAATTATGCATTGGCTGCAGCTCACTGTATCTATCAAAGTATTACAGATGCTTTCATGTAGGCAATATATTGCTTTTTCAGACCCAAGAGAGGGGAAAAATCAGGCACCCCAGCGTCTTCTCCTTAAGTAGGTGTTGAGCAAATTAGCCCCATTACAATTCAACATGCATTAGTCCATTAAAGAGCTGGAGGAAGATTCCTTTGTGTAAATGACCAAATGGTTTCACTGTATATTTGTATTAGTCATTTCCTGTTGTTCTGTAAAGAAAGTTCTTGATATCTGATATTTAAAAGGTCTTAATTTCCACATGAGCATAACTCTAAAAACATAATTTAATGAAAGAAAGCATTCCTATATATTTAAAAAGGGAATTGATTATTTTTGAATACCATAAAATTAGATTACTTTTTGACTCAAAGAATACAATTTCTCAATTTGCAAATACCCTTATAATTACCTATAATTAATGTGGCTCCTTTTATACAAAACTTCTCTTCCTTCCCCAAATCATTTCTGCTGCTGTTCCCAGATTTAATGGTAGACCACGCAAAAGAGCAGGTATTTGGACCCTCAGTCAGGGGACTTAGACATCTCACCTGGAATGAACATGCTCAATTCAAATCAGCAGGATTGGGGCTCTTCAACTCTCTTGAGACACTAGGTTATAGTAATGAACTGGTGCCTTGACCATGAAGTTTGCCTCTTCTCACACTCTTTCTGTTGCCTAAGAAGTTTAAAGATCAACTGAAAATATATAAAAATTGGAAGAAAATAGTACTATATACTCAGTTCTCTTCTAGCACAGACTAGGAGAGCCAGCGAGGCCATCATCAGACAGAAAACCCCAAAATAAGAGATGGAGATGCTGAAGAAAGACCTCACAGAAACCTGTAATAGATGCTGAATTACACTATCAAGATTACAAAGGAAAAAGTGAAAATTCCTGCAGAAAACTGTTGAAGATTGCTGGCAGTGACAAGCTCCTCTGTTCCAGATAAGGTGGAAAGAATAAAGGATGTAGTTCAAAGTGGGGACCTGGCATAACGAGCTGTTGGGGATTATTCAGCTTAGATCTTCTTTTACAACTATTTTGCACACGGAAGGGGACCTCATTTTCTAAACAGTGTTTGACATTCATTTTTTTCAGCTATTCCGCTCTGATGAATAATACAGTCTCTAAATCACCATCCTCTGCCAAACAGGTGCTTTAGTCAGTCATCTTATTATGCATTAAATAGCTTATCCACTTGTACTCTGTGTATAGGTCCTTAAAATTGGCTGCTCCTGAAGGATACAGTTTATTCTTACCAGCCTGGGCCTTCATTCCAGGGCATAATATCTTCAGCTAACTAAAGTTGCCTCTGATTTACATCAGATAATCATGCTTTTGTGTTTTACTTCTTCATAAAAAATAGAAAAATAGTGGATAAAAAAAAGTTCCTCAAAGAGTAAATATCCAGTCTCTGATACAGCTAGGGAAATCTCCAGGTATACCTTATGTTGCTTGATGGAACAGTATCAAGAATATTAATTTTTTAACTTGATTTACTTCACTACCCTAATTCTCTTAGTATTATTTCGATAGACCACTGAGGAGAGAGAAAAGAGCAATCCATATTTTTCCATTTGAGTAGATGATAAGCAAATTTTCCTGATTGAAATGTGCATCGAACCATTTAGAAAGCTGAAGATTACTGTATGTAACAGAATGATTTTAATACATACTTACAAAGAAAGCAATTTCCTGTTACTCTGTAATACCAATTATCTGTTCAAAAGAGTCTGAATTTTACATCACCATGATTTTTTTTTTATATATAATTTCATTCTCTGATAAAAGGAAATGAGATTCCTTTATACTAGGTCTTTATTTTGACAAAAATGCCAATTAACTACTTTATACCATTTAGACTTCACTATTATGTGAATCAGAAAATGGCTTCAGCTATTCTTTTAAAATAAAGCAGCAATGTAATATATTATAAAAGCTGTTCTAATCTCTGTGCAGTAAAAGGCATTCATAAATCACTAAAAGCTCTCTGCAGCATCATTTCCTTGGTTTCAGACTGGGTGACGAATCCCACATGTGTTAATACTCATCCCATAAACAGCAATTTATGAGGGTTTCCCCTCTTGACCAGAAGCTTTCAGTCTCCATCGTATTATAAAAGTGTTATACCCCCCCCGCCCCAACCCCACACTGAAAAGGTTCTAGTTTTGTAAAGTCACAGGAACATTCTACAGATGAACATAGCTCCTGAGCTGACAGAGTTGTGCATTTTGGAGCTTAGTTTCCATACAATAATTTCATGGCAGAATAAAGTCAACAACACATCCTCAAAAAAAAAAAGGAAATTTTATTATATAAATCTCATCATGGTGATTTCTTTATGGGAAAGAAAAAGCATAAGATGGTTGATATGGTCCTTAATTTATCTGTTTAAAACTGTATCAGTTAAGCGATTCTAAATGAACTGAAATTGTTATATTGAAATAG
This sequence comes from Aquila chrysaetos chrysaetos, assembly GCF_900496995.4. Classification (NCBI taxonomy): domain Eukaryota; kingdom Metazoa; phylum Chordata; class Aves; order Accipitriformes; family Accipitridae; genus Aquila; species Aquila chrysaetos. The sequence goes on along the minus strand of NC_044006.1, from coordinate 72,906,294 downwards.
TACATACACAGAAGTTGCCAAATTAATTTTTTCCAGCGTGTTGGTTGGCATTAGAAATCACAATACTTGCAGTTGAAAAGCTATCATTTATTATTTTAGTTACAGGTATGCAGCTCAGAGTATGTAAGGTTTCTTTTGATTAATGACTATATAATTCTGCAGAATCTGAAATCTGTCAAAGAATTTTAGCATGAAATATTGTTAGCAACAGTGAAGAAAAGGTATCATAACACTGACATTTTTCCTTTCCCAGATGAAAAATTCAGGTCTATTTTACACATTAGATATTAACACTTTCTATTTGGTTTTCATCTCCTTTTTCCCCACATTGTGCAGCTGAACTGGTTCTGACTGATGCATCTCTGTGAAATGAAAAACTAGGATCAGTTACAAAATGAAAACCCACGCTGCATCCTTGAAAGAAGATGATAGTGAAATGTGAAAGGAATTTACAGTTAAGATTTCCAAATCACATCTAAGTTCTCAGAAAGGATGAGAAATTAATCTTTACTAAATCTGGTGATGTTGTGAGATTCCAGAAATACATTAAAAAATGATTGCACTTGTGCAACATCTCTGCTTTCTCCCAATTAAAGCTGTCATTGTATTCGCTATTGTGTTCCTGTTACTATAGCAATGAAATCTATGTAAAAACGTGGATAGATACTGACTGATTGCTGCACCTGATATATAATTTTTCACAATCTACCTTCCATTCATTATTTCTTAAATTGCTATAAAATAGCATAATTTATCATAACAGATAGGTATGTACACACATATCAATTACGGCATTGTCAGGAAACATACAGGAATAAATTGGTGGTTATTTTTAGAAGAACTAAGAAATGAAATTATTTTGTACTATTTTTAAGTAACCATTCCCTACCCCAAAGTTATTGCTACACTGTGGAGGGTAAAACTGAAATGCAATTTGAATCTCACTTTAAGCTGACTGTTCAGCTTTATTGTAGATTAAACTACTTTACATTTAATGAATATTCTTCTTTTCTAATAGCAAACATACATCACATAAATATGTTTCACTTGTCTTTAAGTATTAATTTTTCTTAAGTTCAAATATCCATTAACATCAAATATTTACCCACTTCCATTAAGCCATTTCTGTATCATTTGCAAATGCAGATATTGCTCAGCTTTTTAAATACTTCTATACATTTTCCATCTAAACACCTTGATTTTTTTATAGACTATTTCCATATGTTTTCTTTGCAAATGGGGAATGTTTTTTAGTTCTTTTCTGGCCCCATCCCTGGCAGTGTTCGAGGCCAGGTTGGATGGGGCTTTGAGCAACCTGGTCTAGTGGAAGGTGTCCCTGCTCATGGCAGGGGGGTTGGAACTAGATGATCTTTAAGGTCCCTTCCAACCCAAACCATTCTGCGATTCTATGATTCATTTAGCAAGGTTGAGATTTTGTGATGGCAGCATTTACATTTCTACTTTTTCAAATTTCTTTGAAATTTCTTTCTTCTTCAAATTTTCCTCCAGCTGCTCTCACTGACTGGAATTTGTCGACGTTGGATGTTCTTCACTTTTCCTACTGATGGAGGAGAGGGGACTCAGACAGTCTTGCTGTGAGTACAATGGGTGAAATGAGGATTTTATTTTGGACAGGGAAGGAAAAGTCAATGCCAAAGGTTCCTCACCCTTCCCTGTCCAGCAGGGAATCTCTCTTTTCTCTCCACATGTTTAAAAGGAGTTGTGACGCATCTAAATTCCTGTTTATACTCATGGGAAATTTCATCAGCACAGTCAATGGAGCCTAGACAGCTACTTCACTCACCTTCAACTAAACGTGCATTTTGTTCTTCTGCTGCAATTCAACCTTTCTGCATTTTTCATGTATTTGCTACCCTTTGGAAACTACACCAGGAGTTGTGACCCAAAGCCACTGCGCAGCACAGATGATGCGAGACACCTGCTTTCTCAAGCAATCCTTGGGCTAAAACTGCTTGACTGCTCGAACTGATTTAGTTATCTCTTTGCCATGAGTAGTCAATGGGCTTGGGTAACTCAGTACACACAAGGTATATAGCTTGAATGCAACCTGTAAAAGAAAGCGCCCTTTGAAAACACCCAGGGATATTTTTAATTACTGACAGCTATCCTTATCTCTTATTCAGTCTGGGCCAGAGCTGACAAGTCACTTGCCCATCTCAAGGTTAGCGCAAGGACCTGGGAAAGTCTGATGTAAACATGAAATGCCATTCCTGCTTTCTTCACCCATAGATGACAATAAATCCTTCTTGCCTCTAGAAACTGCAGGTTGTCTTTCCCCCAAAGCAGAGGAGAATAGCTAATAGGGAGGAAGCCAAGATTAGCTGCTGTTTCAAGCCTGCTTTTCATCTATAACTTTGGGTGAAATGCAAGTAAATTAGCACTGGAGATGGATATGAAAGCTATCTACGTAACTGATGTTAGAGACGCTTTATAGTGGCATTCTTAAAAGTGTTTAGAAGATTAAGTCACATTGATTGCAATGTCATTCAGACACTGAAAATCCTATTTGGCATCCTTATATTTCTTTGGGGGACATAAATATATTTTAAAATCTACACTTATTATTTGTCTGTTCCTTCCATATGAATGCAAGGTGTAGAAATTGATACAAAGGAGGAGAACTTTGCCTGTCTTCACGGATACCTAAATGAAGCTTTAAACAGCTCAAGCTTCATAAAATTCTCAGATGGTTTTAAAGCTATATAAGACCTATGACAGACAGACAGATTGCAGGAAACAAGAGATAATATGAATTGAACTTGTGTCATGAAGTCTGAGTTGATGTGACTGATCTGAACATGCTACTTTCTGTAAGTGATGTTACTTTAAAGTGTGATAGTGGTGGCAATTGTGAAGTCAGATGGATTAATAAATCCTTCATCTGTTTTAACCTGCCATGAAATTTCCTAATTTAATTTGTGGATAGTCTTCCTGATTGTTCCAGATGTTCTTCTTCCCATGAAGTTAAACCTCCTCTGCAGTGCCCTGTCCAAAGCATCCAAGACATAGTTTAACTTCCTACTGCAACGTTCTTTAAATTTAGAGCCTGACGAACCAAAGCTTTTGCCGAAAGATGACAGTGTTCCACCAACACATCAAAGTTAGAGCCCTGGTGTACCATCATGACTTCTTTTCTCCATTTCTCACAGTCCTACATACTTTGAAAGAAGGTAACTTTAAAGATAGAAGGAGATTGGCAACAAACTCAACTTCAACAGAAAATAAAACAGCATTTGTCTCAGTATATTGCAAGACTACTTTCCTTGAAAGTTTCTCTTCTACCTCAACCAAAGCTGCCAAGGACAAAACACAGATGGGGTAAAAATTTGTTTTATTGATCCTGATTGTATTCACTATAGGGAAGGATCTGGCACCCTGATCTTCTGGGTCAAAACAGTGCTCACGTTTTAATGGATTTTCATGCTTCATAGGTGCCATCTCATATTCCATCCAGGGGTCAGTTGGCTTTCCTTCCTTTGATTCATCCCATTTTAAATAGGTGAAATAATAGACTTCCTGAAAGTGAAGTATAATCTGAAACAAATGTATCAGCCTTAACTTTACTCTTTAGTGTCTGATGATTAAAATTTTTTATTGTGCAGCCAATGCTTGATGCAAAGAAGACATCTTCCTTCTGCCTTAAAAAGTTCAGCAGCCTGGGTAATTCAGAAATACTACACTCAGGATCCTTTGGATCAGTCTAATTATAAACGAGATGACACTCTCTGTCCCTAAGCAAAACCACATGGAGAAATGAGTACACTCAGTAAGAGAAATCTTGGCTCTCCTGCAGGAGAGGCAGGATCCTCTAAAATTGCAGGGGTCGCTCCTTGGAGAGGAGGACTGCTGTATTCCCTCCCTGTTTTTGAAGCATAAGAAAATTTAGTTTTATGGACAGAAGTTTCCTGCGCCATTTCGCTTCAGGGCCAGAGAATGAGCGAGCCCTGTCCCATTTTTCTAGTAGTGGAGACATACCTGCAAAGGTAAGTCTCTCTTTCTCCTATCCAACAGTGGCTTCAGCCATGGAAGAGTTGCAGGTTTCAGGAGTGAGTGAACTCTTCCAGGCTCCTCAACTACTCCTTACATATATCATCACATATATATAATGAATCTGAATCATATATATGCACTGGCATTTTATTTATGTGTATGTATACACACACACATACACGTGTATACACACATGGATACAGAGAGGTAACAGTCATCAGTTTTCCTGCCTTCTACCCAGCTTCAGCCACAGTCTTTCGGCATAATTTATAGATTCAGCATCATACATTTTCTGACTTTACTAAAGTAGAGAACTGAAACTGAAATATTCAAATAAAATATAAAGGTCAATGCCTTTAATAAAAAAACCTGTTATAGTACAGACAGCTCTCACTGTGAGGCTGACAAGCACATTTGTTCCATGTTTCCCACCCACTTTGTCCTGCTTCACTCCTGATTTTCTGTGAAAGACACTCAGAAATCCAGGGATGGAACAATATCTTAAAGAAATGCTCAGCTTGGAGCCTCCCCAGCTTTGCTTACTGAGGTTACAGCCTTTCCCATGAGACCTTGTATAATCACATCAGTTACTTTGATGGCTAAATAGACGCCTCCCTCAACACCCTGCATGTACAAATAACACAGTTCCTGAAGGAAGAGTATCTCCAGAGTGGCGAGGGATTGCTGAAAGGGGACATAGCTATGACAAAGACAGTGAGGAGGTTTTTCCAACTATTTCTTGGGAAATAACTGGGCTGAGATATGTTTCTCTTGCGTAGAAAGAAGTGACTCCTCGAACCTTCACTTAGAGGGGATGGAGAATAATGTAAGTCCTGTGGTTTACTGCACTTCTCTTCTTAGAAAAAAGGTGCTTTGTGGTAGGGTCTTCTATAGGATTCAGTGACCTTTTATTTGCCTAAAAAACATTAAAGAACCTGAGCAGAAACTTTTTTCCTAGGTGAGTGGCATGTAAAAGAAAATGAAAAGTGGGGAGGAGTGAAAATTTATTCCCTCCAGTGCAGTAAGTTTGCACAGGAGTTTCCCCTATGTTTTTGACTTGTTATTTTGCTGAAATAACTAGGGTCAAAAATAACACATGGAAGAGTGAATAGGTATAAAAGGAAGTTTTTCTTCTGTGCATAACAATGGCAGAGATTTATATTTTATATACAAAGTTCAGATTCTTTAGCTATAATTTTTATTTCAAAGTAAAGACAGAAAAATTTCAATAACCTTAAGTTTTATAACATTACTCTCTCTTACATGGGTTTATGCTTCATAACATTGTTCTGATACAGACTAACATTTATTTCTTGAGACTTGAGAAGAATGGATCTTATTTTAAAGGATTTTTTTTGTGTGTAAAAAAGGCTTAATTAAATCTGTTTTATTTGTGGAATATGCTGAACTGTGGTAAATGCTTTTATCAAGATAAACTGTGGGGCAGATAAACTAATAAGTGAATATTGATGGGGAAGTAAATTAATGAATGATGCAATCAAGAGGAGAATAAAAATTTGGCTGTTAGGTGGTGAATTGGCAATAGAAAAAAAGGCAGTCTTTTAAAACTCACAGAAACAGGTCTCTGCTTTGATGAAGCAGAAAAGGTTAAGCGTTTCAGGTTTGCATTTGAAGCAGCTGCAATAGCTTTTATCTGCGAGGAGTGGCTTATGTGTGTTCAGTTCACCACAGAGACAACAGGTAAACCTCTAGAGAAAAGATTTTAAGTGGAATAGAGCTGTGTATTATATGAAGGTGTTTTATTAGGATGATAAGGATGATAAACTGTGGAGCTAACCAGTACAGAGACCTAAAAGAACAAGGTGTTCTGGAGGTTCTTCCCACGGTACTGGTACTGTTCCTTTACCATGTTTCACAGGTTTTGATTTTTTGTTGTACTACATTTTGATTTTCTTTGTAATTATTTGACTTGACCTGAGACTATTTTCCATATCAATGGAGAAAAGTTCTTTGAAATTTGGATTTCTTTCTCTAGGATGAAAAGGGCAAATGGTGAAGTTAATACTGAAAAGTGAGGAGCCTAATAATGACATTAAGTATGTCATTTATTAAATGACATTATTAAATGACATACCTAATGCAAATGGGTTGTTCAGAACTGACTTCTGATTAGATACATTTTAATTTATTTAGAAAAATGTTTCTGTGTAGAAAACCATGGCAGACAAAAGACCATGTAATTTGAAAATTTCATACAACTTGTGGAATTGTTAAACTTCTGGCAACCAAAGTTAAAATTTAGATTGTACACTCAAGATAAGGGGTTTTTTTTAAACTTACATGTTAAAAGTTTTCTCACTGTGTTTTATTAACAGGAGGGCTTGTTTTGGTTTTTTTTTTTTCAGGTTTTATTCCATGGACCATTTGACTTTTGTTATGTTGTGGGGAAAAATTTTTGTCTTATGTTGTATCTAAAGTTTTGTCCTCCAAAGCATATATTCAGGTGCTAAGAGACCTTTCTATATCAAAATGTACATGATGAAACCAATCTTCAGAACTACAAAATGACAAATCTGTGACACTTTTAGTGCATTTAGTACATTCTGTTAATGGTAAGAGTCCAAAATCCAATCCATGTATTTCACTGAGTTTCTATAACTTTTGTTTCTTGTAATCAAGTCATATCAATATGAGCTAAAAGTTTATAGAACCAATAATCACATTAACCACATTTGAAACACTGCTTACATGTGGCAAGAAAAAAATCAGACGTGTTGGCAATCTGGCCTTTAGAGCCCTAGATCTCAAATGCAAAAAACCCACTAAGTTACCATTTAGTAATGTTACCTGAATACGATTGCAGCAACTCTTACACAAGTGTCCTCAGCCTCTTGCAAATTTGAGGTAGCGAGATCTTAGTTCTCATTCCTTAAGGGTGAAGAGAACTCAGATTCCCTCTGTTTGCTGCAAAGCTTGAATATCCATAAAATCTGCAGATGGTTCAGTACAGCACTATAGAAAATATGTGGTGAAAACCCACAACTTGTCCCTTTCCTGGCTGCTAAATGTAAGCGGCAGCACATGCTCCTTCCTTCCACTGTTGTCCTTTTGGCAGGACCCAGCCTGCCCAGCCTGGTGAAATGAATGAATTTCCCTTCCTCCTTCTCCTTTTCCTCCACCTCTTCCCCACTTCATGGGGCTGAAAAAAAGAGAAACTCACATTGCCTGGCCATGTTTCTTAAATCTGTCCCCAGACCGGCTGATATCTCTTGCTATGCCATTTCTAAATCAAGATATATTCCATTTTGCTCAAGGTTTCTAAGCACACATAGTGTTCAAGTTAGGAGAGGGCCGAGTCCTAACATGTCTCTTCTCTTTTTTTTTTTTTTTTTTAAACTCCACGCCTGAGCTTTATTGCCCTGTCATCTGTGTCCAGCAACTGGTCAATCTTCTTGGTAACAGCATAGGAAGGAGATTATTATCTCAGGTCTCTATGCAATTGTCACCATATAGGACCATAGTGTGCAGGATCGATGGACTCGGATATCAGGACACTTTAATCACAGATATATGCAATTTTATGAGTTACATGACTTTCCTGTACTGCAGCTCCAGCCATGCCGTGCATAGTCCTGGGCCATGGGGTTCCTTGGGGTCTTCTCCACTCCCTGGGTTCCTCAGAGGTTGGAGAAATGGTCCTGAATCCTAGTGCTGGGTCATGGAGTTTCCCACCAGTCTTTCTTTGTCCTCTGATCCCCCCCACTATCCTTAGTTATGGGGATGGGTAGGGAATGCCTTGTTGATGATTACTCAGTTCAAACTGCACAGTCATTTTGGCATTTACTGTTGGCGTTCACAATCTTGTTCTGATCACTTCTGAACACTTTTGCACTTCTTGATGACCAACGGGTTGTTTCCATGGTTTGCTATTTTGTTGGGCACACCAGAGCTACCAGTTAAAGTTCTTGGGCTTATGGTAATAACTATGCTGATTATATCTAACTCATCCTAACTCCTACAGCAATGGACTAGTCTATGGGCATTAAAAGCTTTTCAGCTCTTTTCTTTCAGATTCCTGTGCTGCCACAGAGTTTCTTAACTTCCTCAGTGCTTGCAACTGGCCATTTGACAACTTGTCAATCGACTGCTCAAGCACTTACAGAAAGTGATCTCTGCACAGATTTAAATTATTTATGATAGCAAAGTAGCTGAAAATTAGTCCACCCTTACCATGCAAAGAAAATGTGACTTAACGCTACACTAATTGCTAAGAAGGCTTGTCCTGTAAGTAGTCATTAAGGAATCAATGTAATATAAGGCAGTCCTAGAATTTTTTTGTATTCACAGTCTGCTGGTGACTAATGATGTTTGCCCAGTCCTACCACTGACTGTAGAGTTACTAATCTTTGGAAGTTTAGCAGTTGTCCATTAGTTGAGGCAGCAAGAAGAGTAGGCCTAATGGATGCAACAAGTTGAATTTATCTCATCTCACTTGAGACATCTCAGGTCATCAATTGTAGTCAACTGGCACTCTGAGATGTGATGCATTTCATCCTGAAAGAAGTGTGAAAAGGTGTCTCAGCAGGCAGTTGGAGAGCTAGTGGAGATGTAGCTGTCTAACTCCGAGATGTCTGCAGTGAGGTGAGATGAATCCTACCCAAAGGGGCTTTCTGGATGAATGCGAGCAGGCTTTATCAGCTCTTTCTTTTGTGAATCTCCACACTGTTTGCTACCTTTCTTCCCCAGTGCTGGGAACTGTAAACTGTAAATATGAAAGAATGGGATTTACCTCACGCTAAATTTTCTTTTATAGGCAATGAAAAAAATCAGTTGCATTTTTCGGCACCGTTCATGTTTCTTAATCTATATGTTTACTTATCATTAGCTGGTCTGTGTCCTCAGTTTTATTGATTGCAACGAGGGTATAGGGTAGCTAGATCAGCTGTTGCCATCTCCTTTCATTCAGATGCCATGCTAGGAGACTCAGAGGACTGCAGCTCTCAGCCAGGTTGTCTAGAGAAGGTAAATGAATTTGGGGGTTGAACCTGGAATAATCAAAGGTTGGTGCCACAGCTCAGTTCAGGTAAGGTGTGATGTGCTAAAGGTGGGAAACTAATGAGCAAATATGCTGATTATTGTCTCCCTTGGCAATCTCAATGGAGCTCCACTGGATGGTGTTATTCAGACCTGTGAGATGTTTCTTGTAGGCTGCTATAAATAGGTAGACTAAATGGGCTGAAGTAGGCATAATACTTGTTTTCCTTATATAGAGGCATTGGGGAGCATTGCCTTTTTCCTTTCAAATTAATGCAATATTTTATTTCTTTTTTATTATTACAGTGGTGCGTGGGGGGAAGACAAGATGGAAGGGGCATAAATTGAAACAACAAGGGGTCCAAATGGATTGAGAGAGTCACGTATTGGAACAGAGTGCTCAAAGAGATTGTGCAGTCTCTGTCCTTGGAGATTTGCCTGGATAAAACCCTGACCTCATGGCTGACCCATTTTGAGGAGTAGGTTAAACTAGAGACCTCCAGAGTTCCCTTCCAACCTGAATTATTCTATGATCAAAAAAAACCTACAGAAGTTATTTTCATACATGTTTTAAAGATCATTAAGAAAGTGTCATTAAATCATCTGCCTCAAAATATAGAAAAGTTTCTGAGGAAAGACTATAACTGCTCTACAGAAGCTTTGAACTGCTGTTAACTAAATCTTTCGTTATTCAGTTCTATTTGTCTCATCTGCTGGAAATTCAGATGTAGAAAGATGCAACACAGCCCAAGTCTACCATAGTAACTTTGGGTGGTGCGGTTAGCATGTCTTTCCAAGGTCCGTACTGATGTTCTTGACTCCTGAAATAATTACTGGCAATACAAAGAGCTGGATCAGTCTAGAGTCCCTAACTTTGCTTTTCCAGGCATTGGATATTATCACTGAATAAGATGCAAAAGTGTACAAAAATCAGCTACACTGAAGGCAATAATAAAATTTCAGTTGTTCCAATAGGACAAGGCTTTTCACATACAGTCTTCAAACAACTGTTATTCCAGTTACTTAAGAGAAAATTTCTGTGCATATTATGAAAGCTTTTTTAAAGCAGAGGGACAGTTTTAACGGACAAGAATTTCAATCATCCAAGACAAAGAAAAAAAAATCGAAGAAGGTAATCCTGGCCACTCTGATCAAACTAATTACCTTGGTCATGCTGATCACAGTCATTGTCAACATGTTTTCACCTCTTTCCGTAATAGATCATGAAGCCAAGAAATCAAATAATTGAGGACAACATTTATTCATTAACTGAGGATTGAATTAGGGTGATTGTAATAGCATGAAAAGGAGAGAAAACATCTTTGACAATAACCTTGTTTCCTAGTCTGTCACAACAAATATTCCTAAAGAGAAAAACACATTTGCAAGACGGCAGGCTTACTTTGGAAAGCTATCTAGTTACACTTTTGGTATTTGAGAAATAATTCATAGAAAATACATTTGACAGATAAAAGAACAAATCGTAAATACCTTTTTTTGGTTTTATTATTATTCTTCTTCAGTCGTGTTGATTTCATTCAGCATTCTCTGGTCTTCAGTCAGTCAAAGGATAAGAAAACTTTTCATTTTAGAGAGATACTAAATGTCACACTATTTTGTAGGTATTTCAAGTCTTGAGAAAAGGCCAAAATGGTACTTTGTTGCTTCTGTGACATCAAGGGCAAAAATGGTTTTGCATTAACACTTTTTACTTCTTTTGGTCAAATTGCTAAGTCTAGCCCTGTCAGATAAAAACCTAAATACATCTCAGCTGTACTTTGTTTGTTATCCTCCCTGAGACTATAAGTAACAGAAATTATTTTGGGGATATTTTAAAAGATGCTTGAATGTATCAGGAATATTTTTTCCAGATTACTCCATTTTTAATAATCAATAGATTTTATTCAGGACTCATTTGAGTAGCTCAGAATTGCCCATGAATGAAAAGTGTAGTTTAGCCTTCTACTCCATGGCTTGCAGCTGTCATCAATGGAAATTTTGCTACTGACATGTGAGACAGCAAGCACAAGGCTTTATTTCCTTTCCTTAATGTTCGTTCACCTGTGGAGCAATTTATAAAACCACCAGGAAAGACTCCCCTGCCTGGTGTCTAGCTCTGGCCAAGGACCTGCAGACTCTACGTGCCTTCATGCTTCCTTCTATTTCCCCATCCTTGGCTTTAGCCAGCAACATCTTGTCCTCCTGGATTTTGCTTTGCCTTCTAACAGTCTTGAGGGAGAACAGTGTGACAATCAAAGTTTCTTTTCTGGGATTTGAAAGATGGTTTCATGGAAGAGAGGAGAGAAAACCGCGAAGAAATCTGCAGCAAACCCAGAATTTTATGGTGAACTTTTGAGATCAGGTAGACTTTTATGGAAGTGCTGTGTGGAGGGATGGGGGTATGTTTGGATGATTTGGCACAAAGCAGAATAAAGTAATTATTGTATTCCCTCCGTGCATTGCACAGAAATTGTGTCATTTCATGCATCATTCAGAGCTCTCATTACTGATACCACAACATCTAAATTACTCTGAGCATCAACAAAACAAACACCACTTTGGCTAGCTGAAGACTTGAAAAATTGGGAGTGGATGTTAAGTTCTTCATTTTTGGTATAATACTACACACAGCTTCCAGACTGTTAGCTTGATCTCGAAAAATGTAATATAATGAGTATTCTTGCCTGAATGTCCTATTTCTCTTCCAGAAATGTTGCTATTTTGTGCTGGAAGCAAGGGATACTTTTCCTATTTATAATTTTGTGTGCTTATTTAATGGGAGAGGCAGGCAGACTGCAAAAATGAAAAGATTTCACTGCAGTTAGTTTGTCACTGGCCTCCAGCTGTTGTTTTCACAGCAATGGTTTTTTATAGTTCAGCAACGTGAGGACAACTGAAATCATATTGTATCTGGGGCAAAATGAAATGGCGTTGCATGGCAGGGGAAGATACAGGGAGTCAGCACACAGGTGGTAAAATTATTTCCAGTAAAACAAAGCCTCTTGATTCAGTCTTTGTGTTTTCCTGGGATGTTGCATATAGTCCCTGGAAAGGAAAGGTGCAAGAGCAGGTCATCTGGCAGTTGTCCAGCGAGGACAGCTTAAACTTTCCAAGATGAAGCTCTGACTGCTAGTTACGAAGTCAACTTTGAAGGGCACATTGAAGTGGTGGTGGCAGTTTCTGGATGGAAAGACCTGGCTGTGTGCCTCTAATGTGATCTTCTTCCATGCAGACTCAGCAATGATACATCCTGCATGAAGCCCTCGACCAGATGGGATCATTTCACAGCCTGCAGATGGGACTGCACTGGCTCAGTAGCTCTGTGACTCTGTACTGAATCAACAGTGTCTTCCTAGAGGTTGTAATCAAAGAAAATATTTTAGAGGAATCTCCTTATAGAGCTTTGGAGTGAGTTTAGCACAAGAATGCAGGTCTGGATCATCTTACTCTTTGTAATGTTTTCAGTTTTTTCACTATCAATATATGTGCACTTCATGAGCTTGCTTTGAAGCTTTTCACAGCGTTACGGTAGAAGGTTGGATTCACTATACTGCCAAAGTAAGCACTCAGGTAGCATTTAGTTGAACGGATCCTATCCAATACCTGACCAAAATTCTCCATTAAATAATGCAAAGTATTTTTCTAGTATAATCTCACTTTTGCTGTTCTGACAAGTGGGCCTAAAATATAAGCTTTGTGCTTGATACTTGTATTTGTCAGATCAAGCATTTCTGTCCACCATGTCAGTCAGTAGTGACTCTATGGATCATGAATTAAATCTTCTGATGCTTGGACACTGCTCATTCCTGTGCTGACACCACCAGGATGGGTTATCTATCTGAGTATTTACATCCGCGCTAGTTAATTTAACACTTGGTCCTTCTGTTGCAGACACACCTTCCACATATTTGGATTTACTGTTCCATTTCCAAATACGGAGTTAAACCAATACCTTAGGTTTTTTCTGAACAACAGCTCAAGAGCATTTGGGATAACAGGTATCTTAAATGAGGTGCTCTAAAAATACTCTTAACTTTATAGAGGTCTGCCCACATCCTATCATCAGATACACATAATTTAAAAAAATACTGAACAGACATCTCACTGAAAAAGGTATTGATCATATCTTTTTTTTTTTTCTTTTTAGAAGCTGATGGCTCAGAAGTTTATGTTATTAGCCATGCATGGGCAAGCAGTTGTTTAATTTTCATAATTTACCTGTTTTGGAGTTACTTGACTTCCTTTCTACTTGTTTCTATTATTTGGACAGAATTAGTGACAGGAAGAGAAGAGTGAAAAATGGCCGAGTTCTTACTACCGGGTACCAACAACTTCCGTAAGTTCACTTATGAATCCTTGGCTGCTATCGAAAAGAGAATTGCTGCTAAGAGGAATTGTCAAAGAAATACTATAGACCAGAAACCTAAGGAGAAACCACGTCCTCAGCTTGACCTAAAAGCTTTCCAGAAGTTACCAGCTCTCTATGGAAATCCTCCTCCAGAGCTTATTGGGGAACCACTGGAGGATCTCGACCCATACTACAAAGATCGTAAGGTTAGAGCCAACCAAGATGCTTGGATTTTAATTTGTTTTATTGTGCTGCTGTGAAGTGTTTATGTGGATGATCTATCAAACAGTTTTGCTTACATCCCTTTGGAAAAATTATCATCCCTTTCTAGATTAGAACAATGCAGACAGTTGGCACAGCTGAATGACATGCTGTAATCTTCTTAAAAAAAGCTTAATTTTGAATTACAGGAATTAAATAATACAAACTTGATTAACATTTGAATCAGAATGGAAGCAGAAAAAAATAAAATGGATAAAGGAAGAAAAGAGGGCTTTGAGTCAGATCTACAAGAAATGATAATTTTGTAAATTTTCTTAAATTCCATGGTTTGAAACAATGTGTTCCTCTATATCTCAATGCTTATGTTCCACTTAAATGTACAATAAATGATCACCTAAGTATAAAAATTATTTAAAAACATTTGCTGATGAATCCTTAAAACCTACTTATTCAAGCTCCATATTCTAGTAATGAAGTATTGAAGAATATGATTTTCAATAAAGAGCAGAGAAATGGGAACTAATCCATTGGAAATTATGCTTATTGCTTGAGAAATGGTTAATACTTTGAACTAATTTCTACAGTCTTAGAGCTAGAGGATCACTACCAACAACAGCAAATAATGATAAAGGCTGTGATTCTTCCTTCCACCTCTGTATATCTTGACCCAATGAAAGGTTCAATTTATTTTAAGAGAATAGTCATAAGCAAGATTAGTTCTGTGCACAACTCTTTGCGAGTCCTAAGGTTTAAAAAAGAAGTTCATGCTGAGGATTTTTTTTTCAGTTTGACAGTTAATGGGTATTAACTCTTTCATCAGTTTATGATCAAAGGAGAGCAAAGTATTACAAAGAGTCTTCCCATTTAAACAAACAGTCTAAAGTTAAAATCAAGCTCTTGCTCATCACTGATACAACAGGCTACAGTACAAAAATATGTTCTGTGTTCAACTTCCTGAAAACTTTATTTCATGTTTCTTTATTTTTTTAAAAGATTTTCATAGTGCTAAACAAACAGAAAATAATCTTCAGATTTACGGCTACACGTGCCTTATGGATCCTCAGTCCTTTCCATCCAATCCGAAGAACAGCAATTAAAATTTTAGTGCATTCATATCCTTTTGTTGGCTTCATTCACTCTTTTTGATTATGAAACCCTATGTAATCCTGTGCTTTTGTATTTTAGAGCATTGATTCAATCTAGACTTTTCCTCACTCCAGATTACTTCTAATTATGAATTACCTTAGAAATTATTATTGCCTTGGTGCTGTTGTGCTACTTAAGAAATAAATAGTTTTGTGAGTACTGGGGGTATTGAAGCTTGATTTTCTACAGATTTGTGTTTTGAGAATGATGTCTGATGTTGATTTGCTGATGTCTCATAAACAAATACCTCACGCTGAAGCCTTTCTCAGTGAGAAGACTAATAAGGCCTCTATGCTCTTTCTCATCTTCTGCTTACCGAAACTGTAGGAATTAAATTCAAATCATGTGCCAAAGCTGATCAACCATTGGTCAATTTTAAGAAAAAAAAGGCTGAGATAGGCAGTAACGCATATGAAAACACATAGAAAGAAAAATTATGCAAACTTAGTTTCTTTAGGAAATCAGACTAAAAATATATAACTTTGGTATATGAAAATGAAAATTTCCAGGGGTGCTGTTGCAGGGAACGCCTTTGGAATATAAAGGTAATATAGGTCCCACCTCATATGTCAAATTTAGGGGACGGGAATCACTAGTGTATTGCTTCAGCGTGGCACTGGAGATTGAGACCAGAGCAATAACGCTGTTGCTTGGGGCAGAATCGAGCGCAGTGCAGAGTCTGTGGTATCCCTGTGTGCAGTCTAGGTCTCCAGCCATCTCCTGGCTGTGCGGTGCTGCGTTAGCTGTAATGAGTCTGATGCTGTCATCGTAGCAGGGTACACACATCCCTGGAGGAGCGATGCCTCTCATCTGAGGCTTTCCCCTGGCAGCAAGTTGGCTGATACTGGCATTTCAACACTAGTGGTCCAGTTTGACCACGCCTAGAGCTAAACCCAGAAGTTGGTGGTTTTTTTTTTTTTTTTTTGTGGGGATGGAGAGGCTAGATGATGGAAAGGCTAGATGTCTTTCACATGCACAACTACCTCCTGGATTGCCAGAACGTGCGGTATGACACGAGGCATGAGATTCAGCTCCAGAGCCAGGTGCTTAAGCTGAGGTGTCTACACGTGAGCTAGATGGCCAAGTTCCTATAGTTCGTACCCTATAGTCAGCAGGTCCCAGAGAGACACCAAGTAACCCCAAGGGTTGGCTAACCATGGGCACCTAGAGTCCTTCGAGATACCCGCAAATATCCTGGCAGACTTCACACTGTTCCTTCAGAAAAGTGCAGCTCTGCCAGTTTAGAGTCAGATTTGGGCTTCACCTGTGTGACCTTGGGCAAGTTTTTAGCTTTTACGCTATAAAATGAAACTAAAAATGCATCCTTCCTCCCACTCTTTGAGTGCTTGAGGAACCTTTTACCAAGTTTGCAATGCTTAGAGCAGCAGATCTCTAGCCCATACAGAAGCGCAATAAAAATAATGAATAACAACGGTAGTGTGTTGTCATCTAGTATGACTCAAAATCAGCAAATACATGTGCATGCTGTCCTTACGTGTGTTTTAAACTCAAAACCAGATGTGACATGTATGACTGATAGAATATCTAGTTACATTTCTGAATCAATGTCATATTCTTTGCCTTCACTCCCGTGACTTACGTTATTCACTTTGTTTATCATGTGCACTATTATAACTAATTGTGTATTCATGGCTCGGACTGAGTCCTCTAAGACTTCTCCATCTCCTTCATGGATCAAGTATGTTGAGTAAGTATCTGTGGGTACGTATGTTTTTAATTCTGTAGTTATATTGAATTATTGAGACTTATCTTGCCGCTTTTACTCAAGATAGTTTATGGAGATTTAGAAGGAAAGTTGCTTGTGTTAGGACTTTGTCATTTTTTTTGCATGGAGGGAGTATTTTTGTCTTTAAACTCAATATCTACAATAATTGTGGTGTTATAGGAGAGAGTTAAGTGTAGATTAAGTTCTGCTGTTGAACTAGCTTCATGTCTGTCCTACTGCTCCAGTTTGTTATCCCATTTTCTGAAGTTTCTCAGTAATTATTTGCTTTTTATCCAGACACATTTCCCATTGTTGCTGACGCTGATGAAGCACATCAAGAGCTCCTGTCTTTTAAAATTCTTTTTAATAATATTGAAATGCTGAGTTTTGCTCTAATAAAATGTTCTGTCAGAAGCTCCTGGCCTCCAGGACACTGTTAGAAAGTAAAGCTCTTATCTTCAGCGCTTGCTGAATGTTAACACTTGCAATATTAAATCACAATAAATCCATGCCTTTGTAGTCACACTTAAACTGGATAATCCCATGTTTTTATTTTTTTAAAAAGAATATTTCAGCTCTCACTTTTTCAGTTTGGCATAAAAATATTAGAATACGAACCCTGATAATTCTAACACCTAATGCAAAGGAAAAGATTCCAAAATACTTAGTTTTAAAAACAAGTCTACAATTGTTTCTGACTATCTTATGTTACATGACATGGAAACAGTTGGGAATGGCAAATCCTCATGCAAACGGGAACAAGACTCTGCATGGTATTAATATACATATCTCCAGAAGATGCTGAGATACTTCTCTACCTATGAGAGCGCTAAAGGTTAGATAAGAGTTGTATCTGCTGTTGGCATCAAGACTACCATTCAAATGCATTTCAATAATAAT
Organism: Aquila chrysaetos chrysaetos; assembly: GCF_900496995.4. Taxonomy (NCBI): domain Eukaryota; kingdom Metazoa; phylum Chordata; class Aves; order Accipitriformes; family Accipitridae; genus Aquila; species Aquila chrysaetos. The sequence continues at coordinate 72,888,946 of NC_044006.1, read as the reverse complement.
TTCAGAATACTTCTTTCCAAATGAAGAGGGAAGCACTACAGCCATGTAATTTCTTAGTGCATTTGCTGACTACCAAATGAATGCCTTTTGAATTCTGTAGGGAGATTGCTGCCTTGTTGAAATGATAAGTGCACTCAGTAAGTCCAGAAGAGCTTTTACTGATAATTTTCCATTAATAAGAATAATTGCCATCTTAAATTGAAAAACCTGTACTCTTGTATTTCCCTAAGTGTTTTATTAAACATTCTGCACAGAAATGGATGCTATGTGCCCAAGGTAAATAATTTACAGCATATCACACGTTCACTTGGCTACTTGAAACCAGAGGAAGATACAAATTTTGATCTTTATTTTAGCAAGTAGCTAGGAATTTTGTTTTTCTTAAATTCTGGGGTCTCACATGAAAGAGTTTGAAAAAAAATTGTTGAGTGCCAAAAACCATGTCACAGGCATGCACATTAATATCCACGTCCAGATTGCAGTCAACTACTGTCTCAAACTCCATATGAGGCAGATACTGATAGAATACGCTGAAATCGACAGCAGTCTTTCCATTACTCCTCTGCAGCAGTGGCTTGGTTTGTTGGCCTAGACAGTAAGTAGTCTGACTGTGTCTCTCGTGTTAACTGCTAATACTGCTGTTTTCCTTTGGCACTTTTCTCCCTTCCTTAGATTTACTTTCACTGGCATTTACACTTTTGAATCATTGATAAAAATATTGGCAAGAGGATTCTGTCTAAATGAATTCACTTTGCTTCGAGATCCCTGGAACTGGTTGGATTTCAGTGTTATCGTTATGGCGTAAGTGGGAACATATAAAATATGGATTACTTGCACTTGCGCTTTGTATTTGAAGTTCTTGTTGCTGTGGTGCAAAAGGCTGTCTGCAGTACGAAAACACCCCTGTGGGTCCTAATTGCATCTGAAACTATCTAGGACTTTGACTCTTCCCCTTGTTTTATCGCTCACTGTGTAAGAACAGTGTATTAGTCTTTCAAGAAGGGAATAGAGCTGTGCAGAGCAAGATACGCTCTGTGATGAGTGTACGTGAATGGATGCATTTCAGTCAGTGAAATGTAATAGCCGGGCTGTCAAATACAGACATACTGATCCTGTGAATGAGAATGTGAGTTTGGAAATTGAGCGATGTTTATAAACACCAGGACAGTGCATTGAATTTGGGCTCTTTCTTTCCCAAAATCATAGTTCGAGCTTCAGTTTGCAGTAATTAGAAAGCTTTTATATTGGTTAGGTGCAGCTACAGAAGGGACATAAAACCAGTTCAGCCAGAATTTCAGCCTGAATGAATAATTTTGGGTGTTATCTTTGTTTATAATTTTAATGCCTGATATTTTAAGATGCTGACACAAAAGCAGCTGTGCACAAGCCAAGAGCTACCTCATAATGAAACTCTAATAATCAAGAAATGTATTCCTATTTCGTATGTCTTCAGACAAGTCCTTGATATGTAATTTATTAATACTTAAAATATGCTCAGAAGGATTGACAGTTAAGAATGACCACTGTAAAATAATTGCCCTGTTTACTCCATTCAACCACTTGACATATCATATCCTGACTTTACAGCTACGTGGGAGCATTTAGTAACTTGGGGAGCGTGTCTGTCCTTCGGACTTTCAGGGTTCTGAGAGCTTTAAAAACCATTTCATTAGTCCCAGGTAAGATACCCTTTTTGCTGAATATTTTCTGCTACTTACTACTGGTTCTCTTCTCCAATAAAATGTTGGCTTTTGCCTTTTCTTTTTTTTTTCTATATCTTTCATTGATTGCAGACACAGCTGAATTTGTGGACACAGTGTCTCAGTCACCTGGCCCAGCCAGAATAAATCAAGCATTAGAAACAATCTTATATTTAATTTATTTTCATTATGCGTTTGAAGATTTTGTTAACACTTTATAATGTCAGTTTTACAGAATGTTCTTCTAGCTGGTCTGTGTGTTCAACAGAAACACCTCTGGTTACTGAAGGGACTTTATTATTAATCATCTTACATCATCCCTGGGAAAACAGTTTCCTTTTCACTTTTCCCTTAGTTTTAAAGCCAGTGGATTCTTTCTCATGATGAAATACAAATTAAGAACCAGTGAGTTGCCTCTGTCTTCTCTTTCTGGTCTTTTTGTTCATATTCATTACTGTTTCCAGTGTTCGCAGTTGCTTCACATATTACCAGTGTTGGAAATTTCATTTGAATTATGCATATTACGCTTTCTGGATAAGAAAAACTAGACTATCTCTGGCTTCTCATCCTTGCCTAAATATTTTACAGAGAGTAAAGGAACATCTGGAAATTTTAGGGTCAATCAAATGAGGAAAAAAAATATTTTTCTCATATTAAACACTCTTTCATCCAAACTATACTTGCATTGCAAATATATTTGTCACATATTATCCAGTAATTTTGGTACTTTGGTTGTTACACATTGTTTTAACTCTAATCAAGTATGACATATGAATCTCAGTTTTTCATCCTGTTTTTCCTTTGTATATTGTTTTCCTAGGACTCAAGATCATTGTAGGGGCACTTATCCAGTCTGTTAAGAAACTTGCCAATGTGATGATCCTGACCGTTTTCTGCTTGAGTGTCTTTGCCCTCATAGGCCTCCAGCTTTTCAAGGGCAATCTAAGACAAAAGTGTATCAGGAACTCTACAGTGTTCAGTAAAATACCGAATTTCTTTAACAAAACACGGGAATCCTATGAAATGCTTGCTAATGATACAGGTAATTTTTCTCCTTAATTCTTTTTTAGATGAGAGTATAGACACCTATGCATGCATGTATAGCCACTGCTGTAAATGATATTAATGTTTTGATGATTGATATTTTGATGAGTAACTACCTGATAATGGCCTTCAGATTGCCAGAGCAGATTGCAGGCATCCAGGAATGCACCCCTTCCCTTCATTATAAGAAATAGCACTCCCCAATTTTCCAGTAACGTCCAGCTCTGTTTCCCAGAATGATATGACAATAACTGAAATACGCATTAGCTCATTCTCTGCTGTAATTCCCCAAAGTTCACCTTTTCTTACACGCCGAAGAGTCTGTACATCTTAATTTTGCTGCCCAGTGAACTACACTTCAGCATGAAACAAACAGAGGAATTTGTTTAAAAAAGTCAGTTACTTTCATCTTCACATCATATGTATTTTATATCTTATATAAGATATATACAATATACGTCTTTCTTGTATACGTCTTGACTGAGGCTGGTGATGGAAGCACAGAGCAGAGATCTGAAAACACACCAAAGCGTTGTCAGAGGAACAGCAACTGTAAGATGCAATGCAGAAAGGAAAAGCCTTGTGCTAAAGGAAAAGCTAAAGTAAACAATGTCTATGCCAAAAATCTGAAGAAAGCTTCATCACTGAAGAAAATCTCCACCAGCGAGTTCAGACACAGCAGCAGTTACATAGAGAGAAAAGCATTCTCCTAGGGGAAATGTTGAAATACATAAAAAAGCCACACAGGACTGCTGCTTGTATACACTCTGTGTGGAAGATTTGTTCAGACAGGATTTCTTTAATAACTTCATAGTCCAGGGGGAGAAAGTCTCTGTATAAAAGATTTTTGAAGGAAAAATTTTTGCAAGAAACTCTTGTACCTACTGAAAAACCACACATATGAACAAAGTCATTTACATATACAGAATGTTGTAAAAATCGTAATTGAAAACAAGCTTCAAAAGAAAACCAGGGAATGACTAGAACTCCACACAAGAGACCGTGGATTTGACAAACTTTGGCTAAAAATACTAATTTTCTGTGCTGAAGAAACAGGAAACAAAAACACCTAAATTTTTTTTTTTTTTTTTTTTTTAATGCACAACATTGCAGCTGTATAAAGGCAATGGCCTGGAGAAAGTAGAGCTGAAGAAATTAAAAATCTGTGTTGCTTCACAAGCTTTGTCTTGTTCACATCCCATGCAATACATCTTGTGTGTAGGGTGATTTGCAATGACAGCAAAAGAAATAGAAGGGGCCAGACAGGTTTAATGAAAGTTAGATGACTTTCCTACAGGATTTAGGACTTACAGCAGTATAAGCTGAGTTTTCTATTAAGTGACTTTTTATATATTTTTTTTTATGGGCTGCTTTGGTCCTGATTTTGTGGGAAGTTCCCATCTCCAACATGGAGAACTACATGTTATTATGATTCTCTGAAGTTCAATCACTGAATCTTCTTAAAAAACCTTTTTGTCAGTTGGCAGAAGCAGAGCTGAACAAAATTTGGGTGGAAAGTAGCCCAGATAGTGACTCATTCCTTTGTGGTGTATTTACATGGTACGGTACAGCTGATACTAAAGATTCCTGCTGGGTCTGAATCATGCTGGCTTACCTGTAGAGCACAGCTAAGGTCTGAGAAGCACCAGGAAGACGTGAGACCTCCCTTGCATCTGGGATAATAAACCACATCTTAATGGGGGCTAATTAGCTATTAGCACTAAAGCTATTACTTTCAGTCTGCTGCTAGCTCAGGCATTGGAGTAACTCACGCTAAGAGAAATAGGGGAAGAGGTCAAAAAGGGCACAGCTCCAGCATCCTCTTGGAGAAATCTGTATTTCTCAACTAAGCGGGGTTAGGACCTGCTGTTTGGCTCAGCAGAGCAGTGACATGGTATGGTCTATATCCACACAACCAAATACTCTTCCTTCCTCCTCAAAACAGGGCTTTGGTTTTTATTGTTCATTGGAACCAGAACTGGTCTATGCTACCCCAAATGATGTTTGTACCCTGTCCTGGAGAGGGCTAATTGCTACGGGCCAAAACTGTGCCAGAGTTTGTGCTAAAAATTACCAAACCAGGGCCTGTGCCCTCCAATTCTTCATTCCCTTTATGCAGATGTGGCCAAAATATTTTTAAAAATGCTGTTTTAAGGATTGCCTTTGGTCTGAAATTTGTGCATACACCTATGCATGTTTATAAATGAGGACAAGACATCTTGCAAACTGGCGCAGTTACTGTGAGCGTGGGAAATCTGTCTATATGTGGGCATATACACTTCCAGGTCACTGATTACTCATCACTACTCGTATTAAAGGATAGAGGATTCAGGCTAGAAAGTTCTCTTGTTTTAATTTTTTTCCCCTTTTTTATAGAAAACTTTGCTAAGAAAGAGGGCACCTCAGATATTTTGCTATGTGGTTCCGGTGCTGGGTAAGTGCACTTAAGAATATTTCTTCTTTGGAAGTTTTCTCTGCTTCAGTGCTTCTATATTCACTCAGTCATATGAGACAAAAGCAGAAATTCCAAGCTTTCCTTGAATGCAGAAACAGGAACACAGACAACAAAATCTAGTAAACAGATAATTTAATACTTGGAGGGAATGAAGCATGAACCTGCAGTTGGCTTATTCAGGTCTAAATTCCTTTGAGCCTTTCAAGCGCTGTCTTTCTCTTCCCCATGGATGTACAAGAGAACCAAAACCTGGAATGATCTCAGATGTAGCACAGGACAGACACGTTCCTCTTTGTGAAGGCTCGTGAGTGTTAAACTGGAAAAACAAAACATGGATTTTGGAGGGCAGGCTTGGGCAAGGAGGGAGATGTGGCTGCTCTGCAGTGAGGGGCAGGGGATGAGGATTGGTGATGAGGGACTTGTCCTGTGTTGCTGGTCTACTCCAGTCTGTCTTCTTCCTTTGTGGCTGGGTTGTGGGTGCTGCTTTTTCCATCCCACTTTCCAGCCAATGCTACCTGGAGTAGAAAACTGATTTGCAATCTAATGAAATGCAGAGTTGAACAATAATCAGAACTCTCACATAAGCCGAAATTTTCCTTGAAAACTGCACAGCTAAAAGAGCTCTACTTTTTACTATTACTTCTAGGACCTGTCCTCCAGACTATATATGCTTGAAAATTGGGGAAAATCCTGATTACGGTTTCACTAGTTTTGATACGTTTGGCTGGGCTTTTCTTTCCTTATTCCGCCTCATGACCCAGGACTACTGGGAGCGTCTGTACCAGCAGGTACCAGCTTTGTGCATAATTCAGAACTGGTCTTCCAGGGAAAGCAATAGCCAAAGCAGAAAATGTGCAGTGAGAACAAGAAACCTCAAATAAAAGCAATAGCTGTAAGTCATCAAGCCCACATCTTCCCTTCCCGCAAACCGTGACTCCTAGAAAAGGGATGCTGAAGTCTTTCCCAGCAATAGCCCTATCACCCTGCTGGTTTAGAGACTTGAAAAAGGTCCTGTATTGTTCTTCAGACATGTAACAATGCCTCCTCAGTCATCCTCATGGGGTATACGATCAGTGATTCACACGGGATGGTATAGGAAGAGGGAGAAAGAGGGGGAAGAAGGGCCAAGGAAGGTGTATTTCCATCTAAGCTTCCCAAAGCATTGTGTCTAGGAAGCTGAGTGCTTCTAAAGGATTTCAGAGATGCATTGAAAGCCTATTTATTTGGTACGTTTTATGGTAATTTTTATCTCTGGGGTGTGTTGCTTACAGACCCTCAGAGCTTCTGGGAAGGTGTATATACTCTTCTTCATGCTGGTCATCTTTCTGGGCTCATTTTATCTAGTCAACTTGATTCTGGCTGTAGTAACAATGGCATACGAAGACCAGAACAAGGCCACCATTGCTGAAACGGAGGCAAAGGAAAGGAAATTTCGGGAAGCCTTGGAATTATTACAGAAGGAGCAGGAGGTACATAAATTCTTCCCTTGCAAGCATTCATCTCAGTGTTCTGTTGCAGGCACATAGGCAAAAGCATCACTCCTTGTGTACAGCTGTATATAGTGGTCACTCATGGGAACAGGAGCAAGTGAGAACTTACTGGAAGTAGTGATTCCTAGAGCTACAGGAGCAATTCCTTGTTCAGTTGTGCATTTTTCCTGTGAAACAATGAATTTTATTGTGGATAGTGACCATTAAAGGCTGCTGTTACTGTAAGAAAAACAGTATTTTAAAATCTGGAAAATGTAAAATTCCATCAGCTAGCAGCTTCCAAAAGAAAATGTAGTTGTTTTTTAATTTTTCTTTTTCTATTTTATCATTGTGGGCTGCTGAGCAGAGAAATATACAGTAATTCCATTGATCAACTGCATTAACGTCTGAGACAAAACCTATTGTAGTTGAATGAAAGTCTCTTGGCAACTTAAATGGCTTAGAAGCTTCTGGGACAAATACTCCTGTGTTTTGAAAACATTGTCCTAAATTCAGTATGGGAAGGAAAGTCAGCCACAGTATGAATACAGTCCCAAGGATCCCCAACAAAATGACAGATTTTTAATACTGTTTGAGCATTTATTTTGGAAAAAGGATATATTCTACAGCATTATTTTTGAACTGAGTATTTTTATTGTAAGCAAATCTGCCATATGGAGGAATAGGAGCTATAATGTGATTATTTTGCCCCTGGCAGGCCCAATACATGCGATCATGTAACGTAGTGCAAATAGCAAATTGTTCAGTGCTCCATATGTTGGGGAAATTCTCTCCTCTTTCTTTTAGTGTTATCACATATTGGAAGATTTTTAATGAGTTTTGTGCAACACAAATTGTTAAGAGGAAATAATATAGAGCACGGAAGTGTTTTCTTTCTGCTTATGTTCAAAGTACCCAGCAAAAATATCATCCATGTTTTTGTTTTCATTTCAGTCATTGGCTATTAAAGGAATTGATATCCTGTCAATTAGCTCCTTTGAAGCCTCTTCTCTGTCTCCCAAAGAAATCAAAGAAAGAAGCAATAGGAAAAAGAGAAATAAGTCCTTGGGCATAGAGGATAATGAAGAAGAACAATTCCCCAAGTCACAGTCCACAGACAGTCAACGAAAGTTGGTAATCTATTGTCTGAATCTGAGATCCTTACAGCTTTTCCAATTTTAATACTAAAATAAATTGCTTGAAAGCACAAACCAAATCCCATTACAAACACTGATCACTCTTAAGTCTTTAAAATAAACAATCTTTTGGGATAAGGAAGACTTATATGTAAAGATTAATTTGAAAAGGAAATACTATAAATGAAGGATGGAAGGAAAGTTATAACAGTTACAATACATTTTCTGTAACAATAAGAAACAGAAAAAAGTGAAAGACTATCAGAATTTAAATTTTGTGCCATCATTCTCTGTTTAAAATTTCTTGCTTAAAATATAAATATAAAGCTTAGCACAAAAATAGCTGCTACAGCTGATAGGATTTTATTATCTGCCTTTTAAAATCTAAGCATAATCCTTCCTGAAAAATCTAAATCGGGTAAAGAGTTTTGGACTTGCAATGGTTGATAGGAAATGTTGTGAAACTCTATAAACATTTATTCCTTCCCCAAATTTTCTTTATGATATTATGCCATTCTCTCTTTATTCCTTTTCCTGGTCTTTTAGTCTTTCCTTGGCCTGATGTACGGTCCCAACGCAAATCAGGCGAAACGCAGACTTAGCCATGGGAGCGTGTTCAATTTCCAAATACCTGCTTTAGAAGTTGATTCCAGAACAGATTTTGGCGACGAGGAAACCCACAGTGCTGGGGAACATGAAATTCAGCGTCGGTCACTGTCGGTCACGCAGATGGGAAGACGTTCCAGCGTGCAAAGTCAAATGAGCCACAGCTCTCACCCCGCTACCCCGAACTGCGTGCAGAGCAGCAAGTGGGCTAACGCGGACGACTGCAATGGCGTGATTTCGGGGATGGGAGGAGGAAGCAGCAGGGTGCACAGTCTAGATCCAGTGTCTTCCGAAGGAGTAATGCTCCCACCGGTAATGGAAGACACGGGAAAGGGGGATCTGGTAAGGAAAAGATATTATTTTAAATATGTGTTTCATATTATGGTTTCTCTACAAATGGCAGGTTTTTCTTGTCTTAAAAGTTTCAGTGTAATGGCAAACAGTGATGTGAAATGAAGTTTACTGATGTGGGGAGTTTATAAGTTGTCAGTAGAAAGTGGTTTTTAACACCAATGAATTCCTGAAAACTAGACCTCAGCATTCCTGTTACAAACCCTATTTTTCTGCTGTTCACAATTTGTACTAACATAGTTTTGAAGGTTCCTAGTGCTGGAATTACAAGTCACCAAAGAGTCTTTTTATCCCATACTCTGTCCAGGGGGGTCATTTTGAACAGTACCTGTAATTTCTTCCTCCTTCGTAGCACCTTTAGCATCATGCAGAACCTTTGTCTGTAAGTTCCCCAAGTGGGTGGCGATGCTTTTCTATGAGTTTATCCCTCATCTCTGTTCTTTTCCGTTAGTCTCTGGAATATTTCCTAGGCCTATTTCCCCTCATACACTTATTTCCAAGGTTTGTGCTTGCCCTGTAGATATTACATGCTTGCAGGAGCCATTTACTGCAGCATTATTACTGAAGAGTAGGACCTTCGTTCTCAACATCTATTCCATCTTGTAAAAAGGTACATTCATATGGCTGCATGTCCTTGTTCCTATTAACTTTCACAGTTAGTCATCATCACATCCTACTTCATTTTATTCCTGTGGTATCACCCTAATCATGTTTACTTCTTTAAGGAGCTAGCTGTAAATGATGAGAGCAGTATGATGCATTCACCTCCTCATCTGTCAGTGGAGTATTTTAACGAGGCACTTCAGAGACAAAGGGCAGCAAGTGCAGTCAGTATAATTACCAGTGTCTTGGAGGGTAAGTGGTTCCTCATTATGCTTATTTCAATCCTAAGGTAATGCTAGCATGAAAGACCAAAATGTCAATACATTTCGTAAAGGTTAAGAGAGATTTGTAGGTTGTGTAGTTAGGAATTTCATCGTTAATCTTTTTTAAAAAAAATGCATTTTCAGAGAGTCTTTATGCACTGGAATGCATCCTTTGCCTATTGTAAGATCTCGTTTTGTAGGACAGACAGTGAAGGGGACTGGAGTGAAGGTGGGTGGAAGGAGTTTCTCTAGCATCTGAGGTGCAGGACTGGGGTACTGTTTTCTTCTCCTGACCCTGTGACTTGCGATATGTCACTGGCAGAGACTTAAGCATGCAGAATCTAACAATAAAATTATGCATGTAAAATCAGTTTTGGTAATTCCTGGGTTTTGAATACTTAACCTCACTATTTTATTCCTTTAACTTACCTTTCCATGTGAATTTTTCAGGGGGTTTTATCATTGACGGTTATTTTGATGATGGATAATTTTGTTGCAGATCTTACTGAAAAATTTCAGCCCAAGTTGTTCAGGATGAGGAAGTCTTGTTTTGTTTGGGTTTTGTTGGTGGTGGGTTTTTTGTGGGTTTTTTTTTGTTTGGTTGGGTTTGGGTTTTTTTTGTCCCTGTTGAGGAACTCTATCACCAGTCCTTGGACCACAAGTATGGGATTTAGCAAGAGGGTACCATTGTGGCAGGGACGTCCCTTTTCTTAAATTTTTTTAAATTTTTCTTGGGAGAACCACAGTTGCAATGCATCCAGTGGAGCCTTGCTTTGCAGTGTAATTCACCAAAGATCTGGGGTTTGTTGCACACTTTCAGCTGTGAACTCGGATGGAACAGGACTTGTAGCTCTAAGTGGCTGTGGATTAACCTGAGAACAGACATTGGAAAGGGGAGCAGAAAGGGTCTTTGCTGGATCCAGACTGTATGCATAAGCAAGAAGCCATTTGATCTAGAAGAACAGAAGATGAGCTACACCTGGAGTGGGGTTGAGTCAAGGTGATCCCATGGGAATAAGCAGTGCAGGGTGGAATCTGGCACTTGAGCCTGGAGAAGAAGAAATGAAGACTAAACAGTGGGAAGAAATAAGGACAGGTCCAACTAAGAAAAGGATAGGAGTCAGATCCAGCTGATCTGATGTCTGAAAAATTTTCACATCCCTGAAAAACAGATTACTAATTCCTACTGTGCTTGTATTTACCTTTAAGTAAGCTCCAGTTTGTCAATGAATTTGCATAGGACTTCAGCAGGGTCAAAAGTATTTTGGAAGACTCGTTAGTATTGATGGTGAAGAAAGAAAGGCTATAAGATTTATATTTGACCAAAAGGATGTAAATGACAAAGCCAGAACAACTCCTGTCCCATGTTTTACTTACAGAAAATGGAGAGGTGTGGCAACTTGCATCAGCTGGGAAATGGTAGGCATGACCTTCCCAGCAGAAGTGGCCTAAGGCCAAATTTCAGGCACGGTAGTTTGGATTTGCCTCACCTACCGTCAGAATTCCTGTGGCTGCCATTGACTCTGTAGAATCCCTTGAGAGTCAAAGGAGAGAAAAAGATGTTGGGTGTGATACAGCCAGTGTCCTGGACATCTACGTGAGGATAAGGGGGAAAGTGCCTTAGCTGCTACGTTGAACTACAAGAGCGTGAGAGGCCGCGGTGTGGCCTCTGCATCATAAACATCTGTATTTAGTCAAATTGTTGTAGTACAAGTCTGAGTCTAAATAAAACCTGATCTAAAGGCTTTGGAAGTAAGTTCACATGAATGCCTTTTGAATCCAGTTTTCCCTGAATTTTATCTGCGTGTTATGAGCTGATGTAGGGACTACCGGAATGGTAGGAAGTGCAGGGAAGCTTTGGGGCTCTGGGTGAGATGTGAGGTTTCCTTTTTCTTCTCTGGTCTTTTGAATGCCTGAAGTTGTTATTTCACTACTTTGCTCAGTGATAACTATTTAATTATAGTGGGGTTTTCTTTTGCATTTAGAACTTGAAGAATCTCAGCGGAGATGCCCGCCATGCCTGAATGATTTTGCTTTAAAATATCTCATTTGGGACTGTTCTCCGCTTTGGTTGAGAATCAAGAAAAAAGTGGCTGCTTTCATAAAGGATCCTTTTATTGATCTCACCATCACTGTTTGCATTGTGATGAACACTTTGTTCATGGCACTGGAGCACAATAATATGTCACAGAATTTTAAATCGATGCTTAATGTAGGCAACTTGGTAAGCAAAATCTCAGCTATGTGACATTTTATACCAAGGATTGATTGATGAGTGTTTTCACTTGAGACATAAAGAGTAACTGTAAAAATTAAAGATAGCAAACTCCGCATTTATAAACTCTAATTTTCTAATATAGACTATTCCCAGATTTTATTGATACACTTCTGACATACTCCTGAGAAGGCAGAAAACAATACTCCTATTTTAATTGAAAGTGCATTAGAAGTTCACAAAAATGAGTTTTCTTGACCTGTCTATGAATGTTATTTGTGGGAACACGATCTAAAGAGGAGATAAATTCATGGTTACTTTTAGGCTCATGATACTGTTTCTCTGTCACAGGTTTTTACAGGAATCTTCACGGCAGAAATGATCTTAAAAATCATCGCTCTAGATCCCTATTATTATTTTCAGCAGCACTGGAATATTTTTGACAGTGTAATTGTCACATTGAGTTTAATTGAACTGAGTTTACCCAAACACAAGGGCAAGAAAGAAAGGAGAAAAGGAGGAGTCCTGTCAGTTTTACGATCCTTCAGACTGGTAATGCCTCATGCTTACTCAGTTGTATAAAACTTCATGTTGTGAGTATAATAGATAATAATTCTGTTGTCTGCAGTTAGGATGCTGGAAATGTGTTTGTTTTGTTTTGGTTTATTTTTCTTTCTCTTGGCACTAGGAATAAGAAAAACACTCTTAAACTTTGTGAAGTCAGAGTTTAATGACGTATACATTTGTTTTGAATATGCTAAGAAATATTCAGAGGAAAAAATATTCCAGAGTAGACGTGTTATAAAATTGGTGTCAAAAATTAAAAACTAGTACAGGAAACTTAGGAAAAAAGTGTTAGAGTGCAAATGCAGAAAAAACAATACTTAAAAATAGATGTGAAGTTATGTTAAGGTATTCATACCATACACCATGGACTGATTTAGGTTGCTTTACCAAAAGATAGACTGTTTTTATAGTAATATAGCAGCCAGTCTTCCAATTTTGGTCCTTTGTGTTACATCTAAGTTAGGCACCCTAATCTACATCAAGTGCATTGAATGGATACCTGCCTGCAATGGCCAAACCCGTACGGGGGACTCAAGCTAGCCTGGTCCTTTACGAGGCAGTTAGTTTATGTTTGCAATGTTGCCCAGTTAAAAATAATAATAATAATAATAAAAATAATAAATCTATAAATACTTTTTAAAAAGTATTAGTGTCACAGTGCCACAAATATTACATTGCTGGAATCGTTCAGAATACCTGTCAAATGTTTTTTGCAGGATTTGAACGGTTCAAAAATGGGTTATCTCTACTGGTGTCTAACACTATGTTTTATGTTTCTACACAGCTGAGGGTCTTCAAACTGGCAAAGTCCTGGCCAACTTTAAACACTCTAATTAAAATAATTGGTAATTCCCTGGGAGCACTGAGTAATCTGACCCTCGTCCTGGCAATCATCGTTTTCATTTTTGCTATAGTAGGGATGCAACTTTTTGGGAGAAGCTATGGGGAGAACAGCCATAAAATAAACAAAAATGGCAAGCCACGCTGGCACATGATGGACTTTTTCCACTCATTCCTCGTCATTTTCCGAATTCTGTGTGGAGAATGGATTGAGACCATGTGGGACTGCATGGTGGTTGCTGAACAGCCACTGTGCCTTCTTGTCTTTCTGTTGGTCATGGTGATAGGAAATTTAGTGGTGAGTTTTTCTATATTTTCCTCTCTTCATTCTGTCTATGGTAGAATCTACTTAATTGCCACTTTGTCAACAAAAGGTAGTTTCCCTAAACACAGGTGGAAAAGTTACCTGTGTGTGTTATCGGCTGCAAAATCCTCTTTTGCCTTTCACCTTCGAGTGGCTGCCCATATTTTCACATTTTGTGTGCTTTGCACACAGCATCACTTGACCTTTTCATGTGGCAATGTGACGAGGAATATCTTTGCAGTAAATACAATACAGGCAACTATGTTTCTTCAAGTCTTGGGATTTGGATGTAAATAATCAGTAAGGCTTATGGCTCACCTGCCTGAATTAATGGAGCTAAGTGCTTAAGTCCCTCTGTAAGTTAATTTTAGGTTTTGGGGGTTTTTTAAGATCTCATGCAATGATTGAATTCTTTATCAGCAAATGGCAGAATCTACACTTCTGTGACTGAAATCAGGATTTTCTTTAATCATCTCTAAGTACGTTTACACCCAAGAGCTAGATCCTGCTATGTTATACCCGACACAGCCTCGCACACCTGTGCCAGGGTGTAAGGGAGAGGCTGCCTTCCTGTCCTGTTCTGTCCTTTCTTAATGCCCAAATCATAAAAAACTCTTTTTTAGTAGCTTTGTTTCTTATGTCATTCTCAGTATCATTAATACACCAATTTTAATTTAAGAAACCACTGAAAAGGACTAGGTTTAGGCAGTCCTTTATGGGAAATATCTGTTCTGTGGCTGAATCCCAAATCCCTGGGTTTAATATCCCACCTGTTCTACACCACAATGATTGATTTCAGTGATGAAATGTTGTGAGTGATATTCATATCCCATAATGTTATACTGTCAAACAATTAAGTGCTTAGCCTACGTTCCTTGTCTAGGCTTTCTTATTATCAACGGAAACAGAGAGGTATCTGAGAGTGAGATTTATTCCAACTTAATGTCAGTAACTAAGACAGATGGGATGAAATGGTCTCTGAAGGGCTAATGTTGTCTGCTGACTGTGGTCCCTGGATGACTCACGGGTGCTATCTGCCCAGTTCTAACATGATAAAAATTAAGATACATAGATCCCATCCCAAACTGAAACATTAGGAAAAAAATTTAAATTCTCCCATTCCCTTAAAAAACAAAACAAAACAAAAAAAAGTTTATGAATTCTTCTATTTAAATCTACTCAAAAGCAGGGAGGAAACCTCACTTTGAGCTTCTCTTGATTTTGATTTTTGTGACAGTGCTGCAGTTTTGATGGAATTGCTGGGCCTGAATCGGATCTCACAGGATTTTGGAAGCAGCTCCACAGAAGCCTGATTTAATTCTAGTTTGAAGAAGGAAGAGAAATTATTAAACTGACAAGCCATGACCATAGCCTTTGTTACTACTATAACTTTTGAAAAGTTGTTTTGACCAAATAATGCATTTGGCAGGCACAGATCTGTTTTAGCTACTATTTTAAAAAACTTTGGGGGGGAAGAGGGTCATGGGAACATTGAACTTTCTGAGAGAGAAGTTTACTTCATCAACCACATTATGATCAGTCATAACCACTTCATTATTACCTTGTTTTGGTTTGCTCAGTAAGGTTGAACTTTGATAGTATCTGTGTTCCTCAAAGTTAGAATTTAGATTTCTGAGTGCTACTCTCCTGGCTTTTAATTTTGTTGTTGTTTCACTGACTTTCAGGTTCTCAACCTTTTCATTGCGCTACTGTTGAACTCCTTCAGTACCGAATGTCTCCAGACAGCAGAGGATGATGGAGAAATGAACAATCTTCGGATTGCCTTTGCTCGGATTCACAAGGGGTTTCACTTTGTGAAGAGTGTTACATGGGATACCTGTTGTGAAAAGTTCAGGCATATAAAGAAAGCGCACAGGAAGAAAATCAAATTGACTGCACAGAACCCCCTCGGGTTCAAGTGTGAAGAGATAAAAAATCGTAAAGAGAATTACAATAATGAATGGGCTGAGAGAAATGGGGACAGATGCTCAGGTCTTGAAGATTTTATTACCAATCCCAATGTATTTGTTTGTGTCCCTATTGCTGAGGCAGAGAATACAAGTGAGGGGTTTGAAGATGATGATAAACTGAGCACATTTACAGACATAGACTACAGCAAACAGGTAAAGAATTTTTTTATTTGTGTTGGAACAGTAGAATCATATATATATAGAGGGATGCACGTATGGTAGAAGAGTGTCTATAGCAGAGCAGGGTGGCATATGTTGATCCATTTCCAGAGAGTTACCAAATTTTGGTACAAATGTTTAGAGTGAGGGTAAATTATCACTTGGAGCCTTTTAAAATCAAGATTCTTTCATGGTCTTAAAAGAAAGACCATAAATTGTTGGGTTTGCTGTAGGAATTCCTAGCTGCTGAGTTGTGTTACACACAGGTAATTACACAGCCCATAGGTTGTCCATAGGTAATTGTGGCAGTCCTCAGTGAACTTGGAAATTTTATGTAAAAGTTTATGCGAATAATGCCAACTATTTTGGCATTATTTATATAACAGAGCAAAAATGTATGTTCTGCATAAAGAACATTATCATGGACTCATAATATGAATTTATAGTTCCAGTCCATTCTTTGATTTGTCCTTGCTGTGTGTAGTATATAGTAATAATGAGCAGAAGTTAGAAGGATTAAGTATGGAGTGGCTCTCTTAAGGTCATGTTTCTTATATGATAGCATATATTATCCTATTTCTTTGTGTTCTCTGAATTTTTCAGTTCTGTTTTAACCATAGAAGATTGCTGTTCTGGTCGCAAGATTTCTCACCTTAAGTTTCTGTGTTAATTCCTATGCAAAAATTCTTAATTAGCTTTTGACTAGCTCACAAAAATTCCTTAGTTTGCTGCAAGTCGGTTGGGAAAAAATTCCCTTTCTCTATTCTTAGGTAAAATCAGAGACTCAAAATGGTTGTATCTTAGGACTTTTGTCTGGAGAGTAGCACTTTAAATGAAATGCACATCTTATCTATCGTTCCTTTCCAACTTGTCCACCCCCTAAAAAGGGAAAAGAAACCCCCTCTAATCTGCAGATTATTTTCAGGATGAAAATCACCTGAGGCAAAGGGGAGAAAGAGGGAAAAATTCAGGCAGCTGGAGTAAAGGATCGGGATTTTCCTCCGAAGAATTCAGTGTGCTTTACCTAGGAAAGGATAGGAAAGTTGAACCGTCACCGCCAGAACAGAAAGAGGTAACAATTTTTTTTCTATGGCAATGACTTTCCAGTACTGGTCAAGCACAGGTACGTTTCTGTTCAAGAGTTTGATGGAGTGGAGTTTAGTGGCAGCAGCAGCTCTGAGCTTGCAGTAGCCGGTCTGGCTGGTTAATGAGGGAGCTGGAATTCTGCAAATGAAATCAAAGCCGTGCTGGGCTTCTAGGTATTGATTTTTAAGAAAAATGTATGTATAAGAAAGAGTGTTTTGAAATGGAAAATCTGCAAAATAATTTTATTCAAATAAATAATTTATAAAATTCTCTCTGCTACTTCCCATTTATTGAAATCTGAGTCCAGAAAAAAAGGAGAGGAGGAGAAAAATAAAGGCATTAAAAGAGAGATATTCTTCCAAGTGGGAAATTCCAGAAAGTCTCCCTGTGTCCTACATACCTCAGGTTCAAGAAACTTAATACTTTAAATGAGTTTCTCACTATGACATTAAAGATAGTGGTTACTAATTAAAAATATTTTTAGAACAATTTTGAATAAAGAATACATTAAAAAAAGTAACAACAATACGCAAACATAAAAGAACAAAAGCATAGAGTAAGTAATTTGTAACAAACTGATGACTCATCAGACGTATATGGTTAATGGCATAACAAAAAGCTTTGTAACTGGAGAATATATGCTATTATTCCAATTTCTGCTTTGCAAATACTGTCATGGGTGTTCAGTTCCTAATAAAATACCAGATATACTTACCTGGTTCTCCTGTTTGAATGTATCTTTCTATGGTTTTAACCCAAGCGGTTTATACCACTTTGAGTACTGCATATACTTACAAGCAATTTAAAAGCTCTTCAATTTACCAGCTTATTAGGCAGTTACATTTGGTTCACATAGATATTGTAATTATATAGCTTTGGCCCCTACTTGGATGCACCTATTAATACTTCTAAGCTCATATACTTTTAAATTTACGAAGTTTGTTCCATTACCAACACTACTTGAAATATTAGTACACAGCCAAATTTTAATTTTGAATTTTATTTGTTCATGGATCAATTTATTCATTTGGAGCTGAATGTAGAAAGAATCGATACCTGATCTTATTTTGCTCGGTAGTTTGACAGTGTCAGCTCTTCTGAAGGCAGCACGGTGGATCTGACAAATCCTGAAGATCTTTTGAGGCAGATTCCAGAGTTTGCTGAAGACTTCAAGACTCCAGAAAAATGTTTTCCAGAAGGTAAGGCTCTCATGGTTTCACAGCTGGGAAGTGAGAAGAGTTAAAACCCAACTTGTTTCTCTGGTGATGCTGAGTCAATAGGGACAGATTACTTTCAGTTAATTTTAGTGATCTGGAAATGGGATAAATAGTCCAAATCATTGTCCCTCTCTAGTCAACAGAGAGATCGTGACACCTGAAAAATAAACGCCCTTCCCCTTAAAGCCAATTGCTTCTAAGTGGGACCTGGGCAATGGCATAGATCCGATCCCCAAAAATGAGGTTAATATAGTGGTGAGATGAATTTCACTCTATTGGACAGCATCCAAGTTGCTTTTGGGGTTTAACATAAGAGAAGTGTATGTGATCAGGTCTCACCTGACAATGGCCACTGGAACAAGGCGCTTGGCACATCAGATTTGTTAATACTTTGCAACAGTATAAATGTTTGTTCCTTGAACAGCATTTCATGAGCAATCTCTGTAACAAAGAAAGGAGTGAAATGAGCAGAGAGAAGCTGCTAGGCTGAAGTTGAATTTCTATAGGGTGATAATCTGGGAATCCCTTCTCAAATCATCCTACAACATCTAGCTTTACAAGTTGTTACGGGATGCGTCCAGTAGTTTTATGAATTATTCCTACCCTAACGTGTGTAACAACATGTGGTTTTCATAAGATGCAAAGAAATAGCTCTTGAGATTTTTTCCCCAATAACTGTTACTACTGAAGGCCAGGGGTAATCACTACAATCTCAGTATTAGTTGCAAGAGAATAAACTGTAACAAGTCAGTTTGTAGGCTTATTTCTTCCAAGTGTGTTATATTAAATGAATTATAACTGTGGTAAAATTCTTCCTGATGCTCCAACTTGCTCTTCGCTCATGCAGTCAGCCTGGCTGACCACCATCTTTTCCACCCATCACCCAAGTTTTCTTCGATTCTGTTGTTTTCTGCCTATTCGAGCTTCCCTGTACCGCAAAATAATCAGGAGGGACTTCTCCAGCCTTGCATACATGGAGCCCAGCAGCAGGTCCAACAGCTCTCAGAGCTTGCTGTCCTCCTCTGCTCCCAAAGGCAGAGCCTTTCTCTCATCACCGCCTTCCTATTCAAGCACTGCTTCCTGGATGTTGTATCTGATGAGAACATGGATAAATCACATCTGGCTGTAATTACTCCCGTCCCCTCTTTGCCCTGTTCTGCAGAGCTGGCCTTTTTTTTCCTTTTTTTTTTTTTTTTTTTTTTTTTCTTCCCTGTACACTTTTTGGGACAATGAAACTTCTAATGCACAGTTTTAGGATTGAATCAATAACAGTGAACCATGTCACAATTATTTGAAGCTAGAGAGGTGTTGTACCTGAATGCAAAGCATTCTCTGTAGTAATAATATGTATATTTTTACTATCATGTTATATGTCATAAATCCTGAGAGAGATCCGCCATACCTACATTGCAGTTTGCTTTCTCCAGAAAAAAAACACAAATATTGCCTTAATAATACAGATGTCAGCTTTCTGAGCTACAGCGTTTTTTTCAAAACTACTTTATCGATGGCGTTTTTTGCCAGTATAGCTGTAAGAACAAAAGAAATAAAGGTGGGTTGGTTTGTTTGTTTTCTTTCCCTGCCCCAGAGAAGAAACGTGAAATGTCTTGTTTTGTGCTCTGTAGTCCCAGGCTGGAGTGTGCCTGCTGTGGCCAAACTGTTATAGATCTCAACTGAAGGTGCAGCAAATCTGTACCTGACACAATTTTCTGCACACAAAAAAAGTCCATATCTTGTGCAAGTGCCATTCCCTGCCCCATCTCACATCCCAGATCCGCATTAGTGGGGCAACTGGGATTATTGAAAGAAAGATGATCAGAATTTTTTACATATATTATATCCTATCATATATATATGAGTTGTTTGTATGAGACTATATGTGTGTGAGATAATCATATATATATATATGAGACACATAAATACATTATTTTTTCCATGCTTGGAAATGACAGAAGCCTTCTGACTGACTTTTTTTGCCATAATGAAAACATGAATTAACAGAGCACACAGCAAGGAAAATGACAGCCACAGCAAGTTAATTCTTGGCAAATTAATAAGTAATCAAATGCAGGATTTTGTAATGGGGTGGTCAGGAAACGTTAGGTGGCCCTGGTGTCATTGTCACTTATAAGAAGTAATCTGGTGACCTTGAAAGGAGATGTCTCCTTTTATGGAGCCTATGTTAGCTAGAATATGACATATTCTTGCAGGTTATATGATACAAAACCAGCCATTCCATACATTCAGAAGCAAATAAATAAATGAATAGACCTTGCAAGGCATGGTATAATGCTGCAATATTGAAGGCAACTGTTTACCTTCTATATCTCCAAGCCTTTGTGTTCCTGGGTATCTCATCTCTGCTTTCCAAATAGCGTGCAGAAACTGAGAAAGGCTTTTGTAATATCAAGACTCGTCCCATGGCCCTGAAGTTTTTTGTGCCCAAACAGCAGGTCAGTGAGAGTATGTTCAGAATCTCAGAAATATCTTGAAACAGCAGAAAGTTGTCCAAAGTGGCTCCAACTACTTTATATGTATATAAACAGGAGTTACAAGGCAAACAAAATTAGATATTTCCTATTTTTTATCTCCTGGCAAAACATGAAAAACAACAAACAATGATGGAGTTAATGTAACCATTGACTTTTCCCTGCCCCCAGAAGTTTCTTGAACAACGCTTTACATGCATGTACATTCCTTCCATACGTTCTTTACTGTCTCTTGCTTTCAGGTTGTGTGCGATACTTTCATTGTTATGTGGGTAGTACCATAAAGTTTGGAGGAGAAACGTGGTGGAATCTGAGAAAAACCTGCTACCAGATTGTTGAACACTCGTGGTTTGAATCCTTTATCATATTCATGATTCTTCTCAGCAGCGGAGCCCTGGTTAGTGTAGCACAGTTTCATGTATTTATTTAGAAGCATTTTTAGCTCTGATTTGCACCCAGAGAAGTTGTTTTTAGCAGCAAATACAGTGAATATCTTTGAAATCATCAGGAGAAAAAAGAAGAGGCTTCACATAGCAGTCATTTACTCACTATTGTAATTATTGCAAATTATTATTCATATGATTAAAAATTATAAGAGAGTGTGAGCAAAACTACAAATATATAAATCTCAGCAGCTGTTTCTATTCTGGCTGTATACTGGATTTTTCTCAAGAAGTTATTTCGCAGTTGTGAAATATAAAGGAGTTTTTATATCATTAAAACAAATAAATGACTCAATATTTAAAAAAAAAAAAAGTGCTTAGTTCTCCTCAATGTATAAATTTCTTGAAATAAATTTCTGAAAATATACACTTTTCTCCTAGCATTCCAGTGTGCATGATGTATGTGTCCACAGGGCTGTACTATATAGAGAAAAAGAAAGAGAAGGGGCAGGGAGAATTAAACATTTATCAGCTGGCATAGATTTGAGTAAAAGATGGCGTTTAGATCGGTGTAAAACACATATTGAATGACGAAGGGGTTTTAATGATGCTAGACTTTCATTTTATAAAGCTCATCTCTGACTTTTGCCATGTATGTATATATTATGATTTCAGGCATTTGAAGACATCCATATAAATGAGAGAAAAAGCATTAAAATTATGTTGGCATTTCTTGACAAAATGTTCACTTTCATCTTTGTTCTGGAGATGCTCCTGAAATGGGTGGCTTACGGCTTCAAGAAGTATTTCACCAATGCTTGGTGCTGGCTGGACTTCCTCATTGTAGACGTAAGTTCTGCCTTCGCTCTTTCTACATGGGTCCTGACACAGGATGTAGAAGTAGAATCACTGATTATTTTCTGGATGCAAAGTTAAGACAGTATTCTTGCCTCCTTTAATGATGGTTTCAGGATATTGCACTCCCGGCACTGAAAATATGGGGAGATTTGGGTTTGGTTTTTTTGGTTTTTTTTGTTTTTTTTTTTTTTTTAAACAGGAAAAAAGAGAACAGACGTCAGGACATTGCTAATACTTTCTTTTGTCTTCCCATTCAGGTCTCTTTAATAAACCTCTTAGGCAGTTCATTTGGCCCTATGAAATCTCTTAGGACTCTCCGAGCTCTGAGACCCTTAAGAGCGTTGTCACGATTTGAGGGAATGAGGGTAAGATTGAATATAAATTAAAGCCTGACAGTACTAATAAGCATGGAACAGGGTCGTAACTCATGTCTGTGTCTTTATGAAGTTCACAAGTCTACCCCAAGTTCAGTTTAGGACCTATAAAATGAGTTTTTAAAAGGCACCTTTGCTGCTGCACTCCTCTGTACTTGGCTGCTCCTTATGGACTTTCCGCGAGTGATCGATCCTAAGTGCCGTTGAAACTAAAACTAGACTAGGCAGAACTTTGTTCCATTGCCGCTCAGTTCTTGTGTTCCTGTCTTACTGAGGTAGCCAAAATTAAAATAGAGAATAAGAACTGTGAGCACAATTCTCATTTTTGAAGTCTGATGGCAAGCTAATTCAGAGGAAAGAATCACCTCCATTTTGCAGGTTTTTACTGAATTGATTTACAAAAGCTTTAGACTATTAAGAGGTACTTTGCTCAAATTATTGTTCCAAATAGACCATTCTTTTAAAAAGCAGAAGTGTTTGTCTATAGAATATTTGCTGTCTTTTTGCACCAAAGGAGCACCTGGAACAATGTGAAGCTGCTGGACATTAATTACTTTTAATTACAAATCTACCCTTGTGCAAATGCAGAGAAAGATTCCCTCAGCCATATGCAAAACACATCCATACACTGCAGTGTGAAACAGTGTGATAACCACAGTGGTATCTGGGCAAAAATCTGGTCTATGGAATATACTCTGGCAGGTAAAAAAGGGTGATAGAAATACATATGGCCTCACTGTCACACCTTTACATGGGAATGCAGCCTCAATGCAGCTGAGATATAGATTGTTTTTGGATATCTTCTGGAAGTGATACTGAAAGCTCTCTGACTGCAATCTTGTCGCTGTGAAGGCAGAGAGAAATTGCATTAAATTAATTAACAGAATGTATCAAAATTTCCATGTCTAGAGTCAATGTTTAAACTGGTACCGTCTTACGTTCTGTCTTGCTATGCAGAATGTGTGTGACATGGTCTCCACAAACCGTCACAAAGCTTTTTCATTTTTCTTCTGGTCCATCAAGTTGTTCTTTGCTACCTGACTGCTGGGTTCATCGCCTTCACTGTGAAACTCAAAGATATATTCTCATCATTTCCTTACACTGCCCCATTTTATGAAACACTCTGTTATGTCTAAGCATACACTTAAAACCTACGTGGACATTTTCTGTGATTATACAGCACCTAGCACAGAAAAAGTACCTAACTCATGGTTATAGACCCCAAACACAGTCATAATCCACTAAATATCATAGATCTAACAAAATGCTACTGAAGAGTTATTACTGGTCCTTTTAAAAACTACTTTCTACTGTCTTAATAATACAGTTCTCTGCACTAGTGCTTATAGATGAATACTTCAGAAATGTTATGTTATAAAAGTTTAAAACAAACAAACAAAACATCCCCCACTCCAAAACCAAGGGAAAGTCATCAAAAGAGGATGGACTCATATTGTAGTATACTTATGTGGTAGTGGCTCACAGCAGCCCCAAAAATATCAACTATTCCTTTGAAAGCCTAAGAGATACTATAGACCTTTTAATCTTTGCTCAAGGTACCCATGCCAGCTGTGCCTAGTATTTACATGGAAAACATTAGGTTTCTGTTTGCTGAGATGACTAAGTGACTGCTTATTGCACTGAGCAAATACTTGAGCCCATCTTTGTTTAAGTGTATTTTTCCTCTCCCGTTTCATCCAAGGTGGTGGTCAATGCCCTCCTGGGAGCCATCCCTTCCATCATGAACGTTCTGCTCGTCTGCCTCATCTTCTGGCTCGTCTTTAGCATCATGGGAGTGAACCTCTTTGCTGGGAAGTTTGGGAAATGTGTCAATCTGACAGAAGAAGATTCAGAATTGAATGGTTCGATCAATAACATAACAGACTGTAAAATGTATAATAACACAGGAAAAATATTCTGGGTCAATGTTAAAGTCAACTTTGATAATGTTGGCTCTGGCTACCTGGCTCTTCTTCAGGTGGTAAGTGCTGCTTGCCTTCACTAGTCAGCACCATGTCAGACGGGCTTGACCTCCTGTCAGCTCCTAACTCCTTTCTCCGAGTGATGGAAAGGAGTGGTATCATACAGCTTGCTTTTCCCTTCTAGCTGGCTGTTCAAACACCAGTGCTGCTCGTGCACACAAATGGAAATAGGGGGAAGAATTAGATCCTGCTGTGATTTTCCAGGTGATGAAGTAAGCATCTGGTGGGCAAGTTCTGTTTCAGCCTCCAGCAGGTTCATGAGACTGAGAGCTGGAGTCAATTTCAGAAGGGAATCTGGGGCAGATACTGAACTAATCTTCTGTCATACAGATTTTTTTTCAGCCATGAGGTTTGTAAGGCCTTGAGTAGACCATGCTAGTTAAGGTTTGCCCTGTCAGCATCCTAGGACAACATGTTCTGTCCCACCCTAGCAAGGTTTCACGTCCTGATAAGGCTGAGAATACCTACACATACCCCAGGGGCAAGTTTCCCTAACGTCAGAGCTTGGTGCTATGTGTGTGTGACCATACCAAAGGCTCTTACTCCAGTCAGCGTCAGTTGGATATTGCAAATGATGTGAAGACTTTTACCCTGAAAGTTCAACACGTTTTCCATAATCTCTCACTCTAGGCAACATTTAAAGGTTGGATGGACATCATGTATGCGGCAGTAGATTCACGAGAGGTCAGTCATTATATTCAAACTGTATTTGTTGCTAATGCTACCGCTTTCTACAAAAGCATTACGATTTTTGCACTTTTATATCTGCTGTTTGTGCTAGAACTTTCCAGTAATTATTTTTTTCAGCTGATGTAAATGTTTCATCTATGAATGACTCATAGTAACCTAATTTGTTGTAACAGCAAGTGGGATTCAACTTCAGATCCACTCACTTAAATGCAGTTACCTATACTGTAAGGTCTCTGTGTGAGTTCATCTCCAAGTGCCCTATATGGTTAATGGAGATCTAGTCAATACGGTCAGAGGGATCTAGGGAGCATTTTAGCTCACCCTGGATATCTATATTGTTCAGCTGAGCACCTTTTTATACTACATTGACTCTACTAATAACTGGATGTGCATCAGCTAGCAGGGGAGTTCAGAGTTCCCACTCACACGGAGGCACTTACCTTCACACATCTTTTATGAAACTCACACTTGGGGTATGCCTGAATGTTTTACAGTGACAAAGTTTAAGGTCCACTTCAAAACATAAAACCAGACTTATCAAGAATTGAGCTATTGTGGATAAGCAACCATTTAAAATACATTGTCAGCCATCGCTAGTGTACTATTTTACCTATATTTGTCTTATCAGAAGTATCATCCAATGTTATACAGACCAAAGTGGTATGTCTTTGGAGGCAAAGGATTTCAAATGAGGAGGATATCTTAATTGGTTATGACTTCAAATGAATCAATTTTAAAAGTAACCATACATAAAAATGGGGGTGTTTGTGTTTCAATTTGAAAAACTATTTTTCTTGTTCTGGTTTTGTTTTTATCTATAATAGCCACAGAAGAAGTTTTTTGCCAAGAAGAAAAAAACATATCTAAGCCCAGATTTTTAATGGCAAGAGCTTGGAATTTGACTGCTAAATAGTTTGCTTGATTTTTCAAGTACTGAGCAATTTACAACTCCTATTCTTATCAGAAGAAGCCGAACTGATGCTTCTGAAATGCTTGTGAAAATCACGTCAGGAATGTCCAATTCAATAACTGTTTCTATTGACTTTAGTAGGCCCCCAATCAGTTGCAAATGGTAGGATTTCAAGTCAGATTTGAAAAGAAACAAATCCCCACAACAATCAGCTTTTGTAAAAAAAAAAAAGACATTTAAAATAAAAGTAAACCTCATTCACCATTAGTCAAAGACTAAGTTTTACTCTACAAGTTTTTCAGTGCAAATATATCAGTATGAATTAAATTATCCTGTTCTGCAATGATCTAGCAAGAAACTACATAAACAAACATTGTAAAAGAAATCAAATTAACGAGTTACCATAGCACAAACACGTTGTAGTACTATTATTTTGAGCTGTATTTTCTGGTTAGTTACCTCTCGGGTGTTGTGCCTGGTGAATCATTTCATAAAGTTCATGTTTAATTTCAAAAGGGATGGCAGTCAGCATCTGAGCAATAATGTCCCTACAAAGTCCTAGAATTTTCATGCATCCTGTAGTCACCATATGAATGTTACTTTCTTCCATCATTTCATGCTCCTTCCAAAGGCATCGTCTACATAAAATATTTTGTGTTATGCACCATTAGTAGTTTTAAACCATATGAATTTTGTCAGAATTAGCAGCAGGGCTGTAAATCTTAGTTCTTCCTGGAATCAATTTGTGAGAGGATTAACAGTATGAAGATTATTCTGAATTGAGCCTGTGTTGTAACTGGTCATTTTTCATGTTGCTTCTCATTCTTGCAGAAAAATGAGCAGCCGCAAATGGAACACAGCCTATTTATGTATCTCTACTTTGTGAACTTCATCATCTTTGGATCTTTCTTTACCCTGAATCTCTTTGTTGGTGTTATTATCGACAACTTCAACCAACAAAAGAAAAAGATAAGTACATTGGTTGTGCTCCCAGGCACCTACTATCTCTCGAGCAATACTATCTTTAGAGAACAAGGTCCTTGCTATACATAGAATCTAAAACTTCTATTGGCATTTACAAGAGCATTAGTAATTAAGTTAGCAGATGTAACACCCAGGGTGAGTTTCTTCCTCCTTTCTTTTCCCCTATAACCTGAACACCTAGCTCTTTCCCAGCATTTCAAAGGCAATGACATCTTTTCTGCAGCCGCTTAAAATTTTGCTCCTTTTTGGGAACTGAGCACAACAGGAGACTCGTTATTTAGAAAGTGGTCTGGTACAGTTGCTCTGATGAGTATTTTGGATATTCAACAAGACCGGGATGTGGGAAGCCAAGGAAAGATTTGTTCCTGTCCAGGTTTTCAGTAGGTCCTTTGTTTTCATGCTTTCTGAGCTAGCTGGGTTTCACCCCAGGACTTCTGCTCTGTGAATGTATGGTTTGTGCCACTCTGGTTTTTTGGACACAGTTACACATTTTGAAAAGGGCTAGTACCAGCAAGATGTGAAGAAAGAAAGAATGTTAGTTTCCAGCATTTTAGAATTTTTAACTAAAACAGTGCTGCTTTCTCACCAAATAACAGTGACATTTCTTTATATACTTAGGTGGGGAAGATATCTTTATGACAGAAGAACAGAAAAAATATTACAATGCAATGAAAAAGTTGGGATCCAAGAAACCTCAAAAACCCATCCCAAGACCACTGGTAAGACTGTCTGAATTCTTCAAAAGGAAAATGCATTGCAAAAGTGCAATTTAATTCACTGAAAAGTGCGTATGTTTATATACTGCATATAAATTATTTATATTGTCTTTACATTGATACTCAGACAGTGCTCTAAAGTCAATTGCATGCCAAAAAGTTGCACTGAAAGATTTTACAGGTTAAATATTTATTAAGTTCTCTGCATAAATATTGTTGGGTTTTACGTTCACCTTGGAACTGATTAAACTGGGAAGGGATTTTTAATGTCATTTTTATTTTCTGCTTTTCTTAAATTTCTCTGACTTCACTATAGGTAAGTGACTTTGCAACATAAAAACTGGAGCTGTTAGAAACATGTATGGATGAGTACTCCCTGCTTTCATAACTGATGCCAGATGTACTTTTTCCCTCTAGAACAGATACCAAGGGTTCCTTTTTGACATTGTAACACGCCAAGCCTTTGATGTTGTCATCATGATTCTCATCTGCCTTAACATGATCACCATGATGGTGGAAACCCATGAGCAAAGTGAAACGAAGACTAACATCCTTAACAAAATCAATATACTCTTCGTTGCCATCTTCACTGCCGAATGTGTACTGAAATTGGTGGCTCTGAGGCAGTACTACTTCTCAAACGCCTGGAACATATTTGACTTAGTTGTTGTGATCATGTCACTTGTTGGTAAGTAAAATTGGTTTGGCAAATTCTTTACTGAATCAATTATTCTTCTTTTCAGAAAAAAATAGTTAATCAACTGCAAATGGATGTTGAAATGGAAATCATAATACTGTAAAGTCTTGAGGAGAAAGAACCAAAAAACCCACCATGATTATATTAAAATAATATGAAATAAGATTTTTTTAAGATTTCTGCTATTTTCTTTTAATAAAAGTATTTAAAAAAAAAAAAAGGTAGCTGTGTTATGTAAAATCTTTCATAATGGTTCTTTAGGTTGTTTTTTTCCTAGTCTGAAAGACAGAATGAATAACCCATCATACCAGCACCACATTATGTGGTAATTTCCATTGTTACAGATTTAGTGTCAGCTAAGAAATCTTCAGTCAGATAAAAATTGCTGGGTTTTGTCATCTGTGTTTGTGACAGAGAACTGAAATACAGAGAGAATCTGAAGACTGGAGTTAGATTATAGACTACAGAATACAGTTTCTGGAAATTCAGGCATGGCTGATTGAAAATAAGGGTTCACACTGTGTAATAGGATAGAAAGGAACAACACAAATCTATTAGCTTTTAGTTGAAGGGTTTGCAATGGAAGAATGGTGTGAAGAGCTCTTCTGCCAATTTGAGCTTTCTGCCAATTTAACTATTCCTAGGACCAGTACTGCCAAAATAGCAGAAGGCAGTTAGGGGAAGAAAAATACTTGTTTCTTTAGTATGACTTATGTTTTGGGTAAGTAAGATTCCAGTAAGAATATGGTACTTCCTTGAGAAGTTAAGTTCCTGGAGTGGAAATCCATAAAAATGTATCCAAAACATCTAAACCTAGAAAAGCCAAACCTCTTCTAGTGCTACTAGATCTGTCATTTTTTCGTACAAACCAAAGATAAAATAACATCTATGTGTAGCTATGTCCCTGAATGAACTAAAAGCCATTGTAGAGTGTCATGCACAACTTCTGTGTTCATCACTGGTTTGCTTATGCATATCTTGACTATATTACTGAAATGAGGACCATGACATTATGATTATATCTAGTTTTCTTAGTTTAACTTTGTAGTGTCTGCATCTGAAGTCAAATTTAGAAGGTAAGTATATAACCTGCACCTGCTGAAGTATTCATGCAACCAGTGTCAAAGAAAACCATCAGTCAACGAGCGTTGACTGATATGGATATTTGAAGTTGTGCATAGAAAGGTGCTTGCCATCATTAGTGCAATGGGTACTATCTTCTGGTGGCTGAAGAATGTAGTTCATAATTGCTGATTTCTACAGCTATTTTTTCAACTCTACCTTCTATTAAAGGTTGTTCTGCTAGGGTCTTAGCACACACACATCGGGTATTTTTCAACTGTACAGATATTATCATTTCATCCTACTTACTAGTTAAGCAGAAATGTGATATTCTAACCAGTTGTTATCCTTTCCGTTTTAGCCTTACTGCTTTCTGGCATCAGTACAGCATTTGAACATTTCTTACCACCTATACTGTTCAGGGTCATTCGCTTGGCTCGGATTGGACGAATACTGAGACTCATCCGGGCTGCCAAAGGAATTCGAACTCTGCTTTTTGCATTAATGATGTCCCTACCTGCTCTATTCAACATTGGCCTCTTACTTTTTCTGGTCATGTTCATTAATGCTATTTTTGGCATGGCTAACTTTGCCTACGTGAAGATGGAAGATGGCATTGACGATATGTTCAACTTCCAAACCTTTGCTAACAGCATGCTCTGTCTCTTCCAAATCACAACGTCAGCTGGCTGGGATGGTCTTCTCAGTCCTATTTTAAACACCGGGCCACCGTACTGTGATCCAAATGTAAATGGTACTATAGGCGAATGTGGTAAACCTGCCATAGGTATTATCTATTTTGTAAGTTACATCATTATATCATTTCTCATTGTTGTAAACATGTACATAGCTGTTATTCTGGAGAACTTCAATGCTGCTACTGAGGAAAGTACAGAGCCTTTAGGGGAAGATGACTTTGACATCTTTTATGAAATCTGGGAGAAGTTTGATCCTGAGGCAAGTCAGTTTATAACTTTCTCTGCGCTTTCAGACTTTGCAGATGCTCTGGCTGAACCTTTACGTGTACCAAAACCAAACAAAGTTGAACTCATAGCAATGGACCTGCCTATGGTCAGTGGAGACAGGATCCACTGCTTGGATATCTTGTTTGCTTTTACCAAACGAGTGTTAGGAGATTCTGGGGAGCTGGATACTCTAAAAGTACAAATGGAGGAGAAGTTCATGGCTGCCAATCCATCAAAAAAATCCTACGAGCCAATCTCTACTACACTCAGACACAGACAAGAGGAAGCTTCTGCTACTGTCATCCAGCGTGCCTACAGGAGTCATTTGCTCCTGCGCTCCATAAAGCAGGCTTCTTACCTGTACCATCACAGAACTTGCAGTATTGACACTGCTGGAGATGCTGCTCCAGAAAAAGAAGGACTTATTGCAGCTATGATGGGTGAAAACTATGGTAGGAGCCCTGAGAAATCTGAAACTTTGTCCTCAGCATCTTTTCCTCCGTCATATGACAGTGTCACAAGAGCCAGTAGTGGCAATCTCATGGTTGAGAATGGAGATATTACAGGTAATCAACAATATCCAGACATTAAATAGTTCATCTTACAATGTTGTTAAGAATATTTTAAAATGTTCACAGAAGCTGATATTGTAAACACATGTCAGCTGAGGCAGCCTCCCTATTAAACAAAGTCTGTTCATCACAATCACTTAACTGTGGTAGATGCTAACTCATAGCCTTTGGCTCTATGTTCAGCTTTGTTCAATACTTACATATGCAGAGACAGGTTTTGGATCTCTTTAATCAAGGGCACTCGCCTGCAAATCGAGTCCCGCAGTACCCGAGTGCCGTGGCGTATTCTCAGCAATGATAGGTAACGTCTGCTGACATTACCCTCGGTGCAAGAAGCAGAGAAAAGCCCAAGCACCTACGGATCTACCAGAGAACAGAAAAAGAATGTCAATGTTAAGATAAATTGCCAAAGGGAAAGGAGCTAAAATTTACCCTTAGTCTATTCCTAATTGGTACTCTCATTATAAACCTGTTAAGCAAATGGCTGCTGGTTTTCTTTTTGGTATTTTTTTTTTATGTTTGGGGACCGATGTACCGCAAACATAGCCACTGCATGATCCACAGATACGCCACAGTGTAGTGGACTTCTTCCAATATGATTGGTTTACAGAATAAGTCATGGCATGTATGCTATTGTAGTTGTGTTACTGCAGCTTAATTAAATAATAAAAACAACTCAGTATTACAGAAGTTGTACAGAGCTGAGTAAAACCTTGCTTTATATTTTGTCTGTGAGGATTATTTTTTTTAACCTGGTTTCCTCTGGCAGCGATGCAAAGGCAGCTGTGCTGTGTGTCTATCAATCATTCCACATCAAATTGTGTTTATTACATACTTCCCTCAAACTTCACAGAATGTTTAAGTTTCATGCTCACGTTCATTCTTGCCAATGTGGTAGAGAAGAGAGACACAAGCAAACGTTTCCACTGGGGGGAAATTGGCAGCATCACTTCAACCGCTCCCTTAGACGTCAGAAACCCAGGCTGGGGAGCACCAACGTGGGCCCCATCTGAGCTGCCCTTAGTCGTGGTGGTGAGCATCGGCCATGGCCATGGAACGAGGCCTTGACCTAAGGTAGATGTGTCCCATTGGTGGTAGGAGCCTTTCCGCCTTCTGTCTGTGCTTCTCTGATGGGAGGACCTGTTTTCTCCCTCCTGCAAAGATTAGAAGAAATCAAAGTACGAGTAATATGAACAATTAGGAAATGTGGGTTGAAGCATTTGGATCTGGGGTTACCATAAGACTAAGGATGTCATCATAACTTCTTCTTCTCATGAAAGTATGTGTGCACATGGTCTCTTACGATCCTGACCCCATTTTCCTTATTAAGTAAGTTCTTTATCTATCTTCATTTCCTTACCAGCTTGGGCTTCTCAGAAAAACACATGCCCAAAGAGTAGTCAGTCTTTTGTCCTTTGTACGTGTACTTTGGAGATACTGCCAGCTGATGCACTTTGCTGTCTAACGACTGTTGTATTATCCTTTGTCAGGTACTAGACATAGTCATAAATTACCCTTGGCATTTTAATTTCTCATTTAAACTTCAAACATGTTACACGCAAGCTAGTGTAAGATGCTTTTTATTTTTCTTAGTCACAAGGTTGCAGCTGTGTGGTCACTGTTGGGTTTGGCAGGTTCTGGCAAGGCTCAGGTGAGCTTTTCCCTCCACACTGATTTCAGCCAGAAAGGAACCCGGGTTTCGTGACTGAGTGGGACCTGCTGTACGCTTTGCTTGCAACCTGCAGCAAGTTGCCTGCCTTCTTCAACACCCCTTCTCTATGGTGGCAGTTGTACGTCCCGTCTTGTGTCGCTTTCTTCTTCTCCTGTCTTTTTCACCTCTTCAGATTGTGAGCTTTTTGGACAGAAATTCTCTTTTACTATGAATGTTAAATTACACCTAATAATGAGACTCTTTTTTCAGTTAATACTGTCTGAACACTGATTGCAAATAAATAATATTTATAGTACCTTTTAATTTTCTCTGTGGTATTCCCTTAGCTTCTCCTAGCCATTCCTGACATCGTAGCACCTTTAATTACTTTTGACTAATGCTCCCTCAGATTTTAAGATAGGTGCACAGGGAACTGGCGTTATACCAGAGAAGTCACCAGCTCTGTGCCATTGGGACCCAGGGGACTCTATTGCTTCACAATAAAAAATAAAACTAACAACTACAAAATAATTAATAAAATTAGATGGGTTTAGTTGGCTAAAATGATTTTTAAGACCCTTACCCAGTTTGTGACCCACCACGGTTCAGGAGCTGACTACGTGGCACTTGTGAGATGGTGTTTCCCAGCTCCAGACTGTTCGATGTCTGCTTCCCACGATGTCCAGGGTCCGTCGAGTAGTAATGAGCTGCATGCACCGTTCTCATCGATTTGGGTGTGCACCGAACAGCCCTGACATCGCATCCTCTCAGGAGATTATGTGTTTAAACCCATCCATACCCAAAGGTAGTGCGACTCATTTTTGCCAGTTTGTGTTCCAGGAAGGGGTATTTTTGATTATAAGAATAGTTTATTGACAGTCAGCTACAAACAAGCCTCACTGAAGTCTGTCTGTCTGGGAAGGCCACCCTGAAGCTGAGTCAGAGCTTTACCAGTGTAGGAGATAAGATGCAAAAGATCATTTGGTACCTTAAATGAACTGTTTATTAGTGCAAGAAATGACAAGTACCCCCTAGGGTGAATTTTGCCTTTTGCAGAAGCCCTTCTGAGTAAAGGTGGTATCGTCTGGGGAAGGCAAATCTCTTGCCGTGTTCTTTAATCCTTCTGGTTCTCCTCTGAAACCTCTTAATTTTGGATCCTACCGATGTCCATACTAAATTCCTAGTTTCTTGTGATGGCTGTGTGGCAGACAGTCTCGTTTCCAGATAGATTGCTGTCCTTTTTGGTCATACTAAACGACGTTTTTTGTGCCTGCCCCCTTTTAGCCACTATTCTGAGAGCATTGCATTAACAGCCTGGTCTCTTCAACAGTTACCTCCTCCATAAGCTATGTATCACTTACAAATTTTACCCCAAATTATTGCATTTTTAAAGAGGTTATTAACAGACAACAAAAACATGAGGGCTGAGAGCTTTTGCCTTTGGCAGTCCATGAGAAACACCAGCTCAATAACACGATGCTTCTGTTTGTTTCTTTGATAGTGAAGTAGTGTAATAAATATACCAATGAAAGACATGAGAATACCAGAACAACCGTGCCTCTCCTCTCTGTAGTGGGCTTGATTTCACTATCTAAAGCACACACATTTTTCACAGGAAATCAAAGTAATGGAAAGGCCTTGATTATTTGCAATCCAGTCAAAAGAGTTAAAAAAAAAAAAAAAAAAGACTGCATGGAACTAATCAATAAAAAGCTATTTTCTTCAGCAAAAATCAGGACCTGTAGCCTAAGATAGACTGATTTTACCACTGGTACTACTATCATTATTAATGGGACTATGCAGATCATTTAGTTCAGTGTTTCTCAGCTCTTGGGCAAATCAATGGATCTGCATGGCACAGAACGCATATTGCACTTGAAAGAAAAGAGAAGTTTTTTTCCTCTCATTTGCCAGGTACCTTTGCAATTCAGCAGCTGTGAATTAAAACTGGACCAAGTGCAGAGAAGCAATACTAGAATGAATAACAATCTATGTTATGAAAAGAGATTCAAGTTTATTTTGTTCAGCCTAGAAATAAAAGCTGAGAGGATGCATCATAACTCTCAGTAAATAAAGCAGGCGGGAAAATATGAGCGAGGGAGAGAAACGTTTAAAAGACAAATAGAATAGTCAGGGAAAAAAATACCCTGGAAATTAGAAGTGGTTTCTGTTCTTCAGAGGGTGGAGTCCGCTTTGCAGGAGGAGCAGAGGAGCCAGTCTGAACGAAAGGTGAATAGTTATATATTTCTTCAAGTGATTATGTGTCAAAGCACTTTCAAGGGGATATGTGACCCAGCAGACCCCTTGGTTCCTGCCTGAAACTCTCCGAGTTTCATAAAATTAAGACTGGCATCTGCAACAGGACAGGAAACTTGTTGAATGCTTCCTCCTAGTGGTTTTAGATCAAAATGACATATTCAAAGTGCAAAAAAAGTTGGGGCCTCTATTCCAACTATAGAGATTGAGCCTAAACAGATAAATAACTGTCTTTAAAAAAAGATTATTAGCAGGAAGGAGAGAGCTTAGATGGAGTGGGACAAAGGGTTGTGCTAAAAGAAAGGTATACTTTAAAGGTCGGAAAATTAAATGAGTGGGAACTTCCAGTGTAAAGGAGAATTAGACCATGAATAGGAAACTGAAACAGTAATAAATAACTCATTGGCTATATAAGAAAGAAGAAGTAAAAATAAAGATGTGAGATTGGCTCAAAACGTTGCTGGGATGAGATTTTTGGACAGCTTTAGTGTTAAAGGTAATCTATCTATATCTATGATAAAGACCAGGTAAATATTCTCCCTTGTGTTCAATGAAGACGATATTCAATATGGGATTATATTTTCCTTGGCTAACAAGAAATGTTTGAATGGAAATGTGAGTACATCCATGGATGAACACAGAAGGGAATTAAAGCAACGGAGTTGGGGGCCCAAATAACCCCTTTTCAAATATACTGTTGAGAACGGGCACATGAAACTGCAGATCTGTCAGTAACGATTTTGTGAGAATCTGTCAAATCAGAAAAGGTAGCAGGAAGGAAAAAAAAAAAAAATCCACAAAATCCAACCCAAATGTAACACTTGTATTTGAAAAGGAGGTAACAAGCAATTCAAGTGATCAAAGACTTGCTAATCTGAACTGAGCATGTTGCAGGGCTGGGGAACACATTTTGAAGGGGAAATAATGAAAGACTTCAAGGAAAGTGGAAATTTGAATAAAATAGGTTTGAAATCTATTTACTAAGGAAGAAGTATGAGGTAGATCTTATCCACTGGTATTCTGATAAACAAAATGTAAAAGGGCAGAGCATAAAGTCTTCTACTGGGGGCCAAATGGGGACATTTGCTACCAGGTGATGGCAACAGCAGAGCACTGTGAAGACCTGGATAAACTGCTGAAACAGAATGGTTGTGATGTGTAATGTGATGCAATCATGAAACAGAAAAATGCGAGTGAAAATCTATCAGCTGAGACACAGTCCGTGGAGTGCAGGATGTCCTAATGCGATGGGAAGGCATGGGTGAGGTTGCATGGTAAATGATGGTCAAGAAAGAGTCATACTTCTCAAACAAGAATTAAGGGCTTCTATGATAGACAGGGGATTAGAAAGGCTTTAGAAAGAAGCCTGGAATCCTAGATTTAATCCCACAAAATGAAAGTTGAGACGAGAGACATGACTTTTCCTGAGAGGTGAATGAATGTCAGTGAGGGTTAAACCAGAGTATTGAGCAATGCTTATTGTGAATACAGCCTGTGTCAACCACCCTTCCTCCCAAGTGTATAGGAGGGGTGCATTTTCCCTGTGGTGAGATTTCCCTGTGGAAGCTTTCCATGATCCCAGTGCTATGGGCCAGGCCTCTGGCACAGAGGAAAGCTGGAAAACGCACCTAGAAAACTTGTCACCCATACCCTATTGGTCTCAAAGCACAAGTTGCTCCAGAACAGCAACATCCAATCATCCAAAATATGTTTGCTTATCCCAGCCAGTCGACTGAGATGGTCCCTAACTGAGACCTCATATGTGTTGGGACAGCAACACCAGCAGGTGGAAAGAGATTTTCCTGCAACAAGTGCAAAGTGACTTTTGCAGGAGGGCATAGGGTGCAGCAGAGCAGGCTGGCACGTTCACAAGTCATGTCCAGGACAAGTGTTAATATAATTCCAGGCAAATAGATACAGAAGCTTGTTGGACTGGTACTGAACTAACATTTGTGCAAGCTGATATGAAAAGCAGATCCAGAGGGTCTGCTTTTGGATAGTATGAGCACAAACCAACTGAGTCACCTTAGCTCAGGACGCTATGTTATAACTATGTCATGTCACCACTGAAAAGAACTGGAAACACAGGTTTAAATGCTGCCAAATATCTTGCAGGTGAGTGTTGGGCTGCATTTGACTAAAATAAGTTGTCCGGCTGGGGTTACAGATCTTGACCTGAAGACAGCATGAAGAATGCCTGCCTCCCAGTAATTTATTTCACAGTTAATTAGCATTACACCTAAAATCACAAGCCTACCTTTTCATTTAAATTAGCTTGACTTGAGCTCCAAGCCACTGGTTCTTGATATGCCTTTAATGCTACATTAAAAAATTCTTTAGTACCTGCTACGTTCATTCAATGAAGGCACTTATTCACTATCACCTCTATTTATAATTTTAATGTGAGTGGAATGACTTCTTAAAGTCTCTCACACAGGCATTTTTCTCATCAATCAAATAATCTTTTGGCTCTTTTCAGTGTCTTCCTATACCTGACCCACCAATGCCATAGCTGCTGCCTGTCATGATTATTATGGCCCTGATAGTATGCAGCCAATTTTCCCCCTCCTGAGAGCTGAAGAGCAGGAACCAACTGTCAGGAGCTTTATTGGATGTGGCAGGGAAAGAGTTAACCCATTCAGCCATCAAGACCCAGCTGCAAGGTATAAATGATCAGGAGAAAAAAAAAAATAAATAAAAGGGAGGAAGTGATTATTTAGGACAGAGGTGGATGCTTGGGAGAAGTGTGTCTTGGCTCTGTCAAGGTAAGGTGTGGGAGAGCTGGGTGCTGTTTTGCTGGGAGAAGAAGTGGTTTGAGGACTAGCAGCTGGAGGAAGACTTGGATGGATTTAATGGGACTGGATGATTTTGGGTCAGGTGAGCTTCTGTGGGCAGGAGGATCTCAAGGAGGTGACCCATCTACCCTGGTAAGCCATGGAGTATCTTGATGGTTTATTCTGGTGTCAAACTCCCTGGTGGGAGGAGATGACCCTGTGCCATGAGAGGGGCCAGGCTGAGGCTGAGCCAGCCCAGAACACGGATGTCTGACACTATGTTGAGGAGAGGCAGCTGGGCTTGCTTATCAAAATAATATATGTTTTCACATGTCTAAAAGGAGAAAATTCAGTCAGTCAGCATATCTCTTCATAAGATTAGTAACCTGGAAATGTTTGGCTTGCTTCATATTTTCTCCCCTCAAATCAACATTTAATCTTGAAAGGAAACAACTTTCCTGGCATGGGGAGCACTCGCTTGTTTAAGTTTTATATCATTCTGCTTGGTGATCTTCAAAAATCTTCTCTCGCAACTTCTACACCCTCCAAAAATTGGGAAAGATCTCAAATAGATCTATTCCCATGTGCTGGTTTGGCACTTCTCAATGGCTAAACCCACTGTTGGCTGTGAGGGTCCCTAGGGCAGCGAGGTCTGGAGTTCACCTCTCGGTAACATGGGTGATGCAGTTCATACCTCAGGCTCATGTTTTTGGCAGATCTTTTACCTCAATGAAGTTTAAGTCATATTTTCAGGTTTCTTCTCACGGTGTGAACTGCAGCATTATTCTGAAATGAGAACCGGGAATCTGATGTGATATTACACCATGGGGTTCAACACGGGAGCAATCCTCTGCCACAGAAATCTTGGGTATGGCAGAGGAGAGAAGTGATAGCTGGATTGAGGAAATGGTGCTAAAAGACGTGTGTAATGCAATGAAAACATTTCCATTGATACCCAGCTGTAGGATGACCTCATCAGTGCGTGCTTGTTCAACCCCAGATGTGCTCCTGCTGTGGTATTAATAAAGCACAGCACAATGACATGGGGCTCTGTTATCCCCTGTATATGTTAGAAGCCATTAATAGTTTTAATGTTTCTCTGGATCAGGTATCATATATTGCACGCTGTGTTTGTTGACATTGATTGCGGGATCAAAATGTTTAATTTAAGTGGAGGATGCCAAAACTCTCCCTTTCACACAACCACGTTTGCCAACCACAGGGAAGAGTGACCGCTTTTACGCCCTTGGAAAACATGTGGCTCACTCCTGAGCTTAAGATGCCTTCACAGGTAAAACCAAATCCCATGAAAAAGCCCTGTGTGGGATGGGATGTAGCCATGCTACAAATTGGGAAGATGACTGAAACTACGACCACCGAAAAGAGCTATTTTGGACCCTGCTGCAAAATACATCACTAATCACTGCTGTCCCCGCTGATGGTGAGCAGCCGGAGGAGGCTGGTGGGGGTGAGGATGTCCCTGTTTTCTTCACACTGCTCTTCCCACTGGCTTTGACCATACTGTATCATGCACTTGGGTTTCTGTGCAGGCAAAACTTCTGCAAGTGCATTTGTCAGGTTCTCTAGGCAGGGAGCAGGATGCTTGATGTCAACCATGTAGACCTAAATATGTAGGCTGCTCCACTGATGCTGGTGGGATGGAGGGACACTGCAAAGAGCCCCTCCCGGCTGCTCATCACTCATTCCCGTCTATGTTACGTGTAGCAGGTGCAAAATACAACTTTAATTTATCCTATCTCATTTATCTAAGGACAAAGATCCTACTCAATTTGAATACTTTCTTTCCAGAATGATTTTTTTTTTTTTTTTTTTTTCCCTGTTCTTCCCTGAAGTTTTTGGAGACTTAGATTTCAGTGAGTTTTTTTCAGGGAAAAGGCAGCTGGTGAATGTTCAGGTTCATATGGCAATTAGCTCCCTCTTCCATTGAGGCTACAGCCAAAAAAATTGTAGTGACACCCACCATCACCCAGAAGTAAGTTAATTTCAGCTGTTAATTCATTTTTAATTTGTCTGGGAAACTTTTACTCACTTTTCATTTCTTCAAGCAATTCCCAAATTAGGCCCTCACCTGGTATAATTTGATTGATAGTGTTGAGCCCATTTATACCAGCTGAGGACCTTGTCTGCTAAAATAATCATGAACTAAACCAAAGTTATGAGGGTTTAGGATTTGGGGGTTTGTTAGTTTTGGGGTGGGGTTTTTTTGGTTAGTTATGAGACAAGCTAATATGAGATTTATACATTAGAAAAAATCCAGAATTCCTTTTTCCTGTTTTGATTAAACTACATTCTGAGCCATTCTTATGTGCATTACCAAGCCTTTTAGAAAATACTATTGTATCCTCTATTACTTAAATTCTGCATACTTCCTTAAAAATCCATTTTTTTTATTTATTTGAGCAAGCCTTAGCAGCCCATTAGCTGACATCAATCCCAACATCTCTTCCAAACAACACCTCTTTAGACAAATAATCTGATTACAGAGCAGTTTACTGGGCACCATCCCTGCTCCTGGGGTCTCTTTCTAGAGTGCACCTTCTGGCACTGCTCTCTGCTCAGGAGGACACTGTCTCCACCTTTCTCTGAAGCTAAGAAAAATCTGAAGTGTGGCAGCTCTTACAGACAGTAAAACGACAGAAAAATCTTTAGGAAGTAGGCACTGTTCGGACAGTAGCTATTTTATAAGTGGGGTCTTCTGGTTATGCTTGTGGCAAGAACTTACCAGTTTAGGAGAACTGGTCTCCTTAGCATCTCTGTTGAAGGACTTGTTGGTGTTATAGGTTTGTTGAAATGAAGAAAAAACAAAAATCCAAACAAACCACCCCCCCATATATATATATTTGTACATATGTATACTCATCTAAAATAAAACCCAATTCAATAAAAATAATGCTGAGATTCCTGGCTGACTTACTGTCTTCAAGGTATAGAAAGCAAGTGGGAGGACTGGGACTGGGTGCCTTTACATCTTACTGCTTACAAGTCAGTTCAGGCAGGAAGAACCCCATAGAAGAGCTGCAAATTTATGTATTGGGTTTATGTGGCAAGGTAAACTCAATACAATTTATCAATAATACAGAACAACCTCAGTTTTAGGCTCATGACACAGTGCAGGGGAGAAATGCATCTCCAGAGGTTGATTGATCTTATCCATCTAGGGATGGGTAATCACCTATATGTCTCCACTGACCCTTTGAAGGGGAGACATGGTATGACTTATTCAGACTTGGACTTTGGTCTAACTTTTAGACACCTTAACGGGAGCACATGAAACCCACTATAACTCACACAAGATTGGAAAAGATGTGCAAACCTCATAGCTGTAAAGCACCAACCTCTGACAGGTTTACTGGACAGTCACAATTTTGGGAGAAATTCTCGGACTTTGCAGTGAGCCCAAGTCTGCTTAGTCTTGTGAGCACCCTCCCTCATTTCAGTCTCAGAGTTTCTTGTGCTACGTTGTGGCCCTAAACCCGTCATGGCCTCTGTATCTAATGAGATAATAGGGCTGAGAGGTATTTGTGCTGTGTTTCTCAGAGAAGTCCTTGCTGGGGAAATTGTTGGAGCCAGGTTTTCAAAGCCTGTGGTCTTGGAGAATTCATCCTGGTTTTTTGTTTGGGTTTTTTTTTTTGAAGAAATGACTGCTTTTGCCTGCTTATCCATTGTACAGGCTGGGTTTCATACCTGCACTTGTCTTTGTGTTGGGTACAAAACTTAGTGTGTGAAGTGAGACTGTAAAGTGGTGAGATGCTCTTGGGGAGGGACAAACATAAGTGTTTTACTGGTGTCAGTGTGTTGTACAAAAATAGTAAAATGATGACCCCATTTGTAAGAAAAATGGGGTAAACTGTCACACAATTCAGAAGTGGGTACCTGTCTTTTACATATATTTACACTTCAACTTTTCCTTTACTTCAAACCATCCATTTAAAACAGCTTTTGTGTTGGTTTTCCCTTCTCTTTTGATATAAACATGAGTACAGAAAAAGCTAAGAAGTAAAAATCCGTTACAAACAGCAAAATATGAAATTGGCAGGCAGCGGGAAGCGCTTCTCCAGCATCCATCCTTTCTGTCAGACTCCAAAATGCCCACAAAGAGAGGCCGCTCTTGAACCCATCCAACTCTTCTGGAAACCAAAGTCAATTGTTAGGATTTTGTGTTATTGTCTGTGGGTGGCTGTGTTTGTATTGAGGACAGCAATTCCCTTCAAAACACCTGGCAGAAGCCCCAGTCCTATCCCATTTAAAGTCACCCCCAAATCAATGCTTGAATATAGATGAAAGAGTAAATAAAAAAAAAAAAACCCTCTCAGAGAGCACTCAAACTCTGCAGAGGTAAAAAAAGCTGGACTTTCTTGATGCTGAGGAAAGCATTCAATATCCAGCGAGGGTCTGACCCTGTACTCAAAGGGGGTCAGCTTGGAAAGCAAAACGTGGTTGTTCAGTGTGCACATTGATGTGCTTTAATGCTAGATTTCCAGTCAAGGGCAGTACGGTTCTTAAAGGGTCCATTTGTCAGAGATAGGATATTGCATTAAGGATGAAGTATGAAAAGCTGGGAGCCTTGAGCAGTTATAGCTTTGTTTTAAATCTTCTCCAAAGAGGCAAACCAGAAGGAATCAAAGGATTCCTTGATTTTTAACAGGCCAAATTTTCAGGTGCTTGGAGGACCCAATGACTTCACTATAGTTTATCTCAGCAGG
The DNA here is from genome assembly GCF_900496995.4 of Aquila chrysaetos chrysaetos. Taxonomy (NCBI): domain Eukaryota; kingdom Metazoa; phylum Chordata; class Aves; order Accipitriformes; family Accipitridae; genus Aquila; species Aquila chrysaetos. The sequence goes on along the minus strand of NC_044006.1, from coordinate 72,846,874 downwards.
TAACTGGTCCTGTTGCATTAACAGCCAGATTCTGATTGAATGCTGTCCTCCTCCAGCCCTTTCTTGTTATTGTGAGTGGCAGGCTGGTTTATTACATTAGGGTTACAGGTGATTTATGCTGGAGGGTCCTCTGGTAGAGGATTTGGCTTTGTCTCAGATCTAGTTTGGTCTAAAAACTGCTTGCTGGGGAAAGGAAGATGAGGGGGAAATCAGTGGTGGGACCTGATAGCAGTTTCAAGTTGGAAGTGGGAGCAACCGGGAGAGGGGTGAGAAGTTTGCAGACTGTGCTTGCAAACAGGCAGACAAAGGAGAGAAGGCAAAAGCCCAAAGGTATGTGTGAAGGCTAGTGCTTGACTCTTCACTCGGGCAAAAGGGGCAGCTGGTGGATATATTTGGTAATTATTTCTGGTTGCGTAGCATTCCCTCGAGGGTGGAGATCTGCACATCAAAGCATCTCCTGGTCTTTGGTCTTGTTGGTGCCTTTTGTACTCCCCAAGTAGAGAATGGGTCAGCCCAACAGAACCCCCAGTTTGTGAGTGCTTGTTTGTTATTGAATCCTTTTCTACTCACAACCTTCCACCCAGGCTTTTGCTGAGCGCCCATCTTCCTTGTGCCTGCATCCCCCCAGGAGGATGAGTACCAGCACTCATGCGACAAATCCCCGAAAGCAACGGGGCTCAGACAAGTTGCCCGCATGCAGTATCAGGATAAGAGTTTTAGACTGAAACAGCTTGAGCCTCATGTCCACCTGGGACTCCTTAAGCTGCTCAGCTTGAAGATGCTAAAAAACATACTAATGAGAGTTCCTGAATTCAGTCATGTCTCCCTCTTTTTAGAAGGAAAGACTCCGTTGCCACATCTCTGCGCTGTTGCAGTAGACACGGGTTGGAGATGGGTGGAGAAGCAGGCATGCTAGGGAATAATGAACAGAAAGAACTCATCTGGTGGACTGGAGACTTTTGCAAGCAAAATAACAGGGGCAGTCGAAGCCCTGCAGCCTACAGCCCCCGGCCATGCAACTTAGTAAGTATAGAGATGAAAACATCAGTGAGGAGCACCAGAGGAAGGGCACTGAAGGGTAAAGATGATGTAGAAACCTTACAGGAAACCCTACAAGAAAAGGAACAGGAGGATAGCTCAGTTTAATTTCCCTCCGATTTGTCAAGCTTTTATCAGAAATTCTGAGTCACTTAACCACTTGTAATGACAATTTGCCTGAGATCTGGCCTATGTGAGCATCGATAGGCCTAGAGGAGTCCTAAGGATGTCCATGGGACTATTTCTGTGCTGAAAGACATTGTGGTCTTTATTGCTTAGCTACATGGGTCTTTCTACCCCAAGCACTTCCCAGAAACTGAAACAGCAGTGTCTGAATAGAAACTAATAGGCATTACAATTAATTAGAAGATTCAAATTTAGAAAAAAATGGGAAATCGTTCATGATTCATGTAAAATATTAAGTAAATGTACTGGAAGGAAGTTTGACTTTAATTAGTGTTAAAATGCAGGAGGGAGGGCATGATGGACTGCAATGAAAGAAAGAAAAGGGATCGGGGTACTAAGTGCAGAAAATTACTTTATCACTTTGAATTTCCCTCCAGTCCTTGTGGGGGTCTTCTCATTAGCTATGCCTCCGTGATGCACCCAAAGGCATGTTTCTAACCGCAGGCTTGCAGGTAGTGTTTGACCAAACCCAATCAATCAACCAACTTTCTCTGACTCTGTTAGAGATTTCTTTTTTTTTTTTTTTTTTTTTTTTTTTTGGTGTCTTTAACAAAATGAAATGCAACGGACGAGCCAGTATTAGTTTCAGCCTGGAAACAGCAGTGAAATACCTTGGAGATCCTCTTTATAATGTGCAAGGGGTGGTTCTGGAGGCAGAAGTAAGGCAAGGATTTGCTCAAAGTGCCTGCGCAAGGAAAGGAAAGCATACAGCAAATGTGATTTGCCACAAATCAAACGTGATTTTTACATCATGTATGGTCAATCTTGCAGTGTCTATAAGGCACCAATATTTCTAGATGTTTTAGATTCTATGTGGAAATATTGCTAGAAATTGTTAACTTCTCTCTAGTCTGCTGTGAAGCCCTTCACGTATGGAGATCATAGCCAAAACTCCCACGGAGCCTGGCAAAATTTAGATTTCAGCCCCCTAAAACATCTCCCCAGGGCATCCAAAGTCCAGCTGTGCCTAGGAGCTCTCTTGGTTCCCTCCATGGACTAAGCCTTGCTGCCTCTCAAAGCCACTGGACTGATGGCAGTGTCCTCCACAAGACAGGTCACAGGGGTAAAGCGCCTTTGGTGTCATGAGTTGGTGCTTTTGACCCCAAAAGGAGGAAATATATTTGTATTTCTTGGTCACTTTGCAAAGGCTCGATGTGTGATCATTCGCTCGTAGGAGGGTTTACCTAACCTGGGAAAGCAGGGGTTTGGATAACTTTTTGGAGGGAGTTAGCAAAGGAAAGTTTGTGTGAATATTTTTTTCAACCTTCTGGGTGTCAAAAATTCATTAGCCCATGATTTGTTAGGATGCAGGGAACGCAGGAGGAACAGAAAACTTTGCTGGAAACCCAAGCTCTGCCTTTGCGACACTGCTTATCGCTAAACCCCTTGTAATGCTTTCCCCACTTGGCAAAACAGTGTTTCTCTGCTCTCTGAACTGCCTAATCACCAAATATTTGTGCTGTCCACAGGTGGCAAGAGCATGGTAATGGGACATAATTCAGGCCAGCACAGTATAACCTTCATCCCCTTCTAAATTAAAACGCAGCTGTATTCTGGTGTGACATAAAGTGGCCTAATTCGGGGCGGGGGGGAGGTGGGAGGGGAGAGGTGAGCCATTTCAGGGAGACAAAATAAATTTTACTTTAATGATGTGAGCTGTTATGTGCCTATTAGAGCGCTGAATGTTTTCTTCACACTTGGACACGTTCGTTGACAGAGGCACTGCCTGCCTGTAAATTTTTTTTCTTTCCCCATTAAATTAGATTAGCTCACTTTAGGATTATATCTTTGAGTCTGATTGAACAAATGTAGGAATTTAGCCAGGCGTTACAGGATTTCCCCATGGATGCTTGATGAGAGATGCTCGACGAGGATGATACACGTAATTAAAAGATGGAAGCTGAAGACTGATACAGATGTATCCTGACACAGCAGCTGGGTTTATGTCAGGGTCTCTTTGCTTATCGAAATTGAAGTGGGGCATGAGAAGAAATCAGGGCTCTTATTACAGAGGAAGGAACAAGCCCGGATCCCAACCAAGGTTCTCCAATGAAGCTTTAGCACCATCCCCGATGTGACCCAGCGGTGGGCTCAGTCCTGGTGCAAATAGTGGGCTGCCCTTACGCTTTCCATAGCACGGAGGTGGGGATGCTCCATGCAATCGCAGTGGGGCTGGGAAGGCAACAGGGAAGGGAGCTTGTGGGGATCCTCATTGAATTGGGGTCAATACGGGATGGCCAAACCCCTTTTGACTGGTTAATAAATGAGCAACGTGTTGGTGATATCCCGAATCTGAAGCCCTTTTTCATCCCACCTACCCTGAATTTCCTCTTATCTTTAGACTGGAAAACCCTTCTTGTCCTGGTATCTCCCTTTATTTCAAAGGCAATTAAAACGAATCGCAGTATTTTTCTTTCCCGGTAGAGGGAAGTATTGGCTAAACTGTGTTTTGCGTGTGACAACCTCATGGCACCTCGTGCTAAAGGAGCTTCTCACAGCACTTATCCCAGGTCGTAAAAGGCTTTATAGAAAGCCGAGGTCTGTGGAAGTCAAAAGTGCTCCATTGAGCGCCAGCAAGGTGGGAAGGCAGGGAAAAACCTTTCAAATTTTGAAGAAAAATACTTTTTTTTTCCTTTTTGCCAAATGAAGTTTTGCGAGAGAAGTATTTCTAAAGAAGCAGGGTTTTTTAAAGAAAAAACAAAGAATGTGTTTTAAACTAAAACTGTTCTCCAAACTCTCACAGGTTTCAAGAACTGCACATTTTTCAATTTCTTTGTTTCCTTAAAATAGGCAGCAACAAATGTGTAGGGATATGGGATGAAAGAAAGGCTTTATAAAAAATCTTGGGAGAATAAATGGCTCTTTACAACCAGCACTGCTGTCTACAATCCCTTTAAGAAAGCAGTGATTGCTTTGTGGGGAAAAAGGTATCTTTTTGGAGAGAAGAGAATAGAAAGATGACATCAACCGATCTCCCGCGTAGTACTTATTTTGCTGCTGGTACTTACTTCTATCTGACATGCACATTTATTTGGTTTCAGCTGACTCGTCTGAACTTTTTCAGACATTCAGTAAGCCAGCATTACCTGAATGTTTCTTGCAGAAAGGAAGATTTTTGGCAAGGCAGCACAGGTTTAATCAATTTTCCTCTCTCTGATCAGTCTGTCTATAGGGTTCCAATTAATGCGGTTGCTTTATGATTAGTGTTTGCATTACAAGTTGCTCCTGTGCCAAGGATGCTCCCCGCGTGCTGCATGAGTTTGATGCTGCGCAGATCCAGAACCCACTCCCGAAACGCTGCCTTCAGCATAAGTTCCTGGGTCACATTTCTGTATCTTTTGAAGTGTTGCTCAAAGGGAGGCAATTTAGAAACAAGAACCCAAATAATGTGTACATATTGGAACTGAAAACTAGGGGAAGGGACAGTCTTCTGGGCTGTGAGTTGATCTAGGGGGTAGGAAATGGGGGACTCTCTCAGTCCTGCTCCTGGCATGGAATAAATTTGATGGGTAGCTTTCCCCTCCTGTACTTCTTCCTACCTTTTATTCATCTTCTTTATTTCCTTTGTAAATGTTGCTCTGTGTTTTCTGTAAGCTGGGTTCGGACTGAGCTGATTTCATTATCATGGGAATGAGGATTTGCTAGTATTAGGAATAATTTCTCAATTTCTAAAGACAGGTGAAACAGAGATGTGTCTTCCTGGTGCTTCACCAGGGTTTAACAGTATTTCCTCCCTCCATAAACAAGCAGTAGAGTTGAAAATTTAGAGTAGCATTACGTAGTACAGACTGCAAAAGAGAGACAAGAGATGGGACAGTGGATGGGACATTAAGTGAAAGCTTGTGCCTTTCCCCTCCTTTCCCTGGCTGTGACACTAAATCTGTGCCCCTGAGACCCTGCTGCCCCCCGTGCCCCTGTCCACTCCCACTTCATTTCTGTGATCAACCCTGAGATCGTCTCTGCTGAGATTACTGAGGAAAGAGGGAGGACAGAGACGAGGACCTTCATTCAAGGGTTGTGAGTGGAGCAAGACCTGGATGGGAGAGACTAAAATATTTACTTTTAGCAGCCGATGCCCCTTCCACATGAAATTCCTGAATTTAAGTTAAAAGCTCCAGCAATGTCTGTGTAACACCAACCTGCAGAGGCAAACTCTGGCCTGTGAGAGCACAAGTGAGGATACACCAACCCCCAAATTCCCTCAAATGCATACAAATGCAAATCAACCCCAAAACGTGTCTTCACCTGTCATCAGCCCAGAGAGCACTATGCCACAGCTAAGGCAGTCTATTAATAAACTCCTCCTCCATAGGAAGAAGGATTATGTTCACCTGTCCTGTCTCTGCACAAGCCCAACTCCCCTGTGATACTATTTTTTAGCTGTTTGGGGGATTTGGGGGAAGAAGCACCATTTTCAGAAGCGATGTAGGGCATGGCTCCATGGTAGGAGGCTGTGCAGGTCTGAGCACCCCCCCAGTGCTGCTGGATCCGCTGTTCCAGAGCTGGGGGTGTTTCTGGGTGCTAAGAGCATCTGCATGGTGGGACCATACCATGACCATCCCAGCGTGGAGGATTTCCACTGGGGCTGCGCTGCTACGATGAGCAGCGTGAGCCCAGCTCGCTGGTGCTCAGGCCGGCAACAATCCCTACACAGCATTTTTCCTCTGGTTTGAATTCCTTGTTCTGGTTGAGCATAAAATGGTGTTGGAAATCTGTTAAACTCTGCGGAAAAAAAGCTGTTCCTTTTGGAATGTAGGGATGTCCTTCAGGGATGCACTGGCACAGAGGTAGGGGTTCAAGAGCAGGGCTTGAGCTGCCAAGGACTCAGAGTTTGCCTTTCTGGTGTTGAAGACGTGCCCGTCCTCTTTGGGTCCTTGTGAGAACCTCCTTCCCTTTGCAAAGCTACCGTTCAGCTTCACGTTGAGTGATTAAATCCCTGAGGATTTGTCTTCCTTTATCTCCTACCTTGCACATCATTCTGCGCCTCTGTGCTGCTCTGGGCTTTTGCGGACTGTTATTCCACCGGGAACTCATGTCCATCCTCCTCCGCTTTTCCTAGCCTTCCTTCTCCTCCATCTCCCTTCATCTGGAGTCTTTGTTTTCCAGTCTCCGACCTCTACCCCCTCTTCTCCGCTCCCTCTCTCCTCCTCTTCCTCACCCTGCTCTTCCCTATGATATGCTTCTTCATTATCTGCTTTTCCAGTTCTGAGTCTTTGTATATTTTGAATCCCTTACTTGATGATTTCCTTGAGCATGAACTTGTTCTTGAATGGGGACCTGCTCTCCATCCACCTTCCTGGGGCCACTGCTGCATTTCTGGGGCTGTTTTGTAGACCCCTCGGGTTTTCCCTACGTGATCTGCTCCTTTCCCAGCACTTTCTTTCTTTTTTCACAAGGGTGTTTATTACAGCTCCAGACTCTTTCGGGAGAGGTAACAGCCACTTCACAGCCCATCACTGAGCATGTAAAGTGACACCAGTCTCCCTTGTACGCCCTCCTTTACCTTGCTCAGTATTTTGAGGTCTTCTTGCAGTTCTTCAGAAATTTCTTCCACTTTTACCACCCCGAATACATCAATATTGCCAGCGAACTCCTGCCACCCCTCTCTCCACCTCTGAGCATCTGCCTAAGCCCTTCCCAGTCGATGCTGGGCAGCTTTTTTTCACTCCAAGCCACTGTTCCCGCTCAGCGGAGTTGCTGCGCCATAAGCGTGACCCAGGCGAGGTGCGAGGCGCCGGGGAGAGGCAGCTGCAGGAGGTCTTGGGAGGGTTTGGTCAGCCAGGGGGGGATCAGAGGGTCCGGCTTTTTGGGACACTTCTCACCTACCCCCTCCCCCCCGCTGTGCCCCGCCTCGGCCCTGGTCGAACCCTCTTTCCAAGCACCTGTGGCAACCCCCAGCCGCCAAAGTGGCTCCTTCCCCCCTTCTTCCCCGTCTTCTTCCTCCCACCTTGTTTCCCACGCCCTCCCTCATCCCCTCTCCTGCCTTCTTTTCCACCCTTCTCCTCCCCAGCCCTCCTTCCTCCCTACCCACTCCCCTTCCTTTCCCACCTTTTCTCCTTTGTCCCCTCTTCCCCATCCTTTTCCCCCCTCTTCCCCATCCTTTTCCCCCCTCTTCCCCATCCTTTTCCCCCCTCTTCCCCCTCCTTTTCCCCCCTCTTCCCCATCCTTTTCCCCCCTCTTCCCCATCCTTTCCCCCCTCTTCCCCATCCTTTTCCCCCCTCTTCCCCATCCTTTTCCCCCCTCTTCCCCATCCTTTCCCCCCCCCTCTTCCCCATCCTTTCCCCCCTCTTCCCCATCCTTTCCCCCCTCTTCCCCATCCTTTTCCCTTCCCCCCTCTTCCCCATCCTTTCCCCCCTCTTCCCCATCCTTCCCCCCCTCTTCCCCATCCTTTCCCCCCCTCTTCCCCATCCTTTCCCCCCTCTTCCCCATCCTTTCCCCCCCCCTCTTCCCCATCCTTTCCCCCCTCTTCCCCATCCTTGCCCCCCTCTTTCCCCATCCTTCCCCCCTCTTCCCCATCCTTTCCCCCCTCTTCCCCATCCTTTCCCCCCCTCTTCCCCTCCCTTTCCCCCCTCTTCCCCATCCGTTCCCCCCCTCTTCCCATCCTTTCCCCCCCTCTTCCCCATCCTTTCCCCCCCTCTTCCCCATCCTTTTCCCCCCCTCTTCCCCTCCTTTCCCCCCCTCTTCCCCATCCTTTCCCCCCCTCTTCCCCATCCTTTCCCCCCTCTTCCCCATCCTTTCCCCCCTCTTCCCCATCCTTTTCCCCCCCTCTTCCCCATCCTTTCCCCCCCTCTTCCCCCATCCTTTTCCCCCATCCTTTTCCCCCATCCTTTTCCCCCATCCTTTTCCCCCATCCTTTTCCCCCATCCTTTTCCCCCATCCTTTCCCCCCATCCTTTCCCCCCATCCTTTCCCCCCATCCTTTTTCCCCATCCCTTCCCCCCCCCTTTTCCCCATCCCTTTCCCCCCCCCTTCGCCATCCCTTTCCCCCCCCTTTTCCCCATCCCTTTCCCCCCATCTTCCCCCCCATCCTTTCCCCCCCTCTTCCCCATCCTTCTTCCTCCCCCCCCCCCCCAGCCTTTCCCCTCCCCATTCTTCTCCTCCCCCCGCGCCCCCGCTCATCCCTCCTCCTCCTCCTCCTCCTCTTCCTCCTCCTCCTCCCCCCCCCCCCCCCCCAGGGCCGGCAGGGGGCACTGCGGACCCGGCCGGGCGGGGCGGGGAGGGGCGGGCGGTGCCTCCTCCCTCCCCCTCCCCCTCCTCCTCCTCCTCCTCCTCCTCCTCCTCCTCCCTCCGCTCTCCCCCCTCCCCCCTCCCCCTGCCCCCCCCCCCAGCCGCCCGGCCGGGGCTGCGCTCCCGCGGCAGCCGCACAGACGGCGCGGCGGCTCCGAGCCATGCGCCCTCCGCGGCGGGCGGGCAGCGCGCTCCGCGCCCAGCAACCGGGCCCTTCCCGCGGGACGGTACCGCTCGGGGACTAAAACTCTGTGGATACAATGAAGTGGCTCTGGGACTCATGGTTTAGCAGGAAAAATTAAATAAACCAATGTAAGTTTCTCCTTTTTTGTTTGCTTGTTAATAAAATAATAATAATAAAAAAAAAAAAAAAAGAAAAAAGAGGAAAAAGAAACCAAAAAGACGTCCGGTTCCGAGCGTGTCGTGGAGGAGGAATGGGTAGTGCCGGGATTTTCCCTTCCCCAAACTTTCCCCTGGAGGCGGGGGGGGAGCGAGCGGTGGCACCGGCACCGCGAACGCCCTGTCCGGGCAGGGTGGCGGAGGGGCTGCCGGGGGCTGGAGGAGGGAGAAGTTGGCTCAGCAAAGCTTGCGCCGGGGTGTAAGAGCGGAGGATAGAGACAGATGGATCTATTTTGCCGTTGAAGGGGAACTCTGGCGGGGAATTGGTCTAGTTTCCCTCTCGCTTCTCGCAGAAGTGCCGGAAAGAAAGAACAACAGAGAAAAAGACTCCGCGAATTGTTCGGTAATGTCATGTGGCGTCAGATGTGTCGGAGGTGTAATTTAGTGGCGCGTTTGGAAGGGAAGAAACGAACTGGAGTGGGGATTTCTGTGGTGGCAGGGAAAATGTACCGTTCTCCTGTATCGTGAGAGTATTACTGGTATTACTTGTTGTAAGAACTGACATATTTTAAGCGTATATCTTAACGGGCACCGCTCGCCTCAAAGCTGCTTGTAGAATACCTCTGCTTAAAACGTTTGGAGTTTTTAGCAGCACAAATTAAAAACTCGACTTGGCTTGTGCAAATAACAGAATAAACGGGGAGAGCTGTGCTGCGCTCCGGCAAGGTGATCGTGATTTTATCGAGGCAGCCCCGAGGGGAGCAGTGACACACTGGGAGCACTGTAAGACAGAAACGAAAGCTGAATTAAAGCAAAACTTATGCAACCAAAGTGGGGCTGCAATGGGAATAAATCAGAGCTTTTTATTTCATTTTTCCTGGAGATTTGGGTGAGGGAGGTGGAGATGAGCTTCTAGGAAGCGGAGAAACGCACGAGCCGCGCACACCTACAGCAACAGGTCTTGTTTTGCCTGGAAAGGATAAGCTGAGCTTTGTGAGTGCTTGAGCCGAGCCTTTCCAGTTGCAACTGGGGCAGCCGCTGATCCCGCAGACGGGCGTCGGATCCGGAGCTGCTGGCCCCAATTTCTCCCACCGCCGGGTTGGCGAACAGCTCTTCCCAAAATACAGGGTGGATGGTGGAATAAACGCGGCGATTCAAAGAGGATTTGTCAATACTAAAAATAAACAGGCCCGCAGATGTGTCCTAGAGGGTCACGTCCAGGCGCAGCGTTTTCAGGGCCGATGAGCCGATTTCGGCGATTTTCCGTCCGTGTGTCCTGTCCAAGGTGCTGAAGTTCATTTTCCTGCGATTTCCCAGGATTTCGGGGCTTTGCAGAAGTGGTCTTGGAGGCTTCCTCTCGGCTGAAACCGGGAGCGGAGGGGGGGGGGGAAGGAGGTTCCCGCCCGGGTGGTAGGAAGAGAAAGCAGGGATGTGTTTTCAGACACGTATATTTGATCCGTCGTTTTGGCGTGGGAAAGCGGGCCAGGTGGAGCCGCAGATGGATCCGGCAGATCCTATAAGCTTTTGGTGGCAGGGAATTGGAAAGGTCAGAGCTGTGAGGCAGTGAGGAGTGAAACCCCCTTATTCTAATGGACCAAGAAAGTGGTATTTCTGAGAGTGTCGCTGCTGTTGGTTTGAGTGCATTGCCTCCGATGAGACATCTGGTTCCGAAAAAGTTGAGGGGAGCCCAGTGTCAGGACAGGATGGGAATGATGCAAATGGGATTGGAGTGATGTCCACTGATTTTGGTAATATTTCTTTTTTTTCTGGTGTAGCCTTTTCAAATGGCAAACATGGTTGACAGCTTCAGAAACAGAGGGTCCTTAAGAAAAAAAACATGTCTTTTGGGGGCAAGTGTCTCAACATTTAAGCAATGGAAGCCTGTCCTGCAAGTTGTGATATTTTTAGATTAATGTGCCAAAAGGTCTCAGCCTTAAGTAGTGGAGTTTATGTAAGCTTTGGTATGAGGCAGATCACAGTATTGCCAGAAATATTCATAGGTGAACATGTTACTTAACTTATATGTGACTGGAGTTCGATGTTGTAAACATGTTTTTTCTCAGTTCTCGACACTAGCTCTGAATCCATTCATAATACAGCTTTGTACTTCTGTCTGAGACTCTCAAAGGGTTTTACAAACACAAAGGGTCAGAGTCTAATGCCCGTGTTTGCACGGAGAAGTAGTTTATGCTGTGAGGAGTCCTGCAGATTTAAAGCATGCAAAAACTCTGTACAGTATGGGAGAGAACTGATATCGTTTCATACCCTCAATCATTCGTCAGAGCTCACAAAGGTATTCGGTTGCATCATTGGGTATGTAGCCTAAATACCTTGACCATGAAGGGTGTATGTAGACCATGAGGCTTCCTGACTCTGAATGACAGCTTATGGGTACAGACTTTAAAACTGCAACCGAGTTGAAAACATTATATTCCTGGCTTGAATCAGAAACTGGCCTCGGTTCTCGCTATGAAGGACTAACACCTGTGGCACCAGCTGACACCTCCTAGGACTTTTACAGGCTACAGGAAAATGTTGAGTAGTTGCTGTATTCTTGATTTAAATGTGTTGTCAAAATTATATTTAAAAATGTCCTGATAGGAAATGACATCCTGACTGGCATGGGAGATTTATGAAATATAGTTAGTTTTAATTTCTTTAAAAGATCCTACTTGTGATATTAGACAGGGATTGACCTCTCTTCTCTCTTCTCTCTTCTCTCTTCTCTCTTCTCTCTTCTCTCTTCTCTCTTCTCTCTTCTCTCTTCTCTCTTCTCTCTTCTCTCTTCTCTCTCTCTCATTACCATTTGCTGTTCAGTATCTTGAAGGAATGCTCTGTGTATGTATGTGAGTAAAGAACATTTCGGGTTGCATATTAAAGCATGTTGGCGGTTGTTCGGAAATCCTGGTCATGCTTTTCAGAAGGAACAGGTTTTTATTATCTGTTATCACCTCAGATGCCTTAGTTTTTGGAAGCTCAATTTGAAAAACATAGAAGAGACCTGTTGTTTTCAGAGGGTGGGTGCTCAGTTCTTCCTGAAAATTACTACCTTGTAAGTTGTCTCCAATCGTCCTCAAGAATTACTTTGGAAAATTATAGCTCTGATAGTTAAAAGGTGACAACAAGTAATTTCTCAGTTCTGTTAAATAAAACTCAGGTATCACAGAAGCAGCATCACTTTTAAGTATATGCTTGACTTTTCTGCTTTGTGTTTACGTGCTGTCTTGAGGTAGGGCCTTAATCATAGTGTGAAGCAATTTGTATTTGAAATTCTGTCATTGCTTCTCACTTTTACCATCTAACCTAGAGGAAAATACATAAAGTCAGTCGGGTATATTCCTGTTTGCTTATAGTGAATATCTCTTCCATGGTGTCATGTATGACTGCAAACAGTTCAGATAAACAAGTGTTTATTTATCTTTTAAATAACATCGTCCTTATGAACATCTACCAAAAGAAAACCCCGGTTATATTTCTATTGATCTTGGTTTATTATTTACTCTGCAAACCAAACTGATGGGCCCTCTTTGACCTGGCTCTGTCTCTTTGGGTTTCTCTTGCAAAGTGACAGTTTCTAAATCAGGAAGGAAATCAGGTCACATTTCTGGCTCTGCAGGATTTATCTCATTGCTCTTCTTTCAAAGTAATTAGAGTTACTAATAATGAGGAAAAGAAAACTTTTCCAGAACTGGAATGTCCCTAACCCCTCTCTCCTTCTTGCGGTTTTTGTGTCACCGAAGAGACCCAGGTAGTTTAGAAAGTTTGTTGTGGAGGATCCTTTTGCTCCATTATACAGACAGTGACTTCCTTTAAGTGTAGCTGCAGGTGATGTGGTCACCCTTACTTTCTTTCCCTTAGATTAATAGCGTTTCCTTATTTATTTCCCACTCGTTCCGGGATGGTGTTACTGGACCAGCTGTGGGCTGCCTGGTTGCAGTAGGTGAGATCCCACTGTGGAGCTGTTCAGATTTTAATCTGGGAGAAGAACGAGAGACATTTACCAAAGTTATCCCCATCCCAGTCCCTAAGAAGGCTGGGGGCAGAGTGGACACACTGGTTTTGTTAAATGCATGTAGTATCAGCTGTCGTGATCGCCATTTGTACCCCTTCTTTTTAGGTTTCTTATCAGGCCCAGTTCACGGAGGCATATTCCCAGGAAAGACGGCAAATGAACCACAAAAATTCCCTCTCTTCTAACACACCCACCTTTGAGGAGGTGCGGTTTGGCCTCCTGCGAGGAGGTCACCTTGTGAATCTTGCGTGTGCAAAATTTTCATTGATGTCAAAAGATCTCTTATCTATTCTGGCAAAAAACATGCCTCCCTGCTCTTTTTAATGAACAAATCCTTTTTTAATCACAATTCTGCATGACAAGAATGGCTTCTTTTTATTTTTATCATAATATTGCAAGAACTTTTTAAATGTAGAGATACCACACATCAAATAATAATGTTTTACCAAAGCATACAGAAAAATTAAAAATTCTGTTAAGCACTGAGTTTTCCCTTTGCCTTTTTTTATTTACCTTTAAAATGAGAAGATTTTCTTTTCTATCTTGGAAAAAATAAGCCCATTCTTTACCAGATTATTTATTTCATCTTTCAGCTTGAATTGAACTTTCCTGGTTCACTAAACTTCTGCCAAAGAGGCTTTCTGCTGCAATGCTGAAAGCCCTACCAACAGGTTATAGATGCTTTTTAAAGCTTGCTGGATTCCTAAGGTACTAAAACTGCTCTGCATCCAAGTTATCATTTGAAAGATATCTGCAAGCTGTGCTTTATTAATTTTAATCCAACTCCAGTATTAGTATGGGATATTTAAAAGGCCTTACTGGTGTCAGGTTCATTTTTAAGCATATAAAAGCTAGGTAACTGAATGCAGATCGTGGGCACCAGTAAGGTGTCTGTGTTGGAAGCAAGGAGTCCCTCTCGATATTCATGGCATTTGCAGGCTGATTCTGACCAATAAGCCAGATTTTGGGGCTTTGGGGGGGTCTTGGAAGGGGGGGAGTTGTGGGACTTTTTTTGCTGTTTCTAAAGGCTTTAGAGAAAATTGGAAAATCTATGTAATAAGAACTTATGGAAAAACTTGCCCGTGGACAAATTCCTTCAAGACCCGTTAGCTGGAGATAGATTAGATATTAACTTTTTAGGCCAAAATCCGTTCTCAAAGACTGTATTATTTATAAAGTGATTTTTCCAAGATTCTTTCTCGTGTCATAATGAAATGGTCACTTTATCCAAAGAAATGGGCAGTTTTGTTAGTGTCTCGGTGGCTGAATACGCCACCGTTCCTCCCATCTGGCTTGCAGCACGCCGGGTCTAACGAGCTGTGCGTGCATCACGGCTCCGGCTTTACAGAACCAGATGCCCGCTTGGTCCTGGGTAACCAAACCAGGACAGCACAGAGGGATCATTTCTAGTGATTTTCAGTGAGCAAACATTCACCCCTGTAGGAGCCAGCTCAGATTTTATGCCCCGCTGTCAGCCCATTTCAGTCCTCTGAGGAGCATCTCTGCTGCCGGGCTGTACAAGGGCAGACACTGCCCCTGGGAAATCCTGAAAAACATGAACTTTAAAAAAAGTGATGATTAAATAAACTAAAAATGGCTCACCGTCGTGTAAAGCCCGTAAAGAGGAGCAACTCTGTGATGAAGTTTTCGTTTTTGCCCATGATACAGCCACCAAAAGTGGGCATGGGGCTATGGAGAGAAATGTTAGAGGGAGGTTTTCGGTGACGGGAGGGAGCTCCGCGAGCGGCTGCCTCACTGGAGTCGCAGCCGGAGCCTCCGGACAGGGATGGGGGTGGAAAGGGAAGGCACGATAACGAGAGGGTTTAAGCCCAGACTGAACAGCTCAAACGCATCATTAAAGTATTACAGCCTGACCTGTAGACAGGCATTTAGTGTTGTCTGAGGCCTGACACGTTAGTAGCTGTTACATAATGCACAATTATAAAATCACACTAAAGCCTCTTTAAAATACCTGCCTGATTATAACAGGGTAATTATGCCACGTTTAATAGAGCTGGGTGCTGCGGGGAAGGGACCCCCCAGCACCGAAACCCGTTCCTCCGCCTGCCCCGTCGGCTGCAGCCGCCGGTGCCGTCCTCTTGGCCCCGGGGGAAGTCCTAAACCCTCCAAATCCCCCCAACGGTTGCGTGTCCGCTCCCCGCTTCGCGGGGCCCGCGCCGGCTCTCGTGTTACAGGGGTTGTCCTTTCCTTCCGGACGAGGATTTCTGGCCACCGCTGCTCCCCATATTAGTACAGCCAGCGCGACGGCGTGACGCAGCCACCCCCCTCTCCCTCCCCAGGGCTGAGCGCATCGTCTCCGCTGCCTCCCCAGCCCAATTTCCAGCCTCCGACATCGAGCCATGCGCGGTTCCCGTGCTGCTGGAGGGGCCGGAGGCGTTGGCGGCGGTGTCTGCAGCAAGAGGGTCTGGAAAGCACTGCAAGTATCTTAAGAATTTTTTTTTTTTTTTTTCCCCTTTTATCTCTTTTCAACAGTGTTTCACGTCGAGAGGTCTAATCTCCCTCGATGCGCGCGTGTAATTCTCATCCATGTGAGCGCAGGGGCTGCTGCCGGCTCGTGCTGTGCGTCTCTTAGGAAATAACCCCTTCAGAGTTGCGGCGCGTGGCAAAGTTCCCCCTGTTTGCTGGAGTCCTCGTAGCTCTTTTCTTCCCTGCGTCCGTCAAACGGAGGGATGAATCCTCCTCTCGGCTCCACCGGCGTAAATCCAGATCGATTCGTTTGGCTTCAGCGGAGCTAATCCAGATTTACACAGCCCTTTCCCTGAGGACTTCCCCGGTTTTTTGCTCTAGGTGGGCCAATGTCAAAATACATCCGATGTAGTCGGATTCCCTGTCTCCAACCATTAATTATTCCTTGGCAAAAGTTTCTGAGGAAGAGTGGTTGTATTTGAAAACAATACACAAATTCTGTTGCTAATTTTAGAAAGTAAGGGGGAATTTTTTTCCCCTCCTGTTGAAACTAAATATAATTTGAAAGATAATGTACGAAGATTTAAATATAGCATGCAATTATACATTGCATATGAATAGTTTCTCTCGTTTTTAACATGTTTAGTTTATTTTTCCATCGTTCTCAGCAGACAGCTGTTAGATAAAGAGAGAAAAGTAAATAGTTGTTATGAAACCATACGTCATAACTAAAAGGAAAAAAAAAAGGAATCATCATATGAATATGGAAGAAAAAGGCAGAATAAATCCTCTCTGTGCTTTTTCCCCCTTGTCCCGTTCTTTCTTGATACTCCTGTAGTAGTACATTAGCTAAAGATGAACTTTATTACTTTAGTCGGGAACAAATTTCCTGTAGGTCCGCTGTGCTCCTATTCCTTCTGGGTCCAGGCAGCTTTGAATTGAGGCTCTGAGTTCTTTACGGGAGGATGAAATTGGGGTAGAAACTTTCCTAGGAAAGTGTCTGAGTTCTTGGCTTCCTTTGCCCTTAGTGGAAGTTTTGTTTGAGTTACGTTGAGTTTGCTTTTCTACGAAGCTGCCTGAACTTGACGACCCCCCAAATGTTTTGTCATGACCACACGGTGTCTGAACAAGCATCTGTCTGCAAGGCGTACAGATGTCCTTCTGGCTGCCTTGGAGAACTTGCTTTCTTCTGTAGCTGTGAAATGCAGCACTGCTCCTCGTGTGCTGTTAGATCTGTGAAAAATTGTTCTTTTCGTTAAAAGATTCCTCCAGCTTTCCCCAGGTTTTCCCCATGTTGTGAAATCTGAGCGGCGCTGGGCTGGCAGGGCTTGCTCTGTGTGTTGTGAGCTCAGTAGTCAGGACCCAGCAAAGCTCTCTGCTTTTTAGCTGCTTCTCAGGGCAGGCCAGAAAGAACCTAGAAACACTGCACTGAGTCACACATTGCCTTTTTCTAAAGAAATATGGAGAAAGGCAAAAAAGACCCCCAAAATAATAATAACAATAACAATAATTAAAAAAAAAAAAAAAAAAAAAAAAGACCTGGTGACTCTAGAGTCCTGGGAACAGAGCAAGTGGCTGAATATGAGGTTATGGTCTGAAAACATTGAAAGATTCTGGGCTGTGGTTTTCTTTTATTAATTAGCTAAAGTGATGTTCAGAACCTGAAACCAAGGCTTTTAGACACATCTCTGGTGCCTAATTCTGCTCGCTGTCTCATAACAGGGTGAATCAGGAGACTGTTTATTGAAGTCAGTGATGCAGCGTCAATGTAAAAGCAACATAGGGAGATGGAGGATTTGTTTACAAGCATAAAAGTCCCCTGGACAGTTTAACACTAACAGTGAAAATTACTGAATAGCTGCAAAGCACAGAGCTTACATGTAGCTGAAATAAGTTTTCTGGAACATTTCCAGAACTATTTTAAGGGCCTGATCCAAAGTCCGGTGAAGCCAAAGGTAAAGCTCCTTTTGACTTCTTCGGATCTGGGATTACACTTTGAAACATCATTCCCTCCCCGGAATTTTCTAAATCTGTCTTTTAGGTGTTTTTCGATTAGCTATTGTGCCAGATGTAATGTCTTTTGTATCCTTTTAGCGCTTGGATTGGTTAAATATAAGAAGGAAATAGCATAATTACTTTGTTGCACAGGAAATTCTGATTTTCTATGTATTTAGTCATTCATTGCGCAAACCATAGAAAATCATCTTTTGTTGCTGGGCTTCTCAGTTGGTTTACCATTGCTCTCATTACGCATCTGTCCTATCCTGTAGCTTTTGAACCCGCTGGGCAATTTGATTCAGAGGTTCAGGACTAAAAGATATCTAGGGTTTGCAAGTGCTGTCAAAGGATGTTCCTGGATAGACAGTAGAGATACTCAAAGGAGTGTCGTATGTAAGAAAAGTGACTGTAGGGTGACTCAGCCACATACCACACAGCAATGAATCCACCAGAGATCCATAGGGAAGCAGATTACTTAGGTCATGTGGGTTGTTCACAGAATTTCTATTGTGTTATACCATATTGTATTTTATGTTTAGTGTCCTGTTGCCAGGCCAGTGACTGCTTAACCTACATCCACCAGGTTCACGGGATCAGGTAATGCCAGATGCAGGCTATAACTGTATAGTTTTAAAGGCAACTTGGAAACAAAGCCCTGGGATTTCAGCCTCTTTTGAGATCACATCTGAAAAGGCTCCATCATATGAATGTAGTGCCTGATCCAGACCCACCAAAGATCCCCGTTGGCTTCAGGAGGCTGTGGATAGGTCTGCATGTGCCATCTGCTGAGGAGTGGGTGTCGGGAGTCGGGGACCAAAGGTGCCCCCAGCCGTGAGAGAGCCTGTGGTCCTGTCGAAAGGCTGGAGGAGGTGAAAGAGGGACAAAGATGATGTCCCAGAGGACCGTGGCCCTCCTGCTCTAATCCCGCTCCGCATGCTGTTATATCTGAGTCTCCTTGTGCGCCTGGGGGATGTTTGACTGTATTGGCACTGCTGCCCACTTATGGGCATCGGCTATGGATTAATAACCATATATATGCATATGTGTAGAAAATATATATTTTATTTATATATGTGTATAAACAAATCAGGAATGAAGCAGGGCTATAGAAAATGCAGTTTCCAGCTCCACCAGTTGCATACTTCCCCTTTTGCTGGGAACAGATGGGACACGTGTGCCCGGCTAGTGCAAGAAGCTGGTGCAAACCGGGCTAAGAGGCAGCAGGGGATACACTGCGGATACCTCGCAACAAGGCTGCGGCTATTTCTCCCCCAGCCCTTGGCCTGACCATCGCTGCGAGTGGTACGAGGAAGGGAAAATGGAGGGTGTCCCTGACCCCAGTAATCCCCAGCTGCCACCGAGCCTCCTGGGAGGCACCCATGGCCAGCGCAGATTAACACAGCCCACAGCGGGGACTGGCCTGCGGCCAGCATGGCCCCGGGATCAAAGGAGCGTGGAGGTGGCTGAGAGCCACCTTCGGGCTCCTCCTCCTCGCCCAGCTCTGCAACAGCTTTTGCCTTCCCTGATAAATCAAGCCCACCCTCTGCAGTCGATTGCAGATCAAAATGGTTTTTTCCCCGCGCATTGCGTAGCTTTCTGAGCTAATAATTGGCATATAGTCATCTTCCTTAAGCATCTTGCTAGGGGAGGGACATGCGTGCATGCTGGCTGCCTTTTTTCTTGATGAACAGAAACAGGGTCTTCTGACCCCAAACGACAAACCACGATGGCGCGAGGCTGGGAACCATCATGAGGTTGTCATAAGCAGATCCGGTGCAGAGGCATGTAACGAGCTGTGCCCAGTTCTCTGCAGTGTCCTTTCTGGCCAAGCTGCCTCTAGGAGGAAAGGAGCAGGAGGGAACTGCATGCACCATTATTTTGGAGATCGAAAGGTCACAAGGAGCCAGGGAAAACACAGGCATGTGCACACCGAGTGCTGAAAATGGTATATATTAATGTCAAGCTAGTGCCGTTGATGTGGTTTGCGGTGTGTGGCCTAGCTGAGAAGCTTTATCTCTGTTAGAGAGGTTATTTTGGAGGGCTGCTTGTCTGCCAGGACCAGGAGGAAGGTGTTTTAAAACATACTTTGGAGAGACCATCAGCATTGTCCCCATCAGCTCCAGCAGCCCTCGTGCCCCAAAACGCAGAGGATATTTCCCTGTGCGTGGGAGAGCCCTTCCAGGGAGGTTCCTCATCCCGTGCGCTCCCCTTGGGCACCTTCATTTTCAGCTTCTCATCCGTGGGCCGACAGCAGCTTTGTAAAGCAGGGAACGCTGCTGACCAGCGCTGCATGGCCAGATAGTCGCCAACAACCAGCCCCATCGGCCCCGTGGTTCATAGGTTTATTTTCCAAGGTGGGGATTGTGCCAACTGTACTGTTTTTATGGTGAGATGGTCTCTGGGGGTGGCCGGGGAGTAACACTGCCTTAACATTTGTGAGTGTGTCAAGTTATGCCTCCTCAATGTCAACCCAAAGTCCTGCTCGGGCAGGAAACAAGCTGAGCAGCAACACGCGGAGAAATGCTCTTGCGAGGGCATTTTCTCCTCTCATTTCAGTGGGCCAGGATCTCACCTTGAATGCAGAGCACCTTCACTTCACGCTCATTTTAAATTGTGGCAGCAGGACATGCACAGTGGTTTGCAGGACCACGTGGCCCAAAGCAGGACTCAGGAAGCAGCACCTCGCACATTTAGGTCTGTGGGCTGTACAATATGTTGGATATGTTCTTCCCAGTGCCAGTTTGAAAGCTGGTTTTACAGTCATAGCTAGCTTTGCATATGTTTGAATGGTTCCCTGGTACATGATTTCTTTTAGGAGGTTCCTATAATGTTAAT
Organism: Aquila chrysaetos chrysaetos; assembly: GCF_900496995.4. NCBI lineage: Eukaryota > Metazoa > Chordata > Aves > Accipitriformes > Accipitridae > Aquila > Aquila chrysaetos. The sequence goes on along the minus strand of NC_044006.1, from coordinate 72,826,813 downwards.
GGATGTGAAAGTTGTGATTAGCATGGGAGATTATTGCTTATAGCAACTACACAATGTATTAGGCTACCCATCAGTCTTGCTGTTAGAGCACTCCACAGAATTCAATAAGTGACATTATTTACACAGTTGCCTTTACGAGCTTGGGAAACTTTGCAAAACGTCTTATAAGCTGGGCGGTAGCTTTGCTCCAAAGCAAGTTAGCTTCATCGACTGCAGTTCTTCACTTTGGTTGCTGAACTGCACGCTAAAAAGAAATTTTAAAAAAAGCAGAATTGAGATCAATCTCTGATTGATTTTGACTTGACGTATCCAGTTAAAAGCAGAACCAATGCTTTCTGAAATGTTACTGATGTTCAGGAGCTTCGTAGAGCTGCATATGAGAGAAAGCATCAATAGCAGAGTATAAGATCTCTTAATTTGGGCTTCATACAGAGTTTTAGGCACTTAAATGTCAGACTAAAGTTCAAGTGTTCATCAAAGTCCTACGAGGATCTTCAATGTCAATGAAATTCCTATTAAAAACTGTCCTGTGAGGCTTTGCTGCCTGTAAATACTGGTTCCGTGAACCAGAAATTGCACGGACTGTTGGAGCAAAGGCCTCCGCAGAATAACGGGATGGCTGGAGAGAGCTTCCGAGCAGGGAACAACAAGGGAGCTGCCGCGGGAGCTGCCACGAGAGTCAAGCTCAGCTGCTTTGCTTTGGCTGTGGGTCGGCTGGGGACAGCATCCCGGCGCGCAGGGACGGGCTCCGCGGCTCCGCTCTGTCCCTGCACCTCCAGCGAGGCCGGGGGAGCTCGGGTTGCAGCTCCCATGCTAAAGGTGGGGGAAAGGGCTCTTTCCCAGAAGCGGGAGGTCAAGCAGGGACCCCCCCCCCACGCGATGCTCAGCACCACCCCGATAACACCCCATCCCGCTCCTCCATCTCCAAAAATACCTCCCGGCTCCTTCCGCTGAGGTTGCTGCTTTTCTGGATGTTTTACCCTGGACCGCCAGCCCTGTGCCTTTGCGGGGGGACGGAGGGAGGGGAGAGCCAAAACAGAAGGCAGCCTATTTTTAGGCTGACTATCTCCCACTCCCTGGAAGGATGGGTGCCAATTAGGTGGTGTCGCGAGGCGACGCTTGCCTGTCTGTAACGCAGCCCCGACGGCAGCCGGGCTGCGGCAGGCGCTGGAGCAGAAAAAGAGCGGAGATTTGAGCCATCTTTCTGCGGCGAGGGACCCTGAGTCTGTCTAGATTTGCAGTGATGTTTCTTTTTCGCCATTGCATCTGTTTATTTTTAGCTGGATAGCTTTCTCGTCCCTCCCATCGCATTTTATAACAGAGCTTCATACACACCGTGACACACAGTGTTTTGAAGTCCAAGTACGGGATTTCAGCTTGTACCTTTCTGTTCATTTGGTAGTGGGATAAAAAAAAAAAAAAAAAAAAAAGGCTATAAAATTTAGGCTCAACCCTCTAATTTAGAGATTATAAAACCATAAAGTAAAACTTGATAATCTACTCTGTCTTCAGAATAGCAGAGGGCTCCTAGTAATTAGTGTTGTTTGAGCTAAAGCATATACCGTCTAGAAAACAGGAATTGCGGGGGATAGATTTTCCATCCTTCAGTCTTTGGTGAATTATCAGTCTTTGGTAAACCATGGTTAAATTATTTTCTTCTAAGTGTGCACATTACACCTAATTGATATTTCTTTTGTGCCAGTTCCTGCCCACTGGATTTCTTCTACCTTATTCTGACAGACTGCAAAGTACTCTGTAAGATGTGGAGTAGTAGTATTGTTGTAGCTGGTGTTGTCCAAGGGTGCTGCTGGTACAGTGATTGATTCATCCGTTTACTTTCTCTTTGCATGATTGAGCTCTCTGAAGCATTTACTATGAGCCTGTTTTCCAGCTCGTAATTGTCCTTAGTGATATTTCCCTAAACCTTTCTAATTTATCACCATAACCCTTGCGTTTGGACATCAGAACTGAAATGCTCTACAGGGGTAATGTTCCCATCAAATTATATTACTGTCCTCTGAGTCCTGATTAACCAATCCCTGCATCAGCTATTCTGCTCTTTTGCCCAGAAAGCAGAGAGGCTGACAGTCACTCAGATCTTTCTGTTTATCCGTATAAAATACCGCCGTAACTGTGGTTTTCTTCTGGTGCTTTACAACAGTGTCCCAATAGCTAGGAAAGCAACATTGATATTCAGAGTACATCTTGGCCAAGTCTGTAGTAACTCTTGGGTGCAATTATCCTGACTTGTTGATTTAGAAAGTCTAGCTAAAAAAGCTGGTGTATATTGTACTTCTTTATCGCTCTTAAATTGGAAAGAATGTCATTCTCAGCATATTACTGCTCTATTGCATGGATTTTTCCCAAGTACGGAACAGAAATATGTATTGAACATTTCTGCCCTTTCCGTGGTGTTGCACCTGACAGTACTTACAGGATACATTTGGTTCCTTATGTGTTTGAAAAGTTCCTTCTTGTCCTTAAAAAGGCCAGCAATGTCTCTAGCTACAGTTTTTTCACTGTCTTTCTACTCTATCACTGGCACGTGAGTTACATGTATTATTGTTGACTTCTTTTATTTTTTGTTTTTTTAGAAAGCATTTTGCACTATGGAGTCTGTGCAGCATTTCTTTGCACCGTGCAAGACATTTTGGTTGACACGGGATAGGACGTAGACACTTTTTTGAGCCCTTCAGTGCCCAGGGAGGGTGACTGTACAGTCTCTGCACTACATGGCCAACATGGGATTTGGAGAGAGCTAGGAAACTAGGGAAGAGAAAAGTCCCCAACATCTCGTTAAGGGTGAAATCCTTTCTCTGCAAAAAGCCTCAGCAAAAGAGACCTGCTTCACATCACCAAACCTTGATGCATCCCTTTTAATAAAGGACAGACTAGGGGGGGCTACAAGCCCCCAGCCATTAATACAGAGCAGTCTGGTATGTGTTCATTCCCACATCATACCATATGATGGCAACTGCGAATATACTCTTTTCCCCCCATGAAATGTGGTTGCCATATCATGCCACCTTCTTCTGTGTTTCTGCTAACAGCCCACACATAACTGGAACTTAGGAAAATGATACCAGGGTCAAAACCAGAGTCATGATCCTACAGCCACTGTCTTTCTGCAGCCAAGCAGTAAATCGCTCCTCTCTGACTTCATCCTAAGCTGGGGACTGCAACAAAACAGCATCGTTGGGACAGTCAGTGGCCTCAGCACGCTCTTGCTGGGCTGGAACACTCAGGATTTTGGGAGAAGCCCTCCGCACTGTGGGAAAGCCCAGGCTGGGAGGTGAGGTATAGCACTGGGTCAATAAGCCAAACACCAGGGGTTATGAGGAGGAAGAATAACTTCCCAAATCACAATTGAATCCCTACAAGCCAGTGAGATTGTCTTCCATTTACTGAAAGTATCAGAATTCAGTGTCTCAAACCCACTGATACTGGGGTCCCTTAGCGAGAGACGCAAGGCCTCCTGGCTTTGACTGTATATGAACTCTGGGCTGATGCATATTTATTTATTGTTATTTTCTATTTCATGCTGCTGATTGTCCTAGATGCAGGGGAGGAAAATGACTTTCAAATGAGAAGATTTTTCATAAGCCTACAGCATAGCTGTACTTGGAATGCAAACTTTAATCAGTTATTTGCTGGAAAAATGTGTAACAGAAGTGCAATCTCTGCTGGGTTCCCTTTCATCCTAGTATCAGCTGTAGGATGGCGTCTCTTGGAAGAAACATGGATTCTGTGTAAAGAATTTAGGCTCTTTGTAAGCACATTGTGGCAGGGACTATCTACCTTTCTTCTGTGCCCTGAGAGTAATAATAAATATTAATAAAAATGATGAATGTGTCTCGGTGGGAAAGCTGTGCTTCACTGGCTTTACTGGGGAAGTATTTTTAGTTTTGAGAATTTCTAAATCTTTCTCTTGGATTCAAATGTCTACTTCTTCAGTTCAGAAGCAGTCAGGTTCCCGTACTCTTGGTCAAAGGAGCACCTTTAACCCCAAGGAGGCATCGCTTCTTCCAGCGCCCCAAAGCCTCTTGCCCCGTGCACCTTGCAGGTAGTCACACACCAAGTAGGAGAAAGCTCTGCTGCAAGAGCAGCAGTATCTCTCTGTGGCCGATTACACGAGCTGTTGAGGGTCCATATCATCTCTCACCATCCCACTGTGCCCGAGGGGCAGCACATGCCCCAAGAGCTTTTGCTGTGCACCTAAAAAATCACGCTCGTGTAAGTGATTGCAGTAAAGAGCTACTGGAGGAGGCTATTTTTTTTCAGGGCACAATCGGAGAGGCTACTTAGCATAGTTTTACATGCTGCTAATGTGGTTTTATTGCTTCTAGGACCTGACCTACTATCGTTGTGTGCTGCTGTATTATGTGCTATGGATGCTTTTACTCATTTGGAGCTGGTCCAGGGATCTCTAATGGGGCTCTACACTGCACAACCTAGGTGTGCTCAGCACAACACCATCCCCTGCACTGGGAAAGCTGGTTTATCACACTGCTATGGACTGGAAGGATTGGGGAATTAGGCCAGAAGCCCTCCCTACCTTCTGCTGCGGTCTGGATCCTACAGAGTACTGGGGGATGGAGGGAGGGGTGGAGGGAGGGATGCCTCTGCAGTCCCCATCACCGCATGAGGCCAGGACTTTCTTTTTGCTCCGTTGAGGACTCAATGTGTGTGTACAGAGCGCTTCAGTCCAAGCAGTGGTGTGCAGGGCATTCGGTGAGCAGTGAGACATCCCCCGCTGCTGCTAATGGGAAACCTGACAGCACCCAAATTAGAAATGGAGAAAGGATGGTTTTTCGGACTCGCCTTTCCCCGCACTGCTGAGCCCGGGTGTGTCGCAGCCACGGCTGCTCTACTCCATCCCATCTTCTTCCTCTGGCAGGTTGAGCCTCCAGGAGGGAGAGGAAGGATGAGGCAGAGAGTACTGGTGAGGAAAAGAGCTCTTATTCATCCTGACCCATCAGCAGGACCACTCCTGTCTTGTAATTGTTCCATTGGCCAAAATAACAGGTCTTAACATTATCTGTAGCGCCTTAAGCATTTACCACAGCGGTATATTTAGTAATATAAATTATGTTTTGTGTGTTTTAGTGTTGCTAGTTTTGACCTTCTTTCCCATTCTACAGCCTCAAATTGCTAAAGTGAACGTATGCTGTTTATTGTGCTTTTCATAGTTTCTTCACAGTTAACAGCATTTTACATTTGGTACGGTTTTCTACTCTGCCCCCCCCCCCCCCCCCCCAGTTTTAAAATGCTGGTCCAGGCAATAAGATCTTGGTTGTGAGGCCAGTTTCTTTCAGAGGTGCTTAAATACAGATTGAGAAAACCTTCTTTTGGTAAATGGTGACTTTTATGCCTGAATAATCTATAGGGACCTTGTCTGTATTTTGAAAATCTAAAGACCTCTTCTTTGTTACCAAAGTAGCAATTTCTTATAGTAAGTGGCAAAAAATTTTGTATTACAGAGGTAAAAGCTTTGGATGACAATGTGATTTTACTGTTGGGTACTGCGAGCACAAGCAGGCATGTTTAGCTTTAAGTCAAAGGAGGTATTCATACGTGTTGCTTGCCATTATTTTTAAAAGTTATTTTTTTAAGGGCAGGGCTTTGATTGTCCAAACACTGTTCCTGGCTTTTATTGTCTGTGATAGTTCACTTGTTTCTCTGGGTGGGGAGAATGGGTGCAGTCGCAGAACGGACTGAGCGTGGGGCTGGAGTCAGGGTCAGAGTTTCTCAAAGACTGATCCAATTGGACTGGGAAGCTCTTCAGTTACTGTCAGTTCAACCAGCCTCAAGCAAGCTTGGGCAGGGCTGAGATATCCTCCAAAGAAAAGGCTGCAGCAGCTGAGGCAAAGGGAATTGTAATTTTGGAGGAGAGGGCCATCTCTCCAGGGAGGAGAGCCTGTGTCTGCTTGAGAATGGGAGATGGAGATCACTCTGAGAGTGATGTTTGCCTTGGGTGCTTTTGAGTCACCTGAACGAGGTACCTGGGCATGTGAGAACACTGCCAAACTGGGCTGGAAAATTAAAGGACTGGTTCTCAGTGAAGAGAAAAAGAGATAGATGCTGCCTAAATTAATTACTTGAGAAAAAAAAAGAAAAAAAAAAACCCAACCAAAAAACCTCTACCAAAAAGTGACATCCCCTGTGTTTATTTAGACAGCATCTTTCTACCACAGGGAGCTCTGGTTTTGTCATTTTACAGAGGTAGACCTGAGGGCAAATTGCATGCCTGAAGTCCTGTAGAAACTGTACAGCAGACAGTTGGCCCTGCACCCTACACCAGCAAACAAGTTGTTGCACCACCTCTTCAAACCTCCACAGATACCCCAGCCTGCACCTTCCAGTTCCAGGGGCCTGATGAAGGATCTTTCCACCCGTAGCTCTCCAGAGTTTCTGCCTTCACCACCATTCTTTTTTTTTCTCCAAAACCTTCCTGCTCCTGCCTCGAATTCCACTTAGGAGAACATTCCCCATCACCTTGCTTTTGCTTCCTTCTGAGCAGGAGAACCTCCCACCCCAAGAAACAGCACTGGATTCAGGCTTTTCATGAAGAGGAACTGTGTGTGAGCATGCCTTACGCAGTTAATCGGGTGTAAAGAGAGAACCCAACTTGTATGGCAATGCTCTTGTATGACCTCAGACATTGCCCGGAGGTGCCTCTGTCTGCGTTGGTGCCATATGAACCTAGAGTATCTGCGCTCTCACCATGTGCTTTGCTGAAGTAGGATGGCTAAAATGTGCTGCTTAGGTGATCAAACACAAAAAAGCTCTTGTCTTCAGGGATGCCGAGTTTTTCAGCCAAGGTCTATGCTGCTCCCCAGTCCTCGAAATGGACCTCTCCTGGGGGCCTGCCTAGCTTTTTCTCTGCATGGAGTTTGCCATGCATGTCGAGACCGTGCTGTAGGAATATCAGAGCATTCAAAGTGTGTTGGCATGAGTGGCTCTAACCCTGATCCTAGCCCCGTATAGCCTGAAAATGCAGACTCAACAAAACTGCTGAAAATGTGTTGGAGAGCTTAGCCATGAGCGTATAACATCTGTAAAATATTTAAAAAGTAGGCAAAAAGGGGGAAAAGTTAAGAGCAAAAGGAGAAGCGAGTGTGCTGCTAGTTCAGCAGAAAAGACAATTGTACCTGCTAGTAGCAAGAACAACTTCATCATCTGACGCATGGACTTCTTCCAGCTTGTCACAACAAATACTGCATACCCAAGGCTATTTGTTGCATTAGCAATAAACCAGTGAGCGTAGGGAGCTGCAGCTCATGTTGGCACATAAGCTAGGCACCAGTTACCGCCTGTGCAGATATACTACTATTTAGCAAGCAGGGGAAATGGTGAAGACATGAAATGGCGTCAGGGTCACACTTTGTTTCCCACCTCCTCTGAACTGGGTGTTGATCAAACCCAAGTGCTAAGTCAAGCCTCAAGTGGTAGTATTATCTACTATTTTGCTAGGAGTACTTAAAAGGCACCTATCGCCCCAGAGCTGAGGTTCACTTTGCTGTAGTTAAGATAGGACCAATCTCTATTCTAGGACTGGGCAGGGCACAGGAGCAGCTGTCTTCAGATCCCAAATGGCAGTTCAGAGATTAATCTAAGAAGAAACCTGCATTCAGCTGTAAATGAATAGAATGACATTATTTATCTTACTCTGAACTCAACCAGGATGGAGGCGAGATGTTTTTCCCAATATGGCTGAGTTCCAGAGGTAGGATCTGTCCTACAGACACAGCTTAGCTTCATCACAGAGAGCTGCATCAGAGCAGTGGTACAGCTGGGGCTCAAATCTTTCTTTGAGCTTGTTGCTAAGGACTTTCACGCTGAATAACACACAGGAGCAAATTAGCAGTCCGAGGTGCGTGTATTACACGTGTAATGTGCTCAAGTGGTCTGGTTTGTTCAGAAGGCAGATAGCCTCACATTAGCATTCACTATATTCTTGACAAAACAGTCTTAAAAGGTAGACCCGAGTTGGGTGTGTTGCAATAATGCTGCCTTGCAATGACAGAGACCTGAATGAACTTGGTGGGAACTCCATTTTATAAAGGTATGTACAATCTTCTGGATACCTGAAATGAAAGAAAGGCATTCCTCTACAACGCAGACGGAAATAATCCTCCAGGTTGCAAATGACCCGGAGGACACATGCTAGAAAGGATAAGATGAAGAAGAAAGCCCACATTACTCTTGTTAAAAACACTTGAAGGTAGTTCTCTGCTGGACATCACTCTGATTTATCTTATTTGAGGTAAAATCACCTGGCTTTCATCAGGGTTCCTATCTGTACCAGGAACTGGATGACCAGGGAGACAAGTGAGCTGCACCTTCAGGAAAAGGATTGCAAAATAGAGTGTCATTGGCTTTCATGGTGGAACTATGTACCCAAGGTGTATATGACGTCGCAACCCAGATTTTTCTCAGCAACTTGACCTGAACAGAACTGTTCACAAGATAAAGGAATACAGAGATGACAGTAATGGGGAAAGAGCAATTAGATGAACTATCCTGTGTGAAAAAAGTTCGTACTGCCTTGCCTTCTGCTGGCAGCCTTGAGGCTGCCTTCAAGACAAGACTTGCAGGACATGCAGACAGTAAATCCTGAATTCCAGAGATGGGTACAGCAGATGTGGCCTTGAAAATCACAGGCTTGTTAATAATTGTGGATTAATATATCAGAAGAGTGTTTACAGGCTGCCTAGGAAGTGCTTGTGTGGGCAGGAGAGAGAGTCAGAGCACAAGGTACCTAGAGATCATGGAGACTGAGCTTTCAGATCTGCACTGACCAACCCACAAAAAACAATTCCAAGTCTAGTTGGTCTCCCAGACACCTAAATTGTATCTTGTCCTTCCAATTTTCAAAGCCAGTAGCTCTGGTTTGCCTGTCAGGCGCTGATTTTGAGGTGAGAGCTGCCTCCAGAACCAGAGCTTGACTGATGGGAAAGCAGCTTGGCTGTTGAGCGGGAAGATGACCTCCCGTTGTGGGCATAATTGCTGCATTCCTTGATTGGGAGAGGAGCAGAGCAAGCCTGCCTGTGTAGGACTTACATGGAAATGGCATTTTTATGGGAATGACTGAAATGCCTCTTAGAGGCACCCAGTTAAACACTCCTCTCAGTCTGGCCACGGGCCAGTCTGGAGTCCTTTGAACTTCTTGCCCTCCAGGCAGAACCCAGGGTTGAGTTTTCCTACCGACTTCCAGGATGCCAGGTCATTGCTAGCCACAGCGAAGAGAGCCCAGCTGCCTAAAGTGTTGCCCACAGCATTGCGTGCGTCTCGTTGGCCATGGTAGCAGTTTCACAGGCACGTCCGAAAGCAGGCGTTGCTTTCTGCACTTTTTGTGGCACTGGGTCCACTGGCAGACCTCTGTTTTTAGCAGGGTTAGAAATCGGACCACAGCTGGCAGCCAGGCAGTCTGCCAGTGTGCTGGGCGCATCAGCCATTTCTCATGATATAGAGCAGCTGAGCTAGATTTTTTTTGTGGAAGCTTTGAAACGTGTTGAGCTTGCCATGTGGGAGAAAGTTCTGTTAGTCCTGTGCTTGTCTGCATCCGTTTGTAGCAAGGGCACATGAGTTTGGGAGCATATTTCTGCTCCTGGCTTAAAACTTGTTTTCAGCATATTGTGCATGTGTGCACAAGACCTCTTGTTAAGATACCCAGGTCCTGTTTCTAGGTGCAGATCTACGATGTGGTGCATGTAGTCAGGGAAATAAAGCTATAAGTGTGTGTAAATTCAGAGGCTGCTTTTGCAGCTCTCGCGTACCATATGCTGCTCTCGGGAGAGTAGGATTTCAGCCCAACAATCAGGCTCCCGTGGGAGTCTTTCACTGCTGCTTTACTGCCCTGGTCAGAGGCTTTGCATGAAGTTACTACCCCTGAACCAAAATGAGAGCTGAACACAGCCACGGAGAGCTGAATGGCTTTCATGTTCTCACTATTCTGCATGGTGCTGCTTTAAGGGATTGATTCACCTTATCAGTGTTGGTTTCCTCCTCTGTCTTCAGGAGCTAAGTTTTAGACTTTACTATTTCAAGGCGAAAAAGGATAAGAGAGGATGCCACAATATTAATCCCTGCACAGCCACACTGATTTTGCTTTTCTAAGGTTATTATCCTAAGACAGGAAAAATAAAGCTCTTGTTGCTTTATGAGTGGCAAAGCTGTGGATCTAGCTCGTTTATCTTTAACTTGCCCTTCCAAGCCCATAGTCTCTTCCTGACCGCTTGTGGGGCTAAGTGGCAATGTGTGCAACAGCTTATTAAGGATTCGTTTGCATCCCTAAACTGATTGACGTGCTGACTGCCGTCTCTCAGAACGGGTAAGGGGCTGGAGCTACACCATAGTGGGAGCACTAACTACTGTTGATTTATTTTACTTAGCTCTTCATTTCTGTAGGATGAGTGGGTGTTTAGTGTATCTGAAATGTCTACTTCCGTCTCAAGTGTGGTTGAAATTGGCCAATGGATTCAAAAGTTATTAGAGGGGATTAAAAGACAGACAGCATGATCAGATAAGCCTTTTTCCTCAGAAAACTAGGCTAAAAAGGGAAAAAAATCTAGTGCAAGGACTCCTGTGATGTCCTCTGTACATCCTGGTTTTTTCAGCATCTGCAGTAGTTAATACTGGAAGCTCTGAGTATTTACAAATGAGTGATGCAGCACATACAGAAATGCCACTCTCCTTTCCTCTGGCTGTTTATTTACATTACACCTGCAATATTGAATGTGGTCAGCCCACTGATGTGGCATCGGTCCCTTGTCTCAGCAGCTGAAATCTGTCATGTGTGCGTGAGGACTGGCTCCAGGTTACCCCCATCTGAACACCCCCTTGCCCAAAACAGGATTTAGCTGCCAGGAGACAAGCCCCATGGACTAGTCACTGTTTGCTGAGGGGCTGTCAGACAAGCCGACAGGTTGGTCATTCTGTATCCTCGAGCAGCTAATGAGAACTTTGCTGCTTCTCCTCAGTCTAGGTGTGAACATGGAAATATTTTGTTGAGTAGGGGTATGAGGCTGTGCCCCTCTCAACCCCAAATATATATTTGACCAGCACCTTTCACAATGGGCAACATTTTGCCGTCTAGAAGCTGCCAGTCCAGTTCATAAATCAAGGTATACAGACTCTGGGAGGTGGGGAAGTCCGTGAGGCCCTGTACTTGGTCTCTAGATAAGAGGTTGCCACTTTGCATGTACAGCAAAGCTGATGACCCTTTGATCCCTGTGCACATCTCAGAGCAAACTCTGTTAATCGTGATCCCGTGATCCAAGAGGAGTGCCGGAAAGGGGTTGGGTTTAATGGAGCCTTTCATCTGAGAGAAGGGTGCTGGGATGAAAGCCAGCCTCAGTTGCAAGAAGAAAAATAGTTAAAGCCTATGAAGGTATTAAGACTTGGAATTTAATTTCAGGCTAAATAAAGGCATGTACTGGGAGATGGATTTTGAAACAGGAAGGAAAGGTACAAGGCTAAGATTTGGGGTTCTGGGTTATCTTGGCATTTCTAGCCCAATTTTCTGTGTTCCTGTTTATGTAGCAGAGCTGGTACAAATTTTCAAGCAGACACACAAATCCAGAAATAAAAGGAATAGCTGGTTGTGAACCTGCCGCCCACGCACACAAATCCAGCAAGCCAGCTGGGCTCCAACGCTCCTCCCTCCCTTTCCTGCTCCTCTGACATCCCCATCGTCTCAGCCGTCACGACATGCCTGAGCTCTTACAAGCATTGCTGAGGCCCACGAGGCAGCTTCCCAGAGCAGGATGGCAAATGAGCTCCAGACGACAGCCTGAAGAGACTGTCTTGTCCCCCTGCACCTGTAGTGCTGGGGGTCTGGTAGCTTCTGAGCACCCCCAGGGAGAAGAGGCTTTATGGCTCACAATCAGTGCTTTGAACTCTATTTGGAGGAATTCGGATGAGCTGGTGGGCAACATGGTTGGCTGAGGTGCTGGACACGAGATTAAGTTCACACCTGCCAAGAAAAAAGTTTCATCTGGTGCTCGCTTGGGCTTTCAGACCTTCTGAGCGTGTCTCACCCCAGCTCATGGTGCAGCTGCACTTCTTGCATGGGGAGGCAGAGGATGGGCTGCTGGGCAGAGCCTAGGAGAGCTGGAATCCCTTCACCTCGCTGGTGGAAGAGGCAAATAACTTCACCCTTTCCCGCCCTTTGTTCAATCCGCAGTGTGTTTGTCCAGCACCTAGCTGCAAAGTATTTTCGTTTGGGGCCTCTGGGTGCTACTCTCAAAGAACAAAAAATAGCAACAGGAATTTTGGGGGCTGGGCTTCAGTTCAAAAGGCTCAAAAAGTTTGTGCACGCTTGAAAATCCCTCCCTGCCCTTCCCCCTCAGCTGGACGCTTAACATTGTGAAGGAACGCTTGGTACCATGCCTAGTCTTCAGGATTAGTAATTTGCTTTGTTGTCTGTGTTAATCTAAAGCCCCTGACTACGCAGCAAAAATTTAGCCAAGTTCCTTCTTGGAGAAGTCTGGGAGGAGGGAATTAATCTGGTGTGCGTACTGAAGCGCTACGCTCAAAAGGGTCATTATCTGTGAGCCTGCTGGCCAGGAGGGACCACGCTGCCTTTGCCCTGGCTACATCAGGTGTGCAGCTGGGGGGAAACCCCACCGTCTCCCACCGCAGCCAGAAAAAAGCTCTGAAAATGGCTCGGTGTCAGAAAGCAGTTTCCCAGCTGAAGTCTGATGTTTCCTCTCCACCTGGGGACTGCAGAGCTGCTGCCTTTTGGCAATTTGCTCCCCAGAGGCAGTTGAGAAGAGGTAGCTTCTACCCCTACTTTTGTTGGGTTGGTTTATGGGAGACTTGGGTGCGCACTGTGCCGTCCGGGAGTGGGTCACTGCCCGTTCCTAAAGATTGCGAGATGCCTTGCAAAGTACTTTATGCCTCTACCCTGGCCTTGATCCCTTGGCAATGTATATTCTGTACAAGGTTCTACCAAATGCTTCTCCTTCCCCACCCCCCCACTGAAACCAGCTCAGACTCATTGTTTTCCTTTGTTGCTAATTTGTGGTGGTGGTTTTTCTTCCTGTGCTGCAAGAGATATAGCCTCATATAACCTAACTCTGAAAGACTCCTGATACTAGCTTCCTCCCACCCTCCTTATTCATTCGTCTTGTGTCTCATTTTGCAATTGCTATTATTTCATCCCTCTGGGGCACCTACTAAGGCTACCCCGATGATGGATGCTGCCAGACCAGATGCATAAATATTAAGAAAGGCGGGAAGAGCCAGACTTGCAATTTCTTTGTGCAGAACAGTGGTGGGGATGCTGTTTTTAGAGCTGACAAACACAACTGCAACCTGAGCTCCAGATTTAAAAGCCTGTAGGTGCTGGTTAAGCTAAAAGTTTTAGCTGGGGCTGTAACTAGCTAGCATCTTGTGGTCAGGCAGATGAGCAAACATGCTGGTTATACTGGTAATTTTCACTAGACTGCTAAAAGGCTTCTTCAGGAGACTGGACTGGTCTCCAAATGTATACTGTACCCTGTCTAATTTCTGTTGCTGGTAGAGCAAGTCAAATTTGTAACTAGATGATCTTATTTATTTGCAGAGTTTCCTGAATCTTGACATGCAAAGTCTGATGTGAACATTGGACCCTGTGCGTGGCACTAGAAATGATTATGTTAACTGTCAATCTGGGACGTAATCCTTGTAGTGCAGTATCACAAGTCACCTGTCTACGTGACCACCTTAATAAATCAGTGTGTGATCGCCTGGAATTGCCAGAGGTTTGGTATTAGCAGAAAGCCTGATAGCAATATTCAGATACTGGAAGAACAGAAAGTCTTGATTAACGCTGAGTTAGCTGTCTTTTCTCTAATGCTGTTTCCAGTTCAATGGATGTCTTGATAATAGTGTTTGGTCCGAAGGCCACAGACTTATTGATGGTCACAGATCAAAATACCATCACTTCTAATAAATTATGCTGCCCTATTTCTGTTAAGAAGTGCACCAAAGAACAACATCTATAAAAGCAAGGGGAAAATCTGAGCAGCCTCAACAAAGACTCATAGCACTACTATTCAGAGTGAGAGCGAACATGATTGAAATACATTTCCAGAAGTGAAATCCGGGGAATGCAAATTCAGTGCTGGCAGTGCATCTTTACTGTGGATCCTGGAGCACACTAAGGCTGGTGTTGTTTTTAGAGGATGCCAAATTCAAACCTGCCTTGCCCACAACCCTTTCTGTATCCCTCTTTGCCCATCTATCCCACCTTGGATCAGGTGTAGTTTTGGAAATTTGAGGACAGATAGATCAGGACTATTAATAAAAAGGCACAGAATATTTTTCTTACAGCTTAGGGTTGCAGCTAATAGTGGCAAAAGTTTTTGATAGATTAGAATCAGTTTAATGTTTACAGTCTCCAAAATATCACCTCTCTCTTATTACCTATGGGTATCGAGGCCAAGTGTGATCATGCAAAGATCTCAATAACCATACACCCAATACCAACTGAGTAAACTGACACTTTGTAAAATCAGGGATTATGAATGTAAAACCATCCTCATCTTGCTAGAGCTGATCTCCGCAGATCAGAGTGGAGTATCTTGGCAATCTTGCCACTCTTCCAAGGATCTTACGTTGTCAGTTCTTACGCTGTGCGGGCAAAAGGAAGCTCATCAGTTTAGCATTTTCCAAAAATATTAACTTGCACTTACAAAAAATGTGCCAATTACCTTCCTCTATTTAAAACTAGCGATCAGAGTCCATTATATTTTCTGTAGTAGGAAAGAGATTGGAAGACATCTCATTTCAGAGCATACAAAAACTGACCGAAAGTCCAGAATCACTCACTTCTGTCCATTTACTACAGCAAACCCTAAAAGCAGCTGTTTGCGCAGGTCACACATTTCCTTAAGATGAAAACTTTTGCTTTGTGATAACCTATGAACATCCATTAAAACACAGATTGTGGAGCAGAGCAGATTGTGTGGTACTGCCCATCTGCACATCGGATACCCGTGCTTACTTTTTAATAAGAGCAAGGAGCTGGATGTAATGTCATGCAGTCATAATTCTTGGCAGTTGCTATAGTTCATATGTTTATTGGAAGCTGAAGCTTTGGAGCATTTATCAGATCTCTTTACGCTTCCTGCATTAGTGCTTGGGGTTTTTTTTGAGCTGAGCTCTCAGGCTGCCGAAGCCCTGTTTGTTTGGTAGGGAGAGAGCCGTGTGTCCGGTGGAGTGTTTCATGCAGGGAATGACTATACTGAAAAAAGTGAACAAGTCCAGAAACACCTGCCTGGACAATGCGTGCTTGTAAGCTTAAGGGGGTTTTTAGATGTTTTGAGAAGGACAGAGAGATACCCGTCTGTAAAAGAGTTGGGTGTGAAATGGAAGTTCTAGCCTGAGAGATGAAGGACTCTCCCTTGGAGAGAAGGTGGGTGGTGACAGACAGGTCTGGGGAAAAGCAGCATTTTCTGCCATCTGAAAGTGGACTGCTATGAACTCATCTGTCAGCCTTGGGATGTCATTTAAGGGCTCGACTCAGGCTTGGAGCCCCGGCTTGCAACAGAGGGGGTTATATGGCAGCTGGAGCCAAGGGAGAGTTTCTACCTGGTTCATCCAGAAAGCCTCCTCATACCACATGCCGTCTCCGCCACACGGCCACCTTAGGAGAAGGCTCCAGGAGCGCTGAGGACGGACGTCCACCCCCAGTCCCGTTGTCCGCTCCCTGCGCCGTGGCACTGAGTGTTCAACATCCCTGTGCACCTAAGCCAGGCTGGCATGTGCTCCCAGCCATAAACTGGGAGTAATGCTCCTTGCTGTGCAGGGCCGAGGGGAAAGAGATGCTCCCAGGGGTTCACAGCTCTTGGTGTGGGCTGTGGGACCTGCAGGGAGGATAATTTCCCGGCTTTTCTGGGACAGCCCTGAAATGCAATGGTCAGGGCTCGCAAGTCTCCCTCTTTTCTTCCTTTCCCATTGCTTCCATTTCAGTGTAGGAGGTAGGAGGGCAAAACCAGAGGATGCTCTGAGCTCCCCGGCTCCTATGACCCCAGCCACCCAAATAAGCCAAGTAAAGCTGGAGTTTGCCCTTAGGAAGGTGGTATGGTATAAAATTTCTTCTAGGATGAAATTCCTTCTTTTAATAAAAGCCCCATTTAAATAATCAAAGTCTCAGAGATGAGATACAACTGGCCCGTTTGCCCAAGAGAGCGTTTCAGAATACTTTTACCCAACAGTTGGTCTGAGATCAAACAGACTTGGCATTGCACTGTTTCCTGGATAACACGCCATCATTATTTATTAATCTGAATCAAAGTGCTTGATGTTTTCGTGCTATCAGTTAGACAGAGCCTTCTCGTCTGCCTGCCTTTTTTTTTTTAATTTGTTGTGTTTCAAGAAAGTTTTGAAGCTGTTGCAGTGGGAAATCCATAGCTTAAGTGGCAGCTTGCTCATATTTTATTTATTTTTGTAATAATCCCGTTGTTACTCATTCAAAGCTCCAAAAGATCCTTGTCCTCAGTCAAAAGTTTTATGCTTGGATGAGATTCTAATGATGACTTTTAGAAGAAAAACGGGTTTTTCTGATTTTGAACAGGTATTGTCACATTTATTGTTTTGTGATTTAAAGAGGTGTCATTTGTCTGGTCAAAACCAAGTAATTTTAAAATACATTTTTTATATTGGGATCAAAATGACTATGTAAAGTTCCCAATTTTTTCATATACTTTAAAAACACAAACACAGGGACGTCAAGCCAGTGGGAGAACCAGAAATGGGGTGTGATTAGGGTGATTTCTGTTCTGTTTCCCATCATTCTTGGAGATAAAGTACTTTTTTTCCCCCATGAATAATTGTGAATTTCTGTGAGAAATCTGTCCCCTTTTCAGTTTGGAAGCTTCTTTGTTGTACAAAGAAATTTGTATCTCAAAGTAGATGCTCTTTACTAAAATGCTTCTCTTATTGGAAAAGCATTTTGCTATAGAAAGAGAGTTTCAATAGGAAATTTGCAGTCAGCTGTTACATACGGCAGGCAATGCTGCTCCCCCTTCCTATAGAGAGGGTGGTTTCATACAGAACCTGCACTTCTGCATACCCATGCCAGTGTTGTGGTTTTACAAGCACATTTTCCTATTTTAAAATGTTTTCCTGTCTCCTGTTTTTGTGTAAAACATCCTCACAAAGAGGGAGGATGATTAATTGGAAACTACAGAGGAAACTACAAAATCAATTGCACTCAAAGAACTGTCTAATGTAGAAACTAAACCAATAAAAAAACCCCGAGAAATATATGTTTTTATTTCTCTCCTTATTCAGTCATAAGAGTCTTAACTGTTACTTGGAAGATTTTCCTGAAACAGAATTATAACCCTTATATGTTATCTTATTGGTGCTCAGCTACACATTATCTGTGAACATAGCAAACAATATAAAAAAAAAGAGGCAAAAACTGTCTTGATGGACTGCATACTTATTCTGACCATTTACACCAAAAGAAGATCTGATCCCCAAGATGATTGTGCTTCTTTATAAAATTAATCCATACGATTTTCTGCTCATAAATAACTGTGAAATGATTGAACTTTAAAACATAAGACTTCTCGTGTGCTAAACCTCACGGAAGAATAATCTCTTGATAAATTTAGTTTTAAAGTAACGGAAGCATAGATGATTGCAATTCTATTTTTAGACATGCGCAGTAAAACATTTCTATTTGGTTTGTAGTAATGTTAGTTTAAGTCAGAGCCTCCAAATGAAGTTGGAGATGTGAGAACAAGCAGGAGCAGCAGGGTCAGCGTGGTGAACAGTCCTGGCCTTGGGTTTGGAGGCAGTTTTGGAAAAACGAACCCAGCTTGTGTTCGCCAGGGCAGGGAGAAGGAGGCGATGAGTGAGATATGAGATGGCCAGAGCTGATGGCACCACTAGCCACATCAGAAAGACTCCAAGAGCAGGGCCTGTATCTCTGCCGCCTATCTGTACCAGCCAGCAGAAAGCAAAGCACACGTAAACCATTAGTTCTTGGGATCATTACGGTGTGCATTGGGTATAATGGAGGCAATGATGTCTGTGCTATCAGGCCATACCTAAATAATAGATACAAGAAGACCAGGCACTGATATGTGTTTCTGCTTCGGGTGTGTAAGGAGAAGGGAGTTAAGATAAATCAGCAGAACTCTGTCCTGGACTATCTTATTCTTGTTAGCCACTGTAAGAGTAAATGTTAAGCATGTGAAGTGGGATTTCCCGTTACATTCTTAATGTGAGTCTTCAATTTAATTTAGATTCATCTGGGAATATTATGAATTGTAAGAATTGAGAGGATCAGTAATGCTTTTAATGGTCTGATCTTACAAGCTAGATGTACTTCTTGCTTGGACCTAAGGGCTGGCTTACAGGCTCTCTTTTGTGTTTTGCGACAGCGTTTTACACAGCTCTCTTTACCAGCTCCATCCCTTCGGGAGGGATGGAAAGGGGAGATAGGAGCACTCGTTCTGAAGCCCAAGGCTGCAGTACCAAGCTGCGATCTGGTCTGCTGTGACCAGTTCTTCCAGGCCATCATCTTTAACTTCTTTGCAGCTCACTGTCTTGGAGATCAAGTGAGAAGCGCAGTTTCCACAAAGGATGGTGTGGTGGGTTAACCTCGTCTGGCTGCCACGTGCCCACCAAGGTGCTCTCTAACTCCCACCTCCTCGGGTTGGATTAACCCACCATAGATGGTTATTAGGTAAAGGGGACCTAATATACAACCATCCTATATAAAGGATGGTTATTAGGCCCTTGGAGAGTGTGAAATGTATCCTGGAGACATGGACAAGGGGAATCTGTGAACCGCCATCCACATTTGCCTCTTTTCTTTCGCCCAGTTACATTTCTCTCTTCTCTGGCAGTAGAAGTGGTCAGGGCAGAGCTGGGATCCCAGACAGGTTTTCTAGAGTTAGCTCTACCAGTTTTGGGGATATTTTTGGAAGGGAAGTAGAGTCAGGGAAGCATATTTTGGAGCCAGGCTAAACACTTGTGTGGGAAGAGAGAAACTGTGCCATCCCACTTGCTCTGCTTTTAAAATCACTATATGCTTTGACATAATCTGCAAGACAAGCCCAAGACTGGAGTGGGAAATTGGCTGTGAACTAGGATGGATGTGCATTTTCAGCTCTTTTTTGGATTGTTCCATTGTTGTCCCCTAGAAGTCATGGATGCCACTAGCCCGTATTTCACTCTACTTTTAAAAATATTAGCTCAAAACAACTTTTGCCCATGTAACTGCACAATCCAGATCTCAAACATCCCTTTAATTTGTAGAAAAAAAACATAAGACAGAAAATATTTTCCAGATTTGTGAGTCCATGGTGAGTCTGAGAGTATCTGGATAACCTGGGTGATCATGCTTCTGGGAACAACATGGCTGTCATTGAGTAATTAAATGTATGCCATTTTTGAAACTGAAGATCTGCGCTTCATGTTGTAAAGTAATTGTGGGCAGTGGAAAGCTGTTGTAGAAGTGTTAGAGTTTGCCACCGGCCGCAGTGGAACAGCCCCATGCTCCATTCCTTTACCACCACGCATTTAGGGGTAGCTGGTCCCTTTTTCCCGAGAAGAACCAAGCAGAAGAGAAGCTAACACACATCACACACCTTGCATCACATTCCATAATGGTCTGAATTTTGGGAGGACAGATTTCAGCCCAGATGCCCCTGCTCTGTCAGAGAAAAGCAGGCATACAAGCACAGACACTCAGTTCACAGGTACCTACAGGTACATATCAACACCTAAATTTAGATGTTCTAATAAACAAATTGAATCATCAGGACCTTCGCTAGGGTCTAAAGCATAGTTTATCTCACTGAAGTAGACATACAAAACAGGAGAGATGACTCATGTCCTAACAGTGTCTACTTCTTCCTGAATGTCTAACATCCTGCATTTCTTTGGTTTGGCTAATCTGTTCCAATGCATCAGAGAAGCTAGATTTTAGTTGATTCATTCTATCCTGAGTATGAGGCTATTTCACAAGAGCTGCATATCCAATACATATTTTTTGGCCAAAAATTTCTAGAATACATTATTTGTCCTGTCTAAGCTGCAGAACTATACTGCAGGATGGATAAAGATACAGGTGAATGTACAGAGGAGCAGGCAGTACTTGAATTATTAGCCCCGTACATGGCAGATTAAAAATTAAGAGATCTAACCAAAATCTTCCATTTTCTTGTCAAATTTTTATTTTTAGTTGAAGTTGTCTTGAAAGAGGAAAAAAAAAAATCCGAATGTTCAAGCAGTACAGTCATTTCTGTATCATTTTAGGACCCTCTCAGAGTAGGTGCTATTATACCTCGTAGACATAATGTCATCTGGGGGCTCTTACGTTGCCCCCAATATCCATATATTATTGTGGGTCTCTAGCATAGACAGAACTCTGGCTATAGGAGGGTATTAGGGCCAAGATATTGGATGATCTCTTGGTGCAATTGCTGTTTAACATGGCTATTAGTAATGATAAAGTTATTTTTAGGAATAGTGTTTTTTCTTTCAGGAAGTGCAAACAAGTTCCCAAATTATGGAGCTAGTGCATTTTCCATTTAGAAAACGTCCTGCATTGATACCATCATCAGATGTTTCTCTTTCACAGGCCACTTGATGTATTATTTTCTGGTTTATTCATTGACTGTTTGGTCCCATAAGCTAAATTAAGCAAGAAGCCACAACGGGGTTTGCAATACTAGGCCACTATTGTATGCTTCCAGTGCATCGTGCCTCAGGCCCAATTGAGTATTACCAACCACTCGAGCATGCACCGTTGACACATAAATGCATATTTGGATGTAGCTTGTTAGTGAATGCAATGTCCCCAGCAGTTTTATTTGGATGATTATATTATTGCTAATTAACAGAAAATGTCATGACTTTTGGAAAATAATTGTTTGTGCAATGTGTTATTTACCCTGAAAAATTCTTCCATGTAAAAAGATGAGGAAATTATACAGGGGAGAAGGGGAGGAATATTCAGGAGAGCCACAGGGTTCTCAGAAGCCTGAGTCTCATTGACATCAGCGGGACATAGCCAAAACCACTCCTGGTAATGTGACTCACTCGTGTACCTCTGAAGTCATCCACGTTCACCACTCTTTAGATGCTCCCCATCATTTGCTCAGATGCACTTTAGGTTTTGGTTAATGTCAGGAGAAATAAAGTTTAATTCAGCCAACCTACCAGCAAAATGTAGCAGCTAGAAGAACATAATCTTGGTACTAGCGTTAAAGTGCTACTAGGTATTAAAAAAATAAAAAACAACAATGAAAAATCCCTGGCTTCTCTGCTTCTGTGCTTCCATCCTCCTCATTTACATAATGGTTTAGAGCATTATGTAATTCAAATCAAATCGCTGTCAGTCGACACCAGCATCCATTGCATCTTTTCCATGAAGCTACGCTGAGTTGCTGAAGTAAACGTACTTGAAAGGAATGACGGAAATGAAATAATTCTGTCTCTTCGACGTCAGGGGTCTGACCCACTGCCTATTGCAGTCACATGAAATATTCCCCTTGACTGACATGAGCTGAGGATTGCACCCCCAGAGCCCATGTAAGCTCTTAACTCTGATTCCTAAACTTGGCAACCAAACCCAGGCGGTTTTCAATCGCAAACGGGCAGAATATCCCTCCTCTTTGGACAGCAATAATCTCCCTCTGTCTCTCCGGGGGGAAAATCTCTTCCATCAGAGTGGAAGATCCACTAGCTTTATCCAAATAATATTGTCAAATTTACAGTGCACTAAATAATGAATCAAATCTTCTATATACCCCAGCAAGCAGCAACCAGCTACTCCCTGATAGGGTCCCTGTTCAATTTGTCCTTTGTGAGTCTCTATTTCCATTACCAGGGACTATAATTTTGCCAGTGCACTTCTAAATCTATGCCTTTTCATTTTTCTCCTGTGTATTTTACTGCAAAAGCACTGAAAATACCTGCCAGTAGCTGGGGCTCCATTAGCACCGAACACCATCCGAAACCGTAGACAAACAGGGACCCTGCATCCTTGTCCAGGGGAACTTACCATGATAGGCAGAGATGCATTGCATGGGACAAAGGGGAGAATAAAGTAGCCGTGCCAAAAATCACATCGGATTGGTGTGAATGTCACTTCAGGGTTATCGCTGTGGACAGGGAGAGGTTTGTGGAAAGGTTATGTTGACTTGGAATAAAGTAGGTGGGAGGATGAGATCATTTTCTTGGCTAATGAATAGGAATGGGATAGAGGTGGAGAAGAATGGGAAGCTGTGTGCAACGTAGGTGTATGGATGGGGTGCAGTTCAGTGAAGGATGGTGGTCGTGGAGCAAAGTGCTCCTGATACTGCAGACTTGGCAGGACCTGCTGCCTCACCTCTTATCTGTGGGATGCGGGAGGGGGACCTGCCACCTCCCACAGCTTAACTTTGTATGATTCGGGTCTGTCTCTCCCAGCCTTTCACATCCAGGATTTTCCTGACCCCTCCTGTCAGCCTCGTTTTGTTTCTGTCACCTGAAAGAAGGAAAACCTATATTGCTCCATTCACTATTAAGAATGAAGTTCTGTTGTTAGGTCATGTTTGTCTCTTAGTTCAACGACAAAATTGTGAGAGAGGCCCTGGCTTCGCTTCTAGAGTTTCATCCATCTTTTTTAACGGAAACAGGCCAGTTCTGGTGATGGCTTTTATAAGTCTGTTGGTTTTCCCTGCTGATGAAATGTGTCTCCATAACTTAGATGGGGGGGATCACTGATGCCTTATCTATAACTTTGTGGTAATACATTAGACAGCTTTCCAGCCGTGGCTCCCTCTCCTCTAGAAGCATGCAGCCAAGCTTTTGGTGGCCAGCATAAAACCTGCCTTCTTCAGCAGCATAACTATCCCATAATGGCTTCAGAATATATTTTAATAGCCATTTTACAACTTCCTATATCCATTAGAATGTCTTTACAAAACGGTCTGTGAATAAAATGGACCAGATTTGATATATTTTATTCATGTGAGCATTCAAAGCAGCTAATGGTGTGAGTAGTGTATATTATATTTGGCACAACATGGAGTTCTCCTGTAGATTTCTTATTTCTTGTTCAAAAGCTAGTGACTGCATCCTGAGCTGAAAACATTCCTCTTTCTTGGTAGCTCTTTGCAAGCTCTGTTGGTTCAGAGTAGCAAAGGAGAAATCTTTCCCTGGATCTGAAGGCTGAGTAGTTTATAGTAAAATAACTCTGAGGCCAATCTCTACTTAATTAAAATAGACATGAAAACCTGTTGGGTGCAGAGAATTATAATTTTCAGCAAAATATAGAGATGCGCATTGGTAACTATGATGTGCTGCTTCCCTCTTGCTTATTTATGTCATTTGGTTGCAGCATAATTTGATATAAAAACACCTGCAAAGAAAGCAGAATATTTTTAGCTCACTAAAAATATATATTTTATCATAAGAGAAGACTTAGTGCCAGCATTTAATTCTTGGCATAACATTTGTCATCCCCAAATACTGGTTCAATATCGGGATGAAATCTTCTGAATTAATTTCCTTTTAGCACATGTTAGCTTTCTGAAGACTTTATCTTATCAATAAGCCATTGGTAATGTCAGAATGCCGTGATTCTGATGAGCGAGATGCCAGCAAAACTCATTAAAGTGGATTTAAAGGAAGATACAGCGTAGGCAGACCTGGTTGTGACGAAAGGCTCGTGGGTCGGTGCCTCTGAGATTTCGGTTTGGACATTTTGTGTTGTTTTTTTTTTTTCCCAACAATGTGAATGCAATGAGATCTCTTACTTATTTATTTCTGTCCCTGGTCACCATGCATGGTGAAGAAACAGGGCTCATTTTAGGGAATCTGTGTTGTGCAAGGTCATATCAACCTGCAGGTCTGCCTTGTGACACGGGCAGCAAGAGGAACTCTGTCTCACAGCTCCTCCTGCGTCAGTCTGGGGCTGATTTCAACGCTGTGCTTTTCCTAGATCTCCTTTGAGAACTAAACGTTGCAGCCGTTTCCATCAGATTTTTGTGGAATACAAAACCTTTCCCCTGCAGGCCAGTGACAGGAGCCTGCCCGGTCCCTGGCAGGCATTGGTGTCTCCAGCACCCCTTTTTGCACCTTTGACTCTGAGCTCACCCAACAAGGTGTCTCTGGATGAAGAAGCATTTGCAGATTGCCTTCACACGTTGCAAAAAACCCCAGGGTTTTCCAGCTCCCTGCAAGCTTGGTTACCTTCTAGGCCATTACTTTAAAACCTCAATTACACACTCTCTGGTGTTCATGCTCTGGTGTGAAGGTAGTCTCTTTAAAGAAAGCATTTCTATCTGAATATACCTGGTCCTAATAGATAATTTCCCCAGCTGCTGTGACTTCCCTGGGATGGGTAGAGCTGTGCTGATTTACGCCAGCTGGAGATGTGGCTGATTATATGTGTTAGGAATGTGTGCTACAAAAAAATCATTGTTTATGGTCTTGACAAAATCATGCCTGTTGAAAAAAAGAAACAAACCAGATATCAGTCTAAGCAGAAATAATGAGTGTGCTGTGTAAAATTTCAAGGACTGTATTATTCAGTTCCCCCTTGTTTTGATGTGAGCACACAGACCCTCAGAGTGTGTATTAACAGCAACGGAGATTTTTCAGTTAAAAGAGAATTTCCCATGACACCTCCTAGCTGTGGAATGTGAAGTGCAGTATAAATATAAGTGAATTAAGTCTCAAAAGGTTGCCTGTTGATTGTCAGCAAAATTATGAAGAGTGTCTAAGTCACCTAGACTCCTTTAGCCTCTTGATCGTTATGTAACTTTATGTAGAAGGGCTTTATTTGATCTTAGTTAAAAACAGGAGTTCTCCATGAAGCTATTACTTCATGGTTGGAAAAAAAACTTTCACGCGATCCCGTATCACCTTGTAGTCTTTTTAAATATATAAAATGTTTGTGTGTATGTGTAAATGTATGCAGAAGAATTTGTGAATCTAGGCCAGTGACATTAAATTAGATGTGTCATTGTATTGTTCTTTATTTCCCTAGCCTATTATTCTCATGTTTTGCAGTGCTCTGCAGGTCAAAGGAAAATGCTAAAGAGATTATATGGAAAAGAAGGGGGAAAAAAGAGACGACTGTGCTCCGTGCAGTCTCAAACATTTAAAAGAAACCCATCCTCATGACCGTTTTTGTTACCACAGCAGTTAGGAATGCAAAGTCTATATTTAGTCACAAATATTTCTTAAACAAAGGGAGAATTTAGGACTCCTGATTGTTATTTTGTAAGATTTAGGTCTAGCAGAATCGCAGTGGCAACATACCTTCTGCCATGGGCTATCATCCATCTCCCCAGCCCACGGTCACCAGTAGCTTCTTGAGTGTTATCATGGAAATCCGTAGGGTTAAATTGATACAGTCCTACTCGAGATGAACATGTCTGACAGTGTCTAACTTCTAGCCTGTGAGTGCCACTTTCACATTGCTGATCCTCAAGTTTGGCTCCTTTATTGTCATTGCCAAGTGTCTGAAATATATGCCTGCGTGTCCTTGATACCACGCCAGGCAAGCCATCCTATGCCATCGTGCAAGAAGGAAATGGAGGTGCAAGAAGCCATGAATTCTCTGAAATCAGGTGTAGCGCACAGCAATGACCTCAGCCTCTGCTTCTGCTGTTGCTTCTGGGGGCTGGGACCTCCCTGCTGGCTCATGTCAACACCTTGGGCCATGACAAGGGGTTGGTAGGTGATAGTGGGGTGGTCTGATCCACAAAGCCCATGCAGGAGCAGGAGGTCAGCTAGCTGGACGGGAGCAGGACCCACTTTCCCTGGATTTACGCCCCTGCAGGTAACCTGTTGCCCAAAGTGGCCTTTTGGGCCATGGTCACCCATCCACAAAGAGTCAGGGTAAGGCTTGTAGGGCATGCAGGTCATGTTCTGAGAACCTGAAAGGATTTTTTGAGCTGGGGTGGCTGAAGCCTATGAGAGTAAGGCTACAACTGTAATGGAAAACGGCATTTATCCTTCTGAATAAATACAGGCGCTAGCAATATCTTATTTGTTTGTACTGTTCTCACTTCTTGCCATGCCATAGAAAATATGCATCTTGGGGCTTTATTTTCATATGCACATTTTGTTTACATAACCAGTACATTTTTATCAGCAAGAACCGATGTTAACTGAATTTAACAAAGACAAAGCAAAAGGGAAATGTTCATTCTGTGCATGGTGATATCACAGAAACAATGTGTTTGAAGCCTTGTACTTCAAAAATATGCCTGAAAGGAATGGAAAAATCCAGGCTTATATTGTAAAAACGTGAGTCACAACAGCTATTATCTCTTTAAGAAATGGCAGTCCAGCTTTTTGATTCAGTCATTGATGATTTCCCTTTTTAAGTTGTGGTGCTTTCTTACCCTTTTAAGAAACATCTGGGCTAACCCTGGCTATTTGTAGAAATGTTTGCAATTCATAGATTAAAAGAAATTAGACATAGAAAGGACCCGTGAAATTATCTTGTCCATTTCCTGAAAGCATATGAAATTGAAAAAGAATTAGGCTAAATATATATATATATATATATATTACAATTTGGAACTTTAACTTATGTACAATATGAAGACAGAACATGTCAAGATTTTTCAAGGATGCTGGAAAATGTAATTTTTTTAAGGAAAAGTAAATAGAAGAGTAGCAAAAGCTCTAATGAAGTTTATGTAGGATTTTGCAGTTGTTCCTAGGCAGCTATCTTTCTGGATTTTGCAGACAAAATTGAAAAGATCTGGGTTTGACCAGTTTGAGGTTGATTCAATTTTCTAATAAGAGAGAGCTTTAAGCAAAAATAATTCCCTTTTTAAAAAAAAAAGAAATTGAAACTTCTCATTTTGAGTAGGTTTTTCTGGCATTTTTATCTCCCTCACCACCCCCTATCCTTTCTTTTTTTCTTCCTTTTTTTTTTTTTAATTTTGACCAGTTCTGTTGCCAGAATAGCATCTTTCAGAAGTCTTTAAGGAAGTCTGAGAAGGACGCTGAATATTCTAGTGAAGATTCAGTTTTTGTGAACAAGCGACACCCATGAAAACTGCGACACTTAGTAGAGACATTCCACGTACTCTCTTATCACCTCAGTAAAGTACTTGGTGTCCCTCATGCTATATGGCCATGCCTCCAGTTTGACTATATGGAGGAGGTGGCGCAGAGGTGGCTACCACCGGTTTTCCAGCAAAGGGAATGTCTGCGTAGGTTGGAGGCAGTCACGCAGCCCGTGCTCCGAAGCACTGGAAGCGGGTAGTTGGTGCGATGCGTGCCTCAAGCACCTGCAGATGTACGGGGGTATTAACTTTGGATCTCCGTGTGCTTCTACGTCTGCACAAGCTCAGGCCAGCCACAGAGTCGGCAGGCAGATTGAGCCGTTGCCCAAGGCAGTGTAGGCTGTCTTGTGTTGGCGTTAGTGCTAGTAAGGACAAAAGCACGTAAGATGAGATGACTGGTTTCTCCAGACCGGTAGCCTCGGAAGAGTGTAAAAATAGGGCAAACATAAGTAGTCTTTCTTGCATGCACCCAGGTTCTGCACCTAAGGGATTTTCTCAGTCAGAGACAGCATCTTTGTGTTTAAAACCTTTAATGGATCTTTTGCCCTTGGATTTGTCTTGTGGTTTGGTGAATCCTTGCCATTTGCCGCCAACAAGTTTCACAGGACAACTCTGCGCCCTGTGGAAAGTGGCTCCAGTGGTTGTTTCAAACCTGCTGCTCTGTGATTTCATTTAAAGTTTCTCCATTCTTGTATTATGAGAAAAAATGAACAATCATTCCCCATTCACCGTCTTCACAGCGCTTGTGATTATCTAGAACTAAACTAACAGCCCGCAATGATCTGCTCTCCAGTTTAGAGACCTAGTCTGTGCCCTTGCAGAAGTACTGATCAGCCACTGATTTTTGTTGTCCCCTTCAGCACTGAGACAGGTTTCACTGTGAAAAAAACAAAAATTAAACCCACAAAAAACTCTGAGAATTCTCTGGCCACCTGTACTGATGTCATTTATAGAAAGTGAAATTCTATTTGCTTGCACTGGTGCTGAGTCACAAAGCATTGAGCATAAGAAAACTCAATTTGCGGGAAAGCTTCTAATTTCCTGTTTTTCAGGAGGAAAGGGATAGAACAAATGATGTGGGGGGAGAGGGGAAAGGAATAAAGAGACTAAATCTGAATAAAGAAGAATGTCAGAATACCCAAACTCCGGGAAAGCTAATTCATTTTAGCCCTGCTTGTTCAAACAAGGAGTAATGCAGAGTATAATGTACAAGCTCCAGTAAATCATTCCTCTATGATAGGCTGTGATCAATGACAATTTAATGAATTCATTTTAAAATGAAGTCAGAATAGGAAAAACAGTAGTTATTTGAAAGAGTACTTTACTCAAATAAATTGAGTCAATAAATATGCTATTTGTCATGCAGAGTCCAGTTAAAGTCTTGTTTGCTAACAAAAATGCTGTCATCACAGAGCCTAATAGAGGCAAACTATCTGGAACTATCCACTGTAAATAGACAAATACCATCTGAAAGCAGAAAACAACAATTGCGGCTGAACAAAGAATTGTATCCTGCACACATCAATGAATGCAATAGGGTAGCCCACCTCAAAATCTACTATTTTGTTTGTCACCAGCTTATATTCTGATTTAGTATGAATGGTCTGGTGGTGGTAACAAAACAAGGGCTGTGTTTCTTCTGTGAAATGAGTTTTAATTGTTGCGTAGTGAGGGTTTCTTTTGCTGGAAAGACATGCCACTAAAGTCACTATTAAATTGCAAAATATGGCTTATTTGAACTTGGATGGATTTGTGCAGGCTACTAGAACAGGGATAAGCTTCATCCCTTTTCAAACAGTAGTTTTACATTAATTTTCACAGCTATCCATGTTGTTTAGTGCAGATACAAGAAGGCTTTTTGTTCTGCTGTTTTTCATGCTTGTCTTTATTCATATAAGTTGAAGAGATGTGGCAATTCTCACTCATTTTCATTCAGGTGGGGATTGGAAGTGGTAACAGTGAAGCACCATCAACCCAAGATGGTCAAAGCTCACAGGTTTGGGTTAGATGTTCAAACTGGCATTGGATGGAAGGAGCCTGGTTTTCAGATGTGATGAACTGGCAGCAGTGGCTATTGAGCATCTCAGAAGCTTGGAGTGCTCTCATGAAGGTCTCAGGGCTTTGCCAGGCACATTTGGGCTTCCAACATCCTTCAGATTGTAGGGTGTGGAGGAGAAGAAAATGCTCAAAAGTCTTGACAGATATCTTGAAGATGGTATTTCCTATCCCAAAGGAAAACAAAATTATGTTGCAGAAGCCTAAGACAGACATTATGAAGAATTTCTATGTGATTTAAGAATCGGAACTTGACCCTTCACTCTTTAAATTTGGAATAGAACAGCTGGGGCATTTTTAGAGTTTGCATCATGTGGCAGGAGATCGGCTGATTTAAATCTGCCCTGCAGTCATCTTAGGCACAGTGTTCATCCACTCCCAGAGCTGCATTTTCAAAAATGAGTTAGGAATCCAAATCCCTGTGACTTTCAATGAAACTTAAGATTGTATGAATCTAAGTTACTCCTTAGTTTGGATTTAGGATCCCAAGTGACAGAAGAACTTAAGAATACTCCACGGTCTATCTAAAAAGTCTTTTAGCTCTGATCATGAGTGATCCCTAACTGAAATTACAGTTTCAGTCATTTCTTTTTTTCTTGATGTTCTACTAACCACATAAAAATAGATGAAGTGTTTCCTGGTAATAGATAGCCTACAAGTTATTTGTGTTATTTTTTCATTCCCATGGCTTTGTTCTTCTTGCTTTGCTCCTGTCTCTAGCTTTTGGTACTTTTTGTTTCAGCTGTTTCCACTACTAGGAGTAAAGACCAGTAAAGACAAAGCAGGATGAAAAGATGGCTGACTTCTTGTTACCACCGGGTACTAACAGCTTCCACCGGTTCACGCCTGAATCCTTGGCTGCTATTGAGAAACGAATTGCGGAGAAGCTTGCAAGGAATGCAAAGCAGGAATACAGAGAGCAGCTGGGCGAAGAAGAGAAACCTCAGCCTCAGTTTGATTTGCAAGCTTGCAAGAAGCTGCCTGATATCTATGGGACTGTTCCTCCAGATCTCATTGGGGAGCCATTGGAGGACCTTGACCCTTTCTACAATGATCGTAAGGTGAGCACCAGCCAGCCGTCCTGCTTCTTCACTTTTGCTAAAGCATAAACACTGTCTCTGTTTTGAGGCCTCTCGTTTTTATCTTTCTACAGCCAGTAAAAATATTTTTTTCCACAGTAAGGATCACAGTTTCAGCATGAGTAGGTCTCCCAGAAAACATCTAAGCAGGAGGGCAAAGAGGAATAAAAAGCATAATTAAAACTTGGGTGTTTTCAGATAACTCTGAGTATGAATATACAGCATCTGAAAAGGGCAGAGCAGTAGCTGAGTTAAATTAAGCCAGAGGTTTTTATCTACCCTATCTTGCCTTCTGCATGAGCCTTGACTCTTCACAGGTCTGTTTATCACTTAAACCCCTTAATGTTAAGGGCTTCTGGGTGACTTGAGTCTTGTGCTAGCGCTCTGCACAAGAGCAGGAGGCACCTCCACAACCGTTCCTGGAGAGCAGCGGTTCTTTGCCTGCTGAGGGATAGTTCAACTCCATTTAAGATGACCAAAATAAAGCTGAAGGGAAATGTAAGTAGCATGTGCAATGCTGGCATTTTGCAGAAGGGTAAGCTTCGTCCCAAAGCGAGAATCACCTGATGAGGAATCACGTGTAGGCTGGACCAAAGCCACAACAGTGCAAACAGCTTCTGTCAAAAGGCTGTTGACAGCAGAGCTGGGCTGGTTGCTTACTACAGTTCATTCCGCTTTCCAAATGTTTCGCAAAACAGAGGACAATATTATGCTTGGAAGCGTGGTGTATTTTTAGGCAGCTTCCAGTTCTTTCAGGTACTGATGTTCCTGATTTTGGGCTATGCGATTTCCTGTAAACAATTAATTAATATGACCACGATGCTACTTCCATTTGAACAGAGTAGAAACAGGTGCAAGAACTAAGCTAAATGGATAAAGACAAATAGATTACTTACCTGGAAGAGCCAGAATTAATTTACCTTTTAATTTGCCTGCTATCCCCGGGCACAAGCAGCAGGATATAGATTTGCAATTTTAGTGTCATGAAGGTCTTAGACTCAAGGTGGGTGAGTTGCTTAGAGTTTATCTATTGGGTGTCCTGATCCTGTCTCTGAGTGAATATTAGCTCCTCTGTGCTTGGTGGGGCATCTTCAGAGCTCTGTAAATTGGGCCAGCATCCAATTTACCTTTGCTTTGGATTTAAGATAACTCAGAGTATTGGTTTCCTCTGCCTATATTAACCTGAGTACAATGACAGTGCTTCAGTGCCAGGGTCGGATTCTGCTGTGGAGTTGTGCCTCATGCAGCTTCCTACTTGGTGAGGCAAAAAACATCAACTGAGAGCAATAAAGTGCTCAAGGTAGAGAAGATGGAGTAACAACATAGTAAGGTTCCTGGCACCTGGGAAGAAGAGCATCATAAAAGTCCCTCCACCACATTTGAGTCTCCAGGTCATTTTTTATTTTTAAAGGTGATTCCGCTCTCTTCCCAGCCCCATGATGGAGATGATGGCACAGGACACTGTAAGGAGTGAAAGAAGAAAATATAGTTGGGAAATTGCAATAAGAGAGGCAACAGCTCTGCTGGGAGGGTCTTGGACAAAACTCTTCACTGAGTGAAAAGAAATTTGGGGGTCTTGGGAGGGAGTGGGGAAGATGTATGGAATAGTGGCAGGAGATTCCCAATGGGACATGGGCTGGGAAAAGAAAAGCATAAATGCAAATACTGAATGTTCTCATTTTCTTTTTTTTTTCCAGACATTTATAGTACTGAACAAAGGGAAGACAATCTTTCGATTTAGTGCCACTCCTGCCTTGTATATACTTAGTCCTTTCCATCCAGTCAGAAGAGCAGCAATTAAAATTTTGGTACATTCATATCCTTTCTGTTGATTTCCCTCCTTGTGTATTTTATATGGTTTTTAAACACAGATGGATGGAAGTCAGAAACCATTTTATTTCATTAAGCTGTTTTAAATCTTTTGGTTGAATTCGCTTGCACAAGAAGAAATGGATTTGAATTTTTGGTTTGTTTCACTTTCTATTGTTATGAAAATGACTATATTATACTGCTGGCATCAGATAATGTGAACTGCACTGGAGAGTCTGGTGAGTTTACTCGGGATTAAAAGGTGTGAAGGGCCTGATCATGTTTAGTAAAGAGTCAGTGGAAGAAACTGGGTGTAGTACCTTAGAAAGAAAGGGAACCAGGAGGCTGGAATACACCTGGGGACATCTACACTGATGGAGAGCTTTGCTACTGAGCACTTAAGCAACCTCTCCCATAAGACTCTGTGACACCATATGCAGATGCAATTTAATTTTGAACTGCCTCAGAACTGATTTTTGTTTCTCTCCTGAAACAGAACATTTAAAAAATTGTTCTGTTGCTTTTTTAGTTTGTTTATTACAATGTGTTATCCAGCTAGGAATGAAAGCACAGGCTGGCCTGCTGGACCTTTTGATGGAAGGGCGATGCCCGATTTCCCTTAGTTCTAGTTCTGAAGTCATGCAAGATATATTGCAGCGGTTGGTTGTGGCTTGTTTTGTTAACACAGCAACAGAAACATTATATTCCGACATACTCACATCTCTTTGGAAGACCAAACTGACCCAAATGTTCAGCTTTGTGTGAACATTACTAAAAACACACCCTTGTTCGTGAGTTGCCTGCTTTCTCTACGGTTCACATGAGAGACCTGGCAGTGATAATTCAAAGACTCCACGTGCTGCTGTGATGATCGTGTGATGTTTTAGTGATGGAAATCCGTCATCTGCAATGTTCACGTCCACCACAGAGAACTAATAAATACTAAGCAGGTAGCGTCTTAGAATCATTGGTTTATTATCAGATTTCAGGGAAAAAAATAGAGAAAGAAACCAGATTCCCAGTGGTTGTCCATACAGTGAGAAAAAAAAACCAGTGAGACTATAGATATTCTAGCACAAGAAAAAATAGCTGAAGCTTCTAGTTACAATAATTCTATGCAAAAATGAATATGTGATATCAGCCAAGACATTATCATGGTTACTGAGAGTACACCATAGAATTTTGCAAAGAGATTTCCTTATGGACCAGGTTATATGTGCAAGCAGTGCTGCACATGCTGCTGCATACCCAGAGCCCAGCAGTGTTTATTAGGCACAATTACATCAGCACAGACTTGCTGAGCTTAATTGAGGTCAATGAATTTGCACAGGTATGGCTAAGAGAAGAATCTGAAAATTGAGCTTCTTAGAAAAAAGCACGTATGTGTGAATATTGCCTCCAGCTTTGGAGGCCTGTTCTGTCTTCTGCTCACTTTCTTCTACACTGACTGGTGAAGCCAAGAGGTCACAGGTACGTGTAATACACAGGAACTACATGCCCTTGGTAGCAGTCAGCCAAAAGATAAGTATGCAAGAAATCCTGAGCACATTACTTCCAAGGATAAAGACCACAGAGGAGTGAATTTGAAAGATATGTCAGGAACAGAAATATGGTCAGATAAGGAGTGTAAAATTTGGGGAATGGAAGGTCACAATGCAAATAGCATTTTAGTGCCAGAAAGACCCAAGTTATCACCTTGCGTTGATAATGTCAGGAAATCCAACAGCTCAATCTTTGGCAAGCACAGGCAGGAGGCAACAGCTCCAGTCCCAGCGAAACAGCAGTGAAGTTCCTGCATTAGGCACTGATTTGTTTTCTGTCGATGAAGACCTTTCACATCAACCTGAAACACAAAGGCCAATTGGCTGAGCACGCAGTCAATATCCCAGGCAGAAAGGAGCCTGAATCGGCAAGTACTCAAGCAGATAATATCACAGACATGAATCTGGGAACCAGATCTATTGTCTTGCGTGAGTGTAATCAAGCAATCTTTATTTTCCCCAGGGCAAAAGCCAAAAAAGAACATTAACAAATGGTGCCCTGTCATGTAAGTGTCTGAAGCAACTTCTTTAGTAGATGCCATATTTCCATTTCCAGTCATTGAGTGTACCGTAAAGGCCAACAGTAGAACAGAATAGAGAGGACAGAGTAAAATCGTCCTATATAGAAGCTGTGGGGGTGACATTTCTTGGTTAAGTAGCTGTATATGGAGTTCTTCCTGTGAGACTTCAGGCAGGATAGATCCTGTAAGTTCACTGCTCATCCAGCCAAGCCTGATTAGTCTAGTCATTCAAAAATACACCTTTCCAAGGAAAATAACATCCACAGCCTCCTAGAAATGTGAATTACTTCAATTAACAACATATCCCTAAACCTCTTCTGGGTAATTTCTCTTCTTCTTCAGAGTCTAGGTGGCCTCATGAAAGGACCATGGCCCAGGCGGCTGCCCAGAACAAGGCCCTGGTCCGTTTTGACACAGAGGACATGGGCAGTGTAGGTCTGCATCCCATTGAATGAACGCTTTCTGCCTTCTGCATCATTATTAGCTATTATTAACATCTTTATTTACGATGTCCACCTATTAATAAGATTAAACCATTGCTAACATTTCATTGATGCCTTATGCTTAAAAGACTCCTCTTAGTTCTTTTTGCCTGCAAGCCAAGGACCATTCTGTGGTGTCCTTAGTTTCTTCAAGCTGTTTGCTGCCTTGTATAAAATAGATAGCAATTGCTATTCCTAGTTTTTCTAGCTATTATAGATAGTTGCACTCAGTTTGCCACTGATCCAAAATGGGGTTTTGGCCAAAATTACCATCCTTGATGCTAGAATTATGGATACTGGCCCATTTAAAAAAAAAAAAATCTTCTTAAAGAATTTCCAATCTCTGTTCTTATTTTCTGCTTACAACTTTTCTCCCATCTGATTTTACACACTTTCCTCCGTAAGGGAAAATGAGACCTTGTGAAGCACCAATTATATGTACTATTGATTGGGACTAACCTTTGCTTGCACATATTATATGTAATTTGGCAATGATCACTTAAAGAGCCCCTAGTATTCAGTCTGCTAATTAACAATTATCCATCATAATGAAGACTAGAACAGAAGTATGCTGTGTTTGACTCAATATCTTTGTGCTAGAAGATAGAATTTATAACTTTTAGAATCAGTTTGCGCAAAGCCTATTCTATAACTTCATAGTGGAAATAATAGGTTTAATTTATTGCAGAAAGGATCCTGATGAGTAGTTTAGTATATTTGGTTTGTGGTCCATAGCAGAGTCCAACCCATACTTCTGGATGCATTAGCCATGTCAACTCATGGATCAGTAGGCTTTCAAAAATTAGAATTAATAGCACTTCCAAGACAGGTAACAGACAATGCTGCTAATATAGCTTATCTCAATTTCATCTCCTTTACTTTGTCCTTTCTGAGTAGATCATCATCACAGACTTTTTCTAATGCAAACAATTGCATTAGCTTTCAGGTCGGAATGCTAATTTTAATTCTGCAGGAGTTTCTGTTTTCGTTTTTCTTTTAACACAGGTCTCTGGCTTCTGTGCATAACCAGCTGATATGTTTCATTCTTTCATGTTCTTTGTAGTTTTCAGCTTGGTCATGAAACTCAGTTTGAATTCATAGTGTGTTTGATGTCCCAAAGCTGACCCCTTACATTTTCAACCTGTGTTCTCTGGTGTATTGTCTCTGGTGTTTGAATAAGAAAGTAGTGACACCTGCCTATAAGTGAGCATCTGGGAAAGCTGTTAGATTCAACTTATACCACAAGGAAACAGGGATGTATAAATCAGACCAGTGATCCTAAAATGGGTGGTTATAGAGGAATGTCTTTCCTTGGAATTGAATTGGAGTATAGTATCTGTTTGGCATGGCCTGAAGATACCACTCTGTTTTACTGTTGTTGTTTACATAGCATTTCATAGCATTTCACTGTAGTTGAAAAAAACCCAGTGTTTTCTAGGCTAGCTGCAGCTTACAACCTAATTGTGTTAACCAGATGGACACAACTTATCTCAAGCTGATGTGAGAAAATGTGACTGGAAATCAGATATCCTTCCCAGTCCTTCAGTAGGAGGTGTTGGTCCAGAAGTGGAAAATGTTTGTGAGATGAGCAGTCCCTTTGAGTTCAATTACTGCTTTCTGCGATGGCGCTGGGGGATATGCAGGTTGGTTACCACCAATTTAACCTTGTAGTTGCTTATGTGGCCCATCGGAAAACGTTCCACTCTGTATTCATCAGAGATTTTGGCTCCGTGAAAGGACAATTTTCATGCAAACATTTCAGGACATATGTTTGAAATTATATTCTTTGATCACTGTTCTCAAACAAAAAATAACACCAATGAAATCAGTAAAGAGGTGAAAAAAAACCCCAACTTATTTTTTTTCCTAAAGAAGACAAAAGAAATTTACATTTGGATGCTACAGTTCTTCCCTGGGAAGGGTCCCAGCCTATGCACTGAGTTGTAGGCTGTTTTCCTTTGCCTTATCTTCTGTCCACTTAAACTCATTAGTTAAACTTTCTCCAGTAGCATGGGACCTATTATTTATGCAGGAGAATCCCATCATGTTTTGTAATTTTTTTTACAGAAAGTGGCACGTGCTTTTAGGAGAGAAGTTCAGTGAACTATGTTTTCAATTTCAGGAATTTGATTTAGGGTACTCCTTTTTGTATTTATGGCCTCAGCTTAGCAGCTAAGTGCATGGACTATACACTTGGGAGGTTCGTTTTAGCCTCCAATTAGGGAAACTGGTGCCTCAGCTGAGGCAGTCAGCTTTGCAGACCAAGACTGCATATTTGCCAAGCGGGTTTGCAGACCAAGCCTTAAAATTAGTGCTCTGAAACTCATATTAGCTTTTGGTGAAACTTTATACTGAAAGCGAGACCTCAAGCCCATTAGAGAGATTAGAAAGACCAGATTTATAACTTGCCCTACTGCCTGAGAAATGTTTCAGGATGCAAAATAAAATGGGAATTTGCAGACACAGGTTTTTCTGTAGATACTTAAATGAGACTAATCCCTCTTTTCATACAAAGTTGTGCACCTATGCACATTGTTATCTGACCAACACAGCTGTAAATTTGGGGTATTGTATTTTCAGAAGACTGCAGAGTCAGTACATTTGTTTACTGTATAAAGTATGTATAAAAGATGTAGGCAAAGAAAAAAAAAAGCAGGAGAGGTTCCCTCATTTTTTCTATGCTTATATAATTGTTTCCTTATGCACTTGCAAACAAATGTTTTTAGTCCTTTTTAAGCAACTTGCAAATTATGAGTGAGCTGTCACCTCTCGTGTGAATGACAAAAATTTATGAATTCTTATAACATATGCGTTGTTTTCCTTAATTTACTTATTTACATTGTTCAGTATGTTTATTATGTGCACTATTTTAACTAATTGTGTGTTCATGGCACAATCAGAGACTCCGTCATGGAATAAATATGTTGAGTAAGTATCCTTTCTGGTTTACAGCTGCCCTGTCCTTATCTCGTCCTTCCTCTTCCATTTGTTACATTCTTTTCATCTTGTTTGCTGTTGTCTAATTTCTTTCCAGTAAAACTGACCATAGTATCTGTCCTGACAAAATGTGTTTTCCAGGTGTTTGTTGCCTGTGAAACCTCCCTTAGTAAGTAAACTAAGAATTTTTAGTCTACCAAGCTCATACCTATTGCTAAATGCACCTGCTATGCTACATCTGAATGAAATCACGTATGAGAACTCCATTTGAAACTGGCCAGCCTTCCACAGTTCCCATGCAAGAGATTTGATGGTTGGGCACATTAGAATAGGCTGATGGAGTTTAAGTTGAATTATTTCAGAAAACACTTCCTGGACATACTTAGTGCTGTCCTTAAACTGAAACTTATTGGAAGCAAAAGTTTCTTTCGGACTGAGTGCATCATGAGAAGTGTTCCCCTGGAATCGTTGGTAGGCATACTTTATGAGCAAGCATAAAATTGTCTGGGAACACTTTTATGAGGTTTCCTGTCTTTTTAGCTTGTCAAACCTTCAGAAAAAATAGCAAAGATATCACTTGAAAGTTTTTTGGTTGGATTTTTTTTTTTTTTTAAATTAATTTAAAAAGAGGCTAATGGGCTTCAGGAAGCCCCTTTCATTTCTTTAAGTTGCTTTAAAATATTCTTCTTAGAAACAGATACCAGATGCACAAGCTAATCAACCTACAGTGCATTAAACAATTATTTTGGCTCATTGAACCAATCAGAACACACTTTTTATTTTTGACTGACATATGATAAACACAGCCATCTGCTGCTCCATAGCCTGGTGTTTGGTCTACTCAAGGCTGTAAGGAAAGACAATAAAATGCCCTTATTTTAGGTTTCATAAAATCATGCAGGGCACATCTTCTAGGCCATAAATTACTAATTATAGACAGCACTGAACCAAATATTTCCTCTGATCGCAGTAACATCCTAATCCCAGGATGTTTCATGTATTCTGTATAGTGTAGTACCCCCTGAGTATGTCTGTGACTTTCCTTTTCCCCTGACGTTGTCCTTTTTCTACTGAAAACTGTCAGACAGTACCATAGCCATGATGTATTCAGCTGAAACATGGACAACTCATCCATGTGAGTCAAAATTTGGTCAGTGGGTCTACAGCTGGGAATTTGAACATTCTGGAGGAAAATATCAAAGTGCTTGTTGTGTCTTCCGTAAGCAGGAAAATGTGGATGATGTTATCAGTGCGCCAAGCAGGGCATGCAAGAAACGTAGAGCAGAAGTGCAAATGGGCTCATGCAGCATGGAGTAAATCTTCCATGTTTCCTCTTCTCCTGTGTCCCTTCATACCTCTCAGCTTTTCCTCCTCAAATGCATAGAATGAAATCAAAGGCAAGTACTTTTGAGGAGCAAAATAACGCAAGGAACTGTAATTGAAATTAATTAATATCGGATTTGGAAAAGACACATTTAATCTGTTTTGTTCTGCTGTTCCAGAGACTCACAGGGGATACAAGAGTAACCTCGTGCAAATAATTGTCCTTTAAAATATTTTCCTTACCATTTTGGAAAAAGAAATCAATTCAACTTCCTTCCACTAAAAATTTTTTAAAAATCCTGACTTCTGTTGTTAAAGAAGCTGTTCAGTTGCTGGAGGACTTTGCCCAATCCATTTAGAATTAGATGATGATTATACAATCAATTAAACCATCTGACATGCTGAATAAATACAAGTGCTTTATCATTTTAATGAGCTTATGTACCGTTAAGTATTTTTTTTAGTTCTTTGCATGTGTTTTCTGCATGTATTACTGAATACACATGCTTAAAGAGACTATCACATGGGTGACCTATATTTGAAATACCAGAGCAAAACTAAATAGGAGCCATGAAAAGTCGGATACAAGATAATGCTTAGGTGTATGGTCAAAGAGGAGATGTACGAAACATTTAATGCCTGCTGTTGCACAAAAACTGTCCTGCTAATCTCCATTTTAAGATGAAGCATACCGAGCTTTTATAACATGTGTAACTAGCTCTACTGTGTGACATGATGGCAGGAGGGCATGAGATTTGCCACTATCTGCATGTATGCCCAGTTGCAGATCAGCGGAATACAGCTAAGAGAAAACATTTCCTTTTTATGCATAATGAAGTTCTTTATATTACCACCTTTAATTGCTTACACCTTTTTTTTTACTAAACAGAAGTCTCAACTGTTATAATTTTTTGTGTGTGATGGCATGATTATAGCTACTGATGTTTAGGGACTGAACAGAAAACTCAAGCTAGTGTTTCCAGTAAAAGCCTCTAACATCATGACTTATAAGATTTGTGTTTTATGGGATTTTAGGTGTTTCGGTTTTTTTAATAGGCTTCGGTATCATCTTCATTTGGAGAAAAGGGGTAGGGAATACCAGTGGTGGATACTAAACTTTTATTATTTTTATTAAGATATGGCCTAGAATACCTAGTCCCACTGGGCTAGGTGTGTCAGGTAGAAACATTAAAAAAGAGGTGTTGTATGCCCCGAAATATGTCTCTAATGGTAGGTAGAGCCCTGGGTGAATATTATAAGTCAGATACATTACTGTCCTCCACAGAGAATTTGCTAAATTTTATTACAAGTACCATCTTTATTACAAAAGGTAAGATGTATGTTCTACCCAAGATCATCACAGTCAAGAGGCTGTTGGTAACAAACAAGTTATCTTATTATGGGAAAAAACCACCCTCGTGTCTTTTACTGTCAAGCAGGTCAAAATTACTACATATAGTATTCGGGTGGGAGTTGTTTACTCTTTTTCAGTGAGGGCAGTCTGTTGTTTAATTCTGAGGGCTGGTGTGATTTAGCATGGATAGTGAAACACAAGGGAAGTTGCAGGAAGAATACTCTTTTTAGCTAATGAAACCAAGTGGTGACATTTTTTAACCTACTGTCCTTCGAAATGACCTGGGCAGGAAGAGATGAGAGGTATGAATGGAACAACCACCCTCGTTCAAATTAGAGAAACAACAAGGAATGTTGCATAATCCATTCCTCTTTCACTGGTGATGGCAGACAGAGCTTCAAAGGTCCCATAGCACAGCTTAGCAGCGTAGTATTCATGCTTGACTTAATGAGTGAGGATTCATCGAGGTACACCCTCTGGTGAAAATTATCTTCATCCTGCGGCTGTCATGAGCGCTTTCCCGTTTCTTACATGTTCCTTGGTCCACCCGTGAAGCTGCTCATACACAGCCCAGTGCTGCAGCCATGACTCACATGAACTGCCCCAACGATTTGGGCAGGAGTGTCTCATGTGAGTAGGACTCGGTTGAGTGTGCCTCTGCCATTGCTGCCGTCTACTGCTTATAATGCTCTTGCTTATCTTGGCCACTTTATTCCCCAGGTACACTTTCACTGGCATTTACACTTTTGAGTCATTGATAAAAATATTGGCAAGAGGATTTTGCATGACAGAATTCACCTTCCTTCGAGATCCATGGAACTGGCTGGATTTCAGTGTTATTGTTATGGCGTAAGTAGCACTCCCTTATATTTTTCAAGACAGCGATAAGCAATAGAACTTTTTAAAAAATTGGCTGTTCTCTTTTTTCCCACTCAAATTGTACTGAAAATGAGAAAATGCTGAAGTGTATTAGGATGGAGGTTTTTTTTCCTGAGTGGTTTCTGAGGAAGAAGTCAGAGGGATTCTCAATTCTGTTCTCTCAATTCACTAGACTATTTTGGAGAAATTATCTCCTCTCTCTGTGCTCCACAGAGAGAGCTGTTTGTAAAATATCTGTAATAATACTTTAATACTTAC
Source organism: Aquila chrysaetos chrysaetos (assembly GCF_900496995.4). Lineage (NCBI taxonomy): Eukaryota > Metazoa > Chordata > Aves > Accipitriformes > Accipitridae > Aquila > Aquila chrysaetos. The sequence continues at coordinate 72,785,543 of NC_044006.1, read as the reverse complement.
CTATCTAATGTAGTTTTGGGAAGCTTCAGACCCCTGTATAGAAAGTGTTATAAGTGTGACTGAATACCCTTGTTTTTAAATCCCTATTTATACTCCATCTATCCATAACACCACCAAAGCTGTTTTTGCATTCTTAACTTCACAAACCTTCTTCGCTCTGAAAGTAATTACTATTTTACTACAATAGAGAATTTAATTAAAGGCCTCTGAAACTTGTTATATACCTTGGGAATAGAATTTTTTCCCCCAATATGATATTCCCCTTCAGCTGCATACTTCTACTTAGATTATTAGAGTTCACTCAGGACACGTGGGGTTCTGGTGCGTTGAAGGAGCTGATGGATTTGTGGCATCTAGACAGCTAAAAATACATGGGGGTAGGGGAACAGTCAGCCAACGCTCGCAGCGGACACAGGGTCAGCCCAAGCTCTGGCCAAAGGCAGATGTCTGACACCATCGGTATCTGCAGCTGAGCTAGAAATCCAGATTTTCTTCACAGTCAAAGAGGAGAGAAAAGCATGCAAAGAGCACATGTCATCTTGAAGTGGAAGCTAGTAGAGATGCCCTGAAAGGCCCCATTTCCTAATCGTAGAAGGATTTCAGCTGATCTCCCTGTATTTTCTGCTTAATGATACCTATATTCTGTTCTGGTTTTAGTTTAGTTCTCATTGCCATCTTTAAACCTCATAATTCACAGCGTTATGTGAGATGCAAGCCTGTTAGCACTGACATTCGAGCTGAACTCCTGGGCCCGTGATGTTTGAATGGAACCAAAATTGGGAAAAAATATTCAACCAAACTTAGTTCAAACACCAATGAGGGCCACTGCAGTTGATAGCACAACTCTGGTAGGGTGCAGGGATCAGGGCCAATATCCAAGGAGCATCTGGACGATGCTCTTAGTCATATGGTTTAGTTTTAGGTAGTCCTGCAAGGAGCAGGTATTTGGACTTGATGATCCTTGTGGATGCCTTCCAACTTGAGATTTGATGTTTCTGTGATTCTGTGATCCTCAGCAGCATTTAGCAGAACAGCATGAAGATGTGTAAAACCTATGTGGACTTCATCCGGAAGACTCCCATTTATTTTAGTAGGCTTTGGATCAAAGCCAGCCCTAGTCCAGATCCTGGTATCTGTTACTGCATTCCTATGGATTTGGCTGAACTGACATCTGGCCGTCGTGATAAGCTTTTTAAAAAAAATGCAACGCAGATGGGGAGGAGCTTTTGGAGGTCAGCACATATTAGGAATTTTTCTCAGATAAACTTTTCCTCAAGCAGCGCTAAGTGCAATTCTCCTGCAACATTTAGAGGCAGGACAGAACAACAAGAGTCACCCGCCTGCTCTCCTGTCCATCAGACAGGTGGTAAAAGCAGGGTACGATAGTTCATCTGTTTGTGAGTTACGACGCGAGTTTATTTGCAGGTCTCTGAATTCAGCACAACATGGAGAGTTTCTGTGCATGGGTTCCCTCTATTCTACAAGGAAGGAGGTTTTTGAGAGTGAGGCAGAAAGGACCAGAGAAAAGGGCAAGAGGATTCACAGCTTGCAGCCTTGGCAATGCATCTGCTCCACCTCATCTTCTCAGCTCAGGCGGAGGTTGGGGCATCACCCCGGGCTCTGAAGAACTCCTCTGGTTCTCATCTCATTTACTGGCACTGAAATGCAAGTCTGAACAGTCAGTATGGGACAAGGTCTGGATATCCCTTAAAGCCTGTCCACATCATCTCTTGGTGTTTGGGGCTTAGGGAGCTGGAAAGATGTGAAGGTTTGCACAGACCTTGAGGTGCAATTCACTCCCTGCTGGTAGGAACCGGGATTTGGTGCCCAGAGGTTGTGGGCTTACACGTCTTTTTTCTTTTCTAATTCTAGACTTGAATGGCCACTCAGTGCTCCAGCCCAAGGATTCATGAAAACTTCCTTAAGGCTTATTTAATGAGAGGCTTGGGTGTCTGTGCTTTCTTTCCTAGCTACATTTCAATTTTCTTTCCAAGTGGTATTTCATCTCTTAGTTAGAAGATCCCTAAAAGAGGGGGGCCAGCAACTGTGAAAAATCAAGCTTCTCAACATCAAATTACAGCAGTGGCTGTGCTCTTCAGAACTGGCACCCGTTCCTATTGTTTCTTACTTTAAGGCATATTATAGTAACATTTTTCAAATAGAAAAAAAAAAGAATTGGAATTCTGGAAGACAAAAGAAATAGAAAAGTGTTTTATTGAGCCTATAGGCAGCAGTGAGAGAGTTAAAAGTGACTGCAATATGATCTTCATATGTACAATGAAACCTCCTTCGCAAGTATGCAAGCAGCAGATAGTGCAGAGTGTTGGATAATGGACTCTACTCTGATATGATTTATCCTTCATATAAATCCAATTTGCAAGTAATTTAAAGTAAGATTGATCACACAGGTAACCCTGGTGTTGTCTTCGCTTATAGCCAGCGTGATGCTAGAGGTATTTCTGTATCTGGAAACAAAGATGGCATGAGGGTTCAAAATAGGAGGGCCATGAGATTTAGAAGAACCGAGGGTTTTGAGCTAACAGAAAATCTGATTCTTTCACTGGCAGGTGTTACAATGGAAACACCATCCCTTGCTTTAGAGTTATTGCATAATAACTTCTTACCTCCTCTTTTGGGCAGAAACGGCACAGGTTGGGTCACAGAGAGTAGTTTTAAATAGCGCACTAGAGAGTAAGATGTGCCACAGGTCTCCAGGGCTTTCCTCCCGCCCTGTGCTAGCAGACACAGCCATGGCTTGTGACCCTCTGTGGGGCCATGGATGGGTTCTGGGGAACTGATGAAACTGCCCCTGTTTCGATCAGTCTTTCCCAGCCAAGCGAGTACTTTCCAGGACAGGCAAGGGAGAGGCAGCTCTAACTCAGGGTCGGAAAGTGCCCTGCCAAAAGCTTAAAGACAATTCCCTGGCTAGCAGGAAAATTCTGGATGGGAATTCCAGTTGCTTCTCGCTCCCCAATAGGGATGAACCAGTCTGCTGCAATTTCATCCAAGAAACGGCCGAAATAAATCTTAATTAAAGATTGTGAACAAGCAGCAGTAGTATTTGTTTCATATGCTTGTTCACATATTAGTTATGTGTTTTTACAAATCTCTGGTCAGCAAAAGCATACGCCTATGCTATTGCTTCTCCCAAAATCATTTTTTTTCTGTACTTGCATGCTGCAGAAGAGTTTGGGAGAGAAGCACTGGGTAAACCTGGGGAGGAAACAGGTAAATCTTTGCCCAGACCCCCCTATGAGATTATGAAGAGGAGAAGCAATATTGCTTTTCCAGGCTATAATCTGGATTAGTAGATATGGAGAGGATGCTTTTTCCTCCCCAGAGGCCTTTGCACAAAGCCCACTTAAGCAGGCTTTGTAAAATAACCAGGTGAGTTTTTTCCTTAACGTGTAAAAACAAATACCTCAAAGAAGTAGAATATGTTAATGAAATTTAATAGAAATTTAATAGTGAAATTAAAGGGTCCAAGAGCTCTCTTGTTCAGAAGAAACAGTGGTGACTATGCTTTTACTGTATACCGACTTGGAGGAAGTAATTTTGTACAACACTGATAAAGCCAAACTCATTCCATAACTGACCTTCCTGGGAGCCTTTAGCTCAGATGTGGCATGGGTCTCCATGATGACCAAAATAGGCATGTCAGTGAAGAGCTGGGATTGGTATTTTAATCCTAAATAGTTTTTAGTAGGATTGCAATTATATTCATTCAAAATCCATCTTCCTGCAGCCAAAGGGAATGGATTTGATGTTCAAAACAAAGTGAAATGTTAAGCATCCCTTGAAACCAACATCTGCTTTACCACAGAGTACAGCATCTTAGAATAAATAACCCAGTAGAAACATTTGCGCTGATATTTTCCAATGTTGTCCTATATGTAGTTTACAGAAGCTATTATGTGAAAATTACTTGGGTATTTGAAGCTTTTATTTTTTTTAAGAGCAGCAAAGTAACTCTTAATGTTTCCTATAATGTGAAGAATTTTTTGTTAAACTACATGATGGTAAAATCTTTAAAGTATTTATTGCTGAACAGCACGATAACAAAGTTCACCCAGTAGTTTTATAAATTGATGCCTATTAGATAAGTTTAATAGTTCAAGAAACATTTGGAATAATGTGTACTATGAAAAACCTGGGATAAACGGCATCAAAGAACAGCCTGAAAAGTGGAGGCACCTCTCATTCGGCTGCGTTCGCTCCCGTTGTGTATGAATGCATTCTTCATTCAGACAAGTCTCGTACTCTATTGTATAATTCCAAATAACTGTGACTTAATTCTACAGGTATGTAGGAGAATTTGTGAATGTAGGCAGTGTTTCACCTCTTCGGACTTTCAGGGTTTTGAGAGCTTTAAAAACTATTTCAGTAATCCCAGGTAAGAAGCCCTGATCCTTACGTTTTGGCTCTCAGCTACAAGTGATTCTTTCTCTGTCTCTCTTTGTCCCTTTGACTGTTGTTTTTTTGCTGGTGTTTTGTCATTGTCTGTGTGTGACTTTCCCTTGTTACAGATACATAACTGAATTTGTGGACCTGGGCAATGTCTCAGCCTTACGAACGTTCAGAGTACTGCGGGCGCTGAAAACAATCTCAGTCATTTCAGGTGAAAATCAGGTTAAACACTCCGGCTGCAGTTAAAGCCTACATGCCATTTCCAGTAGTAAACACAGTAATTACAAATGACTTAACCATAGATATTGTTCAGGAAATGGAGGAATGTAGGGAATGTGACCTGTCAATAGAATACATTTTTCATATGTTTTTCCAATACTGTTTTTGTGGGCAGAAGGAATTAGAGTGCCTCCAAAATTACAGACCTCACTAAGACGAGCGCTGCTGTAAGAACGGTGGTATGCGGTGGCTCGTGAATCACATACATAAAGTACTCATTCATGAACCATAGGAAAATGGCAATGAAACTGTTTTAAAGTCTTCGGATATTGATTTTTAAAAATGGAAGGTTAATGACCTCAAAATGCATATTCGTGTTTAAGAGCGCATCAATAGAGGAATCTAAATCTGTGCTATGAGCTGAGGTTTCAAGACTGCAGGCATAGATAGCCTAATTTGTCATGGTGTTTATCCATTTGCATGTGATAGAAACACTGTTTAAATTTCGGACCCTGAAGAGATCAGAAAACGTTTCATCGTTGATTTCGGTAGGTTCAGCATTTCATCAACTCACATCTTCTCACATTTTCAAGGATATGATTTCCCCCCCCTCAAGAAAAAATTACTACAGATCTGGTAATGAAAGAAGCTCTTTTTTCATAGCTTTTTATCTAATCTATTACTATTTCTTAAAATAATAAATAATATTTACTATTAAGTAATTTATACAGAGATGAGTCCACTGAGGAGTAACCATATGACAAGACTTTCTTGCCAAGCATTATCTATGGACAGGTCTCATTCAGCCTCAGTGTTTAACATCGCCAACCTGCATGACAAGGTAGAGAAGATAGCAAAAACCATGCATGGTAGATCCTTTCGGTGATAATCCTGAACAGATGTTGGCAATTACATGTCAAAAATATTCAAAATATTGAGACAACTGCTCAGATTCTCACGCACAGCTCTTTAAGGTTAGAAAGGCTTTTCCACCCATTATCTTATGCACATCTACACTTTAATAGAAATCTGATCAAATTCTGTGGTGTAAACTTATAGGGACGTGTATTACAACTATCACTAGCACTCGCATGGATTATAAGCTAGAAATGGGAATTCTGGAATTGGGCTGTTAAGAAAACATATATATCTGGGTCTAGGGCTTACTCCTTCTTTCCAACATTAAAGTAATGAAAATCAGTGGAATTACTGAAAGAGCAAGGTACTTTTCGTTGAAAGTGTATGTCAAAATATAGCTTTTAAAGAATACTTTAAGATGATCATTCATTAGGTCTGGTATTACTTGAAATCAGTTCCCATCAAGTTTTGGTTTTAAGTTTAAAAAGAATAATCTATTAGCAGAGAGGGTTTTTTTAAGTTTTCTCTAATTGGATTTCCATTGAGAAAGGATTTTTTTTTTTTTTTTTTTTTCCCTTGGGAAGCAGAAAGTTGAGCACGGTTTGACAGATCATGTGGGATAGTAGTGGCTAATCAGAAAGAAAACTGGAATTTCCTAGTTTCCTTTGCCAGCAATTTGAAGACTAACTTGGAGGGACAGCCATCTCCAGGGGACACCTTTCACTTTCCATCTTGTCTCAAGCTTGAGCCTCTTCAGAGCAGAGCCTGTCAAATTTGCTGAGTTATATATATAACAATTTTCTGCTGTCCTATATCAGGGTTAGAGCTGGAGCTTGTTTTACATCAAATGAAAAATTTTGGCTGTTTTTTTAGTGGAAAAAAAGGAGTACTGAGATTCAGAAGAACTTTATTTAAAAATATATCAAAGCCCTTCAGTGATATTAAACAACGAGTTGTTCCATTTGTTGGTTAACAGAAAAAGAAAAAAAGATGAAGAGTCTTATTTATTAGAGTAATACATAATAACTCACATTCTCTTTTTTTCTTTCTGACTATTTGATTAGGTTTTTGATAACTGCATTTTTAGGTACTAGTAACTAAATTATTTGCTGACATAACTGCACGAAGATACGCTAATAGAATATCTGGCCTTAGATTTTATTGTCAAGATTACCTGTGCCCTGAGTATGTTTAAATTACAGATGTGGAGGGTTACAGATTGCCAGGGAACACCTAGCTGCCTGTAAAGCACAGCTAAGGTTTCTTTTTAATGTTAGCAGATAATTTCAGAGGAGGTGGTTCATTTTTCAGTTAGGCAAGTATATTTTAAAAGAAATATTGGGCATGATGCTGTGGTTTATTTGGAGATCGGTCTGAGTTTTTAATGATAACACAGGCTTATGCTGAGATGAAATATTTTTCCACAATAGGCTTAAAAATGAAAAGATGATGAACACTAATATCTTCCATGAGATTTTGGGGTTCGGCTGCTAGAGAGAGGAGAAGGCAGCTGTCATTTTTGCTTCCTCTTTTACATCTTAGGTGAAGAACACTGAGAGGTATTCTCCTTTGCAAATATCTAAGCTTTTCCTCAATAAAATTGATCACACTTTTCCATCAGGTAGTTATACTTGCACAAACATACTTGGCCTCAGCATGCTCAGTGAAATTGCTTACCGAAAGTAATGGGCCAAGTCCTCCGCGGTGTAAGGCTTCTGTCCAGCAAAGCACTTAGAGGCTGGTTTTCAAAGGCATTCTGCTTCACTTGAAATCAATGAGTTTCACTATTGACTCCAGAGGGAGTCAGTAAAGCTAACAATTAGTGCTTTTAAAAATCTCACCTACCTTCAATGCCTGGCTCTAAGTGCGCAAGCAGGCACAGGGACGTTTAGGGGACACAGACTCGCAGGGCTCAAAAAGATCTCCGAAACTCCCGGAGTCCATTCCCCTGGCCTAAGGCTGCATTCAGTATAGCTCAGACTTGGCACGATATTTATCGCCTGACTTGTTCTAACAGTCCTTCAAAGGTGGAGGTCTCACACCATCTTCCTGAGAAGTCTGTTCCAGCACCTCATTGCTTTCACCATTAGAAGATTTTCCCTGGGAAGATGGGTTCAGATCCACATTCAGCAACACAAATATTAGCATCTACCAGCAAGCCGTGTACTTCCCGCTCACTGGAGATGTGCGGCTCGCTTTCGTTGCCGTCACGCCAGTATCTCCTGCTCCCCAGGGCCATGGATCACCTGCAGGTCCTGTCCCTGAATCCAGACCCCCATCCAGCCTCACTCTTTCTTGGTGCATCATCAGCTCTTTAATTTTTACCCGACAGCCAGTGTGTAGGAGATCAGGTCAGTGCCTTACCCTCTGTGGCAGCCCTTAACATGCGAGAGGACCTTTATGGATCTCCTCAATTTTCCCTTTTCTGTGCTAAGCACACCCATTTCTTTTTGTTTTCCAGTTGCCCATGATATCAAGAGAAAGCAAGCTTTGTACAATAGCTGCATATCTGTCTATCTATACTCATTAAAAGAAAAAAGTTTTTAATTTCTTCAAATAACACCTTATATTCAGGTGCTTAGAAATAGGTAACATTTTCTCTATGAGAGCATAAAACCTTTAACTCTCAGTGATTTTCTGTATTAATTAGCTTCTTGCACATTGCCATGGCAACTGGATTCGTTCGTTTTCAATCTAGATAGGAACCGTGGTCAGCAGCAGAACAATCCACTGAAGTCACTCATTTGTCTCCCATTACCAGCGTATCCAAGTCCCAGTGTGCTCAGTAGGAACCCTTCCCATGACAACAGAGGGTCTCGAATCATAGTTTATCTGCATGGAAATCACCAATGTTTTTGATGACTACTAATTGAGGTAATATTGAGATACACCCTTGTACGCCTCCCCATCAAAAGCCTGCAAAATACAGGCCATCATCATCACCAGGATTTTGTAAAGTGCCTGTATCTAGAGAAGCTCCACTGCTCTTTCTGGAACAGGCGTGTACATCACGGACATCTCACATGAAATGACAGGATACCGGCAAAAGGTGACCTCATAGAAAATTGGGCCAAGGCACTTTGGGGCCTGATCCAGCTCCTGTTTAAGTTAGTGTGAGTCTAAAGGCTATAAATAGTGCTGTGAATGTTATCCAGTGCTTTACTGATAGCCAGAACAGAGCTGAGAGCACAAGAATTAAGACTGTGTGGAGGAGAGTGACCCTCGTTCCCTGCTTCAATCTCACTGAAGTCCTCCTGCAGAGAGATAAATGTCATCCTTCCAGTGGCTAAATCACTTAACTCAAGAAGTAACTATCCCAGAGGTGAAAAATACATGACATATTTGTGTTTTCCTTGGAGACTGGCCTGACAGTCACATTTCCATGCAAAGATGGTCTACAGGAATGCTGACAACCATTCCGGTTTGCCAACGTGCTCTTAAACTCTGTGCTGCCCCACGTCTCAGTGGCTAATGACAAAATACGTTCATCAAGAATGAACTCTGCTCTCCCGATATGCACATGGCTCACGCAGACATTTACAGGACACGTGCATATCCTCAGGAGAAGGATTAGGCTAGGTGAGGACAATCATGGTGCAAGTCACACTCTCTTTTTTTCGTTTTTGCTTTTTCTCCCCGCTTGTTTCCAGACTGTGCATGATAGCGTCTAATGTTCTGTAGGTGATTGCCAACATCTGGTATGGATGTCATACTGAATTACGCTAATACTTTCTCACATCTTGTAGAAGGAATGGATGGTTTTGTGGGATCTTGCCATTTCTCATTGTTTGGTGTTGCTTGCATTTTCTATGGTTTCTGATTTGCATTTGAAAACTGATTATTTGATTAACCTCTGAATGTGGTAATTTCTACCTGCATTAACAGGAATGTTTGGGCCAAATCCTTCTTGCTTTCTGCAGATGTCAGGCTGCCTGTACAGCCCGCATTCCACTGATTTTAGATCTCGTGGTGTTTTTCATGTCATGCAAGTGGGATTTGGCCCAGAAGTGTGGAAAGAATTCAGTGATTCAGGAAAAGCCTGTATCGATTATTCCATAGGGAGTAATCTATAGACCCATTGTCATTAACGGGTGTAGATGTTACTCAGCTTTGGATCAGATCCTCAGTTTTTCTGTGCATGCTGCCTGGTTTGATGTTTGACTTGCAAGAATTAAGTAAATGCCTTTAATGCCCCATAAATAGTATCTTCTATTAAGCTATATTGCAGTGCTCTCATTGGCACTATTTCAAAGGAGGATTATTTATCTAGAAGATTTAACAGTGCTCTAAATTTGAATACATCAAGCATTGCATTTACAAAACATGGGATTGATTCAGAGAAATACAGAGCACCTGCAAGAGGTTCTGGGTGTCCTTATTTCCCCTCAGCCCTTCCATTTATGAGGCACAAGAAGTTTAAATGAATGGTGATTTAAACACTTTGCTTAGCAGTGAGTTGTGCCAAGCAACTTAATGGATGCTACTTAATTTTCTGGGCAAATTTTGTTTTTAAAGGGTGTGAAAAAACAGCTAGACTGTAAGTATACCCCTCTCCAAATGGTTTTCCTGGAAAGTTTTAACAAAGGTCCAGGAGGCAGAGTACAAGTTATTTTTAAATGGTCTTTAATTAGAGCAATTGTATTACTAAAGCATTCTTTTCTTAAACTGTTCAGAAGCCTGTATGCTATTAAAAAACAAAAAGGAAAAGAAAGAAAAGCAGAAAGCCCTCTCATAAAGAAATTATTTGATACCTGCAAGGAATGAACTTGTAAAACTAATAGTATAGGATTACTATTCTATTTAAAACCCCAGTAAGTAAACTGAGAAAAACATGTTTCATGAAATGACCTTGAAATCAACAATACTGGGGCCTGATTTTGAAAACAGATAGTCTTTACTGGTGATTAGGATTTTGTAGGTCTTGTTTCCTAACATTATCCCTATTCATGTTAGGACTCCCATTGTACTTGCCCATGTGAGTAAGATTAATTAGTGTACTTAGATGATACTAATACAGGCTCCAAGCTTGTATTTGTGTTATGAGCAAATAAATATGCTGCAGGGATTTCACAGAGGGTACTGGAGTAAAAGAATTTGTGGTTTGGCTTTTTTCCCTTTCTTAAGACTCAGTTTGCATTTGGACTTCCCAAGTTTCACCAGCTTCAGTGAAGAAACATCCGTGCACTCAAAGGACAGCCAGTGATGAGAATCATTGAAAACTTTTCACAATTTTAGATAAAATAAAAAAATATTCTACTGCATTTGCAAATCATATTTCTTTTCCATACCTTACTACTTGTTTAAGACCTGGCTGTCTTAAAGGTCTTGTAGTCTTAACACTGAGTAAGGGTGAGACCCCAGAAAGACCTTCAGAAGTGGGCGACAACTAAAACTACTTTCACTTCAGGGCTAAAGTTCACCCAAGACTAGATTATCAGAAGAGCTATGCTTTTTATTTAGGCATCAGAATAGGTAGCCAAATCTACAGATGGACTTAAAAGTTCAAAGCGGGCCTTTTTTTAGGTACCTGAATAGAATTGACCTCATTTGTAAAATCTCTTTCTGGTGAGGAGTGCACATAGCATGCAAATCCAGTGTTTGCCTCATGTTTGTACTACAATATTTTTTGCTCTATTTTTGAGTAGAGCAGGGAGCTGTCTAACCTCTCCTTCTTTACCATGCCACAAACTAGCTTTAAAGAGACAAACAAATAATTTAGTGGAGAAAGGGGACTACCCACACCTGATGGGTCAGTCCCTTTTGGTTAAATGGCCATTTTATAGCCGTTAATATCATTCACAGGTTAATGTAATGGCAGTACCTTATGCAGGAGTGGAATATTTTAGGCTGCTGCATACAGGGACTGCTGGACCTGTTAGTCATTCTAGCAGCTCATCCTCCTTTGAGAAACTATGATTTCCCCTTACTTTAACTGCAGAATTTAAGCAAGACCAAAAAACACATTTTGCCTTCCTGTGAGTCCTCAAGTACATTTTCATATTATTTTAAATTATACAGCACTAGCTCAACCTTTGTGGCTGCCAAACTCTTGGGGTGGAATTCCAGGGAACTGAGATTTAATGTGTATGATCATATTCAGTGAGCAAATCAATGTGCTTCTGAGTATTGCCCAGGAGAATTCCTCCTGTTTCCTCTTTGCATTTTCTTTGTTCCATTTAACTCAATTTCTCTTACTGCTGCCATACCGGTGACATTGATTATCAGAAGCACTGATTACTACTTATCAAGTATTAATTAAATATAAATAGGAAAGAAACAACAAAATTGCTACCATTGTGCAGGTGATATTAATGTCCAACTACAGCACACAAGTTTAGAAGAAGGGTCTTTTTTTGAAAAGAGGGGGGTTTGTCGTATTCATGTAATATTCAATCAGCTCAAATAGTGCTGATCGCCAGGAACATTTCAAAAGCAAGCAATATCTTTTGAGAAAACAGTATAATTATTTGTATCTGTGTATTTATAGAATAATAAACTGAAGCTAGTGTTACAGGACGAAATAACACAGGAGAAGCTAATTTGTGTGACCCAAGCCTTCGGTGTTTGTAATAAGATGATTTATCTACATTGGCAGCATATTACAAAATTATAAACTTCGCCCAGGTATTGTTGGAGCCTCAGGTTGTTTTACTCAAATAGTTTCCACTGAGTTTATTTGATTGCCCATATTATTTGGCTAATTTTCAATCCCAAATTCTTGTTGTCTTAAGCAAATGAACTGAAGGCAGAGGAATTATTCATATGAGGACAGTGAGCTGGATTTGGCACCAAAATGTGTAAAATAACCAGGGAATAAATAATATTTTCATACCTCTTCATCTCTTTATGTGAGGGATAAAGTTATCAGAATCACCTGAGTGATTTAAAAGTAATTCACATTCTCAAAATTCAATGGGATTTAGGCTTTACAGCCTCTACTACCACTCCATGAAAATGTAAAAGACATTCTGGATTTTCTTTATCCATGAATATTTTTGTACCTCACTGTTCCTCCATTCAGTTCTTTCCCTCCATTTTTAAATCAGTGTTTGTGTAAGAGTAATACCAAGACTTTTGTCCAGACAAAAGTAGGCCAAACTAAACATTCATAGTGATCACTTGTCTCTCGTTTCTGCCGTCCAGTTACAAACATGTAGTGGAAACCCCTCCGACTTTTCCTTTCCATGGAGATTTTCATAATGAAAAGTAGCTACCTGCAGACATGTTTCAGCCTCTCAGTCTATAAACTCTTGGCTTTTATCTCCCTAGGACTGAAGACCATTGTAGGGGCACTTATCCAGTCTGTTAAGAAACTTGCTGATGTGATGATCCTGACCGTTTTCTGCTTGAGTGTCTTTGCCCTCATAGGCCTCCAGCTCTTCATGGGCAACTTGCGACACAAGTGTGTCAGGGACTACACCAAGTTTAACTCCACCAATGGCACGCTGTACTTGGATGGTAGGATGTGGAACACCTCAGAGGAATTTCTTAGTGATCCAGGTAAGCTCCTTCTCATCCTGTTGTCTGGTGTTTTTTGTTTTCTTTGGTTTTTTTTTGTTTTTTTTTAAATTTGATTATATCGACCATAATCTATCTGTGAATCAGCAAAGGCAGCATTACCTGACTACTGGCTCTTCATGATGTTGATGTGGTTTTGAAAGTTCTAGATAGCGTTTTCTGATCTCTGTGGTGCCTTCACAGTTCACACTGAAAGTATTTCTGGCACTTTCCTATGATCCAGACTAAGGTTCTTGTTGTATCATTGATGCTTTTCACAGTTTTAGGGTGTCTCATGATATTTTTCTTAAAGCTCCCTTTCCTGGAATTAGGCAATCACATAAAAATTTCAAGCCTGTGTGTGGGTCTGGTTTGCCCACTGTTTCTTTAAACAATTTATAGCTCTTGCATTTTCTAGCAAAACTTCAAAATTTGAATTAAGGGTCTTAAAAAATCAAAAAGTGAAGCAGAGCAATTCAGTATTTATTAATCTGAAAAATCCCAAGAGCATTTTTTTTTAAGGAAATCTTATGCTATTAGGGCCCTAACTCATTATCTGGGTTGGGCCATCTTGCGGTATCTGGTGCTCTGATGTTTATTATCAAAAGGCTTGTTTTCTAGGCCAAAGCAATTTTTAATACTCTACAGTCTGCTATACTTTGAATTACAATGAAATAGGTTCACTGAACTAATTTATTAACATTTAAAAAAAATAAGCATTTCATGTAAATAAACTTCAGAATGTAAACAAGTGGCCCAGCTGTTGCTGCTCTGAAACCCTCTGAGTCACCGGAGGACCCACACCAACTGCAGTGGACATGGACTCACATCTGAAACAATTCAGTATAATGCTCTGGAGAGTAGGAAGCAGCCAGACTGATGTGTGTTGGTAGGAACTTATGACCGGTGACCTTTGGTATGTTATTTATTTTGAGGAGAAGAACGTGGACCCTACAGGCTTGTATCTCCAGCCATCTGCACTATAAAAACCCCGCACCTGACTCCTGGAAATTGCCTGGATTGACCCAGGGCTCTGTTGAATGCCTGGTACGGGGTTGCCTCCAACTCCTGCTGGCTCCTCAGCATCGTACACCTCTTCAGCCAGGCTATGTGGTCCAGGGATCGGGCCAAGGGCAGTCCCACCGTTCCCCACAGGTGACTTCTGGCCTTTCTGCTCAGCTCCTCTCCCTGCGGCCTGAGCAGCCCTGGAAGCAGTGGTGTTAGAAGGGTTTCATTCAAGGAATAAAAAGCTCAGCGTCGGTGTCTTTAATGTATGATGTGGTTGGTGCAGCATTAAGGAAGGGCAGCTCACGAAGCTCTAGCTGAATTAGGGTTGTCTTTGGGACTGACCCTGACTAGCAGGTTATGTGTCCTCTCAACGTCCCTGCATCAGAGCCTCTTGTCAGCTGAAAGGGGAAAGAGCTCCGTGCCAGAGCTAAAAAACCACAGTGCGCCTATCCTGGCTGGTGATGGGCCTGCTGACATGTTTTCCCACCCACGGTCTCTGTGCTTCCAGCTTGGAGATGAGTGCTCATGGAGCTAGTGAAGATATCTGTGGTGGGTTACGGCACTTCACGGCTCCTCCACCCCCAGATGTCTGACTGCTGTGTGAGGTGCTGCTCTCCCCCTCTCGTAGAGGCATTGAGGGATAAAATAGTGATGGCTGGAAGTAAAAAGCCCTGCAATAAAGGTGAAGGGATGAAGTGGAGCTGTGAAGATAGTGTGGCTCTTTGGGAGTGGAAGTAGGGTAAATGTGCTACTGGATAGTCTCTATAAAAATATAGTTAATGTCAGGGCCAGCTGCAGCATTGCTTTAAATGGGAGGAATTGTACAGCTGCTCCAGCATACCATGAGCAAGTTTATTTGTGTGGCCCTGATATGGGGAGGAGGGGAGATGCTCCCGTAAATCCATTTAGTAAATCCAGCAATGGTTAATATGGTCATGAAAATATACTTGTGTCGCTAAAGGAGATTTGCCTATTACAAAGGTAATCAACTTGGTGAGATAATGGATTAAAGCAAATTAAAGTTTGACCATGTGGTATTAATAGTAAGTAATAATAATATCAATGAATGTTTTCATGTTTTCAAAATATCTGAAAATAAAGGCACGGTACATTATGGCAAACAGCCGTCAGTTATGGTGGATGGAGGAAAATGATTTAAATAGTTGAAGTGTTGAGTCAGTGCAGCAGGCCACTGAAGAACTAGAACAAAAGTAGATTTATAGGAAAAACGTACTGACTTGTGACTAAGAATAATGAAGTGTTCCTTGAAATGCTGGAGAAGGTGGTTTAGCTATTAGGCCAGGGAGAACCATATTAAGTAGGATTTTCATTTAATGTTGACTGTTGCACTGAAGCAGTTCAGAAATGGAAGGACTGGCTCATTTTGTAACTAGATGGGATAGTGCTTTATATTTCATTTTGCATAAGTATTATGGTGAAATGAAGTGATTGTTTAACAGAGTAGTACTGACCACAATTTAATAACAGTCCAAATTTCAAGTACTGCAGGGAATTAAGCAATACATACAGTTAGATTAAAGTGTAGGCAGACCAAATTAGATAAAAAGAGGAATATATTAAGAAACAGAGTAGTGTCAGTGTTTATTCTGAAGAAGAACTAGAGAAGAAAATTGGCCAACATGTTGAGATAGTAGAGTTCACTCGAAGGGAGCACAAGACAATTACAAAAGCTCTTTGGAGACTTCAAAACCAATGAGGCTGAGTCACTTAGTTTGGAGCAGGGATACTGATCTGAAAAAAACAGAAACCTGAAGTACTGTCAGAGATTTATAAGAAAACTTAAAAAAAAAAAGGGGGGTGGGGTATGTAAAGAAATAAAGGAGTGAAAAACACTCAAAAGCAAAATTGGAAAAATGAATTGTTAATTCTGTTCATCAGGACACCAAAATAGAGAATCAAAATGGGGTGATATGCAGTTCTCTTCTTGGAGAGCAAAAGTTTGCTTTGGATTCTTTGAGAGAGTTTTTGATGTTTTAAAGTACAGTGGGGAGCCTCTGAAATGGCATCAGCCTCCTCTTGTGCCTTTGAACCTTTTTTGCATGAATGGAAAAACAAAAACGAATGAAACCCCTTAAAAGGGTAAAACAGTGAAGAATTGCCTGGTTCTGCAGAGGAAATAGCTGAGAGACTTAGTCATGATGTGCAAAGAAAGATAAGAACTCAGTTTTCAGTCTTTCCGTGCCCTTTTTAGCTTGAGATAATTGTGTGCCACAGGCACTTCATACAGTACAGGAGACATTTTGGTTTTGTAGAAGGCCTCGGATAGCTTCAGCTCTGCTTTTTTATTCCAAACTGATTTGGTATCTGGACTAAATTCTATCCTCTTTCCTTAGCTCCTTTCAGCCACCAGGTAGGACATATTTTCTCATCTGTCTTCTCAATCCTCTTGTTTTCATTTTATAGATGGCTGAAAAAAGTCAGTTTATAAACTTTGCATCATCATTGGCTTAACCACCGTTATGTGGTAACGTTTGATTTTTGGTTGATCCTTGAGGAAATAACCACAGTGCCCCCAGGGTTCAGGAACTTCTCCTTCCTACACACTGAAGACCCACTTGTACTTTCCTGCTCTACCACCGTATTCACCACAACTATCTTGGCAGATGGTGCGGGTGCTGCCTGGCCCTTCTTCTACCCCTGTTTCTGCCTCCACCACCAGTAAAGGCAGTGTACCAGCACTGGTAGTGGTGGTGGCAGGAACTGTGGTGGCAGAAGAAAAATCTTTTTTTCCTAAATCTGAAAAAAAAAAAAAAAAAAAGGTCCATTTCTGTGCATTATAGATCCATAAGCAGGCAAATCCCACCACCTCCCCTTTCAGGCCTTTGGCTGTCTGTTACTTAAACTTTCTTGCATTAACTTGTCAGTCCTACATTGCAAGGTTGCTGGTGGTGTTGAGAATTGTTGCGTTCTCTCCTCCTCTTGTGCATCTGCCGTGAGACAATCCTACAAACTAAATCCCATAAGGAGCAAGGATTTCCTACCTATCCACCCAATACTTTGCTTGTTCTTTCCATCATTTCACTGGGTCGTGCAGCTGCAGGAAATGCCAGGTAACTTGGGAAGCAAGGGACAGAGCCCTTAAGCATGGGGATTCAGTGGGAAAATTCTCACTGAGCGATCTCTTCCATTTAGCTTCGCTAATCACTAAGTCCTAGCATACAAAAGCGACATTGAATATTCCTGATCAGACTGTCAAGAAGGGGACTTCCTTGGCATTGACATTAAAAGCTTAATTCTGTGAAAGAAGCTTCATCTAAGCTGCTGGAGGTGCCTCTGTTTTCTCAGCTTTGTCACTGGGCACAGCAGTTGTGGTAAGGTGAGATACCTGCTTAGTCTCTCCTCAACTCACAGCTGAGATGCAGGTCTAACATCTGCCTTTTGGTGGGCACATCTATCTCATGATGAACAGGAGGATTCTTCTATTCTTTCCACCAATTTAAATGACTCTAGGTCATCACAATTTACAAACCAACTTCTAAGAAGGCAGCTTATCAGAAAAGTTATTCCAGTTTGGTTTTGGCTCCAATGAGTAATGCTTACCACTGCAAACCTAGGAAGGGGAATAAGGAAGAGTAAGGCAGAAGTCGCTCATCAGGTCTCCCAGACTCCTCCATAGGACTGTCCTTTGCCAGTACGAATGGAGTGTGGGATGGGTGACCGTTGAGTATTAGGTAGAATAAGGCTAAAAAATTCTTGATGTCAAGTGCCAATGGTAAAGTTAAAATGGAGGCACAGTTCATTCATCTGGGAAAACAATGACTGCTGGTAAGTAACTATTTTCCTACCTGCAATTCTAGACTTGGTAAGGGACTGCAGTCAATAAGCCCAAGGAGGATTATTTTTAGACATTAATAATAACAAACCTGGGAATCTGAAGTTGTAGATGCAGCAGTGCTCATATATAAAAATGAAATAAAGAAAAAAAAAGTAGAAAATAGTGATAGTTTACATCCACAGCATTATGAAAATTATGTGATCAATATATCAATATCAAAGTTATTGAGCTGTCAGTTATCTTTAGGAGAGCTAATAGTTTAGAAATACCAGCTGATTGAAGAACTGCAAGCTTAGTTCCAATACTTGTAAAGATGTCTAGGAAAGCAGCTGCAAATAGCATGCTTGAAAGCCTGTCTCAGGCTGTGGTGTTTAAATTAAAGATGTATTTGATGAAGTGAAGCTTTATGAATGTGTGAGTTAGAGTGGATGTCAGATATGTCACTGGTTTAGAGAGAGAAAAGATGTAACAATGGACTGGGTGTAGTTGATTCATATGGCTGATGATTGTAGAATCTTTAATGTCATTTATGTATTCCATTACTAAAATGGATTATTGACTAGTCAGTAAGTAGTAAGTAGTTTAAATAGTGTGTTCTTTTGTAGAGCAGGGCTCAATGTAAGTGCTGAATGCATAAGAAAAAACACTTTAGAAAAAAACCTTAAAATTTAGTAAAATTATTATAAAATAGTTTTGAAATGATAGTCTCAAACCTCAGTATTTTCTTTTTCTTTAAACTAAATACCCTACTTAAGACACTCTGAAAAGGTCTTGTTTCAAAGTAGTCTATATATGTTTTCTCTCAACATCAGTATCTTGTAAGGTAAAATAAAACCCTGTAATTTCCTTTAGATAATCTTGTCCAAGCTATTGAAATAAAAAGATTTAAAAAAATAAAATAAAAGAATGTTTAAGCTTTATTAACCTTTTACTGGGGAGGAATCAACTGCTATTTTTATAGCTTAAAAGAGGACTTTTCAAGGTTGTTATTTTTTTTCTTCCAGACTAGTTTCTGGCATTCATTTCGTGGCAGTGATTTTTCTCTTCTTCTGAAGTCAAACTGTGTAGTTACCAAAGGTCTGGGTGGGAGGGGGGGAAGCTTTAATTAGAAAGAAAAAATCCAGATAAAGAGAAATGTAATCTCTGTTTCGTCATCTCCAGTTAGACCTGCAAGACTTATGGTTGCTTCAGGTTCTATATTTAGAAAGATGTATAAAATACATCAAGTTTAGGTCCTTATTTTAGGTACCTAGTCTTTGCAGGTCCTGATTGGATCCAACAAAGTGGTAGGAGTGATTTGGAGAAGGAACTTTCTGAGATGGCCTCTGGAGGAGTCTGCTTCATTTTCTATGCCTTAATCATACTAGGCAGCCTAGGGAGATGATCCAACTAAACCAGCCACGTTAGATGCCTAAGGTTGAGGAACATGACCACTCTGCATAGATGACCTTTGGTTGCAGAGCAACTTGCTGAACATTGATGTGATACCCATCCAAATCATGGTCGTTTTGAGTACTTGAGAAGGGATGACAGGCTTGTGGGAAACAACTGGTCTTGCGCATGGTGTGAATGAACCAGTCTGGCTGCTCAGAGCTGATAAACTAGGAGCAGTCCCAGACCAATGTGAAATAATTCTAGAGACTTTCCACATCCTCGAGGCTCTTTGATGTCCTAGGTGTAATGCACTGTCGAAATAAACGGGCATGGATGTTGAGGCATATGTCTGTGAATATACAGGAATATACATGCGTGTATATAGATGCGTGTGTGCGTACACATATATCTTCTCTAAGCTCTGTGCCTTGTTAGCGCTGCCTGATGAATTGTTTCATTTTTGCTTTCAGAACCACTGAAATGGAACTGCATGAACTGATATTCTGAAACTGTATGAGAACTGTATAGAAAATAATGATGTCCAAGTCAGATAATAAATGTAGCAAGTTTGGGGAGAGCTGAAGCGTTTGAGGTGTTGTCTGAGGTGGTAATAGAAGACAGTGAGTGTTTGATGAGTAATTATGGAGGTGGGAGGAAAGAGGGAAGCAATAAATCAGGTTGAGACTGGAATAGGTGTTTTATTATGTATGATTGTATATGAACCAGTGATTAAGACAAAGAACCTCTCTGGGCTTTCAGACTGTGCTTGTCAGCATGGAATCTATTCATGTTACTCCACTGTTAACTGTAAATATTGTGGCTTTGTTCGGGTGCTGTGGATCTTTTGATAAAGAGCTTCATAAATGCTCAAACCTTAATGCTCTGATGTGTTATTAACATGTGCACTTTAATGTTTTAAGCTAAATAGAAAAAGAAAGGCCCAGCAGAAGAAGTGCATGGATCAGAATAACATAGGAATTGGTACTGTTGTATCCAATACAGTGTCTTTCTGACCATTCAAAAGGGGTTTTTTTGGCCTTGTGGTGAAAGAGTAAGTTCTTACTTTAGAACAGTTTGTAAAACAGGAGGATTTTTTTCCCACAGGTACATTTCTTTTGCTCTCATCACTGCATTACTGCTCACAGAAAGGAGAGATCTACTAAAGGAAAGATCTGTCACAGAAGATTCAGACTGAACATTTTCAGAGTTTTCCTGCACCTTCAAATTGTTCATAAACTATCAAACTAAAACACCACTTGACTTGCACAGTGATGTGCATTTGAAAGGACCTTGCGTGTGCCCTTTTGAGCCTGTCCATGGACTTGTGCTTGCTCCGGGTTCAGCTGTAATGTGCCTTGCAAAGGCAAGAGGTAGCTCTCGCTTTTAACTCTGAACAGCCAGCCCAGGTGCACCGTGAGCCCACCCGCAGAGAACGGCTCACAGTGCTGCTTTCCCATATTGCACTGGTTTTAACGAATAAGTGAAGAAATTTTTTCTCCTGATACTTTTCATCAACGCTGAATTCACCCAAGTGAGGTGAAGATAAAATATGGGAATTGCCAGGCTCAGTCTGGCCTTGGTGTATCTACAGCAGCACCTGTGGCACAGAGCAGCCCCACATGTTCCAGAACAAATTAGTAGAGCCTGAAGTATAGATATTTTTCTAAATTTTTATTAACATTAACTATTATATTAACTATTTTATTAACATTAACTATATTATTAACTGTTCCAATGCTTGACAACCCTTTCGGTGAAGGAATTTTTCCTAATATCCAAACTAAACCTCCCCTGCACACCACTTGAGGCCGTTTCCTCTTGTCCTATCTCCAGCCACCTGACAGAAGAGACCAGCGCCCACCTCGCTCCAACCCCCTTTCAGGTAGTTGTAGAGAGCGATAAGGTCTCCCCTCAGCCTCCTCTTTTCTAGACTAAACAACCCCAGTTCCCTCAAACACTCCTCATAAGACTTGTGCTCCAGGCCCCTCACCAACTTGGTTGCCCTTCTCTGGACACGCTCCAGCACCTCCATGTCTGTCCTGTAGCGAGGGGCCCAAAACTGAACACAGGACTCGAGGTGCGGCCTCACCAGTGCCCAGTACAGGGGACAATCACCTCCCTGCTCCTGCTGGCCACACTATTTCTGACACAAGCCAGGATGCCGTTGGCCTTCTCGGCCACCTGGGCACACTGCTGGCTCATGTTCAGCCGGCTGTCGACCAGCACCCCCAGGTCTTTCTCTGCCGGGCAGCTTTCCAGCCACTCTTGCCCAAGCCCGTAGCGCTGCACGGGGTTGTTGTGACCCAAGTGCAGGACCCGGCACCTGGCCTTGTTGAACCTCATACAACTGGCCTCAGCCCATCGATCCAGCCTGTCCAGATCCCTCTGTAGAGCCTTCCTGCCCTCAAGCAGATCGACCCTGCCTCCCAACTTGGTGTCATCTGCAAACTTGCTGAGGGTGCACTCGATCCCCTCGTCCAGATCATCGATAAAGATATTAAACAGAACTGGATAAAGATATTAAAAAGAGCTGGATGAGACAAGCCACTGGTTTATAGGTTGTTTCCTGTATAGTACTCCATCCTGTTTCTCCTGCATCTCAATATTACACTTTTCTTTGATCACAGCTTCATATTACATAAAACTGTGGCTAAGGATCCCTAAAAAAATCCATATCTCTTACCTGAACTGATACAGGGAATTTAAAACTTCAAAAGGTTATGGATGGGTGAGATTTTCTCCTTCTCTGCTTTACTTCACATTCTGACAACATAATATCTCACTCTGCATTTCTCTGCTCATTTTATTTTAGTGGAATAGGCCTCTCTAGTGTTCCTCATTCAATCCTGGCCTTGGACTTGATTTACCTGGAAAATAGTGTGTATAGTAGATTTTGTCGCCTCTCTGCTCACCCTCTCTTTCCCTTGTACTTACAAATGTAATAAAGTGGTGCAGATACAGGCCTCTGTTAGCCTGCTGAGATACTGCACATTGACTTTTCATCTCAAACTTTGTCTTTTGTCTCTTACTCAGTTTTTGATCCAATTCATTTCTTTTCTTTATCACACTACAAGCAGGAGTATTTTCTTCTACTTTTCTGGCGTCTGTCTGTAATCACAAATGCATTCAACCCTTGTATCAGCTTTTGATTTTAATTCTTTTGTGTGAAACATATAAAAAAAAACTCCACAAAACACACAACCTCTACAAAACTTCCAGAAAGCACACTTCAGCATTTTGCTGCCTATTCATGTGAAGCGTACATCTAAACAAGTGGTACTAAATATGCTTTTAGTTACGTGCTATGCAGCCTACAGCCCTAAGAGCGTGGGTCTGCGTGACTGGTCAGACACAGAGACACAGAAGGAGGTTATCTGAAGATGTTTAAAAGCCAGCATGTGTATTTATTGCTAGGCATTGTCTCCTGTCTCGTCTTCCTCAGGATGCTCATGGACTTGGCATGGTCCCCAAGGCAATTTGACAGCATCTAAATTCTCTGCTCCCCTCTAGTCCGCAGCTCCAAACGCTCCTGAAGTGCTTTTCCTTCGCTCGGACCGTACAGGCAGCACAAACCAGGTACTGTGGATCTTTGAGGCTTTCAGAGCCTCTTCCTAGTGCACGGGAGCCATCTAGCAGAGGGCTTGATCGATATTTTTAGTGGCTTTTTCTCAAAGAGGGAAAAAGCTGTACTATCAAAATTGGGCACGTTTTCTGTGCTATGGTCACTGCTGAGCCCTGGCTGGGAAATTGCTGCTTTGACTTGTCTCGAGCATGGGGGGAAGCAATGATAGAAGCCTACCAGAGACACTTGAGCTTAAGGAGACCACCTTCCTCCCAGCACCTTATTGTACAGAATTCTACGACCTCCTCCCAACCTCTCCATACCACCGGCAGGATATCTCATGCCCAGAATTCAGGGCTGTAGTTACCCCAAAGTCACGTATTAACCAATGCCGTATATAAGATTATAAAAAAAAAAGTTACCCACTTGATCTCTGCCCCTTCTACCCACCCAACCATCCTCACAATTAACTCCTCCTGTTCCTTTTTTAACTGAAGGATTGAAAATGTCCTTCTAGACGGTTACGCGGTAAGGTGGTGGGAGAGAGCTGGGCCAGAAGCGAGCGCCCACGGGAAGAGGGAGGGAAGGATGGGAAGCAAGAAGGGAGAGGAGAGCACCCAAGAGCTTGCGAAACCCAGCAGAAGGGCCGGCAGCAGCAAATGCCAGGGGACAGCAGAGGAGAGCCAGATCCCCTGTCGTGGGGGTGAGCAACAGGAGAGTAACTGATTATTATAATTATTTGCAACCCCTTTTAGCAGGGAAGAACTAACTGGCAGTGCCATTTATTCCCAAGCATTCTTCCCTAATAATACCCTTAATACAGCCTGTTCCATTGCTTTTGTGAGGCATGTTTTTCATCTTCAAACTCAATTTCATTTATTAGAGACTTCACCGTATGTGACACAGTGTGCACACAGCAAGTGCAGCAAGGATTCATTTTAATTATTATGTATTACCAGGAGGTACAGTGTGTTTGTGCCGGTGGGCGAAAGGGCGAGGAGGGGGTGTTATCTATTTTGATTCTGTGTCACGTATCACAACTCTAAGGTGATGGGGCTTTCTGAATTGCATTTCAAATTTGGAATTGGGATGTTTGGTGGCTGACAGTGCTTTGTGCCAGGCATAGCGCAGGGAGAAAGTCTCCAACCAGCGAGCACCCGTGTGGCTGCAATAAATAGTCTGAGATAACAGACACCTCTCTGAAGTTTTTGTTAGAAAGTCAGCCAGAGGACTCTTCTCTGGGCAGTGACTAATGATATTTGAATGCTGCTCTTTATGCAAGTGTGATAATATATAGGGTTTTTTCAAACTGGAATGAATTTGTTGTAAGACAAGTCAAAATATCATTTCAGTTGGGTCTTCGAAGGAGGAGGAGAAGCTGGACTCAGAAGCTGTGTTTTCTAAGTTGACTCTAACCTTTTTTATTTTTCTGAACTGGAAAATTTTCCTTTCTTTGCACAGAAATGAGGAGGCCTTCTACCCTGGAGCTCTATGTACCCCACTGGCTTTCTGCTCAATGGTGTGATGTAGGTCTGGAAAGTATAAGCTGCAGCATAATTTTAATTAGAATAAATTTTTTTTTTTAGGAAGTTTGCCTTTTTTTAAACTTGACAGGTGGAGATATCATGAATGTTTGCTCTGTTAGAATTGCTTGGTGTGGAAGGGAGCAAAGCAGAAACCTGAAAGATATTGATAAATTGGAAAAAGTATAGAATGAAACAGCAGAAATTATGAGAAGCTTTGGAAGGAAGACATTGCAAGAATAGTCTAGAGGAATTTGTATATTTCCTCACTACTTGCATACAGCAACTTTAAAACTAGGGTCAATGCTGTTACTTGGTGCTTGAGCCACTTTGGCTGAAGCAGTTGCTGTCATCTCGCTGTCCTTTGCAGGTAGACAAAACTCTGTAAGAAGCTAGTAAGCTGCTTGCGAGCACTCACTTTATTGGATTATTTTACTTAACTTGGCACCTCTAAAACACAAGCCTTCAGAAGACAACCCCAATATATGGATTCATTGTACACCTTTTTAATGGCAACAGAATCAACCTAACACAACTAATACTATATCAGGAGCATTGGAGATACAGGGTCTTAGTAAGTATTTATAAGGCTCAGGCACAAATGTGCATATGTTTTGGAGAAGATAGCATCTGGTTATTAGAAAACATATTTCTGTTGAATTTTTGACTGCTGAGTACTGACAAGAAATGTTTCGTATTATTGAAAAATAGATGAGTTTATTTGGCAACAATGAAGTAAATAATGCGTGACCGACTGGAAACTGATAGGAAGCTGGTGTTGTTCTGACCATTTTTTTTTTTTTTTTTTTTAATTCTTTTAATATGATCAAGTAGTTATCTTGCTCTGGAGATTCCTGTAGAAAAGTTCCTAAAAAGCATTATGTACGCTATAACTGTGGCATCAACATTTTAGTAAAGCTGGTGGGAAAAAAAATTAGCATTTCCTTTGGAAAGAATGGCATGTTGCATAAAGATTATGTACACACACGCATGCGTAAAAACATCATTGTTTTGGCTTGATTTTACTTTAAAAATTAAAAAAAAATCTAATATGGAGGTTTTCAGTTTTGTTTTCCACTTTCCTTTTCCTATTTTGTTTCCCACTGACACGCTTAAATTGTTCAGTGAAAAAACTAACAAAGCAAAACAAAAACTAATTGTAATCTTCCAAGACAACAAAAAGGTCATTGTGTTTTCAGGTGGTGATGATCAGTTTGAGCAGTCTATGTTTCAGAGAGAAAATCCTACTGTAAATGAAAAAGACGTTTTATGTCCTTTGTCCATGTTAGAGTTAACTGACAGAAAGCTGAGGCCTTGGGTTAATATGATACCAAGGTGGTTTGTTCTTAAAAGCAAGAGCGATGACTGTTTGCTTCTTAAAGACCTCTGATTGCCCGGCATGCTTGATTGTAATCCAAACCAACTTGCTTTGAATGACAAATTGATTGTTGTGCGCATTTTTGATAATATAGCAATTTGTCTCCTTGGGTATAATACTCTAATCGCCCCTTCATTTATCAGTAGGGAATCAGCAATTCAGCTCTTCCTCAGGCTGAGGTTTGGCAGGGTAGCCGTGACACTCTGTTGCGCACTTGCAGACTCTGAGTGAAGAAACCCCCTCCCAGCAGCATCTCTGCACCCGTTCCTCAGCATGCATTTCATAGCACTCTTTGGCACCTACCGTATTGCTTCGTTTAAAAATGTAAATGTTTAAGTCAGCAGCAGACAAGAGAATTTTGTCTGTTCTTGAGATTTTAAATTTCTTGTTTGCACACAGTCTCCTTTTCCTCCTTACTTCTGTGCTCTGGGCCCGTTCTCATCTTCTGATCTGACTGACCAGGAGGTGTTGGTTCGGTCTTCAACAAGCGCTGTGCTTCAATCATCCCTCAAAGAAAGTGGTCAACACAGAGTTACAGATCTATGGTCCTCCTGGTCTTAGTGTTTGCAGTATGAAAAGTTGCCATTCCCAGGGAGTAGTGCATGTTTGTGAAGTTCAGGGTACCCCATGTAGTGATAACATTTCTTAACAAGGTGCAGAAGCTCTGCAGTTGTTTGTCTACCTCTTATCTCACGGTTCTACCATATTTCCTCTGTACCCCAGAGTCTGATGAGTTTGTGTCACTAACTCTATGTACCCCAAATAAGATACGCTCACTCCTGAGAAAAGCAGAAGTCTTTCACCAGCAGAAGGGGAGGGTGAAAGGAGATGGAAGACATGGCATCCTTCCCCCCTTCTGTGGTGGTTGATCACAGATCCTTAACCATATTGAATACCTGGGTGTTGCTGGCAGTCAAGACGTTTCCATAGAAAGCCCACATGTAAGACAAAGTGGGAAAGCATACAGTCTGAGCAGGCTATATACTCTGACAACTTGTGAACCCCATCACGTGCCCTCGTAACCACAAGCTCATGGACAGTAATTCCCTCTTGGCATGCAGCAGGGTAGGGCTTTTCCACTGCTCGCAGCTTACTGAGAAAGCCACAGCACATCTGTTCGGTGGCTTGAGCCATTGAGCATTCTTTGCATAGCCTGCCTGGATAAGCTGTCACTCTTGATTTTTAAAACATTTCACAACAGAGGGTTAGCCTAGAATGGAGAACCTCTTCTGAGCATCATCTGCAGAGGCCCCTCTGCTCACAAACACATGCTGCTTAAGGCTGCCACCATCATGTCTTATGTCAACAGGGGATCACGTCCTCTCCGCTGCAGCAAAGCACACCGGATTATCTACCCTCCATCAGTCAGCCGCTGGCCTCTGTTTTGCATTTATTATGTTTCTAGATAAGTGCTTTTATCTGTTCTTCCATGCCGCCACTCAGGTTTTAGAGATGCTCCTTAGAAGATCTCCTTTTCTTCAGACTCTCTCTGGAAAACTGATTTAGCTTATCCTTTTGAGAAGAAGTTGGCCTCCTGTTCCATTTCTCTGAAAGTTAGACTTTGTCGGCTGGAGAGAGAAGAGGGAATGTGTAAATGAAGGCCCTTGTTAGCCTGGGGATGCTAATTTCCTTAAGCCTCATTGATAGTCAACCAGGGAAAGATCCAGAGCACTTAAATTTACCTTGCTGCTCTGAGTCTGGCTCAAGAAGTGCCTGTATCTCTCCATTGCCATTACAGATGACTATGTTGAGAAATATTTGTCTTTATGAACACTTCCTTGTTTGTTTAATCTTTAACAGGATGCATTTTTCTGTTTCTTTTGCTTTATACTGTGTGTTTTCTATGCTGAGCAGAATCCACCAGATTGGGGGAACGGGCTGCTTTGTTAGTATTATTACGTTTTGACTTACAGCTGGTTGCATTTTTAACCTATGAGTCAGGAATTTCTATCACAAACTTCAATTAATGCGCATCTCATCAGTGTAGAGTCTAAAAGTTATGGACAAGCTCATGGTTTGGCTTTACTACATAGTGCTGTACTGAATTCAGTAACAATGTTCTCGGTTAGAACAGCCAGGGACATGGCTAGATGATGTTTCCTACAAACATTGCCCACAGACCTGCAGCCACCTTATTAAACTGGTCAGATTTGAAATACAAACAGCAAGTGCTTAAAGAGCTTTGAAAAATAAATTTGTTTTTACAATTTATAAAAGTTAAAATTAGCAAAACAAAGCAAAAGCATGCCATTCATCTCTCAATTACTGTCCCAGTTGAATACGCTGGTTGGTGGATGACATTTGTGAATGTTATCATTCCCAGAATGTACTTGTTAAAAAGCAATTTCTCTATTTCTGTTGCAGTGAACTATTTCATAAAAAATGGTACAGAAGATGTGTTACTGTGCGGCAATAGCACTGATGCTGGGTAAGTACTTTAAAAATATCTTCACTTCTGGTTTGGTTTTGTTGCAGAGTGTTTTTTTTTCTTGCTACATTTTCCTTCCATTGTCTACTTCTCACCAGCATGAAGTAGATATTTCAACTTCCTTGTGTCAATCATAATAGGAGAGAGGATAATGACAATATTGTGCATAGTAATACAGTTTTCTGAACTGCAGGGAAGAGAAGTTTGTGTGTGTCATGTATTCAGGTCTAAAATCTTTAGGGGCCTTATTACAGTTCTTTTTCAATACATTTAAATATCTCAGTAAAAAAAATAGTGAAAACTAAGTAACACTTTGGCTGAGTGGAGAGTATTTTAAAGGAAACGAAACAGGAATGGAAACGAAACAGGAATGGAAACAGAAAAGCTGGAGGGATTTAGACTGATGATGAATTCTTGGCTTTTGACAAAGGAAGGTAAACAAATCAACAAATGCTAGTCCCCAAAATAACATGCTTTGGAGGTGGGAAGGTACTCAGTTTTGAGTTGTGATCTACATTTGGACATGACGTTTATAGACTACATGTGTTTCATTTTCTTATAATATAGACAGTGAAGAGATCCAGAATAATTCCTGTGGTATATAACTTACTCTGCATAAAGGACTTTATTCCTATCCCTACCATCTGTAGATGCTAGCGGTTCCTCCTGCATCCAGTCCTCAGAGTCTAAGCGCATTGTCTGAGAGTGTGATTTTGTTTGACAGGTTCTCATGATCTTGATGGAAATGGAAGAGTTCAGATGGGATGGAGAGAGATGAGATCTAGTGTGGGCAGAGGAGATTATAAACCGTACAAAGATTGTAAGCTGTTAGGAGTTGTAGGAAAAGGAAGAAAAGACCTTAGAGTGGTGGGATGGATGAGGTTTGATCTAAGTATGTGAGAGTATTTGAATCAGGGAGGTGGATGACCTAGGTCAAGTGAGGGGAAGAGGTGAGATGATCTACTTTTGGAGGGAGATGTTTTGAGTTGGTAGAACTAAATGTAGAAAACTGAAAAAAAAATAGGGTTTAAATTAGGAAGAAATGTGAAAAGAGGGAGACAGCAGGAAGATGAAGGGAAGATAAAATCTAAACTTGCTTGTGGACAGGAGGGCGAGAAAAGCCATGGGGTCCTGGAGAGAGATGCTTTACTTTCTGCTGCCACTGTCTATATCTGTATTTACATAAGACAAAGGGAAAGCTGAAGTGTCAGCCTTCCTTCTGCATGTCTTGTGTGTCTGATCTGTATTGCCAGTCTAATTTAGACTGTAAGCTCCTTGGGCTGAGGGCCATGCTTTCCTCTTTGTTTGTTCCACGGAAGGTACAATGTCAGCATTCATTAATGAAGTGCTTTGTTGATTGTAATACATTGCATTTATCCAGGCTCAGGCTGGACTCCAAGACTATTGGGATGTTTCCTGAGGATCCCAGGATTTGGCAATCTGCCTGTGCTGGTGGACTTCAGCCTTTGCTAGCCAATAGGCAACAATATTGAGCAAAAAATGTTCTGCACAGCAACGATATTTTGCACGTCATGAAATATTATACCTTGTTCTCTCTGACCACCTGAACCATGTTGGTGGCAAGCTGCTGATGTCATGAGTGATGGCGAAAGAGTTGATTAGATTATAGGTAGTTTGTGAGGCGTAGTTTAGGGACTACTGCTTTGGAATTGTCCAAGTGGTGGGAACTTAAATACCAATCCAATATCCATGGAGTATCTATTAGTAGCCTTTATGGATTTAAGGATTGGGTTCTAGAAATGCGTATTAGCAAAACCACCCTTATTTCCTTCCCTAGAAAGTCAATAAATTGCAACGTGTCAGCAAAAAGCCATGATTGGAGAAAACCTCCAATGGAGGCACTATGCCCATGAGACAGTCACAGCCTGAAACAGCCAGGGGAGAACTTCCAGCTTTCCTGTATAAAAAGAGGAAAATGCCACCCCAACAGCTAGAGTCCTTGTGCTTGTTTTGATAAATACATCAAAACTATCAGTGTTTGTGCCATTAGGGGAAACCCACTTCCCCTTTATGCATCACTTCTTTCTTCTTCAGCCTCTTGCTGTTTTAGTTAAGTATTTAATACCACTGAGTAAGGTTTGGTTTTAAATGCCTAAAAATGAGGATTAAATATTCCTACTTACACTGTTTTTTTAGCTCAGGACTAGCAAGTGTTGTCTCATCTGTTATAGCTTCCACAGAGTTCCTGCCAGTCCTCCACTCCTGTTGTTTAAAGACATGAAGATAATTAGGAAGATGATCCTAAGGCCTCAGGGGACTTGCAAAGTCGTGTATTCCCACCTGTTAGGATAGAGAGACCATCATTTACAGGCTGACGTATTTAACAGAGTGGATTTGTTTTCTCTTATTCTTCAATGGTCAAAGCCAAAAGCAAGTGCGTTCAATAGTAAAACACAAAATCTGAATGCGTGGGACCTTTTGGGACAGGTTGCACCACAGGATCAGGGAGGTGAGTTAAGAGTGAGTGGATGCATCAGACTGGGGTTCCCCCATCTATTAGCAATCAAATTAACGACAAGTGAGGATGCTTAAGTTGGGAACCCATCAAGGCATCAGGAAGGTGTGGTAGGGAAAGACAGCTGGCAAGGCCATGTCTGAGTGTTCATAGCATTTGTGGAGCTTGCTTCTGCTCCCAGTTTGGAGCTTGAATTTATTAGCCTCTGGGGTACACTGAGGACCCAAAGGAAATGCGGGGAAGGGCAGCGTCATGTGTGCACTCCTGGTGGGATTTGTTGTTAGTGAGGGATATCTGTGTTGTGGCCGGGATATTAAATCTCGAGGTAATTGACAAAGCCATTTTAGTGCATTTTTAAAAGCATGTTAATGACACTCTGAGGTTTGGCTGGTTGCTGTTATTATAGAAGAGTAAAAAAAAAAAAAAAAATCTAAATAAATCTACGATGGCAATTATTAGGTGATGAGACTCAGATGGTCTGATGTAAGAGTGTGTAGTGATGGAAACTGCAACCTGAGCTGGAGTAGCAGGCCAAAATCAGCAGGGAAATGATCATCAGTGGATGCTATATCACAGACAACCTAATTATCTCCAAGGTGGGGGCTTTATTACATTACTAAGAGGGACTGTTTTCTGAACAAGCACCCAAACTGCCAATAAAGTAGGAGGTAATGGATCTAGCTAATATGGATTCTAGTTCAGAAGGGATTTGAATAGATGTATGTCACTCAGCAACAGCAAACGTGTCTCTAGTACTTCACCTGGCAGATGGAAGAAAAAGCATTTATTTATGTTTTTAGGTATGCTTAAGCAACCTCAGGAAGCCACTTTAAAAATCACACTGCAGACACATAGTAGGAATGTCAGGGAGATGGCATATTTCTTTGTTGCACAAGAACTAACCTGTCTGTGGGGCTTCCCATATGATCCCTCAGAAACTTTCTTCAGGATACATGAAATTTGATTTTTCTTCATTTAATCAAATAGAAATTTTGTGTTGTTTTTCTTCTTGTTTGTCCAACTGCATTTTTCCCCTTGATGTACTGCAAGAATTTGCTTTGTATTTACAAGGAACAAAGAGTCCAATGGAAACAAGAAGTAATGTTTGGAGAAGAGAGAAAATCAAATGATTGTGATCAAAGATGTTCTTTGGCTCAAAGTGAACGCTAGTGACGCGTGCTCGGTGTTTCACAACAAGCACATTCAGAGCACCACGTTAATGGAAAAATCCTCTGCTCTGAGGTGTGTGTCACAGATTGGTCAGACACTGGAAGCAGTGCTAACAGCAAGGCTCTTTTAACAGAAAAAATGTAGTGTATTTGCAGAATTATTCGTGTTTCTTAGATGTGTTTCGGGGTTAAATTTTGTTGTTCTTTTGGATGTGGCTGCACTAGGATTTATCCAAGTTGGTTGTCTTTGCAAATTCAGCTTCTTTCTTTGATTTGATTTGGTTAAAATAAATGGAGAAAGCTCAGATAGTCTGATTTTCAAAGGGATTACAAATTCTATAAATTTACTTTTCAATTTAATTCCCAGTGTATAGCTTATCCAATTTTGAACACCTGGTTTTAGCCCTGAGGAAGGTCCAGTAAAGATCCAGTACGATGATCAAATATTTGGAAGATCTTAGCTCAGAGCAGAAGCTGAAAGCTGCTCTAGCCTTTGTGAAATCCAGTCTTAGCATCAAGTGGACTATGCTCTGCAAGGGCTACAGAACAGCAGGTGACAGCAAGCAGCACCGTACACTCCCTGTAATCAGGCATCACGGCCCTTTTGAAGGCATCTACCCTACTGTGTGAAAGTCGCCCCTGAGGGCAAAATTATTTCATATCCAGAGATGAGTATTTATGGTGATAGCGTCAAAGGGAAGGCCTGTAGTTGGGCGCAATGCTTTAGGGTGTGCTTGGGGACCTACAGCAAGGACAAACCCCAGCATTCGGTGCCTGGCTCCGGGCAATGGGACGTGGCCAACACCAGGCAAGAAGCGAGGGAACCTCCAAGGGCACTGCTCTCGGGAGGAGACGCGGTCCTGATCCCACCTCCAGATCCAACGAGGCATCTGCTAGAGCACGATCCCCACTGCGCCTACCAGGCATCGCCCTACCGTGATCATCAGAGCAAATCTCCCAGCAAGTGGGCTGTGGGAACCGTTCCATGTCAGGCCCCACCAGCCTGCTTCACGCCGCCCGTACAATTACGGCTTGCTCCTTCTCCGTGACTATTAACTGGTCATTTTGATGAGACGACCAGCACTGCAGAGTCCCGTGCTTCCCCACAGAGTAAAGACTTACAGGGGCTGGCTGCAGCAGCTTGGAATTATCTGTCCGTGAGAAAGGAAGATACATTTCAGCTCTAAAACATTTCCACTTTTATCCTGTTGTAATTTCACCTGGGCATCTTTCTGCTGTGGTTAGACTGCTGTTTTTTCTTCCCCTTCTGCCTGAAGGTTTGGAAGAGCAATAGAAACAGCAAGGAAATTTGTCCATTAGGAGAAAGAGAAACAGACAAGATGCTATCAATGTACAAAGTAAACAAACAGACAAAAAAGAGAAACTTATCTTTGTTCTTTTCACTTTTTCACTTGCAACTACAACAGGAAGCTGGCTTTTCAGAAAAGTGTGCATGTTTTAAGTCAATTGTATCCCCTTTGGATCTCAAGGTCATACTGCTTAATTTTTTTTTTTCCCTTTCACATGATATGTCCTGTATATTCAGCTTGTAGGCAGGAATTTTCTACGAGATCATACTGACAATGAAAGCACATTTGCATCGTGTCTGTACTGATATTGCCAAAAAGACTAGTGAGCAGGAAGGAAAAGCAGCCAGTAAAGCTACTTCAGGATGCAACAAGAAAGCACCTTTGGCAACTGCATCCTAGTAACTGTTGCTATAGAAACTTTAGCTACCTTTATCCTCACTATGACCTTGATTTTTCTTAACAGGGTACATTAAAATAATGTACGGTGCGGGGCAAGATTCTATATGGTTTGGTAAATTCTGCTGTCACTGAGCTTATTGCATATAAGGGATGAAGGAACGACCATGTGGTGTAGTGCTCCTCAAAGTTTTTGAGTGAGTCCTAACTCTTTCTAAAGCATCATCAGAAAAAACTTGGTTTCCTTTTGTGTTGTGGTATTTTCCTAAGGTAGTTAATACCAATACATAAAGTTGCATCAGATACCTGTTTTCGTAGTCACCGAGAGTACCGAAAGCAACATTTTTATGGTAGCTTCTCCACGCCACCACACTGTCAGCGTACTCTTTATGGCATGTACAGCGATGCAGCACTTTGATCTCTCTGAGCTATAGTAACATTCCTTTGCCTTTATGCATCCTCCACGCGGTGATTTAAAGTCCCTTGCAAAGGCTCATCACACCCCTCAAGGGTAGAGAAGAAACGTGCAACGGACTGAGGAGCAGCGCTGCTATCAGATGGTTGGTTCTTCCACCAAAGCTACTTTGCGCAGCCCAGTGCTGCAGCTCTCACCCAGCCCTCGGCAGGTGGAGAGCCTGGAACAGTGTGCATGCTTGCCAGAAGAACATGTCAAACAGCACTCTCTCCCACAGCACTTAGTCCCCTGACTGCAAGCAAACATGCCCAGTAACACAACCCCAGCTGTGCTGGAAACTGGGGAACTGCACCAGAGAATGATGCACCCAGGCGATTCTTTATTTGCTGCTGGTAATTAGGACCACTGCAGCTCTGAGTTGCCTGAACTTAAATCCATATTCTTCTTCTTATTATTATTATTATTATTATTACTATTAATTTATTGTTATTATTACTTGTTTTCTTAATATAAGAAGGCCCCAGATTCAGGCCACGTTGTGTTGGATACTGGACAAGTAGGGTGAGAATAGTCCCCTTGGCTTGGAAGGTCTGCATTTCAGAGGTGCAGTCCATGGATGGGTGGGGTGAAGATGGTGCTCAGGTGTCTTAGTTGCACATATATACTCCTGGGGAGCGATAGCCAACTTTGTCGGGCAGGTCGTGGTCCGGCAGCATGTGTTTAACTTGCTGAATGAACGGGTCCATCACAGGGAATGGGGGTACTGGGGAGCTTTGGCATGTGCCTAGTGGGACTGGTGTGTTCGTAACACTCGCCAAATTCAGTCTGATGGGGTACAGCTGGCTGATGGGTGGGAAAGGCTGGAAAGGCTGGTGGAGTGAGGAAGGGGAGACAGTTTCCAAATGTGTCTTCTTCAAATGTCACCAAAGCAAGGGTATTTTGGAAAGAACGAAGTGTGTTGTTTAAATTGCCAGAGCTAATAACGTAATTACACCCCAGATTAGTAAGCAATATTAATGAATTTATTACAAACCTTCAGGCTGTACAGCATACCTTAAATGAATTTAACTAGATTCTGATGTAAATCACACAAACTTTTCCATCTACTCTGTGTTGGTACAGTGACAGGAGAATGAGGATGGTTTGCTCACGGTGAGAAAGCCTCTCACTTGAGTATGAGAAAAAACAGAAAGCAAGTATGTCACCTGAAAGATGCTGCAGGGGCCATTGGCATAACATTAGGTATTATACAGGCTTAGGGGCAACAATAACAGTCCCCACTCCTAGGGATCAGTTGTGTATTTGGAAGATCATGTCTCTGGTTAAACAGCAGCAGTAGGGATTAAATCCAAATCCACTCAATTCTTAAGGATGGGTAATATTACCTCTTAGTCAAAGCTGTAATAAGCTCATCAGCCACATGAGAGAAGCAGACTTACCAGGGGCTACAGTCTTCATTAAGCAGTAATCTACCATTATGTTTATGATAAATTATTGCCCTACATTTTGTTTGACGGGTTAGACAGAAGATCCAGTGTCTGGCCACTGGATTGAGTGAGAAGAAATGAGAGTTTGCTTACCTTGCTGCAGCACGAAGTCTAAAAAAGCCACACTGCAGCAGAGGGAGTTCTTCCTCTCGCTGCTTGCGTGTGTGCGTGGAGGGGTCTGATGTGTCAGGCTGAAACCAGTGGTTTTCCATCTGCCTGAGCAAGTAGCCAGTGGGGGGAGGCAGAAACTTTTTTCCTGGATACAAGTCAGTGGCATGCACAGGTCAGTGGGTACTCTGAGCCTGTGAGCAAGCCTGCTCATGGGTATCTCCTTCCCTTTTCTCCTCCAGTTTCAGCTCCTGGTTGATGTTGCTCTTTATTCCGCGCTTTTCTTCTTCTTCTCCCCCCCCCCCCCCCCCCCCCTTTTTTCCCTTGGTTGGACTTGCTTGCACTTCCTTCCTTTCAGACCATTGGCACCCCTTGCTTTAAAAAATGCCCTTCAAATTCTCTCTGACCCCTTAGATGCCTGCAATAAGAGCTGCTGGGGGCTCCTAGTCAGACCTATCCAAAGTGAAGGGTGCCTCTGCGAGTGAGATGTTGGCTCTTAGATGGCAGTTAAGGGGGAATTTTAAGTCAGACCCTCTAACCGTGATTAGACTTTGATATATCAAAACAGGAAAGAGCAGGGGAAGGAGGGTGACCTGTGACACTCGGGCAGACTGAGCACCTGCTGATGGCAATGCCCAGCTTTGGCTGGGGCGTTGCTGCCTTTTGGCCCCTTTCTCCTGCACGCTCAGTCGTCCTTACAGCATCCATTTTTAAAAATATTGCCCTGTTTCAGAACGGGTAGTTTCGTCTTCTCAGGTAGGAGCAAATGTTAGTCTAAGGATCTTTGTCTGTTCCCCCACAACCACTGCACAGTATGCACTCCTTGTTTGGCTTCTGGTCTCCTGCCTCAAAACCAAGGAAAGTGAGAGAAAAACACTCGGGCCTGTGACCTAAAGGAGATCTAAGCCTCTCTTTTGTGGCCTGAGGACTTTAGCATGAAGAGGCAAGTTGAGGAAGACTCTACCGTGCACATCAATAAGCCCTGGAGGCCGTGGGCACCAGCTGTCCTTCCAGCTCTTAGTGCCAGGCTTTGACACCCCACTGTGCTCATCAAGGTAGTTTCCATTCCTCTGGAATTAGCCATGTGTCAAAAACGTCAGTAATAAACATTTCAGCTTGGTTTCTGCATTCTTGGGCTTAAGCTGTGACCTAAGCAGGAACAGTAAGGGGCCCTTACCACAATATGGTTTTGGTTTTTTAATTTTCAGTGTGACTGTGGTATGTACTTTACCTCCCATTATTGCTTCTTTCATAAGCAATTCGGTGTAGCAAGCCGTAGCGTGCCTTTGCAAACTAAACCAAGTGAGAGTGCAGCCTTCACCTTACAGATGTCGTAGCTGACATTAACAGCTGCTTGATGCTAACTCCTGGTAACACATGGGCAACCCTCCCTGTATTTTCAGGGTCTGAATGTTACAATCCAGCACATGGTTGTTTTACAAATCTTCTTTTATTGCACAACCCTATTGGCCACTACAGTCTGGATCAGCAGGTCACTTGGCTTGCCTAGATTAAACTCTTGAGACAGAGCGTTTTGTAATTATGCCCCTCAGCTACAACTCTCTGGCATTCCCAATCTGTGTTATTTAAAACAAAGCTGTTTCTTATGTTCTTTAATTTCCTGTACCAATGCCAGCTTACAATGGTGATTACAGCCTGATGGATAGGTAGGTAGACTGATGCTTTTAACTTTTCTGAATCAATGACACTAATTTTATTGTGATCAATTGAACAGCATCCTGTTAGGCTCCTGTGGAGGATATTATATTTATGTAGCTTGCTGTTGTTGTTGCCCATCCCTGTGCATCAGAGGAGAGTGCAATCCTGTGAAATGCTTCCCCGAGGTAAAAGAAGCTAAAGAGTTTGCTAAAAAATCCGAAGGGGAAGGCTTAATATTATACATCGAAGATGCTTCAGCCAAATCTTGAGACTCCTTAAAAAAATCCTCAGAGGAAATGGTCTCAGTTGCAGAATAATATTCTCATATGAGACTCTTACACCTAAATTTCTGTAGAGTGTTTTTCTGGGAAGCAGCTTTTTGTTTTCCTCTCAGTGTTTTTAATGTGTTCCCATACCCCATGGGTTATCACTTTTGTTGGCTACAAAAGAGGGCGAGCAAGAATAAGGAGTTGAAATGTAGGATATTTTGTCTCAAGTGTCTAGTCTCTGTAAGAAGGATGCGAGCTAACATTAGTAGCATTTTTGAGCTGAAGTTCATACTTTTCATGCTGAAGACACCTTGTTTGAATGCTCTTACACCTGAACATAATATTAGAGAACCGTGTACACTCACTGCAGAGTAAGACAGATCTTTTCGCACCAGCAATCTACTGCTGAGTGGAAAAGGTTTTAGAGACACATAAACACAGAATGAGACATGAAAAAATACTAACTGTGTTATAAACAGAAAATATTTGTCTTAGGTACCATTGCTCATTTTCACAGTCAGGGGAGTTGCACCTCCATGTCCTAGGGCTTTCCAAGCAGTTGTGGTAAAGTGCTTTGAGCAGTTGCTCTAATTTTCTTCTGCATCAAAACAGTTTTCCCAGGAAGCAACATTGGCAGTGAACCTAAGAGTGACTTTGCAGCCTCTAATCTCTTGGTGCGGAGAGGTTCCTATGAAAATACAGCTAAGTGCAATGCTCATAATATATCCTTTCTTTCAGACTTTCTTGTTCAAAATGGTGAAGAGATTAAGAGGAA
This sequence comes from Aquila chrysaetos chrysaetos, assembly GCF_900496995.4. Classification (NCBI taxonomy): domain Eukaryota; kingdom Metazoa; phylum Chordata; class Aves; order Accipitriformes; family Accipitridae; genus Aquila; species Aquila chrysaetos. The sequence goes on along the minus strand of NC_044006.1, from coordinate 72,747,429 downwards.
AGTCTATCTCTCTCTGTCATATTGAAATTAATTTCCATTTTGCCTAAGATTTTAGGCAACTTATTCTGGATGAAACCTAATTTCCAACCGACTGCACTGTCTAGGCTTAAGTTCACCATTCATGTAATCACCATCAAGTTTTTCACAGCTGTATTCAGATGTTTTAGTCATTAGTGATGTTAAAATATGAGTGATGAGACCAGCTCAGTGGAGCCACTTGGGACTGGTCTTTCGTGGAAGACTAAGGAAAGGCTGTCCACCTCTGGACATGATCACTTAGTTTCCAGCCAAGCACAGTAGGTGAGAGCAGTCATTTTCTCATGGCAAAAGGAATAAGCCTTACAAAAATTTTCATGCCCTGTCCGGACATGATGTCTTAGCGCAAGCAAGTGGAAAGGGTTTCCTTCTCAGGAGCCCAGAGGATCCATTTCTCAGAGCTCTTGAACAGTGTCAGCAGCACGTCACAGGCACTGAAGGCTGTCTGCAGCAGCAGATCAGAGGCAGAAATCTCATGTCTCTATGGCAGAGAGTGACAGCAGATGCTGCCTTTGGGAGAGAGGAGATTTCGTGAAAAGGCTGCCTCGAAAAAGGACATGGATATACAAGGGAGATTCAGTGTGCATCTGCATATTTTAGGGGAAAAAACCCTGAGATTTCTGCGTTTTGTTCTCTTCTAACTCAGTAATGTTACTGTAATTTTTATTCAAATGTGGCTCTTACCAGGAAACAATAGCTAGGCAGAGTAGGAAAGATCTAGAAGGAGGCATTTCTAGGCTGACAGGGAAAAAAATTAGAAGTGGCTCTTTTTCTTTCTTTGTGAGCTATAGTTACTATTGTCTAAATTCTCAACTGATATAAACTAACTTGGCTCTACCTAAGGTGACAGAATCACTTCTTATATTCTCACTTGTGTGTTACATTTAATTCATTAAACATCAACGGTTCCTTTTCATTTTTATTGCTTTTTCTGAAGAGTACTGCAAACGAGGATATGCACACATTTTGCAATGCTTCAGCACTCCTTTTTTCAGCGTTCAAAGCAGACTTAGAAATTTGTGCTTGACTAATGATATTAAATTAAGCTTCTTAAAGTGTTGTCGAATGTCTAATGTTGGTGGCTGACACCATAGATTCATGTAACTTCAAAACCTATAACAATTTTTTCTCATCTCAACATGCAATACAGGTTTGCTATCCTGTGCTGTAGAGATTTGATTTATATCAGTATAAAATTGATATTTAAAAAGAAATAATCCTTGATTTTCACACTGAGACACACTCTGCTTTCTCAGGAGTCAATTTCTTTTTCGGGTGGCATTTTAAAAATTACTTTGCATTATTTATATTACTGCTTTGCATTTCAATTTGTGGCAATATTCGGCTTTGGTAAAAAACAGCAGTGATTGAAACACTCTATGGGTTTTTGCTGGGAGAAAAAAGTTAAAAGCTGTACACATTGGACACACTCTACATGACTGATGACATGTCTAAAATGGCTGGATATTACAGTAATCATCCTATCTGAAGGCAGTTCAGAAAACCTTGATTTCTCCATCTGACAGGCAGAACATCAAGCTCACCATCTGCCAGGGCAGAGGGTGTTGCTCTGTTTTCAAAACACTGCCTGGAAGTTGGTGTCTCTCGGTGTCTCTGATCTCTGACAAAGTGCTTTCACAACCTCTCCTGTTCCAACCATCCCTAGTTGTGTCAGCTAGAATTTGCACCAAATCGTACCAGGTTCATCTCTATCTATCTATCTGAAGCATAAGGAGAACAGAGAGAGCTGGCATTACTGCAAGTTCTCCTGAATTCTGCTTCTCTAGGTAGTTAGATGGTTCCCACCTAACAAATTCCCAAATAATGTAGAGCTCCAGGATGCTGGCAACGTCCTCGATCTCATATTCTCTTCCTTTACATAGAGCAGTAAGCCTTTGCATATCACTCTGTGTCTTCAGTTTCTGATGGGTCATATCTTATGCTTGGGAAGCAGCTTGCGATATGCAAGAGGTGTGGGATCTTTTGATTAATCATATTGTACCGTTCTGGGAAAGAGGGTGGCTCATTGACCCGGGATCTCTTCTACCTTGTGTTTCACCTGGTGATGCAATTCAATACTTACATAGTACCACTGAGAGCATTCTTTTTCTATCCTGGCATATGGGGCTGGAAAATTACTTGTCAAGAGTCTCAAAGTTTAATAAAAGCCAGTGATATTCATGCTATCTGCATGCCATTTAATTTGTGAGTCTGCAAGACACACAAGGAAAACATTTTCCTGGCAGAAACAGAAAAAATGTCGTGACCCCAGACTACGGCGGTGAGTGGAACAAAGGGCTGGGTTTCTTAGATTAAAGATTTAGTCCTTGCAGGGGGTGAGTGCAAGGTCAGGCATAGTAAGCAATCGGGAAGGTGCTCAGATGGCACATGCTGGTGTCATCCAGCCAGTGTCAGACTACGTAACCAGAAAAGCAGGTTCACCATCACAGTATTACCCACAACTATTACAGGAGACACCGCGTTTATGATTCTTAATTAGGAATAAGTGCCAAGAGACATCATATTTAAGCACCAAAGTCCTGCTTATACACCTAATTGTGGTCTGTTCCAAATATCTGAAATGCTAGGTGCTTATTTGCCATTGCAGCTCAAGCTATGGTTACCATTTTCCAGTTATCCTTTCAAAGGAAAAATAAGATTGCAAAGATCTTTGGTATTGTGAAGTTAGCATCCACCTGTTTCCTGCGTTCTTACCCAGTGAAGGAATTTACCATTGAGGATTTGTACTCTTAACCAAGAGAATTCCATGTGTTCCCCTGGAAATCAGTTTCTTCATGCTGAAGCCACCTATGATGCATTTCATGTATTGTCTTTCATGTTTTGCAGCACGTGCCCTGAGGGATATATATGTCTGAAGGCTGGGGAAAATCCTGACCATGGTTACACAAGCTTTGATACTTTTGGCTGGGCCTTTCTCTCTTTGTTCCGTCTTATGACTCAAGATTGTTGGGAACGTCTTTATCAACAGGTATGAGATTGTTTTATTACTGTTAAAAAATATGAAATAAACACATCACCTTGTTACAGTTATATATCCAATAATTAAAGACAAGAAAGAATTGCTCGTTATTAGGTAAACTGTGCTCTTAGTGTTCTGGAGAAGATCCATCTTTTCTTTTCTTAGGAGTGATGATACCAGAAGACATTATGCTGGGTGTTCGGGGAAAGGGGGAAAAATTGGTACCGAGAGAAAGACACTTTGAATGGGTAATTCACCTGAATCTAAATGAAGTTAACCACTTCAGAAAGATCACCACATCACCATATAATGATTTGGGGGAGGTGCTGGTGTAACATGAACTAATCTTTGGAGTCCAGCTCAGAAAAAGGCTAGAGAAGCAGCTGTGTGCTTGGCAGATCTGGTTTTGCAAGGCACGATAATGAACACGAATTCAGCAAGTGATAAGACTACCTGGTACCTTTCAGTTCTCTCTGCTGCAAGCTTTTCGTCATGGACACCTGACAGCCAGAGGCACAAATGGAGTCAGAGTCAACTTACAGTCATGTGTGCAAGGTGTGCTAGGTAAATCCTCATTTTAGCATGCATTTCCTGAAATGTATGCGAACTCCAAAGAACTACATATGATAGTTTGGTGCTGAAGGACATACTCTGTCCGTGAAGCCACTGAAGATTTACTTCTGCATCTCAAAATTCCCCAAACCAGAACATGCTCATAAGGAAATCAGGGGAGTTAGTGCTGACAGGTACTACTCTGAAGGTACTGAGGCAGACATCTTTGGAGGTATTGGGGATTGCAGCTTAACATGCAGCCAGTTATACAATTTCATTTCAGGAAAATGTAAAACAATGAAATTGAAGTTTCTTTAAACTATATTCACTTACTTGGCCCACAGCTGCATGTACAACTCTGGAAGACTGAAAGTGTTGTGGCAAATAAGGGTGAATGTCACTCCCTTTTATTATTTGACCTTATAATAACACACAGTGGTTTCTATCACTAGCATCAAGTCATTGACCATGGGACATATCTGTAATATAAGCTCAGCCTGTTAACCTAAACTCCAGTTATGCCTATAAATCTGGTGAAGAACCAGGCAATACAGTCAATGGTCCCAAGGTTTGTTTCTTCTTATACCAAGGCAGATGTCTAAATGACATTCAGATGAGTTGCACCCTGAAAGTAACTTTTTCTCCCCACTGACTGTAAAGGACCTAGACTGTAGACATTTGAAGGGATACAACATGAATCCTGCTTGGAAAGTTTCTATGCACTGGACAAAAATAAGTTGAGCTGTGTGGGGGAAGCTTTCACTGCAATAGATCGTAAGATTATTTATTCTAAAAGAAAACCAGTGGAGATATTTGGTAAACAAAGAAAGCATTCTTTATTTAGAAATGAATTTTCCTGCAAGGCACATAATTTTTGACTAAGGTATAAAAATTTATTGGTGAGAAGATTATTTCCTTGCATGTGGTTGTCATTTGTCATCAAAGGGATTCTGTTTGGGCTATTAACAAAGGCTTAATTCAATTATATTGTAAATCTAATTTTTTTTTCTTTTAAAAAAACATTGTAAACAAGTGTTAGTGATTTTGCTTTTGTGCTTACAGACTCTCAGATCTGCTGGGAAGATCTACATGCTTTTTTTTATGCTGGTCATCTTTTTGGGCTCATTTTATCTGGTCAACCTGATTCTGGCTGTTGTGGCCATGGCATATGAAGAGCAGAATCAAGCCACTATTGCTGAAACAGAGGAGAAGGAAAGAAAGTTTCGGGAAGCCATGGAGATGTTAAAGAAAGAGCAGGAGGTCAGTAAACTATGTGATATGATTAGCCTTGGGTAACTTGAACAGACGGTACCTTGAGATTCACATTCTCTTTATTTTACATTTATGTGATAACCAAAGTAAGACTTTGCTTGAAAGCAGCTTAACGTTTATTGTCCTGGACAGAGTTATTACAATTCTTTCTAAAGGAAAAATGATGGCTCTTCCTGCTAGCATTGGGCCGTTTAGGGTTTACATATCCAGAGTTGTACTGGTCTAACTGTACCACATATGCCAGCAGAGGAATTTATATTGGTTGGCATATAAGACATTTTAATGATGGTATAACTACATCTGCATTTGAGCAAAACCCTGCTATTTTGGTAGCTCAGCTGTAGCCCCAGCTGAACCTTCTTCCACCACCACTTTAGCTCATGTTCATTTCCTCACTGTCTCATTCAAACTGCCATGAATATCCAGCCATCCGATAATGAAGATAAAGATGTAAGATAACCTGTTTGAAGCACGTACGACTTCATTCCTGAACAAGTAAACAGGCAGATCTTGAGGCTAAACTTTGCAAATTATGCAAAGGATATGGATTTAATGTTATGTCATAAGTTTAAACAAAACACGGAGGCCAAATGGTGGATGCAGCCATATAGCCTTAATAACACTAGTTAATTTGCATGTGGTTTGTGTGGGATAGAAAGTCTTTATTAAACAGCTGAAGAGAACATTTTAGGTGCTGTGAACAAGAAGACAATAAGAAAATTAGTCTGAAATAACACGTAGCACTGTAGTTCAGAGAAAGAAATCCTCAATACACAATATAAACTAGTATACATAATTTTCTTTTGGGTACATATAGCTTCAGGGTCTAATCCAAAGCCCATTTAAATCCTTGGAAAGAAAATAGAAAATGCAATTCACCCTTGTCAAAGTGCTAGTAGAGGCTTATACATCGTTTAAGTCCTTTTAAAGATCCTCTTTGATGGTTTAAGTAATAGGTAAATGCAATTTAGTCCATGTACAGGCACTTTGAACAGAGTAACTTTCTGCCATAAGCTAAGGGAGCAAACTGAGCTCCAACTCATACCTATTTTATACAAATTTTCATGTGTTTTGACTCCAGCTGAGCTCTTCCTAATAACAGTCAACTTTGGTAGCCCCAGCTATAATTAAAGATATTTAAGAATTTCCTTTTGAAGGCTTTGATTTCAGTTAAGCCTGTATGTACACAAAAAAGGAACATTAAGCCCTGAAAGTCAGAATGTGTCAAAATGAAGGTTGCTCATGAAAACTTAAATTGTTCCCATTTATCTATATGCTTTATAACATAGCCTTTTCTTCAGCCAACCATGTCTCATTTTTCCTGTGCCCTATTCAGTACAAAGGGTGGACAGTGCATGACTCAAGAGCAGCTCTTCGCTTTCTCATCATTTGTTCTGTAGCCTTAGGCCAGCTCGAGCAGACTTCCCGACTCAGGCATTCAAAGCCTGCTTCAAAGACAAAATGACTAACATCCTCAGAGGTTTTTCAGTGCCTCTTGTCTCTGCTCAGGCTCTGTGTGCTTCAGAAATACTCATTTGTATTTGTAATACTCCTGGAGAATTATCCTAATCTTATCGAAAGGAAAATTAGGAGTATAGCGATTGGTGTCCATCATGTTCACTAGTGAAGACCAATAATTCTGCAAATCAACCCCCGACATCTCAGATTAGACATCTGGAAGAAGAGGCTCGGGAAAGTGAATTGGGTGGATGCACCATATAGCTTCCAGATGTCCTTCTCAGGTGTCTCGCCCCAGCCAGAGCTACTCGGTTTTAATCTTGCTCTCCAAGCCTTCATCAAGATCTTGGTTTTGACTTTCTCACTGTACCGCTAAGTTCTTGCCTCAAGTCCTATCTCCTGCATAATCCCCATGTCAGCGCTCGTGTGAGCTAAGCTTTTCTCCCATCCTTCAGCCACCGCCCGTCCTTGCCAGACACATCTGGTCCCACACGCCTTTCCTGCCCCTGGGAGTTACCGCGGAGGAACCCAACCACAAAGGGTAAATAGGCAGCACGTGGGGACATCCTCCATGCCCGGAGAAACAATTTAGTCCAAATCCTTTTTCAATAACTGAAAAAGGTACGCAGGGCAGAAGCATTTCGACCCAAGCAATAGGTAAGAAAATGCTAGGAAACTGAAAATTAGCTTATTTTGCAGCAAGAGTACAGCATGCTTAGTAGCACAGCCTACAATATTTTCTAGATTGATAAAATATGACGGCAATCAGAAAGGAAAACTGAAAGTCTTTAGACCAGCTTTTACACTGTGCAGTATAAAGAGAGCACAAATATAATTGATGGGCCTGCTTGAAGACTATCAGTCAATTTACACAATTGGTCTAATACATTCCTAAACCTGAATTTAACACCAAAAGACTTGCTGAATCTTTATGAAGAGAAAGCACTTCAGCATAGCAATTAAATCAATTGGCTCAAAAAAAAAAAAAAAAAAAAAAAGAACAGCCTAGACCAGTGTCTGAGCCCTCCTCCTCTCTACTCTAAGCAGCTTGCTCATGAAAGATATTTCCCACAGGAATTAAGTTTTGTTGTGCTCTCAGCTTGATAGAGCTACCGCTACTCCTTGAAATACATGATTGATTCTTTACACGACTGTTAAGTGCCTTCACTTTCCTTGGACTGATGCCTGTGGGAGGAAGGGAGTATTTTGCTGCGGAGAGCTGATTGCCTGTTTGATTCTAGTGGCTTTACTGACAATAGCATTGAGGATTCATCCATTTCTTCTGTTCTTGGGAACCTGGAGAGGCTTTTTTTTTTTTTTTTTTTGTAATTCACTCGCTTTATGTATTTGGGCTGGGAGCTCTGCAAATGGACTTGTCTCCAGGCCACTGGTGTGGCTACCGCTGAGACGCCGGCACCTCCAAACCTGACCTCGTGCTTCGTGTTCAGAGCCCCCCCGCTCCTCCCGCCCGCCCCAGGGATGGGGACCCGGTGCGCTGGCGCGGGCCGCGGCTTCCTCCTCGCACCTATCGATTCTTCCTCCCGGCTGCTCATTTGCTTCCAAGGCCGTGGCTTTGTGGGCTCAGGCTTTCGCTTTCGGCTTCTGCGGGTTTTCTAGCAGTTGGTCTGTTATCGGTCAGCTCCTGCAGCGATCCCACCAGATAGCCAGCCCAGCACTGAAGCACACGGCAAAGCAAATTCCACCTTATCTTCAGTTAAGCCCGCGGTTTTCTTTTTTGCGTCGCCGATTATAGCTGCCTGCTCTGCTGCTTGGGATAAGTGTTTACAAAAACGTGCCAGCTGAATTGCCTGCTGTTCCTCGCATCCCTCTGTGATAGGGGAGGAAAAATCCTGGCAGCCAGCTTGGCTGCCCTCCTGTCCAGCCCTCCCAGTTCAAGGGGCTGAAGTCCAGGGGGGGCTTATTCTATGGTTCCCCAGCTTGAGATTTTTATTGACTGGCACCAGAAGCGTTACTCCGGAGATGCGTGCACAGTGTACACCTGCAGGTGTATGCACACAGGCTGTTCCTCTCTTGAAATGTCAAAGGATCTTGCATGTGAGCTCTATATAAATCACATTATTTTATGCAGGCATTCCTAATGCTCCATCACAGGGTCTGGGTGGCAGACCTGCAAGTGTGCATTTGTACTAGGAACGTGTCTCGCTTGTTGTTTCTTTTCCTATGGCTAAATATAGAGGTTAGAAACACGTTAAGACCAGTTCCAGCCACGTGAGATAGTTTTCTGATTAATGGCCACCTGAAATTTTTATCTCCTAAACAACCTTTAAACTTAAAATGAAAAATAATTGCTGAGCAGAGTAATTATTAGTTCTCACTGAGATCCTTAACTCAAATAATAAATTTTACACCTTCTACCATCTTCTGTTTTAGGCACTAGCTGCTAAAGGAATCGATTCAATGTCTCTTAGTTCATTGGAAATGTCACCTTTGTCATCCAAAAATGCCAAGGAAAGAAGAAATAAGCGAAAGAAAAAGAAATCTCTGGGAGCAGAAGAGTATGGGGAAGACCAAAGGAATCCCAAATGTGACTACGACGATGGTCAGAGGAGAATGGTAAGCCGTGGTCTGAAACGTCACTTATTCCACACTGCACTTTGCTGGATAGGCCAGGCTCTGAGTAGGCAATTTAAGCTGAAACTTTCAGCTCTAAAGAAGAATCAGATGATACTTAATGTCATAACTGACCTGCAGACAGTCTATGTTAGAACAGTGGAAGGAAATTTGTTACCACTTAATTTTCAAAATTAATTAAAAATGCCCATTAAACATTCTTACGAATCTATTTTGTTTCAATTTTTTTTGCCTTTTTTTCACTTCAAGATTACCCACAGTCTGTTTTATTTCCTGACTTTAATTTCACTCATCTGATTATATCTATCCTATCCCTACTAGAGATAAAAAATTCTTAGAAAAAAACCTGCAAAGCTCAAAAAGCAAAGGGAGGAGGAGAAAGCGAGGAAACTTGTCTCTGAGGGCTTCTTAAATGCTATACAAAGACATTATTAATTTTTTTATATTCCTTTGCTAGTTGCCTTCAAGTCAAAACTTTGTGGCACTTGTTTCTACTTTCTACTGCAGGGAAAAAAATAGTGAGACTGTTGTTAAATAGGGTTTTATGTAAATGTTACTGACATGCATGAATATGAATCTGCACACGCTGTATGTATCAAATGATCATAAATAGCTTCAGATAATTTGTCTTTGCTTAACTGAGGGCAAAGTTTAAATCAGTTTATTTTGTTTTTCTGAATAGCCATGTAATGGGCTAAGTCTTTTTACATTTTGTTGTCAGTGAATTTAGGGATATTTGGCAGCCATAAAAAGCTCATAAAAAACATGTAAGTGATGTAAGTAAATGTGACCAATTAATGACTCCCCAGCTCACAAAATTTACACAGAGCTGGATTTCTGTAAATGACATGTATTTTTTAACCTTGTAGTTTTTGTTGTAGTCTCATTGGTCAAGTGGGTTGCGTTACAAATTACACCTTTGTTAAAGCTAGAATTGCTCTTTAGCTTCATTCTGGATGGGTTTCAAGACACCACATACCAGAATGACCATGGATTGGAGCTGTGCATTGCCAGTTTGTTTCTTAGATTAATATTTCTTGTTTTCACTTTTCGCCCCTGGATGTCATATGCATGAGAAACATGGGAGACACATTTCAAAGCTTATAGTAAATCTTCTCTGCAAGGCTGTGTCTGGCATGGTTGGAGGGAGTAAGGCTGAGTCATCGTTCAGATGCAATCTGAGCAGCTGGAAGTATGTTGCCATCAGAAATCAGTCTCAATGACTGTGCCATGGAAACCCAGGCATGGATTTTTGACCAGTTAAAATTTGGTAGCAATCCAAACGGGCTGGTTTTAGTTAGAAGGGGCCTGGTTTTTGTCCTCTTCCTTGTACCAGTGTCACAAAATAGCATCATTACGTAACTCAGTGGTGTAAGCTACAGTGCGAAATGAAATCAGGCTTCATTTTGTTTGTCTGGTTTGTGGATGCTGTGGAGATCTGACCTCTCTTCGTATATACTTGGCTCATGAGAAAGTTCTGAAGAAGCTGAAAATTCTGTACAGACCATAAAATCAAAAGAATGTTCTGCCTAAATGCTCTTACTCCAATAATTTCCTCTTCAGATACAAGGGAAAGGGATAGACTTGAATTTCTTATGCATTTTCTGAACATCCTTTTTACTCTGCCAGGGTTTAGGTGTGTTTAGTCCTTGGCTACGTCTTACTGATGCTCTGTCAGAGTTGCACTCTCACTAGCTGATGTCAGAGTGGATCGTCAAGGCTGATATTTGAGTGTGAGGGAGACTGCTGTCTGCGGAGGTTACCTGCCCCTTAAAGCAACCATGTGCATTGGGATAATGATTTTACAAACTAATAAACCATATCCCTCTTCTTGCTCTTGTTTTGTTTTTTTCCTTTATCACCTTCTTCCGTCGTATTCTGCTTCTTCTTCTTCCCTCTTCTTCTCATTTTCCCTGCAGTTCATTTCCTGCCCTATTTCTTTATCTCTTCTTCTCCCACTGCAACGTTCCTTCCCTAGCTGTTATGAAGATGTGTGATAATGCAGTAAACTGGAGCTGGATCCCCTTCCCTGCTCCTGTCTTCCACTCCTTGTGCTGCCTTCCCAGGTCCTTTGGCACTTATCAGATGGGGGGGAGTAGAAGCAAAGGAAGTATCACGCTGCGAGGTGAATGCCACCTTGACCCTTCCTATATCAGTACCTCTTTAACTGTCAAGTGTTAGACAAATACCGAATAGCTAGGAATGACTATTCAACCTCTTAACTTTATGAAGGTTGAATACGTGTAATTAAGTCTTTCTCTAAAGCGCTTGATATAAAATGGAACTTACTGCTCTCCCCAGACCTTCCTCGCTCCTGAAAACATGTTGCAAAATGTTGTTTCTCTTTCCCCTTTTTCCTTTCTGGGGGTTTCTAGACTCTCCTTGGCATTAGTTATGGTCCCAGTGCAAACTTGGTGAAGCGCAGAACCAGCCACGGAAGCATATTCAGTTTCCGACTCCGTGGCAGAGACACTGGCTCCGAAACAGATTTTGCCGATGATGAGATCAGCACCGCTGGGGAAAATGAAAGCCACCGGGGCTCTCTCTTAATTCCAAGATCTGGGAGGCGTCCGAGCGTGCAAAGTCAAGTGAGCCATAGTTCTCACCCTACTACTCCCAACTACACCCAGACGGGCAAAAGGAACAGCTCAGTGGATTGCAATGGTGTGGTTTCCCTGATAGGAGGAGGCACCGGGGCACTCAACCCAGACCCTACTTCTCCTGCAGGGTTACTGCTCCCCCCCAGTTATTATGGAAAAACCTGGGACAGGCGACCTGGTGAGTACTTTATAACTTTTGTATGTGATTCACGCTCTTGTTACCTTCTAAATGTTGTTGGAGTTTGCTGTAATTTATTTACGCGATACACAGTCTACAGTGAGAAACACGGACCCTCCATCCTAGGCAGGGTGGGAAGACAACGGGCTAACTCACACAGCAACGTGTGTCTAGTGCCACGTAAGAGAGGTTCATAACTTCTGGTGAGACTTACTCCTCAAAGCTGGCTGGAGGCAAATACCTGAATCTTGGGTTTGATATGATTTCTGTTTTCTTGTAGGGACACCTTTTAAGTTGGTTTCTTTTGACATTTGAATATCTGACATTGGCCGGTGGCTAGATAATGAGGTGTTTAAAATGATTCAGTGTGAGTCTTACCATCTTGAGACTCTGTTTTCTCCCACTGGTTGCTGTCTGTTTGCATCTAAACTCTGGTCTTCCGCATAGCTATTTGTGGAGGGCTGTTCTTACAGTCCAAAGGTAGTTCCCAGAAGGGTTTAGCATCCAGTTCAAATAACACCCAGGAAAGATGAGCAGGTGATCAACAGACTTCAAGCCTTTTGCAGATTGCCAGGATCTTTGTTGCAAAGCACCACTGCTGCAAAATATTTGATAAGGCTGTAAATAAAACTATTAAGACTGATACCATTAGGACCCAAGCACAAATTCACTTGGAAAACCGTGAGATGGTGTTTTGGAAATAGCTGCTACACAGGCAGGGCAATTTGGACAGGTTGCCAGTTTGATATGATGGGAATTTATCTCTTTTAATGTAGATAATCTACGTTGGAGCACATCACTCTCAACAGTCTTTCAAGCAATGGAGGTCTAGTCCTTACAATCAGTGTGGGCAGGTTTTATTTAATCTTAGAGATCAAAAATGGGTCAGAATAATGTCTCTCCCTGAAAGTGCCTCTTTCTGTTCACTTTAACTAGAGGGGGAGCCCTAGGTGGATAACTCAATATTGCACATATCTTAAGTCAGGTGAGATGAAGCCCACTCAGAGTAACAAGGTGCCAAAAATGGGTTACGTTGGTGTGGAAATAAGCAAATGTGATTCTAACATGTACTAGGCAAGGTATTTCCTGAAGAGAAAGGCGAGTGAGATGGAATCCAGCCGTGGTGTCAGATTATCAGTAAATTGAGAAGTAGCTTTTTTTCTTCAGAGCCAGACAGCTTCTTCCCTTTCAAGCTTTGGATTGAATTTTTTTCCTCACCTAACCAGGCATTCCCTGTAGTCCTGCAAATAGGCTCTCACACTGTACATGAGAGGAGGGGCCATGCTGCGTGTGGGAAGCTGGTTGGTGTGGGAATTATCTGTTTTGTTGACAGTTTTGAGGCTGTTGCTGTTTTTTTTCAGATGTTCACACCTTCGTTCATTTAGGACTTTAGTACTCCCATTTTTACTCTCTGCAGACAAAGAAGACCAGCCCTGAGAGCAGTCTCGAGGCAGCTGAGCAACTGAAACACTATTTGTAGATAGTGGAGTTTTATGGGACTTAACTTGGTGCAAAAAAAGCTGTGCGTTAAAGGAACTCTGCAAGAAAGTGTGTGCATCTGTTTAAAAGAAAAAATCTGAACTAGAGTAGAAAGGCCTCAGTAGATGAGCAGGGGATGTCCCCCTTTTCTCTGTAAGAAAGCAGCTCTGCGGGCTGCTGAGGCTCTTCCAGCTGTCAGAAAAAAGCTTAACAAAGCATGAGAGCACTCAACCCTTCACAGGAAATATTGATATTTTACAGGATTGGGCCCTGAGGTGACAGGGAGGCTTTGAGCTCTGCTGGCATTTCTTTTTGTTTGCCAGCTTCCTGCCTTTTAAAAAAAATGGATGTTGAAAATTGAATGGCCCGGGTGGGTGAGCTCACTTGGCAGTTCCCTGGTCATCTAGGAAATAACATCCAGGCACTGTAGTAACAGATGCTCATTCAGTGATGCAATGTGAAGGATGTTGTGTCTTCTGCAAAACAGGTTTGGTATCTAATCTATCCAGAAAATATGAGCTGGAGTTAAAAGCTAATTGGCAAGAAGCCCATTGCTGTACAGATGTATTCGCTACAGGAACCGTAAGCGCTGGGCATAAACGTGCAGCCTCAGCTGTGGAGTGCAGGCAGAAGGAAATAGCAAATCCAACACCTCAGTGTGCTCGGAGATAAATCAACACGCTTCCGGACTTTGTGTTTGATTATTTTTGCCTTTTTCTTGTTAAAATTTGAAGTTGAGTTTGTTCTTTGTTAGCAGTTCGGGCTTCTTTTTATAGTCTCTTGATATGTTTGGGGGAAGCAAAAGAAAGATGTTGCAGGGTGAAGTTGAAGTTACCTCATTAACCCCAATGACCCTGTCGCTGTTACTTATTTTGTACAAGTGTAAGCCCATGGAGAAAAAGGACTCACTTGTGCAATCTGTTGTATCTTCCCTGAACAAGAAACGAAGGACCAGTCCATGAAAAGGCATCACTGTAATGTGCGCTAAGCCCTGACTTGCAGCTTCCTGAGGTGTAAGCGTGGCTCCGCTCATATAAACGCAACAACTGACTTGATGGAGCTGGCAAAACACATTTTACAGCGTTAGGTTTTGAAGACACGTTTGTTTAGGTCCCTCTGTGATGCTCAGTAGTATCAGATGAGCGTGACACAGACCTGTCTGATTGCTACTGATGGGGGAGACCACTGAATTCTGGTTTGGGGAAAGCTTGGAGGAGCACTTCTGATTTAAAAGGCAGAGTAAACATCAAACAAGGTCTGACCGTCTCTGGTTTTGAGTTTCCAGCCTGCAGCCCTTAAGCAGACCATAGTTTCAGCAGATGATTTCAAACTGGACCCTCCTACGATTTCTCAGGGAAAGCACAAAAAGTCACTAGCCACTTTTGAGAATTTTAGCCTGATCAGTTTTAGCAACGTTCAGCCTGAAGATTTTACCCCAGGCAAAGTAGTTGGGACAACAATAAACAACTTTCATGCCTTTGCATCATTGCAGCTACCCCCTGTCCCAGCCACGGGCCCTTTGCCCACGGGAATGGCTGCGAGTGGCAGCTGAGCTGACGTGAAGGCATCTGTGCAGCTTGTGCCTTCACCCATGAAAGAGGTGGCTGCAGCAGATTATCCCACTCTTCAGGCTGGTGACTCGGTTGAGTGGTCTCCTGACACTTGGCTCTAGAAGAGCATGTAAGCTAAAAAAGCCGGTTTCAAATGCTCTTCAGATGGCCCTGGCTGCTTGGCACAGATGGATGTGAGTGTGTTTCCGTGAGAAACCAAGTGTGCTTGCACTTTCCATCTCCTCCCCCTAATCCCTAAAGACAGCCAGTGAAACAGGAGAGATTTCCAATAATCTCAGTAGATGGTGCTTAGGCCCATCAGTCTGGTCAGCTGGGGTAGTCTGACTGGTCAGCAGGCTTGCTGGCCATGGATGGCATGGTCCGTGCAGTCTTCTGCATCAAAGCGGTCATGCCAAGTCACCAGGGGCTCCAGTGCACAGCCTGAGCAAGAGGAGGGACATCCTATCCTCTGCAGGGAACCCATGCATCTCCGCACACTATGCTACACCCACTGATGTTCCCGTGCCACATAGAAGCACCCACAAGGAGTGGTGGCAATGTTGTTGGGGAGCTGCCCGGGGCAGCACAGAGGGTTACACTGCGGTGTTCAAGCTAGAAAGCCTGCTGAGGTCATATGTAGTGCAATATGAAAGTATGATCTGTAAACACCCTCCACGAATGTGGCTCTGGGTCAGGCAGTCTTCACCTGGACGTGAAGAGCAACAGGCGTTCAAGTCCGAGGGGTGCAGGGAGCCTTGTCCCAAGAAATCCATGCTAAGTCCTAGTCACCCTCCTGGAAATCTCCGGTGTATCCTGCAGAGGACTGAATCAGGGCTGGTCCTGCTCTCCTACCAGCTTTATTTAAGTGGTGTAGCTGCTGATTTCATCAAACTTACCCCAGTGTAAATAAGACATGAGCAGGACCTGGTGACTATGCTTAAATTCCTAATTTTTTTGGCTTGACCTGAGACTGAGAGGTTTGAAAAATGATATGTTTTTATGCTCCTGCTGATTGCTGGGCTGGGAGTTTGGGCTTTCGCCTTTTTTAGAGAAAGTCTATGCATTATGTAAGTAACTTCAGGACATGCTACAACCTAAAGTTTCTGCGCATTCCTGTAGTATTTATTTGTAGCTACGTATTGCTCTGTTGTGTCTTGGTGTTTCTCAGTTAAGAGGTTAGAATAACATCTTCCTTCACAAGGTATTGATCTGTTTGAACAGAATTGGATTAAGTTAACGAGCAGTTATCTGGAGCTCAGTTTATCCATGGGATCTGATGAGGATGAATAAGATGTCACCTGTGGTTGTCAAGAATTTCTTGAGGCTTAAGAAATACACATGACAGCATCCCCTCTTGCCTCCTGAAGCCAGCTGGAGCCCTTTCTTTAACTCTGCGGGGAAATCACAAGGTTTTTGGTTTAGCCTGACTTTCCAATTATTTTGGAGATTAGAAGTGGCAGAGAAATGGATGCAGGACTGAGGAGGTGGTTGGCTGCAAATGGGCAGCTGGCTGTTAGCTGGTGGTCCCCACTGCTTTGCTCTCCCTGGGGCACTGGCTCGCCAGAGCTCCTCATCAGTCCAGGAGCAAAGCAGGGCCACCAGTGACATGGCTTTGGGATGGGCAACAAGGCCAAGGTTGGAGCTACCCGGGGTGTCCCTCTTGCACATACAACCTTTCCTGAATTTCCTCTTGGTCACACATATGGGTTTTTCTTTTAGGAAACTAGAAATGCCGAGTATTGCTAGCTTGACGGGAGTGAAAACTAGTGGGGAGTGAGCCCTTAAGAAAGGCCAGGCTGCTTATCGAGGTGCCAAACTAAGGATTTAGAAGCTTATCTTTAGATAAACTTTTTGTTGTCTTTTTTATATATTAAAAAAAAAAGGCCTTGGCTTTTGTTGCCGCTAAGCGTGAAACTGTTTTGCTGACCACATTGGTTTGAGGTTTTCTTGTTGACCCTAAGACTGCCCCAAGGTAAAATTTCTTTTTTTCCCTCCTTGTTTTGCCACAGGACTGGTGAAAAGGGAAAGTGTTAGCAGTTTCCATGTTCAGAAAAAAGGTCAACAAAATAAGTCATCCAAAAATCGCTGCCAATAAGTTATACAGACGAAAGCTAGCTAGTCCTCTGCCGCTGTCGCACAGGGAGTTGTCACCATGTCTCTACTTTCTGCTCATTTCAAACTTTGCTTTAGCACATTCTAAGCGTAAATGATTCAGATTTGACACAAATATTGCAAGCTGCTCCAGTTTACAGTGCATCTCTTTAAATAATCAAGCATCCACAAAATTATATGGCTTCTTTTTAATGCTGTGCACTATTATGGTCACCTTCAATCTCATTAAAAATTTGTGCTAGTGCCTTACTGGGTCTATTGTTCATGGTGTGGCCTGTCCACCTCTTTTTATGCTTGAAAAGATTTTAACTGTACAAGGAAAATTAAACCTGTCCCAGTTCCCAAATGTGGTCTTTAAAATGCTGCCATGTATAAGCCCGTCTTCACATAACAGTTCTGACACAACTCTGAACTGTAGGCACTCAGACGAAAATAATTCTGTAGTGTTATGCATCCTCATTTACATGTAAATTACTGAATAGTATATTTGTCCCTATAGAATTTAGCTAATCCAACTGAGAAACATTTCCAGTCAATCAGGGAGCAACACAAACAATCTCCTCCTGCTGGAGGTGCCTGTGTTTAACTCCATTGTGATTTCTCATCTGGATCCTAAGGAGACTCCATGCATAACTGTAGGGACTGTTGTGATTTTTGCTGAATTTCTATAGAAATATAAGTATGATGAACAACTGTGCCTGTGTATATTCTCTCTGTAACGATAATACCCTTTATGCTGCCTTGTTTGTCCAGTTCCTGGAACTGCTCTCTATCTCAGAGCGCAAAACCTGCCAGTTCCTTGCGTGACTATTAGCTATCTCTGTTCTAAAATAATAATCCCCCACACACACACATATCTATTCTTTACAAAGAACAAAAGCTCATAAACTTCCCCAAGTAACTTAAATAATTTTAAGCAATTCACCTGGATGGAAACTTTCTTTCTTGGAAAAATACTTCATAGTAAATGGCAAGCTGACTATCTGATAGATTTACTGCTCTACTGGGAAAGAGACCCCATCGTCCTGCAAGAGCACAGGAGTATTCCTTACAGCCCGGCACTGCCTGCCAGACGCTGTGTCCTGGCTCTGGGGATGAACCTCCGCTGTGTGCCCGCTGCCGAGCGGCTGGCAGGGACCAGCGGGCTTCGGGCTCTGCCCTCCGTAGCTGGGCAAGCGGGTGGCTATCGTGCGCAGGAGCATTTGCTCTGAACGCCGGCCAGCAGCAAATTGCAACCACCTTGCCTCTCCAGAGATGAAGGAAGGAAGGAGCCATGCACGTGTCTCCTTCGGAAATACCCCTTTGCACACAGAGGACGGCACACGGCAAGCAGTCCCCTTGACTCCAGCAGGACTCCTGAAGTCTTGGGGACTGCTTCTCGTGATAGAGGTGGCAGGATTGAGGATGCTGGGCTGGAAAGAAAAATAGGGTGACTTAAAAAACTTGTTGGGTTGGGAATATCACATCAAACCTAGGGAAAAAGTCAGTTCCCTGCTATTTTTTTTTTTTTTATGAAGGATATGGCAAACCTGTTTAATTTGGACTTTTCATTTACCCTGGTTTAGCTGAATCAAAAAACAGGAAGAATGAATCTCTGAATGTTTTTCCTTTGACTTTTTACCTCTGCGGTGAATTCTCTTTGCACCTGTGAGTAAAAGGTGGCTTTCAGAAAAAGGCCACCAACCCATAACTTCTGCAAAAGCACTTCGGCATGCATGAATAGGAATATAGTACCTTCCTTGACAGTCAGAAAACTGGTATTTCTGGGGATGAGGTCGTCTAAAGATGTGTTACTGGTATGCTCTAAGCTTTGGGTTGCATGGGATGGGGAGATGGTACAGTCTAAAAAGAGTTAGATGATCCAGAGGAATTTGAAATTTGAGGTTGTCTTATGGTTCATTCTACAGACGAGGAACTTGGAAGAGCTGGGTTTTCATTTAGCTTTTTTTTCCTTTTTCTTTGCTTTTACATTTTTAGTTTATTCTACTTCAGAAATTCGTCTCCCTCATGTTTTTTATCTCCTTGTCTAGTTATTTCTTTTCAATCCCATGTATTTGTTATGTACTCCAAACTGGTGTGAATGATTATGCAGTTTTGTAGATGCTTTCTTCATTAATAAAACATTTGTTGTTTCTTATTTTTTTATTGGATGTTTTTGAGGTGAAGGGAATCAAGCGAACTAATGCATCTGAAATACAGTTCCTGGTTTCCCCAGCTCCTAAGCCAAGGATAGAATATTATCTTGTTATGTTGTGCACAAGTAGGAGTCTCTTTGAATAGGTTCTGATTATACCTCTCCTTTTGAAATGACTGCATCAGTAACTCAATGGACAAGCCAATTGTTTTAACAAAAGAGAACATTTTAGAAAAACAAAAAAGCAATTTTGAAGCATTACTGCTTTCCTGGCTTAGCTAATGTTTTAAGTGCTTGCTTTCAAAGTCCTTACTCTTCTCTGGTCTTGCAGTGATTGGTATTTTTAACTGCAGTACTTTGAAGTGACCTGGGACCAGTATCCGGGCTATTATTTTCATTGTCAACTAGTGGCCAAGCGGCTTTGTCCTTTGCCATCATCTGACAAGGGGATGTCCCCTGCCCTGAAGAAGTCACACTCCAGAAAGACAGCTGGTAGAGCTTCAGCGCTTTTTTCCAGCCGTTCTTACGGAATTGCCTTTCTTGAAGAGCAGTTTCGGTAGAGAAATGGTGAAGAGGAGGGATCCTGAGTCTCTCTGGGTGCATGTCCCAGGCACAGATGTAGAGCTGTGGAGCTGCTGCCCATGGCACGTTTCAGTTGGCATCCTGGGTGCTGCTCAGGGTGCTTAGGGCCATTTCAGACCCAAGTGATGGAAGATCCAGAAGACCGAATCCAATTCCTGTAGCTCATTTGACTATGGAGAAGCAAAAGCAGCTATTCTGACACCTGTATAAACCAGGGGTTATCATCTTCATAGGGATTTCTTCTCCTTTCACGTTTCCTTGAGCTATATTGCAAGAACTGTCAGAATCCATCTATCTACAGTGCATCTCTCTTGCCTACATAGTGTCTCAGACCTCACAGCCTGTACGCTTGGAGGACCAGGACAGAGGTTGTTAAAACATTTATTTTGGGAGACTGAGTGTCTCACCCAGGAGGTCTGTGACAGAGAATGATGTTGTACCTGGCTTTCCCAGATCCTTACACCTCAGCCACCACCTTTCCTTCTACCTGTGGGAGAGCTGGAGGAGTAAAGAAAGTGGGATTTGTCTCTGTATGAAGTGGGAGCTCATAATAATAAAAGTCTTAACATCTTGCTCCTGTGAGCTGACAATATAAAGAATTTAATACAGTGTCTGTCTGCAGCTATACTGCGTTTCTGGCTGACTTCAGAAACCCAAGCCTTCAAAAAGCATAAAACTAATTTAAAATGAAACATTAAATAAAGACAGTTTGGGAGTTCTGTTTTTCTGGTATTTGATTTCTTTGGGGTTTTTTTTTTAAGCTTTTCCTTGAGAAACATGAGAATAAGAGAGTTTGGGTTATTTTTCATTTTTTCTGAGAAAAAAGAAGCTGTGAATCTCCCCTAATTATGGAGCTTCAGAATCCATGACACCAAAGATCACCAGAATGACAATATGTTCCTGAGATTTGGCAGTGTTTCAGAACAAGAAAAAACATGTGTTGAGGAGTCAGTTTGCTTGGTATGATACCAGAGGCCTGTAATGGAGCCGTTACCCATGCCCCTTTTCCTCTTCTAGCAGTATAATTAAACAGTTAACACATTTCAGAAATAATGGAATAATTAATGTAATTAAGCAGGGCTTCTTTCACAAGCAAAGAGCGTGATAAAGCAGCACTGCTGTTTCTCCAGCATCAGAAGCGTCCCTTTATTTTCACCTGCGTCTTTCACCTGTTTACACGAAGGTAAAGGGCAAGGCAAAGTTTCCAAAATTGCTCAAAGTGCCATTTTCAAAAGCAGTACCCCATCAGCATGTGTCTAATTGGGAAATCAGTGAGCTTTGGACTTTTCAGATGGGAAAAAGAGTGCTTAGGCAATTTTGAAAATGCTACCCTCTATCTGCCTTGGTTTTATTCCGCTGATCCAATGTGTTCATTTAAACAGACCTCTCCCTCGGATGAGGCAAGCAAGAAGCAGCTTTTAATGCCCCACCGCCCGTCGGTGGACCACTCGGACGAACCCTTTCAGAGGCAGAGGGCAGTGAGCGCTGTCAGCATCATCACCAGCGCCCTGGAAGGTAAGATGCGTCTTTAGTTCCCCGACTCAAAGCCCTGTTCATGTTGATTGGCAGGAACAAAGTCACACAAAAGACCCTAATATTAAACTCTTGCTGTTTTGCAAGAAGGCGTTATAGACAGTTATTGTAACCCCTATAACAGAGGCAATGCTGTAACAGAAGGCAATATAATCACTATCTTACCCGTGGACTTGTAAAATCCTGACAAAATGCTGGCCATATAAAATTGGATCTGGTAAGATTTTGTGGCCCCATGGCATTTGATTTACAGGAGGCTAACCAAGCTGCAGGGTAGTGGGAGAACCAGACTGTTTGGGTGACTGTACTTACATTTGTAACTCATCTCTCTGGAGCTGATGCAAAGCCTGGCATGTGCAGTCACCAGTTACGTGCAGAACTTCCAAGTTGTGGGGGATGAAAGTCTCCTCCTTGCAGAGCAGCTAGCGGGAAACAACAGTTTCATGGGTGTTTGAATTCCACCGTGAAATTTAAGGGTGCTCAAAGCTCTCATTTGTCCATACAAATATTTCTGAGCAAATTTTTTCATCGCTTATTAGTCTTCTCATTAGGTGCAGGAGGATTTCCCTTCCCTGTCTTTCCATACACAGGGACTTTGCTTTTCCCTTTCACAAATTTATTGATAGCAAGACAACAACTCGTAGCAAGACATCACATTTCTAGCCTCTTTACATACAGCATGAAAGGGCTTCTTACAGTTCCTTGTGTCCGCTACATTGTAAATTGAGAAAAGATGGGAGGTAGCAACTAAAAGTATAGAAAAATGCCTGTCAAGAACGCAGTGTGGAGCAAGGGAAATTTTGGATTCTCCTGCAGCCTTATTCTCTGTGTTACCGATGAATAGGAAGGCAAGGCAAGACAGAGGGACTTAGCTGGGAGATGCCTTACTGAAAGGCACTGGACCTAGCTCTTTGGAGACAGCCCAGCACGAAACCGAAAAGCTCCTCTTCTTCCTCAGCTTTTTACCATCCCCTGTGGTTATGTTCAGCAGTATTGTGGCCAGAACAGATATATATATGTTTAAATAAATAAAGAGTTGTATTCTTAATAGGTAAATAATCACTTCGATGTATTCCAATGTTTAGTGTGGTCTGCAAAGGTTTTGTTTTCTGTGGGGTTTTTAGCAATTAGCTTTGTGATTGATTTGCTTATTTGTAATGTGTTAAGAATGCTTAAAAGGCCTGAGCTGGACGACTTCTTATTTATTTAATGGTACTTTCTATTACTTTTTACCACAGAAATAGAGACCATCAAGTCTAGGGTAACTCAGAGGATGTACTTTTTTGGCTTCATATAGAAGAAAACTGTTTCAAACCTTATCAAAGATTTCCTAACTCACAGACTTTGATTAGTCATTGAAATTTAATACTTGTTAACAACAAGAGGAATATCAAATCAGAATAAAATATATCACAGGCTGTAACTATAATAATAGCTGTATGATTTGTGCCAAACTGTGTGAAACAGCCAGCCCAGAAATCCGTTCCCCTTTAGTTGTCTGTTTTCTGCTCTCAGCTTGGGTAGTCATCATCTGCCTAGTTTTCCCAGACATTGCAAAGCTTTGCATTCAAGGAAGGACCTAGGGTTTCTTCATTTAAAAATAAGAGGAAAAATACCTCCAACACAAACTTTGACTGTGCTTTTCTGACCATTTTTTAAAAAAACAATATAAAGTATCAGAAAAAAAGCAGTTTAGTCTAATTTTATTTTTCCTTTTACAGATATTTTTCAAAAAATATTAAATCTGTTGTGATAACCAAAGATCACCTGTGGTGGAAGGCATGTGGTTTCTTAACTGATTTAAACCATTCTGATGCCACATCACTGCCAAAAGAGGACAGTCACACCTTCCTCCTTCCCTTGCTGTGTTCCTGCAGTTTGACTTGACTGTACAAACAATTGGTTTTCAGCTGGATCAACAAGCAGAACCAGCTCACCCAGAAGGTCCAGGAGCACAAAAGCTGGCAAAAGGACAGAGAAATAACATGTGCCTGAGGCTGAGAGGGATGACACTACCCCTTTTAGCAGCAACCTGGACTTAAAGGGGCTTGTGTCCAGTGTGGAGCCTCAGGGAAAAGAGTCCCTCATCTGATGTGTGTCCATCATGAAGGTCCCCAAACGAATAATAGTGGAATAAGCAGGGTTGGTTAGAAGTGATTATGAGGAGTATGGATATAGGTAAATGTGTTCTGGATTTACCTGGAAAATTAGATCCTTTAGGTAGTAACTGCCCTAAACTCTTTATTACTTTCAGAGGCAGATTTCCAAAAAAATGCAAAATTAGGACACATCATTTGAGGCGCTTCCCTGTAAGCCCTCTGTTTGGAGGCTGGAAAGACATAGTTATTTCTTGGGAGCACTTTGGTTTCCTGACGATTTCAGAGCAGTGTCGATGTTTGTGCAAACCCTGTGCATGTAGGACATCATCCGATATTTTGAAAGCTTGCTAGAAGATACTTAATATTGCAGTTCTGTTGTCCAATGAAGAAAAATGCACAGAGAATGCATCCTGTCTTGAGAGAGGAGGCTGTTTATAAACTGATTGAAATAACAGCCTTGGCTAAAGTTTTCCTGTTATCAGTGCAGGTTCTAATTATATAGACTAAAACCGTTATACAGCATTCCATGCCCATAAAGGAATCATAAAAGGAAAGCATTAAGCAATTCCACTAATCATTATCATTCAGCCATTAACTGTCTTTTTTGGCTTTTCTTTTTCACCGTTTAATGCAAATTATACTTATGAAGCTATTTCAATTCTTTTGTGCTCAAGTAAAATGAACATATAAAAGTTGTATTTTAGGTAATGTTTTAAAAGCACCTTTAAAAAGCACTCTGGAGCTCTAGTAGCATTTTCAAACTGACTTATGCACTCCCCTGATTTTGTGTGTGGGCCTTTCAGAAGGAATCAGACGCTTAATGCCTTTTGGATTGCACATCAAGAACAGAAACCCTATTGATAACCAGTGATAGTCTGGCTCTCAAGTGCTTAAATCAACTCTAAATATTGGATTTAAGCTCTTTCATCTCTTAACCACTTTCAAAGGTATTACTTGAGACACTTATAAAATGTGACCTGGGAATGAAAAAAATATATTCCGATCTAAGTTAAATGAAGGTAGTGTATTCTTATCCATTCAAACTTGCCAAAATGGAAAAGAGATTAAAAATCTGAGCCTATATATAAAAATCTGAGCCTATATATAATACTGGACTTTACATATTTAGTGTGATTCTCCTTTTTTTGCTTGTGACACTTTTAAAAGGTTATTACTTTCAGAATAGGTCACTGTCTGCTAAGTGCAGGTCAACTGGCAAAACCCCCAAAGTGCGTAATTTGCCAGCCTGTTAGGACAGAAGTATTTTTATCCTAAAAAAAAGTTTGGGGTAATGCAGGGGCCTTCCTCTATGTTATGCGTCATTTTAAGTGTTCCCTTGTCATATAACTCAGCGTGAATTGACTGTTACTTTACTGCTTGTGACTTAGAGCTTGAGGAATCACACCAGAAATGTCCTCCCTGCTGGAACCACTTTGCTGTTAAATTTCTCATTTGGGATTGCTGCCCACTTTGGCTTTTAATCAAGAAATTTGTCAAGTTCGTGGTAATGGACCCATTTACTGACCTCACCATCACCCTTTGCATTGTGCTGAACACGCTCTTCATGGCCTTGGAGCATTACAAGATGACAAAGGAGTTTGACCACATGCTTTACATAGGCAATTTGGTAAGTGAATACGAACCTGAAGTGCTGCCTGAGGAGTGTATTTCCTGCTTTTTAAAGTTTTTGCTGCGGCTTGGGAAAACCCCGTTTTGGTATGCTGTCAGCATCGCTTTGCCTAGGACATACCAAGCAAGTCCACATAGTCACCTCTTTCTGGGCGTGAAGAGAAAGGAATGAAGGACAAGGGTCTATTTTTTATTGAACTAACATATTCTAATGTTATTAGTAACCATTAAAGCCACGTTTCTGGGCTGTTCCTGATAGGTATCTAGTTTGTGTCTGTTTAAGGAAATCAGATAAGAGAAAGCTTAATAAGGCTTATTTGGGATTTCTGGTAAAGCAATGATAAGGCAGCATTGGTGACTAACAGTGACTTTTAAGTTAAAAAAAAAGCTACAGGAAAAAAACAAAGCAAGATCATGGAGGGAAACAGGGTGGTGTTTGCTCGTAGGTAGATGCGTATGCGGGAAGGCGCCTATGGTACATTTTCTGTATGTCCCTGTATGTCCTGCTGTGCCTCCCGGTCTTGTCCAGCAGCGTGTGCTGGGTCCCACGCACACCCTGGGGACGAGGGGACATGGAGCAAAGCGCGGCTGATGCTTCGAGGGGAAGCTCTTAATGTGCAAGCTGGAGCACCCGGGGAGAGAGCTGCAAAGTAAGCAGAGACCGCACTTCTCCAAGAAAAAGCAGAGTGACAGATCTACAGCCAAGCTGCAGGGACAGCAGAAAAGCCTTTCCAGAGGCGACGCGGTACAATTTGTTAACCCAGGGGGCCACTAAAATTCTGCAGTTACTACAAAATGGAAGCTTTTTCTTTAACCATCTGTCTCTGAGTTTATGTTTAAAAGTTACTGTGGTTTACTGCTTTAAAACTTAATGTTTAAAATCCTTTTAATTTTAGAATAGTCTGTACTGGAAAAGGCACAGGCCATCTAGCTATGACGTGGTGGAATTGCCCCTAAAATCTAGTGATAGAAGCAGAGATATCCTATAGGACCATGAGTAAGTCTGGAGTACCCTGGAATGTGGATGCTGCTGAGTTTGCATTTGAGAAGCTCACAACAGAGCTGAAAAAAGCCCTTTATTTCTATAAAAATGAAGGCTGCAGTATCTCAAAGTGGGATTCACCTTGCCTAACTTTAGGTATTTACAGCGTAGGAGTCTCTGTCTGAGCCGGTTGCCTTTGTCTCCCTTTAAAGCCAATGGAGAGTAATGGACCATTTTAAGGCACAGTTAATGTTATGTTTTAAAGACATTTACTTTTGGATAAGGTGAACTATGTCCTGGAGGCCAGTGACTGTAGTGACCATCAACTATAGTGGGAGTATGCAGAGACACTACAGATGTGATGTCTGCCTTTAGTGAGAAGCATCCTACGCTGGCAGGTATAGGTGGGTAGTAGCAATAATCAGACTTTTTGTATCAGTCCTAGCATATGTGGTACATCACGTATGGATTTTTTTCTTTAGCCTGCTCCTTGTTATTCTTAGCTCTGGGACACCTTGGGCAGGTTGAGGTTCTTTTCGTAGGCTGTGGGACCGGTCTCCAGTTTTTCAGCTGCTGTGTCTTGGCAAATCTCCCTCTGATGTTGCGCTAAGCAAAAATCTGTTTGGGTCTCTCTTGCTTCAAACCCATGCTCTCGCCCGCTGCGGAAAGCAGTAGATAAGGGTAGCTCGGAAAGTCATCTCACAGGACTGCATCCAGCTCCGCTTTGCAGCCAGCTTTCCTTGTTGCTCAACAATTTGTGGCCTTCTAAGATGACTTAAAAACCCTCCTTTGGACCGAGTATCCACCAGAGCAGGTGGCAATGCTGCCGTTTCCCCCGCTGGCACTCGGGATAGTAAATGTGTCTGCTCCTTGCTCTGCTTTTGGTAGCTCTGCTTGTGCTTTTGCAGACCACAGGCAGTGAAACTTTAGCCCCTGGCATCCCTCCTGCCAACACGGCTCCTGCAAACCTGCCGGGGCTTCGCCAGGTGACAACAAGGAAATCGAGACGATGAGCAGAGGGAGGAACTGCAAATCAAATTTTGCAAAATTTTGCGAAAAATAAATAATTATCTCACTGTGAGTTTCTCAGCACTGCCTAGAGCTATTTCTCCTCTTTGTGCTGAAGTGTAAAATAAGCAAAGCAGCCTGCTAATATTTTTTGTAGCAGGCTGATGGCACGGGGCTCCCCTTCCCCTGAGACCCCAGAATGGGTCTGTGAGAAGCCAGACCTTCCCAGCTCCCCCTCGCCAGCTTTACTAAACCTCTGCCCAACCCGACTGATTGCGAGTAGAGCAGGTTAGAGGAAGGTAGCTCCATTTTGTGGAGGATTTTGCAAAGTCATTTGTAATGAAAATTGACATTTTTTGCAATTCCCTATGAAAGGGAAGGGAGTCCCAGCTCCAGCGCAGACGGCCAGACCCCTCCTCTGCCCCCATGCTGGCTGGCTGTCATCTTCCCATTGCATCTAACCCTCTCTGAGTGATTATACTAGCATTAAATGGGGGGAAATATTAAAAAGGGCAGGTCTTTGGCATTTTTTCCTCAAAACAAATATTTCTGAGAGAAATGAAAGAATGAAAGTGGAATATGAATTCGCTTTCTCCAAGAGCAATTCTTTGTCTGCTGCCAGTCATTAGAGATCTCCCCCTGATTGTCCATCTGCTTCATGCAGCATCTGCTACCTTCAGACTCCTTCAGTTCATCACTTACAGGAATCAACAGTTTCTAATGTGATCAGAAGGCCAGCCAAGCACGTGCACATCTTTACATGGTTCATCTGCCTGTGCAGTGCCATCACTTAAAAAGTGGGTAGATAAAGCAAGATTCCCCAAATTTTTTGTTTTTCTTTAGAAACTGAGAAACCATTATGCAGTATTAAAGCCTAAACGGCTGAAATGATAGATAAAAGAATTTTTTTAAGACAAAGTCCTCCAAATCAGCAGCATCATATTTAGCACCAATGGGATGTTAAGTTAGTCGTTTTCTTTCCAGCCTTTATCACATTAAGTATCCACCCTCTTGTACAAGCGCAGTCGCCGTGTACCAGGTGCTGGTGATTTGACAACTGCCGTTTGAAATTCGTAGCTGGCACACGTACACAATTCCCGATGCCTTTAGGAAGGCTCAGACATTTTGCTATCTTACTGTGACATTTCCTTCTCAGAAGGCTATTGATTAAAATGATTCAGGCAAAGAAAGTGATCCTCCTGAGTCATTTCTCAGCAAGATGGTTGCATAATGTACGCAGCATGGTATTGTGGTTTTTAAGGCAGTCCTCTGGATACAATTTCACAGACATCCAGTTTTGTCTTGTTCTCTGTCCTAAGGGAAATTGGAGCATTCTGGTGGGAATCTTTGGTATCTCTGACCACTGTGACTCAGAAATTGTTGGCTATTTAGAAATATGAGACAGGTGTTGGGTTCTTGGTATGAGATGGTGATGGGATGTTGTTGCATCCCAAGGTATTTTTGCAGTCCAAGGTATTATATTCCTGATGAGAAAGAGAAGGTATTTTACATAAAGAATCGTGTAAAATGGCTGCTTGGAAAAATTCCTTCCTGAAGCACTACTGAGTAAAGCCAAGCATTCCTCAAACGCAGGCTATTATCATTTATTTTTATTCCTTAATATCATAATTACATAATCTTAAATTTTCCGTTCCACATTCTTAATGGGTTTCTCATCTCTGTTGCTCAGAGTTGATCGGTTTTGCTGGGATAATGCTGCAAATATTCAGTTTATTGGAAGGAAAAAATTTTTCCTTGACTGTATGTTACTGATATGTGAGCTCTGGATTCGCTCCTCTTTTTTGACCAACACAGCGCATTAATACTGATCGTTTCATGGAAAACCATGTGCTTTAATATATATGTTCAATAGAGACGTTTTCAGAAACACAAAGCTCTGTGCAGCTTGTACTGGGGCTTGGAATGAAAATAAAACAGTATATGAAGACCTCAGTGCCCATATTTTGTCATTTAAGTTGACTCTAGCCTTGCGTTGTTCATTTAAACTGTTACTTAAGGAGGGTGTACGAAAGGACAAGATCTGATTCTCTGAGATACTTTGCAGGAATGTGTTAAAACTGAACTTGCTGTCAGTAGCTTTCCCTTACCCTCTCCCTCTGCCTCATAGGTAATATTTATATGTTGTTTTAAAGAAAAATGTTCCAATTAGAAGTTCCACCATATGACATTTGAACTGGGTCATAAATAAGCAATGTGTTCCCAAGATGCTGTAAAAAGAAAATTGCCGTGACTATTTGTAAAAAAAGCCTAGGACTCAAATTAGAGTTTCTAATCGCCTTTGCTGCTAGCAATAACCTCAGAATGACTGGAGGCTTGTGTTGCCCTGGTATTGGTAATAATAACAAAATAAAAAGGGATAATACAGCAGGTATACTACAACCCAAATACCCCTTAACACTCATACTCCATTCATTTGGGTTTCTCCACTGAAATGAATAGATTTAACCTTTATAAAAGGCACCTTTACTCTTTCTTTTTTACCACTGGGATTATTCAGATGATGGAAGGAGATGGAAATGTATGTTCCAATCCAGAGCTTGAACTCAGATGTCATTCTAAGTTTACAGCAGTATCAGATATTATTGTGAAAAAACTAGACAAGTTGTAATAGTGAAAAAGAATCAGCCGTGAAAAATAAAGTATTTGCTTGTAAAATGTTTTTGGCTTTCTGCTGTGTTCACCTGTATCAGTGGAAAGTCTGCAAGCAAGGAGGTGTGCTTAAAAGGTTACTTTGAATTCATATTTTCTTTCTGCAGGTCTTCACTGGGATTTTTACAGCAGAAATGATCTTCAAAGTAATTGCCCTTGACCCCTACTACTATTTTCAGCAGGGCTGGAATATTTTTGACAGCATAATTGTTATTCTAAGCCTGATGGAACTTGGTTTGTCCAGCATGGGAAACCTGTCTGTTTTACGCTCCTTTCGACTGGTAACGGTCTTATTCTGTTCTTACCCCTCTTCTTTTATTACATATAAACTCTGACATGAATGTAACATATTTTCTTAAAAATGCATCTGCCGATAAAGACTTTAATTGCTGCAAACTAGTGAACAGTACGTGACACTAATTATAGGCTGCGGGATAAATGGAATTGTTCCAGATTTACATCAGGGTAAATGAGAACATAATTTGATTCCTTCTAGCTGTGCCAGGTAATTGTAGCACACTTAAAATGTTTGAGTTCCAATTTGTAATAAAAAATCTGCCATTTTATACCTGTACACCTGTTAGCATAGTCAGCAGATAATTGATAGCCCAAGAAATGCAAGAGCCAGTAAGGTGTTGTTTTAGAAGTTGTTATTCCTAAATTATGTTATAAACATGCCACTGTTCTTTTAAATGTTGTCAAAAGAAAATGTCTTTGATTTATTCGTGGCGTGATTTTTTTTTCTAGAACTGATCAGCATAACATAGCATCTGTCTTTCACGGGAACTCCTTAGCTGTCAGCTCCTTTGTTATGCACGGGATAGTGGTATTCTATTAATGAGAGACTGTCGACATATTGGAACAGAAAAGTAGTTTCCTTGCCAGCCTGACATTTGTGTTGCACTTCATGTACCAGGATGTCCATGCTAATCATTCTGGCCATGATATGGCTTCACAACTTGGAAAGATGAGGAAAATAAGCCCTTATGGTTACATTTAGCAGAAGACTTTTTTTTTTTTCCCAAAATTCTCTGCACTGCTCAAAAATGCAAATTTTTCACCACTGGTGTTAGGTCCTGAGAGTCCCCTCCCGGTTTTTGAGCAATCCCTCTTCAATAGGGCTGAAATTAAACCTTTAGTTGAAAACACAGCACAAGGGCTAGGCACCATTTACATCCTTAAAATAGGTCTTAAGTGGGAAGTGGGTTGTGCATAGACTGCGTGATCCTCGGCACAGAGCTGATTTTCACCCTGGGAGCTAACAGCTAATGGCATCTGGCTGAGGCTTACTCTGAAACACAGAGGAATTTCTTCTCTCTTTGTGGGATCAAACCCTAAACCCCTTCCCCCACATGCCTGCCAGGCTGTTTAATTTGAGGAGGAAAAGCAATGTAAAAGAAAATATTAAGGCCTGAGATTTCTTCCTTCCATCCTCTCCCCACCATGATATTGGGGGAATGAGCCTCTAAAAGCACATCTACCTAACAAGGCAGAGCATAGCTCTGGAAAACTTAATTCTCACCCACGAAGCCCAACTGATATTTTATTAATAGATGTAGCGAGGTTAACAGGAAATATGGCTAAAATCACCTTGTACCACACACACTGTGGCATTTAATGTCTTTCACGTTTTACCCACTTTAATAATTCATCAGCTGAAAAGTCTGTCGCTTCTGTGAACTGACACTGTTGTTTATGTTTTGTTCACAGCTGCGAGTCTTCAAATTGGCAAAGTCCTGGCCGACCTTAAATACGCTCATTAAAATCATTGGTAATTCAGTGGGTGCCCTCGGTAACCTCACTCTTGTGCTGGCAATCATCGTCTTTATTTTTGCCGTGGTAGGAATGCAGCTTTTTGGGAAAAGCTACATAGACAATGTGAAGAAGATAAGCACGACCGGCAATTTGCCACGGTGGCACATGAATGATTTCTTCCACTCATTCCTCATCATCTTCCGAATTTTGTGTGGGGAGTGGATCGAGACCATGTGGGACTGCATGGAAGTAGCTGGGCAGCCGCTGTGCCTTCTTGTCTTCTTGTTGGTCATGGTGATAGGAAACCTGGTGGTGAGTTCTCAAGATGTTTTTTTCTCCCTTTCCTGGCGGGTCTGTGCAAATGTACCATGTTTTTATCCAGAAATGGCCAATCTCACATTGCTCCATGGCTTTAATTCGATGAACCAAGTTGTCACCCAGAGAAACTTGTTCATATCCCAAATACAAAATTGCTAGCATTGCATTACTAATTAGGAATGAAGGCTTACTGTTTTTAGCAGAACAGATAATGTTTTACTAGAAGAAAGGCACATGAGCTGGTTATAATGATTTTATTTCTTAAGCCATTCATGGGGCTGAAGGGATTCCAGATCTCTTTTGTATATAGGAGTGAATATCACCTCAACTGTCACTGTATCGGGAGATATTTTTATTTCCCTTCATTTTTGGTCCAGAACACCTTACAGCTAGCACAGTGTCTTTTGAGTGGAGTTTTGAATGTCTTTAGCCTGCATGTTCTAGGAAGCTGCAGGCTGTGTTTACAGTAATGTCACTTGCTCGCTTGATTTTTTAATAGACTATCCCATAAGCATGGCTTACATAAGCTCTGAACCTATTAAGACTGAATTGTATTTCCCTGTTGACATCTTATGGAGCGCTTTGCTGGCTTGCAGTCATCATGGAAATGTTTCGCCTGCTCAGCTTACAGAGCATCTTTGACATTGTGGCTCTAATGGGCTTACTGTTTATGTAGTGAGTTGTTTAATAGTAGATGCTGCTATAAAAAATGTTGGGTTTTGCTACCGATTGTTTTTAGGGGTTGTTTTGCTTTTAAGTACCCAATGTTTTGGTTCTTAGCTGCTAGGGTAGAAAAGTTCTTGAACGAGCTTCTAGAAAAACAGGGCATTGTATTATTAACTTAATTTATATTTTAACAGTTAGTTTTGCACTGAAAATGTTGATTGAAACAGCAAATTATATCTTACAGGGGTTTTTTATAAAAGTCAAAAGGTTAAACTGTGATTACTCAGAAAGTGCCAGATTACTTATGTTTTTTTCCCTGACTTCCTGTTTC
Source organism: Aquila chrysaetos chrysaetos (assembly GCF_900496995.4). Taxonomy (NCBI): domain Eukaryota; kingdom Metazoa; phylum Chordata; class Aves; order Accipitriformes; family Accipitridae; genus Aquila; species Aquila chrysaetos. The sequence goes on along the minus strand of NC_044006.1, from coordinate 72,714,913 downwards.
TATAGATTTTTCTTGGAACTAAATGTGATTAGAGGAGTTGGGGCAAATTATGACTTTCTGTGTATCTTTTCAGGGAGTTTAGCCTGAGATCCAGAAAGTTAATCTCCCCCTGCCATTAAGCAATGGCTTCTGTGTATGATAATGAAACCTGAAAATAATATGTGGTAAATTCTGGGGAAAATGTGAAATTTGAAACATTTGGAATGTTCATGGATTATTGAAAGATGTGAATTTGCAACATCTGATATGCTTAGATATTAACACTCATCAGCGTGCATAAGATCTGTTAAACATAAGATCTGATTCAGCAGAGAATGCACTAATATTATCTACATATATTTAACCTTCAGTGCTCAAAAAAGACTATCCCAGATGTAAAACCAGATATTGAAAAACTCTGTCAGCATGGATAAGCTGAAGTTATTGGTCAGCTGAAAGTAAAAATGCTAGCTTTATCCTTTTTAGCCAACAGTTCTGTAGCATGCGGCAATGACTGGTAAATAGGAATTATTATTGTCTGTAAATCACTCTAAAAAAAAAAAAAAAGAAAATGATTCATAGGTGTGAAAAGAACAACAGATTCTGAATCATGAGACTCATCCAGTGTCAACTGCGTTACACTGAGATTTCATGATGTTGATTAGCAGGTAGAGAGAAGGTCATCTTATTCCTCTGGCATCAGCAGAATTCTTGCTTTCTTCAGTGAGAGTGGATTGAATGATGTGCTGAACATCATCAGACCCCAAAATTCTTGTAGCCGAGAAGCACCACGAGCCCTTTAAAATAAGAATAATCGAGCGCTAAATCTTTTATGTGTAACTCCGTTGCAATCTATGCCAGCAAAGTTTCTCTTTTAACTTGCTGAGATCCTTGTTCCTCCTCTGAGTTTCAAGAGTCAGTTCTGATAAGAAAGATATTATCCTGAGGTTGTATCTCATTTGGACTCTGAACGCTTTCTTAGTCTCTGAAGGCATGGAGGAAATCCTACAGCGTTTTTCCCAGTGTAGCAGATCTGCACACTCATCTAGATTAAATACTTTTATCTGTCACATCTGCCAGTACTTATTGGTACTGTCTATGGTCTCTTTTCCAACTGCAAAGTTAAGCGTTACAGAGCTTAGCAGACCTGCTCTTTAAATACTGTAAAGGCTGCAAACTGGTGTTGGAAGAGTTACAACCTCTGTGATTCTGTAGTATGTTCAGTGATTCAGTTTGCAGGTCTTACCAAGCCTCACTAACATAAATTCAAAGGAATGGTGGAAGAAAAGTCAGGAAAGTTAGTAAGTGCCCTGGGCAACTTCATGTTATAGAGCAGTCCAGCCGTTGAAAGGAATTTTAGTAAATCTTAAATCTTTGGTTTGTATTCATATATCCTGAAGATGTGTTGGAGCAGTGCAGTGCCACGTGAAACTACGTTTACTGCTGGTCAGCTGGTATTTGAGTCATCTTCAGAGAACTAAACTTTACAACATAGTTGGAAAACTATGTGCTGTGTAGCTACCTTTTGCACAATAAGACTGGGCTACTGTTGTCAGATGGCATTTTTAGTGTCATTGAAGCTGCTTTGGAAGGTAAAGCCAAATGAGAGAGATAATAAAATAGTTTCTCCCTCATTTGTAAGAAAGAGCTTCTGAAATTGCTAACTGAGTAATTATGCTTACTGTTAAGTTTTATAAAGGGCTTAACATATTTCCTATGTATGTTTATGTTACAGAGGTTAATAAGGAAAATCACCAAGACAGGAATTATTAACAAGGTGTGGGGGAATTTGGGTAGCGAGGCAGTCCGTGGTGCCCCCTGCTCTGGCAGGTCAGCCGATGCACGAGTCGAGCGTGACACCAGCCACTTCTCAGGGGACAACTGCACATTATAGGTGCTAACAACGTGCATGAATAAAACTGACACTTCAATCACAGACGGAACAACCTTCCAACCTCATTGTGTGTGCATGACGTACGCTGGCCAAGCCACCCTTTTCTTCTTCTGCCAGCTACCCAGATGAAGCCTGTTTTTCACCAGCTTCTCCTGAAATGCCACCAAGTGAAGGGCAACTCGATGCAGGGCAGAAATGCACTCACTGTCTTTGCTCATGCTCCAATTTGGCTGTGCATGGCGTAGACAGCACCCAAAAAGGATCAGTTAGTGTTAACCCAAGGTAACAGCCGCAGTGCGTTAACTCACCCTCAGGGCTGAGTTTCTGGACTGCCTTTGTCTCACCTCTGCCTGATTTACATACATTCCTTAGTACTTCTGTGGCACATCCATCCCTGTTCCCCAATCCACCACAAGCTGGGAATTCACTGATGCATTTCCGTGGTGGATTTTGTCTTCCTGGAGTCACAAGCATGCCAAGATGGAGAGTCTGCAACCAGGGAAGTGACATCTTCAGAATTTTCTTGAAAGGTGAAATATAAGGCTGGAAGTGCTCTTTTAGGGTCAGTCCTAGGCTTATTTTTTTTGTCTACTGTCCATGGAAATGCTATTCACTCAGAAAAATATTAATGACATGTTCAGAGAACACAAAGGTAGAAAGCACCACCAATTTCTAGGGCATCAGGCTATCCTGTTGGAAGAATTGCATAACCATTATCATTGAATTAATGCGCGATGCATGGAATTATGAAATACAAAGTGTAAGGTCATGCATTCAGCCCTATTTAAGAATTTATGTTATGACCAAGTAGCTTACCAACAGAAAATGTTTGAGAGGATAATAAAAGTATATGTACCAGTCACTGTGGACATCTACATCTGAGATAATTGCATGGAGATGCCTTTGTAGTCAGATATGGTTAATGGAGTCTGTGAAGTCATAAAATATCTTCCCCAAAAAGACATCTAAAATACATCAGACTAAATAGCTCTAAAAGTACCTGTTTCTGTCCCTGAAGTCTTGGGAGGCAAAGTCAGCTGCAGATATCCCCATGTACATATCACTCTGGCTGACTGAGGCAGTACGAGGTACCAATGCACCAGTACATTGCACCCATTAAAAAAGTAAATGCGATTCTAATACATATCAGGAAAGATAATTACAGAGGAGAAAGGAGAGTGTGAATGCTGTCGCACAGCAATCTGCAATACTGGATATGCAATACAGCCCATTAATGGCTGATGCTCAAGATTAAGTACTACTGGGAGAAGCACAGTATGGGAATATGAATGTTGATGAGGGGAATGCAGAGCTAGGCATGGGAGGAGAACAGTTTAAGTGACAGGATACTGCTCATCCCAAAGCAAAGGAGTATAAATCAGGGTAGGTACCTTTAGGCTGGGATTGGAAAGGAGGCTTCTGACTATCAGCACCGTGAGGCTGTTTAGAAGGACTTTCCAACAAGACTGACTAACCCCAAACCAGCAGTGCGTGAGATGGACCTTGATTAGTTCGCAAAGGAAACAACCCATGTTAGCAGGGAGCTTGGCTTGGTGACCCAAGAGGACCTTCCAGTTCTGTCTTCCTATGGTAATTTGAGTGCCCGGCAGCAGAGCTGCTCGGAATGGTTTGGATGAGAATCGAAGTGGCCTGCTTTGGTTAAACTCAGTGGAAATTTTTCTCTGAAAAAGTCAGATATGCCTGGAACCCATCCTCTTATTCTGCTTCCATGTCTCAGGAAGCCTTAATAGGTATTTCTTCTGTTCTAACACGACCCATGACTGTGACACACAGAAATTTGGAAATGTCACATTCTTGGAAAAAAAGATGTTTGTGCCTCCCTGTATGCCTTTCCTACAAGTCAGTGTAGGACAGTTCCTTGAAGAGATGTTCTGGGAAAGTGCTGCTAAATCTCCATCAAGTTAAAATCTGTGGATTCTCAAACTGGTCAGATGCCAAGAAGCCCTCATTAGGTCTCATTCACCACCATTTCAATCTTTAACAGCCAAAGTCTGTTGATAAAATGGCATATTACCAGAGCTGTTCTGACAGAGAAATGTCTCTGTGGCAGGGCAAGAAAGAAAGAAATCAAGTTACGGGGAATGTGAGCAATGCATAACTTCTTAGTATTTCCACTTCAACATGTTCTTCCACAAGAGTCTCCCTCCCTACCACTAGAAGGTTGTCCTGAGCACCACCAATGCAACCTGGATGGGAATAAACGTCCTAGAAGGAGGAGAGGGGTGAGAGGGATGAAGGGCCATTTAGCACAGATCCTGGCCTGACAGATGCGCAAGAGAGAGATTTGGGATCGGGAGGATTGTTTTGGTGGGGAAGAGAAGTGACTACAGGTATATGTGAAGTTTAGTCTACGAGAAGAAATTCGTAGCAATTTCCTGTCCTGAATCACTTTCCTAAGTGACAGACCCTAAGTAACATTAGGAGCCATTGGGTCCCACGTGGCTATCTAATATCTACTAGCTATGGCTGTAATCCTACAGTTAGGCAAAATCACTTTCTATGTGTGCCTGCAAATTTGTGTCTATCCAGATCAATTGCTTTCTTTCCTGCCTATTTTTTTAATATTTAGAACAAAGTAAGGGCATGTGATAAATGTTTAATTCTGATTAGCTTTGTTTGCCCTTTTTTTTTTTCCTTTGTTTGCTAATGTTGCCTTTAGTTTTGTGTTTGCAGTCAAGAAAATAGAACAAAAAACTCACAAAAGAGGTAGCTGTGATGTATAGTGTATAAACACATAAGACAGGACTGCTATTTGGATTGTATCGTCTTCAGCATGGGGGCTTTGTTTCTCTATCAAACTATTTCCTAGAGTTAAGTACTGAGTGTTACTACATGAGCACCACCATCTCTAATTGAGGAACATAAGAGTGAGTGTATGTGGCCACCTGTGTAGGAGAACTGGTAGCCCACCCTGTGGGAATCCATCAGCTGGCTGACTATATGGGAGTTTCACAGGCAAGGGACTATCCCAGCTGAAATTTTGTGGTCAGTGCAGGGTATGAAGAAGTTTAATAATATGGAGCAAGATGATCTTTTGCATTTGTTCTCAGTATCAGAAAATGTTCCTGGGCACATTTAATTTATTAGTGCAGAAGTAGCCATAAAGTCCTGTCTCACCCGATACTGATACATCTCCGTCACTGCAAGCAGGCTTGAAAGAGGTTTATGGTAATGTGTCAGATTTTCTCTTTGTTTAAATGAAATGGATGTAGAGATCTATCACTGTCCCTTGTGGTAAAATCACAAGTAATAGCAAAATAGCTAGGCATCTAACAGGCCTAGGTAAAAGTGGATTACAATTTTACATTTCAAGAGCTCAGACAGCCAAAGCATATTATGATGGTCAAAGAAGGTCTTCAGATGAGACTTGTATTTCTGCCTGACATGATGGGACTGTCACTGAGGAAAGCTACATCAAGACTCTGATGCTTTTAAAAGACATGAAGCATTACACCAGGGGCTTTCAAGACCATGAAACTTTTTACAGGGTATTAAGGGTTGCTTTACCCCAAAGGAACGAGGCCTCATTCATTAAGATTTCTTGTGCCAATAAACGAATGAAAATGGAACACTGATGACATATGATAGCACTTTTCCAGCTATCTCCTTATTTTCTTTTCAAATTATGTACAAATCTAGAACTACCGAAGCCCCGTTTTCATGGTTTTTACTGTCTATCCCTAGAGAAATGTACAGCTCGAGAGTTGCAGCAAGACTTGCTGCCCTGAATCAAGTAATTATTTTTGCATTTAATGACAAACATGCTTTTATTCATGGGGGCCACTGAAGGCATCCACTCTGTGACTAAAGGTTAATCTCCTCGGAGGGAAATGTAGTATTTGTATTGCAGCTGATGATTAATACAAATGAACTGGAATTTTAAGATATCGTGTGCCTTCTAATTGCAAATACTAGATTAGATCTGCCTGCTGGAAGTTAAAGCAAGTTTGGGGAGAAGGTATTACAAGCCCAAGTTACAAAATTTTAGGTTTTAGTTTTTTAATTTTCAAACCACAGTAGAGGTCTGCGTCCTTAAGTTTTGTACTTCTACCACCAAGCGGGTACTCTCCTTGGGGCCCGCCGGTTCCATTTCTTGCACAATGGAAGGAAGAGGGGATAAGACGCAACTCTCTAAAGCTGGGGAAGAACAGTGTTTTGCAAGGAAAAGTGCATCCACAGGAGATTCAAAGAGAAGTTCAGGTTGTCCCAAGTCTTGCATGAGCACTGCCTTCCCTCCGCTCTCTCTGCACCCCCGTGTTCATGTCCTGGATGCTCTTGTTCACCTTATCTGCTCTTTCAGCAGCTCCCAACATTCTGGGAATGTGCATTTGTGGTTTGGTTACATCAGCTGAGAAGGCCACTAGACAAACAGGCGAGAATAGGCATGTCAGTAACAGTCATCGTCAGGACACACAAAATCTGCAAAGCGGCAAGCGGAGTGCGTGTGGGGCACCGTGGAGGAGGAGGGCTCATCAGAAAGCTGCAGGAGCCATAACGAGAGCTGGGGGAATACTGGAGGTGGGGGCCGGAGAGCTACAGGGTCCAGAAGAAGCCAGGGAGCCCAAGGGATCATTAGTGAGAAGTGGAAGTGTCATTTGAGTCTGTCTCACCAACTTGGACACTTACATAAGGGAGGTGAATTTTCTTTCTTGAGTCACATGCAGCTTTGCAGAAGAGCAGCCCGGAATACATGAGTAAGCACATTTGGGGACACAAGCAAAATAGAGTCAAAACAACTGTCAGCATGTTTCCATCCTTTTTGCTTCTATTGATGTATGCTTAAGGCTGGCAGCAGGTACATTTAGCGTGATACTGGAGAATTCAAACCTCAGAGGAAAGTAGCTAAACCCCAGCACATTTCTCAGCTTCTCCCTTCATATTTTTCATGCCAGCTACCTGCATAGTCCACGTGTCCCAAAGCAATTTTTGCTGTTCCCCATTATCCATCCTTGCTTGAGCAGTGTCTGGTAAGCAGAGCACTCAGGTAGCTGATGCTTTTGAGCAAACATCTGGCTATATCTGCTTAAGTATTAAACATCCTCAAGAGTAAAGAAAGGTCCACCAGAAACAGATAGCATCATGGGATAAATCAAAAAGATAAAACCTGACACCAACCATCAATCAGTCCAGTTGCCTCTGATGACTCCTAGCAGAGATGGAAAGCTTGTATCCTCATATGGGCTACTTTAAATACAAACCTTTTGCCTAAGACTCCAGCTTTAAAAATTTTGTGATTTATCAGTGCCCACATAAATGACTACCATTTATTTTATTGAGTAGATATATCCCACCCTCATGTGTAACACCAGATGCTGGTGCTAAAAAGTCTGGGGAGATTAACGTCAGGATGTTTATGATGGACCATCAAAGACTGCTGGTTTTCAAAAATGCCATTGTATGGTAGATTAAGTAGAGTCCATTCAAAGCTGGGAGGTACAGGGCTGCTTTGCCCAAGAGATGTGAGGGAAATACACCTGAGAAGAGATGAGAGGAGAAACTACTTTCAAAATATACTCCTAAAAAGTGATCTGCTCCCTTCTGTCACTCCAGATTTATGAGTTTCTGTATCCTGCCACAGGCTCAATTGTTTCTTCTGAAGAGTTGAATCTTGGAACTTGGTGACTAAATCTGAGCACGCATCTTGTATTAGGAGACAAGTGTGTTCAGTTCCTGTTTTCAAGGTACTATGTGGTGTCCATGTTGAATATACACTAAAATCTGCCAACTTTTCTCTGCAACATCCATCCACAGAAAGGTAGATCTTTTTAAATAGAAATAGCCAAGATCCTAATAAAAGTTGGCATACAGAAGAGGAGAGAGCTTTTGCTTCTGAGGCAGATTAGGGGAGGCTGAAAACAAAAACTGGACCAAGGCTCTTTTTTCATCTGTGAAATAAGGAATTCCCAAAAGCAATAATCCAAACCAGATTCACTTGTGAGCCGTGACAGATTTTGGCATTTGGTGCAGATTTTCATTGGTAGAATTGTAAATATTGCTTCTCGATCTATAAATTAGTCACTGGGATGTATCAGAGAGGAAAAAAATCTGATAATAATGCTAGTGCTCTTCCATAGGTGTGTATATAAGGGAATATGAAACTATCTCCCATTAACCTTCAGGGGTGTGAGACGACTTAGAAATATGGAGTAAGAAGAATGCTAATGTATTAGTTCAATCAACCTGCCCCTTGGAAACCATCCTTATGCCTTTTGTTCTAATTGTGTTTCCAAGTCAGAGATATTTCTCTAAAAATATTGGTTAAGCATTGACTCCATTATATGAACTGCTGACAAGATGAAATGTTTTTAATAGGATCCACCATATATATATTTGTACATATATATTTTATTTGTGAAGATGATACTAGTGGATTGTTTGTTGAGATTTGGTTGTAGTCTGGGGATTGAAGGGAAGCTGAATTTTCAAAATAAAAACCGCAGCCCTGTTAATATAGTAGGCATCAGTAGGGTAAAATACCTCCCATTTTTTGTACTACATCTGTCCTTGGTTAATCATCTAAGTAGGGTTTTGTCAGTGGTTAAGCTCTTGCTAATAGCTGGGTAGTTATTAAAAATCTAGAAGACACTGAGTCAAATTTAATTGGACAAGAGTGTGCAAAGGTAGGTACAACTAAACATGTCTCTTTTTATTAATGTCACTGTGCGAGTTGTCTGGATGTCATTGAAAGGGTAATGACAATAGAATTCTTCCTAGTGTGTGTTGAGGGAAGGGCAAGCTTTTAATGTTAAAATAGACAAGGTGGTACAAATTTAATACATTATTCATTACTCCTAAACATCTCATACTTTTGTTCAGAAAAAAAAATCAGTTAAAAATATTATTTTTCCCCACCAAAACTAAGCAGTGAGCAGTTAATTCTAACAGCTGCCTCTAGAAATAGCTTGTTAAAAGGGATATGTGAAACAATCAGCTAGTCATGACAGCCTTAACCTTCTTAGGAGGTGTATGATATTTAAAAGGGACTGGAATTTATCTCTTCCATGTACAGTGCATATTCATATCTGCATTTCTCCACCTAGCACATACATGGCAACATAGTCTGTGGCTTCCCAAGGAAATACGCTGAAGAATACATTTGGAAACTAAATGTAAGACACAAGATTAGATACCAATTTCCTGCCTTTTTGGGTCTTACTGAACTGTAAGAAGTTCCTGCGGTGAAAGAGGTCCTGCCATTAGTTTCCTGCTACCATCTCACATTTCCTCCTGTTCCCAAAAGTCAGCTTGGCTGGCTCTTACTCTGTTAAACTCCTATAAATCCAATAAAACCACTGGCCCGTATTTGCCAAGGAGAATCTCCAACAAATACAGATCTACTCCATTGATTTTGTATTACTGCAAACAGTGGAAAGAAAAGGAGTATATCAGACATGTTGGTTTTTCATCCCTCTTAACACTTTTATTTCCTTGCTGCTATTTAAGTCTCTTTTGTTCCATTTCTCCGTCTCTAGATTTCATGTGCTATCTTTTCTTCTTGTTTTGTTTGGGTCATCCCTAGCCAGACTCTTGTTTAAATTAATTATTGAATATGACCCAAATCTGCCCTTCCTTTATTTTTCTTCTACCTAAAATGTATTTTCTTTCTTTTTGCTCAGCTCTGGCCTTGATTATAGTAATTCCCTCTTTGACGTTGCCACATATCTCTGCTGTAGTCTTCCTAGTCTCATGCTCTGAGCAAACCTCATTCTTTTACAACATTGCTTTGGCTTTCTGCCTTTCATGACATCTTCTGCAAGCTCCATCTCATCGTGTATCCTGACTTCAACCTTACCAACACACAAGCAAATTCCAAGTCTCTGTCCTGAAGCCATTTGAAATTCTTGTAATTTTTTCAATGCAAAAGTGGTTTTATTTTTTGACCAAGCCAATGTTTGTACAGAAGCTCTGCTTTCTGTGGGTCATAGTCATATTTTCTCACAAAAAGAGTACATGCTAACTGATCTTAGGGTTTGGATTGAAGTATACTTGATATTTTCCATGCTGAATTTTCATGGAGATGAAAAGAGACACTTACATTTGTCTTTGGAGATGGACGTTTTTCAAGCAGCTCTACTCTCAGTTCATCCCCCTTCCCCTCTGTTTGCTGCCTCCTCCCCGCCACCAGTTCCCTTCTCTTTCTGGTCGCCCTCACGTATACTCATTTGTTGCAACCACACAACTAAGAGCACTCTCATGCTCCCTGTGCTACAAACTCTTTTGTATGGGTGTTTCTTCCAGGAGGACTTCCATGTCCCTTCTCCTCTCCTGTAATCCTCGTCTCCCACATTTAGATGTCATGCCGTCCCATTTCTGGGAGGTTCAGCAAGTGCAAAATGCCTTCTGAAGTCTCTCTGCTTGAAAACACAGGCAGGTGGCTGCATCTATAAACTGGCTAGGGCATGAACTCAAACATTATGAGTGTCCCTCCTCTGTCTTCGTTAAGAAATTCCCTGGCCACCCCGTCCCAGCTGGTGCCTGGGCATTCAGGGGACAGCCTTGGCTGGGGACAGCAGCCACAAAGCAATCCTGCCTGGGGGGAAGAGCAGGGATGGAGATCAGCTGCTTACCCTCAGGGATGGAGGACAGGCCTTGGCTTGTCTTTGTTTACTACTGCAGATGCAATTTTTAGATCATAAAATGGACTAGCTGCCTAGCTCTTAGTTCCCTTCTTCTCTCTAGCAGAGTGGCAGTGAACATAAACTAATAAAAATGTTCTTATGGACAACTTACACTACCAACTTTCTCCTTTGATTCCTCAATTTTATCTCTATGCTGCACTGAAGAAGACTTTGAGCAACTCCAGTTGCTCGGATTTCAGCCAGGCATACAGTATACAATTAATATATGAAATAATTTTCAAATTTCCACATCAGCACAATACCTTTGTACTTCCTGATATAAGAAGGTAGTCAAAGATGAGGTCATCATGCCTGGAAAGAAGAGTTTGCTTTGATCGTGCAGTTGAGCACAGACTTGGTTTGAAGGGTGCTGGTAGCCAGTCCTCCACAAAGTGCTTTTCTTATGTTTTTAGTAACGCTTCTCTGCAAAACACAGCTCGGAGCCAGCTTTATCCTGTAGACATACACTGAGGGAAGAAAGGACATCCACCTCCTTCCCTTCCTTGCAAAAGAACAAGGATATCTCCCTGGGAATTTAGGAAGCACTAAGAAACTTGCAGAAGTAGCCACAGCTAAACCAGAGACCAAAGGGGATGGGCTGCTGACTGGGGGCACCGTGGGAGCCAGGAGCAGATGGTGGCGGAGGAAATGGGTCACTTTTTAGGACAACAGCGAGACGTGCGTGTCAGCACCTCCTGCCTTGCAAACAGAGGGTGGCTCTCATTTTGGAGATGTAACTGGCACCACTGCTGGTAAACCCTTCCGCCCTGTTTCTTTAATGAAAGCCAGGGGTTTGTCCCGCTTTTGGGTCATCGGTCTTCGGCGGCAGAGGTATGTGAAAGCTGCAAGCCCAGCCGTGTGCTGTGAGGGCAGGAGATTTCGTACTGTGCAAAATTACTAGTAGAAATCTGTTTTGTAGCTTTCCTGAAAGAAGTCCTCCTGGCTGGAAGACAGCTCTGTCACTCTGCTCTGCCCTCCCAGGAATCTGCACTTGCAAAATGCAAAAAATCAGAACCTCCTTACACCTCTGAAATTCACTAAGTAGATATCCTTTTCACATTTCACTTAATAGGAAAGTTTGATTGCATGATGGAACCCAAATTATAATATCAAACCTGGGAAATGGCTTAGAAAGTAACATTTTAAAGGAAATATTGTTCCCCTCCCTGTAAACAAAACAAAACAAAACCCAAAGGCAAAGCTAATATTAATTATTTCTTGACTCTGATTTAATTTTCTAGTCTCTGGGCCTACCCTCATATTGATTTTGCTCTGGTGTAATATATTGGCTGCAGGGAAGTCATTGCTTACTGTGGCCATTATCACTGCTTTTCTTTCTCTGTTACTCTGTTTCCAGGGTTTTTTTTATCCTTTTGGTTCTCTGTGGCTTATCTTTCCCCAGATGTTTTCTGCCATGTGTGAATGGGAATTACCTTTTTCTCTTGATCTCCAGTCCTGACTGCCCAAGGGTCATGATGGCCTGTAGATGACCGAGTGCAAAACTTAGCACAATCTTTGGCCACGGCTGGGTGTCTTCCTCTCAGGGGAGGTGTAGGATCTGAATTTTAAAGGGATGACTCCAGCAATCCCACTCTGCCTTGACTGGGCAGTGTCCTCTACATGTGCCCAGCCATGCAGGGTTAGGGCTGGTGTGGTCTCCAGATAAAAACCACAGAGCTTAAACTTCCAAAATCCTTTGGTTTTTTTCTTGTGTCTAGTCATTGAATAATAATTGGTAGAGCAGCTGATGAGGTGGTGTTTGCGTATGAGTAGTGAAAATATTCCAGATATAATACAGGTGTGTCTCACCTATCATCACTCCTTGAGGGGAGCAGCAATAGCAAAGACTCTTAAGTGTGTACAGTCAGCCCAAGCCTGTGCAGTCTGTCTTGGCCCCTGATTTTCTTGATATCCTCATCACCATGACAGCTAAACACTTTCGTTGACTTAGCAAAAAGGTAATTGTCTCTTGGTTTGTAATCAGTAAACTTTCTGTAGTTTCTCTAATGCTTTTGGGGTATGTTGAGCCTTTCACATCGTGAACACAGCTGTCTTGCCGGGAGAGGTTTGCAACTGGACTTGTCTGATGATAGCACGTTTTGTCTGTCTAGACAGTGGTTTGAGATGTCCCCAGCAGCTCTGATGGCGCTCTTGCTATGCTGGTGAATTAGTGTTGTTTTGATATCTGATGAAAAACCTGTGGGAACATGTTTGTTTTTAAGCTGTGGCTTTAGCAGTGGAAAGAATTTATCTGCCTCCACTCACCATCCCACCCTCCTCTTTCATACAGGACTTGGAGACTAAGATTTTCTTGGTTTCCAGAGACTCGTCTTCTGATATTTCTAAGGGACTTACTTTCAAAAAACCCTGAAAGTCATCAGCTAAAAAAAAAGTCTAAATTCAATTCAGCAGTTCTTGACCAGCACTTGGAGTGGTACAGTTTGTGTGCACTTTTATACCCACATAGGTAGATAACAAATGAAAAAGACTTAGCACAATGAGGGATCCACCAGGTGGTTGTAAGAAGCGTCATGGGTTGCCTCAGGTCCGTGTTTCAGAGTGACAAGGACATGGGCCCCTCATTCTGCCCGCTTTTGGGGTGCTGCAGAGGCTGGAGGTGAGGAAAGGCAGAGGCTAGTGGCTGGTCCTTGTGAGACGGGAGTTGGGGAAGCTCCAGCCTCTCCCTCCCAGTTCAGCTTCCCTCTCTGAAGAGGCATTTCATTGTGTGGTCCTGTGTGTCAGACTGGTAGCAAGACCAATGTTGACGTGGTGCCCTTTGCCTGCCTCCCCCTCTCAATAGGATGTAGCCATGCCAGGTCTGACATACCCCGGTGCTAGTGCAGCTTTGTAGCTCCACTGAAAGCAGGGAGGGATGAATGACAGCTTAAAATGACCTCAAAAAATTCTTATGTGACACAAAGGTGTTGTGAAGTGTAATTAATGGACTTAATCTACCCTTCCATTACTCAAGGAGATTTACTCCTACGTAAAGTGGCGAGAACAGCACCGAGGAATCTGCTCCATTAATTATACATACGCTTTTAAACTCTGAAGTGAGAAATAGAGTGACCATTCCCCCCACCCATCCACACACCGTCAAACCTGGGCAAGCACAACTGCCATCCAGCATCACTTCTCTGCCTTGTACTGCTTAAAGACAACCAGCTGCACAAGAGACCGCTGAAACTGTGGGGAAACATAATGTCGATACCCCGAGTGCAGAACGGTCAGCAAAACTCGTAGCCTTATGGTAAATACCACAAAACCACTAATGAGATGGGGCGGACATTAGTCTCACCCAGTTTCAAGAGTCTACCGTGCAGATAGCTACAGCTGTATCAGCCACCCTACCTATTCTTCACAGTCAACAGAGAGAAAAGGCACTTTTACTCCTTCATTTCATCTCACCTGTGCAGCCATCAGATTTAGGATGGGACACATTGGGCTCGAGCTCCTCTGACCATATGGATTGGATCTAGCCTGTCTATAAAAAGGACCCTGGATGCCTTCGACTCCCCTAAAGGGAGTGTGGGTGCCATCCATGCCCCCAAGGCTGCACTTCTCAAGCGTGCGGTCTGCGAGCGCTGTTCTGCACAGGCAGGGGAAATGCACGTGGTAGCTGTGAGGCTAGGGGCAAAATCAGGTCTTGTTCTCTTCGTTCTTAGGGAAAATAGAAATCATTCGCATGAAATCACTGAAGTTATAGCCACTTTTGTATTTGCATATGAGAGAACTATTCCTACCATATTACTTCTATTTTTTTTTCAAGTGGAGAACATTGCTCTCATTACCATCATAAAGTACTTTAGGGATTTTACATGGGAAATAGGCTGAATTTGGTGCATTGTTTTTATTAACTTTCATTTTCTTATATTTAACCAGACAAACCCGTTATTTCGCTGAACAGATTGACATGGAGTTGATAAGAAAATATTCCTGTTGCAATAAACTGGTCCTATAGTGCCCTGAAAACCTCTCATCTGCAACTGCTAGCCTGCCTTGTAAGACCAAACACAGTCCACTTGGGAAGTTGTATGGCTGCAAGGCAGGAAATCCATATCCCCATTTCCATGTTTTTTCCTAGCTGATCTTGGGCAAGAAACATGAAGATCAATCCTGCTCCAACTCGTGTTCTCTCCCACCTGCCCCTGGCCACAAGGACCTCATGCCATACTTGTGGTATCATGATCATTTCGACAGCGAGAAACTAAGATATCACGAGAATGGAATTATGATATTGACTACAGGATAAAGAGAAACTGGGCTGGGAGGATATAAGCCTCTTATCCAAGCACAAATAGCTTAAATAATAGAAAAGGGAATATAGAAAATAACTGATCATGTAAATTGCTTTTTGCAGGAGTACTCTCTCTTGGTAAACTTTGCCCTGGGATGAAAATGTACAAAGGATTGGAAAATACACTTCCAAAGAAAGAAATAATCCTCCAGTAGCAAAGAGATGGACTAGATGACCTATTACTGCAGGTCTCTCTCTTAAACTTAGATCTCACACTTCCTTGATGTAGTGAAAGCCCCTTTATGAGTAGTTTTTCTTTGCAGCTTCATGGATTTTGCTACAGTAAATAAAATAAAAGAATTGGTACATGTTGTATTAGGCTTGCTAGAAGTCATCAAGGTCTGGAAAGAGAAAACTGAATCTTTCCCATCTGTGTTAGCCAAAGAACAGATGTCCACTGCCATCAGAAAACAAACAGGAAGGAAGAAAATCGGTTTCTTCCACTGGTCAGAGAGTGCCTAAATAGCTTCTTACTGGTCTGTGTCTAACAGGCACTGCCAGAGAAGTGGGTTTGAATAGGTTGAGGTGTATGGGTCTTGTTTTATCCACAAAAAAAGTTATTAGATGAGTAGCTGATGTTCCTGGAAGGTACCTCACCACGCTGCGCTGTCTGGGCTTTTCTATGCAGCTGAGTGACAGCAGTGACAATGTACTGCCACGGGGATACGATTTGTTTTAACTGCTTGCTTTTTTGCATGACAGAATTCACTGATGGGGCATGTTTTCTGCTCTGGACCCTATTGTTATAGAAAACCCTGGTTAGCTGCCCCTAGGAGATTCCTCTTCTACAGGGAAGCACCCTCAGGTGATGTAGGTCCCTTGTAGCTGCCCTCAACTGTCCTTCATATCCTCCATCTCCTGCAGATGAGAGGATGGTACACATCTACCGTTGTTTGAAGGGTCCTGTGGGTTTACAAGCAAACAAGTGTTCATGAGAGCTGATCCTGCTCTGCGAACCTCCCCCTTGCAAGGATGATCCCATCTTTGATTCCAGCCTGCAAAGATTTTGTCCTGTGTGGTCTGGGCAGATGAGAATGTCTGGCCTTAGTTGCTGCTCAATGTGAAGGTTCATTTAAACTGCATGCACAGGAAAGGATCAGGGGTTTGAAAATCAAACTCACTTGTTTTGTTGGTAGTGTGTGGTCAAGACAGATCCCACTACTGGAGAAGCTGTGTGGGTGAGCTCATATGAGATCCTTTGCAATCAAACAAGACCAGTAGCTGAGGACTTCACTTTGGAGATGGCTTAACCCTACCATTGAACTTGTGCAGCTGCAACATCATTCCTGCTCCTAGCTAAATGAAATATAGAATTATTTTCAATCTGCTAAGAAATGGCCTTAGACTTTCCAGTGGGTTTTCAGCCTATATTCAGCACAGTGCTGAGCAAGGTGCCAAATGCCCTCCGTCTGGGTGACACCAGTGAGGGTGCAAGGCAGAGAATGCATTGCTGAATCAATTCACAGGAGCGCAGGAGGATTGCAGGGCTGCACACAGTTTGACTGAATGACAGGTGGAAGGTTAAATACATAAAGATTTATGTCCCTCCACTTTTGTCAAATCAAGATAAATACAAGAATAGAAGGGAAATGAGGGAGTAGTCACACGCTTTTGCTCCAAAAGTATTTTAACTTCAGCAACAGAGTTTGCAGACATTTTCGAAAAGGGTTTGATGAGAAGGTGTCATCTTAAATGAAACTGTCTGGTTTTGTCCTACATTGGCCAAAACAAAAGGAGGCAATGGAGCTGAGACGTTCAGACTGCAGCCCACCACGGCAGCATACGTGACTCCCAGCCTCCACCAGCAGCCCCTGCCTAGGGCTCCTTGGGGAGGAGGTGTCCTTCCAGCAGCCTGCTTTCTCCCCATGGCTGGGGAGCTAGGACTTACCTTCATGGCTTCATGCCTCTGTAACTCTTCACTAGCTGCGACCACAGAACTGGCATAACACTTTGTGCAATGGCAGGCTTGCTACCTGTGTGCTGCAGCTCTGGTCAGGATGGGGCTGAAACTTCCTGAGCTCTTCTCTCACCTGCTGAAGGTTGCCTGGTTATAAAGGTTGGCCACCACTGGCCTGGAGCATGGAGTACCAGTCTGACACCAAGAAGGACTTTCTGAATACCTTGCTGGGTTTGACAAGTCACAGATGATGCTCTTAGTCATATCATTTAGTTTTAGGTAGTCCTGTGAGGAGCAGGGAGTTGGGCTCAATGATCCTTATGGGTCCCTTCCAGCTTGAGGTATTCTATGATTCTATGTTATTTATTTGGCCTGCATCGGTAAGTGCCTTAACTTTAGTCTAGCTGCGAGATAGTAAACCCAAGCTAGCTTAGGCTTCACTAGGCACCACCAGCGATGGTTCAGCTCTTCAGCATCTCCTGGGATGCCAGACTGTCTCCATCATCTACAGACATCCTAGGAAAACTCCTCCACCTTAAGCACCAAAGGGAGGCACCTGACATTAGGCTGGATGAATCTGATCGTTTGTGCCTTATAATGGCATAACCAGAGTCACTAGCTTTGGAAAGGCATTAAAAGTGAGAAAGCCTATGAAAGCATGCTGTATTGTCATTAGGGTAAATGCTTAACATCATTATGCTAAAGGAATTAGGGTTTCTTTGAGTGCCTCTGTCATTCGATTCCTAACCTCAAAGACCAAAAAAGCGACCTGCTTTCACAGGCTGGCTGCTTGGTGTCACTGGAAAGCAAATTACTTTTTAAGGGGATCCATATGGACACACAAATCTGCCATTGCTTTTGAAAACTGAATTAGTCTTTAGTTTGCTTTTACTTACACTGAAAGCATTGCGTTAGCAACCAGGAGGACTGGATATTATTAGTAACCTTTTACGGGAGATGTGGTGTGTCATGGGTTGAGCATATATTTTTCTGGAAAATGCAGTGTACAGTGAAATGGGGGGGAATAAGTAAACATAAAGTGCTTATACAGCAGTTCACTCTATTTGAATGCCCAGCAATAGAACTCTGAGGTTACCTGCTCATAAAGGAAGGAGGGAATGATATTTGAGGTTTATTTTTGGCTAAAAGCATGAAGAGCAAATAGCTCTTTGTGCAAAATGTCAGCTGCATTTCTGGGAAGCAAACAACATTGCCTTAATAATCCATGGTAAATAACAACACTAAGAATGTTACCACCTATTATATACACCTGCAGGTGTATCTGGATAAACTTATGTAACTGTAGTTTGACACCTAAAATAAATACAGAAAATTAAAACAAGGCATTTCAAGCAAGTTATTCTGTGAACAGCAGAATTAATGAAGTATAGGATGAAATTCAGCTTCAGGTAACAAAATTTGGGTGCCTACACAGAGGTATTCATATATGGAGACAACGTCTGAGCTACCACTACAGTCTGCCGAGATCCGGGGCTTGACTCAGTTTTGTCTAGCACAAGTGGGGATACTGTAAGGTAGTCCATCCTGGCCTCCAACTAGACACAGATCTCCCATAATAGTGTGTCCTCTTGGCCAGTTGCCTCAGGATGACTTGGGCACGCTAGGGTCGGTTGGCACTAGATGACTACATATTGGCAGATGCATGCAGCCCTGATGTGGTTACCTGTATTTGGTCAGGCTCTGTTGTCTACATGATTAATTTATTTTGATTGAAATGGGACTTAGATGCCCCATTAGACCCTCAAGCTTTGGTGTCTGTGCCTAGAGGCAACTGCCAGCCTTGAAGAGCGATTCAGTTCCCTAAACACTGCCTGCTGCAACACCCTGTCGTGCCCTGGTTGGATGATAGCTGGTTAGGAGGACACACATCTCCTGTAGGTCTGGTGCAGATGTCTCAGATAACCTCAAACAACAGTAGACACCTCTGTTAAGGTAGCTGAATGGAACCTATAAAGTCCAGAAGATTTTTATTCTGGATTTCTTTATCCCCTCCCTTCCTTCAGCTCCTTCCCATGTCCCAAGGTTGCCACTGGGAAGGAGACACGTGCTGTGGCTTGTTCCAAGGTCTGTCTGCACTGGTGACCTGGGCAGTGTCTCTTCTCTACACACGTGCTTATTATTTGCAGGTCACTTGTAGCAATGTGGTTATCTCTGAGACCCCATCCTTCTATCAAACTTGGTTGAAAATGACTAAAGAGATTCTACCAGTGACTCCTTCACTGATGGACTCCCACGTGCTTGGCACTATATCCAGTACTCTGGTTTTCAACTACCTATCAGACAACATTGGAACTTGGAATACCTCCGAGTGGGATATGGAATGAAAGATTGATTCATACCAGACTGCAACAATGATTAAGAGTAGACCCACACGAGCTGCCAGGGACACCCCAGTATGATGGACCAGCTAAGAAACAATTAGCTTTAATCTCACTTTGCCTTAGAGCAGAGTAGTGCTCGGTGCAGCAATAGTTTATACAGTACTTCATAATGGACATGGGCATCTGCTGTGCTACCAACTGCTTTCGTTTATAATCACAGTGATTGCAAAGAGTACTTTATAAAACAGTACTGACAGGACACTTCAAATGCAGTGTTACCAGAGTGATTAAGACCAAGTTTTCAAAATTCCAGCTCATATATTCTGAATATTTGAAATAAGAAGGAGCAGGGAGGGGAGCAATAGCAAAAGCTGGTGGTTCTTTGGTAAGGCCCAATTAAATATAAGTACTTTTTACTCTTTATTTTGGTCTAGCAGACTGTCAATTCAAAATGCTATCAGAAAGACAGAAGCCAGGGGACTTACAAGTATTTCTGGTAGCTTTAAGAAATCACAGAGAAAATATCTTCACAAAGTCCATTTTATTGCCAAAACTGCAAAAGTGCTGCAGCACTGATCTCTGCCTTGCAGTGCCACAGAGCTGGCACCCACCTACCTTCTACAGGCAGCAGATGAGTTGATACCAGACAATTTGCTCCTAGTTTATTTTTGGTAAATATATTTTAGCTGGTGTTGGTTTGAGTCACCTTTGCCCCATTCCTGTCATCCCAGGCATATACCTCCGGTTTGAGCTTCTTGCCCTTGTCAATCCAGCACAAAAGCTGTAATTCATTCCTTCTCAGACCACGAGCAGGTGTAATGTCCCATACACAGCAACTGGTGATCAGCCTGCAAGACATAGTACTGGGAATAGCCTTTGAGAAGAAGCTAGTTTTATTTATTGGATATAATTGTATTTATTGGAGGGGGGAAGAAGGTAAAAAGAGATTTAAATCATTAAATATGTCACCCAAATGTGTAGTTGTGTCTAATCTTGCTGTGTGTTAGCAGCAAATGTAGACGGTTCTGAAGCTGCGGGAACAAGAGGAAGCCAACTTACAGTCTCCAGTTTGGTTTGGATCTTCTCATACAGCTGTGAAAATCTTCAAATAGTTTTTTCCTGACTATTAGCAGCATTTCCAGGACCAAGCCTGCTTTGGGGGTGAACCCTGCTCAGATTTGGCCACGTTAATCCTGGTTGTGATCGTTCGTTTTTGCCTGGAGGGAAAAGGTTTTGAAACTATATGACTTCTTAGGTGTTTATTCACAGTCACAATAGATTTTCCTCATGGCACAGAGGATATTTAAATCAAGACTCTCTATGAAAATACATACAAATGTTTAGAAATCTTTCCAAATGTACTAGTTGGTTTAAGTGCCATGCATATGTATATCATTATCATAGAATCATTGACTAGTTTGGGTTGGAAGGGACCTTTAAAGGTCATCTAGTCCAACACCCCTGCCATGAGCAGGGACATCTTTCACTAGATCAGGTTGCTCAGAGCCCCGTCCAACCTGACCTTGAATGTTTCCAGGGATGGGGCACCTACCACCTCTCTGGGCAACCTGTGCCAGTGTTTCACCACCCTCATCGTAAAACATTTCTTCCTTATATCTAGCCTGAATCTACCTTCTTCGAGTTTAAAACCATTACCCCTTGTCCTTTCGCTACAGGCCCTACCGAAAAGTCTGTCCCCATCTTTCTTATAAGCCCACCTTTCAATATTGAAAGGCCACAATAGGGTGTCCCTGGGTCCTTCTCTTCTCCAGGCTGAACAACCCCAACTCTCACAGTCTTTCCTCATAGGACAGGCGTTCCATCCCTCTGATCATTTTTGTGGGCCTCCTCTGGACTTGCTCCAACAGGTCCAGGTCTTTCCTGTGCTGAGGACCCCAGAGCTGGATGTGGTATTGCAGGTGGGGTCTCAAGAGAGCAGAGGGGCAGAATCCCCTCCCTCAACCTGCTGGCCACGCTTCTTGTGATGCAGCCCAGGGTACGGTTGGCTTTCTGGGTGGCGAGCGCACATTACCGGCTCATGTCCAGCTTTTCATCCACCAGTGTCCCCAAGTCTTTCTCCTCAGGGCTGCTCTCAATCCCTTCATCCCCCAGCCTGTATTGATACCGGGGGTTGCCCCAGCCCAGGTGCAGGACCTTGCACTTGGCCTTGTTGAACCTCATGATGTTCACATGGACCCACTCCTCCAGCTTGTCTATGTCCCTATATATTATATACTATGAAATATAAATAACAATATTCACACTGAGTAAAAACTAAAAGGTCCTGAAAACATTCTTCCTATAGTCTTTTTCTAAGTGTAAGCAGTATCTTTCTGGATGTCAGTTAGAGTTGCAGTTAGTGCTTTTCTCCAAGATGGAACACTGGCAATTACAGGAATTTCATTATCCTACCACTTTTGAGAATATTTACACTATGTAGCTTTCAATTAAAATTTTATCCTTTATTCTGTTCCCGAGCTTTATCTTTTCTTTTCTGTGTTTTGGGGTGTTGGAGGGGGAAAGGGAATGTCAGAGTTTGTTATTCTCCATGCTATACTTCTGCACCTGAAATTAATGCATTTGGAAATGTCTGAAAACCTCTTTTTCCTACTAAAATCACCTATAATTAGAGGTAGTTCCATGAATGCAGGTGGTGTTATGGTGGTGCAGATGAGATGAGACTCAGACCTTCCTGCTTCCAAGACCAAACATTCATCCTCCACATTTAAGGGTCATTGATTTCCTTTTCACTTTATTTGTTTCAGGTGCTCAACCTGTTCCTTGCCTTGCTGCTAAGCTCCTTCAGCGCTGACAACCTCTCAGCACCAGATGAGGATGGGGAGATGAACAACCTGCAGCTTGCTTTTGCTCGGATCAACAGGGGTCTTCAGTATGTGAAGCACACGACGTGGGATTTTTGCTGCAATGTCCTCCGGCACCCCAAGACGACGGCTGAAAAGAAGGCAATGATGAAGCTTGCTGCCCAGAATACAGGTGCCCTTAATAATTGTGTGAACAGTCACACAACCACTGACCTTGGCAAAGACATGGAGAATCACAAAGAGAACCACGCTGAGGATGGAATGAATAAAAATGGGGAGAAACACCTAGGAATTACAGACAATGATGATTTTATGACCAATCCTGACCTGTCCATTTGTGTTCCTATTGCTGTGGGAGAGTCGGATATTGAGGAGGAAGATGAGGAGCAGAGCACCTTTACGGAAATGGAGCAGGTAGGCAACTAAAATGTTTGCTAGTTGCAGCTTATTCAGATGGCCTTTGTTCCCACCCTCGATCTGGATCCGTGGCTCGTGATGCAAATGTCCTATGGCCTAATCCTGCCTTTGATATGTTGTTAACTTCAGAAGAAGTTACAAGTGCATATCCAAGAGCAAAATTCAGTCTCCAACAAGAGGCATTCCCTTTCTTTCTATTCTTTGTGCTTGTCTAGATTAATTCTTCTAACCAGAGCAGTTAAACCCTTTCTCACACAGGAGGCTTTTTTTTTCCTTTCAGCTGAATCATGGGAATGTTACAGAACAAATCTTAGGTCCTCTGACTACGACAGGGGATTTTCTCAGTGTGCAAAAATGGGCAATGGCTCGGTTTGATTTGTGCAGCAAGAATCGAGGGCCGGGTAGTTCTCTTAAAAATACAAGACAGAGGCTGATATGACAAGGCACCAAAGAAAGAGAGAAGACATGTAATTGTATGTATTCACACAGGAAAAATAGTTATTTGCCTGCTTTTTGGTGTGACATGGCAGATTTTCATTTTCCCAAGAGCACCCAGTAGTAAAGGCTGAAAAATTCTGTGTGGTTCCAAGTGTCGGTGTAAAACGGAGAAGAGAAATCTTCATGGGAATGCTTTTCCTTCTTTCCTTCTCCCCCTCTCCCCTTTCTACCAGCTTTATCTCTTGGCTCCACACATGTATCTAGTTAATGTTTTCCAGACCCTCCAGCCTTGATCCAGCATCCTCTGACACCGGCTGAGACCCACGGAGGTCAGCAGGGACTGGATCAAAGCTCCCGTTTCAGATCCAGCTGTCAGGAGCGATCCCCAATCTCTCGGTTGAGGCGAAGAAAGTTTTGAAGCAAAACTGTCCTTAGAGAAAGGCTGTCCTAAAAAACCCCGAGGAAGGACTCTGTGTCAGGAGGCAGGCACAAATTGGCTGCTAAACATCAATTTCTGCCGCTCCATTGCGGAAATCTTTTCAGTGTTAGTGCATCTGCTCACCAGCAAGTCTTTTACATTGATCGTACCGTTGGGGAGCTGAATGGCAAGGGGTCAGAAAACTTTATCATCAAGCCCCACTGTCCTAATAGACAGTAACAAAGGTAACAAAGAAAGAAGTCTGAAATTTTTGGTAAACACTTTTAGGGAATTTTTTGTATCTTTTTTAAGGAATACTTTTATTGAAATGACCTGTGGATCAGTGTGGGTGGCATGGATGGTGTCTGTTTTTTTTCTTTGAAGTCCTTCTCTATTCCCAGTGTTGTATTAGTTAAACCTACAAGCGGAGTGCACTTGAAAAGTGAAATATGAATATAGTAGATGGGTTTCTTAGTATTAGCTGATCTGCAAATACTGACTAGTATAAACGTGTTTAATTCTGGAGTTTTGGGTCTGGTTTTTTTTTCTTTTTGGCCTTTAAAGATATCCATGTCTTTCTGCTACATCTGACAGAGGGTCACAATCGTAAAAGCTCTCAGATTTTTTCCTTCACAGTGAAAAGCAAAAGTTTGTTGAAACTTTGCATGTAAGGGTCCCTGAGGTCTGGAAGCGTGTGTGTGTGTATGCAGACGTGTATGCTGCATCACTGTATTCCACATTCCTCAAGATAAATAGCAGTGTTCGCAACTGCAAGCTAAACTGCAGCATAGAGCACGGAGGGTTTGGGATTTTTGCATCTTACTGTACCTTAAAAGTATAAAAATGTGGATTTCTATTTAGCTGCACAATGTGCCCATGTAGGTGCTAGTGTGTATATTAGTAGACAGAACAGGTAGCCATCCATTTTATGCTGTACAGCAAGTAAATACGGAATTAGAAATTTAGTGATATCTGTTAGAATCATGAGGGAGAGAACTGATGTAGAAAAATACGCATTTTAATGACATGGAACATCACGAATAAAAGTTGATTTGAAAATATGAAGAAAACTTCTTCAAATTGTTTCAATAATATTGAAACATTATCATATGTAATATAAACATTGAGGATTCAGAGTGAAACAAAATAGGAGGAAACAAAACCCAGTAGGAGAAGCAAACCAAAATACTGTTTTTCACACTGTATCTTTTCATGAAATTTTCAATAAACATTAGAGTAACATTGTCACATTACCACAAGATACTTGCATTGCAGTGAAATAATATAGTTCACTGCTAGCGTGTGCATTACATAGAAGGCATGGAGTTGAGAAATGTATTAATTAGCTTTGCCACTGGTGTTTTCCAGGCTTTGACAAACAGCTGCTGCAGGTCACTGCTGTTCCCCTGTGCATAGCCCTGATCAATGGTTTTCAACCTTTGTCTGCAGGCCTGAGGGGTCTACTGCTGAAAAGGTCCAAACAAGAAGCGAGTTCAGATATCCAGCAAACAATTTTATTGAATTTCTAGGGAGGAAAATGTGTGCATGCAAGTGGGTTCCAACTCAAAGACTCAAAATACTTTGGCATAATAAATAAACAAAAATAGGAAGAAGCTTAACAGCAGAAATGATAATTGTGTGATGAGCTTTGCATTTGCTTTCCTGCAAAACCCTAATAAATTTGCACAGCTGTAAGTGTCTCCATAAGGAGCAGAGCCTTGAGAAAGCAGATCCCAAACAACACAAAGATCTGTCATTTTTAATGGTGCCCATTCCAAAGATGTACTATCTCTGGACCCACAAAAAAAAAATCTCTTGATCAACATGAAGGTTACTGTAGAACAAATTATTGCACCTGCAGGTCAGTATGAAATCCCAGTTCCCTGGATATAGAGTTGTGGGCATTACAGCATGCTAACCTTTGTATCAAGGGCAGCCCTGTGGGACTCTGGGGAATAAACTTCCCCACTCACTCCCAGAAGCTTTAATCCTGCGAGCCCCAACTCCATGGGGGTCCTTACCTCCTTCCCTCCAGGACGGCCATAATAATCACGGCAGAGCTTGCAAAGGAGGAACAACATGAACAAGAGCAAAATTTACATGATTGCACTGAAAGGGCACAATTACGGTGAAGTATCCTTTTGTGTGGAGAGCATCATACAGAAACGAAACAAGAACTACCAAGGGTACACTAAACATTCAAATGTATTCTAACTTTCCCCTAATTATAATCCATATTTTTACATATTTAAATATTTTAGTATGTACAAAGAGAGTGTGTATGTATATTTACTTCTCAGGAGAAGACAACGTACCCCTGCTTGCCTTTAAAGTTGTTGGCTGACCTGGAATTTAGCAGCCCTTTGGCAACATTGCTAGAACCTGCCTTCCTCCTCATGCATGTAGATTTTGGTGCAATAGCGTGGAAGAGGAGGTGAAAGTTGAAGCACAAGAAGGGAGTATATGTAGGTATGCCTCTCAAGTTCACGGCTAGGTAAACCTACACAACCCTTACACGTCCTTTACACTTTCTCTGTCAGTTGAAGATCCTGGACCGTATTCTGTTCATCTTGTGCTCACATCAGTCTGGACTCATCCGTCATGAATCGGAGAGGCTAAAGGGAGGCTGGTCTCAGGCAGAACCACAAGGTTTTTGATCCCAGTGGGGTATTTTAGGGTGATGATTCGCTCAGCTTACAGCTCCTGTACCAATGCCGGGCTCTTCCCAGAAAGTCACAAAACTACTCTGAAGTAAGCCGTCGTGGCTATGAGAAACGGGGCCCACAGTGTTACACTCAGCAGTTTGAAATTTCAGATGATGAGAAACCCTTCGGTGGCTGCACATTTTCCTCTGAGTAATAGAAATGTCTAAGTTTAAATTTCAGCTGCCATTTCTATTATCAAAGCTTACACTGGCAGCAGCTGTCTTCCTGAAAGCTACCAATTTGTGGTGCTGTCCTTGAGACGGTTTAGAAGGAGCAAGCCCACCTGATAGCTTCTAAATCTCCTTTGATTACTGAGATGCAAGTGCGATGCTCTGCCGGCTCGGAGAGCCAGGAGACACATGCCTGTAGCCCACACATATGGTGACAGGATCAGAAAGAAAAGCTGAACTATAAAAGTCAGCACAGGTGCAAGAAGCTGCCAGAAGAGGAGCGAGGCTGAGGAAGGACCGCTTAATTCATTTGTCATTATTGTGCGATACGTGTGTTGATGCCGGTCACTGCAACATTTTAGCTTATGACTTTATCTAACCCTGCCTCCTTGCCCTGCTCATAGTGCTGGGGAAGTCTGTCCCTGTCAGTCCACAAGATTTCTTCAGGATTTGGTGATAAGTTTAGCCCCATATTGAGAAGAAGAATAACTGTATTGAGAAGAAGAATAACTGTCTTCCATTTTTCCTCTGTCTTTGGGATGTATAATTTAAGTATGGGTTGTTCTAGCAGGAAAACAGCTCTCAAAATCTCAGCAGTAACCACAGTAACATGCTGGCTGCGTCTTCTCAAGATTCTTTTGGGTTCTCATTTTGGTTTCCTAGATGATTAAAATGTGGAAATTGTTTTCTTGAATCTCCGTAGAGTGTCTTGTAATTGCATATAAAGACCATCTTTTCCTATGTGACATCAACTTTCAGTCTCCTGAGGGAGTAAGAACCAGATTATGGGGACAGTAAGCTGACAGGACAATTCAGTGTGCATGGTCCAGTCCACCTGACACAGTGGATTCTACTAGAACTTAACTGCAATTTAACTACATTGAAAGTTTCAGACATCAGAGGGCTTTGTACGATTTACATTAGACATCAAAGTCCAAAGCTTAAATCTTCAAAATTCCTACTTTAGTATTGCTTAACCTTCAAGGTGCCCACAGCTGTAGCCCAGAACGGCATGTGCCTATTTCACGGGGACATCACTCTGTGGTTCAGAGGAATCCTGTGATGAATGGACTAAAAGGAGGTTCCAAATGAGTAATGCTGGGTGTCCTGAATCAGTCCCCAGAGTACAGTGTCCTGCAATTATACTGTTGAACTCCGTCTTGGTTTTATTACCCCAGACCCCAATGATGTGCAGGTCTTTCTGCACACTATCTGGATCTTTTTCTGCATTGATGAGTTCCCGCAGTCAGCAAATTTTATTAGTACAACCTAAGGAAATGGCTCTACCCTTTCCTCATTGTTCGAGTCAGCCCAACAGGGTTGTTATTGCTTTCTCCCCTTTCTTAATTTAATTGCTACATGTGCTGCCTCCCTCAAACTACTGTCCTCAACTTGATCTGTCTATAGCATGCCACGGAGAAGAAAATCCACGCTGCCGTGGCTAGTGCCTCTTGGCCACATCTCACATTTGCCCCCTCTGCAGTGCCAAAGCCAGGCACGGATGCCGCTTTCCGCAGAGATAACACCTTGTTATTTTCACATGCAGCGCAGTGCCGAGCCAGCAGCACTTGCCTGCTTGTCTTCAGAAAATGCCATTATTGATTTGTTCCGACGGAGTGGCTAATTGGGTCATATGGAAAGTGCTGGCCGCCTGCTGCCGGGACGGAGCGCCTTGCAGCTTCTTACCCCTTCCCCGACACCAGGCACGCGTGCCGTGGGACGGAGCGCTGCCTTTCCCCGCGCCAGGTCCCAGCTCCCACCGGAGCCAATTTGTGCCATCCTGAGACCGCAAAGCAGGCGGAGGGCTGGCCCGTCCTCTTGCCCGAGGCTCGCCGCTGGCTGCGGAAATCCTTGAATAGCAGAGAGATGTTGCTGTGCCTGCTCGGGCTCACCTTTCCGTGACCTGGCAGGGAATATTGCCTGTGGGAAGGAGACAGTGTCTTTCATCGCCTCTCAAGGTTTCCCACCTGCACAGCTGCACTTCTCAGTGTGCTTTTCTTAGACCCCTCCAAGGCAGAGCAGCACCTCGCCTGTGATTCTCAAGAGGTTTGGGTCTGGGTCTGCACAGAGATTTTGCACACTGAATGAGTATTCATTGCTCCAGAGCACGCCTCGCTTTCTCAGTCGTATTCGTATTTTTTTTCTCGATTGGCAGTTCTCCCCTTGTCTGGGCTCCACCAAACGCATCTCCCAGGAAAACCAGACTTTAGATGAGTAAGTGCCTCTATACACATCAACAACAGAGCTGGCTGCCACCACGGTTCCTATTCGATGGTACAGTTTCTATACTGCCCTGAACTGGTTCAAAGCCCCAAGCTTTTCTTCTCTTCTTCCCTGTATTTATTTCAGAATTACTGATTCATTTTATTTCATTTGACAAGGTGAAACTGTTTCAGATGCTTTTTTTGCATGTTTCTACCAGTAAGAGATTAATAATTTGGGGGTCAGAGAGGACCATTAGGATCATCAGGGTTTAGCTTTCTCATAACACTGAGTCAAAAACTTCAGGCACTAATTTCTGCACAGAGCCTGTAAGTTTATTTTAGCTGTGATACATCATCTGTAAGGGAGAAAAAAAGAATGAAATATCTCAGGTAACAGAGAGTTCACCATCTGCATCTGGACCCACATCTGTTTCCTTTGTATACAGTAGAAATTCGACTGTACGATTTCTGTGCATTACAGACCTGCTCCTAAACCTGAAGTGATTCTGTAAAAGTCAATAGAATTATTCCAGGTTGACATAAGTGTAGCTGAAATTATTGAAAATTGCTATAAAAATGCCAGTGCATAAAGATTTTGATATAAAATTGTTTGTGACAATGTCTTATGATCCTAATAATTCTAACGTCTATAAATCAGAGATACCATGAAGTCATGTGTTTATTTGACAGGGTACATTAATTTCAACCTTTTACTGCAGGAAATACACTTTATTGTCAGGAACCGTAATGCCCTTTCAAAGAGTATTTATATTCCATCTGTTTTCAGTTCCAGTCTGTAGGACACGTTCTCTTTTAGTGCAACTGGATAAAATACCTTTGAATTCTGTTGATGACTCCCCAGTTCTTACGGGCAGGAGAGTGAGCCCACGTGTATACATGCATGCAGCACACAATAAATCTTACGGCATTCTTCTTGTCAGCTTTATTTGGGCCAATATTTTTCTGATCTTTAAGTAGGATAGCAGGGGTTTTTCATTATTATTACATACATAGTTTGCCTGGGTTTCTCCCTTTTTAAACTGTATGTTTTGCTTTTCTTTGCCTGAAAACTGCGTAGAACTCAAATTATTTGCTAATTATTTTTAGCAATAAACCAGAACATTTCTGTATTTATTGTCTTTGGAAGAATAGCAGCAATGCCATTAGAAAAAGAAAAAGGACTGTAAATCACAGCAGCAGATTTAAAGCACCTATGTCCTCATCTTTGCTTCTACATATAGAAAAAGACATTTGTGTTTATTTTGTTTCAGTACGATGGGGCAGAAGGAGAATATTCCATGTCAGATCTCTGCTGACATGATTAGAGCAGTCACACTGTGAACAAAGGTTTTAGGGTGCTTATTCAGTACGCGGTGGCAGGGAAATATATTTGTCCACAGCATAATGCCTGAGGTGCAGGAAACACAGGGAGCTGATGGAGGAGAGAAAGAGGGGGGAGGAAAAAAAAAAGCCTGGCATTGAAAGAGCCGATATCAGGCATAGCGGACTTGACAACATGCATTTGGACAAGTGCCCAGACCATGGACTACACGTCAGTCACAGCTTACTGGGTGCCATTTCCCAGTATCCATATCCCTCCCTGGAGCAAAATGCTGCCCAGAAATGAGCATTTCTCAGTGTTTCTCCCTTTGGTAAAGAAAATGCCGACATTTAGCATTTTGGACAAAACGAACAGCAGCCAGTTCCCCAACAGCTCCTGCGCCAAGTGAGACAGTGCGTGCGTGTGTTGGGGGCCTGAAATAACTCCCATTAGTTGTGGGCCAACATAACCAAATTTAAAAGAATGGTTATTTTGTTGCTATTGCCTGTAATAATATGAGACTTCCTTAATGAACAAAATATTAACGTCTTATTTGAGTGAAAGGTTCCAGGTTATTTCAGGCACTCTCACTCAATGCACTTTGAGGCAAACTTCCAAAATTTAAACTTCCATCAGAGGAGCGCATTAGTTTGTGTTCCTCATATTATACTGTGGAGAGATCCCAAGTACCAAAAGAAACATAAAGTAGATTGTGATTAAACTTCAAAATGCAATTTAGCAGAAGGTATTAGCTTGAACTCTGAACAATGAACACTTACGAAACACTTTCACTGCCTATTTAAGCCTATTGAGTTGATAACAGGCTAAATTAACTTTGGCAGTCCATCTTTTTGCCAAGTTCTCCCACTTAGACTAATTTTAAGAGTCAGCCCTTGGAATAATGAATCTATGTTTTACTATGGGCAGTGTGTTGCCCAGTGAGGGAAAAGATCTTGGGCCAGCAAGGCAGAAGCCATTAGAAATAACGTGCCTTGCTCCTCCACTGCCAGAGTTCAAATGCTTAAAATGTTCCGGATTAATCTGAGGAGTACTGCTGAACTGCTGTTTCCCTCCTTGAGGGATGACATTTGGCAAAGCATCCAGCACCTGTGCAGAGACCAGCAGTTAGTGGCTGTGATGATGTTTGTCTGGAGAAGTTTTGGTTCACCTTTATTCAAAATGAAAGAAAATACCAGGGCAGGCTGGTTCCAGGGGAGTTTTTGCTATTAACAGCCTCTGCTGAGCAGCTGTGGTTTCTGGCCAGCCTTAGCCTTAGCCATTCTGAATTTTAAGGGCCAGATTCTGGTATTTTTATCCAGCTAAGTACTCACAGGTGCTTCATTTTTTTTTAGAACAAGTACTGCAGTTTTCTTCCAAATACCCTGTGACTTTTGGGGGCGGGGGGGGGGAAGTGTTTCTTAGGTCCACCAGGAGGACAAGTTCTGTGTTTAGCTACATAGGTGTAACTTCAAACTTCAGTGGCCTTAACTCTGACAGATGACAGCACAGTTGGAAACTCCCTTGGGACCCGTGGGCATCCAAGCTGGGGACATAATTTCATCTACCCAGGAGCTGGGCAACAGGCCTATGCTGCTTTTTGAACTCGAAGGCTATTGTGTTTAACCTGTTTTACCCATGTTGCTCTTCTGCATGTATATGTTAGTGGTTTGGTTTTTAATAAATGGGGTCCCCATAAAAGGCTGGGTCACTGAGAAAAAGAAAAAAAATCCAGATGGATTCACATGGCAAACATGAGCAGCACCTTCTAATTCTGATGTTTTACTACTCCCTTTGCACCAGATTGTTTCTGACTTTTGCATAGATGAATGGCAAGAGAAAAGACTGGGAGGGGTAGATAAGGGCTGAAAAACTGAACAAAAATCAGTCTGCTAAGCTAGCCTGACGTCTGGTTGTTTCTGCTGAAGGGGAACGACGGACCAGGTGGCAGGATGGAGAGTGGTGATGACCAGTCTCAAATAATCATGTTTAGACTTTCTTTTTCCTGTTTTCATACTCTCTCTGAGGAATTCGCAGGTCTTAAATTATATACACGTGTTGCAACGTTAAGGTAGGACTTCACAAGCTTTACATCAGTAATGCAGACGCTGTAGTCTGCCAATAAAATGCACTTGTAAAGGAACGTAGTGTAGCACAGGTTCTGTCTGTGTCTTAGCTCTAATCCTAGCGCTGTGGTGTGGTATCGCTCCAGGTTTTCCTCTGGTTTCTCATTAAACCAAGTAGCAGCAACTCTGCTTTACAGAAGCAATTCTTCAAAGCGGGTTAGAGAGATTCTTAAATGTGCACACTTAAAATTGACAGCTGCACACCAGCCCTCTTTTTTTCCTAGCAGAGTAAGGGATATTAATCTTCCCCTTCTCATATTAAGGGAGCGAGGGGATTTTCCTGATGTATTTGGTGATTTTTCTTCTATGCTAAACGTGCGGAAAGATAAATCCACTGATTTTATTGGTGCTACAAGGCTTTACATTTATTTGTGAAAGAGGAGAACCAAGATCATAAATGATCTGTTCTGGTAATAAGAACCCACGATTCGTTTCCCCGGTTCGTGGTTATTTATTTCTCTCCCATTTTAGCTCAGATTTTTCAAGGCTTTTCAGAAAGACTGAATTCAGCATATCTGAGAGTTGTCAGCCTGACAGCTCTGCAGACTGTAGTCTCCTGTTTACTTTACACACGAAACAGGTGCCACCGAGGCAGTAATGCAAGCTCGCCGTATTTCAGCAGCATTGCAATCTGCTTGCTTCTCCACTTATGCAGAGGTAGGATATAAACAGTTCAGTTTTCACGATCGTTTACTTCTTGGCTTCTTTGCAGAGGAAGCGTGCCAGTTACTAGACGCAAACTGTTGCTGAGAAAGGATGCCAATTGCTACCAGGCACGGTAATTTTATGAAATCCATAGCTGTCTGCAAGGAGGAACACAAACATCAACAATTACTTTACAGAGTAAACAGTCCTCTTGTAACTATGTGTGTCACACTGCTGAATTGGGTTTACTATACATGAAAACCTGCTCGGACTCCCATTACGGTTTTCATATCCAAAAACTGGCTATAGGAAGCTTTGCACGTTAAAATATGTTGTCATCTATTAAAGGACTGATTGCTGCTCTATTGAGCTGCATTTCTCGAGGAGGCTCGGTTTCATAGCGTCAGCCATCTATGAATGGCTAAAGCAGAGATATTTCTGTTGCCAGCGTCCTTGTCTGCTGGTGATGCTTCCTCTGACGGGCAGCGTCCCGTGGTAAAGCAGGGTCAAGTGTGAGCAGACTTGTATGTGGGGCGACCAGGACGAGCCTCCCCCACTGAGTCTGCACCTGGAAATGTCCTGACCAGCTCATTCCTGGAAAGTGACCGCAGAACGTGGACATCCCTGAAATCCCATTAGTGTCTCAAAATTCGTCTTCGAAGAGGCAGAAGGATGCACGAGTCTGGCGGGGAGTAGAGAAGTTGATGCACAGGGTTGAAGCTTCCCATTGCATTGTGGACTGAGTAAGGGGCAGTTAGCATTTGCACTGTCTCACCGGAGACAGGGGATACCCTGTGCACCTCATAAAGTAACTTAAATTAACTTTATCCTGCCACATCCTTCGTCCTTGCTTGCTGGTTCTGCAGTGACGGTTTTTGCAAGGGGGAGGGCTCCAGAGCCAATTCCCATTTCTTGCTTCCCCACCTGCTTGGGAGAGGAAGCTTCCTGCTATCAAAGGCTTCGCATGCCTTCTTTCCCACAACAGCCGTGGCCAGGGAATCAGGGAACAAATGTTACGAGCCAGGGTCGTGATCTAGGCAGCGAGTGAAGCATCAGGAGAACCCATGTGAACTAATCACCGTCTGAAAGGCAGGTCCTGGGATCCTCTCTCTAAATTTGTTTGCACAGGATGGAAAAAAAGATATTTCCATGGGGAAGGAATAAAGTGAATCCGTGCTGATGACAGGTATTTGTTTTGTTTTGCCAACAGCAAGTCCTCTTTCCAAAGGAGCGGCATTTGCACTAATCCCCATTTGAGCCTGAAACAATTAGCCGATCTGTGCTTTTCAGAGGCAGAACGCAGTGTGAAGCCTTTGTATTTATTTGTGTCAGCAAACAAGTATGTGGGTCTGTGCACAAACACACTTGAGATGTCACCCAGATTATGCTCTATTTTCAATCTGGTTGCTGTTTTTCTGGTGCTACAACTGGCCTGCAGCATGCAAGGGGACAATACTGGATCCATCCTCCTCCACGCGCTAATTACTGGTACGGTGTTGGCACATCACCTCTTTTTAGGGCCCAGATAAGAGCAGAGGTGAGCAAACTTTTGGTTTACGCTCTAAAGGAGCTGAGGTCTGTCCTGGGCTCCCAACCCTCCATTTGCATGCACAAAGTTTTTGTATTGCTGAATGGTTCTACTTTATAAATTATGAAAACAACTGAATCAATAAATATTAACATAATGTGTATTGCCTTGGCAA
The DNA here is from genome assembly GCF_900496995.4 of Aquila chrysaetos chrysaetos. NCBI lineage: Eukaryota > Metazoa > Chordata > Aves > Accipitriformes > Accipitridae > Aquila > Aquila chrysaetos. The sequence goes on along the minus strand of NC_044006.1, from coordinate 72,680,899 downwards.
CATGGCACTTGATACAAAAATTAAAAACAAATTATATAAACCACCCACAGTGGGGAGCTTTACAGGAGATAAACCTGCTGCCGTTGCTGCCAGAAGAACGAATCATCTGGAATCAGAACAAAAGCAAACAGTCCAAAGTTAAGCAGCATAAACCAAAGGCACCTTCCCCCAGACAGGTCTGTGCCGACCTTCAGGTGCTGTGTGCTGGAAATGAGACTGTTGCATCCGATGAGAGTGGCTTACCAGGACTGGCATCAGTCGCTTGCAAAAACTCAGCTGATTCCCTAACACTCCTTTGGGGATCAGTCTATATAACCAGGTTCTTTTGAAGAGTCTATTTCTCTTAGAGATTTTCTCCCACCTTAAAAACTTGCAGAACAAGTCTGAAAACACACGGTGATGAACCAAATCGTTGTCCAAGCACATGCGTGTGTTATCCCCATTGGAAAATTTGCCAAGATAAATTTCATCGGTTTACTGTTAACTCATCGAATACTTGGTACAAGTATGATTTCTGGGAAGCAGCTGGGTCCACATTTCCTAGAGTTTAGTCTGTAGGAAAGTGTTGCTAAGTCTTGGTACCACACAGAGGGGTTAGTAAATAGAGAATTGGTTGTAAGTTTGGCATTTGACTCTAGCTTAGTGCAATAATTTGCTTAACAACTTGAATATTCGTCAGATCAACTGAATTACACAGTCTGTTCTCATACACTCCATAGTTTCTAATGAATCTGAGTGCACAACCTTTCTGCATAAATGAACTTGAGATGTCACCTCAGATTGCATTGTGCTTTTAACATGAAACAATTGTTTCTGTTGTTTTAGTGCTATAACCAATATCATGCCATTAAGATTACTTGGTACTAAGTTGTATGCACATTGCATTAAAAAAAAAAAGACTTTTTATGGCTGAGCGCCTTACTTGTGCAAACCGTGCCTTCCACGTTTGCTTTTCCCCTGAATGGTACACTATTTCCAAAGATGTGCTTAAAGAGTGTACTTCTTGACAGGGACAGAACTGTAACTCAGTGATTATGGAGCAATCTCTGGCCAGTGAAGATGAGTGCTAAACTGGACCTAAAAATTGTATGTAATAATACATTCTTATGCAGAGGGTACAGGCTTGGACGTGCATAATTTAATTTATTAAAGTTAGAATATATTTTAGACCACATGCTCTCTGAAGCAGGAAACAAGTAATTTGATTTTAAATTAATTTGTTAGAAACACAGAATGACATTTGAAAGGGCTGGTACAAACCTGACAGTCCAAAAGTATTTATATAAAGACCAATTTGCTTAACCAACTGCTTCCTTTGTGTCATCTGTTCTTTCAGATAGTTATATTTGGAATAAAGTGTTTTTCTGCTCCTGGTACTTCTTGAGGGACTTCCTGTGGTGATGTGGCTTTAGAACTGAGGCAGGTAGGCTGCGGCTCCCTGGGGAAGGGAAACTCACTTAATACATGAATAACATCAAATGTCAGTCAAGCCAAGGGGAAAAAAAAGTGGACAAGTGAAAGATAAATAGGTTTAAATAATTACTGTTGAAATCCTGTTATGCTTGTAATTTTTTTCTCAGCATGGAAGTCCTTCTGTAAGCAATTCAGCACAAGCCTTTGAAACCGGCTAGAGTTTTATTAATATTTTAGTAGCAGCATTAGTAATGGCATGAACAATGGTAGTGCTGTGATGAGCTATGGAGTTTTCAGAGAAATCCCTGTCTTAGGTGAATCAATAAAGCCAGACTGATTTACACCAGCAGAGAACCTGGGCCTCTAGATGTAGGGACCAACCCTGCAAACATACTCTCCTCTGCCATTAGTCCTGGGAGTACTTCTGGCCAGCTCAGCAGTAATAATCATCACCCCGGGAAGAAGTGGCTGGAGTTAATGGCACCACTCATACTAGCAAGCGGTGGGTCTAGTCAGATGTGTTTGCAGAAAAAAAATTAGTGCTCTGATTCCAGAGTCCATCCCTTCTTAGGGAAGTACTTAAGGATGTGCTCTCCTTTCAACCTGCCGTTAAGTCCCGTTGGCATCAGCGGGGTGCAAAGTAGTCTTAAGTGTTTTGCTGAATAGGGGCCCCATACCTTTACGTGTTTACCTGCAGTTTTTCAACATCTACTTTTAGATATTTTTTATCTCTTCCAGTGAACTTTGCATTTTCCTCCCCTTCAATGAGTATCTCGTCTCCTCTGGGTGCGTTTTTTCCACACTGTTTCAAGCAGGCTCATAGCACAGTGTTGGGTATTGCACTCGTGCCTTTCTCCAGCTGTAACACTGAGTATCGCCACCTGACCGCACAACTTCAGAGTACACCCCTCGGTTATTCCGCTGAACTGCAAAGCACCTTTCTGTGCGCCTCGGGTCATTGGAGGAAGCTTGTGTCTCAAAGCCAGACTCAAAATGGAGATTGCAAGGGAATTTGCTCCTGCCCCAGCAACAACAGCTCAGAAAAAAAGTTGGCCTATTTGTATTTCCATTTTCTACAGCCAGATACCTTGACATATCCTGTTGCTAAAGCTCAAAAGTTACAGCATAAGCTTGTGTTATCTTGTTTCTTGCCATTTTCCTTAAGATGTTTTCCCCTCACAAGTATAGTCCAGGCTATTTTCTCTTCTAGCTGGGGAGTTGTCCTTAAGAAATAAGCATGCTATCAAAGAAAAAGAAAATAAACCCATCTAGGATTATTTCCAGCAGGAAAAACAGCTGCAGCTGAGGGGGCAGCGATGCCAAAGCCCAGGTGTCCGGAGTCAGAACTCTGAGATTTGTGAAGAGTTAAGTGAGTTGCACGTGGATAAGCAGTTGAAGGCTGAGCCACCACCTCCAGTAGGGCAAAAAGAGGTAACAGAAACAACTTTCCTACCTGATACTGCATGCAATTCATTGCACCAGCTCCATAGTGCATGTCACTGATTTATGTGGGGTTTATGGCTTGTGAAAATACATGTTTGTCAAGTGGTAGGAAAGCAATAATACATAGTAGGTATTACACTCTTAGTAAAGAAGAGAGAGGATTTTGTTGTTATAAAAATAATTGGAAAGCTTGGAAAATGTGCATTATAAATTAAGATGGGATTCCAAGAGGCTTTGGGGAAAAAAAAAAATACCACAAAATCATCTATAATGTTACTGTCTTATTTTAGGAGCAAATATGTGTGTGTTTTCCTACTGAAAAGTAGCTCTAAGAATGGCATCTGCTGACTTGGCAGATCTGTACCTTGAGTTCACTGGAGGGCATCTGCTATCCGTCACAGATTACCATTTCTTTTCCTGTTAGCACATAGATCCAAGAAAGGTGCAACAATTTAAGTAGCTGAGGTGAAGATGCTAACTAAATAGTAAGCCTTGGTATCATTCAGTTTATGTTGGCTAAAGTGCAGCTCACTCATTGTTTCTTGATGCGTACACATTGACATCCATTTTCAATTTGTAGGATTATGTTGTCCTTATAAGCACGAATACCAAAAATACATGTATTTGTACTGTACACTGAGTGACTCCAGGCTTCAGATTCCCTGTATCCTACTTGCTGACTTGCTGGGGTTTTTTCCCATTCAGATTTAGCATTTTATTGACATAACATTGCCTTTATTATTAGAGAGTGACGGATTCCTCTCTTTGAAATCAGGAAGCGGATGTTTTGGGTGATGTCCTGGGACTTTGGGGAACTCCATAGCTCCTTGAGATTGGAACCACTGGTGGTTTTGGGGGACTGAATTAATGAAAGGGAAAGGATGACACAGTATCAACATGTATCACACCTGTCCCAATTCTGCTATAAAACTGCTGGCAAGTTTGTGCCCAGCCAGAGCAATCCCATGGAGAAATCTTGACGGGACAACAGGAAAACAGACCCATCACAGAGCCAGAGCTCATCTTCTCCAGGCCTGCTGATTCATATTGTCGTATGGGGTGGAATTTACTGAACTAGATGTAGACATCTGCAGCTGAACTTGTCATCTGAGACCCCTTTATAGTCAATGAGGATCTGGAGCCAATGTAGTCAGGTAGATGTGTCTCAGCTCCAACTGAAATCAACACTTAAATTAGGTCAGATGAATCATCTTCTAAAAGTGCTGGTTTCTCTCCATTGACTATAAAGGGAGCCCAGGATAACTAGATGAGTTGTACATGTAGGTGAGCTGAATTCCACTCACAGTAACCAGAAATCATCTAGCCATGAAGCATTTCTTTAAGAAGCAATCCTCCTTGCCAGAATACTTCTTGGCATATTGAACTTCATCTTCAGAAAGAAAAGGTCTTGAACGTTAGAAGAAGGAGACTCGAATATTTGATATTCCAGTCTCAGGAAAAAAAAAAGTATATATATTTACTAAAGAAATAAAAAACTTCAAAATAATGAGATGAAGCATTATAACTAGGAGGAATTAGAAGACCATTTCAGGATTTCTTCTCTCAGGGGATTAGGTATCTTTCATGTTTAAATGCCTTTTTGAGATAAATAAACCTTGTGATCCTAACATGGAAGCTGGAAAATTATGTCCTTTTTTAGTGCTATAACGAAATGTCATGATAAATCAAGAACATTCTAGCCTTGATATATTCAGCAACATCGTGATAAAGAAATAATCCCCATTTCCTCCCTCAACTTTCAAAGGGTCCTGGGACACAAATGTCACCTTTCTATAGTAGAGTATAATTGATTCTATTTGCGGCTGCTCAGAAAGAGGTGGAGGAATATGGCAATAATCCAGGGATGACTTGAAATCAAACGGAAGTTCACATGAGGCTAAGAATGCCAACATGAAAGAGCAAAGCCCAAAGGATGCTATTTTTGAAGGCCAGATCTTGTGTGGACATTACATACTTACAGTCCTCCTATTAAGAAGTAATCTTTGTGCCGGCACACAAGGACATGCTAATCATCTTTTTGATGAATGTCCCAAGAACTTGCAACTAGCCAAATAAAGCCAGCAACTGCGAGGAAGTAACAGATTTGGTATGCCCAAGAGGCAGGGCTTTGAGTGATTCAGTCAGTAACAGGAAGCATTGGATGTGTTCTGAATAAAACACTGTTGATGCCAGGAAAGGATACATTATATAATTAAAAATTCATCCTATATAAATCCATCAGAAAGACACCATAGAAATAAAATCACTGATGTCACAGGTGGATAAGACCTCAGAGAACAAACTGGTTGATTTCTTTGCCAAAACGTTGCCCCATGAAATATTTTGTACAGCTTTGTGGAATCTACTTTTACATGTATCAGGCAACTTAGATTTCTTCATTTACCAAAGGGAACAATTCACTTGCTTAGAAAAAAATCTCATGGCTGGGTATATTGCCTTAATAACCAGCCCTTTTTTTTTTTTTCTCTTTTTCCCTTTCAAAGTACCATCTCATTACTCTCTTTTACCAATTTTATCCATCATTCTCTTTTTATGAATTAATATCACTTAATTTAATAGACTGTTCTTTACTTCCTTCTGTCTTTGGCTTACCCCCTGAAGTAACACGCCATTGCTCTTTCATTTCATTATTTCTTGTAAATTAGTGTCTCTGTGCCCTTTATCTGACTTTTTTTTTTTACCTCTTTCTTTGCAACTCCCTCAGTTTTTCCTTTTTAGAGTTGTTTTGCCGAGAAGTAAGCACAATATTCCAAATACAACTTCCAAGGAACCGTAAAGAGAGGAAATAGTATCTCATTATCTAGACGGGATGCTTTCATCTAGGTTTTCTACATTGCTATATCCCACTGCAAAATCATATCTAATTTTTTAATATTACTGCAGGTTTCCAGGATTTTCCTGGGACTCTCATTTGTACTGTTTTGAGTCAAGTCCCATTTTGCTATATTCTCTCCATGTTTCACTTCTCTTTTCCTTTCTGCTTCCTCGGTTTCAATACTCTCTCCAATTTAATGTTATCGGCTAACATGAGGATTATATTGGTCAGTACCTCTTCTATATCTTTAGTGAAGATAATGCTGACTCTAATCCCTACAGATCTCCTCCTCTGAAGACAAAGTGTGTTATATATTTGGGTCCTATGATGGCTTTTCTCCACGCAGCAATGGGCGAATCCAAGCCAACTACAATTTATTTTAAAAGTAGACTTTTCTATAATAGACATTCAGATATTTTCTTAAGGTTTATATATCACATGTCAGTTTGATAGATTAAGTCTGTGATCTTCAGAGGTGAGGGAGAGAGGAAGTGAGATAAGAGAGTTAAGCCTTGAGCAAACATCAACTTTCAATGAGATTTCAGCATCTCACTGCTAAAGGCTTTTTGAAAAAGCCATTCAGATCAATTTGCCATGATTACAGACACAAGCGGTGGGTGTAGAAGCCTTGTCCTTTTACTTAAAACAACCACTCCACCCAGAAAAACATTAAAAACTACCCTCTGCAGTATGAATTTATGCACTCGTGGGAGGTCTCCCAAAGGTGCTTCTGACAGATCCCGTTGTCTCTGCCTGGTACACCTCCTTCACTCACTTATGCCGAGACAGAAAGAGGAGCTTCTGTATTTATTTGTCCTTTTTGCCTTCTTTTGGCCTCTTTGCACCCTGTTTGTGCACAGTACCCTTAGCATACAGGAGAACCACCTCACTGCCTTTACGTGTCTATGACATTTCACTCCGACAAAGCACTCTCCTTTTCTCCTCTGAGTCTTTATTTAATTTACTTTAATCACAGGCTACAGCAAGTGTTTAGTGATCTGTGATTCCCATGATTATTCTGTTTTCCTCTTCTCTAAGCTCGGTATTGTGTTTACTTATTGCTGCTCTCCTGGGCTGTTTCCATTTTTCCATGAGCATTCACTATTGATTGCTAATGGTGTGTTAACTTGGTGTATTGGATCCCTTTATGCTCTACAGTGTGCCTTGTCTGGATCTACTGATTTGCGTATGTTTCAGGCTTTCTAGATATTTCTCTACTTACATTTGTATTAATTCTAACGGGCTCTCCCCCCTCTTTTTATTTATCCCCTTGTTGGATTCTTTTAAAAAGGGTTTATTTTCTTAGGCAACTGAATTTTGATTAGTTACATCTCCCTCATCAATTGTTATTATGTCTCTAGCTCTTTTTTTTCCATTACTGAGTTCATGAAAACCTTCTTAATCCCTTTAACCTTTCTGGCAAAGAGTAACCTTTGCTTCTTTCCTACAAGCTCTCCTAATCTTTCCCTCCTCTCTCATATCTATGGTTCCTTCTTTTTCTAGTCCCAGCTTGGACCCTCAAACCTTTGTCTAGTGTTTTCTGAAGCCATGTTTGCTGCCTCTGCTTCTTTGAAGGCTTTTCAGAAGAAATCCTGTCTGTTTTGTCTTGCATGTTCCCCATCTCCCTTTGACGCTAATGGATTCTAATATTTTCTGAAAACTCCTCCCAATAAATAACTCTCAAGAATTCTTGATTCTCTAAGATGTTTTCCTTGTAGTCTATTATAATTGCACTGTATTGTGTTCTGTTCATTTCCTAACCTGTCTCTGCTATATCCAGCTCTCTCATTGACAATGCTATCGAGCTGACGTTGTTTTCACAGTTTTCTTTGATTTCTGTCTGTTGGTAAGAATTCTATCCAACAAGGCTCCTTTTCTCATTGGAACCCCTATTTTCCACATCCTACAGCTGTATATGATTTAGGACTATTTCGGTGATCCGTGTTTTGATGTCTTCATACCAGAGTGTCAGAAAGTTCTGACTGTGCTAAAACTTGGTATGACATTTTTTCCACCATCATATAGCGCTGGTAGTCTGTAGAAAATGGGCTCTGTACAACAGCTGCATTCTGAATATGGATTTTTTAGAAGCTTTAACCATGTCTTTGACTTGTGCTTTCTGTTCTGACTCTCTTTTAAAAGGTCTCTTCTCAATTGTTAGCAGTCCTTTTGAATAGAGCATTAAAAACCCTAGCCAAGACTATGACCTTCTGGATGCTGCAGCTAATTGCAAACAAGTAGCTTCCATCCCCACTTGCAAGCATTGCTGGAATGTTCAGTCTTGCCCATTTTAACCAAGGTTCAGCATTTCTCTGAAATCAGCTATAAATTTTGCATTGACTGTGTATACTGGAAAACAGAGGGCCCATTTTCACATTAATAATAAATATATAAAGCTGTACCTATTCTCTAACTCCATCACCATCATCCTCATGAAAATAATATTTTATGTGTACGTGCCATCTTTCATATAACTATCTCACAGGTTGTTTAAAAGCATGGGTAAGTATTATTGTCCTCATTTTTTTTTTTTAAATGGAGACAATAGTATTGCATGATGAAGTACAAAAAGATTTCAGTATGTACTCAGAGAACAGAATAAGACAGTTAACAAATAACCCACCTTTCCTGATGGCTGCTTATTGCTATTTTGCATTGATATGACCCATAGAAGATACCAGCTTTGGTGTTGCCCACTTATGCCAGATAGTGCTCTAATACAGTCAGAAACAAACTGTGAGCAGGGCTGGGCAAATATTAGATCTTTCACTTTAGTGGCCAAGCTGAATAATCAAGTAAAATATAATCTTGGATTAAGAAAATAGAAATGTTTTATTTTGACTAGTAAAATAAAATGGGGGGGGGGGGGGGGAATCCTGTTTTCTTCTAAAGAAAACGTTTTTATTCTGTTAAAAGAAAGTTCTGACCTGAAATGAAATTTCTATTTCATATTTGGGTGACTTTCTGATCATGTATCATATCTCTTTTCATAGCAAATTCAGCCTCTAAAACAATTTTTTAAAATAATATATTCCCCAGAAATTTTTACCCAGATCTACTTGAGAGTTCCTGCTCTAAATAGATAAGACAACCAATGCTTCAGGGAGTGGGAATATTCCTGTCCCCATTTTGCAGAGAAGGATTTGGGAAACGCTGAATTTAAACACCGTGCCTAAGATGATGGTGTCACATATTTCAGGCAAGCAATAGAGCTTCTGAAAGGCTTTGAAAAGCCATGTGTCCCTCCTCCTACGTCACCGTGAGATCAGAAGTGTGTGACCAAAAGGCGAGGGGCCACATCACGTGGTGGGACAAGTTAGACCCGGGATGAGGCAGGTGGAAGAGCCCTCTCACACGTGTGTTCCTGTAGCATCGTGTGACTGGACCCTGGTGACGGAGGGACTTCTGCTCATCTCGGAGGAGAAGCTGTGGCAGCAGGGAGCAGAGAATGGTCCTGACTGACAAGGTGCAGATTTCACCCATCAGCTGTGGGTGAGGAGCCTCAGGAATGAGGCCCCAGGCACAGGAACCCAACACAGGTCATCAAATTCATCCTTCGCCACCATTTCAGGAGCTAGGTCCCACTTCTCGTCCCCCCCCCATCTAAAGGTATGAGCCTTCAGGACATACAAGCCCTAAAATCATGAGTGGTTCCATCATTCCAAGCCTCCACCTACCATTAATATTCAATGGCTGTTCACTATCTTTCTGCGGTTTGCTGCTGGTTTGTTTTCAAAAATAAGTTTTACTTGTTAACTTTTTGTTGTTGTTCTTGTCGATGGGTCAACTGTTAGCTCACAGCAGCGTAGGCAGAGCTGTCACTCGAGGAGTAGGCACCACGTGAAGCGCATGGCGATGTCTCTGTTGTGGTGGCTTTAGCTGGGATATTGGTTAGTGGAATAAAAACTCAGCTACTTCCTCCGGGGCGATTGATTAATTTGTTTTCATCTTTGCTCTTGTTGACAAAAAAGCTTGATGAAATCAGTCTTTCTGAAGGCAGCACAGTGGATTTGACAAATCCTGCAGAACTGCTGGAACAGATCCCTGAGTTTGCTGAGGAGCTGATGGAGCCTGAAGATTGCTTCCCCGAAGGTAAGGGCCTGCATATTTCACCGCAATGCTGAGGCAAGAAACCTCCTCTTCTCTTAGTGAACATCTCTCCACCTTCACACAACGTTGCCCTGGCTGCTCGCAGTAGTATTTCACTAGATGAGCTTCATTTGTTAGATACTGTAATGCTCCAAACACACACTCGGAATCACTTCTTATCATTAGTCTTTGGATTTCCAAGGCGAGATAAGCCAAAAGCATGCTCTAAAAGGCTATGCAGCTTCTAAAGTGGTAGGCTTTTTTTCACCATAATTTGTGCCATAAAGGTGTTTGGTTTTTCTTAAACGTTGATTTTTCTGACTTGGCCAATGAAGATTTTTGCCTTCCAGTATGTGTGCATGATCAAATCTGATGATCATGACCAGATCAGGATGTTTCTGTTGCTTAAATGTATATAGGCAGTTAACAGACACTGTCTGGAGAGTTCATGAGTCCCAGGGACTCTCTTCCATTATTTATTTTAAAGGGTGTTAAGATTAGCATGTCCGGTAACATTCATCTGACCAGGAATGTGCTATTTTACTTAAAGCGTATTTTACTTAATTATTTTAGATAACAACAAATCATATTTACATAACTCTTTTAACACCAAAATATGCCATCATTTTATCAATTTTTTAACACCAGCCTGCTCCAAAACACAGGTTTAAAACCCAGCTACATCAGATCTATTTTAAAGTTAATCTATAAGGTAAACAACATTTGAAGTTATTTCTTCTCAGAGTGAGTTCTATTCCAAATATTATCTCAGTCAGATTCCTCATTTTTCTTTAAATCTAGGTTAGGAAAAATAGGGTTAGCTGAATGTTCGTATATTCCCTTGAAAATTCAAGGATTATTATAAATAAAAACAGAGCTGCTCAGATGGGATCAGACAGAGATGATTTGCTGGGTATACGAATGCCCCTGAAGTCAGCAAAAATGTGCATCTCTATATCTGTGAGAAAGATGATTGAATGAGGTAAGGGAGCCCTGCAGGGCTTACAAATGTCCCTAGGATCTAAACATTTTTTTGGCAGCTCTGCTTAAAAGCAGTAGCCAAAAATTAATGCAGTTGATGGAGGAAAGCATGGGGTAACTGTTCTGGCCCGTACAATAACATTTAGAAATTAGATCTGGTGTTTTCATTCTTTCACAATATATTTCTTAATGAAGCTAGTGAGCAGCAATCTATGTTGTGCACCGCAAAGTGAGAAATTATATTACAATTGCTTAAACAAGCCAGTGCTGTAAGACCAGTGCTAGTCAGATGCCAGTTTACAAATTCTGAAACTGTGGTTGGCCACAATCACCTTCCAGTTTTTAAAAGAAATGTGCACAGCCCTGATTCATTCCCAGAGCAGTAGCACTCTGTAATTTGCTCTCTCTTAAAATAACCAGAACTGCCTGAAAAACCGTCGTGCAGGACCACATCAGTACCAACCCAGTTTGTCAGATCTTCTCCAGTGCTGTCAATGGGATGCCGGGTAGGAAGCAGTGCTGTTCTAGATCACTGGAAGCGTTAAGCCGGTTTTGAAGCCCACCCAACCCTGGCAGCAGAGAAATGTAGAAATAAAGGTGTTGTGGGCTGAAACCCAAGCTTGGCCTGGGATATGTCCACCCTGCCGGCTCCTGCTCCCTTCCCCCTCAGCATCCTGCTCCTGCCTTTTGCCTTTTATTCCTTGTCTCTCCTAGTTTCTCACCAGCCCCTGTTCAAGTCAGAGAGTTTTCCTCTTCTCCCAGGGTACGGCCAGCGGAGCCTTGAGCTCTGAATGGGAATTGAAGGAGAACCTGCTCCCAGCCCTCGGCCCAGTGCAGCGTGCCTGGGGGCACTGGGGATGCAGTTGCAGACGATGTCCTCCCCAACGTATCTGCTCTGCTTTCCTGTGCAGCGTATATCCATGCAGATTTTTCAGAGGCTACTGTGTAGGCTAAATGTGATCACATTCCTCATGGATTTGGCAAAAATGCATAAGCTTGACATGTGAATGTTCGCTCATAAAATGTCAAGTCAAAGTGCCATAAACTGAAAGTCCAAATGATTCTCACTGCAATGACATTAACGTTTGTTTCTATTTATGCAGGGAAACAAAGTTGTTTTCCTATAATTTTCTTCCATTAAATACCTTCCAAAATTTTTACCCAAGCCTACCATTGCTATTAAACCTCATGCAGTTATCATTTCAGTCTAGTTAAAAAACAAGCAAGCCAACAAACAACAGTCTAGTTAGCTAAGATATGACAAGGTTATAAAGTACTAAAATGGAAGTATTGAAGGGCATGCACTGGGCAAGTTTATCTAGTGTTGCCTTTACTGCCTTGATACAACAGTATTTGGTATATTTGGGAGAATAACCAGCTAATATTTGTGAAAGAAGGAGATTAGGTGAGATGAAGAGGAAGAGCAAGAGGGGAAGGGTTAAGTTCGTACCTTGTTAGCTCACCAGCTATCTAAATTCAAACTATGCCATTTCTAAACACATCCAGCATAGGTTATGTCCTGAACAAATATGTTCCCGATTCAGCCCCCTTTTTCAGATAACAAAGGCAATGAAGATAATGCATGTTCTTGAAATAGTTGCTGAAAGTTTGCTGAGGTCACAGTTTTCCGGGAGTTGGGTGACCCAGATAAGCCATAGGTCATTTTTTCTTGGGGAGACTTGTTAATTCATTATCATCTCAAAATAGCTTTGATTAGGGTCAATGGGGAATATTCTTCAGTCAGGAAATGTGAAGCCAAGGTAGGGTCACAGCTCTGGCAGCTAGCAAGTATTGCTGGGAAAAAACTGATAGAAATGGAGAGAACATTCTTGTTGCCAGATGATGGGAAAGCAACATCTAGGCAATGCCAGCTATTTGGGTATTTTTTCCTCCAGATGCCTTGCAACACTCCAGTCCTGTTACCTCCATTGGTATGCATTCTCTGCATCAAAAATTGCTATCTGTTTGGACACTATCTTCTGTGTCTCACAGAAGGTCATCCAAAGAAAGCCCCCTGGTCCCAGCACACTCCTCTCTCCCAGACCCTAATAGGAGAAAGTTTTCACCAAGTCCTTAAGCGTAATTCCCCGGACACAGCCCGCTGGCAAAGGTTTCAAAGGCGTATCATCAGATGGTCATGCAAGAATGAGCTACCTTGCTTAACGCGCAGTTGATCGCAACTCGTGACACCAAGGACGCCCCAAACCAGTTTCTCATGTGACCATGTAGGAGCGATTATCGCAGCTGGAAAATACCACGCACTAAAGTGGAGTTACTCTGATTAATGGTGGGATCTGCATCATGCCCCTCCCAACTACAATTAGCGGCTGTTTAGAAATAAAAAAGCGAAGAGGAGCAAAACTAGACCGTCAAACTGAACAAATCTAAACTGAGCTACAGGGACCACCATCAGATGATGTTTAAAAGTTAAGTAAAATGAAACCAAGCCCAACAAAATGTGTTAATTGTCATCCTAGAAAAAAACGACGGAACAAAATCAAGTTTTAAAGTATCTCTTTGCTCTAGCTGCAATACCTGAGATACAGTGTATTTTTCCACCAGGAAGGGCACGCTAGTGTTTTGTTGTGTACAATTTTCAGACGTCGTAAGACTCTTACAGTCCTATTGCATGCACAGAATTAAATTAATTCAGGTTGGACAGGACCTCTAGAGTTCAACTCGTCCACCCCCTCGCTTAAAGCAGGGCTGACATCGGTGGTAGACCAGGCTGCCCACTGCCTTTGCTTCAAGGCGTTACGCCGTTATTTGTAGCGACCTCTGAGAGGATATGTTTTGAGGAGAGTAGCAGCAGATAAACAAGAAATGTACCCTTGTAAAGCCCTTGGAAGAGTAAAAACACCTGGCAGACTGTGGCTTTGTCAGATGCTCTCTTGGCAGCACCCGGCTGTAGTACACAAGAAAAGACTCAAATCTCCATGTGTGCTCGGGTCCCCGAATGCTGGAGACAGGGATGGCAAATCTTTTCCGTGTTAACCCTAGAGCTGCACAGTATAAAACCCAGCTGTGCATGCCAGGGGGTTAGTGGGGCTCGAAGATGAGAAAGGTGTTAAATAAAGAGGGTCTGCAGAGATCATGTTCCCTCCAGCATGGGGACACAGCTGGGGTCTTACAAAGGGACTACAGCCGGGCTTGCTTTCTTGCTTGAACGTACACAGCTAGCTAGACCGGTCATTACAAACCCAGCTTGGAAGATATATATATTAAAACCATCTTACGAATACCTGCCTGCTTGAGTTTATGCTGAGGAAGCTGTATTTTCTTTGTGTCAAACCAAGCAATGCTGTAACTGCTCAGAGCATTCAGAACTAAGCAAAATATTGCTTTGTTTTAAAAATTAATGTCCCGATAATTGGGAACTCCTGTGTAAAAGTAGTAACAAAATTACTGCAGTTTGAACACAAGGTACCAGACTTGCTGTACCACGGTATAGAAGAAATTAATTGGCCTTCCTACTTTATTGAAGAGAATCAGCAGCCCAATCCATCCGAAACATATCTAATAATTTTATGTAAATTTAAATGTATGTATTGGTGTGAACAAGCAGTGGATTTGTAAAGTCTTTACTCATAAGCCTGAAGTCAATAGGCTTGGCTGTCATGCATGCAGGAGGAAGTTTTTGCTGTATAGTTCCCACATTTACAAAGAGATTTTTTTCCTAATGCACCAAGGTAATGCAGTCAGGTCTAACAGCTCCATGATGATAATGCACCAGGCTAGAAAATGTGAATGTGGAACCAAAGGAATATTTACACAAAATGCATTGTAAATTAAATTCCCTCTGCCTTTTTTTTTTTTTTTTGGTAACTTGTTTATCATTGTGGCAGATGCTTAAGTAAGAGCTTTCTCTGTCACACCTGCAGTGGAGACTGCGGTTTAGGACACATTTTAATCTGCAGTTTGTGATTGCGCTACAGGACACCCCAGTGACTGAAGGGAACAATTCCCTTGTTATGAAAAACAAACAAAAAGTAAATAATATCATAGTATACCGATGCATTTGGAAAGGTTTCTTGGTAAATAGGTCTCTGTTTCATGAGAAATGGTATATAATGTTGAAATGTGAATTGAAAACAGATGTTGTTGTACAAGTTGACCACTGATGCAACTCAGTACAGCTTCACTGATTTACCGGCGTGTAACTCAACCCTTTGGGGGGACTTTTTCTGCTGTTCTGTGTTTCTGTTGAGCAGTAACCTACTACCCAAAAGGCCATGGTGGAAATGAGTCAGTTTGCTCAAAAAAAAGATGTAGCCCAACATGAATTACAGTGGCAAAATTAAGTCTTTACTAAATCACAAGGCGGTCAGCTTCTTCTGCACAACGCATCCCCTACTAGCACTGATTTCAGGGGGATAGCACAAATCTATTAGACAAGGCAGTATGAGTAATGCTGTTATAAGAAATGTCAAAGGGTTTATTCCTGCCTTGACACTTGCTGTGCTAAAAGGTGTTAATGAATAGTCTTCTTCGTGTGGATAAAGTAGCTTTCAAAACCTGAAGCTGGGCTCTGCTGACCACCTGCCTTGTTATAGAAGCCAGCTGGAGTTATGATTGCACAGACCCTCACCAGGTCATGCCTTAGACACATTGGAATGTTTTTGATATTTTGATTTCACAGAAATGGGAAGAAAAGCCACTATTAGAATGCTGACCAAGGTCAGGTAAACTTTTTTTATTGGGTTATGTGAAGCTTCTAATTCAGCACTTAAGCTTGGGTCAGGGTCACCAGAACAGTGGGCTACCAGCATCAGTCCAGAAAAGCACAGGCATGAAATAACAGTCGGTGAGGGAAATCAGAAAATTTGAAATGGAAATAGAACTTTACTAATTCATTAAAAGACCTATTTGTGGTCAGTTTTCTTTTTTTTTTTTTTGTTCCATTTTCTTTTTTTCTGTTTGATTGATGAATAGTTAAAAAAAGCATTTCATCTGAATTGCAGCCAGCGTGATTATTCATGGAAGTGCTACTTGACATTAGTAATTGTATCAGAATCTGGTCTAAACATTTCTGAATTGGGCCCAATCAAAAGAATGGGATTTAATAGCGCTGTGATTTTGGGCTGACTCATCTGAGAAGCTATTTTGGATTTTCCAAGGTATTACTGTCAGTAACTAGGACTTTTTTTTCCATCACAAATGAAGTGACTTTGGAACTCACGGTGCCCTGCTCATTAGTATTTAATTTGAAGGTGATCCCCTAATTTTAGCTGTGCCTGGGCTCAGGTAATCATGTAGGCTCCCTGTGTAGTGGAAAGACAGAGGCAGACTCCTCCAGGGAATGATTCATCTAACTGTCTTACAGTGGGGAAAACCACTTCCTGGAAGATCCTAACCTTTTCCAACGGTACTTACAGAGCAGTTCTACTCTGTAAGACCACGACAGAGAGTGTCAGGCCTGTTAGTAAGTAGCTGAGCCTAGGCATTCGTCTAAGAGACTAAAAAGCCAAGTATCCATCTGGGAAGTAACTTAGGAGAAAAGAGGGGAAAGTTTCTGGGCAAATGTTTTAAGTCAGAAAAAAGCTGATTTTTTTCCAAATTGAAACTGTTTATGGGGACAAGGTAGGCTCGTCGAAAGTTTATTCTGCTAGAAGCAATGGTTACTTCCAGTACAAAGGGGGATCTCTGCTTAACATGAGAAATCCACACTTACATAGCGAACAACCTGCTCGTTAGGCTGTTCACTTGACGAACGAGGGATCTGAGCCCAAGTCTTTGGTCTTCCTGATCCAAAGCTGAGTTGACAATGAGGTGGCCAGTGTACCTGCATAACGGCACAGAGTGTGGACCAGACACCTGAAAGATGGTAATGACCGTACCGGTTGTGCAGTGAGAACTAGTGTAAGAGATTTCTGACAGCACTGCTAAGAGATGCAACTAACAGCCCCCTCTTGCCTGCCATGCTGGTGGGATTATATCACGTGGGCATCTCTAAGCAGAGCTGCCATCTGAGTGCGTTAGCTCAGGGATCCTGGTACCATACACTATTGCATGCCTGAAATCTGTTCCATGTACCTACTTCCTAAAATACACCCAAATCACACGTGTTACCTTCTATGAGCAGTGTACTGGTTTTAGCAAAAAGTAGTGACTAATATGATATCCTTTTATCCCTTGACATGATTCTTTGGTATTTAGGATTGAAGTGCTTAGAAGGATAAAACTTGCCTTTGCTGGACTGGTACCCGACCTACAAAGATGCAGAGAGCTGGTTCTTACATTTCTATCTTCTCCTAACATTATGTCCTTCTCAAATAGGTTGATTAATTTAGTGTATTTCAACTGAGCCCGTAATTTCTCCGAATTCCAGAATACAGTGGTAGACTGGGAACTGGTGTGGGTCTGTGTGATGCAGGCATTTAGAGGACAGGTAGTTACCTGCATCACTGTGACATTACCTTTGCACAAATGGTTTACTGTATTGTTAGTCCCATACCAAAATCTCATACAGCCAAGAGCCTACACCCAACTAAAATCTCAGAAATGTGAGGGAAAGGGGAGCTCTGGGAGTGGTTCATGTATGAAACATCCTACAGTTCTGCTGCTCCTTAGCAGCGATCTGGGATAATAAAAACTTACAGAAAATGCCAGGAGGACCATAACAGACTTAGCACTACTCTTCTTCCTGGCAGAGCCTGCTGCCAGCACAGCCCAACTTCCAGCTGCTTGGGAATCCTGGCATCCCAGGAGTTACACTTGATCTCCTTGCATATCACATGCAGCTCAAGCACCTCAGTTATGCCACCTTGAATTAGCAGCATCTGCTGTCTGCGTAACCTTGGCACTCACCCTCTTTCCTTCCCGAGCTTCCTTGCCTAAATATTTTTTCTACTTGCAATAACATTTCATTACATCAGTATAGTGAGATGTCCTCCCTTGTCACTTCTGAGCAGTTGTTGTATGCTTCTAGACATGCTAGTGACCTTGGCCACCTTTCAGCTACGGAAGCAGTTGGCCTGTGGTTTTTTTGCTCATGATGGGACCGATAAAGCTCCATAGTTCAGTCTCTTTCTATACAATACATAGATTAAATGTAAGGTAAAAAGCTTGCTTTTTGAAAATGAAGTCATTTCTGAAGGTCATTCTCATCAGCAAATGTTGTGAAATTTGAGTCAAATTATCTCACATAAAGCTGACTGGCCAGCCTGGAAGAGGACAAGTCCCGGATACCAGGGTGTCCTCTCACACAATTTTAAGTTTTTACCCAGCACAAGGCAACACACATGGTGGTTTTTAAAATGGGAGAGATGGATATGTCCATTACCAATGACAATAGTTTTTTGTTATAACAAATGAATGTTGCTAAGGAAACTAAAAATGGCTATGGTTTTGCCTATCAGAAATCCTTGTGTGGTCCCCATTACGACCACAGCATTTGACTATCACACAGTATTTATCACCAAGGTCAGAAAGTGATGCTATGAAGCATCAGTGGGGAACCTGCTGTGGACTGGATATCTAAATTTCTTCTGACATCAAAGGGGATTTAACCGCCTAAATACATTTCCAAAGTTGTTCTAACACCTTGTTTAAGCTCATGAGAGTCCAAGAGATCAAAATCTGTTCCTGCTTTTGCTGTCTGAGTCTCTTCAGCACGTTGGTCCAATCTGCACTGTAGCACCTCCTCTCCTCGTCTCCCTTTCATCAGATTGCCACTTTTAATCAGTAATTCTAGTGGTATCGTAGTAGCAAGAAAATATCCTCACTCCATTCAAAAGGATGTGGAAACTATTGGTAATATTCTGCTAGAGTCATTAGTCCTGATCAGGGGTGCTTCCTGAGCTCAGCTAATACAATGTGATCAACCTAGGGCACTGGTGACTCATGGCCAATATATTCCGTATCATAAAAATCATTGGGAGAAATCACTGCAGCACGTTTTAAGTGATTTTGAATGGTTTTTAATAGATGAGTGATAGGGGGAAACGGAAGGCAGAACAGAAGAGGTTGGTGAGAAAACCAAGGGAGGAAAGACTCCACGCAGCAGCTTATTGCTAGAAGAAATCTTGTTTAGCAGCTCCTTATTGCAGCTTTAAGAATTAAATGGGCTTTTTTGACAATTTGTTTTTGTTTTGCTCCTTTTCAGTTTGTGTGCGATTCTTCCCATGCTGTTCAGTGGACATCACGAAATTTCCAGGCAAAATCTGGTGGAGGCTGCGGAAAACCTGCTACAGAATCGTTGAACACAACTGGTTTGAAACTTTCATCATATTCATGATCCTGCTGAGCAGTGGAGCCCTGGTAAATGTAACAGGATTTCCTAGCTGGTCAAAAGTGGACGTGGTTCTCAGAGAAGGTGTTCTCCAGTTAGCTGTCCCTAAGATCTTATGAGCCCTTACTGATCATTTCTCACAGCAAAGCATGTTTGGGGCTAAAACAGGTCTTCGGCTTTTCTGATTTCACCTGCCTGTACCATATGGTGGGGAACTTCCTTCTGTTATAACATAAAATTATGACCTGCACATGTTTTGAAAAGCAGATCCTGAAGAAAGTCTGTGTGAGGAAGTATCCCAGAGTTACTTCAGCATCCCATAGCTGCTCCATGGTAGTTCCCATCTGGAGGCTTGTATTTTGCTCCAGGGATGGCTTTTTGTTCTTTTCTTTTTTTTTAGCGCACTTTGTAACCAGCAAAGCAAAATCATAAAAGGCGCGGGGGGCACAGAATCAGTGCTATCCGTGGAGCTAGTGGGTGCCTGTCATGTTCTGAACACACGTTAGCTTAAACCGCTGTACCTTCCCTGCACAGATAGCTCCTGTTTGCATCCGAATGAATATGCATGTATGGAGGCTGGTTGGTCATCGCCCAGGACTCTGATAAGGGATCCTCTCTTCCTGAGATCCCACTGCGTACTGGGATTATCGTCTCCGTATTATCAGCCCTGGGCTCTTCGTAGCGATGGCAGCATATATTTATGTTGCTAATTTACACGTCAAGAATGTCACTGACGTTGGTGGGATTTCTCCCAGGTTTTTATCTAGGCGTAGAGCAAAGGGGTATATCAGGAGTTCTCCAGGCTTTGGTCTGGTGGTCACTGATCCTCTCCTGCGTGACAGAGTAAGAAATACACCTACTAAATTTGCAGGCAGTGCCGTGTTTGGACAGGTTACCCGTGTATTTCTGGATGTCAGGATTAACTTCAGCCAAACGGATGAATCTGCCTTAAATAGTAAGAGGAACAACATCATCTTAGAAAGGTGCCTGCTTCACCTCATCAGGAATACTCACGGGCAGAAAGGCATGATGCAGGATGACTGGTAAGGTAGCAGATTTACTAAAAAGAGCTGGAGAGAGAACAGGCAACAAACAGGGTAAACTACATCACAGCACCACACAAAAGCCGAACACCCCACTGGGCTGTATAAATAAGCATGTTTTTCCACTCCAGTTGGCATCAAGGAGGCCTCAGCTGGAGCACTGGCTTCAGCTCTGGGCATTGCACTTTGGGAAAGACATGGGCTAATTGAAGAAACTCCAGAGGAGAGCAACACAAATTATCAGTGGCCTAAAAAAAAAGAGGAAAATACAGAAGTACTGGGTTTATGTAGTTTAAAGAAAGTCTCTGCAGGGAGACAAGAAGGTGGAAATACATAAATGTTGATGCAAAAAGGAAATGAATGGACTGTTCTCCAGGTCCACCAGGGATGGGCTGAAATTTTACCCAGGGGATTTTATTTTATTACAAAAAGTAAGAGGCTGAAAAACTTGGGTAAATAGTAGGCTGCTGAAAATTGTCATAGCTTTGCTGAAATCAATGGAGTCTGACAGTTTTTGCACCAGCTTGAGAATCAGCATGTTAATTTTTTAACACATTTTAAAGGGGGCATGTCGCTTGCTATAATAGATGAATACACTTCCTTACATATGTAATTAAAAGTGCCTTAGATACTGAACACTGCAATATAAATCTCATTTAATTTTCATTGCATGCATTCATTTACTTTTTGCGATTTTCAATTTAGCCAGTGCAATTCTGTATAAGGGCAAATTATGCTGCATTTTCTCACATATCAGCACTGCGCTTCAGTATTTGGACTGGAGATGTTGGAGGCAGCACACAACTTTTTTCTTCTGTTATTCTGGGGTGAGCTCTTCCAAAAACTGAGCTCATCTGGCTACATCCCTGGGACGTGCTAAGTTCTTAAAGGAGTTTAAAAGCCAGTATATATTTGTGTGTGGTAGTTAAACCATCAGAATACATCTATAGCTTAATGCAAAAGATACAAACCCCTTCTTATGCATTTAAGCCATAAGCACCCGAACTGGGTGCATGTGTTTTAATAGTAATTGTGGATAAGACTGCAGATATCCCGTTTAACGCTTTTTTAACACACAAAGCAAAGCAGAAGTGACCCTTACGATGTTTTACATTGTAAAGATTTCATCAGTTGTCACCATGAAAAAATGCAAAGCACCAGAATTTTGTCATTTGGGTAATATCCATAGCTTGTGCAGAAGTACAGTGCACCTGAGGCATTCAGATAGCATATTTTTCATCCCTTATTAAGCTGCTTCCTGACTCACCGTGTGCTTTTAGTAGACAAAACACAGTGTACTTTTTGACAAGTTAGTAGCAAATAGAGAGAGCAAAGGAGGGAGAGGAGGAAATCACTTTAAATAGTTTGTTGTTATTTTTGCAGTAATTGCAAAGTACAGCAAGTCATCTGACAAAGTGAGTGAGCCCCTACAAGAAGTGATAAACTCCAATCTCTCTGTGTATTGTTTTCTGTGGCTTTCTCCAACAGCTCTTTCACACCCTTGAAATATCATTTTTGAAGGCAAGATAGGAGACTGAGTTGCAGTGAAAATATCACCCCAAAGTGTGGGGACAAATGGACAAGCTTTGGCACAGGCTGCCAAAGCTTTCTTGTCAGTTTAATTACTGTTCCCTGGCAGGCAAAAGAGCAGTGTGACTGCTTGAGTGACAAGTAACACACTTCTTGTATCTCCAGGCACTGGGTGTTTGCTAACTTTTTGAAGTTCCTCAGAAAGTAGCTACAGATCTCAAAATATGTAAATGCAGATAATTAAGATGATTAGCACAGACGCTCTCAAATAATGTTGTTTCTTCCTGCCAAGTGATCTGGGTCACACGATGGGATGAGAGTAATATATCAAAGCTTGGGTTATCCAGGTTACAGGGACACGGGAGCAGCTTGTGTAATGACGGTCACTAGAGAAGCTGGGGAAGCAGACCGTAACCACTGCTCGACTTAGAAGCCCCCCGAACGGGCCATATATATGCAGCCCTGACACTGGGATCCTACATTTTATTTGACCTACGTTATAAAGTGAAAACTAAATCATGAGACAACTTTGTTTTATTTTAGTAGGCATATTGTTTTATATCTTAAATATTTTAAAGGGGTTATTAAGTTGCTTGTATTTGATACAGATGCTGAAAGTCCTTCGATGATGCCCTGCAAAGATTAGTTAGAGAGACAGATGAGATGTGTAGATAGATACCTTGACCTTTAAAACATAATTGTTCTGTTAAGTGAATAATAATGAGCATTTCTTGAGGCAGATAGCTGTAGCTACCTGAAATGTGATGGCTGAACAGAAGCCAGGGTACTCCGGTACTCTATAACACAAGCAAGTTAATAACTCAATTTGTCTTCATTAGCAATAAGACACATTTGACTAAATGTATGGGTCAGTTTCTGCCTCCTAAAGACAGGTGTCCTATGCCTTAGGACACCTGATGTGCCCCGATAGCAGCGGCACGGCCAACGGGAGCTGAGGCAGGATGCCATCGGGCAGCACCCTGCTCACAGATTCACTTTCCCAAATTTAGGGTGCTTAAGCTCTTCTTAAACTAAAAGGATGTCTAGTCAGTACAGCCAGTAGAGGCTGGAGAGAGATAAACATGTGTCCATTATAAGGGAAAGCTGATCAGGTCTCAGTTAAGGTCAGTCCTATTTGTGCCTGTGCACATTTTCTGATGGTAACATTAAAATATATCAGGAACCACAGACAGTACGTGGTATCCCATCAAATAATACTACAGACTTGCAGCGCAGCACCGATGCTTTCCGAAACAGCTTAGGAGAAGTTTTTAATCAATCTTTTGTACTTCCAGGCTTTTGAAGATATTTACCTTGAAGATCGAAAAAACATAAAAACCATGCTGGAATATGCTGACAAAATATTCACTTACATCTTCGTCTTGGAAATGCTCCTGAAATGGGTGGCTTATGGCTTCAAGAAGTATTTCACCAATGCCTGGTGCTGGCTTGACTTCCTTATTGTAGATGTAAGTATCATTTTGGAGCTACGACGCTTCTTGTGTTGGATTTTATAATGCATAATAATGGGCTGTTAAGTCTGGCAGCTTTGTGTTTGCTAAATGACAGCTGTCACTCTGATTCTGAGTAACAACCCTAGGCAAAGCTCGAAGGCGGTCTCGATATGTATCCACACATCCCCAGGAATCAGCGTGCCAGAGCGGAGGAGACCTCTTTGTGTCGTTACGTAGAGGTGTCACCCTGCTAATTTGAGTCACATTCCCTTCTCGTCCCTAGGAACTCGCTCTTTCTTTTAGCATTTAACATCTCGTTCCACGCTCCCGGCTAGCACAAGGTCCGGTTACCTCTAACTGCTCCGCACATGACCTCGACACACAAGTCTTTCAGCAGATTAGAGGAGCTGTCCTTGGCGTAGTTTCCCGGTGAGGCTGCCAGCGGCGTGTAACAGTATGTTCAGTACCGTCTCCCAAGTATTTACCAGCGAAGGAGTCCAGGAGAAGGTGTGAATAGTCCTCTTGTCAAAGTTATTTTACTATTACAAAACCTTACAAAATACTCCAAAGCCTTGAAATATCGCAATGCTTCGTTCTCCTATGAGGACAATCCTTAAAAGCGAGTAATAGTTGAACAAAAGGGAGCTCATGCCCCAGGAGCGTTGCTAGAACCAGGCACGTCCCCTCTGAAGTTTCACGTTGCCTGGATGTGGGATCTGCCAAATTCAGGAAAAGCCAGCAACACCGCATCCTCCAGGTGAGGTTTAACACTTCATCACAGAGTATCAACAAGGAGGCAATTACCTCCCTGAGACCATTTCTTATTAGCTTGAGGTATTAATGTGGAAAGCTGGCAGAGCTCTGCCATGACTGTGTAACTTATTAAACTTTTGATAAATTATTTTTCCCCGTTTTACATCTGAACCTTGACTCAGGGGAGAACTGCACTTTCTTTGGCCCCAGTCCAGGAAAGCACTTCAATGGGACGATTTACTTGTTTGAAGTTATGGACGTGTCTAAGTGCGCTGCTGGATCAGAGCCTTTGGAAGCTTCTCCAGAGCTTTAATAAATTGATTTATGAAAAGGAAGTTCTTTACATAAATTGTAGGTCATAAATTCCTCTTTGCATACATGCTTGGAAACCTCTTAAAGGGAAGGCACTCATTTTTCACAGATTAGCTTCAATGGAAGAGGAAAGCCTGGTTTAATTATCTAACCACAAAATTGGAAACCACCAGTTCCTAAGTTAGAGCCCAACCCTGAAAACTGTGCTTACTGTAGTTTCAGTCGAGTGACATAGCTTTTCTTTCCTCGTTTCTCCATCTGTAAAATGGGACTGATAGGACTCACCTAAAGTATTATATGGGCTTCCAGGAATTTGTTATTGGAGTTGTTGTTTTAATCAGCTTCTAAGGACTAGAAGGGCTGGATGAGGACTGAATATTGTCACAACTATAAGTAGGGGTCTTCCTGACGGGAGCAACAGTTTGCACGATGAATTCACCGAAACAGTTTGGAGCTCTGCTGCATCATTAACAGTTTGAAATGAGTTCCACACTTGTTAGAAATACATACTTTATAGCATGACATCTATTTAGTACCAAAAAGAGTGAAACAAAAACTAAGCTAAATTCTGTCCTCTGTGAGAAACCCCGCCTTGGAACAGGAGCTACACAGGAATGCCAAGTCAGCATGTAACCCCAAAATTTAGCTACATATTTGCCTTTTAATGGTGGGGATTGTGAGTATAATGGCAGATTATAGAGGCAGCCACAGGTGGGCTAGGGAAAGGGGCTTCACCTCCCCTGCCACACATCTGGAGCACGTATGGCATAAAAGAGTGTTATGGGGGAAAGGGGACCACGGGCCCCTGGGACTCTCCTTATCCTCAGAAAATCCACCCCAGAGCCTTCCTACTGACCCAGAGTTTTTTAGTTTCTTAACCCAGATTTAAATGTTGTTTTTGCAGGCTCCTGATCTAACCAAAAAGTTGCTCCACCCTTGAGTTGTTTTAGTTATTGATTCATTCTAGGAAATCGTTTGCCTTTTGGCATTCTCAATGAATAAAGCTTTTCCCCATGCCCCATTCTTTTCTTCAAAGTCATTTCCCAATGCGGATTATGAGAACCTGGTACTATATTTTTAGCGGGTTTAACAGATGCTCTTCTCCTACCCTATTGCTCGCACACCCTGCCACTCTGAATTGGCAGAGTAACATGCTATCATTTTTCCAGCACACTTTTTACTTCAATTTACATTTTCTTTTTGGTCCTTTGAGAACCAAATCACTGCAACTGAGCTGCAGAAGGGAGTGAATGGGCAAATTAGCTGCTCCAAAAGAAGCAGATGAACCACTTGTCTGATTTTCTCAAATTTATTTGTTTAAAATTATTCACTTAAAAATTCCTGATCTGCAAATTATTCATTAGCAGTTTGGTATCGGTATTCAAAATCCAAGCTGTGATGGTTGATTTTTCATTGGACATGTGAAACCATCTATCATCTGTGTTTTCTCATTGTACAAATGCAACTCAGAATCCTTTTTCTGTTGTGAATAATTCATAAAACCAGCTCAAAATTTGCAAGTATTCACTATTTCTAAATGGGAAGTGAACCCAGAGGGGGTATAAGCATTCTGCTGCTGAATTTTTTTTTTTTTTTTTTTTTTTTTTTACTTACCCTGCCTTGTGAAAAACCTTTGACACTGATTTGGGCCAGTGGAACAGCAAAGGCTCCATCTGACAATTGTGGATTACTAAAGAAAATTCTGTCTTGCAAAGCCTGAACATCAAAACACACAGTAATCCACAAACTGAGAGCTATTTTTTCTCTATGTAGAATCCCTAAAGGATGATCTCTGATAAAGGGCTTCTGCATCTCAAAGTGTGCTAGTGTAGCAAACCCCTAAGAGAGTGCTTTTAAATACATTGCAATACAATAAAGTCCTATCAACAACATTGCAACAGATTTCTTTGGGAGGAAGGGAGAAAGGAGTAATCAAACCACAAAATACAGGCTCATTTCAACTTAGGGCACCTGGGAAAGATGCCTTAAATGTCTGCTGAAATTTGGATATACTGAACAAACAGCATTAATGTACATTTATACGTTACCTCCCTGCAAATAACAAGCATATTGCTAAAAGTAAACCCCTTCTACGCTACAAATACAGACACTCTGCGTTCATGAATTGGAGTGGTGGGCACTCAGTCCACACCTCTTTTTAAATGAGGGAAAAGCAGAGACCGTAGTATATCTAAGTATGGACAGACATCAGTATCACCATCAGGAATGGTTTTTATGCACAATCCTCTTTGCTAGGAAGCACAGGCAAATATTTTCACAAGGAATAGATATTTTCCAAGCATTCATGCAATCAAAACCTCTTTGTACAAAGCAGATTAAACAAGGAGTCGGAACTTGGCCAGAGATGGAGATGCATGGCATTCAAAACAAATGTTTATGAAAACTGCTCTCAACCAGGCATGTCCTGCGACAAGCAGAGGTTTAAAACAAAGGGCAGATAAACTCCACCGGTTGTGCATGCTGGTGTCATGTCTGATGTTGCTTTCAATTGTTTCCTCTGACCTATAAATATTATCTTGAGCTTATCTAGTCTGAGCTTCAGCCAATTAATTCTGAGCTATGTCCCAGTCTCTGCTGACAGCAGGTGGATTATTCCATTGCAGTGGTCAGTTCAGGAAAGGCATCGGTCTGGAGCTTAGCATCAGTCAAAGACTGGAGGTGTTGCAGTCAACAGCTTCTTTGCTTGCTGATCATGCATTGAAGGCAGAAGGAAGAGATCAGTACTCTACGGAAGCTGTCACGAGAAAGCTCTTGGGAAATGGATGTAAAGTCCCTAAATCATGAGTAAGAATGCTCAGGAAAAAAGTCACAGCCAAGTTCCATGGCCTGTAGCATACACAGGAAAATCCTCTTAAATGGGCCCTAATGTCATCTCTCTACAAAAGTCCATTATCACAAATCCATCATCTCCAGTGCAGCTTCTGGGTTCAATTTAATTGACCAAAAGTTAGTCCCAATCCAGGCTTAGAAAAGCCCCTGATTGTCATTTACTGATTTTGGAGATGAGTGTTGATGAGGGTTTCTCCACCAATTCTTTCTAAGATTATCCCATCTTTCAAGATTTGATACTTGGGAAAGATATTTTCTTAAGCAATTGCTTTTTTAGAGATGCTGGCAGCCTCCTTCCCCTTCAGCCATCTCCAGCAATGTGTCCTAACACTATGTCCTACAGCGAGGAGGGGAAGATCATCTCTAGTTCTCAGTTTTTGCTCTGATGCCCCACCAGTTTCTCTCCAGCTGAGTCACCACGGAGAAAGATTGCTCCTTCCATCCCTTTTCCCCAAGAGCCTGCTCTGCTGCTGTGGAGGCAGGGGCTCACGACAGCTTTAAGCAGTATATCTGTCTGCAAAATAGTCCAAGCAAGGCTCAGCAATGGATTTGGAGGCCAGACATCTCAAATGAGTTATTCAACAAGTCCACTAGGCAGGCTTTTGTAGATGCTTTTACGGAAGGAAAATACTATGTACGTTTCCCCGTCGCCATACCGTTTGTGAATGGTTATAACGCAACATGTTTCTGCTGTTTGCCTGGAGCTGCTGAGTTTGTACCTAGAGATCTGTATTCCCCATTGAGCAGCTTTCCAAATTTCCTGTTTGCTGCCAAATTTCCTGTTTGCTTGTTTGAGAACTGCTCTTGGAAGTTCAGTCATTAAATGCACCATCATTTTCACTGAATGCTTAAAAAAATACAGATATTATGTTTTCCAAGAGAGTTTCCTGGAAAGCACTTGCTCTAAGATTTCTCCTTTGGATACTTCACTGCCAGATGAGTTAAGAAGCAGATAGTAATCTTTGAATTTGAGATGAACAATATAAAACAGTCTTTCTATCCCTAGTTAAAAATTGAATTGGGTTAAATTATGCCCTTGTGTTGGATTGTCTTTAAGTGACAATTAAAAACTTGCTGTGTGAAGTAAATATTGATGGCTTATGATTACTTTAATTGTTTTTTCCATCTGTATTCCTTGTTGATTAGCAAGGTGATTTCTGTTTGCTTTACCAGTAATTACACAATCTTCTGTAATGAGTTGTTCCCAAACAGCACCGAAATCCAATTTGTATTCTTGGGAAATTATCCTAAAAGCATGCGAATTTCATCTAGTTTCTGTTCAGAAAAGCACACAGGAACAGAACGACAAAAATACAGCCAAGGCAAAGTAAAAATAATGTAGCTTGTCACTTGGAGAAGCATCTTAAGAGTGAACTTATTAGTGCTCTCTGTGAGTTATCAAAAATCCATGGCTTTCAACAGGGTACTATTACTTCAGAATTCTTTTTTGACTAGTTTTCTTCCAGTTCCTCAAAGCAAATGCTCATGTGGGATTTTTGAAGATGTCTCAGTGCACATTCTTCTGGGCCTCTGCTGATGGCATAAACCTCTCAGATAACTAACAGGAAAGAGAATCCCTCTCCAGAAGCCAGGGAGCTTGGCTTTGAAGAGAAAAAAAAGAAGAAAAAAAAAAAATGCTGGTTTACTACGTATTGGCTAATTCAGGATAAGTGAAAAAAAAAAAAAATTCCACATGAAGATGAGATAAGTGGTTTTAATGTGTGTTAGCAGGTCAGCCGATGCTGTAAATCTCCCTGCTGCCTCCCCACATTTTATCTCAACATAACACATGCAAAAACATCCAAATGTCTTGTCTTATCTTGGTTTGCACCTCATGTTGGTTACCACATAGATGCTAAAAGGAGAGCAACCAGGCTTTGCCAAGAGGAAGCACAAGCTTGGTTTCAGACAAGGCGCAGCAGGACGAAGAACGCTGCAGCTGGAGGAAAAGGGACAGTAAACGGAGGTGAGGAGAAAAGTCCAGCAGTAAGCGTAGCTCACTGCCTGCCTACACCTTGTGAAATGGTTGCAATATGAAGAATTACTGCAATTACTGAAGAATTTCAATTGCTGAGGGAGAATTTCAACTTTTGAAAGTGGTGTAAAAAACTCGTTCGAACTCAAATTCTGCTGAACTAAGTTTACCAACCATGTTTATTTTTTGAAGTTATTTAAAGATGGAGCACATTTCAATGTCCTTTTTTAGAAGAATATGCTTAAAAAGAAAATAATGAATAAAACCCTGGAGCTCTTGCATGCAGCTTGCTTGGCCCTTTCCATTACTGTGAGTGTAACAGCCAAATTCCTTATACAGTGATGTTCTCCCTTGCACGGAGGATCAGAGCTGGGAGGGACATGTAAACTGTATTTAACACTCCAGACAGAGTCCCACACGCTCTGCAGGGATGGGGAGGATTGTCCTACCGTTCCTCTCCCTGATGACCAGCAACTTTGCAACTTCAACTGTTGCAGACTGAAAAACATCTTGCCACCACCCTGTGGCTCCATCCAGGATGGCCAGGCACAGCTCAAGAGACTGGTGCCAGGAGGAGGGGGAAGGAAGAAGTGAAGGGGTCAGGGATTCTTTATTGGGGGGGGGGAGAGATCAAAGGAATTGGGTTGAAACTTGAAAGCTGGGGCCCAGCGGTGTAGAGCCTTTGTGCTGGCCTCCTACCCTGGTATGACTGGCTTTGGGGTGCTCTGTGCTAAGGCAAATAAGATGAGGATTCCTACTTGTAGTATGTACTCCTACTTGTACCATTGTCCTTTCTGGCAGAAATTGGGGATCCTCTAATTCTTCTGACTCTCTCTCCATCCTAGCATATTCAATACAATATCAAGATCAATCAGGTTCAAGAATCCAACTAAACAGAGATGATTTTCAAGCTAAGACTGTCATATTTCCCACATCAACTTGGTATTTTTCATATTGATTTGGAACATCTGATTAAATAAGTGCTTCAGGGAATCAAGCAAATCCAGAACAGCACCTTGTGGAAACAGCCCAAACAGATTTTTTTTTTTTTTTTTATCATGTCATATGTAAGTAGGGTTGATCCTAATCCTGCCCAGAAATAAGCATGCCTTCAGCTCAGCACCTCTACTCCCACCGGCTGGGATGGAAATGCAGCAGAGCTAAGGGGCCTGAACCCCCAGGGAAATGTTCTCTCAGTAATCACTATGCGAACCTCTGGCATTATAACGCTATCTTCAAATAATAAATAATAATCAAGCATATTCCTGCCTACTCCTGACAACAGCGGTCAGCATCAGGAAGGTACCCTGGGATGAATCGTGCAGTGTTTTTGGAGATCTTTGTAAGGGGAAACTATCTTTCCTCTTCAGCTGCCCTAAATCAAGGCTGTCTCCGCGTGGCATCTGGATGAGAAGCAGAACGTAGTTGATGATGAAGAAATTCTTTTGCTCTAAATCCCGGTAGAAATACTAGACTTTTCAAGGCAGGTGCACCTCCACAGCCACCACTGCTGCAACAAGGAGAAAGACTTTGGGTCTTGGCCAAGGTTTGGCTGATCAAGGAGTGTCATGTGGTCCCAAAAAGTCACAGCGATCCCTCTGCCATCCCTACCCAGTGCTGATAAACAGGACCCAGAGGTCTGGCAAAGGTGTCTGTTTGCAGCGGAAAGGTGAATTGAGACAAGCTGAAAATCCATTTGGAAAGGGTGGGGTGGGAAAACTGCAAATCAATAAGTCAGTTTGCCATCTCGCTGGATGTAAACTCGCAACAGCAGGTCGTTCGACTCGCCCTCAGAAATTTGCTGAGGTTTAATTCTTGATTCGCAGCCATCTGCCTTGGGAATTGACTGGAGTTGTTAGAAAAGCCTGAGCAGGTGTAAAGGAGGTGACAGATTAAGAGAACAGCGAGACGTAAAGAGGTTCTTCTGGAAACTGCCAGGAAGCAATTAGGATGGAGGAATGATTTATTTAAGAGCATTTAAGCCAACAGGAGTGACACATGCTGTTTGCAACAAGGCTGCCCTCTGAAAAGGAAATATTGCCTCAAAAAGCATGGACATGAGGACCAGGAAACAAGCTGAGAAGATGGAATATTAATAGAGTTTCACAGACTTAGTTTGAGTAGTAGATGGGGAAACAAAAAATAAGAAAAAGAGAGGAAGTGTCCCAGAGAAAAAAAAAACATGAGTGGGTGATGTAAAAGCCTTTTTTAACTTGAGTTATAAGAAGCAGCATTGGGCTTTCCAGGAGATAATTTTTGTTTATAATTAATCTAGGCGCTCGTGTAGCCCGTCACATTATGATACACGAGAGGACTCCACAAGCAGTAACGAACTCCGCTGCTGGTGAGGGAAGCTGTTCATTAACTCGTTTACAGATGCGCTTTCATCTCCATGCCATGGACTAACTCCGGAGCAGCCCTAAGGAGTTCGTAGTCTTTACCTGAATGTGAGGGTTGTGATTCAAAGGAACAGGTAGCAGAGGTGGGAATTTGGTTTAGGTCACCTTAGTCTCTCTCTAGTATCCTAATTTGAAGACTTTCCTTTAACTTAGTGTCCTTCATTCATAGCATGCAATTTCTGCATTGGCAGGTGCAATCATACAGTTAGGCATCCATATGGCAGAAAATGCAATGTCAGAATGAAAGGGTAACAAGATATTTAAAAAAAAAAAAAAAGGCAATAATAAATGTCTGCTCAGAAATGGTAGATGATAAAGGGAATACCAACCTCATTACAAGCCCTTTTCTCCCGAAAGTATTTCAGAGTGGCAAAAAGAAGTTCCATGTATTTCAATTTATTTGCAAATTCCCCTTTCCCTGTAGTTTTTCCAGTTTGCATTTGGGGTACAGACCTAATTTTGTTCCTTTTCAAATCAAGGGGAGCAACTTGGAACCACAGGCCTGGCTCTTAAATATGCTGGGCTGCCGCTCGGGCTGTGAAGATTTCTTTGGGTAATCCTATCCTTGGCAGCAATGGACAGGAGAAACCAGACTGCATTGAAAAGAGGCACCCAAAGTAATCCAGGCTCTCTTTCTTCTTCTTTTTTTTTTTTAAAAAAGCACAATTAGGGAGTGAGAGACAGGTGTTCCTGGGGCACACAAAAAGCTATTTGAAAGCACTGGGGGCCTGCATTAGCTGAAACTGCTTATTTAAATAAGTGGCCAGAGCTTTCAACTCAGCTGCTGTGTTCCCTTTCGAATGTCCTTTTTTTTCCCTGCTCCCTCCCCTCTAATTTGAACAAGCAGGTTAATTTGATGAAATCCCTCACTGCATAAAACATATGCTGTTGCCCAAACCGGGAAGGAGGTCTCCTCTTCTCCCTGAGACAGCAGCTTGCAGGGTATCGCTCACAGCTGTGTGCTGCAGCAGGCAGACATTTAGCAGAGGTTCTCCTTGTTCTCCTGGGTTTTAGGATTTATATGACTAGCCAAGGAGGATTTTTACTGTTGCTCAGGCAGAACTCCTTGTTCCCTGGGCTCTGCTATTAATTCATCTCAGTGGTGATCTGGGGTTAATTCAAAAATGCCGTCTATGCCGAATAGCATCTGCCTTTGAATGGTGCAGCTCAGATCTGCTTCCAGCTCAGTCCAGTGGATGCTCGCTGGTTATCTGAAATTAATGTGCTTTTAGGCTGGTGGGAAGGAATGCGAAAAAGAGAGGAGCGGCCCCTATTCCAGCTCAAACTCACCTCCTCGCTATAGGAAACTCTGTCAGCCTCAGGTGAAACACTGCTCCCCAAGTCTGCGCCCTTCGGATTACTGCCACCAGCATAATTTCATGGCTAGGGAGTCTGTGCATGCTACTGATATGCTATTAAAATGTATGCATATAAGAAGGAACCCCACTACTGTTATAAATGCAATAGCTTCTTGGGAAAAAGAGTCTGATCTTTTGATTAAAGACCGTTTCCCCTGTGTGTGCTGAAAGGAAGCTGCATTATTGCACTTCCTACTTTATAATTGTTTTTCTGCAGCCTTAAAATTCTCTTCTGACAGCTTTACTGGAGTTTACATTGGTTTACAACACTGATTTTTTAAGTCACTGTCAGATAATGAAGACATATATACCTATTGTATAACTTTATCTCTGTGTGTTCATAATGAACAATTTTAATAGTCCGAAAATGCTGCATATCTGTTAACTGGTGAATTACTGTAGGCACCAATGTGAGCGCACTGGGAACCTAACACTACACGGGTGCCACCTGGGTACAAATACATGAGCTGTATTTCCCACCTCAAGAATGACAATGTTCCACTAAAACAGTAAAACAAAAAGTGGCAGTTACTGAAAAAACATCCTGATTCCTCGACAAGACATTTTTTTGGTCAACTATAATCTAGTAGTGGATTGTCAAAATAATTAAGAAATTGAGACATTACTCTCATTAGAACATATTAGCAATAACTTTGAACAGTTATCAGTGAGGCTAGCCTCTCTTCAGAGAACATTGCCTCTGTTCTAGCAGTCGAAATTCATTGATTCTTCTTGATTTTGCCCTGGAAACACATATGAATGTCATACAGTGGGGCACTCTAGACCTGTGCTGCTAATGCCGCTAAGCCACATAGATAACAGGAGGCTGGCTTTCAAAACACCAGCCACAGGCCCGGTAATCCCCATGGCTGGTATTTCTAGTGTTCAATGCAGCTACAAGATTTAAAATCTCACATTTTTACCTTGAGCATAACACGGAAAATGGCAAAAATGAAAGCCGTGGCGTTCATTTATCTCTCCCTTTACCCAGCTCCAGGAGGCTGTCATACAAACCATTGTAAAATCTATATAGATAAACTTGCATATAGAAATATGTAGCAATATAGAAATATGTAGCAACATAGAAATACAGAAATACAGGTCTATAGGTATATAGTTATAATATATTTACAGATATAGTATATTTATAGACACATAGATAAAACTATCTCTGGGCAAAGAAAGTAAGGAACAGGGGCAAAAAACTCCCCCAAATGACAGGAGCAGAGAGAGCTCAACACCCTCTGTCTGTCTACAATGGCAAGAAGAAGCCAAGGTGTGTAGGTAACATCAACGTGGCTTTGCCTGGAGCCTGAGCTGGGAAACTCTGCTATTCAGCTGGGCAGTAAATGCTGTCTTTCAGGGTTTCCACTCTTTTGGATTGGAATAAATTTGGGGAAGTTACTGACAGCGCTGAGGCTGGGCTCTTGTTGGGCTGTGCTGAGACGACCTGAAGAAAGCAAAAGGGAAGAGCTGCCACGCGATTGAAATCCTAGCCCGTGTGATTGGTGAGGCTTTTGCCGTTAATGTCTGTGCAGGCAGGATTGCATACACTGATTTATGAGGACCACTCCCCACCTTAGGGACTCTCATTCCTGGCCAGGTTGTACACTGGGGTTCACGCTAGATAGACAATTCCAGTGACAACATTGTCCTGGGAACTTCAGAGGCACCAAATGAGAAGCAAGCCAAGGGGATAAGGAACAGTCTAGAGCTAACGTGGAGGATATTATTACTTGATTAAGTTAAGGGTCAGGAAAGTTTAGATGCAAAGCTGTGAAAGCTTCTTAGTAAGATCTAGCTGGTTCTGGAAAGACCCTCAAGGGAAATGCTAGAAGTAGAGCATCTGCAAATGAGAACAATAATAAGGCTTCTTGGGTCAGAAGAAGTGCACAGGAGGATGAGAGACTCCGTAGCTTGCCTGTTAGCACACATGCCATGTGAAAGGTGAAGGTGAGGTGAAAGCTCAAGCCCAGCAGCAAGTTGTGCATCTTATGGGAAATGGTTCCAGGCAATAGTGACTCCTTAGGATTCACCTGCTCTCCACGATGTTACAGTGCTGCCCGGTCTTCAGAGTTTGGGTTTTTTTTTTTTCTGAAAAACCTATAAAACTGTTTGCAAACAGATACTCAAAGGATCAGAAATGTGTGCCATATTGTGAGTCTGGAGGTTACATTGACCCTGGAGGTGCTTTCTGGGTGCCAGCACGTTTCTGATACTGAGCAGAGCACAAAGCAGAATCTTACAGCAGCTCTGGGCTGCACAGCCTTGTAACAGGAAAAAAAAGGTAACAGAAACAGCTGACTTCACCTTTTGCTGTGATTATGTGGGGCAGTCAGCACCAATTTTGAACACTGCTTGATTTTTTTCCTAAAAATAGCCTTCCGGGTCACTTTTAATCAAGTCCAAATGGCCAAGTCTCTGTGTTAGTAATTCTCCTATAAATAAAATTTGACGGGGATACCTTCAAAACCAACATCCGAGCATTTAAACAAGTTGTCTCAAACTCAGTTCTGACTCCAGGCCTTGTAAATCATTGCCAAATATCACACAGCTTCACGGCCTAATCCTCTGAAGAGATATCTAATGCTGTGTAAATCTGTGTCAGGAGGACAACAGCACCTGTGATGTGTTTCAGGGTGACATTTACGGGACTCCAAAGAAAATGGTAACCCTCTCAGATCCGTAGTCTGGTCTTGCAGGATTTGAACAGAATGTCTTCTGCCTCGAGAGAAAGGGGAGTTATAGGACATAAACCCAGGATGAGTGAGGAAGCGTGCAGATGCACAAGGCAGCGTGAAGACCTTGAGAAGATCTGACTTTCAGTCACTGTGGGTGAAGCTAGCAAAGAAGGGTGTTGGGTGCTCTCCGATTAATTTTCTTTTAAACGTCTACATTCATTTTACAAATGAATGAGCTTCCCTTGGTATGCGAGTGTGTGGATCTTGGTTTCTATCACTGAGCATGCTATCATTGAGCTGTTTTTCTTATACCTCCAGCCTTTCTGGATAGGAAGCTCCAAGGCTTTGTGGGGTTAAGACCTTTTTCGGCACTAAACTTTCCACCAAAGACAGAAATACGTGCCACAGTGTTACTCCTATCATGATATCTCAATAATGCCAGTTATATTACAGTTTTAAGATGACTTATTTGAATGGCTTTAGTATATAAGTGTGCTGTGCATTTGCTTACTGCTATTAGACAAATCCTTCAGCCCTTTCTCATTATTTAGGCAACATTAAGTCAATGAGGAGAGTGAATGAAAGGAGAAGGCTTTGGACTGTATGTTAATGCAACTTCAGGGTACAGGATGTAATCAAGGCTGGTAAGAAATAGGGAAGACAGAAAATGGGTGCTGCCTCAGTTTGGAAGCACTGGTGAGTTTAAGAGGGTTTTTAAGTCAAACCCAGATTTTGACTTTTAACTGTGAGCATTGACTGAGGAGGATTTAGGTGAAAGAAGCATGTCAAACCTATAGCATTGCTTCCTGTGAAATAAATTCTTAGGCATGCTCATGTCACGGGTTCAGATCTGCTTTCTTAGAGATGGAAGCAAAGGCTTCACTGGTGATTTTCACCTCCCCCATGTCTAAGGGGCCTAAGACATCAGACCCTGAATCCAGTCTGCCTGTCTACTGTGATGGTTTTATAGCACACTCACCACTAAAATGCAGAAGTGTTTATTAGGACCTTCCTTCCGCGTCAACCGCTGGGTCTGTACACAAGAGGTGAGTTCGTGTCACGCCTTGTTAAAGAGTGACATGTTAAAGCGTGACAGTCCGCCTCTGTGCCACTTAGCGGTCTGCAGAGGTGGGCTGTCTTCTCCCAGCAGATACCAGCCCGCTGCATCCAGCCCAACCTTGGTGTCTCTGAGACCTCCTGCCCTTAGGCTTGCTGTCACCCACATGCCACAATAAAGCCATCAATAGGTAAATAATTTAACAAATTGAACAAGTTTTACAAAGATGCTTAACTGTGCAGACAGTGCTTGTACATAAATGAATGCATACTCAGGAGAAGGGTTGCTCCGCAGAGGACACTAGCTTGCGACTTAGGGGACCAGGCTCGTCTTATCCTGCTCTATCACAAACCTCATGGGTGATGCTGGGCTGGTCAACCAGCAGTGGGGTTCAGAGGAAAATATCATCCCATCCTAAAATGAAAAGGAAGGGTTCCCACCAGAGCTGTCTGTCTTCATGGGGGATACTAAAGTTTCCTTTTACATTAAGCACCTATTTTTTATATAGTGTAGAAGAATCCCTGGTTTTAAACTTAGCTGCTATCTTTAAAATGGCAATAAAGCACACTCCTTCCAGATAAGCATTCAACACTCACATTGGTGAGTGTGAGATAATCCGATACTACGATAACTGGGGCTGTGAAAACAGCTAAAGTAAGATGGGAGTAAGGGAACCATGATGAACAATATACATAGGTCTCACTCTTCTAAGAAAATAATAGTTTATAATATGTAGCAGTTAATTTTGCTTCTTTTTTTAACACATGCAAATTGGCATGATACCTGTGGTGTTGGAGAGCTGTTTGTTTCTCCCTGCTCGGTAAGAATTCAGGCTGTGAACACTGATTTGAGCATGTAAAACCCAATTGCTCCATGTGTTTGTTAATCTGACCCATAAACTCCACTGCCATTCAGTTCATCCAGACTCCAGTCCTGTGCCTGATAGCATCCGCATTTCTGACCAACTGGGCACTGCAAAAGGTCTGAGAACATGAAGAGCATTGGAACCCCTCCATGCTGTCTCCAGATTTGGAAATAGATAATTTATTTCAAAGAAATAGTCTTTGAGAAGTATGAACCTCAACGTTGAGCACCTGTCAAGTTTCCTTCTCCTTTAGAGGCTGTGCAGAAACCAGAAAAAGTGAAAAAGTGCAGAATCAAGGTGTCAGGCACATCGTTCTTTTAGAGTCTATGGTATAAAGTCACATCTATCAGCAATCTAGAAGACTTGTTTCTAATCAGTAAGTTTAAGATTAGTAATTGAATGGTAATGCTAAAATCTTTTATCTCTGCTAGAAATGGTTAGATCTTACAGGTGCTTTCATCCAGAAAGCCCTAAATTATAACACTTACGTGACTCATATTTTCAATAGTGGAAGATACACACACTTTGAGGAGTGTACAGGAAACCTACAGCACAGGCATCACAGAGCAGTGGTTTTGTAATAGTGATCTCCTTTCTCATCCACTTTGTGCAAGGTGACATTAAGAGGATTTCTGTGTGCTTAGTTAAAAGAAAACCAACAGCTTTGAAAGTCTGTATTTCTATAAATTTTGCATTAAAGTGAAAACAAAAGTTTTGTGAGTTGGTAAGAGTTCTGTATATGTGTGGATGTAAACATATCCTTTTTCTGTGTGGGTTTAATTTAATGGCTTCCATTTAAGATTTTTTTTCCACTGTTCCACTAACCAGCTGTTTCTTTTCAGGAAGGAAAGTCAGAAGAGAAGGAAAATGGCAGGAGTATACTAACGGATTGGATTTTTGCTTTGTGTCTCCATTCAGGTCTCTTTAATAAGCCTCATCGCCAATACACTTGGATACTCTGAAATGGGTCCCATTAAATCCCTCAGGACCCTCCGAGCTCTGCGACCGTTAAGAGCGTTGTCACGATTTGAAGGAATGAGGGTAAGAGTACATAAAGCATCAATCAAAGCTCAACTGTGTGACATCAAGCATGTAACAGGAAACTGTTGCATGTGGTTTTGTCTTTGTTTTGTCTGCAGAAGGAAATGAATGATAATGCTGTATCAAAATCAGAAATCACTCCTTTGTCTTGATTGCAATTGTATCATTATAGCTTTATCCTCTGGTGGATTTAATGATAAACTAATCCTGCTGCCTAACTAGTCATATTGCACTTTCAAAAACAGCTTTTTGGCCAACGAAGCATCTGGCTAACAATTACCTCTCAATTATAAGGCATATCAGGGGAATAACCAAGCTACAAGTTTGCTCCCTGCTTTTGACATGTATTAAAATGAGACTGACTGGGAAAGTTCTTAAGGACTTTTTCACTAATAATTAAAGCAAAAATTAGAAATGCTAAAGATAGGGAAAGCAAATGGATGAATAAATAAAATCTTTCCTTTGAACAGATTGCAGTTTTAATGTGGAATGTCAGGATTAACATTAAAACCATGTAGCTTGTGTTTGTTGCTCCATCTTGTGCATTGACCTCTTTCCTTTCTGCATTCCTTTGCCAGCATGGCTATATCCACACAGCATACCTGTTTATTTGTTAAGCCTACCTGCTACACTAATCAATTATTCTCTTGATAAGCACTTTATTTAACTCCTTGCACCATGCATGACTTGCAGATGATGACAACTGTGTTCTGTATGAGCTGAGGGTACAGCTAATCTTGCAGATTATATAGCAAGATAAAGCAAATCTGTGACAAAATTATACGTAAAACAACCTACACTGTCTGACAATCCCAAATCTCTCTACCAGGCCAACGAAAATGCTACAGCTTTCATACTGAGGTATATTCAGGGTAAAGCTTTCCTCTAGACAAAATTTGGGTCCGAATCATCAGTGACTAAAATGTGTAGTTCATGCACTGAGCTCCAAGCAATTAACTGTTCTTATTGTAATACCCTTGCAGTAAGACAGACTGAAGGCTAGAGAGCCTAGCGACCAAGATAACCCAGGCAATATGGTGACAGAGCAATTTTTGAATTGCTTTGCCTATTCTGTGGAAGACCAGAATTAGGGATCTATGGCTTTGTCCCACAGTCCTTGTGATTATCTAAATGACACTATTTTGTGGGTGAAGATCAGACAAATCTCGTTGCAGACCACTCTCCTTTGTGTTAGTACTAAGACAAAAAGATTCGAAAGGCTCTATTCATCTCGGCACCCAAACCTGAATTGTTTTGTTCACCACACTCTTTTCAGCAAACACAGGCAATATTTTACAGGTTATTCACAAAATACAACAAAAGCAAGCTGCAGATACTCAGCTGGCACAAAGTGGTGTTGCACTACCGACATTAATTAAAGCTCTCACTCCTATGTCATCTGATGACCTCACCCCAAGTCTTTATTAAACATTCGCAAATTGAGCAAAAGTTGGTATCAGCAAAAGCTGCACTAGTTTAACTACCAGAGTGATTTGTGAACGGACTCTCCCAAATCAATTTAAATCTGGCTTATGAAGGCTTAGCTTCTACTGGTGGATTTGCAAGTTCAAGCAAAACCCCTTTAACATATTCTAAGCTGACATAAGAATGTTCACTCATGACTTTGCATCAGTTTAACTAAATTGGATTCAAACCTGAAAAGCAGTGGGAAGGCTAGCCCAAAGCATCAGAGAAGTGAGACTGAAATAGGAAAGAAAGAATGTGAAAAAGTTCGCATCTCTATCTGAGAATAGCAAGAGGTGGGCTTGGTGGAGATCTTACGTGGCATAGACACATGCTTCAGCCCTGGACGTTTGCTTCCTAACATGCTCATACTTGTAGGCTCCCCTGGTCCCTGACCCAACATCCCTTTTCTTCCCTGTACCATTGCTGCAGCTGAAATATGTTCAGTCATTCTGAGCTATTGGAGGTAGTGAATTAGCTTGTAAACTATGATAAAGTGTAATTGAGAATACGTGCCATTGGAAAATCAAATCATTTTATTTTTAGTTTGTCTAACCACACTTAACACGACTAGGGACAGTTAGACCTTTCATTATTAGGAGTTCATATGCTCCAAAATGCACAGGAAAATTGCCAGCGCAGTGATGGATTAAATAATGATAATGTTGAGAAGCAAACACTGACAGTAAGACAATAATAAGTTTGCTCTATTATAATGTCTTTTTCTTGAATAACTGAAAGATCTCTGCATGGCTAGAACAGGAGCAAGAAAGTTGTCATTTATACTGCAGTAAGAGACTTATTTCATTGACACTGCACCTAAATTTTGGAAACAATTGGTCCTGAGGCAAAAGCACAGAGTAGGACTCTTATGGCCAAGAGGACCTGTTTCCATCAGACTTCAGCGCTTTCCCTGTCTTCAAACAGGCTGGGACCTGAGTTTGACACAAGTCCCAGCAGCTCCTGTGAGAAGTCTGCAAAATAAGGCTGAACTGTTGCCATCTTGCCCCTCTGTCCCCAGAAAAGATTCCAGTAAGACCAGTATCCCACCTGACAGTTACTGTAGACCCTGGGGTTTTCCATACTCGTGCCACCACCCTGCCTCACCCACTGCTTTCCAGGCAGTATTAGAGCCAAGCGTAAATTAATTTAAGTCTGCCTGTCCTGAATCATGAAGTCTCCCATGTCTCCTCATTTGTTGTCCATCAGGGAGTTGTTTCAGAGGT
This sequence comes from Aquila chrysaetos chrysaetos, assembly GCF_900496995.4. Taxonomy (NCBI): domain Eukaryota; kingdom Metazoa; phylum Chordata; class Aves; order Accipitriformes; family Accipitridae; genus Aquila; species Aquila chrysaetos. The sequence goes on along the minus strand of NC_044006.1, from coordinate 72,639,899 downwards.
GCCACTTCCCTGCAAGTTTCTTCCCAGAAAGGGAGGTTATTGCAGTATTTTAAAAGGTTGAGTGGGATGATGATAGACCATTTAATGTGAAAATGATACTAGGCAAAGTCATGGTGAGGCTGCTACAAGATACATGCAGGAAAGAAATAGCATAATTAATGCTAGTTAGCATGATTTCATGGGAATAGTTCTTGTAAATCCGATATGGTCCTTTGATTTGATTACAAATTATGCTGATGACAGTAACTGTGCTGATATAATATCCTTAGATTTCAGAGAGGAATCTGATACCACGGGACACTGTGATGAAAACACAGACTTTGTACCAAGCCAAGTAAACATATTTTAAATTAATTTTAAATGGCTGATGGATCTCAAAAAATAATTGTAAACAGTGATGACACTGTAAATTTGGTGATGTGTGTCTCAGGGTGGGGGATCCTTCAGAATGAGAACTGTCCTTAATCTGGACTTTAACAGCATCTGGAAGAAAATATAAAATCTTTGCTGACAACACACAAAGTGAGCGGAGTAGTAAGTGATATTACAAATAAGGGAATTATACTGACTGATCTGGATCACCATGAAGAACAGATCAATTGTACAACATGCATTTTAATAAAACCACATACGTCGTACACCTCGGGAGGAGGAAAGTAGGTCACCCCGGGGGACGTTTCTTGGAAAACAGCAGCTGAGAAGGACTTAGGGATTGGGATGACTGTTCAACAGGACACGAGCTTTTGGGCAGGTCCAATAAATGAGGTGACTATTACAATCCCTCAATATGTAGGGAAATAACCCAGCAAGCAGAGGGAGAGGGCAGTACTTCAATACTGGAATTCCACCAAACTGCTGGAAATGGGCTGGTAAAAATGGGAAAGTCTCTGCAGGGAGCTATGAGCATGATTAGAAATCTGAAGGAACCATGACAGTTAGAAAGAAGCTCTGTTTTGTTAGTTTTTTAATTACCCAAAGCAGCATTCACTGGTAACTCACATGCAGTGAGGATGGGAATAGTAGGAAAAGATATCTAACAGCAGATGCCTAGTGCCTCAAGTTCAACAAATTCAACCTAAAAATACAGCACCTGTTTCTAACAGTGAGGGCAAAGGACACCAGGAATAGATTATCTAATAATAAAATTTTTGTCCATCATTTGACATCATGACACTGTAAATTAGATGTATTTGCAAAAGCTGTGCCCAGGCTTGGCTAGGAGTTATACCCTGGGGCTGAAATTACTGTGGGAAGTCTGGTGGGCTCTGTTGTAGCAAGAGGAGGATTTAACACATTATGCAAGTCTATCTCCGGGTTTAAAATCTGAATCAGCTTCGGCTGAGGAGGTGGCCCATGAGATCAGGAGAGCTGGGGGCCGGGCACAGACTATAGATTTGCACCACTGTGGATTAGGGCAGAGGGTGGCTCAGTTTCTAGGCTATCCCTAACGAAGTCACCTGGAAGGTGGTTTCAGCTATAAAGGTATTGATGGAAACCGAGAGACGTGAAACCTTTTCTTATACATGGCTATGTATGTTGCTATTCCTAGATGCAGCAGAAATTCAGCCCTTTCCATGGCAAGGTTTGCAGCTGAACTTTTAACATGGATTTATGATAATAACTTGCCTTTATGTATCCAGGTCTTTAACTTTTCTCACTTACCTCAGTGCAAATCAGGAGTGCTTCCAGCAGACCAAATGCCATCATGCTGGTGTAAGAGCAGAAGCAGTGAGAGAAGAATAAACCCCCCTGTTAATAATTCATTTGGAGAGGAGTTACAGGATTTGCTTCAGCTTCATGTCGTGTTTTGTTATCTACAAGTCATCGAACATAATTCAGAAGAAAGAAAAAAGCAGGATGCAGGCATGGCCATCACTTGCACTGCTGAAACCCACTGGGTGTCTGTGTCCTGTCACAGGGCTTGCGGGCAGGAGCTGGGTTCAGCACTGTATGTAACATAGGTGCAGTGGCTTTTTGCTGGCAGGGATTAAAATTGAACAAAAATATTGTCCCGCATAGCAGCGAATGACAGCTACTTCGACAAGGGCCAGGGCTATATCCAAATAAGCCCTTGATTTGGAAATTATTTGGCATTTTGGTTAACATAGTAAACTTGGTCTTAAAACAACGAAGTTAGAAATTGATTAACATCCAAAACTGAAAGATAAAATCAGCAAAAAAAAAAAAAAAAAAGGCAATTGAAAAGTCATCAGGAATGGGCCTATACAGAAAAAAAATTTAAAATGGTCAAGCAGCTTTTCCTGTGTGAAAATTAGCTTCATTCATAAATGCACAAAATACAAATCTGAGTTTTGAAAGATCTACATAATTTTGTATTGTATATTGCAGATGAAGCTGCTGCTATACATGCATGAAACCCATTTTACTCTTCCGGGTATTTTTCTTCCTCAGCAATGCAAAAATGATGGGGAAACGACCGTTACATTATTAGCTTGTCAGAAAATTGGACACTAATACAAGAGAAAACGAGATCTGACATTTTCCATAATCAGATTCACAATAGAATAAAATTTAATTTTTATGGATCAATATCACCTTGTCTCAGTTTCAGAAATGTAGATGGGGAAGAGGAAGAGCTTAGTGTCTGCCTACCAGATTTTAATCACCAAAGCGTGATAGAGATGGAGACAAATTCATGTAGTGGGGCTGGTGTCTGCTGCAATGCTGTCAGGCAGCTTTGCCTGGACCATGTAATGGCAGCATCTCCAAAAGCTGTGAATATGGAGAAACCTTGTTGACATAGGAAGGAGAAAACTACATTTTGCGATAGTGTTCTTCCCTCAGAAAATATCTTTAGTATAATGTTTGGCATGCATAAACATCTTAATGCTCAAAACAGTAAATGATGTGTGTCTTGCCTGGTTGATGTACTGGTATTATAATGTTGCATTCAAACCTGGCAGCTGTAGAGGGTCTGTGGATCATCTGACCCTTATTTTTTTTTTGCATGGCTTCAGAATGGTGTCCATTGCCAGTGCCATCATTCCCACACTTTAAAAGCTCCTTTTGCTTTTCATTTTTATGATTTTACACAGGGGTTTACAGCCCTGCCTGGGTTGGTGTGTAGGAACTGTACAGCATGTCACAGGAAAAAATAATGCATTTTTTGTTAAATTAGAATGGTTTTACTGTTTTAATCATGCATACTGATCAGACAGGGGAAGCTGGCTTTGTACAGTATGTCTCAATCAGTTATTATTTAAATAAGCAAAATTTATCACAGCTAGAGTTCACATCCCAAGGACTATGGAGGCCTGAGTTCAGGAAAAGATTTCAGAAATCTTTTTTTGTCTCTTTTGAGATACTGTGATGTACCCCAGCTGTTTCCAATTAATCGTATGATTATGAGAGATAGTTTGACTGAAGTGTATTAATCCAGTAGGATATGAGAGGTCAAGATGACTTCACAGATTGCTCCTGAATTAAAAGATTCCTCTTGAAAAAACATCATCTCATGCGTGGGATGCCAACAGATTAACTTTTCAGTTACAAAAGGAAAAAAATAATCATGTGTGAAGCCTTTAATGGTGGTCTGGCTCCTTAGGTAGTGTTAGTAGTTATCCACCTGTCACCATGTGAGGGTTAAGCCTAGTTAATTAAGAGTGCACAACAGCTTGTTAGTTAAGTGTCTATATAAGTGCTGACATTAATTCTGTTTTTCCTCTCCTGTTTCCCCCAAGGTGGTGGTCAATGCTCTCGTGGGAGCCATCCCTTCCATCATGAACGTTCTGCTTGTCTGCCTCATCTTCTGGCTTATCTTTAGCATCATGGGAGTGAACCTCTTTGCTGGGAAGTTTGGGAAGTGCATTAATAAGACAGAAGGAGATATGCCTTTAGACTCTAAAATTATTAACAACATGAGTGACTGTATACTCTATAATGTGTCAGGCACGTTTTATTGGACAAAAGTTAAAGTTAACTTCGATAATGTTGGTGCTGGATACCTGGCTCTGCTACAAGTGGTAAGTGTGACCACCAGAAACTAATGGGAAAATGTTGCTTGTTCCCATTGAAATCATCAGTTTAAAGACTCAAGTTAACCTCTATGCTTTTCTGGGATTTTCAGCCTTACCCATCAGGGGAATGCCTTTCGTCAAGTGTAAATGAGTCATATTTGGCTTATTAATTTGGCCTAGACATATTTATGGCAGCTTCTGGTTTTAATCTGAATTTCTGCTGCATCACTAATATAGTCCCCTGGGAGGTGATTGGACTCTTGAGGTGAATTAAAGACCACTTTGTCATTATTGTAATCCAGAGCAAAGTTCAGTTCCAGAAACAAAAAGTCATGGTCCAGGAAGGCCTGTTCATGCAGACAGAGTGCACTGGCCTTCCTGAACAGCCTGGGACTTCACTATACCCTGCTGGGAAAAAAATGAAGTTGCAGTGCCTCAGTTACTTAGCTGAAGTTATTGCATAAAGCTGTAGTCACAGAGGAATCTTAATTTACAGTCCTCTGCTCACCTTCCATGGAGATGTTCAAGAAGGAGACTGGTGCCTCTCATTCTGGTTCCTCACCTCATTTCCACTTGCTAAACATAATGAGTCAGATTGAACCTAACTATGAAACATGGTGGTGATCAGATTGCTGTAATGCCATACAGCCTGGTCTCGCTGGAAGGGTGGCGAGAGCATATCAGAGAAGAGACTTGAGGTTCAAAGGTGATGGCAATACTTGATCTATAAAGACAGAAGTAAGCCACTTTTACAATGTTTTTCAGCAGCAAATGTAAAACATGGATAAACGGGTTGTATGAGCTGAGATTTACTGTGTTGTGACGCAGCACAACCTAATGGATAGAGCCACAGGAGACTCCATCTTCTTGTCCAGGCTCTGCCGCTGGACTGCTGAGTGATTTTAGACTAATTGCTTTGAGTTTCAATTCCATGGGGCCCTCATGTAAAATAGTGGTAATGATACCTATTTCCATTGTTCCTAATTTGCTCTGAAGCCTAGTGATGACAAGGGCTGGATATGCACTAGGAGTGTTTGTTGTGTTGCATTTTATGTACGCAGAGTTAAACAAGTCCCTTGCTACATCCTTAGACTTCCTTGAAGCGCCTGTGATGGCATTCCTTGCTTGTGGGATAAAGACTTGCATTCTTGGAGCTAAATTCAGTGGTCACATATAGACATCCACCCTTCGCAATGAGTAGAGTACTGCCCTGGGCCCCCACCTGCTCTTCCAAGCAGACATGTGCCTCCCACAGGTCCCCATCAGATCTGCCAGCCCTTCTCCTTCCCATGATGCAAGTTTGCTTTCTCCCAGATCTTTTTTTCTCTGTCACAGATACATGAAATAGCTCCATGAAGTAGGTTTCCTTTCTTGTAGAAATGCTTATCCTTCTGTACTCTGTTCCTGGCACACATACACTTTAGTTTGCGATCTTCTGACCACTGTCCATCGAGTCTTTGCTTTCATACCCTCTGGAAAGCAGAAAGGTTAGAATGGGCACAACTACTTCTGGTTCTTTCCATGACATAAAGCTGAACTTGCTGAGAGCAAGAGCTTTTATCTTTTGCATGTAATTATGATATTCAGCTCACCCATGCAGGGTAGATTAATTCACTTTGAACGTCTTTAATTAGATTTTCCGTTCTATATAGCGCTTTCTTTGTCTTTTAGTTAAACATCCAATCTAGCTGAGCAAATATTTCCTGTTTTAAAATATTGTGCCTTACCTGAAGCTTTTTATCTTCTCCATGACTGCATAAAAGATGCTTAGTTTGTTTGGTGAAAAAATGCCATCAGAGTAGTAGTTATTCCTTCACCATTTCTTCTATAAGACTCAAACTTCACCTTTCTGAAAATCTGAAACTTTTCATAAGCTGGCATTGCCTAAGGAGTATCCTGAAGCAGTCTATTCTACTATTCTGCAGTATCAGTTCCTGGGCACTTGGCACTGGTGATACTGGTTGCGTTCAGCAGGTGGGACTGCCTTCTGTTAGGATCAGTGATGGCAGAAGAAACATAACTGGTCGTAAGGTGGATCTTGGCACGTGTATGAAGGGATGATTTAGTACTGCTGTTTTCCAGCTGAAAATGGGCTTAATGACCCTGGAGGTTTCTTTCAAACCTATGATCCTGTATTGGGTAGCAAAGAAGTAGGTTTTCCAGTTGCAGAAGTACAAAAGAGGTGCCGTAAATGTAGAGTCTGTGCAGGCTGGACAAACTGGTTATGGCAGGAAATGAGGGAGCCCTAAAACCTTGCTCAGCTTCTATGGCAGGTGCTGGCTCCTTCTTCCAGGAGGAAGGGCAGGAGCCAGATGCCATTAGGGGATTGATTTTAACTTTCATCCTGCACCTGGAGCTCTTACGTCTGCTGCTAGCGACGGTCTTAGGCAATAAAGCGTGAAGATGACAGCCACAGAGAAGGGACCCAAACATCTGGATCTCCTTTGCCAGGCTCCAGCTGAGGAGTGTTGGTTACAGGTGCTCCTTGCCAAATATCCTCTGTATGGGGTCGCATTTCATGAGCGAACTACCGTAGGAATTGCAGGGGATCAGTTAACAGTCAGCTTTCCTAAAGAGACAGACACATCCAGGCATCTTTGCGCACACTGAGACAGCGCGTAGCAACGATGAAATAAGCGTTTTGGTTACCATCCTCCAGGATCCAAAATATGAGCTTTTAAGTGGGACTTGTCTTTTGACTGTTGACATTTTCAGCTGCTGCAACACGCTCTTTAAGTGACTCTAAAGTTACCATTGGATGCCTGAATGTGTCTGAAAATTCAAATGGAAATATGTAAAACAAATCTGTCAGTCTAACGTTCTGTCTTCACTTCTACAGCATCCTTGAAAGAAATGAGAAGTTGCTACTATGGCAACCTTAAGGCTTGCTACTATCCAGAGGCAAACTTTCTGACAGTTGAGAACTGTGTGAAACTTTCCCCAAATATCCTCTCTTATTTTCCTACCTTGTTTAGGATCCATCCTGTTGTTCTGAAGATGCTACTTTGAATTAATGAGTCTGAGAAAACATTCATGTGAAGTGGACGGTCAAGTTTCAAGCTTCTCCAACTAACAAACAGGCTGTCTCAAAACAGATTACTAAAATAGGAGGTAGTCTCTGCTCACTCTACAAGCGAGAGAAATGCTTCATTCACAGGGAGGAAAAGATCTTCATTATCGCGACTTTTTAATTTGCAAGAAGGATGTTTCACTGTTCTGGGGATTTAACACCCTTAACACCCTAATCTATTAGGAAAAAATTATTGCTACAACCCAGTGCTTCAGTAATGTTTTTCCTATATTCCCAGAATTGCTTTGCAGATTGTAGCACCTATGTTCTATAAATCTGTATTTGAGCTAAACCAAGAAAAATCTTAAATTTCCAGTAGGAGTTTTGCATTTCCCTTGCAGAATCCTTCCTTTCACATTATGATCACCACAGATTTTTTTGCAACGTATCTTGAAGTTTCAGCAACCTATTGAAGAACACCACGAAAACAAGTGGTCTCTCATGCAGCATCTGGCTTGCTTGGAAAAGTTCTCCTTAGACAGGAAAAGAATTACATCTAATATATCCTACAACTCTTTGTCACTCTGGGACTCCAGATAAGGAATGGGAAGATAACAGAAGCACTCCTAGACCAGTACAGCAATCAGGAGCTGTAGAGTTAAATCAACCCCTCATGCCAGGTTCGAAGTCATGACCGAGCTCGTAAATCAGCTACAAAATGGTCATGAGACAGCGGCGTGTGTCTAAAGTTACTGAGTTACACGATCTGTTGGCCTTCTGTAAACTGTAATACTGGATTTTACTTTCACGGTGGATGCAAAATGTGCAAAAAATCCGCGCTTCTGAACAAACCATAAATTGGTGTGCCAGGGTAGATTTCTCCGTATGCCCAAAGATCAGGAGTAAGCGGTATTTCCATGAGGAATTCCTGGTGGAAATTCAAGGAGAGCAGAGGCAGTGCCCTTGGAGCCCGCATAGCCCAGCACAGTGCAAACCACTGGAATGCTCTGGTGGGTCCAGTGCTTGGGGGTGTCCTTGCCAGCAAACCATCTTAATGCAAAATAAACATAGAATAAATGTTTGGTATAAAATTGCTGTTATGATGAAGTTGAACAAACTGACAAATTCAACAGAAAAGCCAGCAGATAGTGAGTTATCCTGGCCAACTTAAATACATGTAGTTTGGCTGTACTGTTGGTGGCTGTGGTTTAGCTTTCAGAAGTTTCTCTTGCCAATAGTAATGCTTAAAGAAGCATTTCAGAAACGCGAAGACCAGTATTTCTGCCGTCAGAAGCAAACATTTTTATTGCACTATTGCAGTCCTTTTCTAGACACACACACCCCTTGCAGATTTAATGCCTTGTTTTATTTTAAGGCACCATTTGGTTATACAATAAATGGTTTGAGGGCAGCTAGTGCCATCCCACCTATCCTCCTGCCCACTAATTTACTGCATTGCAACTCTAACAACCAGTCAAATAACAAAATGTAATCCCATCCCAAGATGAGTTTATCGGTAGATAATCTCATCACATGACAGTTTCAGTAGAAAATGGTGTTTCTCTGGATAGCTTCCAGGCAGGATAATATCACAAACACTCCCATGAAGATATTGTCACTTCCTTATCCAGAGTGTAAGTGGTTACTAATTCCAGATAAATAATTTCTTTCCCCAGTGTTATATTTCTTCCATTCTCAGTATCTTTTACCCTCTGCAGATGAAGTGTCTAGGGAGGCTTTCCAGAAGCCTTATGGATTTTTAATTCTCTTACTTCTGGACAACTGGGAAAAACAGAAAATCACAGTACTTCGTTCTCTTAATGTTTATTTTTGTCAGATCACTTCATCGTCCGTTATCACTATAAACCACTGCGCCTTGCAGTAGAGTCTCTCATGTCTGTGGTACACATCGAGGGGTAAAATAGCTACTCAAGAGAAAAGATTTCCTCCCAAGTGGGAGAAAAGTACAGGCTAAGATCATATTGTTTTGTGCCACAGGGAAAGGATTTCTTGTTTCATCCTGTCCACCCTTCTTGAACGGCACTTTGAGCTGGAAGCTGCAAGCGACTGTAATGACACTAGAAAATCTTTCATCAGATTAGAAAGAGAAGAGGAAAAAAGGAAAATATTAGAACAGTTAAGGAGGATCAGCATGACAGGTTCAAACAATTATTTGTTTCAATAAAACTGCTGATTATTCTTGTAAACACTTTACATCCAAAGTGTTTTTTAACACAGTACCATGGAATAGATTTTCCAAAGGGTTCTGATTTGGGGGATTTAATCTCTTTCAACCAATAGATAAAAATGAATGTAACCTTTCAAACATTATTTTATATATACTTTCATGAGAAATATGGTTGACCTCTTGTACAACATTTTCCTTTGGCTCAGCAGCCTTCAGAGGGAAATGGGAAGGCAGCGTAACCTCCAGGATTTAATTTAATAATAGAGAGTGTATAATGGAGCATTTCTAAAACTGCTGGATGTACCTGGCTCAACACAAATGCCTGGGTTTCTCCTGGGAACCACTGGCCAAGTTCCTGTTAACGTTATCTGGAATTGTGTGCCTACACACCAGGAGAAAATTCAACCTAAGTGTCAGTAGGATGCAAAACAATATTGGGCATGGATCTTTCATGCATGCTAGTGTAAATCTGTTTAAATAAATAAATCTAAAAATGCCTCATTATCTGCTCACACTGATTTTAAATCCAGTGAAAGTCTAAACGGGTCAGAAGTCAAATGAGAAACAATCCCAGAGAACTAAAAAAAGTCGATGTGGCTTAGGCCAGAGTCACACCTAATGCCAGGCATGTCTGGCATCAGGCTGTGTCTAATTAAGAGGTATATACTGAGAGCAAAGAGTCATGTTTTTGCTACAGAATAGTAAAAATCACTTCTACATGTTTCTCCTAGGAGAGTTGTGACTGGCCTTTCTCCATTGCAAGTTCCAGAAAGAGGCACTGACTTCTGTGGAATCCCTCCTTGTTTAAACAATTAAGAAAAAAAAAAAAGTAATTTTTAAAAAAAATTAAAAAAAAAAAAATAAATCTGAACAGTAAAGCAGATTGAATTTCCAGGGCCAGGCTCACAGCAGGTGTTGATTGCCTTTGCGCCTTTCAAGTCAGCTGTGATTTATGCGACTCCCTGGGCTTTAACACTGCCTTGATTTACCCTGTTTTAAAAAAGGGCAGAATCCAAGCTTCAGTGGGATCCTACAACGTAGTCACTGCCCATCAGTCTGAACAAACAGTATGGATGGGATCCAGCTCACCTGGTCCGAGACTTGTGCAGGAGAGCACTCTGAGTTGTCCTGTGTAGCCATATCTCTTCATTACTTGAAATTCTTAAGGTCAAAGCTTCCAAAGATTTAATTGCCATGTTTTCTCTCCTTTTTAAAATCTTTTTTAAAAACCTCTGTTTTATCGCTGAAAGTGCAGAAAATCAGAAAACATGAATGAGAGAATCCAGGAGAAAACCATTCTGTAATGATTTTAAATATCTAAATGAACATGAATTCATAGATACATATTGCTTTAAAGGAGAGGCAATTAGCTAACTGTGAAAAACACGTTCAACATTGCATTTTGCAAACTCATCACAGAGATTATATCATTTCAAGATATACTTATTTAATATGCTTAATTATATATTTTGGGGTTTTTTTTTCAGGCCACATTTAAAGGTTGGATGGATATTATGTATGCAGCAGTGGATTCACGAGAGGTAGGTCACTACAAGGAAATGAGTCACTTCCTTTTCCATTGACTTTTGCAGCATGCATGATGTTTAACAACAAAAAAAATACACAGAGGTTGCCAGTCCTTGTCTTACCCTGGTTGAGACAGTTGCAGACCTTCATTTTTTGCAGCTGCTACTGAAGCATCACGATACTGAGATTAAAACAAATGTAGCCCTCAGTTCTACATGACTGATTTATCTATTGGTATTGCAAAACTCCCAGCACAGAGAGGCACCTCCAGGGTGAGACTGAGTCTACCGAAACCCTAAATTGTCCTCTCTGTTTCTTCCACTCTCCCTGTTGACTCCCATATTTTCCAAGGCTCTAACTTCTGCTAATAGAACCTCTCTAAAAGCACTGGGATAACTTACATTCCCCTGTAACCGACATACTCAACCCTCCCGGTATCTTCACCTTGATCAAGTTTCTCTGCAACCAGCAGCTCCACCCAAGAAGGGCTGGGAGATCTCCTGGCAGGGAAAGAGGCTGGTGTGAACTTCCAGCTCTGGCTTGAGATGTGCTGGAGCTCTGAGTGCTGGGGACTGCCCAGTTCTTACCTGCATCCTGTTCAGCTTTCAGGTTTCCTAAAAAGAAAAAGAAAAAAAAAAAAAAAAAAAAAGCATTTCCCTTGCTACATCACATGTGGTTTGTTTATTTTTTATGGAAGGACCTGTTGTCTCCTTTCCCTCTTTTAATAATATTAAAGAAACAAGATTACACTTACTGTTAATTTTTGAGGTAGTTATGTGGTACTGGGAATTTGACAGGCTGAATTGAGTAAAAGGGAGTTGAGCCCTAAATGGAGGAATAAGCGGTGGAAAAGCCTCATGGCATCATAGAGGCAGAGAATTACCTTTGCATAACATAGCTCATGATGTTGATTTATTCTTGTACTACATGTACACGTGTGTGTATCCTCCCTTCTGCTGAATGAAACACATGGTTTACACGTGAGAAAATACGGCATTTAGGGAAATGCGAGCTTCTGGCTTCTTGATTAGATACCTGGAGCTGATGGGGCAAACCTAAGCATTTTTGCCAAATGTAGTCCATGTGATTTGAGGCTACCAGACTGCATTGCTCAGTTCTTCAGCAAGAGGACTTATTCATTTCCACCCTTCCTAAATGAAAAATTGTACTTCTAAATACAGTGTTCTTCAGTAGCATTTAATTATACTTTTGCTTTTTATCAGTAACATTAGTTCATGTAAGATTAGGGATAATCAGAAAATTGATTCTTTTCCCCTTCTGGGTTCAGACTGAGAACATTTTATAGGATTTATTCTGAAGTTGCGCTTTCTGGAGCAGTGTGATCGCTATGACAGTGTTATGAAATGTAGCTGAAATGACCGTGGCATTGCAGATGCCAGTAGAATAATAAAATCATTTGAGTTGGAAAAGACTTTAAGATCATCGAGTCCAACCATAAACCTAACACTGCCAAGTCCACCACAAAACCACATCCCTACGCGCCACATCTACACGTCTTTTAAATACCTACAGGGATGGCAACTCAACCACTTCCCCAGGCAGCCTGTTCCAATGCTTGACAACCCTTTCAGTGAGGAAGTTTTTCCTAATATCCAAACTAAACCTTCCCTGGTGCAAGATTGTCTGATCATGATCTAGCAAACACTTTCTAGACACAGTCGTTATTATTCTCTGAATTGCTATCCTTCCCCCTAAATCTTCATTAATTTAAATTTGCTTGTTTGACCATTTCTGAATATTGTAAAAATATTATTATTAATTCTCATACTAGAACAATTACACATAATAAGATAGTAAACTTCAAACAGAGACCGAGGAGCGCTGACTCTGCTAGTGGGAGTTACACTGTTTTTCCTGTTTCATAATCTCTATTGCCAATGGACAGTTTTCTTTTTAACTGCATTAATATTTTGATATGTGCAGAAATGGTGCCATTTTCACATTTTCCCTTTTCCCTTTGCAGTGTGAGGAGCAGCCTGAATGGGAATGTAATTTGTACATGTACCTGTACTTTGTGATTTTCATCATCTTCGGGTCTTTCTTCACATTGAACCTCTTCATTGGTGTCATCATTGACAATTTTAACCAACAAAAGAAAAAGATAAGTAGTGCATATGCTACACATCACCTTGTCGTTGCTGCAGAGACCAGGGCAAGGGATAGATTTAAAAGCAGTGCTTTTGCCACATTAGCCTCGAGATTAGCATTGACAGAACAGCCGCAGAAACCACTTTTACAAAAGCACAGCTGTAGCAGCCCCTAATGTCCCCATAGGATGAGCATCCTGAAAATACAGGCTGGGGGATTATATTCCCCACAGGAATCGGTGAAGCAGCTCCATGCGGATGGGATCGCTGGCACAAACCCTGCCAGAGGGGCACAGACCACCCCGGTGTCCCCCGTGCACAAACAGTGCAACCTGTTCTCCTCAACCCACCACCTCCCTGCCCCAAGGTCCAGCCAGGGTCAGGGAGGAGCAGCCTGGCCCGAGAGCTGTGTTTCTCACTGCTTTGTAGGGTCTAAACAAAGGGCTGAGTTTCTTTTATTTTCTCCTCTTGCCCTGGACCTACCTCGAGTGCAGACAGGATCGGAGTCTTGCTCCTCCTTGGTTGCCCGCACTGCTCTGTCTCCTGCCCTTTGCCTCCATGCGATAAGCAGCTCCTTGCGCTGCACCTCATCAAGCCCTTCTTAGGTATTTCGATGAAAGCTACATGAAAAGGGAAAGAAGAAAACAGAAGAAGAAGATGCAGCCCTGAACTGGTTTTTTTCATCAAAAGTAATAGCTTTGTTCTCACCCTATACTTAGGTGGCCAGGACATCTTTATGACAGAAGAACAGAAAAAGTATTATAATGCAATGAAAAAACTAGGATCTAAGAAACCTCAAAAGCCAATCCCAAGGCCACTGGTAAGGATGGCATAATTCGGTTGAACTTTGTGTAATAGCTGAACATTTAATAAAATAAATGCAATTCAACTTCCCGGTGTAGGAAGGTTGATCGCTCCCAGATGAAAGTCACTTAGTATTTACATGTTTTGATTTTGGACAATATTTGCAAGTCCAGTGACCTGTGGTACAAGATTCCCACTGTTCTGCAATATTGACTGAAAGTCCAATTTACATATGCATTTACATAAGCCAGTGGCCACATGCCTGTATTGAATGAAGTCATGGCCCCAGTCCAGGGTCTTTTTTCAGTAGTTTCAAGAAGCATTAGGAGTAAATGGGTTTGAAAACTATCATACAACCATTCGTCATCATCTTTAAGTTCATGAAGTTCCAATCAGAAACAGTATATTGTCTATTTTCCTCTACTTTCTGATCAATCAGGAGACAATGATGTCATCATTTTGGCGTGGTTCAAATTTCCTAACTAAATCTTCTCCTTTCCTCCAGAACAAATACCAAGGTTTTATTTTCGATGTCGTCTCAAAACAAGCCTTTGATGTCTCTATCATGATTCTCATCTGCCTTAACATGGTTACCATGATGGTGGAAACGGATGACCAAAGTCAAGAAAAAGTGAACATCCTCCATAAAATCAACATGCTTTTTGTTGCCATCTTCACTGGGGAGTGCATTATCAAAATGCTGGCTTTGCGACACTACTACTTCACCAATGGCTGGAACATATTTGACTTTGTCGTCGTGATTCTGTCTATCGTAGGTAGGTGAACCTAGATTTTCACCCAAACTCCAAAGTTAAAAAGGCAGACATGAAATTAATTAGACAAAGTTAAAGGCTTTGTGCAATAATATACACTTTCAACTCAGAGAATTGGATCCTAAGCATATTTTTTTAATATGTAATGATAATATAACGTAATACTACCAAACAATAACTTGTGTGATCAGCAAAATGATGTAGTGTATCATACCACAGTATTGGTTTTAATATACGCTTAATGGTTCATGGTGATAAAACATGGTCCGGAACTGGCACCATACACTTAAAGCCGGTTCTGCGTAACAGCCAAAGACAGAGAAGTAAAAAAGCCACAGGAAAAGGGCACATGTGAATTGCTATTGTTTTACTATTTCCTTTTTATTACAACAGTGTGAAATAGTCCTTCAGGGCAGGTTTGGGCACGTGCAGTGAGTCTGGCTGTTCTCAGCCCTGTTGTCACTAGAGCTCCACACCCTCATGATCAACTGATCCAGTGAGCAGAAGGAACGCAGAAATTCAGCTCTTCCAAAAAAAATTTCAATTTTGAAGGAGGGAATAGGTGAATGAAAAAGTGTCATGTTAGGAAAACAGAGCCATCTTCTCATTCACTGATGCTCCTGTTGCTCTAAACTCTCTCTGGTGGACTGGGGAACCTGCAAGATCCCAATGCAGAAGATCTCTGGTGCCCAGAGAGCAGCCGGTGTTTTGGGGGCCTTGGACCACCTGTATTTCACAGATTTGGGTCACTCAGGGAACATCACTACTGTGCAGCTGTCATCAGAGCCTTGATGCTGGATGCTCTGGATATGCCCATAGCAGCAAGTTAACCACAGCAGTCACGTTGGTCATAGTGCTGCCCCGTGATCAACCAGGTCATTCCAGTGTCGGAAGACTCGGGCCATGCCAGTGAACCCTCTCCCAGGCTGGGCTGGGAGACACGAGCTCAGCACAGCTCAGTGCAGCCAGGGACTGGTGGCATCAGACAATCTGGACCAAGCTGCTGTGTTTCTGCAGGAAAAGTTTAGCTAGAGGGATGCAAGCTCATTTCCTTGCTAGTACAATCTTAGCCCTTAGTTCCCTCCCAGCCCATCAGGGAAACTGGAAAAATTAATAAGCAAACAAGCAACCAAGTGGATTTCCAGTAGAAACCTGCACTGTTCTGGTGGCGGCTCAGCAAACAGGCTCAGCACACCAGCGTTTCAGTCAGCTGACTCGCTAGCAGTTTACAGACAAAAATATTGTTGTATCAGAGAAATTCTGACCAGCTTCACTCAGGACAAATTTCTCAGGTGGGTCGTGGCCCAAAGCTGCAGATATCTGTGTCCTATCTGAGTTGATCCTGGTTTCTCATTCCCAATAGACAAGCTTTCCCTTAATAAAAGTGCCGCTACCATTGACACCTTTGCTCATAGTCTCAACAAAGTTTGAATGTATTAAATGGGCATGAAAACATTAAAGACAGTGCCATTCCCTTTACTGTGGGTCTTCCAATCCGAGGAACTTTTCATTGATTTTGTCCATAATCCTGTCTGATTGCTTTAAAGGGAAGCCTGGGATTATTTCCCATGTACTAACTCGCTGTTTGTCTCTTTCCTTTTCAAGGCACCGTACTTTCTGACATCATCCAGAAATATTTCTTCTCTCCCACACTCTTCAGAGTCATTCGCTTGGCTCGGATTGGCCGGATCCTAAGACTTATCCGGGGAGCCAAAGGAATTCGAACTCTCCTGTTTGCCTTAATGATGTCTCTACCTGCTCTATTCAACATTGGCCTCTTGCTTTTTCTGGTCATGTTCATTTATGCCATTTTTGGCATGGCTAACTTTGCCTATGTTAAGAAGGAGCATGGGATTGATGACATGTTCAACTTCCAGACCTTTGCTAACAGCATGCTCTGTCTCTTCCAAATCACAACGTCAGCTGGCTGGGATGGTCTTCTCAACCCTATTTTAAACACTGGACCACCGTATTGCGACCCAAACCTTCCAAATGCAAACGGTTCAAAGGGAGACTGCGGAAGCCCTGCTGTAGGGATTTTATTCTTTGTTACTTATATCATTATATCATTTCTCATTGTTGTAAACATGTATATAGCCATTATTTTAGAGAACTTCAGTGTAGCCACTGAGGAAAGTACAGAGCCTCTAAGCGAGGATGATTTTGATATGTTCTATGAAATCTGGGAGAAGTTTGACCCTGAAGCCACTCAGTTTATTGAGTATTCTGCACTTTCAGACTTTGCAGACGCGCTGTCAGAACCTTTGCGCATAGCGAAACCAAACAAAATCAAACTCATAGCAATGGACTTGCCCATGGTCAGTGGAGACAGGATCCATTGCTTGGATATTTTGTTTGCTTTTACAAAAAGGGTGCTAGGAGAATCCGGAGAGATGGATGCCCTTAAAATACAGATGGAAGAAAAGTTCATGGCAGCGAATCCATCTAAAATCTCTTACGAACCAATTACAACAACTCTCAGACGGAAACAAGAAGAGGTCTCCGCCATCGTCATCCAGCGGGCCTACAGGAGACATTTATTTCGGCGCTCCATGAAGCAAGCATCTTACCTGTACCGGCACAGAACTTTTGACGGCAGCATCCTCGAGGATGATGCACCCGAGAAGGAGGGTCTTATTGCGTTCATGATGAACGAAAACTACGGCAGGCCAATAGACAAATCAGAAACTCTGTCCTCCACATCTTTCCCTCCATCCTACGACAGCGTCACCAGAGGTACAAGTGATAATCTCCAGCTGAAGATGACGGACTCGAGCAAAAGCGATGAGGCTATAGATTGTCTTCTCTCACCAGACAAGGATAAAGAATCAATTGTTTAAATGTTTGTTTAGAATGCTTTAAAATATTGTTTACAGAATGTAATGCTGTAACTACACAATGATTGAAGCAGCCTTCTTATTAAAAATTAGTTGCAAAAGAAACAATGGAGTTTTTACCCTTAACTACAGGAGTCTAATAAGACATATAACCTTTGACCCTGCTCTTTTTGACTTGGCTCAATATTTATATTTATATATGCACAGGAAGAATCTTTGCAGGGTCATAGCTGTTATATCAATGGTGTGAATAAGAATATGCTAGACTGTAAAACAGTAAACACAGTGTATATCTATCCACAGATAAAGCCTGGCTGTATACATTCATTTAAGGTCTTACTCATATTAGTGTGTTTACTTATGGCGATGTATGACCTTGCATTCTAAAAAGAAAAAAAAAAAAATATCACAGCTGCTGTAGCAAAATGTAACACTTACTGTATATGTTGTGAATGGTCTTTCATAAATTTATTATATTTGATATTTTTTTACTTAAAAAAAAAAAAAGTCTCTTTTTCCATGGAGATTAATGATCCTTACACTCTTCATGATGAACTCTGAGTCAAGGTAATAGGAACTTGCGGGATCCCCATCGTTTGAAGAGGAAAGTTGTTGCAAAGTAAACTATCAAATTAGCAACCTTTTAACTGTTTATATACGCTAAGCCCTCCCTCTTGGGACTTGCAACTGCTCATCAGCAGAAATACAAAAAAAACAGAGAAGGAAATGATGTCAAAATAATGAGAGAAATGGCTTGTTCTATCCTTCAGGAAACTAGACAGTAATGGATTCTGTTTGTAAAACTGTTAATAAAAGCACTAATTTTTTAGTATGTTTCAAGAATCTGCTTTGAATACCGCAAACTCGCCATAGAAGTAGTGCATCACATTTGTGTGTAGTGCTCCAAAGCACCATCTATGCTGGCAAAGTTTCTGTTAAGGTAGTGGGATAGGTTACGTTTTCCCCGGGAACACTGAGCTAAGCAGCCTTACTGGAAACTCTGTGCATCGACATTACTCCAAAACCACTCCTACTACTATGAATAAAAACAATGCCAATTGGACCGTGCAGAACGGCTGCGACAGTGTGTTCAGGAAGGTGGGAGGGGAATTGCCTCTGGATCTGTATGTAAATTTTGAGGTTTTGAATCCTTTCTACTCAGTGTCCATCTTTCATTTTCTCAGACGGTACAGTTAGATTACTGGGGAAGGACAAGAAATACAGGAACCCATAAAAAGAATCTACTAGAAAATAGATATATCCTCATTCCTGTAGGCAAAGTAATATTTGCAGTTGATGTGTCCATCAGCTTCAGGCCAAAGAAATGACAACGGGGTGAAAGGTGGATGTGTGGCTGTAGAAAAGTATTAGAGGTTTTACGTGCTAACATAGATTATTATTTATTATTAAACTTTCAGCCTCGATAGAATGTGAGAAAGTATTTATGGAATATAGAGACAAGTCCATCATTCAGACAAGTTCTTTCTTTTTCACCTTCAGACTGATTGTACTTGGGTTTGGTTGGATTTCATGGAAAATCTTGAGATTTCTGTAACGAGCCATTGCACTTTAAGGAAGAGTAATTGTGCTTTTCACCTTGGAGAAGCAAAGATACCAAGAATGTATTTAAGGTGTATTGTCATTGACATTTAGTTACATCCCAGGTTGTAAAGGAGTCAAAATCCACATGGGGTTGGCAACAAGAATTAAAGCAACATGTTACAGTAAAGTTTATCTATGGCCATTGTTATCTGTCCTCTAAACAAGTCAGAATATGTAAAGACAACATGTCAAAAGGATGACAATGTATCTGTGTAAATAATATATATTCTCTCCATTCATTGAGAGGTGTCTCAGGCATTCACTTGAGAGTGGTCTATCGGTTAATTCAGAGGATTTGCCATCAGGATTCCTGGGGTCTATTCCTGATTCTTACTACACGATTTTTAGGCAAATAATTTAACCTATCTGTGCCTCAGTTTACCCATCTGTAAAATGGGGATAATAATACTTACCTACCTCACAGGGGTGTTGTAAGACTTTCTGGTTGCAAAGTGCTATAAGGGAATGAAACGTACTATATAAGTATTATTATAATCATGCTCTCTTGCCCTTTTAACCACGTCTATGGTGTATAACATAGGGCTGTTCCTCTGGGCATTTTGTTGCCTTTAAATCTTGTATGTAATTAGATTCTAACTTAAGGGAACTACTCTTCGTTCCTTAAAGTGAATACACTCTTTATTCTTTCCTCCCTCCCCACTCCTACCCCCTCCCCCCCCGAAAAAACAAAATTGCTCAAGGCTTCTCAAATTAGGGAAACTTTATACAGATTCCCTGTGTATTTATGCTGTAATGTTATTCTAACTGTACATATCACCCAGAAAGAGTATGCGATTTTTATATTTATATGCATATATATATACACACATACGTATATCTATACATATATATGTATCTTGTGAGTTTATAGAGTGGCTGACACTCAGAGGACACGACTTACTGATTAAAATGTTTTCTTCTCAATGGGATTTATTGATCATTAGCAACGAGCTGCTGCCTATAATGAAATCGTTTAATTAGAAAATAGTACATTCATTACTTGCTGAACAAGCATTTATTGGCTGACAACTGGTAAAATTATTTTCCTTTCAAAGCTTTAGAATAAAAAAAGAGGGGAAAAATACTAAGAAAAAGGAGCATTTCTTACGTGATTTTTTCACGTACAATGTAAACTGTTGAATAGCCAAGGAAAAAGACAGTCTGCACTCAGCAGTGCGGTGTTGGTCACGCTGTTTCAAAAATCTTTTAATTATTTGCAACTTGTATTAGAAAATATTCAACTGATATTCTTATTAAGAATCAGGCCCAGTAATGAACAGGATGTAATGGGACGATTAGCTGGTCACTGATTATATTAGAGAAGAGCTCTTCCTCTGGTCATTTCACCCTTGCGTTGAATATTTTATTGTCATTGCTGTGAGACCCTACAGTACTGATGCAATTACAAATGGTTCTGTCTTCTACCCAAAACCTGTAAAAAAACCATAATGCAAAAAAATCTGAAAGAAGGTCTTAACTACAGATGTTTACAGTGCAACTTTCTAAAACTGAATTGTAAATTACTTTCAAAACCTTTGTAACTGGAAGGTTGGTTTTCTATTGTTTTGTGGCACATTTCTTTAGAGCTGAAGAGGGAATGGTATCTTTGTATGGTATGCAGAACTCCCCTCAAAAACTTCAAATAACCTCACTTGCAGATCTTTATTAATGGAGATGCCAATCCGAATCTAGCAATGATACAACCTCCCTGTGCAGTGATTTAGTTAAAGACACTAACTCAATAGTTGGCCCACACTGTCTATAAGCATGGTGAGTGCTACCATTTTTTCTGTTGATTTGTTCAATAAAGGCTACCACATGAATCACTCAAGCTATGAAAAGAGCAAGGAAAATATCAACCAATATCATAGGACATATTAAGCTGTTTGTACCTGGAAAAATTCAAGTTTATTATGTTTCTTTATTAAATAAATAAGGATAACAAATATTTCCTGTGCCTTTTTTTTTTTTTTTGGTTATTTTATCAAACTTTCTGTTATTATTTCTCTGACTCTTTTTCAGCACATTTGTTTGGGAAATGCATGGTGACTTTTGATAGAAAGCTTGTCAATGAAAACCCCTCCAGTTCATCTTGCATTGTAAGGCTAACTACAGGGCATTAAAGGCTTGAGCCAAAGCTTGTGGAAATCAATAGAGAATTTCTGGGTACTTCAGATCCAAAAGCTTCTCTTCAAAGAGAGTAATTTATAGGATGAGCCCAGCACTGATATTTTGCCCCATCCTGCCCAGTAGAATTAGCTGGAGGAGGAAGGGGTTTATTGGAAACATGGGATCCCACCTGGAGATTGAAAAAAAATATATAAATAAGATTTTCTTAATGCTAATATGGATGTCTTTCCAGTTTAATTATACTGGTTTGCATTTTGGTTATTATTATGTTAGTTATATGTAAAAATTTGTACTAAACAAAGAGTGACATCCTTCCCGATGCATGCATGCCTTAATCCTGGAAGGAGCTTCAGAAGGGACACAGATGTCCCTTGGTTGTTATCAGCATTGATTGAATCAGCCTTATATTCACCCAGGCTAGCACCAATTTGGTTACCCTGTTTCAGTGCTCTAATTTCTATTTAAACATGGCAGGTTCCTAATCATATTAAAACAGAACAAAATTGAGGTGGTTTAAACGGCAATGAAAAAGTCCACTCAGTCCTTTGAATTAGTTTAATAAAATCACTTTATAATCATGTTTTACATTAACCTGGGGCAGTCTGACTTGTGGAAAAGACTTTTTTTTTAAATAAACTTTTGCTAAAATGTGTCATATAATAATATGACTTCTGAGTAACTGTGTATATAGAATAAGTCTGTCTGAAAAATTTTCAGCAAGATATTTTTGGTTGGAAGGAACAGTTTGCTGAAATGAGAACACTCTGTGGAGACATGTCAGGTTAGTTAAGGAAATTCCTGGTTAGAATTTGTGGTCAAAGTTCCCATGGGAAGGAAATTGAGGGTCATAATCCCTACTATGAAAATTTCCATGCCTGGATTTTTCCCAGAACCACCTAACTCCTATACATGTGTTCCCATCACTGTGCTAGGGGCTGCTTTGGGTTACAGGACTCTATTTTCATGCAGATCTTGGGGGAGTTTCTAAAGGCTTTCAGATTTTCCATTTTTCAGGATGAAATTTTAAAAAATATTTGCCAAAGGGATTTCTTGTTTTCCAACCCTAGCAAGGAATGTGGAGGACTGGCTCCTCAGTAAATGCAAATTTTTATAGTTTGTTTGTTTTTTTTTTTTTAAATCAGTCAAATTACATTGATTTTACAAAGCTGCAGATCTATTAAATTGAGCCTGTGTGAATCTGTGAGATCGGAGTCAGGGCCCGCAATTTCTGGATGCACCTTGAGATTTTTTAGTGGTTTCAGTTCCTTCTTACTTTTGATGTGGATTGTCTTACTAAATACCAGGATCATTTTGGAAACAAGTCTGCGTTAACAGCAGCACAGGCAAACTTAGGCAGTTTTCTTAGAAAAAGCCACACATTAGCAGCTTGCTTTAGATTTAAAGAGAATTTTTGTAGTCATCAAGAGTTGCTGTAGGAAGAGATGAAATAAAAAATAAATGCTTTGCAGCGTGAAGCCTCCGCTGGGCTCTAGTATTAAAGGACGCCCATGTAGGATGACAGTAAGTGTCGTGTTTCTGACAACAGCACTGCATTTTTCTGCTCTGTGCCGGGGTGCCGAGACAAGAGCAGAACTGGATTTAAAACAAGAGAAAAGAGACGGGAGCACAGCACAAAAAAAGAATACCAAACGCCTGCGAAACGGCTGCTTCTTCATGTCAATTCTCCCAGCGAGCCGTGAAAGACCGGCCGCGCCGGGTGAAGAACAAACATGGAAATCCTTCTGAGTGTTTACATATTACAAAGAAATAGCAGCCGTGTCAAAGGGAAAGCATGTGAAAGCAAATAGTCTAAGGGGAATAGCTATTGGCAGCAAGCGAAAAAATGCTTCGGAGTCAAACGTCACCGATAACCCCACGAGGGCTGGAGGTGTTGGGCCGCAGTGCGGGGATGGGTTTGTCAGCACCTCCGCCTGAGCTATTTTAGCCAGCTGACAAACAGGACTCCGAGCAGCTCCTGGCCAGCGCGCTTTTGCCGCGGCAAAGTTTCTGAGACCGCTGCTGCGGTTGTTGTCCCCGGGGTCTCGTTGGTTTGCGTCGGGTAGTGAGTCCCAGCCAGGCCAGGGCATCAGGGGGGCTTTTTTCCCCTAGAAAATAACTGTATTGAATACTGCACAGTCCCACAAACCACGATCCAGTGCTCAAACATCACCAGAGAGACTGAAAAAGTGAGATTTTTATTTCAAAATTAATGTCTTGGGGTGCGTGTGTAGTAGTAGTAGTAGTAGTAGTAGTATTTTATTTTTAATTCCCCAAAACTTCAAGGGTATGTCCCGGTGATATTTTCAAGCTTTTTGATTTTCTAACAACTACGTTAGGAAAAAAACTGGGGCTTTAAGAGAAAAAGACCAAAAACTGAGACAGTTAGGATAACACCATGCAAAGTGGTCCTAAAAGGAGTTAAAATGTGGTTCTTTGCTGAAAGGTAACTTGAACTATGTACCTGTACTTTAAAACATCTGTGTTTTCTGTGAAATCCCAGTTACTCTAAAGCCAAAGGGAATTTAGCAATTGCCCGTAGGGGAGCCAGGTTTCCAACCCTTTTTTTTCATATAGACTGTCCCAGTGGCTCACATTTGTCTTAACTTTTAATCTTCCCAAGCCTGCAGACCAACCACAAATAAAATAATTTTCATTTTTTAGCTCAAGCACAAGCTGTGCAGGTGAATTTCTACAGAGGATACAAACCTGGAGTCATGGGACCCAATGCAACATAGGACAATTCAGCCCTTGGTGACACCTTGGAGTGTAAAGGAATTTTTGGCTATTTTGAGGACCAGCTAAGTCCTACTAGGAGGAGACCAGGAGCATGGTTTGTCTCGGTGATGTCTGAGAAGGAGAAAAGCTCACTGCATCATGCAGCCCTGGCTTTTTAGCAAATATTTGTGCAACCGCAGCCCAGGCACAAGGAAAAGTTGACCGTAAGCCCAAAGCTGTCTCCTTTATACAGGCCCTTTTCTAGACAAAACCACATGGAGATCTGTTGACACCCTTTCTTTGCAGGATCTGCAGACCGGTGTGACTGCAGGTGCTGCTCTGAATCCGCTCCCAGCGGACATAGAAATGCTGCAGGCTGAGCTAAAGAGCTTCAGGTTAGGCAAAGCTTGCATTCACGCTTTGGGCTCGAGAGCAGGTACTTTTCCAAGAAGCCCTACACCCTCCGACACATCCCCGTGTCTGCTCTGCACCTTTGTCTCATGGAGGATGCTCTCCATCCTGCAGCTGTTTCCCAGTTTGCACGTGAGTGGGGCCAGGTCTGCGGGGAGGGATAAATCCCTAGCGCACCTCTTGGGCTGCTTTCCTTCCCAGGCTGGTGCGAAAAGCTGCATTTTCTCTCAGCAGAGCATGGCAATGCTTGGAAGGCACACCCACTATTTCTGAAAGGTGTTTTGTTGATCTTGAAGGAATTCAATATTCTTTTTTTTTTACTGAGTTGAAGACTGCAGACCACAACTTGCAGTCACAGCCACGTTAAACCTTAAAAAGGAGCGGACATCACTTCCACCTGTGCTTGCCTTACCCCAGAGGTCAAGCAAAGCAGAGAAAGAGCTAGGCAGCTTTAAAAAACCTCCTTTCTCCTATTATGGGAGTGGGGACTGAAAGGGTACTCTGGGGCTTAGCTGCATTTGTTGTGGGGTCTGGAGCTGGTGTGAGGTTTCCTGGAAAGACTTTGGGGGAAGCAGAAGAGAAGAAGGTCCTCCTGAGCCTGTGACAAAGTGAGGGGCTGAGGTTTGAAGGTGGGTTGCTCTGGATGTTGCAGAAGGATGTTCATAGCTGTGACGAGTGCTTTAGCAGCGCCGTGCTGAGGTGCTGCAGATGTGCAGGGTCTTCTCTAAAGCCTGTGGTTGATATGGAGATAGCTGTTTCCCTTGTGTGGTAGGAGAAGGGAGCCCCTTACCCAGACGGGGAAGATGGATGGTGGTATCATCCCTCAAAGGAGGCAGGTGCCTCTGAGGATCTGTCTGGCTGTCCGTGGAGACAAGCTACGAGCTCACAGGGTCCATGTGCATCTGCCTGTGTCTCTCCCCCTGGCCTGTTTCAGTCTGGTTTGATGGAGGGGTGGGAGTCTCAAAAATAATTTCATTCCTACAAGTTTTGTGAAAATAAGCAGCTGGGCAGATGTCCACTGTGAGGCTTCAGCAGGCAGGAAAGGTTGTAAAAAGAGCTCAGGTCTTAAGAAAAGACAAAACATTTTCATAGAGAGGGCAGATCTTGTAAATGCCTCAGTTTGTAAGGGGAACAATTAATTTGCACTTGCTTTACCACCAGGGACCATCAATTCCATGGCATGAAACACAGGAAATCAGATGTTGTTAGTTCTCGTGCCTTGAGATTTGTTTGGATTGCCTTAACTGTCGAATGGGAAGATACTTGAGACAGAAGTTTTTGTACTTTTTGTTTTCTATGAGGATCTGGGATGATGGCTATGCACTTTAGCAGTAAGATCAGCCCTGTACCTCTCTCCCTAGCCGCACTTCTCTGAAGTGTTTCTCATCAAAAGTTTGAGGAGTTGAGAAATGGGGAGAAGCAAGGTGAGGGGTAAGAGTATACAAGTACCTCGATTTGCTTTGGTACGAGCAGTTATTGAATAGTGTGGTGGGTGGGTGAGGGGGTAAACTCAGTGGTGATGACATTGGCATAAATCGCTTGCAATAGGCAACGCTCATCTCAGTAGCATCAGCGGTGATGCAGACTTGTAAGCAGCTCAGGGTTGCGTGCAGTTCCGCGACGGACGCCTCTGTGTGTGTGCAGCACGGATAACTGCTTATCTGCATGGCTGGTGCTCCAGTGTTCATTTATCCCCATAGAAATATTGCAGAGTTCAGCTGGGCAGGCTCTCCAGCCTCAGGGTTTCCCTGCACAAAAGGCTGCCCTGACTATCCTCTCCAGGCAGCAGGGAGGTGCAGAGGGCAGCAATCTGGATGTGCTCCTGCATGTGGGGCCCCAACGGTTGGATTCACCTCCCAGAAAATGTATCATAAAGCACCGTGATACAGTAAGTCAAAAGAGAAGATGCGGTGGGCTAGAAAATACGTCCAATGGAGATAAGATCCACTTTCATTATTTTGTTTTTAAAACCCAGGGCTGTGTTGGGGGTTTTGGATTCAAGTCCTTTTTCTCCTCATTGTCAGACGAAAGCCCCTCTGAAACTCTGTAATATTCAACCCCAGTGCTGCTACTCCTGTTAGCAGTTATAAGCCAAGCTGTTTCTCTCCCTTCCGCATAACAGGGCGCACTGCACAGCTGGATGTTGGTATAGGATAAGAAAGAAAAACGCAGTTAAAATGCCCTGTTTTAATACCTAAGTTTGTTGCCATTCAAGCTATGGTGAAATTTCTTTTGCCAGGAGTGTGTGCCTGGCAAAAAAAGCAGCTCCTTGCAATAGTATTTGCAATAGAGCTGGGCTAAATGAGTGATCCCACTTTATCCACTGAGAAGACAAAAGAGGCCAGCAGAAAAACCACCTAACTTCTCACAGGTGGAGGCTTGCTAAGCTCCAGGGAGGTCTTCCTCATTGTACTTCAAGCTTTTAGTGGTTAACCAGAAAGGGAAATGCCCAACTGGGTGAAGTCAGGTTTCTGATCCTATTCTGAGCCTGACGTTGGGCTGCCATAGCACAGTCAAAGATAAGTTGTCCCCGGTGAAAACAGGAGTGCATGGTGCAAGGGGAAGCTGGTCGTGTCCACAAGGCAGGTGTGACCACCGCGGATAAAGCCCCAGTTTGTCACCCCGCTGTTGACCCATGCTCTTGCACCATGAGAAGGTCTTGCACTTCACGTATGGTATGTGTACTCTGGGAACCGTAATCCACAAAGGCTGCAGAGGCTTATTTTTGGGCAGGGTCTCAAGGACTTAACAGCTTTGGGGGCCAGAGCGTGAGCCTGCTACCCGGCAGCTACGATCTCCTCACACCTCAGCCTCCCTGGGAAGAGTGGGAAGATCAGCCTGAAGATTAGTCAGCCTTCACGTTCTTGGAGTGTTTGGCATAGTAACACTCCTGGACACTGACAGGGGGGAGGTGAAGAGCTACCCAGGCTCCCGAAGGTGGAAAACGTGGCCCCTGTCCAAATCTAACAAGGGTAGTAGGGCTGTTGCTTTATAAGGTTGTAGGTGACATGGGGAGTGGGGGGTGACTTGCTGGCTTACACCTCTCAAGTCAGTTCAGTGTCGCAGTGTGTATCGGGAAGGGTGGACAAAGCACACCCCTTCATACTCAAAGTGAGCCATCCTCCTTAGTTTCCTCTGAAAGGAATTTAGTTCACATGCTCAGAACTGGTGTGGAGGATTTTTGGTAAAACCATATTATCACCTCCATGAAGGCAACCAGAGCGTGCCTTCCTTAGAGATCTGTCCTGGAGCAAATGCCAAATAAAGTTAAAGGGAGCTACCCAGAGTAAAGAATGAGATAAAATGTGATCCTGTAGGAATCTTTTTATCTGATGATGTTTGCAATTAGCAATCTGAGCTTTTGTAATCCTCTCCATTCTTGGTGTAGGTAGTTGATGGTTGCAAGTATCACGGTTCTGGTCTCAGAGCTGTGTCCAAATCCCTGAAGCCTGAAGCTTAAGGTCGTTACCCAGCTCTAATTTGAGAGCTTTGACTCTCACACCAGCTGACTATGTGGATTAAATGCATGTAAATACCTTCATAGCGACTGGCAAAACATGCTCGTGATGCTGTCCTAAATTGGGATGCTCTCTCTCCAGGGGTGTCAGTTTGATGTTATCACCTACTCAGCAAATAAATCCCTTTATTGAAGGAGGGAGACCTGATGCTCTCCAGTCAGGTCCAGAAACAGCTTCTTTACCCTCTAAGTCTGCTTTCTACTCTGCTTTGCCATCACTAAAGCTGGTTTTCTAAACACCGCGATGCAAAGATGCTGTTATTAATGCTTTGATGTAATCTCTATTTCAGCTCAGCTTGCTATGAGTCACTCTGATGTTTGCACCTTGGTGCTCTGTCTTATTGGTCTATGAAAGAGTCAGGATGAGAGTTTCCATTCCAAACACTCATCTCCCTCCCAAGCTAATGGGGTCAGACAGGTCTGCCTGCAAGACGCAGATTTTCTTAAGGGCGTCATGTCACTGACAAGAGCTATGAGAAGGTGGTCCCTTCAATATGAATCAAGAGTTCCTTGGCTTGCAACACTTGCTATACAACTGAGCACAAGGCAATTCCTCACACCCAGCCACGAGACACACTTCATTCCCCCACCCCTCCAAAATGGTTGAGATACCCTACACTGGTTCCAAGCACTAGTTTTCTGCTGATTTCCCTGTTTGTAAGGATATACATTAACTTCTGACTATTGATTTTTTATTTTTTATTTTTACTTTGGCTGTAGGATTTAGGTGAGCACAATGAAAACATGCTCTCTGTTAACCTCAGACATAAGTAGTTTTGGAGCAGTGAGCCAGGCAGGGCTGTTTACCTGCACGGACCACATCTTGGGCTGCGTTTCTGACTCATATAGGTTACACCCACACTGGTAACCAAAATGAGTCACAGGTTGTTCTTCTTGCCCAGAGGCTAAACAGGATGGCAGGACTAAACCCTGGTCTCCCTGAGCAGAGTCTGGTCTTCCAACCTGCTTAGCTCTAGCAGTCCTCAGCCAGTCTAAACCCTGAAAAACATGTTTGGGAGATGCACATTGACCTAGAGCAGAACAGTCCCAGGGATCATTCACTGATCACCTATCAGGGTTTGCTGCTAGACCAGTCTCCACCAAAGTTTCAAGACTTTCCAAGAGGGGAAACAGCTGCTGGGAAAAGAAATGTAGGTAGAACAGGCAGCTGATGATGGGAGACAATCAATGAGAGATGGGAAGGGGTGTGAGGGAACAGGGGGATTAAATATGGGTGGCACGGGATAACCTGGGGACACCACCAAGCTGCTACCACTACCAGAAAGCACACAGGGAGCAAGTGGTGCAGTGCTCAGAGCAATTTTGTAGTCCAGATGATAGTGTGCCAGCACTGAGGTCTGTGTCTGGCCGTGTCTCATTTAGTGGTACAGGAATAATCACTTTGACAAAGGGCTCACACACCTGGGAAGCAACCCGGGAAGTTCCCTAGATAGGCTGCTTCTCCATCTGTTCAGTCCCGACAAGAAACCTGGCTGATTTGTCAAGTTACCAAAAAGTGTGGTATATTCTGGTTTGAGAGTTCTCCTTGGTAGGCTCCTAGGAGTTAAGGACTTTGAGGAATGTTTGTCTAATGATTTTTTTTTTTTTTTCCCACAAGTCTAACCAATCTCATTATATTGTAAAAAATAAAACCAGAAAAGCAAAGCTCTGCATGCATGCGTATGTATACATGGAAATACACACCTGCAGGAGGAATTTCTGAGAGTGATTTACCTGGAGAGGACTCCACATCTCCATCCTGGGCTGCTGAGGATATTTGTCTGAGCCAAAACATACTCTTTATTTTTAGAGGATGGAGAAGGCAGGCTATTTTATACTTTAAAAACGAGTGCGACACTAATGAAGCCAAAACCACAAAAGGGCTCAATTACACTTGCATTACAAAGTGACCACAAAATCTAATATTGGTGGAGTTCAAATGCCTGCTGTCTTACAAGAAGATGACCACAAGGAATGCAAAGCACGATCTGGTTACTGCTGTCGCCACTCCTGGGGAGAAAACCTGCTGGGCTAGAAACCTGCCCCAAGCAGCTGGTGACCCAAGATGTAAGTGCAGTTCGCTGTTATTGTTGCTTCCTGCTTGCTAAATCTCTTTCCTTTTTGTTTATAGGGGATCACGGAGGCAGGCAGGAGGCTCCTTGTGCTAGAGACAACTCATCTCGCTAGTGACGGCAACATCATCACAGGACCCAAGGCCAGAGTGAGATAGATGCATCTGACTCAGCAGTAAATCAGCTTTCCTCCTCTCCCCACGTGCAGCTTGGCTACTGCTGATCCATAAAGGATGCTCTGGGCATCTCTCGTAACAGCAGCTGTCCCTCTGTTCAGAGCAAAGAGGCATCTAAGAAATCTTGGTATGTCTCCTGCCACACTCAGCAGGAAAACTCAAACAGCACTGCAGGCTAAAAGTGATCTTGCAGCAGGGCCAAAAGGTTCAAGACCCAGTCGTCCTTGTCATAGCACATTAAAAATGGGTAATCATTCAGCTGTGCACAAGCAACGGCTTTTGTGTAGAGCAAATGTAATCTTCTGCCACAAATCAGCATGAGAAGCAGTGGGCAAGCTCCAGGAGTTAGCTTTCTGCTGACGCTTGGAGTCTCCATAAAGATTGCATGCTCAGCAAGACCCAGGTCTCCGAGAGGGAGAAGTAAGTAAAGGGTTCCCCTTTTCTTTGCAAGATTCTTTCCAAAGAGCACTGACAACTGATGTCCTCTAGCCACGGGGCAGATGCAGGCTGTCCTGCGTTGCTCATGGCCGATGTTCGAGGCTTGGTGGGCCACGGGATGCTTCACGGGAGGCCACGTGGCAGTCCAGGGGTACCAGCCATGCCGATGTGCTCTCCAGAAACACCATAGCTCCTCTTCCCTTTCCCCCCCTCAGCTTCTCAGCATGGAGGTCTCCAGCCCCTCGCTGGTTAATAACGATTTTCTGCCAGGACTTCCCCTAACTTTCAGTGAGAGAAGTGCGGCTAGCAGATGTTTTTCTTTCAATTGTTGAACAAAGTCCCCAATTCAAATCTTTTGGTCAACTTTATATTAAACATTTTGACTGAACCAAAACTACATGTATATTTATTAAGGGCAGCTTTGGCTGAAGACATCATATTGAAATATCACGCTCAGATATTTGGACTCCACAGTTTTCTCTCTGAATACGCTGTTTCCTTATTGACCTTTTGTTTCATTAAGATCCAGGCTAAAAGAATTTCAAGCCTTGGTCAAGCTTGGGCATCCAGCTCATGTCAGATGTCCCTGGCGCTACTGTCCGTGCTATAGGCCAAAGAATTTAATTCCTCTCTAGTAGCACTCCAGCCTGATGCTGTACCATGTCCTGGAGGTGAAAGTCTCCATTGCCCACTGGGGTTTTTGTAGTGCCTGAGAGCATCCCTACGTTGTTAATGCAGCAGCGAGCTGTGAGCTGCTGCAGCATAGCACTGTGCAGACTTGGTTGCAGAGACAGGTGAGCTGCCCCAGCTCTGCCCAGATACAGCATTTTCCTCTGCAAATGAATTGCTGTACTCCTTTTCTCAAGCCCAGCCCTGGCCGTGAATAAAGACAGTCTTTGTCCTAGGTGCCTGATACTGTAAAGAACGAAGATCATCTAATATCTCTTCAAATGACTGTAGATATTCTTTAAATGCTATTAACAATTGAACTATGTTCAACTTCGTGCAAATTTGAAAAAGGGGGTTAAGAAGTATCCTGCTTGAAGCAGCAACTGAAAGCTGTTACCTGAAGCCTGCTTGATCTACCGTAACATTTTTTGGCCCCTCTGTTGTTTGCTTTCCCCAGAACAAATGACCACAATCCTAGAGGATTTTGGTGGCAGTGGTCACGTTAATAATCTCTTCCATAGCCTTTTTCCAGCGACACAGTGAAATATTGCCTCTCTGGATATTACTGGGTCTGCGGGACTGTCAGAGCCTGTGCAGTCACGATAACTTGCAATCCCATCTCTTGTTGCTTTCCAAAGGAAGCACAGGAGCTGGGGTGCAGACCTGTGGCATGGGCTCCCCAGTGCCAGCATTGCTATGCACACATGGCACCATGGAGCTGCCACTCTTCTGCTACAGTTAGGTTCATGAAAGGATCACTGCTCTTCCTCCTGTGGTCCAATGCTTCTAATATTCTTGCGTAAGTAACTGATTGAACCGTTTGTAGTCGGATTCAGCTGACAGCACTGCACTTAAACAGCACATACGTGATCATTTGTTCTTGCACTCCCTATGAACAAATAAACCCAATAAGACCATCCAGCTCAACGCTTGCACCTCTCACTTTAAGAGCATAAACCCTTAAGTACAGTTTGCCCACGTGTTTCTGGTGGGTTAGAAAATATTTACATTGCGACAGCCATTGCTGAAATGTGGTCACTTCTGGGAAGGGAAGCAGCTGCTGTTTACTGAGGGAAGGGAGGCTTTGTGGTTTGGACAGTGGCTGGAGCCCAAGATTTTATTCTGGTAACACCACTTCTGGGAGCTGCAGCGTCATGTAGACATGCCTTTGCAAGATGGGCGTTACATAGCTCAGGTGCTGGTGGCAATGTAAGCACAGACATGAGCACAGATCCCTCTATGAACTGATTGATCCCTGCCTTGGGAAAGGTATGCAGCCTATTCTGACTCTGTGCTGTTTTAACTAGATTGCTGCAAGCCAGCAGGCTTAAAACGAGCTCAGGTACCACTGGTACCTAGCCCTAGAAGATCCTGAAGTGCGACCAAAGGGTTACGTTGCAGATCAATCCCTTGAGGAATCTGTCTGCTTTCTCTGCCCTTTGTGAAATGGATGGATGGAGTGCGTGCTGTGGAAAGGCAATAAAAAAGAATAACTAAAGTGTTAATTAGAAGTTAATACATGTGTCTGCAGTCCAGCAAGGTCCAATCCTCCCTTGGTTGATGCTCTGACACATCTGACCTGTCACTGTTGAGGACCGTAAATGGAGAGGTGGCTACTGAGCTGAGACTGGAAGGTAGGAAGAATCTCCTTGGCAGACCTTCCCAATGGACATTATTAGGCAAATTTAAAGCACTGGCATACCTTTCAGATCTCCTTTTGCTTTTCTTCTCGGAAATACTCCTTCTCTGTGGGGATTTAGGAAATGGCTGAGGTGAGTTGGGAGTTCTCCCACAGCTCCATATGGACAGATGGGATGTCCCATGGTGTTAGCCATGGGAATGTGCCACCCCCGCTCATCTCCCTGCTGGACTCAGATGCAGGTGGGGATAGCAAGAGGCCTGTTTTGCCAGATATCAGAAAACAACAGCAGAAGCGAAGCTGAAAATGGCCAAATAAGTCTAAGTAGGGGGTGGCCTGTTGATTATTTAATTTCTTGGGGAAAAGGATCCAGTTGGATCCTATCCCTAGTATGGCTGTAAAGGTAGCATAAGGACATCTGTGGTGGCACATATCTCAAACCAGACAATACCGGTCTTATGAGAAATGCTTGCTCATTTATTCTTATGCCTGGATGAGTTTTATTTGGTAACCAAACTGGATAGGTTTTTTTTAATGGGATCCAGATGTGAAGCAACCTTTAAGCACTAACAAGGAGTGGTTTGAATCCTCTGGGTACAGCTCTTCCTCGTCCATCACTTTAACGTGATGTAGCAGCCCAGGGTTTTGGAGGGATGTGCTGGGAGTCAGCAGACTGCAACGGCTGTGTCTGTCAAACTGCAGGACGCTCGGGAAGCTGCGTTTGCAGCCCCTCGGGGACAGCAGGGATTGGCATTGATCAGTCAGACATAGAAAGTCTCTCAAGGGTGGGGACGGGAGCAGCGCTGCTGTGAACAGCAGCTGGAGACTTTGCTTCTGCTTCCCTCCTGTCTCCTACCTGCCGGGAAGAAGCCCGTGCCACCAAAAGATGACGCGTGAGATTTTCTGAAGCAGAGTCAGAGCAGATTTAGGATTGTTAGGATAGCCTTTCGATACCTAAGTGTTAAAGCCTATCTTGGAGCTGTACCCAGCACGCTGCGATAAGGGCCTGTTCCATTTTCGTGGTGGCATTATGCTGCACATGCCACAACGCCAAGTCACGGCACTCAAAAAGGTAATGAGACACTCGATACACCAAACATGTGGCGAATCACAAAGGAACACGAAGAAATATTCAATCAGATACTTAGCCACAGGAACACACTAACCATCGTGGATGCGGTATATCATCTTCCTCCAAACGAGACACCCATGCCTGACAACTGTTACAGTCCATCAGTTACAGCCCGTAGTACACCTCCAGCCATACACGGGTCGAGCAGGAGACTATTTGCTGAGTTTATTGGGGTTTTTTTTGTTGTTGTTGCTTTGGAAGGCTGCCTGCTCCCAGCGGAGCGCCGGGTCCCATCGCAGCCTCCGCTCCAGCCCCCGTCTCCATCCCAGCCGCACGGGATCGTGGGGAAGAGCCGATGAGCGAAGGCTGGAGAGCGGCTGCCTCGCTGCTATCCCCTGCCTGACCGGGATGGCTGCATTTGTCAGAAAGCTTCCATTAGTCGTGCATGCCAGCTATAATCTCCCAGCCCGAACACGGCAGCATCTGCTCCGGAGCCAGTATTATATAACCACAATTGGCCTGCGCAGGGCGCGTTAAAACCGTGGGCAGGAGAGAGCCATTGACAACGCCGCAGAGCTTGTCTTTACTAAGAGCTTTTCTGTCACTCTACAAACCTATGTTGGTTTTTTCCCCTGGTGCAGTTTGGGGGGCTGTGTCTCTTGCAAGCATTATAAATGCACGTGTATCCATAGGCACCGGCTGCTTGAACTACTGATCTTAAATTCCCCATCCTGGACTACGTGAAGTTAAGAAGAGTTTTTAAAAAAATACTTAGAAATGGTGACAGTGGGATTACACGCAAGGGGAAACTCCAGTGTGTCAGATTTGTTGAGAGGCTAAAAATATGTGCCTTTTTTAGAGAGAGGGGGAAGTGACTGCCAAATAGTTTTAATCTGAGACAGCCTGAAGCAGATAGAAGGATTATAAAGCAGCTCATTTAGGACTGCAGAATTCATTTTCAGGCACTCCTTTGCAAAACGCTCGGTGACTCCTGTGCGCCCGACAGAAGCTCTCCGAAAGCAGTGTGGAGAACGCAGGGAGGGACTTTAGCCCCATTATGCACAATTGCAAATCTCTGGGTAGAACATCATTAACTGTACTCAAGTGACAGCCAGGATTAACTTGGCTGAAACCAAACAGTATAGAAACATGTAAGACTAAATTCAAGGATGCCTCAGAAACGGCGAGGAT
Organism: Aquila chrysaetos chrysaetos; assembly: GCF_900496995.4. Classification (NCBI taxonomy): domain Eukaryota; kingdom Metazoa; phylum Chordata; class Aves; order Accipitriformes; family Accipitridae; genus Aquila; species Aquila chrysaetos. The sequence continues at coordinate 72,605,043 of NC_044006.1, read as the reverse complement.
AATCTGTCACAACAGCAGCTTTAGGCACGAGAAGCCAAAAAGTCCAGACGGACTTCCCTGCCGCTCCATGAAACTAATGCGTCGGCTTTTACTGGTTTTAAGTGATTCTGTGCGTGCTTGCGCACAGCACACGTGCACAGATACACACACATCCTCTCCTTTCCTCTTTGGGGTGGTGGAAACACCCTCTTAATGTGTGACCGTGGTCAACCACTCAGGCTTACAGACCCTCCTGCTCCGAGGGGCTGCCTGATGACTTTTTGAAGGAGCATGAGCAAAATCTCAGGAGAACACACACCATCTCTCTCCAGGATGCTCCAACCCTGAGATTGCAAAGAAAGGCGGTTTTACACAGCCCACCTTCACAGGAATGGGGAGTGCACAGGAGAAAAGGCCAACCTGCCTGAAAATAGACGGGTCACCGCACAGAAAAAAAGGAGCGGGGGCAGAAGAGCACCTTTATTTTGCTTTCCATCTGCCAGGCTGGCTCTTGGAGGGCCCCAGCAGCACCCTCTGGTGACCTGAGCTGTCCCAAACAGCCAGCAGTTACTGAGAAGAAGGGGTTGGGCTCTGCAGGGCTTTTGCCATTACTGGAATAAATCATTCAAAACTCTGACAGTCCCCAGGGGGACTTTGAGGTCATGGAAAAGTGATGGGGGAGGAGAAGAAAGAAATGCATTGCGAGGCTCCAAGGAGGCGGGTGAAGGTTACCTTCTTTGCGCAGTCATCCTGTAGCAGGGCTGGCTCTAAATGCAGAGGCAGTTGCTTAAGCAGGTTACGGTGATGTGGGCAGGAGAGACGTTAGTAGCTGCTGCCTGCCCCAATTTCTGCCTGCAGGGAGGTGGTAAGGGGTTATCGACGCTACAGCGTCTTGCAGGGGCAGTTCAGTTGCTGCCTTAAAGGCTCCCCAGGCATGAGGCACGGTGTCCTCCTGCCACAAGCAACGCCTGCTTAACGCACAAAGAGCATCACCCAAAAATTTCGTCTTTCTGTTGCCTCCTGCCCAAATACCCTTTCCTACTGACCAGTGATACAGCTTGTCTGCTAACGCTTCTCGTTACCTCTCAGCTATCACGGTGCAATGTGCCTGGCACACGGGCTTCAGCGCCTGGGAAATCCCAGACCGCAGTGTGCTGCGTGTCTCCCTGGTGATACCGGCTCCTGCACACACATTAAGTCTCCTCTGCTTCCCGTGCTGCCTAGGGAATATCAGATCAGATTCACAGTCTCTAGTGCCTGCCTTGCAAGCATTTAAAAGCATGGACTGAAGGTATCCGAAAGATTGCCTGGAGCTCTTAGAATAAAATCCATGGTTTATAACTTTGATTTCTGTAGTGGAAGTCAGTAATGTGCCATAAAATCACAGGATAATTTAGGCTGGAGAGGACCTCTAGAGGTCCAATGCCCTGCTCAAAGCAGGGCTTGCTTCAAGCGTTTGATGTTAAATCAGGTTGTTCAGAGCCCTATCTACTCAGGTTCCCTGTTCCAGGCTGCATCGCTCTCTGGGGGATTTTTTTGCCCTTATACCTAATTGAAATTTCCTTTGCCACAAATTGTGCCATTGCCTCTTACTGTTTTGCTGTGATCCTTGGGAAAAAATATGGTTCTATTTTCTCATTGATCCCACATCAGGTAGGAGAAAACAGCAGTGCGGTCGCCTCTTAGTCTTTTCTTCCCTCCAGGCTGAGGAAAATATTCTTTCTGACCTTCTTCTCACACACTGTGCCCTCCAGCACCTTAACCACTAAGTTGACCCTCCACTGGACAAGCTCCAATTTGTCATATCTCCCTTGAATTGGGAAGCCTGAAACTGGACACAGTAATCCAGATATGACCGTATGAGGCTCAAGAGAAGGAAAAAATTACATCCCTGGGCATGCTGGCTGCACTTGTGCTGCTACAGCCCAATATGTGATAGACCTTCACGGTTGTCAAGGACCCTTGCAGACTCCAGTTGAACTCCTTACCCACCAGGACGCCTTCTGCAAAGCCCCCCGTGGATGGTCAGCCCCCAGCAGGTCCAAATGTGTGGGGTTATTCTACCCCAGGTGTAGGACTGGAGCACGTGCTCTTGCTGAGCAAATTGCAAGAACATTTGCTCGTGCTGCAACCTGTGAGGTTCCCATCTGCCCATTTCTCTGGCTGAATGGCAGCCTTGACCTCCAGCATGTTGTCTGCTCCCCTCGGGTTCCAGGGAAAGTAATAGCTGGCACATGAGCAGGCTTTTAAATGGCACTTGATGCCTGGTATGTATGGCTTCTGAGATCGGAAAGCAGGAAATTCAAAAAGGTCATTGATTGACTGGTAGGATTGTGCCACTTCTTTTTGAGGTGACAACACCAGGCTCCCAGTAAGCACGTTATCTGAAGGATGAGGACAAAATATGTCTTAAGGCACTGTTAAGGAAAATACTCTGCTACACGTTGTCTGGTAAAGTAAAACTCAGTCCCAGTCTCCTATGTCTCAGGGTAGGTCCAACCAACATTTTAAGGAGCACTTCAGCTTCTCCTTGCTATGTGTGGTCTGGGAGGTGGAGAAGAGCTGCACTGGTGGTCCAAGTGATTTTAATCTCCCCTAAAGGAGCAGAGCACTTATTCTTAGGTGTAGGAGCTGATCTGGGACTAAAGCTTCAACGTGCTGCCTCCCTCTGGTCAACCCAGGAGGTCATTAGGCAAGTGGTTATCAGATGTTAAGTAAGGACGGTTACTTCTGGCTGACAGATCTGAGAGTGGGTTTCAGTTTCACCATGGGGAATGGCACAATGCAGTAGTCTGAAGAGATCTTGAGGAAGATTATTTCCCTTGAGCAGGTGGTCATGTTGGTTCTGCACTCTTCTGATCCCCACTCCTTAGTCTTGCTCCACTTGTTTACTTTGGGAAAAGGACAAGAATAGGAGTCGATTTTACACTTTCTTCCCTGCATTCAAAGTAGCATCTCTAGCCTTCAATTTTTTATGTCACTGGCTCTTACATATTTTTAATGTAATGACTCTTATGCAGAAAAGCACATTCAGTTATCTTCTCTAACCAATTCATTTTATTGTGCCTCATTGTTTTACTTAGTCTCTTCTTAAAAAGACAACCAAACTCCCTTTGTTTTCCATCATCATGTGGGCCTGAGATAAACAGAAAGTATTGAAAATACCTGAGCTGCTTTGTCCAGAAGGAGCTGGGATACGACATGGCCCAACAAGTCCTCCTAGGTCTGGAGCGACTTCTGCAGACCCCCTTGAGTCTGCATCCCACGTCACATGCTCTGCAGCACCAGGCCCAGGGGAGAACAGCACTTTGGGTACACAGAGACATGTTTAGCTTTGCATCTGAGTGCTGCACCTGATCAAAGCTCTGGAAATAGCTAAAGGACATGGTGGAGAGATGTGCTGACCATGCACAGGCATGCATGGACCCACCCTTTCTCATGACACTCATGCACTTGCATAGACTTATGCATATAGACTTGTACATATGTGTCTGCCTACACATGTAGACAGAAGTGCTCTCCCTCGTGCTCACCTCCAAATGCAGACCAGTCCATGCACCAGCAGTATGGTGCAGAGAGGCTGGAACGGCTCCGCTGGACTTGGTCAACACTTGGTGGAGCTCATTCGTTTCTTGATGTTCATTAGAAGGCATCCTATGGGAGCCCTGTACCCAAGCCGTATGAAGTCAGTCTGAGGATCAGGCCACTTTAGAAAATGCACTAGCTCTTCTCTCTAACTGAGATGAGACAAGTAACTTCAGAGTTCAAATAACAGTCCACCCATTTTTATATCATCATTACCTAATCTCATCAGTAGTTCTTGAAACGTTCATGAGCTAGGCTGATCAGCTCTGAGTACGCTCTTCTTAACGAAGCTGTGCAGAGGGGATCGTTCAGGGGTTATGGCCAGGGTGGTTATAATTTCAGGGTGCCCAGAGAGTGGGACTGAAACAATGTGGGTTCTTTGCTCTCTGAGTTTGGCTGTCTGTGGAGGAGATGCTTTCACTGAGCTGAAGAAATGTCTTTTGTTCCAATTAATATAGAGCTGACTACTCTGTGAGGAACTCAAATCATCCTTTCAAGTATGAATTACCCTACATCTGCAGAGGGATGTAATCTGCCACGGTGCTGCCAGGTCACCTACCTCCAGTAGATTAGCTGTGGGGGAGGTTTGTGTGTGAGTCAATGCTGGATCGGCATCACAGTGATTGGAGCACTTCAGCAGAAATGCTTCCTAGAAAAATGTAGTCTCATTGGATGGGTATCCTCCTTTCTTCTGATGGGGAATCTTAAAAAAAAAATCATAATTTTGAAAGGGGACTCTTTTTTTAGAGGCAGGAGGAACTTTTTAAAATAAAATAGGAAAATTTCCCAACACTAGATAAATTAGAAGACAAAGACTGTAATGTGGACATTACTGTCCTCATCCACAAAGGGTAAAGTTAAAACTTGCTTCTAAGTTCTAGCATTGGAAACATGACTCATTGGAAATGAGCATTTTATTCAGAGGCTGAAAAATCCCATTGAAACTCCCTGTTTCTTAAAGTAATATTTCTCCCGAAATAGCAAATCTTTTCTTCCAAATTCTCCATTTGGCGTTTCTTGGGAGTTAACAAGACTTTTGTTTTCATGCAGGTGGAATAATCCAATGAGGGTCACACAACTACACTACTTCTGCTCCAGAATAAATGCAGAAACCTGAACACACAGTGCTTCGGTCAGCAGCCTACTTCTGCAGCTGGGGATGGAGAATATTATTATTTTGAGTATGCCATTATTATATTTAGTTCAGACTGCCCTACCACCTTCCTCACCTGGTTAACCTAATTTCCAACTGCTTGTATAGATGGGGTGATATATACAATCCCAGAACTAAACCAAGAGCAAGCTTTACACCATTTTATTGACAAGTCCTTTCTGACTGTTGAGCTGACTATTTGGCTTTGCTTGACCTACAAGACAGATCTACCAGCATCGCTGTTGGTACAAACATGCTCTTTCCATCCATGGAGCGTTTCAGTGCTGACTTGACCCGCCAGGGAGGTGAGTTGCCCAGTTCCCAGCACAAGGCTTTCAGCGGATGGCAGACCTCCTGCCCAGATGTATCAGGATGCTACAGAGGCTGGCAGATGTTCTCTGCGGGTAGTGCAAGGTAACTTGCAAAGGTAGGGTGATCTTAACACTTATGACCTACAGCCTGTCTCGATGAAAGCAATTTTCTTCTGAGCTATGAGTATGAATCAAGAAGAAGAGAGAAAGGAAAATATTTCCCATTGGGTTTGGGGAAAGAGGACAAAATAAAGCCCTGCTAGAGGCAAAGTGCAGGGCCTGAGGCTGGCTTCCTGTCCAGAGCCGAGTGATTTCCTACTTAAAAGCTGATTAATCCAAATGCTTTTCAATTTAGAAGGCAGAGATCAATCAATAATTATCCCATTTAATCCCAACATAAATCCTTTAATTTTTTTTTAATTAAAAGCAGCCAAGCACCACCGGCTGGGATACACCAAATTGCATTAAACCCTGGAGTCCCAGGGGAGAGGCACAGGCAGCAAATTGTGCATGTGATTTTCTTCTTTCACTGCTAGGTTTAATGGCTGTTCTCTCTGCCTCCTGGTAGAAAATGATGAGCTTGGGATGTGTCTGGCAACGAGCAGGCAAATTAGACATTTCTTCCAAGCGTGCAATGACTCACAGATCAGACGAGTGTCCCCTTTCTGGAAGGAAAACCAGGAAGGGGGAACTTCACCAACTCCTTTTCTGCAATAGGGCCATCCAACAGAGATAATGGACCTTGGTCATGGCAGGATCCGTGAGGTTCAAACTTCCAAGCTCCATTTGAGCAAGATTTGGGTAACTCCTTGTCATGGTTTAACACCAGCCAGCAACTAAGCACCACGCAGCCGCTTACTCGCTCCCCCCCCACCCAGTGGGATGGGGGACAAAATCGGGAAAAGAAGTAAAACTTGTGGGTTGAGATAAGAACGGTTTAATAGAACAGAAAAGAAGAAACTAATAATAATAATGATAACACTAATAAAATAACAACAGCAATAATGAAAGGATTGGAATGTACAGATGATGCGCAGTGCAATTGCTCAGCACTTGCTGATCGACACCCAGTTAGTCCCCGAGTGGCGAACCCCCACCCCCATTCCCCCCAGTTCCTATACTGGATGTGACGTCCCATGGTCTGGAATACCCCGTTGGCCAGTCTGGGTCAGCTGTCCTGGCTGTGTCCTGTGCCAACTTCTTGTGCCCCTCCAGCTTTCTCGCTGGCTGGGCGTGAGAAGCTGAAAAATCCTTGACTTTAGACTAAACACTACTTAGCAACAACTGAAAACATCAGTGTGTTATCAACATTCTTCCCATACCTAACTCAAAAACATAGCACTGTACCAGCTACTAGGAAGACAATTAACTCTATCCCAGCTGAAACCAGGACACTCCTAAATCTGGCTCTTGGTTTGAGAATTTCAAGGGAACCTATTACGGTACATCCCATTACCCGCCTGCTTAGAGCAGAAGTCTCTGTTCCTGGCTAACAATTAGCACAGTATAATTGTAGGTCTAATCAATTGTTTAATGTAAACAGTAAAAATGTCCCAAGAGCTATATCTCAGCTGTCATCAAATTTTACAGCCACCATGCCAGTAAACACTGCAGGAAAGCCACAGGGTGTACAGCAAATGCCTTTATTTGCAGCCTTAATTTGGTGGTTGAATTATGAACACTGCTTGCAACCAATTCTCAGATACATCCATGTTCTACCTCTGTTGGTCTAAGTGATTAAGCTGAAGTCACACCTTTCTTCTTTGATGCCAAGGAAATCTTTATTAAATGTTTTTTATATAAGAGTGCTCCTGCTACAACTTTAATGGTGAAGTTTAATTAAAAGTGCCACTAATTAAATAAAGCTGGGCTGTGTGACTGAACATCTATTCCATGCTCCTTACCCGTGGTAATGAGTCAGTTGTGGGACGCAACTATGGAAAGGGTCAGAGCCCCATGAGGTTGGAGGATCCTTTCTACAAAAACCTGTGTCTAATCCACCTCCTATTCTTCCAGCTCGATGTGAAAAACCATCAGAGTTTAAAAAATGCAGGAATTGGCTGAAAATGGCGATGTTGCCTTTTACATAGCAAGATGGTGAGGTATCCTTAAGGCACTGTGCTGGAAGGAAAACCCTTTCCATTTGTTTCTTCTCAGCAGATGTATCTGGTAGGAACAGCATCCCAGCATGACTAACTGTGAGCCAGAAATGAAGAGTAAGGAACATAGAAGCAAATACAGCCAAAACCATGAGACATTCCCCTTGGCTTGTAGAGCAACTTTCAATGTAATATAGCTACAATTTTTCTCTTACTCTAATCTGATGGCCTTTTAAAGACATCTTTGGGTTTTAAAAGGCTGTTTTTATTGAGCTAAAAAAGGCCTTTGTAGCACTGTCGAGTAACAGTAATGTCTTTGTTGGCAACCACAGAACAAGGGACCCTTATTTAAATGCCTCCTTTTTTGCTGGTTCTAGTACTCTGTTTTTGAAGTGTGTGCAATTTAGATGTCTCTGTAAAAGCAACCCTTCCTTCATTTCTTGGAGTTTGAGGGTTTATTTTCTGCCAGCTGTTCTTTGAAAGGTTTTGAATAAAGCAAAGTTTAATTATCCATAGAAAAGAAAAAAGAAAAAAAAAACCCACCTAGTTATTTTCTGCAGCACCCTAGGATTTGAGATGATTGAGGTTTTTCAGAAAATAAATTTTCAAATAGTTGTCACACCTGGTGAAAGTGAAAGCTGTGTTAGAGCCACACCATGCAGGCATCCCCTAAAGTGTTAAGCTTTACCTAAGAAGTACCCTGGGAATATTTTGGATTACAGCACAGGCTACAGCATCTTTGAAGCATGCGTCACAGACCATTGCTCCATGGGCTATTTACGCGTGTCCTGAAGATCATCTGAAGATCTAATCCATTAACTTGAATGTTATGTGCTGGCCTGGCCCTCATCTGTCTCTGCTGAGGAACATGATACTACTTAACATGGCAAGTCACCTGCTGGGGTGGCTCAGGGATGAGGATGTTTCAGCGATGCTCATTAGTGTGACCCGTGGGAAATGACTGCCTGTTCTGACATTTCATGTGTATAAGCTCCCTGAAGGGAAAATGTGTTTAAGAAGAATTCAAACCTTATGGTGCTAAGGCAGTCATTGACATGCAGAAACAGAGCCCTGGATGTTAGACGAGAGGTTGGGGATTGCAATGTTGGTATTTTAGTTGCTTTTGAAACTGCAGACGATGTCTGGGAACAGCAGAAGTTATCACAAGACCTGTGGCCAAGATCCCAACCATGATCAACATCCACATCCACCTTCCCTAGACTTTGGGTCTGGGCATGTCTGGGCACTCCCTGGACAACCCACCTCCCTGGATCAGTCTTTTGCCTCACAAACCCCTCTCTTAAATCTGCCAGAAGCTTGAGAAAACAAGACAAAGCAACAAGTGTAGCGTTTGCAGTCACTCCTCCCAAGCTTGCCACATGCAGAGCCTCTACTGCTCCTGTATTTGAGTTTTATGTAGAGGGTGGGAATGGGAGACAGCCTCCATAATTCTGGCCAAGCAGCAGCCTGTGTCTCTTCCATCGTTTCCTCCTCAGATATCTAATGTCCCAGGATTAACAATTCTGCCGACTCACTGAGTGGCTGGGGAATGTCCCTGGGATCAGCTGCAGCTGCTGCTATCATGCTGGAGATACTCTGTAAACTCATTAGCCCTTATCAGCACGGCAGCTCTCATCCACACAGAGCCGCCCCGACAACACTGGCATCAGGTTTTCTCAAGTGTGGTTTAAGGACACCAAATGTGGGGTTTGGGTACCTGCTGCTATGGAAAAGGCAAGGTGAAGGGTGCATGCCTCGCTCGGAGCAGAAGGCATTGAGGTTTCAGGTGGCCATCAGCTCCTGGATTATACTCTTGCTGAACTTGGCCTTGGCCTCCACTGCAGCTCTTCTTCACGCACATGTGAACTTTATCCTTATCACAGACAGCTCTGCAATACCTCGAGAGCACAGCTGTCAGCATCCAACCCTTGGACTTCTGAGAGGAGGAGGGACCTGCTGGCACCTTGGACACAAGGTCTGAGAGCTTGGTGTGATTTGGTGCTCCCTGCGGATCCTCTGGAAGAGGGATTTTTCCCTGTGCGAGAGCAATCCTTGCAAAGAAGATGTACTACAACCTACTATCGGCTGAAGTTTCCTCTTGAAATTCACCAAAGAGTGAGCAAGGCCAAATTTTAGTTCTTTTATATCAATGCCTGCTAACTGCAGCAGGAATAGGGTTTGACATGCAACCAGTTCAAGCAATAAATCCGCAATGCTAGGGAAATTCATCCATGCTCTAGCTAGAGTCCACATCTTCAAGGAAGGGTCACTTGAGTAGTTGCAAGAAGGACAGCCCTCACCGAGAGACCTGGAGGTCTGTCCTCCAAAGTGAGGGTGTTGCAAGAGGGAGTTGGCAATACCTATATACAGTGGAGGTGGTGCAAACTGCTGCTCCAGTGCCACAAATGCTCTGGGAAGTTTCTCTGGGGTCTGTCAGAGGAACACGTACTGAATAAAAGTCTATTATCCATGCTGGCTGGCAGCCAGGGAGCTGGGTTATGCTGCTGCACACCACGGCTGACAACTTCTCCGTACCCCTCCAGCCCAGCAGATTAGGAATGACTGGGAAGAGCTACTGCACAACACATGCCATAATTACAATATCAGCCCTGTCAGAGAACCCATTTAACAGGCTATGCCCAAACACAATTTAAGAAAATTCTGCAATATGTGTTTTTCCTATTTGGAAAAAAAAAAAACCCCTAGCAATATTGGGAAAGCTCTTTCAGGGAAAATGCTGTGTGATGCTGATTTACACCTTTGCACGGACATAAATCATAGTTCAGGCAGCTCAAAATGCATCTTTTTGACTTATCCCCTAACAGGAAGCCCATACTTATGGGTTCCAAGTGAGTCCCTTCTCCAGGTATGCTACCCATAAATGCTTTTTCTTGCCATTTGTCTGGTAAGACATACACACATTCTTATGAGGATAGAAAGCAACCTGCCTCTTTCACAAACACAAATATCCCTAGGTTGTATCACAACGTGAGCAGCCTTGAGTTACCTTTGTCCTGGCACTTCCAGCATATTTTCATTTTTTAGTATCTGTTTCATTAATTAATGAAATCTCTTCTACTCTGTATGTGACCTGCTCTGCAAGGACATCAGTGGGATACACTGTTGGTGAACAATGATGTTAATGAGTTACAGTTTCACTGCTTCTGGCTTTGTACCCCTTTATTGCATCTCCTTGACATTTGACTTGTGTTGAGCTGAATGAACGCCCCTGGTATCTGAATAGTAAATTCACATTTTAATTTTGTCTCTTGCTCCAGCTTGGATTGTAAACTTCAGAAATGGACTTTAAAAGGAAATCATAATTTTTCTTGCTGTTACTATCAGACCTGCCTTCAGATGATGTTCAGTGACTGACACCATGACTGCATAGGAAATGAGGACAGGAGCTGATGTATTCCAGGAAACTGCCTTATTCCTTTGTAAACCTCATATTTTTCTATGATTTGGGAAAAATGTGAGGAAGTGGAGTTCAGGGCAAAACAGTACTTCTAAATCTGTGTTGAAGTATGGGGATTATGTTCTTCTGGCATATACCTGGTACCTAGCTAGTGAAATCCCTTTCCTTTCTCCTCCCTCAATAAAATTTGACTGACAAAGTTCTTCAACTTGCTGCTCCCAAGGCTCTGCCAGTTTTTTATGTAAAGGGCTCAGATTCGTGGGTAGAAACTCAGGGAAATGTCCTGCATTTGGATTTCTACACATGCAGCTGAGGGCAGAGCTTACTCTGCCTCTGACTCCAGGGGTCATCTCCATTCCAGTCAAAAGTCAACCGCAGCAAGAGTGCTTCAGGACACAGACTTGACCCCACATGCTCTACTAGATTTGTTAAAGCAAATGTCTTCTGCGAGATGTGCACATGGAGCTGGCCCTTGCTGTGATCTGTCGCCAGGCCTCCCAAGTATGGGCTCAGTCCGGAGACGACTTTTGGATGCTAATGCTGCGTGTACCTAACTCAAGAGCTGTTAGCAATAGGGTTGTGGAAAGGTTTTGACAGTCATATATTGCTCAGCTGACAGGACAAGTGGCTTCCAGACAGGGTCTCAGCTCTCCTAACCCTTCATACTCAGTACAGGATTTGCCTTCTGTAGCAGATTTGGTGGGGGGAAGAGCCTTTCCTCTTTCTTCCCAGTCTTTTCCCTAGGACAGACTTGACAAGAGAGGGTTGGAGCTCTCAGTCTCTCCGTGGAAGACTCGGCCTTGATATTGTGCTTCAGGCTGACCCAAATACAAGCAAATAAGGCAAATGTCTGTCCATGAAAAAGCTGTTGATCAATGACCTTCCTTCTGCAATCAAAGATGTAGACCGCTGCAAGCAGGCTTGAAGGAAGGCTCATGGACACATTGCCTGGCAAGGACTGGTGATGGCTCCTGGTGGACATCCTACAGCACAACACCCCTAAAAACTCTGAGAGCCTAAAGCATGGGGATTAATTTTACCATACGTACTTTCACTGGACTGAAATCAGCTTGCTCCCGAGGCTAGAGCATCCACTCCAAGGGTGGTTCGCCTTAGGATGCAGCTCACATGGCTGACATGTTTCTGACCACGTAGCCCGAGTGCCGATGCCCCTGTGTGAAAAAGGGAGATTGGGGGAAAGGAGAGATGAGCACTGTTCGTCTGTCAAAATCCCTTTTCACCAAGAAATTGACTCTGCGGTGAAGCCATCTGTTGTGAGAAGTGTTTGCTTGTGATTAACAAATCTCAATCTTGTAAGGAAACCAAATCTTTTTATTTATAAGAAAAACAAAAACAAAACCCAAAAAACAAAACAAAACAAAAAAACCACCAAACAAAACAACCTTTTTGAAAGGGAAAAAAAACAGTAAATATCTTCTGGAAAATAAAAATATTCTTAACCTCTGTGTAATACATACATGCAGGAATACCCGTCTGCCCACCAGTGACTGACTCCAGTCTGAGGGACCATCCATCTCCAGGGGAGCACAGTCCCCTTGGCTGCTGAGATCACTGACATAAATGCTCCCAAATCATGACTGGCTACCCCTTTTTTCTCCCTTCCTGCACCCAACAGCAGGGTGGGAGAACGAAACAGTATTTAAAAGAAAAACAAGAAAAGGTTCAACCTCCTCTTTTGTTCTTTTTGCTTCTGACTTTTCAGCATCTGCAGGTCATATTTTCAGGCCGCAACGTGGAGCGCATTTTCTCCACTGTAAGACAAAACCTTGCATTTTAAAAATCCTTCCTAAAAAATGTTTAAAACACCTAATCACTAGAGTCCCAAAGCCAGGGCTTTAAGGAAAACACAGACTACTGCAAAATAGGTATTTTGAAGAGCAAGCACTAACACAGACCTAAAGGCTTCTATTACTTCTCCCCAGATTAAGAGAGACTCCATTTTGCCCACTGAAATAGTTTTATCCCTTTATTTGGCGGCTGAAATGATTACTTAGTTTAGTAAGCAGTGCCCATACTGAATTACCACACCCGCGGGCACTCTCTGCCCTTGGGCTGCCAGCATTTTCACAGGATGCAGAGGGAATTTTTCCCATTTTAACACTTGATACCCTGCTCCTGGTTTTACAAACATGTCAGATACCGGTGCCAATGCAAATATGATTTGCATTTGGTAACCTTTGTGCCTGTGGCTCCTGAGAATACATTTCCTGACTTTGTATCACCTTGTAAAATACTTAGAGTGAATGGGCAATAATACACAGATATTACTCCATGGAGCAACCATTCGATATGTAAAGTCAGGAGTTCAAAGAGGATTAAGGATCACTGGCAACGAGCAAGCGGCATTGCTTGTGGATGTGGAAGCAGCCACAGCTGCTCTCACTTTTCATGCACTGGAATTATTTCAGCGTCAGTACAGGAGTGCTCTGGAGTTTTACCTCTCCAAAAGCCACTGACCCATATTTGTTGTATTTAGCAGAATCAAAGGTCACAGGGTTAGGAAAGGTGCCCTGCTTAGCAGACGTGAAGTAGTTGTTAGCCACTCAGTGTGAGAAAATTCACTGTATGCATGCAAGATGGAACTCAGGTTCTCTTTCTTTGTCTAGAAACGTACCATCTAACCCATATAAAAAAAGATGAACGACTTCCCATCTCATTCATGTCATTCCTCTTAGGGCCAGTGGCTGCTTATTCTAGTATTTGGACTATCACTTCAGAGACAGTGTTCTGGCTGGCTCATTTCAACTGTATGACCATTTTCCAGCTAAAAATAAAACAATTGTTAAGAGAGCAGAGGTGACAGCAGAGGAAAGGGGTACTGTAGAATAATATTACTTGGACAGTAATGTGTACTCAAAGGAGCTGCTGTTTGGGAACATTATAACAACCTTTTTCATGTTGGTAGTAGAAAAGTGGATACAGGCAGTAATCTCTTGGATCCCTCTCTCCAGAGCACCATTTAAATGCTTGTGTATAAGATAGGGTGTCCAGAATTTGGACAACCTCACAAGAGATGAGAATTGCCTCTTGCAGAATCCATAATTATTGGAGCAGTGATTTAGATCCTCACTAGCGTGAGCAAGCATTACGAGCTCCCGCTGGCTATCGAGACGATGGGGGCATGGTACCTCTCGGTGCCATTTTGTCCGACGGAGCCTTGCTAGCTGACAGCTGCCAAGGGAGGGTTCTTTCCTAGCAGCTCTTCCCGTCCTCCCCACTCCAGCCTTGGCCAGTGCCCCTCGGCTCCCAGCTGCACTGCACTGTCCACCCGTGAGTGGGGGAGAATGAGCCCTGCTGACCCCCAAAATGCTCTCGGTGCCTGGACGATCTGCTCCCCGTAGGGTGTGGATGCTGTAGACCGACCCGGCAGCTCATCTTCAGTTGCCCCTGTGACATCTGGCTTGAAGAGGCAGGCAGCCAAGAGCTGGTGCTCCTTGCAGCAGCTGCACACAGCTGTCTACCCAAGACATATCGCTGGGTGTTATTCATTGAGGGAAGGGTCAACTATGCAAGTAAAGCCATGCAGAGTTAGGTCATATCTTGCTTTGACTGTGTTTGTGATATACAGGACTACTAAACAGGGCGGGGCGTGAAATGAGTTCTGCAAATGCAGCATGTAATGCTCGTTCTTGGATGCAGAACAGGGAGTTGAACTGCACTGATGATGTCTGGGACATTTTTTTTTATTTAATCCTGCAATAAAAGTTTGCGCCAGTGTTTGTAAGCTGGAAGTTTTTGCCTTCTCGTCACAACTCCTGCTGGAAAGCACTTAACTGTTTTCATGAAATTAAATTATGGAGAATCTAAACTTTAAGGGAATTAGAAAATTCAGACATGGATCGTGTTTCTCGTTACTGCTGTTTTTAAGGCTGAACAGCTGAGTGCTCGCCTTCAGGGATGCTTACTGCTATTCTGCCCGTGGATTATGTCACTGCAATGTAGTCTCTTCTCCTATGGTTTATTCATGACTGAGATTCTTGTAAATGTAAGCCCAGAATATTTTATATGGGGCAGTTTTCCCTCTAACTCTGCCAGCTTGCTTGGCAACAAGGTCTAGTGGTTGGAGCAAACCCCCTCTGGAAGGCAGGTAAACCCTTTGCGGACCTGCTTGGTGTCTCTCCTGTGGAGTATAATTTGGTTTAGCCATAGAGGTGGGTTTTAGAGCACCCAAAGTTTACCAGCTGCTTTGAGATATTGCAGCAATGTGCCCTGGATAATGCAAAGCTATAGGAAAGGTTGCTCCAGGGGTTAGGCGGCGCTGGGTAGAATCCAGTTCAATTCCTTGCTCTGAGTTTCTCACCCAAAACTGATGTCTCAGTCTGAGATATAAACCCTTGGCTCCAGTGGGAATCAATAGAAACAGGCAATTTCAGAGAGCAATTCCCCATAGACAGCCATATTAGGAGAAGATGAATCACTCTGTAGAGGCACCTATTTCTCTCCATTAACTTAAAGACAGCCTGGAGCAATAGTTCAGCTGAGGTCCCTTGGCTAAAGAGTCTCATCCTGGCTCTGTCTACCCCATGGTGCTCTTAGAGCAGCCACAGATACAGTCACAGACTCAACATCTCTACTGTGTCCTTGATGTGATAATTCACCATGGCCATCCTATGGACAGCTTGTCCATATGTTCATGTCCAAAGACATGAGGGTCTATACCTGTGTACTCCATGCCTGGATTCATGCCCGCAGTTTGTTACCTGCCCAGTTAAACTGCTCTATAGTGGCTTCAAAATTCAAGATTTATTCTTCTAGGCCTCGGTTCCCAACAGGTAAAATAGGAATGATTGCATCTCTGCTCCCCGCAGGGTTTTTGTAAGGATAAGTACAGTCAGGCCTTGAGAAAACCAGCTCCTATAGGAACTGTGGAGAGATGGCATAAAAACACCTAACTGCCATTTTTGAGAGTGCCTCTGACAGAAGCCACTGGCATTTTGTTATTTGGGAAAAGGTCGGCTCATACCCCAGGAAGAAATTTTTTTAAACAACTTCATTGAATGTTGAATTAAGTTTGTCATTCTGCTTTTTCAGATTATGTAAAGTTTAAACTAATTTTTAACAGAAGGAAAAGTTTTAAATCCCTGTATTCTTCACTTGCTCTCCGTGAACATAATCTGACCCCAGATAAGCCTCAGACAGATGTTTGTTTTAAGTGCGTTCTCATGCGAGATAATACAGGAAACTTGGGATGAAGATGTCAAGTGACCTTATAAAAAAAGCCTCAGCGTGGGTGCTCAGCTCTCTGTTCCTGGTGCAACATCCTTGGTGTGATAAAGATCAAAAATAAGCGATAGAAAACGCTGTGAAGAGCCCACTGCAAGAGCATACCCGTCTCTCTGATGATGAAAGAATCTGGGAACCCTTGAGCCATCCGAGGTCTGATGGCAACATCCCATAGCCCTTCCACCACCAGGCAGAGGAGGCTCTGGATCATGAGACCCCCCAGAGGTGGCCTTGGCCATAGCAAGAGCGAGTCCTTGTGACTTTGGAGACTTCTGGCATGTATTGATTTCTGCAAAGGGTTAATAGGAAGGGAAGGAGAGGGGGTAGACGATGGAGAGAGAAGTATGAAAAAGAGGGAGACAGAAGGGTTAAAAATAAATCAGGATTAGACAGATTTACATAAAATGACAATATAGGCTTACGGGCTAGGCTTATATAGGTATGCTGTGAAGAAAACAGGCAACTGCAGGAAAAAGTGAGTTATGTCCTTTTCTACTCATATCTATCCCTATGTTAGGTACTGAGGAGCAGGTTTTGGCAGAACCTGATTCTTAGCTTGTAAAGGCTGGTAGGGAAGGGGATTGCTTTGGTTAGAATAAAAGGACCTGGAAATTTTGGAATGCCTTAATATAAGTAATAAAGGAAAAAATAATAAAATCATGGCTAAATCAGGAGCTGCCAATAAAAGTCGGTGGGGTTTTATGCTCGGTTTCCTGGTTACAAAGATACATCCCCCGCAGCACCTTTAACACCCAGAAACAGCACGGCACCGTTGGAAGGACTGTGCTGTCATGCCTACATCCAATTCAGAATAACACAAACATCACCTTAAAATGCAATGTTTTAGCTCTGATGACTCTTTATTTGACTTTCAGCTTTCATTTAGCATCTGGCCCATTCGCACATCACACAGATGCCCCAAGAAGAGCTTGGCAAACACTGATCACCCATAGCAGTGAAGCAGGATCAGGGAAAGTGTTCGCAGCACCAAAGTTACAAACATGCACCAAAAATTATATTTGCCTTTAGGGGGAACAATGCAGGAAAGAAGGTGTGAGGAGCAATGGGAAGATGCAGCCTTTACCCTTGTGATCTTGTCCCTTCTGCTTGCAAAACAAGTAGGTTTTGACTGTATTTTTGCCCCTTTGTATGTCTAAGGCTGGTTGCTGGCGATCTGTCTAAAGCCCATCATGTTCCTTGCTCAACTTGATCTTGGCCACAACTCCGTCCCAAAGCAGTAGAGAAGAGGATAGTTAAACAGCCCTGGCTGTGACGGCGCCCTGTCCAAACCACAGAAGGGGGTGCAGAAAAGAGGAGTCTGGTATCAGGCATCATCTCTCTCACCGCATGTGGGAGTTCACCTGAAGTTCACATCTGACTTCAACGTGAAGTTGGAGCTGATGTGTGGGCTCATATCCATCACGTCCTTTGGCTGTAGTGAATTTAGCGGGGGAGCTTGTTTTGATGGAGGAAGATCACAGAGCTCCTCTAGCAGGAACTGAGCAGCAGGGAAGTCTCCAGGCAGAGACAGGAAGGAGGAGGAGGTGTTTTAGGTAACAACATACACGTAGGTGTGAAACACATTGATTTTTCCAACCCCAAATTATAATGCACATATTTCAGTTATAACTCCCTGACCTGACTCAAACAAAAGCCATGAGAAGAGACTTGTTCTTGTAGAAATATTTTTTTTTTAATAAGAGCTTATTTCTGTTTCTTGTGGTTTTGAGCTCTCAGAGTCACAGCGGTGGGATGAGTTTTTACAAAATACACAAATAACCGCTTGTGAATGCAAAGCGAGGACTGAGGCTAAGTTTATAGTATACAGTGCAGGCAGATTTGAGCTTGCTTTGACAAAGCTGAGCCAAACAATAACAGAAGCCCCATGGCCACACTCACACTGCCAGCCTAGCTTAGCCTCGCCTGTGCAATGCAGGGTGAACGGGGGCTGCACACCAGCAATGCAGCAAGCTTCTTCCCCAAATGCTGCGCAGTGCTCCCTTTAAGCTGTGTGCAGGGAACACGGGACTCAAAACTGTCTCACATTGCTTCCTCACATCTGAATGGATGACCTGGGTTGCTTTTCTCTACCAGCAACCCCATGAGACAACACGGTGAGCCTCTTAGCTGTAAAGGCACTCAGGGCTATTAGGTTTTGCATCAATCTCTGCAAAGCTGGCTTTAATTAGCACTCTCCTGCCAGCCATGCAGAGCATTCTCTGTTATATCAGGCTGGCAAAAAAAAGAAAGAAAGAAAGAAAGAAGGCAGCAAAACCTGCAGCCGTCAACATGGTCTTCATAGCTGTTTGTGCGCTCTGGCTGTCTGGCCTGAAACATGTATACAGACTGCGTCCTAAGTGCCCTGATAAGATTGGGGCTCCAGAATGTGTTGTCCTGAGAATGCTTGCTGCTGTTTATCTGTGAGCTGAAAAACTTTCCAAAGTTTCCCGGCCACCAGCCCTGACACCCTGATTCAGACCAGATGACAGGCAGACGCGATACTGAACAGCTTTCGTGCCTCGGGGTGATACCGAAGTGGCTGAGAACCCAAAAGCTTTGAGCGTGCTGTTGAGTCGGGTCTGCTGACATGGTGGTGGCTGTTGATACCCGCCACCGCTGCTCTCGTGGCACCCTGTGAAAAGCGTGGGATTTGTCCCCTCCCGAGACCCAGGGCGCTCCTCGTCCTCCTGCAGCTGGTGGTCAGGAGGTGACAACCCCATCCTCCCTTCTCCTCTTTTCCAGGCTGACGGATGCAACTTACGCGTGACTATATGCAGCATCAGCTTATGAGAATATATATTGCTCCAGCACAGATGCGTTTAATGTGATGGATGTGCAAAAGATGCCAGAGGCCTTCGTTGTGGGCATCTGTGTTCTTCAAAGCGTAGGCACTTTGAAGTGCCAGTGGGTAGGGGCTATTTTAAAGCTGAGGGGATTGACATCAAGCTGTGCCTACTTTCCATCAATGTACAGGATGGGGAAAATGCCGAGCAACCTCCCGGCATGGTGCTCTCTTCTGTGGTCCCAAGACCACCCACCCACAGCCTGCCTGTCTCTAATTTGCTGACATTATCCTGATTTATTAGATGTTTAAGTCATTTATATAGGAAAATAATTTCTGGATTTATTTTTCCATTTTTCAGCCAAAAAAAAATCTACTAAGAGTAAAACTTAATCTTCTTACTGTATACATCCCTATAAATCCTTACATACTCAGTGGGGTGTTGTGTGGTTTAATGGCTTAATTGGTTAATGTTTATAAAGCACTTCTGATATCCTTGTGTCAAAGATGCTGTAGAAGCACAAACTTACAATATTTTCACCACCCACTTAAGATCAAGCAACCTATAGGAAAGAGATTTATTTACGTAACTTAAACATTTTATAACCCTTCCAGAGACTGCGAAAACTCAGAGAAGAAATCAGACTGGCTGCTGCTCCAGATACCAACTGCTGACAGTCTTGGAGGTTTCTGGTAACCTGTGTCCTATGGGAAGGGAAAGTATTTTCTACAAGAAGCGGGTGTTTTTCAATCCTGCGCAGTGTGCAGTGTGGTGAAACGTGCTTGGCACCAAGGCTGCCCGCAGAGCTCCGCAGTTTGAATTCCAGACACTAGTAGCACTAGAGAAACGGCATGGAGACTCTGGAGTTAGGCACTATTTCTGGAAGTCCTCCTCATCAAACAAGCTAAAAATAGCAATAAATGCCCCAGGTCCTTTGCTAGAGGGGTAGCAACCAGGGCCCATCAGCTCTAGTTCCCACCTACGCAGATCCAACTCTGGTGTAAAGGTCTACATGGAATTCTTTGCTTTCTTTTCATTCATGCCTCTGATGTCCGTTAGTAGCAGCGGTTTTAATCAGTGATTTACGTGCTTTTTAGATCCAGAGCAAACACAGAGACATCGATTTCCCCCCGTGCGTGTGGCTTTGTTCATGTGTTTTGCAGTTTTGAAGTCTCTAATCCTCTTCCCAGCTGAGCTGGGAATCTGGCTTGTGCCACCACCACACAGCCAACTGCAGACAGAGGTGGGCAAAAAGCCTCTATTTCAGAGAAATAGCTGCCACTCAGGAAAGAAATCCTGGAGCTGAAATGGATGTTCTAAGAAAATGTCAGCTTGAAGGGTGGTCGCGGGCAGAAAAACAAACTCTTAGGCATTACTGGGAGAGATATCAATGTGCTGTTCCCGTAAATATGGGGTAAGTCTCCATTGTGCCTGGTTCCCATCTCCCCCTTGCCCAAAAGATGCTGCTGAGTTGGTGCAGAAAAGGGTGACAGGCAGGATCAAAGGTATGAAACAGCTTCCATGTGGGGAAGGATTTAATAGACTGGGACTCTTCCGCCTGCAGGGCAGATAAACTGAAGGAGGATGTGATAGAGGGGTATAAAATCATGACTGGCCTGGAAAAAATGAATAGGGAAGGAGACACTGACTCCTCTGATCCAAGGACTAGGGAGGTGTCAAATAAACCAGTAAGTGGCGGGTGGGAAAGCAATAAAATGAACTATTCTGCACCCTCCGTGCACTACAGCTTTGGAGCTTGGACCATGGGATGCTGTAGTCATTACATTTTTTTACGTGGGTTCAAAATGCGACAGTGCAAACTGATGGATGAAAAGTCCTGCAGGGATTGCTAAGCACAGAGAGTTTCCTTGGGTGCCACAGGGCACTGCTGCTGTCTGCTCACCCTGCTCTTGCTCACGGGTGACGGTGGGACACTGGGAGAGACAGATCTCTGGTTTGGCACAGTATAGGTATTTTTATGTTTCTGTTGTGCAACGTTTATTTGCCAAAAAAGAGCAGTTTCCTGTTAGTATGTCAAGTCGGTAGCTGTGGTTTTACACATCAGGAGTGAGCCCAAGACACAACATTGGGAGTGATCTCTGCCTGCTTGAGGCGAACCTCCTCTGTGATGGTGCTCACCCAGCCACGTAATGAGCCTCCTTCACACGGGCAAGCAGCCGAACTCCAGCTACTCTTTTAGTGCTTCTTCCGTATTTTCTCTGTAAGGCTTTCTGCAAAGGGGTTTAGCCACAAAATATTATTTAAGCATTTTTCAGACAGCGTTGCTTTAACTCTGCGTCCCTCGGAGTTGTTGTTTCTTCCATGTTACGGGCACGGGTGCAGAAACAAGACCTCTTCCAGTTGCAAGGAGAACCCCGAATTCAGAGCCATGTTAAGGTTTCTCCCATTCAAACTCTGTAGATGACTAGACAATTTAACCACAAGGACAGTCTTAAAATACATTTACAATACAAAACCTCAAGAGCACCCACTGAGGCCTGGCCAAAGGCAGGAGCTGAACACTGATTTTCTGCATTCTATTTCCTTACCTAAATACAAGACCATCTTCCTGCTTTTGATTTTATGATTAAATCAAGGCTCATCCTTCACCCTTGATATGAGGATATTAAAAAATCCTTCCTGACCTACTGCCTGACTCTATTCCTTCTAAAATTGCTTCCAAAACTTGGGGTCACAATTCTCCTTCATGGTGACCAGCTATTATTTCCTTTTCTCTTCCTTCAGCTACAGTTCTGTGTTGCTGGACTTCTACAGTGTAGTCACAAGATGACTCTGATCTTTCTCTCAGCTAAGTCTATAAATTTGAAACATCACCTCTGCCTTTGATCCAGGTTGCCAGCGTGAAGAATCTGGCTCTGAAGCATGGACAGAGGATATAGCCAAAAAATGAAAAGCTGAGACAGTTCTAAATCCAAAGTTATCCACAGGACTATCTTAGTCTTTTGGCTCACTAGAGACCTGATCATGTGCAGGTCCACATGTATCTTCAGTGTTAATGAAATTTGGAGCAATATAATGCTCTGCTTTTAGTGTAGGCAAAATGCAACAACAAAACAAATTCATTCAATCTCATGTAAACATATAAAATTATTATTACTATTATCATATATATTCTGTCCTCTCTCCTTCACTGGCTGTATTTTCACACTTTCGTAGCATAGGCCTTTCAAATATTACAGTGCCAGCATTGCTTCTAATCTGGTATTGTTTCAGGCCTATATATCCCCGTATATACCGGGATAGCACAGGGCTTGGATAACAAAATAAATCCTTAAGTCTTGAAGCCACTTTTTAGTTAATCATTGTATTTGGATATGGTTTAGGGCTCCCCCTCAGCTTTGAAATTACAGCCTATATATTTGAAACTATTTTGTCCCTCAAAACACCTTGTCACCGAATTATTCCATGCAGGAACTTTCTTATAACTTATCTCCTCCTCTGACTTGTTCACACTTAAAGGTCACAGTCCTCTGCCTCTGATATCACCAGTTCTCGCTGCGGAAAGGGTCGGAGTCCCAAACTGCAGCAGGAATTTGAGGAGGAGTAGACAAAGGACTGCAGGACAAAAGCATCTTTTTTTTTTTTTTTCGGATAATTTATGGGCTGTTGAAGAGCACAGAAAAGGGGGTAGGGTGTAGGGGACGAGAGCGCCGGGTTGCAGCGTCAAGCGGGCAGCCGGGCAGCACCGATATTGCGAACCAGAGCTCAGGACTGCGCGCAGGTGGGTACCCCACCTCCCGCTTGTACCCTACGTGGTCTTTGCTGCCCATGCCCCTGTTTCTGAGCAGTGTGTTATTCAGAAAAACTCGTCACCCGGGTGGCAGCGCCTATCTTGCCTACCAGATAGCAGCATGCACTGTAACAGGCCTTTTAAATGCAGCCTGCAAAATGTTCGACTGAGTATCTGTACTTGTGTCGGGACCCCGAGACAGGGGTGAAGTCAAAACACCTGCATCTTGTCATTAAACTGAATACACCCCAAAAAACCCTAGAAGGGTTTCAAATCTCTGAGCTGGATACAAACTAGAACAGGAAGATCTCTTAGGCAAAAGAAACAGGGACTTGCTGGGTGAGATAAGGGGAAGTAAAAGAGACTGGGAGTGGACTTGGTTAACACTTTGTTCCTGAATATCTTTCAGCGACTCAGATCCTACAGCCAGGTGTGCTCAGCTACACCCACACGGCCTATTTCAAGGTCAAAATCAATGAGAAAATCTCCCAGTGTCCAGATTTAGACTGGAATCCAAAACACATGAGGGACAAGTTAATTTTGCCTCTGATAAAAGGGGAGGTCTGGCCAGCAGATTTTGCCTCTGTTTCAGTAGCAAGTGGAAAGGAAAGGCAAGGACTATTCTCAGAGGAGACCTACACAGGTTACACAGTCCATGTTTCCATTTGGTTGGAAATATGTTAAAGGTAATTGAATTTCCTTTGGCAAAACAGAAGCTTAAGTGAGACGATGCAGTGTTTTACCACACTTTTAAAGTAACGAAAACTGTTGTAGAGACTTTGCAAAAAGCCAAAGCAGCAGGTTCTCCCAAACCAAATCGTATTCCACCACAACATATGTAGGGAGCAGACAGGCAGGTGATGATTGATAGAGTGACGGAGAAAGAAATGGGACAACATTTATAGATAAATAGGGATTTGTAAATATTAAATGTGAGTCTTAATGGACTTGTATTCTCTGCCAACACATTTACAAGGGAAGAGGATTAGCGAGCAGTTTGGCACAAAGACCTCCATCTACAGAGCAGATATTCTGCAATTAGGAGGACCTGTTCTTTGAGAAAAACATTTATGTGGGTCATCTAAAAACTGTTGTTGAAAATCTACCTTCCACGCACATGTGCTGACTTGCAAAATATTTGCTTTTTTGCTTTCCATGACAAGCAGAGACTGAGATCTGCCCCACTGCTCTGAAGTAGATTCTGCCTCTGTAAGGACTGTTTAAGTGCTGCTATTGTGAAATGATATGGATGTGCTAGGCTTTACTGTTGATTTCCAACAGATCTATGTGAATAATTGATTTTGTTCTGTTATTGCCAAAGGAGAAAACTTAGAGGGGGAAGCAGAATATTAAATAAAAATTAATTTTCAGGTTTTTTCTAACTCAAAGCTGTGCTGTGCTTTTGTTTTGTTTTTCCCATCAGTGTGAGTCTATTGCAAATCCACTGGGAAAGTGAACATCTATGTTAATAATTGTGCATTGCTTTTGGAGGAGTCACTTTGATACACTATATCCAGTTCGCACCCAGACATTGTCACCAGTGCCTGGATGTAGGTTTTGGCTGGGATAGAGTTAATTTTCTTAATAGTGGCTTGTATGGTACTATGCTGTGGATTTGTGACCGAAACAGTGTTGATAACACAGGGATGTTTTAGTTCTTGCTGAGCAGTGCTCACACAGTGTCAAGGCCTTTTCTACTTCTCCCACTGCCCCGCTAGCAAGCAGGCTGGGGGTGCAAGAGAAGTTGGGAGGGGACACAGCCGGGACAGCTGACCCAAACTGGCCAGAGGGATATCCCAGACCATATGATGTCATGTTCAGCAATAAAAGCTGGGGAAGAAGGAGGAAGGGGTGGACATTCAGGGTTATGGCGTTTGTCTTCCCAAGTCACCATTGCATGTGATGGAGCCCTGCTGTCCTGGAGATGGCTGAACACCTGCCTGCCCATGGGAAGTGGTGAATGAATTCCTTATTTTGCTTTTGCTTTACCTATTAAACTGTCTTTATTTCAACCTACAGGTTTTCTCACTTTCACCTGTCTGAGTCTCTCCCCCATCCCACTGCAGGGAGTGAGTGAGCGGCTGCATGGGGCTGAGCTGCTCACTGGGGTTAAACTATGAATACACTGGGAAATGGCATTTCCCCAGCAGCTCCCCTCATTCTCCCCATCTCTGAAACAACTTGGGCATTACAGGACCACACAGTAACCATCTCAGGTTGCTGTACCAACTTTATTAAGTTCCAGCTGAACTGAGCTGATTATGCCCCAGGATAGCAGCCGCCTAAGTTTGCATTCCCCACTGCCTGGCACAACTGTGACCTCCAAGCAAATTATTGCTCTTCTCAGTGGGAGCAGAAGCAACCACCCACGAGCCTCACAAGCTGTGAATTTGCTATCTTCATCGTATATATATTATAGGAAAGCTCAGTCTTGACTCCTTCCTTGCACCGTCTTAACCATCATTTTAATCAGGATTACTAAACTATGTAGGAGCATGAAATGCTCATGGACCACAGTGGGTTTAGTTTTTCTACACCATTTTCATACATTCCTGTCCCCCATCTCTACCTGGCAGATTCTGTCCGTCCCAGGTAGGACTCTGCAACACAAATACCTCCTGTGTGGAAACAATGTTGGGTTTTTTACCTTTTCTTTCCCCAAAGTCAATTTTTACTCTGCTTACAAGGTAAAATTAACAATCTGAAATCAACTGTTTAATGAGTTGAAGACAAATATTTTGAAGTAAGAATTGTTCTTTTAGTAAGCAGCAACTTCAGGTCTGCCGAACATCAAAATTTGCAGATATTTAGGTAGATCATGAAGCCCTAGATGAGCATACCTGGAGTGTGTGCAGAGATCTGATCACTACTTTATCCGTCCATCTTTACCAAGGCAATTCACTCATTTTAGTAGATATGTGCTTTTAAGAAACCTATCAGACTGCAGTTTCAAAAATACCAAATATCAATTGTTCCATTATATTAGGACATCATCACCATTACGCCAATGCTGTGTTTCGCTGCTGCTGTTATTAAGCCCTCCGATGTTTGCGTAAGATAAATTCACTGCACTTCAGATTATTTAACACCTAAATGAAACTGAGTTTGTTCATCCCACTGAGTTGCTAGGCAGCCATTACAGAGCATCATGCATTTCTGATGCGTCTGTTAGCAGGTGAAATTATTGAAGAAAGTGTAAATAAAAAGAACAAAACTGAGTAGATGATACATTTTTAAGTCAGGCACCTGCTTAGCACACATGCTTTTGTACCTGTGTAAATAGGCAACTACATGTACTTCAAACGTGATTTTTCACATGGGGTGCCTAAGCGTCCATTGCATGGACAAGCGAGTGTTGCCTGTGTCCGTGATTTCCATGCATGTTTATTCAGCTGCAAGCACATATAAACCTTTAGATTTTAAAAATTAATGCTGAGCAGTGCTTGGAGGAATACAGTGTGTTGTGGCACAGCAGGTCTCCCACCTTGGCATGCAGGGCCCCTCCTGGGACGTTACTTAGGACCAGCCCCAATAAAGGATTAAACATCTAAATGTGATTTAGGAAGGTTTAGGCACTGAAACTGCTAGAAGGGAGGAGGCTGGAGAACCATCCACCCCTTCTTTGCAAAATGGGCCACTGTGCTCCTCAAATTAATTCAGGTTCAGTCTACTAGCTGCTTAATGCTATAACAAACAAACAGCTCAAGGAACAGGAGGTGCAGCAGAGTAGACCCTACTCCTACAAGAATGTGCAAACCACACAGTTTCTGAGCAGTAAATTATGCAATTAGCAAGCAATAACATACAGCAGTTACGATGCTGTTCTGAAATTTTTCAGCATGTTTTCCCTTTCGGAAATCTCAGATGGAGACAAGTTGCAATCCAGTTCCCTCCCACTCTCCCCTACGGAGCAGAGCCGCAAGACATCAGCTCCTTTTGTATTACATGACATTCTCCAGAAGAAAAATTTCAATCTGGGAATTTTAGAAGCTTCAGAACAGCTCAGGTTTTTCATCTTACAAAGTGCACGATACTGGTAATTTTCAATTAAATGGAAAAAAATGTAAAATACTTAGTACTGGCTTAAGTTTTGCAAAGGCTCAAGAGGACAGTCTCCACTGTCAGAGGAGACTTGGGTTTAGCAATATGCCAGGCTGATATTATTTCTGATACCTTTTTTGTAAAACATATGGCTGACCATACAAGTAATGATCCTACCCCAAAATTACCAGTTGCTAAGATATCCCTCCACAGCATACTCCGACATACTTTATGTCAATGCATGAGAAACAAGGTACAGGTTATATTGATGAAGGAATGGGGATCGTGGAGAAAGGTGCATGGCTCTGCTGGGAAGAGGAGAATTTCCCTGCTGGGAGGTGACTTGGCACTGGGCCCTCTGGGTCGGGCTCGTGAACAGCATCCTTTGCTGGAGCACCATGGGCTTTATGAAGTCAGAGATATTCAGAGTTGTTCTTCAGCTGCACAGCGATTATAATAAAGTTCAAAAAGAGATGTATGTCAGAAAATGTAGCAACCAGTCACTTCATATTTTTTTGTTTTGAAATGTAAAATAGCTGTGTTGAGCTGAGTCTGACAGGACTGGAATTTTGTCATAAATTTACAAGTTCTGGACTTGGAAGGAATACTTCATATTTATTCCAAAAAAAATTAAAAGAAGTCTTTCAAGAAACAGAGTTTTGTAGATATAAACAACATTCTGGAAATGCCTTAACAACATGTCATTTTGTTCTGGTAGTACCTACATTAAGTGCTTTTTGTCAATTTAAAGATGAAAGAACACACTTTAAAAAAAAGAGTTAAGTAATTGTTTTGGAAGTGGGGGTGAGAAAAAAGTATCTAAAGATGAGCCAGGTTTCACATGCAAATGATGGGTTTGTTTGACTAAGTGAAAATGTCTGCGTCTGGTTGGGGAACCAACCAGCACAGCCAGCAAGGAGCAAAGGACTTTACGATGTCGATGGCCTGGCTCCGTCCCAATGCCTAAACCGGGGCAGAAAAATGGTGCTAGAAGTGCCCGTTTCTCTCCAGTGGCTTCAACAGGAGTTTAGGGCGAGTAGCTCTTCTGCAGATGCCTGCACGGTAGACACCTGAAGTGAAATGAGATGAAACCTCTCCAAAATCACACCTGTAGCAAGCGTATGCGATGCATTTACCACTCTGCAGCGCCGCAGTGGTCGTCCAACCACCCGTGCGGGGCGCAGGGGCAGCTGCCCTCGGTGCACGGGGAACCGGCGGGTCGGAGATTCTGCACTGCTCTGGGATCCGGCTTTAAAGAGAGTGGTTGGAAGATGCACTCGGTCACTGCAGCGTGGCTTTCTGTCTGCTGTATGATGACCTCATGCAGAGTTGTTTTATGCATCAGATATTTGGGAGATCTGAGTCTGTTCAGCTATGCCATATAAGGGGATTTCAGCAGAGCATGCCTCCATCATGCCTGTTGGGTATTATCTGTATAACCCCTTCGGGCTGGATTATCTCCTTTACTGAAATCTGTTCCATATAAGGGGCTGGGAAAGGGCTGTGCTTCTCAATCTGCTCGTGCCTTGGAGTGGCGAAAGGACCGTGTGCCTGTGAGGAGTTGGCTCCAGCCCCAAAACATCCCCATGCTGAGGTGGCTGGAGCAGTTGGCATGGAAGTTCATTCTCTCTGTGATTTGCCATCCTCCAGTCCTTCCCCATGAAAGTTCTTCAGAAAATAGGTAGTTTGGTCAGATAATGGTCTTTAGTGCCAGGTAGGTGATGGTAAAAGGCTGCACGCAGGATATGAAATCAGCTCTGGAGTATGTAATAACTGGGAGAAGTCAACACTCAAACCTCATATCAGCATCCAGGAAAGAGTATGGTCAGTTTTGTTGTCATGGAAATGCTACAATTAAATTTTACATATGTCAAATGCACTGTCTAATCTCCTTTATACACACTACAATTGAGTAGCTATGGGAAGGGTTGCTGTACCGCAGCTAAGGAGAGACTTTGTGAAGCAAAAGATTTTTCCATTCATTTCTGGGATGCATAATAATAAGTTAATGGCATGGTCAAAGCAACTTTCCCAGCCTCCCCATTAGTATGTGGTCTGTTTTGTATATAAGTGATTCATCATAGAATTTTACTCCCATAAAAGCTCTTCTATCCTCCTTTTGTACATATGCCAAGTGGCGAGGAAAGCCAGTGGCAATTAAAAAAAATATGGCTTGAATTACAGGCCTGTTCCCACAAGACCATGTGATAAGAAAATGGGTTAAGATGTGCAACAAGGCAAAGTAGATGCTGTAGAGGGGCCACCTTCTCAAAATTGGCATTGCTCCTGGCTTCCTTGTGCTCACCCCCTTCCCTGTAAGCCAGGGTCTTTCCAGCCTTGCTGCATCCTTCCATGCAAAGTGGGTACAAAGGACTGCACCTACATTCAGCTCCTGGTCCCCATCACCCTGGAGTGTGGAGCCATGTCTGCTCAAAGGCCAGGTTTTACCTCCCCAGCCCAAATTCCAGCACCTAATTTCAAAGTGTTTTTTTCTGCGGGTGCTGGTAGGAGAAAGCAAGTACAAAGCTTCATGCTTGCAAAGCAGAGAAGAGAGTAAGAACATCAAAATAGCAAAGGATGAGGGAAAATGAAAAAGGTTTTCTGTCTTAGACCTCTGCTGTCACATCAGATCAGGGAAGGCAGAAAAGGTCAGCATATTTATTATTTCAATAGTGCATTTCCTCTGGTGAACTTTCGGTAGTGTCACCTTCTTCACTGTGGTTAGATAAACAGATCAGGATTTGGGGAAATGCTGCGTCCTACACTAGCACTGAGAAAGGAATGGTCCAAAAGCAAGTTCACTCCTGTTCAAAGCTTCAGGATGTACCAAATCCTTCCATTCTTTTTGGCACAGAATTGAGAAGGAAATTTACGAAATGCTGTATGCAGAATGACCCCAATACAAGTGTTGATCAAAAAAGAATTAACGCATGTGGTCTGGTCTCTACAGTAGGGCATGAGGCTCCCTCAGAAGGTCAAGGAGAAAGAAATCATCTGGACATCACTGTTGTGCTTCTTTATCTTATAATAAATATCTGTTCCACACGATCTCAGTTCTTTACACCGTAATGTGTATAATACATTAAACCTTGTACTCAGCCCTTTTCCATAAAATCTGAAATCTGGCTAAACTCTGCACTTGTATTACATTTCTGATAACTGGGTTGCATATGAGCAGAGCTTGACATCACCGTGGGTCTGAGTCACCAGGAACCCATTAATCACCAGTGGAACTGATGCCATGGCAGCCTGCTTTAAAATGAGGTCACACGTCTATATCTTCTAATGTCCTCAAAAGCCAGGGCTTGGTCCACATCCCCTGTGCTGGTTCCTCTGGCATACAACCATTTGAATGGACGAACTGGTAATTCCCCTCTGGCTTTTGGCCAAAACTCTCCGTAGGAAATTTTCATTTAGCTGACATTTCTTTTTTTTCAAAATTCTGGAAACATGGTTTTTGAAAACAGGAAAAAATGGTGCCTTTGGAATAGTGTCTGTGCTTCCCTGGGCTGTGGGAGATGGGGAGAAGGACAAACCTACTTTTTAGTTCAGCTACCAATGAAAGTTAACCAGGCAGTTTAATTTGCAAATTCCATCTAAAGCAATGATATTTTAACATCTTTTGTCATTTTTTCCTTAAAAAATGCTTAGCAGAATTTTTCCTTCACTGTCCTCTTGTTTACAGCCCTGCACTCCGTAGAGGCATAAGTCTCTGGGCAGAACGCGTTGAGAAACCTGTTGCAAGTGGAATGGAGAGGCAGCAGGAGGAACAAGCTTTCTTTTTTTGCTCTATATTTTACACTGCAGCAAAGAACATCCAAGACTTTGATCACTACCTCCACATTGGGTCAAAGTAAAAAAGTGACCTTCGAAATAGTGCAACTTGAGGTTACAAAGCTTTGGTTCAGCGATTTTTACCTCTTATGTTTCCCTTGCACTCCCATTTAACACTCTTCCTTCTGCAGGTGAACTTTTCCTGCATGTTTTCAAACCAGTATTTCCTGGTGTGAAATACTTACAAAGCAAGAGCTGCCGATGCTGGTCTAGATGACACATTGCAAGGATCCAGGAGAAAGAAGGAGTGATCATATGAATATCTGAGTTAGAGCTGTCTCATGTCTCACCACAGGCCATGTTTGGAGATCTGGGAAGGGGTGAGTGGGGCCAAAAAAACAATGAGAGTTATAGCTTAAATAGACAAATAAATAAAGCAACATTGCTGACCTGTTTTCCCTTGCCAGATCTCATTGCTCATTGAAAAGAGTCAGCAGTGTTAAGTGCTTACTACATGTACATCAATTTATGAGCCTACATCCACCCAGGCCGCTGTGCCAGGGATGTTTTTAAAACTTTTGCTTACAGAGGAAATTTGTCCTGCAAGGTAATTTGTGAGCTGGTCAACAGATGCTCTAGGTCTGACCTCCCATAACTTGGTTGCAGTATTATTGCAGGGCTATACTGCAATAATGCAACTCCTCTTCTCCCAGTGCAAAAAATAGTGCAATATTGTGCTGGCACAAGAGGCGGTCAGTCTGTCCTTGTCTGGCCTTTCTTTGGCAAAAAAGTCTGGCTCAGCCCTGTACCAAGCATGGGTGATGGCTCAAGTTATTCCAGTCTGTTCTTTAGGGACGAGACACATCTTGACACTCTCTCTCCCCACTCTTACAATTCAGCAAGAGGAAAGAAATAATCCCCAGGAGCAAAGGTTTGTCTAGGGCACAAACAGTGTGATCTTGTTGTCAATACAGCCCTGTATAATCTGGGGCAAAAAAAATTATTGCACCTGGCAAGCCAAGGGATGTGCACTAGCCCTGTTCCTGCGATTAGTACTCTTATTTTACCATATTTGCCCTTTTCAATGATTATGTTATGCTGAGCCCCACAATGCTGCTTTCATCAGTCTCTAGTTCACGTGTGGGTCAACACAGATTGCCCCGAGCCTCAACCATGCATCCTCCATCAGAGGTAAAACGGGGGGGGGAGATGGGGACCAACTGGAATTGTCATTATTGTAACTGAATGAGCAGGCACAGCCCTCTGCAGAGCTTGGAAAGCATTGATTTTTACCTGATTTATTGTTATTTACGCCCATGCTTAGCCTGTCTCCCAGAAATGGATGCACAGGCTTCAGCTGATCTACTCATGTGAGTAAAGTTAAGTACTTCAGAGCTTGCAGGCTTTGGGCCTAAACTCATAAGAGCAAAGCATCTTGCTGCATGCCCTGAATTTATCTAGGCCAGAAACCCTTATTTCAGCTTGAAGTTTCCCAGACCCTCTGCCTGTGCTTTCATAAGAGGATGACCTTAAGCCCTCGACATATTCTGTTGAAATGTGATTTAAAGTTCTGGCAGAAAGGCAAAACTATTTTTTTTTTTTTTTTCAAAGAAAAACACAATAAACAAGCATAAGCTGCTGCCTTTCTCTGGCTTTTCACTTCTTCTAGTAGATGGTTTCCTCGGGCAGACAGGTAAGACACAATTGAATTTGTGAGCCTAATGCATATCAGTTCATGCACCCTAGACTAGCTCCCAAAACTGCACATCGTACCATCTGTCGTGCATAGGTGGAGGGTAAACGGTAAAAAAAAATCTGCCTTGGTACACAGCAGAAAATCATTAGCACGGGAAAGGGTGCCGTTACCTGAAAAAAGGCAACATGTGCCTCAGGGAATGAAAGCTCATTAGAGGGCTAGTCTCTGTTTCCTTTATTGTTAACCATCGTGGGTAAACATAAGCCAAAATGTCTAAAGGATTGCGATGCTCAGTCACACATAATTTTCAAGCACTTTCTAGATGTCTGTTCTTGCCAAGAGCTGTTCTTTCTTTCTTTCACAGCATTGGGGCTTTCCCTCCATATTTCTCCATGTCTCAGCCTGTGGAACTCCGTAACAACGCCTGTATCTTTCAAACTTCAGTTTCTCAGTCCGCCTCTTCAGAAACCATCACCAAAAGCCATCATCTTCCTCCCAGAGCCGGTCTTCACTGTGGTGCAGCCGGAGCCTGTCCTGCCGATGTGGTGCAAGGACCAGCCCGGGCTTTACCGAGCAGGTTTTGGGGCAGTCGATATTACTGAAGGTCCAAATTATGTCAGTCATGCATTTGTTAGAGATCACCATATTCTACGACATTTCCACTAATTCCGGGTTGACTCAGTTGTGTGATGGGTTGTGCATCCAGATATTCAGTGAGGTTTGGACTACGCTCCTTCCATACAGGAGATGGGTGCTGCCGTACCAAAATCTCCAGCTACCTTCCAAATGAGACATCTCCAACGGGGATTATGTGTTTTGCATCTTCTTTTCACTCATCAGACTAGAGGATGACAGCATCCCCTTTTCATTTGAATGATTTATTTACAGATTTCTCCAGCACTCACTCCATAATGAATGCACTGATCAGAAATACTTGAGACGCTGCTAATCCTAGATATAATTGAATCTCT
This sequence comes from Aquila chrysaetos chrysaetos, assembly GCF_900496995.4. Taxonomy (NCBI): domain Eukaryota; kingdom Metazoa; phylum Chordata; class Aves; order Accipitriformes; family Accipitridae; genus Aquila; species Aquila chrysaetos. Next base: position 72,572,238 of record NC_044006.1, on the reverse strand, counting down.
GCTCTATAACTTGAAACTGCTATCAATACTTATTGAAGCACAGAACATACACTTGTCCGGTGAGTGCTTAAAAGTGACTTAGGTTATTATGTTGTGGTTGATTTACAACAAAACCATCTGAATTATGAACTGCGTGAAGAAGAGGTAATTAAATTTGAGACATTAAGGCTGATGGTGCTTCAGATTGTGATAAATACAAAGTCAAAAAAGTCTTCCCCAGGGACACTAGCATCAAGAGGTGATCAACTGCTCCATAGGCATATGCTTTATAGTGGGACAAGTCTTTTATTGGCAAAATGGGATTTATCTTTTTAGGGATGGTTATTCCACAAGTTAAACAAGTATGAGCTGCTAGATGTTACAATGGGAAGGTTGCTAAATTGTGAGAGAATTAAGAAAACAATCAAATCTTGCATCAGATTGATTTTCTTTCCTTACATTTTAGCTCTCAGATCTATGGAGGCAGTTTTAACAAAGTGCCTACAAGCAACTTAACTCAAAGCTTTAGATGCCAAGTGCTCTTTCATAGCAAGTTTGCTGCCATTGTTACCACTCAGCAAAAGCTAAATTTTCAAACTACATTATTCATTGAACCTAATAAATAGTTGGTGGAAAGGGATAAATTCCTCTAGAGTCTGATTCACCCCACTTATCTGAGATATCTAATTTAAGAGGGGGTGAATTGCCCTTTGTGAGCCACCTGTCTCTCACCACAGACTGCACATGGACCTTTTAGCACCTAACTTCACAAGAAATAATATTAAAGGAAATCCCACCTGGAAAGACTAACTGAGACAAAAGACAACTTCTTGTTCAGTTTGTGTGACTGGTCATTGCTCCTGCCTTCCATGCTGCACACGTATATCTTTCTGCCAGTGATAAGACCGGGATGTATATTGCCTGGTCTGTCAATACAGATAGTAGAAAAAATAGAGGCACACGATGTGCAAGATTAATATCCTTCCAACTTCTGCATCTCAGCTGGTATAGCTCTCATTATAGTCCGTGCAGAGAAATAGCCACCTGCAGGGCGTGATTCATCTGACCTGCTTTAGAGGACAAGGGGAATTGTGCCACCAATACCATGGATTCTTCCAACTCCCAAACACCATGGTCTATTAAAAAAGCAGGTGAATAGTTCAGAAATTAATGTTTTCAGTGGTTGGTGTAAGATGTTTAATCAGGTGTAACCCACATTTATAGTCATTGCAGCTGGTGACTAGGGTAGTTCCAAATCACAGACCAGAGCAGGAAAGCTTTGGGCTGCTGTTCCTTAAGCAAGAGAGCTATTGAAATATCCAGAATGAGGAAGCATAACTGTTTACATTAGATTAATGCACTTGATGTCACTTGATATTTATTTTAAAGGTCCACATTACAGTACATACCTTCTGAAAACTTCCTCATGAGGTTGCTTCAGAGTCAGTACACTTTAGTCCCTTCTCGAACAAGTGATGGATGAGGTACTTTCTTTCACTCATTTATTATATGTCTCTTTCTTACTCTAAAAACAAAACAGCTTTTAGGGGAAGGAAGGCTTTTTCTCTGATTCTCCTACGCCTGGGAAAGATGAATGTTCAAGGTTTCTTTCAACTCCATTTTTTTATGAATAGCTGATTTCTAATTTCTATGAAAAGGCACATTTGTCATAGACTTATCACGCACAGTTGTCAAGATTACAAGATCTGTTCCTACTGCTTTTGGTGTTAGCAAAAATAATTCGTAACTCCAGAAGACTCATTGTTATTTGTGGACAGCTTTAAAGGATGCTTTTGTATTTCTTCCTGAATTAAAAGCTGCAGACATGGAAGCACAGCAAAATTTGAGTCCTTGAAAAAACTTGCTTCTGCAAATACATAAACCAGATGTTCTTGTGATTTCTAAGCTGACATATATTCACTTCAGTGGAGTTAAAGGGATTTCCTGGATGGATAAGGATTTAAGCCATTAACCCTGGTCATTCCCTCCTCCCAGCTTCCCAAAGTATCAGTTGTCCTCAGTGCCTGTCCCCTCGAACCCCTCTGTGTTGCACCCTCTTCACCTCTGATGTGGTGATCAGCATTTCCAGCTAGATATTTTGATGACTCTTACTGTAAAACTTGTGCAGACAACCAAATATATCATAAATAATTTATTCTCCAAGAACCCCATCATAAGAGTATTATCGTGTGCCTGGGGAGGGGTTTGCCATGCAGTGTTTCTGCATTGCCTGGCAATAAAAAAAAACTGCTGAGCTTGCTGCACATGGGATGACAGATGCCTTTTTCTTTTGAAACACCAATAATACACTTCTGACTTACGGTGCCCTTCAACTGTGAACCAAGGCAGGGGCATGTGCCCACATCTGCAGCCTGCACCAGCATCAAAAGCGGGATTTCCCTCACTCTTATTAATTAGACTGGGATATGAGCATTAAAATCTGGTCATGGGACAACATTAAGCATTTCATGCATGATCCCACCGGTGAATAGAAAAAGGTTCAGACTGAGAAAGAAGTCCAGGACATAGAAATTTGGGGTCCACTGCAGGAAAGCAAATATAGACAGAAGAGTGGGATCAGATGTGGGAAAAAAGTGAGAAGAGAGAGAAGGGAGAATAAAAAAGGGAAGAAATTGCAGTATCCTAAAATGAAGCAGCATTAAAGCATTGAACACATATCTCATCACACAAATTCTGCTGAAGGAAATATTGTCCCACTGCTATGAATGACCTACTGGTACTGGTGATCGTTCTCGCTGCACTGTGGGGCGAAGAGACTTGCCTTTGTACTTGGCCTACAGACCATTAAATATAAAATCTGATCTTCCTCCACAGGCGAATGTGATGCTCCTTGACCAGAAAATGTTAGAAATAGTTTACCTTAATTTTCTATCCTAAAATGCATCTATACTCTTTGGATATTCCTGCAAATTCAACCTCCTCCCATCCTTCCCCCCAAGGTTCTAAATCAGCTGCACAAATGGAGGGTTCTCTCTAGTGTGTGCCCATGTGCAGCTTGGAGCCAAGCTTTGCAGTAAGGCTGACAGGAGAGTAGACCTCTATTAAGAGAGGTGGCAGCAAAGAACAACACAGTGATTAAATGCAAAATTGAAATCATAATGAAAATTGGGGCACTGAAAAGAAATTTTAATTAAGTAAGCAACTGCAAATCAAACAAATGTATTCATTATTTAATCAACTAGTGAGTGCAAAAATCTCAACTAATCAGGAAAGTCTCAGGGAGCAGATAAAGAAACAAATCAAGGAACCAATTTGAAAGCCATAAGAAAATAGCACACATCCACACTATAAAAGAGCATTTGTCTGAGAAACAGAAGGTGAGCTGCTTTTTTTCCCACAAACATCTTTCTTATCTTTGTAAGGCTGGATGGTGTTTTGTAAAAAACAAAAAAAATCTTATGCTGGGATTTGGGAAGCTGTGTCTTCTTGCACATCTGCTTTTAATCTGTTCAGTCATAGAAAGAGTGACTGCAAAGTGATGTTTTTCTTTGCCTACTTCCACCCATTTTTCGCCTGCTGCACAGACCCCCTTGAGGTACCACAATAACCAATTTGTTTTAGAAGGAGATAAAACTTTGGGTGCCCCCAGCTACTGCTCAGCGACATGGCACACCGGCAGCGCAGAACATTTGGGAGAGGTGGCTGAATCCAGCCGGGCTGTTTCACACACATGAGTAGGGCCAGCAGAGCAATATGATTTATTATTACCTAGAGTTTTGCCACAAAACTGGCAACTTGCTCCTGCCTAAGGGAATGAAGGGATGGAGATCTGTATGATGGAGATCTGCATAAGACTGTGCTCTTTGGGCATGTTTTCACCCCAATTTTTTTTCTGTCCGACACGTGTGAGTACGGGAGTGGGTATGCACCGTTCACTTCAATGAACTCCCTGCAAAGTCAGCAAACAGCTCAGCGTGAGCACAGAGAGCCCTTTCAAGCCTCGGAGCTACTTCAGGGTAACCAAATGAGTCACAAGCGGCCAAGTAATTACTTTTCCAGGCTTCCTTACTTATGAATTTGGATCTGTGTACAAAAGCATGAATCCTGAGAGAATTGGCCGTCATTCCTTGCGAGCATAGTTGTTTGCACTCAAAGCAGTTGGATAGGGGCAGGAGATAAGTTAAAGAATAGTACAAACAAGTCATTTACTGCACAGTCTTGTAAGTATAGCCTGTCTAGAGCCTAATAAAAATCACATATTTAATTAGTGGCTTCGTTCAGCATTGTGTGAACAGTGATTCACTATGCCAGGCAAGAGGAGATGGGTAGCAAATAGACCTTGCACAAGGTATGTGAGAAAAGAAAAGATATTTTATGCAAAGAGTAAAGATCAGCTGCGTAACAAAGACCTGTGAGAAAACACGGTGGTGCTTTTAAAACACAAGTGTGGCAAATTCTTCTGTAGAATAAGTGGAAATTGAGTACATCTTTGCACCAAAAGGAAAGTAGTCTGATTTTATATCCAGAGTAGGGAACTGGGAGACCAGATACCTGGTTTCTAATTTTTTCTCTGTCACTGGAACACAGTGCAAACACTTTTCTATTTCTGCTTGTCTACATTATTTGGTTGCTCCTACTGGCACAACGGCCAAGCGCTTTGTGCTCGTAGCATTTTTCACCTCATCACACCTATTTTGCAGATGGAAGTACGCAGCCCTACCTCCACACAGGGGTCGCGATTGCCTAAACACTGCTTGGGGCTCCACGGTGAAAAACTCTTGTTCTGCAGAGGCAGGGCTCAGGAGGCCCTTGAAGTTCAGAGCTGCTAATGTCTTTTTACATTAACGTTTCCAGGTAGTTAAAGGTCTGCCGATAGCACTCCCCAACATGTCCCAGTCTTCGCAGGACCAAGTATCCCAGCACCTACCTCATTCCTCAGGCTTATCATAGTGCACAATTAGAAGCTACCCGGTGGAGTCTGGGCTGCAGACATGCTCCGAGCACGCTTGCAAGACCAGGCTTTTCCCCCTCCAAAACTAAATGATTCCCTGCTCTTCTCCTGTAGATCCACCTCAGACGAAGCTGGTTCATTTGTGGAAGACCAAAATATGTTTCTGTCTCCACCCATGGAGAGCTGAACCCATTTTCTGGGCACTGTGGCCACAAAAGCATAGGGGATGCTGGAGCAGCGATGTGTGCTTCATTCCCTCACATAGATGTTGTTTTGGTCTCTTGAAATAACTAAATGGCAATTGGGCTGGGCTGGAAAGAAGGGAGAAGCGTGACTGATTTTCAGGAGTCGGGTGCTCTCCTAGGAGGGGGTAGCTGGCTTCCAGTCCGCTTAATATTTTACTGCTTAATATTAAAGAAAAGGCTTTGCTCTGTGCTATTCCCTGAGTGCCTCCAGACACACATAGATCTTCCACCTCACCCCTTTTGTCCAGAGAAGAGCAGAAGCACTGCAAGCCCAGCTGGGTGCTGACTTGCACAGTGCCAACCACTCCTGTCTCTGAGGGGTGCCTGGAAGCATCTGCCCATCACGAGCCCATGGGCAGCCCCAGGGAAGCCCAGTTCAAGCTTCGCATGTATTTTTCTGAATCAGGGTTGACTCGTCTTAAACTGCAGAAACTGCAACACGAAGGTAAGTTTCGATGGGCGTCCTACTGCTGACTACTGCTGGTCGAAGCAGTCTCAACTTGAGACATTTTATGCTTCTGTGATCCAGTTCAAACATCGTTCCAATTTTATGATCGGGGTATAGCATCCCTCTCCTGTGCAAGTAGCAATTGCCCCCAAAGCCCGTGGTTCGCACACGTGCTCTGGTGCTGGCTTCGCTACTACCAGCCAACATCCCAGAGCATCTCCGTCTCCCTCCTAACCACATTAGTGGGAGGTAATGACGTTGTTCAGATCAAAAAGAAACAGTAAATTCGATTGTGACTTACTAGCAGGATTGGTGTGCTGTCAGCAAGCACACGCACACGTATACATGCACATGCCCACAGAGTGACCTATCCTTACATACACACCAGGGTTTGTCTCTGGAAACACACTTTCAATTAATTAGCAGAGATCAGAAACAAGCCTCTTAGTCTACTATGGGAGATAATGTCATTCTGGGATAAGAATAAATCTATCAGCTGGAAACTGGGTGAATGAGACTGATTTTAAGGACGATGAGGTCATTTTTAGATTACATCATACAGCCATGTTGCATCCCAATTTATATACTATGAGAGCATGTAACAATTTCAGCTTTGCTACAGGAGCATATTTGAGTAAGCAGTCTCAGGAAAGAGGCTAGAAATCTTTCTATGCACAGAAAGCTGCTTTATGAACTTCTCCATCCTATAGCAAAGGAAGCATTATTATCTCCAGAAAATCCATCTCCTCCAAACCCCTGGTTATAACTGGAGCTGGAGGTCAGAACTGTGCTTGCTAAAGGGAAATCCCACTCAGCACACATCTAATTATGTTTCTATCTTCCAGATCCCACATAGCAGTCCCTGATAAAAGAATAGACAGGAAAGAGGAATCAGTTGCAGTCCGCTTTATGATTTTACATTATTAAGCCATTGGGGACTGCCAGACAATCTGAGAGCTTAGTGAACTGAACTCTCTAAGACCTGTTAAGTACTCAGGAGGTACTATGCAAACCCACAAAATAGGAGCATTAATCATCAGGCAGACTTGTCAGGATACTCAATACATGAGTGACAGATGAGAACAGAGTGGAAAAGAGAATAGGGAAGGGCAGAAAATAAGAATTAGGAGGTTTCCACAAACCTCTCCTCCAAGTCTTACAATCATTCTTCAATATATATATTTTTTTTTTGAGTGAGACTTTGCTGTTCATTTCATAGGGGCAAATCCATTCTTTAGCACTGATTTCACTGGAATTACTCCAGATTTACTGCAGTGTAGCTGTACAGCATTGGCTCTTTATAATAATATGCCTCATTAGTAGCTACTTACAGTGTAACTGAATTATAGGACGTCTAGTTCTGGGCAGTTACTGCAAAATGGAGCACTGACATGACACCTAATAAAGTACTTGTAAATGCCTTCTGGGAGCTGTAATGCTATATTATTTATGAAGTGCCATTGTGTTTTAAAGACAGAAGACCAGATGTTAAAATCTGTTTTATTTACACAGTGTCACCAAGGATTAAATCTATTGTCTTTACTGAGCATATCCCAATATATACAATGCACATGTTGGCACGGAGCATCCCTGGAGGCACAGAAGTCAGACACACCAGGGCACACCAACACCATCTATGGAGACAAAATAGTTCAAAGTGGATGTGTCCTGGTTTGAGCACCAAGCCAGATGTTAAAAACTTGTGCAGAAATAAGTAGGGAAGGATATTCTTCCCAGATCTGACTTCCCACGAAGCTAGACATGGTAGGCTTTTTTGTGATAACTTACGCAGCACTTCTGCTAGGTGAAGAGTGCTCAGGGGAGAGCTGGACACCTCCTAAACAAAGAATAGTCCCCCATCATGATTTTGGGGAACAAGTGGATTCCTACCAGGAGTTTTTTCCTAAGAAGCAAACCTTCTTTGTATACAAGCTCTGAATGTGTATTAAAGAGAATTCTGATGTAAGAAAAGAAATGCAGTGTAAACGTGAACCCCTACAGCAGTAACATGCCATAACCCCACTTGCTGCATTTGCTGTTCAGTGCCTGAGGGCAGCACGTTGCCGGAGTCCTGGAGCACGTAGGCAGAGGTGTCTCCTGCCACATAGGAAGTTTAGTCTGGTCCTACCCTGAGGCGCTGCCACCAGGCAACTGCAGCTCCAAACCAGCTGCCACATCAGCAGTGTTCACCGGGGGCTGCGCGCTGCTTTGCAGTGCTGCAAAGACCTCTCTCCGGCCAGTGTCCCATGAAGGAGAGCTGCGCGGAGCTTACATCAGAGCCCTGACAGTGGAGCAGAAGTCTCACTTGGGGGAAAAAAAAAAAAAAAAAAAAATTTAAAAAGTAGATTTTGGAGCTTTGAGGACATTATTCTCCTTGAACCAAAGGGGAACCAGCTCTTTTCTGCAACCCACACATTGCCTAACCATCTCTCTTGCCAGGCTGATGCCCAAAGTGTTGCTGAGGCATTGCAGGGCAGGCAGCTCCTGCAAGCTCCCACGTACTCAGCAGCAAAGGGGCCCGTTACTCCCTTGGGCTTCTCTCCAGCTCTGAAAATCAGATAGGGTGAAGTCATTCTAGTGAAGATCTTTTCCCTTTTTTTTTTTCACCAACACATAGTAGCAAGAAACATCTTACCCCCTAAAATGATGCGTTTCTCAAAGTACTTCCCTTAGATGATTTGAGCAGTCATGGCGCTCTCCCAACAGGTATATCCACTTGTTGCAAACATGATGAGCTGCTGTAAGCAACCATGGCCGTCCCAGCACCACCAACACTACGCAAGGATGTTGTGGTACGAATCTTAGGGCTTTAGTCACCTGGAATTACCCTGTCTGAAGCTTTGCTGAAGTTTTGAAGAACACCTAAAATGGAAAGCATGACTGACCACAAACGTTGACCTACTTTAAGTAAGCATTTCCCTAGGAAGACAAATGGCTTGTTTTGGGCATGTCAGAGGAGTCTGGGATAAGTGGTCTTGTTCTTTGCTTGCCTCCTGCCTTGACAGTCCTCTACTGGCATCAAGGGAAAGGAAAGGGGTGTAAGGCAGTATGGGCAGCCCTGTTGACCACCACCAGCTTCTGTCCTTTTCTCTCCTGTTTCTCTTCATGGGGGACCTATAATACCAACGGAGAGGGACCAATCAGTCCCTTGTCTGCTCTCAAGTCCCCCAAAGCCTCCAAAATCTCTAATCTCCATTCCCACCTCCCTTCTTCCCGTGCCAATCTCAAGCCTCCCACTGGTGCGGTGCTTTCCCAAATGCTGCTTTTGACCCATGAAAGTACCACTGATCCCTTCACCACCCTGCAGCAAAGCCCCCCAAGGCTTTCCCAGCCATCACCGCTTTCTGAATTCCCACTAAGGTCTCCAGGGTTTTTAAAAGCTAGAAGTTTTGTTAAAATAATTTTATAGGTAGATTTTAGTTCATTTTCTAAAGGAAGCTGTTTAAATTGTGAAACGTTTAAAATCCAAGATTGCTTTTGCTTCCACAACTCTGGAAGAAGGGAAACTGGAAATCCTAAGATAGAGAAACTGTGGGGGAGACACTGTCCAGTGCTGCCTGAAAAAGTGAATTTCAGTACAGGAGGCTGCTGGGCTCAGGTCTGCCTTCCAAGTTATCCCTATGTATCACCCAAAGAGGTGTGAAGGGGACAGGGTTTTGGACAGGATTTCACAGTGGAAACCTCCAAAACTGAGAATACAATTAGGATAGCAAAGCCTGGGGCAGGTGTGAGGGAGATGAGGTTCCTCTCGAACAAAAAGGCTGGAGCTGTGGGCAGCCATCACCCTGCAGAAGGGCAGAGGTGGGCTTGCACAGAGAGGTGTCCTGGCCAGCTGGGATGAACATGGAGAGGCACAGGAGCTCTGAGGAGCTTTGGATAGGACTAAAATCAGCCTGCATTGTCAAAATGTCCCAACAGAAACACACTATAAAAATAATTGCTTTTCTATAGTTTTTTAAATCTTTAACAAAACAAATCCCATTTAGAGTGAACCTAAGAGTGCATCGCCATCCCATCGGGGGGACCCCCGGGGGTTTAATAGGTTTGGGACCCGGTCTCAACTGTGTGCCATGTAGGTGGAAATGTCATTCTTTATTCAGGATAGATGGATGTGGTAAATAAGCTTTTTGCAATACACGTAGTTGAAGTTGCAAGACTGACCAGAAGAACATGTGAGGCTGATCGGAATTAAACTGTGTAAGAAAGGCCTGGCCTTGGGACTGGATGCCAGAGTATTAACCTGTGCGCTGGTGCTGGCAGAATGCTCTGTGTGTGTGTGTGTTTGGCTAGATGTGGCTGGCACAAAAGGAGCAAACAGGTTGCTAAGCAGAGAGAGAAGGCATTTACAGGATGTCCATTAGAAAAAAATGATTGAGAAAGGTTGAGGTGCTGACAGGAGGACAGAGCCTGGAAGAGGAGATGTGCTCTTGTTTGGTTCCTAAAGCAGTGAGGGACCAAACATGTGCATCAAAGACTGAATCAAAGAAATATCTTCTTATAGCCAGTTCCCATCCCTACTGGAAACAGCCTGGGGATCCCTCAGCATTCAATAGCTGCTTGGCTCAAAGTGGGGAACAGTAATTCCCACACTTTAGTGAGAGCAGTGCCATGTCTCTGACGGCTATGAAATGTTATCTTAGAGCTAACCTTGCATTTCTCAGGCATACGGTTTAACAACTAGTTAGACATGGCTGTGTTTTACATCTCTTTAAATACCACCTGCTGCAGCAGTCTCCTAGAGCCTGCTCAGCTCAGAGCCGGGACTTTCGAATAGCTGTTTGGGTGTACTGCTGGCATGTAGTATATTTCTCTTCTGCCATAAACTCACGAGGACCTCGTAAATTATGTGGGATAAATTAATCCTTGACTCAGCTCCATTGGCACAATGAAGCTAAAGTAAGGATGAATTTAATCACAGGACGGTTAGTATCGAGTGGCAGAAGAATCTCCCTTTGCCATCTTTACCGTGATGTGAGATGCAGCTGGTGCTGGAGAGGGGAAGCTGCCTCTTGCAACGAAGGTTGCAGGTGACATCAAAGAGATGCTAAGGAAAATTTTATGTACTCCCTGTTCAAATGAATACAAACTATGATGGTCTCTATAGGCACACACCAACTGTTTCTGTAGGAACAGAGCTTCAGAGCTGCAGTATTTTTCCCGTGAGGGTACCAGCACGGAAGTGTGAAATTTATTAATTTTCCAAAGCGGCCCCATTTGTAAACGCAAACTGAGTTTAGCTTGGAAAAAGTTTTCATTCCATTTTTCCACATGTTTACCTTTAGAGACCGTTTTGCCATGGGGGGGTGATCTGGATGAGGCAGATCTTTTCCGAGCTGGGCTGTGACCCTGGGAAAGCTCATCCCTGGAGGGACCAAGCAGGAGCAGGGGGGCACGGGAAGCAGAGGGGGTATTGATTTCAGACCTACAGACTCCTGCCAAAGGGTCGGCTCCAAGGCTGCAAACGCCCTGTGTCGTGCTATTAGCCGGTGTCATTTCCCAGAAGCGAGACTCTCCCATAGTCTCCCCTTGCTAATCCGCGAGGCACATTGCCACGCTGTAGGTTTGTTTTGAGGTGGCACGGGGGGAGGCAGGGAGGAGATCAAATTAGCCTCCTAGGCACGTACACAGGGAAAAGGTGCACACAGGCACATTGCCCCTCTCCTGCTTATCACGGAGGGGTGTAAAACCAGCTGCCCCCATACAGATAATATTAAGAGAGCCATACTAAGTGCAACAAGCAGAATAGCGTAGTGGGCACTTTTTCCGTCTCTCCAGACCCATGAGTGCTCAAGGGACAGGACCAAAGAACCAAACCTGTGAGCAGCTGCCGCCTGCGGAACCTGTAACATTTGTGACTCAGCTTCTGACCTTCCTGGGTGCAGCGCAATTCCCCCAGCTGGGGGGGGGGAAAAATAAAAAATATCAGGGGTCCCTGACGCAGTGCTCCCCCCACGCAGTGCTCCCCCCTGTCTCAAGGGGCTCGCATGGGGACTCGTGGCAGTTTTTCAGAAGAGGTGAGCACTACAAGCACCCCCATGAGGTTCTCCAAACGCATCCAAGCTGGACATCAATCCGTCTCATCTCACCGAAACCCAGCGGGGCACCACCGTCACCCCAAAGAGGACAGCGGAGAGAGCATCAGGAACAAACTTGACCCACTTGCGCTTCTAATTACTATGTGTGTGCAAACACTGCCCTCTGCCTCCTGCAGAAAGGCTTTGTTGTTGGGTTGGGGATCTGTTGGGTTTTTTCTTTTCCTCTCCTATGAAGCAGGATGATAAAATAGCATTCTCCAGCCTGGCCGCACGCAGGCACACAAGGTGCTGAGAACGAAACGCTGGTACGCCTGGCTCGGCACTGGTAGTGCCAGCCCAAATATTCAGTGCCATGGGGTGGGGGGGCTGTAAAAGCCTTCAGCCCTACAATAAGTAAAACTTGGGAATTTACTTATATGTCTTATGAAAGGGAGGAGTTTCAGCTTGTTTTGCCCTGTAGGCTCACATTTTCAAGCATTTTTCTCCCAGGGCAAAGGTTAGGAACATTTTTGTTGTTTTTTAACCATGTTTCGTCTCTCAAGGGAAGGGGAAGATAAAATGGCATCAGACTTTATACCCAACCAGAGACACCTGGCCGGGCTTCATCAGCAGGGCTGATTCCCAGTGCATCCCCAGAGGACTGGCAGTGCAGATAAGAGGAGCAAAGCCACACGTGAGCGAGGAGACGCAGGAGCAGAGTAATAAAATGACCTTTCCCAAAGTGACAGCCGGCCCGGGGTATGGCCAGAAGTAAAATCTGTACCTCTGCCTGGCCAGGACAGCAGGATGAAGTGGCAAACCCTGCTTGCCTTGTAGGTGGAGTGTCCCCAGCCCAGGGGAGGGTACACCTGAGCTGTGCCCAATTCCCGATGCCCCTGACAACCCTCTTGCGGAGCATCCATCACCCAAACGCCAGCGCTTCCCTTTGCCCCGCGACTCCCGAAGGGCAGCACGGATGCCAACTCGCAGGGATTTTCAACAAGAGAGAGGCGCCTAGCTCCCGTTCACACCTTGGAAAAATCCCCTTGGCTTTTTATCTGCATCGGGCTATATATGGTCCCCGATGGCTGCGGTGTCAGGCTCGAAGAGGCACGGAGGGCAGGGAGGCAGTGAGCCAAATCGTGGGAAGAGAAGAAAAGTTGTGAAGGTTGCACGCAAGCTGCAAATGAGCCCGTAGGAGAGAGACGTGGGTCTCCCAAGCATGGCCTGCCCTTCTCCAGACTTTGGTTTCCCCATTGAGGTGGCAGCTCTGCTCCTGTTTCATGCTGTTTTGGCACGGAGGATATCAGGGGGAACACTATTCTAAAGAAATGCATCCTTTTTTTTTGCTTTATGGTCAATAATGCTGCAGTTTGACTTTAGGGTGAAGATTTGGATCAATTCTCATTTTCTACAAAATGATTCTCTCTTATACACCAAGGAATAGAATTGAAAATGTAATCTGTCTTGTTGAGAGGTAGAGTCAGGGTCATGAAAATTAACCCCCAAGTGCCATTTTGTGTGCCTTTTCACATACCAGCAAACAGCAGAGAACATCTTTGGATTTCTAAACAGTAATTTAGAAAAAAAGACAATCAGTTTTGTCCAGGCATCTGAAGGGATCCTGCTACCAAGCCACTTTTTCTCCACAATGTAAAATAACTGAGAAGAACCATTTTGAGCAATGATTCACTAGCAAATACTATTGCCAGATGAAAACTGGGATCTGGGCGACTTTGTCTCACAGTATTACATTTTAATATTCAGCTATATAAATTGAAGCAGAATGGAGCTCCTTTATATTAAACAATTTCACTTCTGAATCCACAGGTTAAAAAGAAAAAATAAGGAATAAAATGTAATGAGCGTTCTCATGTAAGGTCAGGAAAATGTGACACACTAAAATGACCTGATGAAGAGACCAATCAAGTGTAGCTGGCCCGATGCAGAAAGCTTCGTGGAGGTACTACCCAGATATTGCCTTTATACTTACACTTTAGACTTTATAGTGCAAGCAGGGGTACTGGAGTCAGACCTTTAATCCAGCATGCCACTTGTACAGTTGTTACTGGTGATTACCAGAGTTGATGCTTGTAAAGGAGGTCCAGGCTGGATAAACGTGCATGGTGATCCACCAAGGTGTGCGAGAACTGCTGTGGTTTGTGGGTCTTTCTTCTAAAACTCAGGGGAGCCAAAGGAGATGCTGGGAGCAGAGCTCAGTGGGTGACATGGAAGGAGAACCAAAAAACCCAGTGTGAGGGAGGAGGACGTTGAAATGGGTCAGAGACCTGGGAGGAGCTCCTCCTGGTGCAAAGGGTTTGTGTCAGTACCAGGATTCACCGTCAGGTCAGTTCTGCAAAGAGCAGCTTGACGATTGCCTGTGAGCCAGGCTGATCAGGTACCTTCCGTGAAACCCATTCAGCAACTGAGTGTTGGGGTTTTGACCAAACACTTCTTTTTTTTTTAAACCAAAGAGTGTCTGCTTTCCATTGCCATGCCCTTTACATTTGGACTGATTACTTAAAACAAGGAAAAAAATGTCATTCAGAAGGTTTCTGGTGGCAGATGGCAGGAGTTATCCTGTGAATCGGGCTTGATCACATCTCAACATACTGGTTCCAGGATCTGCTTTTATTCTGCGTGATAATACAGGAAGAGGGAAAACTGTGATGCACCACAGAGCTGTTTTGGGCTGTGGGCAGGGAATTGTTTTCAGTTAAAAACTCAAGTCTTCAACTCTTTGCCAAAAGAAAACAAACAACAAAAAAAGAAATACTTCATTAATGGAAGGAAATTTCACAGTGGCATTGCAAACAAACTAGCCAAGCTGATGAAGAACAGAGCCTTTGGATTTTATTCAACTGATGTATAAACGAGAAAATTTTGAAAGCAACTCAGCTGGATTTCATCCTCAGTGCTGAACTAGATAGAAGTGGTCAGCTCTAAATTACTATTCTTTTATCCATCACCTGAGTTCCTATAGCATTTGAGAGAGTCCAGGATATCTTTGTTCAGGGGACTCTAAAAATGCCAAATAGAAAGCCATCTTAAGAGTTTCCAGACTAAAGAAAAGACAACATTTAATAACAGGTGCAATAGATTGCTGGGAAATGATGTAGTGGTATCTGTCAGCGTGATGACCGTGATACTCCTCCATCAGTGACTTAATTACTACCGAGGGCTCTCTTGCAGCAAAGGCAAGTTCGAAGGAGGGCAATGAGGGCACTCTGCAGATAGTTTCTAAGTGTCCACAGGAAAACAGAAAGAGGTGCTTGTTTGAAAATCGTACAAGTGAGAAGCAGAGACCTGGTGCGGGGCAGGTTAGAGTTGGGAATTAGAGGCAGCAAGAAACAGGCAACAGAGGTCTTGAAAAATACAATCAGACTGCTGTTCCTGATGCAAAAAGCAAGGCAAACCAGTGGAAAGATAAAAGCAGAGAGGTGTGCCAGCCATGGCAAAGGGATGGGGAAAAGCTGTGAACAGGTATGTGCCCAGTAGGGCTGTGTTTGCCAAGGCTAGGGAAAAGGTTGCTGCCAATTTCGGTAATGTATACTTGGAGCAAACTTTTGGCTTTTAGCTCTGTGGTATCTTCTGGATGGTAGGAAGAACAAATCAGAAAGAACAAGAAATAACCTGTGTGGGGAGAGGTTGGAGGGGTAGAAGATGACTCTCATTAAGGGTGTTGATAGGAACCCAGTTCATGTTGTCCACAGAGACATGCCAGGGACAGAGTCAGCAGCTAAGCTTGGATACCCAAAATGCCAGCAAGATATCTAAGCCCCAAGAAACAGAGGAACATGTTTGAACACCTCCCTGCCTTTTTCTGCCATCTTCACACCCAGTAAGTGCATCTCTGCTAGAGAAAAAGCTGTCGGAGCCAGAAAGGTGCCCAGGGCAGAGGCGCACATGGATGGGAGACGTATGCACAAAGCCACCCACCGATAGTCACAGCCGTGACACCCATGGGTGACAAGGAAAGATGCCATTCAGCACAAACACGTCATCTTCCCCACGTCCCTGGTGGCCATTTCCCAAAGCAGAGTTGGTGTCAGCTTTTCTGCTCTCACAACAGCCACTAAAGTGCTGCTCTAGTACTTCAAAAGGGTCTGTTAAAGTAGCACTACAGCAGTCACCAAACAAGCCACTGCTATCTATCTTCAGGGATAAGATAAGACATCAAAGTGATTGATTCCCAGCTCTCCACGTCAGAGCGAACGTGGGGGCCGGTGGCAGCCCACGCATCCCCCCATCCCGCAGGAGTGTGGTTGCATGTGGGAAGGACTGTCAGATTCCCAGTGGCTTTTTTTTTTCCTTCAGTCAACTTTATCTCCTTCCTGTTGGCAACCAAGCTTAATTTGTGCTTTTGAAATTATTTCCTTACTTTTAAATAACAATAAGAAACACCCACGGAAAAATGTCTTGGTGCCCTGACAAGCAGATTTACAACGGGAAATGGTGACCACCCAGCAGCAAAAAATGATAATTATAGGCACATAATCCATTCTATTAGTCCACCAATAACCACAGTATGAAATGACCCCGCTAACACCCCCAAGGCCTAATCATTCCTCTTCCTCCAATGCCCTGTCATATAAACAGCTCATGGAAATGCTTGTTATTTTGTTGGACACAAAAGTCTGCCTGCTAGCCAGTGGAAAAATGAGGGAAAGTTGTAAATGAGAACTCTTTCCTGATTTATTTTAAATTTACCAGCAGATAGTCGTCGATGGTCTACTTGAGAAGCAGCTGCCAAGCTGTTTTGCCCTCCCTCTCCACTCTCCTTGTTGCCTAATACACGCAATATCATCCCTCCTCAGCAGGACTGGGATGTCACACTGCGAACATGAAGAAAATAAGAACATCTCTTATCTGAGCTGAGCTACCCTGAGAAGGTGCTGGCTGATGGGAGATAGGAACAGGCTAGCTTGAGGGACCTCTGAAAGCTCCTTATGGCCTGTTGTGAGGTATCCAGATATGGGCTGCAACAGGATGATCCAAGGGCTAGCTTAATATGTGACTTTCAGAGTTTTTAACAGCAGAAAGAAAGGAAAATGCATTGTCCCTGCTTCCCCCCTGCGTGTGTCCTGGGCTGCCACAAGGGCCCAGGTTGACGGTTCTCCTGGCTGATGGTTATTCTCACCAGGAAGGACCCGACTTGCTGTGTTGATATGGCATTTTGAGGGACTCATGTGGTTTGTGCTGCTTGAGTGAAGGTCCCCGGCTAACATTTCTTTCACACCCTTTCATTCTGAAGCCCCCGTTTCTGGGGCCCACCCATAGACACGTAGGAAACCACACAATCGGGAAACAACTTTGGAAAATGCAAGTCTTTGTGCAAAGCAGAGGATACAGGTGAATGGAGTTGGCCTGGAAAGCCAGAGCTGCATAAAACCCACTTGTTTTTCATTGAAGAAAGACATTGTGCTGGGACAATATCAAACTCCCTAACGCATGGTCTGGAAGAACAAGTGTGTGCTGCCTACCATCCTAAAATCAGCTATTGCTGCACAACAGCGGACAAATAAAAGTGAGAAATAAAGTCCCGAGGCTGATGGACTGGCAGAGGAAAAAAAAAAAAAAGAAAGAAATGTTACAATCAATTAAGTAACAGAATTATTTTCCAAGGAGGCAGTCAATAAGACAGAAACACTGGCGATACAAATAGCCTGGAGGAACACGCTGGCGGCTTTAGTGCAGCCGGCTCTTTTCCATTAGCGGCGAGGGATTGCTTAGCTGGACACGCGGGGTCACTTTCCGCTTCGGTTCCTCCCAATCAACAGCTAAACTAACAGGTGCAACCTGGCGTTTAAATTTGAATATGGATAATGGAGAGCTGCCAGAACAGCGACGAGAAAAACTGCGCATCGGATGCCTATTGAGATAAAAGTGGGGATACCAGCACATGGGCTCCGGGGCTGAGCGGCGAGGAGGAGACGTTCAGCCCGTCCCCAGCGCCACGGCTGCTGGATATCCTGTGTAACATGAGTGGGGAATCTGAACGCAATTACAAGAGGTCAAGTGTCCGCATCAGAAAGCTATGAAAATCACGGGAAGTGATTATTAATAGCCATAGCAGAGAGGCTGAGGACTTAGCAGGTGGTCCTTTCATAAGCGGGACGTACCTGTTTTGTAGGGGAAGGCAAGCTCTCACCCCTTGGTGCTGTCAATCAGACCCTTTCTCTCTGATACCAAAAGTCTCAGTCGCAGGAAAAATACAACGGGAGTGGATAAGAGTGGTAAGTTGGACGAGTTTCCTGCTCTGCCGCAGTATTTCTGTGTAATCGTGGGCAAAGTCACCCCACCCCATCCCATTTCCCATCCCCGATAAGCAAATAATAATTGTTTCTCCTTCTCTGGTGGCCACGCGCTGGACTGAGGAGGCACGTGGAAATCCTGAGCTGAGATGGTTATCGGGGACCCCAGGAACGTTGGGTCATGCTTCTCAGGTGTGTGGGCAAAATCCAATTTTCTTACGCCCAGAAATGCAGGGATGGGACCAGCTATGGGGTAGAGTTGGTCCGCCCTGAAGAACTGGATTTCCACTGTCCCCAGCAGGCACGAGATCCAGCAACCCCTACTTTGGGTTGGGTGTCCCACATCACAGGAGCTACCACACCATAAGCCAGCATTTCGGTCACTGGTATCAGCAGGTTTCAGAGCTTTTACCCAGACAAAGCAGGCAGGAGCACGGTGATTTTTCTCTCTCCTGGTAGGTGGCTGCCCTGTGCAACAGTATTGCTTCTGCAAACCCTGTCCTTGGTTTGCTTCTCTAACTTGGGCTTCCGTCTTTAACTTGGAATCCAGACACCTAAAATACCCAATTTTACAATAGCTAACTCTCCTAGAAGCCACCAGAACGTAATAGAGATTCGTGCAGAGTCCTTCTCAGTAAAACACAATTAATTTTCAAAATGGTTTAGCTTTTGGGGGAAAGAGGACATGGGGCCAGACTCCATCCAGGAGCAACCCTGAGGATGATGCCAGATTTGGGGCAAGATGGTTCTCTGGTTAGAAAAATTCTCTCTCTTTGGGTGGAAGGGTGAGAAGATGTAGTATGTGCTTTTTTTAATGGGTTTGGGTGGCAGATGCAATCCCTGATGCTTTGTTTGAAATAACTTTTACTCCTTTGTGGAAGAAGAGCTCAGCATACTTGCATTTCCAGCGCACCTTATTTCTCTTGTAGTCTGCAGCCCATATCTATTATCTTGATGCACAATAAAATATGTAGACATAAAATGATCAGAAAATTCCACATTTGCTAAGCAACAAATATGATCGGTGCTTCTTTGTTCACCCTGAGAGTCTGTAAAAAAAGGCCTAAAAATTTGAAACCTTAAAGGTCATCTTGACACATAAGGCATTTAATGAATTCCTGGCTTGATCTTTGTCTTAGTTCTTCTGGAATTGAATTATAATGATCGTATTTGCACAGTCTCATTTTTTTGGAAATAAAGTGTTTGGTTTCATTAAATAAACTAGGGACTTTGCTTCAGAAAGAGTGACTTTCTTTGTGCAACTAGCTTAATTGCAACTAAAATATGGGCATGTGTGCTGCAATAATCATCCAGCTCCATTATTGTTTCAGTAATTCAAATAGTCTGACATACAAGAAAGGAAAGTAAATTTAGCTTCAAATTGAAGGCTACGTATGGTTGGCATATTTGACTTCAGGGGATATTTATAAGCAGATTATTCTTGGGGAACTTCAGGAGGCATGACTAGAACTGCATTTTTTAAAGAGACTCTGTACAAGCACCAAATAAATGGTCGGTGATTATGATAGTCCAGCCCGGAGATCCTCTGATAATGTAGGTCCAAACACTTGAAAAAAGTCTCATGCAGGGCTGCCTTACGCAGAGGCCATGACGTTTTTATAAATGGTTAAATCTACACAAGAATTACTGCTAATTCCAACTTCAGAGCGCTACATTGAAAATGTGGTTATTTAAAATTCCTATTCAGCAGTTCCCTAATTATAGTTTACAAAGCCTGAGTGCGTGGGAACACCCGCTGGAAGACCTGTAATTCTTGGCAAAGGGCAGAATTGAAGACATGGAGCTTTTTTCCCCGCTCCCGCTGAGCCAGCCTAGGGAGCTTTCTGCCCATCAGCTTTCTTGGTGCCACACTAAGGCACCAAACCTCTCCAGTTTCTTCATGCAGCTACCTAGTGCCCAGCTCAAGGCTGCAGGGTCCATGAGATGTCAGGGAAATGAAGAGTCAGGCTGAATATTGTAGCATTTAATCCAAGTAAACCAGATTTCCAGGAGGATTTATGTCCTAGCGCAAACTTCAGCAGTCAGTCCCATAATGTCTGAAGCTTCTGAAGCTTTATCTTCTCTTTATCAGTTGAATAATACAGGCTCCTGCTTAGCCAGACTAAATGGGATTTTAATTGAATGTTTCCTTTAAAAAATCAATGGCAGGAAAATGACAAGGTCAATATTGCAGGAGCTTAACCCCCCCAAATGATCACACACGCACACCCCAAACACATCCGTGTAGCCAATACAGCTCTAGTGTGATTACGATTATTATAGTATTCTTCTGAAATCTGCATTCAGCTCTTGTTTCCTTGGGCTATGGGTAGGCACACACTTGGAGAGGGGGCATATAATTGTAAGTGTTGCAGCTGGTGCCCATCATCTCACCCAAAAAGCCTGGGATGGCTGCAGGAATCGCTGGGCACATTCTCACGACCTTCCTTCACCGTGCAGAGAGGCGAATCAGATGATCGCCGTGGTCTCTTCTTGTTCCCATCCTTGCTAAAATAAAAGTCACCCTGTTCCTCATCCTGCGATTGGTTCCCGAAGGCAAATGCCTGCTCTCACATGGCATCTTAAAAAGCCCATGCATCGCAGTTTGGATGCAGGCTTTTGCCTGTCCTGATCTGATTGCAGGAGACAGCCGTCTGTGGAGCTGCATGGGATAGCGTTGTTTTTAAGGGCTGGCCTGGTCTTTGGTCTAAACAGAGAAAAAACATCCCTCAAAATGAGTCTGAAGGGACAGGACTCAATGTGAGCCCTTGGCTGATTCGGTGCAAGCTTCACCCATGCACATACACAACCGTGCCTCAGTCTTAGCTTCAGGCACCCTTTGTCTCCCAGTGACAGCCCTCCCCTAACAGGACAGCATTAGTTATGGTGACCTGAACAGGAGTTTCATGACGGTGTTCTCCCAGGGAAACTCAGATGACCCACCAGAATTACTTCTGCTCCATCTTATCTCCATGGATGGGGCGCGTAATTCCAGCTCAACTTCTGCAGGTGCTTCACAGCAGGCATCTGTAGCCGTGGGTCTCTGTTGCTGCACCTTTCTGCCCCTTCTCATGCCCACGACCCGTGTCCCTCCACCTGTCCCTCCTCCGGAATTCCCTGTGCGTTCCCTCAGGCCACGGCGCTGATTCTGAGCCCGTTGATGCTCGCCAAAAGTTGAGCTCAGAAAAACACAGTGGGTGTTGTAATTCCTGCTGGTTTTCCTTCCTGTGCCCCAAAAGGCGTACATCATGCGTTGGTCACCCAGCCAGCACCGAATTCGCTCTGCCATGCATGCTCTTAGCCCTTCACTGGGCTTCCTTGCCCCCCCCCCCGATGCATAGCCATCTCTGCAAATTTGTCCCCCTCTGCACTTCCCACACTTCACTGGGTCCAGTTTTACCAGATTTTGAAGCTCTGGCTCAAACAGGGACATTTTTTAGCTGTATGATCCCTCTAGAGTTAAATCCCTCTGCGGACTTTTCTTTCCTTTTTTTTTATTTTTTAACCCAAAATAAGGATGCCTTTTTACTGCTTGCAGCCTGCTTTGCTCCCAGCTACATCTGAGCTACTTCTCAGTAGTAACAGAGAAAGAAGTATGCTGAATGGTGTGAGCAGAAGAGGCAAAGGCTGCTGTGCAGCAGCATCTGCTTCTGGGACCGCTCCATGTCTCTCTTGCCCCTTCTCACCCGAGCGGAGCTGTGCGTGGATGACTGAGAGCTAAAAAAGACGTGAGCCCAGTACAGTCTGCAGAGCAGGAATCTAACCCTGTGCTTGTGGAGCTGGAAATCTAAAGAATTCGTACTAAAATCAAGATGCAGATATCCCTTTCAGATTTACTGCCAATTCAGTGAGGATAAAAATCAGTCATCTTCCAGGTCATTAGCAGCCTTCTCCAAGCATTGCTTTCCAAGCCTGAGGCCCCAGGTATTTTCAAAATATTGCAGCAAGGCAAATGCAACTTCTGGGACACAGATCCCAGTTTTAACCTACGTAAAGAAGACAACCTTTAAAAAGTCAGTGTTTTGGTTGAAAACTCTGCTTTCCCCTTTAAAAGAGCAGTAACTATTAAGCTCAGATATTCTGTAGCCCTCATCACTTTAGGATGGGCTATTATTGCCCTATCTATGTTACAACACGTCGATGCCAGCAGCAGCAAGGCACATTCTCTCCCTTTCGCCCCAGGCTTCTTTTACTCATGAGCTGATGGAAGGAAACGCTAAAGCTGGTGTTTGACTTTGGGGTGAGCTTTTGGGGGGACCACGTGCTATCTGTTTTGCCACTGAGCAAGGCAAAGCTGCTACTCTACATCCCCGCCGGTGTATTTGGCTGACTCGGTACCCGCAATAACCTCGCCAGCTGCCCAGGCTTCTTCAAACGGTGCCTTGGCTGCAGCATCCATCCCCTCGGCTCTCCAGGGGAAAGGGCTATTAGAGAGAACACAATTCCCTTCAACTTCACCCGGCTCGCTCAGGCTTGGAAAGCCTCTATTCACAGCTGGTTGTAGCAAAGGTTGGGGTTTTCTGTTGGGCTTTTTTCTTCCCTCTCTCTGGCCTGGAAGAAAGCAACAGAACCACAGGTGATGCAATTCGATTAGAAGCTCCCAAGGCTTAAATTAAACAGAATTATTTATCAAATCTCTGGGCCATTAGCCCCGTCTCTAACAACAGCCATGCCATAACCTCCCCCTCGCTCCTCCCACATACATTTCCCTTCTCTTACAAAGGCTCAGCGAGATCCAATAAAATAAAATAAATAAAAAAAACCCCCTTCAGTTATAGAGAAGAAAGTGGCAACAACAATAACAAACAAACAAGTGACCATGGTGCTGGATGCCGGATGCTTTGCATGTTGCTCCGTGACTGAGGCTGTGCTGTGTCCCTGGGGGGATAGTGGTGGGGCCCCCCACTCGTGGTCCATGTGGGTGTTGCGAGGATGGCGGTGCTGCCCGCTGCCGTTGACCTTTTCTTTATCCTCATCCTCAGCCTGCACAAGCCAGCTAAGCCTTCATCTGTGGAAATAAATCAGAATCCCAGGGGGGAGGTGAACCCCCCGCCAGATAAATTGGGAATGATGCATACTACACCTAGCACTTGTGCATTCCTCTGATGCTCTTCCCAGCGCTGATGCCCCCAACCCCACCGCCAACACCAGCCTCCCCATCCCACCCCTCCAAACCTCACCGAGGAGGACCCTGAAGAACCAAGATCTCATTGCTGAGATGGTGTGCATTTCATTTTTTACTTTTCTAACTCATTTTTAGTTCTTTTTTCCCTAGTTGATGAGAATTTAGGCTTCAGGAGAACGAGACATTCTCATACTTTCACCTCAACCTCAGCAGCTGGGCTTTATGAGACCTTGTAATAAAAGCCAAACTCCCCTCTGTCTTGTCACTGGTCCTAGGAGCACCAAGCCAAACATCAAGTTATTTTGCAATGTACACTAAATCCGTAGTAGCTGGCAACGTGGCAAATGAGCTACATGTTGCTGAAAGGAAATCAATAGACTGGTTGAGCCTGGAAGATTTTTCTTCTCTGGTTTTGATATTTTATCCCATAGGTTCTGTTTGTCTGATTGTTCTTTTTCTCTGGGACAAAACCAGCCTGACAGATATGAAATCTGTTTATGCTGAGAAATTTTGTTCCTTTCCTGGTTAAGCAAATTAAACATTTTAAATTTTAGTCATCTCCAGCATGCCTGCCCTGCAGGAATGTTACTGGTGTTATTTGCAGAGAGATGATGCTGAATAAAAGAGCAGAACTTGTCCCTCGGTATTTTACACTTCCCCTACCCTTGGCTGATTATCAAAGATTTCAGTTCTATCTTAGTACTTCCTTCCAGCTTTGTCCAAATTATTTGTCTTGAACACTTCTTGGCTTGAAAGTGTGTCGAGTTCAGTCTCCCCCCCGGGAATTCCAGGACTTCTACTTCAGCCAGAAAATACTGCGAGCGCAGCCTGCTCCAGAGCAAATAAATCAGCTTCCACAAGGAAAACAGGCAGGAGAGACTCCAGAAATATTGTTCACCTCCTGGGCCAAAGTTTAGAACTGCTTGTGTTTAACCTGCACCAGTTTATCAGTTCCCGAATGAAATAATAACACAGTTAGATATAGTCCAGATCAGTCAGAAAAGGTAGAAAATGAGGAGGTAAGAAATCTATAGAGCTTTGGTGAAGCCCCCTATTGTTACATGTTTAACTTTGCATATATAAAGAAGATAGGTTTTATCATCTTTAAGGAAGCTGGGGTTGTGTTTCATTGAATATTTAATTATAAATGTTACCTATTAAAGTTCTTATAAACTCTTATTTACTAATTGGAGGTCTATCACGATGCCCAGAAATGGTATTCAAAGTGAATCAATGTTGAAATAAATAAAGTAATTTATATGATTAAGAAAAGTATAGCAATTGCCTAATTAGGTATACAAGTAATATAATAAATCTTATTTGAAAGCCTTTTCTGACTGCTTTCTGAGCTGAGACAGTTAAAAAAATAAAAAAGAATGAAAAATCCACCCAAAATGTAGCAGGCCAGAACTATCCTTTTGACAAAGGGCAAACAAAGTTGCCAAGGTTTAGCAGTCACTTCTAAAGATAGAAAGAATTCAAGCTTTCTGAGTGGACTCTACTTTTGACAAAGCAAGTCATCCTATTTCTGCATTAAATCATAATCTGAAAATAAAGGGCATTTCAAATGTCACTTGATGTAGCGCACTGACATGACTATATTTTGATAAGAAACCCATCTTTAGCTAGATTTCTCTTGAAAGTTTGTACAGGACTCAGCATCCATTTGATGTTCTGCTGCAAGCACCATAGAGACAACCTTAATTCTGGCATTTCCACACTTGTGTGAGCTTGGCTGCGTAACCTTAAGACCTTTGTCTGTATGTGGCAAATACAGATCCTATTTCTCCTTTTCCTTACATTTGCTCTAGTCATTCACGTCCATGCAAAGCAGGTGCAAAACGTCATGACTGTGCTCACGCAAACGATGCGAAGGTCGGTCAATGCCAGTAATGTTGCCTCAATGTTAATTACCCCCTACTTTGGGGGGGGGGGGTTAAAATTATGAATATAATCCCGAATTTAACAAACATAAAAGAGCATTTAATTATTCTAGTTATATTGTTATCCCCAGACACTTTCTTGTTTTCGACTGGATCTGCTCCTCTAGGGCAGGAGGTAATTGCTTATTTCCTTGCACACTTCAGTGATCGTTCTGGAGTAGCTAATGATTTATTAGGAGAGCTGGAAGTGTTCAGCCGCTCTGCAAGTCAGCCAGCAGCGCTGTGTCCAGCACTTTTGATGCTGATTACAAAAAATTCAACAGCCCAGAATCAGAGCCACTAATCAGGAGTGCTGCCAGACGGTGACACGGTGATGATACCGGCTCTTTGCAGAGATTCCCCTCCTGCGAGATACCTGTGATGAGTCAGACTCTGGGAAGAAAAGATAATTTTGGCGTAGCGACGTCTCTCCCACTCCATGTTTACCTGCTGCAAAACCTCCTCCAGGCCAGCGGAAGCACAGCTGCATTAGCACAAAGCCTGTGGTCCGGCTGGAACTCTCTCCAGACTTTCAGGTTGTCAAATTAACATTTGCATCAATTTAATTTTCACATGACTCATCATTAAGTGATTCAGTCTCTCTCTGAACAGCCTTCAAATAGAACTGACCTTTCTTTCAAAGCTTGACCTCAGGTGGGGATTTAGAGGAGGAACAGGAGAGTGATGCAAATGCAGATGCCAGGGTCAGGCAGCTTCGGCTTTTCAGGGTGTAGCTCACAAAGGAAGAGAGCTGTGACTACACAGGAGACACTCATGAAACATGTTTTCCTGCCGCCTTGTATCCGTTTGCAAAAAGGACAGCATGCACAGAGATAGGGCAGGAAAGCAATTGCGAGACAGCAAAAACTGTGTACATGGGATCCTAATGCTGAGATTGAAATGTGTCTTTGAAGTAAGACCGATGAGTTGGATGAGACTCACCCAAGTCCTGTACAGTCTTTGCACTGGGGTGTCTTTTTTTTGCCTGGAGCGAGTTGGGACCCACTAATGTTAAATATTAGTAGATGAGACCTCAGAGAACTATTTGTGGGGGACACACTTACTTTTCCAAAAGCATAAAGGCCCAGCCTTTTTCAGCCTGTCAGCCTCTGCACCTACATATTTTGCCTCCAGACACCTCTCTAGTGCACATAAATGGTGATTAAGCAATCACCCTAGCAGTCAGGCAGGTGAGTTTGAAGACCAGTCCCTCTTCAGGTTGCTTGTAAAAGCACCGTGCGCCCCCCATTCCTAGGGAAGCACGAGGGGCTGCAGTGCATGGTTTGATGAGGAATGCAGAAGCCAAATATGGTGCTAATACTTGTGCATCAGCAAACGGGCTACCAAACAGCAGCTTCTTAAAGATAACCTGGCAAAAGACCTGTGCACAGGTCTACTTTCAAAGGTGGCCCACAGCAATCATTCTCCCCATCTCCTTTCCTTGTCCTTGTCATATATTCTATACCTACAAAGGTGCAGTATTAATGGTTGCTCCTAAGCACCTACTTCTTTATACCATTCCTATAGGTTCAGAGGAAAACTCAGGTGGGAAGGGACCTCAGGAGGTCATCTGTTCTAGTCCTCCTGTGCTCTCCCTCTCTGCTTCTTGGAGGGGATGGAAAGGCTTGCAAGGAGTAAGGAGGACCTGCTGGTTTTAGGAAGCTCTCAGGAAAAATTACTACCTTGGGCCCACCTCAGCGAGCAAAGTGAGGTCTCCTTTGCTCCAAAGGTGGGGCGTCAGTCCCCATTCTCAACACAGCACCTTCCTCCCCTTCTTTTTGTGTACCTGCACTCTTCAGCATCTCCATCCACCAAGCAATCCTGCTTGCCCGTCTCTTGTATCACCCAAAACACTTGTTCATCTCAGGTCTTTGGCTTATGCCGGTTTTGGGAGCCACCAGCAGCTGCCCAAGCTCCCTGCCCTGCTACAGTCAAGAGGGGCACAAGCCTGATGTGGAACATCCTGGCTTCTCCTGAAGGCTTGGGTTTTCAGTAACTCTCCATTTTCAGAGGTTATTGGCTTGCTCTTATCATGAAAGCTGCCCCTGGCAATATTCGTCCTTCCTTTGTAAGAAAAACATCCCAGGCCTGAAGTTATATAAGTGTCACATGGGTTTAAGGCATTTTTTCCCCACTCACTCATAAGTGTCAGTTAGAGTTTCTTATCCACAGGCTGGGAGTCCAGGAGCAGTTTGTATGTCTTTGGCTCCAGTATCTCATCACAGGGCACTTTTCACTTCAGAAATCTCTCTTCCCTTCTCAGGCTACTCCTCAAGTCAGGAGAAAGACTGTCAACTGATGTCTGAAGGGGGGGTCAGCCCAGCAAGTAGCTTGTTTTGTCTCTCTCCACAAAGCTGGAAGTTGGCGGGGGGGGTATTTATAAGACAGAAAGACACAGGGCGCTGACCCTTTCATCTCACATTTCACTGTGAGGGATTTGAACCGTTAATTTTCCAGTGCACCATCAAGAGGGCTTCCAGGAAAAGTCCCAATTGCTAAAAACCTCATAGCAAGCCGCGAGAGTCCCCTTGCTTGTGAAACGACAGAATTGTATTCAAAAGCATATAGATCAGCATGAAAAATGTTGGGAAACAGATAGGGAAAGCAGGAGAAAGAAAAGAGTACCAGGCTGCCTCCACGCTAGAGCGTTAAGCCAGCCATCACAGCACATCCAGACCCAAGCTGCAAAAGCCCAGTGAGTTTTTGTCGTCCTTTCTCGTGTGGGCACCTTGCTCCAAACACATTGCCAGAATTTCCAGGAGGCCATGGCCAAAGCCACAGGTAACAGCAGAGAAAGATGTTCCTTTTCTCCTCCAGACATGTCCTCTGCACCAAAATCAAGGATATCTGCTTTGGTTTGGACCGGAGCCATGCGAGACTCTCACAGAGCTGGAGGAGACCTCTCCATCCCAGCTGCTTCCCCTGGACAGCTTTGCGGGAAGAGACCACAGTGAAGTGTTCATGGCTGGAGCCCTGACTATTTCAAGCTTTGTGAATCTCTGCTAATGTATTAGTTTCCTCCATTAGCGGCTCTTGATTTATAACATGAATGTTGAAACTACTCTGCTTCACTGTTTGCCTGAACACTTCAGATCCTGAAACTTTAAGATCTCTTAAGGACACACCATATGAGGCAGTTCATCATTTAGCTTGCTGCTAAGATCTCTTTTTTAATACTCCATCAATGTTAAAAGTCCTTAAATTGGTCATAAATGAAACTTAGGCCTAGAAACAAGAAAGGGGGTGTAAAGTTGTGTTTGTCCACAACAACCACAGGACAACTACAAGCAAGAGTTAGGCTCAAATTTCTCACAAATTGTACAAAATTAATAAGATGGGAAGATGTTCTCCCATTTTTTCCTGATCAGAAATAATTCAATTTATAACGGTTGCAAGCAAGACACTTTTAGAGCGAAGTACAGTATTTGGATGAATGTCTCTTGTACCTCTGAAATTTGTCTTGCTGATCTATAAACTGTTCCCATGACTCAGCCACAAATTCCAGCTATGGTTTAATGTAGCTCTCTTTTTCCTCATGTTACATGTCCTAGATGACTGGAGGCCTGCCAATGTGATGCCCGTTTACAAGAAGGATCGGAGGGAGGATCCAGGGAACTACAGGCCTGTCAGCCTGACCTCGGTACCAGGGAAGATTATGGAGCGGTTCATCTTGAGTGCGCTCACACGACATGTGCAGGACAACCAGGGGATCAGGCCCAGCCAGTGTGGGTTCATGAAAGGCAGGTCCTGCTTGATCAACCTGATCTTCTATGACCAGGTGACCCGCCTAGTGGATGAGGGAAAGGCTGTGGATGTTGTCTACCTGGACTTCAGCAAGGCCTTTGACACTGTCTCTCATGGCATACTGCTTGAGAAGCTGGCAGTTCATGGCTTAGACAAGCGTACTCTTTGCTGGCTGAAAAACCGGCTGGATGGCTGAGCCCAGAGGGTTGTGGTGAATGGAGTTAAATCCAGTTGGCAGCGGGTCACAAGTGGTGTTCCCCAGGGCTCAGTATTGGGGCCGGTTCTGTTTAATATCTTTATCGATGATCTGGACGAGGGGATCGAGTGCACCCTCAGCAAGTTTGCAGATGACACCAAGTTGGGAGGCAGGGTCGATCTGCTCGAGGGTAGGGAGGCTCTACAAAGAGATCTGGACAGGCTGGATCGATGGGCTGAGGCCAGTTGTATGAAGTTCAACAAGGCCAAGTGCCGGGTCCTGCACTTGGGTCACAACAACCCCATGCAGCGCTACGGGCTTGGGCAAGAGTGGCTGGAAAGCTGCCCGGCAGAGAAAGACCTGGGGGTGCTGGTCGACAGCCGGCTGAACATGAGCCAGCAGTGTGCCCAGGTGGCCGAGAAGGCCAACGGCATCCTGGCCTGTGTCAGAAATAGTGTGGCCAGCAGGAGCAGGGAGGTGATTGTCCCCTGTACTGGGCACTGGTGAGGCCGCACCTCGAGTCCTGTGTTCAGTTTTGGGCCCCTCGCTACAGGACAGACATGGAGGTGCTGGAGCGTGTCCAGAGAAGGGCAACCAAGCTGGTGAGGGGCCTGGAGCACAAGTCTTATGAGGAGCGGCTGAGGGAACTGGGGTTGTTTAGAGAAAGGGAGGCTGAGGGGAGACCTTATCACTCTCTACAACTACCTGAAAGGGGGTGTAGTGAGGTGGGGGTCAGTCTCTTCTGTCAAGTAACTAGTGATAGGATGAGACGAAATGTCCTCAAGTTGCAGCAGGGGAGGTTTAGATTGGATATTAGGAAAAATTTCTTTACTGAAAGGGTTGTCAGGCATTGGCACAGGCTGCCCAGGGAAGTGGTGTCACCATCCCTGGAGGTATTCAAAAAGCACATAGAGAAGGCACTTCAGAACATGGTTTAGTGGGCATGGTGGTGTTGGGTTGACTGTTGGACTCGATGATATTAAAGGTCTTTTCCAACCTAAACGATTCTATGATTCTACGACTCTATGATTCATCTCTTTTCCACCCATAAATTTCAGCTAAATACATGCAATATCACAGAAACACAGTTGCCGCCATACAAGAAAATACTTTCCAGAGCTGAGGTTTGTGCTCTTGTTCTGCTTTTCTCTGACATACTTATGGTGTATGGTTGGCAGAAAAGTTTAATATCTAAAATAAGAGTCCCACTGTGGACACTGTGATGTTAATGATTCAGCCAATGCACTTAATACTTACAGCAGGGTGTAATGCATTACCTGGCTTTAGTTGAAAGAAATTTGGGGTTTTTTTTCTGATTCTTGGATCTTTTACAAAAGCTTTACAGCCCACCACCAGGCTCTTTTGATGTGAACTGTCACTGATCAGCACCAATAATACAGCAAAAGAGGGACTTGATGGGCTTCTTCACATCTCAGTCATCCATATGCTGATGAGGACGGTTCCAGATCAATTGTGTTGCTGTGCATGAAACCATCTAAAATACAATATTTTGCTATATAGAAATTTTTTGATACGCTAGAGCGATATATCTTGTTCAATATAAACTCAAAAAGAGGGGATAAATGTAGACCAAAAGAAACTGAGACCTTTGGGGCACCTACAGATGAGATAGCAGCTGAGTTATGGTTTTGAGAACTTTGGTTATGTTGAAATTTTTGTCTTTAAGGTTTTGCTTTTAGGTTTTTGGTTAAAGTTTCAAGAGATTGAAATTCCCAATTCATTTTATTTCTCTAGAAGATGTTCATAGATCGTTAATATGTGCAGTTTATTAAGCAGGCAATAATAGCATTACAACAGGAAAAGAAGGAAAAAAATCAGTGCAATAATTTCATCAAGTGGCTAAGCCTGCCTAATGGGGCCAGGACTTCTGGGTTTCATTGACTCCATGTTTGACCTTGAGACAGTTGTGTCTGTCTGTTCATTTGTCTTCAAAATTATAACCTGCATCACAGGTGTACTGCAAACTTGCAGTCCTGCCTAGGAAGTCCACAAAGAGTATGTGATAAGCGGTACCTCCCTGCACATCACAAATAGAGTTTGTAGCATTGCTTACAGGGAAATCTTGTCACCAGAGACAGCGGAGAATAAAATGCTAGTCATCCCACCCTAAAATGGGTGCATAAAAGATTAGACGGGCACACATCTCTCCGTTGATTATAAATTGGGTGTAGCGTGGCTCACTCAACAGAGGTCAGGGTTTCTTCCCTCCCTGGAGGAGCTTGCAGAGGATCCAGGCTAGACAGCCCACCAGGACAATCTTAAGCTGTGTTATGCACAGCCACCCCGCTCTCTCCCAGATGGTCCATGCACCAAGCGGGTTTGGGTGAGGCAGCTCTGCAGCAGAGGTGGGGTAAGCAGGTAACCAGAGCACTACGCTCGAGCTTTGATTTTCTCTCTCTCAGGGCTTCATTAGCACACAGCAATGCCTGTTAAACTCAATGAGTACCGGCTTCAGAGCCCGCTGTTCCTTCATTTCCATTTCTTTTAGTGAACTTGTATCATCACCATTGATCATTCTATTAATATTGGGCAGTAGCTGACCAGCACTTGATCAATTACCTGACCAGGCATCACGCTCCATCACCTACCTAATTGCATCCCTGAAAGAAATGGTACTCAGCCCTGTAATGCTCTATTTAAAAGCAATACAGTTGTTCTGGAAAGCTGTTAATGGTGCTGTGCCACATTTTGAAACGATACAGGTGCTAAAAACTCGTTCGGGAGGAAGATACTGATGTTAGGTATTGAAAGGAGAAGTGATGTAAATCCTCTGTGTTTGCTGTTCTAATTGTTTAATGCACAAAAACTGGTGAACACTTGTCGGTTATGTCTTTGTTTTAAAGACAGAGCCAGTAATGCGAGGGAAGACAGGGCTGAGTACCGCTGGCATGGGCTGGCACGGGCCTGATGGGGTCACCACGGTTTGCGCAGTTTTTACATCAGCAGCAAATCTGACCCTACAATTATACCTCTTCCAAGGAGATAACTGCATGTTTCATAGCAGGCCTTGACTCTCCAGAGCCGTCTTTGGTGCCGATTTCTAAATAAAAGTGCATCTCGGAAGAGTTTGACTCAGGAGGCTGCAAGCACAATTCGGATGACCTGCTTAGGTGTTAACATGTGCGCAGTGAAAGCAAAAATACTACGTGTCTTGTTCTGGGGAGGCGGCAGGAGTCCTGAGCTGGTAGGAGGCACCAGGCAGAGATGTGTCCCTGAATTCCTGCCTCTCCTGGTGCTTGGATCTCCCATCGGACATCTTCAGCCACTTCGCACTCTCTTGTGTCATCAAAGTAGAGCTCCTGCTCTCCAAAACACCACCAGTGAGTGAGCCGCCACCCAGCCTGTGCAGGATGGGTATATTTTGGCACTGGGTACCCTGGGGGGTTGACAGATGGGAGACTGAGTTTCTAAGCAGCAAGAACAGGCTCCAGCCTACAGCTCCTCTATTCCAGCCCTCCCACAGGCTGTGGGTATGCTAAGAGTCAGACTTCCTATGTGTCCAGCTCCGGCGTTGGAGCTGGGATGCCCAAGATGCACCAAACCTAGGCCAGAGAGATGGAAAATTAGACCTTCACCCTGTAGTGCTGGCCCCACGCAGGAGGACAGACCTGCGCTCTGTTCTTTCCTCTCAGGACCATTCCTGAGTTTTGCAGTCAGTGACTGCCTCCTGTAAAGGGAATAAGCCATGCCTGAAGCAGGGATCAGCACCCAGGAAGGCCATGAGAGAAGACTCAGCAGCACCGTAGGGTCACTTGGGCCAGAGGATGACCCACCACTTCAGTTAGGATGGCTTTCCCTGAAGCCTAACTTTGATTTTCTTTGATGGCAAAATACGGCAATTTCTTCCTGCTCTTCCCCCACAGACATTCCCCACCATCCCAGATTAGAAATTCATAGTGCACACAATAGTATCATGATTGCTATTTTCCACATTCTGCTCATCATTTTCTTTAGTCACACCTCTGTGATGTTTAATAAGTCCTTATTGAATTTGACAGCAGTCGTATGCCAGGAGCACAGACATAGCATTAGTCATATTTCCTCTACTCTGGAGTAATGCAATAATGGCTAGGTAATTAAAGCCTGCCCCTTATTAACATGTTGGGCTTCATGCTTTTTCTTTTCTATATTCAAAATCTAGTCATTTTTCCCTGCAGATCAGCCCTGTCTGAAGTGGACAAAACCTTGTGAACTGCATGGTGAAGGCAGTGCCAGAACACCAAGGAACGAAGGAAGAAGTGAAATGAGAGCAAAAGAGGAAAAAGTACATGAGAAACAGTAAGCTAGAGGGAAAAGTGGGAGGGGGACTAGCTGCAAGCCACAAGCATCCCAGGCCATTGCCTGGTGCTTTGTTTGAGACCTGTGCAAAATCACCCCAAAAGTGAAATGCCAACACACATCCCCATGGTGCGAGGAAACATGAAGTAGGACACACAGAACACGTAGTAGGACACACAGACACATGTCAGGTAATGTGGAGTAGCAGTGCTTTAGAAAAGATGCTAATCTGTACACAGAAGTCTTTTCTTTCGAGTTTTGAGCTTTCATCCTGTGCTCTGAAGTGAATTGGCTATAAGGCAAGAGAGTTACACTTGCTGGTAGAGCCATGATACCTGCACCCTTTGTCATAAGTCCTGCTCACGAATTTCCCTTCTCATTGAGTTCTTCTTCATCCTCTTTTTCTTTGACTTTCTTCTGAAAACCAAGGGCAGCATTTTCATATGTCAATGCTTAAAGTTAGGTCGTAAGCACATTTTAAAATAAATATCATGTCAATAGCAGAACCACTTCAGTCTCCATTATCACTAAGACTGACAACAAACTAATGCAGTCTGTGTAAGCTGGCTTCTAATTATTTTCTGTCTGAGGTAGGAGAGTGAGGACCTGATCTCCCAAAGTGCCTCCTGAAAGTCAGATTGGGATCTTTAAGTCAGTGTACCAGGTGGGTTTTAAGACTCCTCTTGGGAGACTTCAAATTTTGGGGTGAGCTGGGGATCACCAAGAGAAGGATGCAGCACCGTCCTCAGGCCACGCGCAACAGCAGCGCGGACACTCCTACAGCAAGTGCACCTCTTCCCTGCTAGCCCAACAGCACCTAACCCAAAGACAAAGTAGGTTTTCTCTGTACAAGGTTTCTGACCTTCATGATGCAGCTGATGCTACAGAAAGGCTACAGATGAGCAGGAGTAATTGCCAAATTATTCACAAAAAACAGGCTGTTTAGGCAACCTTGAGACATATGACACAACAGAAGAGGAGGACGACATTGTTTTATCAGCAAGACATCATTTTGACATTACATGTTTGATGATGAGAACTCTGGGGGACTCAAACATCAAGACAACATCCTGACCTGGGGCTCCATATGTTGATCCTGCTCTGTTCCTACATTCCTGTTTTGTAGTGCCTGCTAAAGCCAGCACTAACAGGGGCCAAACCCAGGATGGTGCCAGCAGCTGAAAACCAGCTCGGGAGACATGTAGGACCATTGGCCAGGGATGGAGACAAAACCCATGAAGAAGGTAAGGTGGGCCAAGGAGCCACCACAATTGGCCATGAGTGCAGATCTACTTTACCCTGTAAAAAGTGCACTTTCTCAGATCTCCCTTTCACAGAATACTGACCTTTCACCCCAAATAATGTCCTGAAGGTCAACAACCCCCTTCACATACCTAAAGTTAGGTATCTCCTTCTGTATCCTGATGCCTCAGGGTTTTTTGCATCTCAAATATATCTGAAGAGATCTAATATTAGGGCTCTAATTTTGAAAGTCATGGCTGCCAAACCCATTATATTAGTGCTTATATTGTTAAATGCATACCCTAAATTATATAGGTGGTGCACTGTGACTGACTCAATGTTTCCATTTTCTACCTTCTCAACTCTAAAGAGGCAAATTTCCTTTTTATGAAAAGGCTCCTTTGAAGTAACTGAGACTACTTGTGTGAATAAGGGTTTGTAGGATCATACCTGGAAACTCTGAAGTCATTTGGGTAGGAACCTCATCTTCTCATGCGTACACAAGATGCAGGAAGCAAACACATAATCCTGTTAAATTATACATCATAGTCAAGACTTCTGTTCTGCTGTGGTGGCTCATTTGGAGCTATACTCTGCTCCATTAAAAAGAGTGGGTCTACTCGATAGCTAATAGAACTGAAAATATAATCCTATGTTTGCAGATACATTGTCAAATCAGAATCAGAGGGACTTCAAATTTAGGATGAAATCCTCGAGCAGGACTGTTCTTTCATGACCTTCAAGGCATGTTCAGATATGTCTATACTAGTAAATTAAATAGCGTGAGGCCTGGTTATTACAAATAATACAGAGTGCACCGATGCCCAGGTGTCTTACAGAAGAGTGCTAGATGGCACGGGCCAAGTCTGTGATAGAAACTGTGCCAACCGTTGCACAGCCTGGATGCTGCCAGCCCCATACCCAAGCCCTATCCTTGGACCGTGCATTTTCCTAGCATGCTTTCTGCTGCCTTGGAGTCCCCAGAAGCAGGTTCTCCAGCTCAGGCAGCCCCACTGCCGGGGCTCAACCCCCTCCAGCAAAGGGATGCTGAGCAGCCTCAGAGCAGGGCACAGAGCTGGCGTATTACCACGGAGTATTTCACCTACAGCATTTGCCCTTTGGCATCTTTTGCTCTATCTATCTCCACCAAAACGTGGTGGACCTTTGCTGCCGGCTGCCTGGAGGTGGTCTCAGGAGGGGCTGAGTTACCGCTGTTGTCGGGTCCCAGCAGGCTGGCGTTGGCAAGCCCCGCAAGGGTGAGAGCGGCTCCCTTTGGGAACTGAGCACGCTGAAACCACCTCTCTACTGTGCCCCAGCTTAAAAACAAGATCACGCTTCCTTTTATAAGCCCACTCCTTTCAAGTTCCCAGGGATCTCTGAAAGGTCGTGAAAGCTGCAATAACAGTCTTTAGTAATAGTAAAATGTTTCTTTTCAAGTATTTGTGTTATGTGTTGGATGTTGCTTACTAAAACATTCACCTGGAGGGAATGAAAACACCCCCTCAGACACACACACATACATCCTGCGGATAAAAGCTCCTTCTAATTGCAGCAGGAAATGTGACATTTCAAACTGGATGGACGAAAGCACTAATCATTGCCGGTGAGGAACAATCCTGCGGGGACCGGGAGAGGGAGTGGGCAACCGAGCTGCTCCTTTCCAGCTCAGTGCCAATATGCTGTGAAATATATTTTCTTAATTTAATAAACAGCCCTTCCCTCCCCCACACTACCCACTTCTCATGGAGCAAATACAAAGTGGAGAGAGCCCGTGTTGCAGCAAAGGTGGGAGTCGGGATCGGCTGTGACAAAGATTCTCCACTATTTTGTACCACGTGCAAATTTTCTTCTCCTTCCAGGGTTGTTAAAGAGTCAGGTGGTTCATTGCCATTGATAGACTCCTAGTTAGCTTTTAATTTTTTTTTTGTCTAAAGGGAGGAAATCAGATTTACATTTATTTCGATGCAAACATACATCTTAAATATAGCATACATAACGCTGGTTTACTGCCTGTTGTTGTCCACTCCCAGGCTGTCTTAGTCCCTCCAGGAAAAGAAAAAAACAAAAGGATGATAAATTAGACCTTCAGTTCAGTGTACGACCACCTATAAGCAATGCCATACCACTTGTTGAAAGACACTTCAAATGACACATTAACACGTGAGCCCACAGTCAATAAATTATCCAGTTCTAATTAAAAAACATTCCATCTCCCTTTTCCACCCCGCCAACCACGCCTTCTGAGGCATGCATTTGCTGCAGCATTTACACAGAATTTATTTTTTTGTTTGTAATTCCTTATCCTACGTCCTTACACAGACACAGCCCCCTGCCATGTGGTGGGAGCTGCTTGGAGCAAAGCTCGGTCCAGATGTGCCCACCACTGGGTGCCCAATGCCTGGAGACCCAGCCCAGCACCCAATGCACAGGATGGGCACCGATGAGATGGGCACAAGGTCCATGAAAGGCCATCAGGAAGGGCTGATCGCTGCGTGCTTAAATCACACTCCTCCTCAAGGCTTCAACATGCTGAAATTGGGACAGTATTGCCATCACCGGAGTCACAACCAAAGACACCTTCCTGCAGGAAGATGCTGAAGATGTTGTTTTACTGGCAGGGTGGTGCACCTCCTTACCCTCGTTTGGGCAACCCAAGAAACTGGAGATTCATCTTGGAAGATGCATCCTTCCTGCCAAGCCCTTACCACAGGATGGAAGGGAGCAGGCAGCTCTCCCCTTGCAGAAGCGCATCAGCAGTGTTTTGGATGAGCAAACTACTGCAGGATCAGGCATTAGGGACAGACGGGTCTCCAGGTGTCATTGGGATGCTCACGTGGAAAACAGGAGACCCCATTCCATGGATTGAGGAAAAATCGTGCACTTCCTTCAGTGACCGCTCAGGGTGAAGTGGGTGGTTTTAACACCCGGGACTGGAAAACGCTGCATGGCTGGCACTGGTGGGCACATAGCTCTGGGGCTTTCCTTGCTCCAGAGGCAGCAGTGGCCATCGGGGCGGAGGGGAGGGTGGCAGGAGGGACACACGCTCTGCTCCTCCCATCTACCTCCCTAAGCGGTTTGGTGACAGGCACAGACAAGGCACGTCGGGAAGGGGACACCCCATGCAGGGGTACAGCGGTGGGTACCGGGATATTTGCCCACAGAAGATGCTCCTCGCCTACTCGTGGCACCGGCAAACTTTGCCAGGGGCCTGACTCGGTGGGAAAAGGGATCTAGGTGTTAAGTGGGCAGCATCACCATGGGAATGAGGGCCAGGATTTGGGTTCGTGGGAGATGCACGTCTGCACACCGGGGATGGCCCGTGGTGGGTGTCACCGCTGCCGGCTGCTCCCCTAGCCCCCCTCTGTCTTCACCTCGCTGGCATCTTGCTTTTCCTGAGCTTCTCGTTTCAGTGTCCAGCTGTACTTGTTGTCTTGGGGGGAAGAAAAAAAAAAAAAGTAATTTACTGCGAAGCACTGGCTGAAAATCATTTTCTGAACCACTGCACAATTTTAATCAGACGACCATACTGTATCCAATCAAGGGAGGATTTGCGAGGGGGGTAGGGGGGCATTTCGCTGTGGCCTTCCCCAGAGGACAGTAAATCCAAGCTCTGCTCAGGAAGACGAGATGTCTCGGGCTTCACAGCCTGCCCAAACCTAATTTGCACTAGAATTACATGGCCATTACTAATGTATACAGTGACTCAAATTGATTACTTTGCTATTAGTAAGAGCAACACGCTTGCCTTGGTGATGGCAGCTTCCGACGGAGGAATACAAAGGGGCAAGAACAAAGCAAAGTTGCTGCTTTGAAAGAGTACGTGGGGATGAGGAGGGCCGTGGGGGTGAGAAGGACCATTGGGGTGAGGAAGGTCATGCTCAGGAGAGAGTCTGGCATGCAAAAGAGCGCAGGAATGGCTGGACCCAATATTTTATGTGCTTAGCACATCTTGCATCAAAAAATATCACCTGGCTTAATCTTCAAGTCCCTGGAGTCTTATCACACATAACGGGAGTGTCTCCGGTTTTAATTCAGGACTCCTAAGGCCATGGGAAATCCCAGACCTCCCTGGGGCTCCCGTTCATGCTTGCAGTCCTGGGGGTGCTGTTCTGTGGGAGCCTCCAAACACACTCCTGCACAGTCTCACCCACTTCTTCACAGCACCTATAGCCTCCACAGGGCAGAGACCCGCACCTTGCAGCACTGGTAAGTTCTGCAGTGAGGACTGCATCCTCCCTCGTTGGCCCAGAAGCCAAAGCTTCTGAGCAATTTAGGGACAGTAGAAACACTTTAGCAGAAGAGTTCACATCCCTCTACTTCCTACACCCCCATGGCAAATGTGTTCCCCCTGGGAGTGGGAACCTGGAGTTCAAATCCCCGGTGCAAACCGGGTGCAGGGGTGTCAGAATATTGGCTTCCAGCATCTCCAATATGTGTCTCTGCTTCTCATATACATGGCTTTGGCAAGAAGGACGTGGCTTGCCTTGGCACCTAATTCCTTCCTGGCAAGGGCTCAGGACAGGCAAGCCCAGAGATGGCGAGGGTGCCGCTCTGCTACTGATGGGACTTATCCTGATGGCAGGAACATCAATTTCTTTCCTGAAATCTCCTACTCGCTACAGCACAAATCTCATATAATGAAAACATAACCCTGGAGCCAAAACTCTCCCACACAGCCACAGACCGATCCTAACTCCACGTGAACATATATTTTGCATTCCCACCCACAAGAATCTCCCCACACATTAAAACACCTGAAGACTGGAGCTGGGACAAGGGAGGATGGGGAAATTCTGCTGCAACCTTTCACTGCTCCTGCACAGCTTCTCCCTGCGCAGCTTTTCCCTGTTACACGTGTTTGACATTACAGGATGCCTGTGACAAAGATAAAAAGGAAAGGTTAAGATGTTGTCACCCAGGCTAAGACACACTAAGCAATCACTCTATTTGTTCTTTAACCCTGGCAGGTATCTGCAGGGCTCCAAAGTCCCCCCAGGCAGGGGGTGGCCCTGGGGAAAGGCAGCCCTGTCAGCAGCACATCTCTTGCTGTGAGGTCCTGAGCTCTAAGTCAGCACTACTGGATCCTCTGATTAGATTTCACTTGACTGAAAAGGACAGTCAGTCTGATATACTAATAATGTAACAATACAGTTAG